>NC_135270.1:4296250-5527500 GCF_051311805.1 Agelaius phoeniceus
CTCCCGTTACTGGAATAGTGGGAAGGAACTGAGGATCTTTTACTACGTGTGCCCATTGAGCACACCACTGCTAATTATATCAGGTGTGCCCGCTCAGTTCCACTGGGAACTTCAACAGCAAAATTTTCTTCATCTCTTTAGGACCACGTCAGCTATTGTGCAATGAGTCTTAGGTGGCATTTTAGCTAGTGGATTTGAAAGGTTCTCCAGTTTCACAAAGAAAAATGTGGAACGTCTGTCCCTTTTCTGTAGATGTGACTCTGCAGTAGCTACAGCAGCCTGCTGCTCAGAAATGCAGAGTAGGAAATCAAATGTCATTTGAATACATGTGGTAATAATAGCCTGGTGGCAGTGCCCCAGCCAAAGCAAATACCCATCAGATGTGTTTCTAGTAAAACCATACATACTGATTTCTTAATTTCATTTTTATGAAAGAATAGCAAAACATTTTTCACAGAAACTAGGTTAGATTCCCAACTATATAAACAGACATATATCTTTTATTGTGAGCCTGTCCTACAAAATGCACAGAGAAGTAACTGAGTGAAATACCTGACTACAAATGAAAGAAAAACACAGCTGTTACTTATGCTGAGTGAAACAAATTCACAGGATGGCTCTGTAGAAGGCCAAGAAGTTACAGCTTATGTTTTTATCCATCTCCATTTAATGCCTAGCTCTGCACAGAGTAACAGCTCTGGCTTTAAGCGTGTGGTAGGACAGGGAAGGTAAAGTAAGACTAAAGAGTTGCTGACATGTTGGAGGAGCAAGGTGAGCAGAGAGAAAGCCTGAGCTGAGCAGCACCTCAAGCCCTCCATCTGAGGTCAGACCTTCCCCATGGAGGCTGTAGCAGACACGAATAATTTGAAAGAATGAGAAGCCTACAAGCAGGGCAGAATGGAAAAGGGGAATTCAGCATCTGATTTAACCTAGGCCAAGGAAATCCTGGAGCAAAACCAGGAAAAGAATCTACCTCTTGAAAAACCAATCCAGACCTCACCTGGAAAGCCACACCTTTTGTAAGCAGAGACAAACCAACAGACACTGATGGTTCTGGGCAGCTGTGACTGCCTTGGATCTGACCTGGGAAATCCCCCAAGGCCCCTGCAATCCCTACACTTCTGTGGGTTCAGAAAGCTGATAAAGAGAAGGAGGATGGAGCATTTTCTGCGTGATTTCTGATCTTGTTATTTCTGTCATGTACGAGCATCAGAAGCGTTTGTTGGGACTGCGGTTGTCAAACTGCAAAGCAGCAAGTGAAAACAGCTGTCTATCCTCAGCACCAACAAACAGGAATAGATCTGTCATCATCATTACAGCTCAGAGCTGGACTGTCTTCAAATACCAACAACAGTCTGCACTGTGAGCAATGTCAAATAAGCCTGACTCAACTGGTTTAGAATCCATTTTTTCTAGAGAGCATAATGACAGCCTTCCTCGTCTGTGAAAGGCTGAAAAACTTGCTGTGAAAGGAAGTCTGTTATCTCTCATGTTAGATATTTCATGACTTTCTATAAGAAATCGTTCTAGAAATCAAAAAGTGATTTACACATTTAATAAAATAATTATGCCATTTGTTTATGTGCACATAATTTAAACTTGATTACACTCCAAGAGCTTTGTTTCCTTATTACAGCAGTAACTGTCTTCAGATATTGCTTTATGGATCTCTCACAAGGGTTTATTTAGATACATACAGCAGCTCAAGGCTACTATTACAAGGGAATACTGATATTGTCATGCCCAAATTGTTGCACATGGGTAAGAAAGTGACCAAGGGGTATCTGAAAGTATGTCTTGATTTAGCAGTGGTCTAGACAGACATGAATCTTATTAAGAGTGCAATTTTATAATGTAAATATCACACTGTCAGGAGATCTGCTCAGCAGATTTACAATGAATATTACAATTCTCTGAATACCACTGAATATAAAAAAGAAACAGGAGGAAAAGAACTAGAGACAGTAGTTTCCCTCGGAATACAGAAAAAGCAAGAACCAAAAATGAGAGTATTTGAATCAATTCCCAGTCTGTTTTCTGAACCAAACCTGCATACTGACTGCCCTCAGGAAAGCAGATTACAGTCCTCAGACATGCAGAGTGCCATTTTGAAATTTCAACTTCTAAGATCTGCTCTTTAAGAATTATAACTTCTCTTTGGTCTGGATATTGTTACACAGTCAATCCTCAATATCAGGCAAGCCAGAATACTCTGCTTCCCATCATGCATTGATTCTACATTCCCAATTTTTTTGCTATCATACCAGTCTACCAGACAACCACAGCAAAAAAAAAAAATCATTCCAGTAAAGTAAAATCATTAAGCAACTGAAATTACAGGTCAGCAATACCAATATCCATATAAACCAAACTGGCTGTACAGTCAAAAAATTTTGCCTTTTAAAATCTTGTAGCCTGAGGGTTTGCCTATATCTGACGTGAAGTTTTGTTAAATGTGCACTTTCATAGCAGGTGGTGGTGTTTTTAATGTGAGAAGTGCACTACTTTTGAATTACTATATTATTACCTTACATTACTCTAAAAGAAGTAGCCATAGTTACAAAAGGAAGGAAAAGGAGTATGCAAAGCTATGTAAAAAGGTAAAGGGAGCAGTTGATCTGCAACTCCAGGAAAGAATAACCAAAAAAGGGAGTTTAAAATTCATGGTCACAGGACCAAACAAATATCTTAGTTTGATTTGATTTTTATCTATGTGCATGCTTCTGAAAACTTGTAGGATGTCTCTCTACAAGTTGAAGTTTTAAATTACACTGAAATTTTAAATTACATTGAAATTTTAAATTAAAAAGTGCAGTGTCATTACAGTCTGATCTTTTTTTTTCACTTAAAATCATCAGAAATACCTCACTGAAGGAATTTGTAAAGGTTTTAGAAGACTGGCACTGTGCAGTAACACCCTTAAATTGAACAGCCCTAGTGATTGTAACTGATAGTTACCCATGGGTAAATGAGGGACACTTGCTGAAATACAATCTGGTGGTGATTCCTCTCCTAGGTCCAGATTGCAGAGTGTAAGTCCAAGCCTAAGTTCAATGTTATTGTCATTTCCCTTTCCCTCCCTCTCCAGGGTCCCACCTCGCTCCCTGGACATGGGAGCCAAAGCCAGGTTTGAAAGCTCTTGGCCACCTCATCTTTCAGAGACTTTCTCCCTGGCCCACAGCCCTCAGAAAAGGATGATGAGCACTAAACACTCATGTATTTTTATCATAAATACAACTGTGCACATGAGGAAACACATCACATTGCATAATGCAAGCCAGTGAACACGGCTTAAGCCGCTGTCTGAAATTTAGCTGAGCCTTAGAGAGGCAAGGAAGCACCAAGGGAAGATGTGGATTTAAATATGGCCCTTCAGGAGGGGTTTTTCAGTGTCACAATGTAGATCCCATCAGAGAATCAGCTGGAGCTTCCAACCATTCTGAAAACAATGCAGTCACAGCATGGAATAAGAAATCCAAGCAGCGTGGGTACCTGCACATTGCTTGGCAATTTGAACCTTGGAAGAATTAGCTGTTATTAATTGTTACTATTTCTTGCCTAAGCCGTCATATTCCACTTCACACCAAAAACCAGTAAAATATCAGGAGTTCATTCACATTTCTCAAGGCCATGTTTGTTTTTGGGGAAATGTGGGATCTCAGAAACATAAACCAAAACTCAATCTCGCTATGGTTTACACACTTTCAGGATTTCTTCATAATTCATGGGTCAGAAACAGAGAGAAACTTGTATCCATTCAGGATCCACTTTCAACTGATGATGAGATGTTGTTCTTTATAATACACCCCGATGAGGTTTATAAAAAGAAGAATGGTGTTTTCTATGAAATATTAAGTCTCTCTTTGGTGTGCTCTAGAGCCACGCTGATTGAGGGATTAATTTTTCAGGCTTGCTTTCCAGAATGGAGAAGCTGCATTTCAAAGGGGCATTATTGTTCAATACAGTATTCTTCCCCATGACTAAGGTTTGCAGAATCTCTTTCAAATTTCACACAGGCCTACGTGAGGAATGTGCAAGGAAGAAAGAATAAAACACACCACTGCAGATCTACAAAAGATGATCTCAAAATCAAAAAGTATCATGTTATTTGTAGGTGTGAAGCTAAGGGAAGACTTTGAGATTCAAAAAAGCTATTATTTGAGATATAATAAGCTACCATCTCCACTTCTAATTATGTGACCCAGTGAGAATAGACAGATACCCTCAAGAAAGAGCCCCTGAAACCCAGTCATTTTTTATGTCAGCTTGTAGAGAGAAAGGAAGACAAAGGCTATATTTCAATTCCATCCTGACTAGATGGTGAATAACTCTGTAAGAGTCATGAACATTTCTTAGATAGTCTCTTTAATCACATATACAATAATGTAATTAAAGGTGTAAAAACACACCAAAACTTAAAGTCCTGTCTAAAGAAGTGGTGATTCACAAGGAATTGAATACACAAAACCTGGTTTGGGTCTGAGTCATGTGGAGCTCGATATACTTCTGATTTTTGCCAAAGGCAATTGTAATAATGCTTAAAAAGATTACAACTTTAAATATGATTAAATCCATTAAGAACTTGTTTTGAAGCTTAAGTGGAGAACAGGTTTGGGTGCAGCTGTTTCTGCAGTTCAGAAACAGAACCCTGCCGGTTTCACTTTGGGAAGGGGCTCTCCCAAGAGCTGAGCTGGGCTCTGTGGCCAGGAGAAGGAGCTGAACCTGCCCAGGGCAGGGCTCCTGCAGAGCGAACACGTTCCCTGACCCACAAACGCCGCTTGCTGCAGTGCCCCTGCCAGCCCTGGAGCAACCTGAGACCATCTGCAGATGATAAGGAGAGAAACTGAGCAGGAGGGACGGCTGAACAAATTAAATATGGAGCGTTTCTGTTTAAAAAGTTGTCAGAAGCTTGTCAATAGTGATTTAAATATGTGGGATGAGCCACATCCTGCGGACGTCATTCTCCTCGTCACTTTCTATACAGCTTATTTAGATTATACAACAACTTCTAAGGGTTTATATATAGATGTGAGGAGTCACACTTGGAGAAAATAGAAGATAATTGGAAAATGGAGAGAAAAGCATCACTTCTTTTTGGTAAGAAACACCATTGTGACTCTCTAATAGAATTTCGACTTCTCCCGACAGAGCTCGTGAGCTCTTGTCTTTAACTACACGCTTCCAGTTCTCCTGCTTTTTGATAGAATGTTTGTGAATTATTTAGAATTGTTCATTTCACCATTGCTGGTAAAGGAGAAGAAGCTACAGGCTATCCTCACCTAAAAGAGTCTGCACTTGCCTGTAATATACACAATTGCATTTGAAACTTCCACTAATAAAGTTGGTCACTGTCATTTGTTTCCAGATATAGGATATGAAATTTGTCATATTTTTGACAAAATAAACATTTTATAAACAGAGGTTAGAAATAACTAGATAATTTCCTTAGCCAGACACAGTAAAAGAGGCAGTATCATAAAACAACTCAATTTTTTTCCCCTGGGTATAAAGTCCGTGAAAATATATTTTGGCAGACAATCACTGGTTTTTGTAAGGCTTTGTCTTCTCAGGGACCTGAACAACAGTTTCTCTGAAATGTTCATTATTTTTTTCAATACTTTAGAGTGAAGGAAAATTTACAAACTAGCAAATTTGATCCAATCTACAAATGTATCAGTTTGTTGTTTTGAGAATGTCAAAATAATAACTTCTAGAAACAAAATCAGAGGATATACAGTGGCCCTCCCATTTCCTACTTTGAACTGTCAGTATACCTGCAAATTTCTTATTCTGACCTTTTTGAATCTGAACTTAACAATTCTGATCTTGATAATTATTACTAGGGAGATAGTTTTCATTTTTGCTACATGTTTTAATGAATTCCTCAGCAGGTGAAACACTCCTTTTCAAAAGCCAAGCCGCAGTTATATGAACCATCTAATTACCACACACATTCACAGGGTTTTTTTTTTTTGTCGTTGTTGTTGTTTTTTCTTTTGTTTTTGTTTTTAATAGCCCTAAATTAACAGGCCAACAATTCACAACCTGGATTTAATACAGAGTCATCACTGAACTGAAACACCAACTTACACCCTCCTTTTTTTCCAGCCAATACTGATTTCAATTTCTAGCCTGGAGGCTTCTCAAACTCTAAACACTTCCTGCTCATACATTGTTTAGCTTAAGGATTATTACACCATCCCCAAAATGTCCTGACTTAGCAGCATGGTGGGAAAAGGAGTGGTTAACAATCCACAGTTTTGTATGAGCCTAGAGAAAGGCTTTGCATGGAGCTGTGCATCCTTTCAGGGCTTTCACTGGAATCAGACCAATGCTAAGGCAAAGGAGCATTCCCAAAAAATCCAGCCATTTCAAGTGGCAATACAGAATATTATTAGTTTTTCAGTCAATTTTTCCCTAGTTCAGTTCATCTATGCCTGTAGTTAGTGTCCCACGAGTTTCAGTACATTACAGTGGACTTTCAGTGAAGGAATGAAATGTGATTAAGCAGATATTGCTGAACGGGGCCTGCAAACACAAACCTAAAGCAAATATTAATAGCTCTGCCCAATTCTCTCTAGGATGGTACTTCCAAGGGAAACATTCAAAATCATGTACTTGAACTAAGTAACTATTTAACACCAATTATAAACAACAATTTGTTATGCAGGATAGACATCAGAACCGAATGCTGTACTGATGTAAATTTTCTACTTTCATTCAGTGCTAATAATCCTGTACTTGATGAGGTGCAAATAAGCATCTTTTCCAATGCTTCATTTGGCTCTGCACAAGTTCTAGGCTTCCTAAATACCTTAGGGATAAAAGATATTTGCCAATAGATATTGGCAATGTATATAATATATTATATATTATATATATAATATATATTGTCAATATATATATCTTGCCAATAGATACTAAAAAAATTCCTTTCCTTTTAAATGAGATAAATCACTGCTAAGATAAAAGATTATTCCTGAATCACAGCATATTGTATTAACAGCATGCTCATGAAGAATACAACATTTGTTGTCCCTGCTGGAATTTTCCTCTGTTGACAGCAACTCCTAGAAATAAAGTGTCCTCTTTACCTCCCCAGGTGCATTCCTAAAGCTTCCATACCAAAATTCCTTGGGATAAGTGGCTAAAAGCAGAGATGGCACACAGAATCTTTGCTCCAAGAGAGTTCTCCAGACACTGCACTGAGCAGATCATCTCCCTTTTGAATATGGACTGACTCTCATTTTCCCTCCAAACAAAACACATCTTCCACTGCAGGTCATTAGCAAGGTGCTGGAGAGCACCGAGAGCCAAGTTCTGTAGCAAAATTCCCAAATTAGATCTGTGGTAAAAATGACACTCTGCAGCTTCCTATGTGAATGAGTGTCCCAAAAACTGGACCTCAGGACCATCAGCTGAAAAAAGAGCTCAGTTCTTGGAAAGAAAGTGACTGGCAAGTTTGTACAAGTTGTACATGGCACAATCCTCCTTGGAGGGCAGAAATGTCACTAAAAGGATTCCAGAACCTGCTCTCTCTCCTTTATATTCCAGTGGAGCAGGTCCCACACTGTGATTCTGCCTCATCCCCTTGTGCCATGATGCAAAATGCAGCACTCTACATTCCATTTACAGTTCAAAGTTACAGCTGGCAGCCTTTAAATGCTTCCCTGAATAATTGTGTCTTTCTTATAGCCTACATCTGTTTTGATTGCATGTAGTTATTTTCCTTGGTATTGACCAGTGCTACATGTGCATAGCAATGTATTTATAGGCACAGCTGCAATACAGATAATAAAATAAATAATAAAATAAAAACCAATAAACAATAATAATAATAAACAATTGACAGTGACTAAATGATGTTCTGTAATGATACCAAAGTCCACCTGAACAGGCACAAAGCCTGAATCATCTTCATTTTAAATGTGACATTCTCTTGCCCACTAGAGTGAAGGATTCCTTTTCTTTACCTGCTCCCCAGTCCAACAGAGAACTTAGGAAGGGCAGGCAGCACATGGTGCTGTGATAAAAATAACAAAGTACCATCCATCAATGGAACCAGAAGCAAAAGTAACCTCATGGTGCTGATTCACGTCATAGATGCCAACAATTCAAAAAGTTGCAGTTCATGAGTTTGTAAAATAAAAAAAAAAAAAAAAGAAAGAGTTTTGGCCTCTACTTCGTGGCTGCATGACAGTAATTTAGTAATTCTTGATGTAAAAGTTTGTCAGATGCATATTCCAGGCAATACCTCCTCCCCCTCGTTGAATCATACAGGCTGTGTCCTAATCAAATTATATTTTTGAAGTGTTTCCTCACTGAATCCCACAAGATTGTTTCTCATATTTTCCCCCACACATGCTTTTGAAACTAACTATCCTGAGGCTGCCAGCAGAGCCTTCTTTCTTCTCCCTCTTCCCTACCCCCCTTTCTGTTTTTTTGAGGGGGGGAGGAAGAGAGTCATAGTTATGTTCGTCATTTTTCAGTCCCTCACAATCTGCCCTGTCAGCTGACAGTGTCTAAAAATATCAGGAAGACCAATGTTTATTTCTGTCATTTCAGGATTATGCCTACTTTTTTTCTTTTTTCTTTTTTTCCTTTTTCCCCATAGCAGAGTCACCACTCATTAACGTCAGGGAAACTCTTGTGTTCAGATCTCCTGTGCTGGACTGCCTGTGACCTTCCCCAGTGGTTGTGAGGAGTCTCATTGAGCTGTTCCAGCAAATACAGCCAAGGAGAAAAAGAAAAACTGGAGAGCAACACAGCAGAAACATGGAGCCACTCACCTAAGCTGCTGCCATTTGCTTCCACATCATTAGTCAGTGATTAATGCACAAGAACAAAACATTATGCCTTTGGCTGCCCACTGGTTACCCCTGCTTGTCACAAGCCACTGACATCACACCCTGTTTTTTATTTACAATGGACTCACTGCTGTCTTTTGAATCCTTTCCAGTTGTATCCCAAGAGTTGTTCTCTGTGCATTGTAATGACCATGTGCCACCTGTTTCCTCCCAAACTGGCTTGCAAGAAGGTTTTTCATTCACTTGTGCCCAACCATTTGCTAAAACAGCCTACTGCTTTCCAGATCTTTCTCTGCTCTGGCACAAAGCCACAAGGAGAGCCAGGGTCACCGGCAGATATGAGCAGGGAAGGCTGAAATGCAGCTGTGGGCTGAGCAGCATTGACTGTGCCAATGTGTAATTTGGGTGAAACACACCCACCCTGTGGGCAGGAGGTGCTGCCTGGCCTCTGGAGCCCTGCAGCAGAGGAAAGAGCTGACCCACTCACAGTGAAGGCAAAGTCAGGATGGTTTTTATTAACACATGGTCTTCACTTATTTCCCTGCAGGCCACAGGTCCCGGTAGGGCCAAAGCCAGTCCCCATGCTGGTTTCCCTAGCACAGCACTGAGCACAGCCAGTCTCTCAGCAAACATGTCTAAAAACTCCTGGTGCTGCTGAGGACTGGATCACAGCCCCACTGCAGCTCAGGCTGGCTCCACCCCATCATCTTTCTCACCACAAATGAGGATTCCTGGAAAACAGGCGCCACACAAACGGTAGATCTTACTGAGCCAAGGAAGCATGAAGCCTTAGCTCCTGCAGTATAACCCCCAGCAGTTACAGGAGGTCAGGGATGAACTGAAAAACATTTTTTTCCAGTCAGGAACACCAGTAAATTTTCTGCAAACTCCAGCCATCACAGAACACATGAAAACATCCCTTTCTATTGGCACAAGCAAACTCTCTGTGACAAAGACCATGCAAATGAAGGAGGGCCCTGCAGTGGGGCTGGCAGCTTCACTGAAAACTTTGCATACTCTTCATCAGCTTTTTAAAAAAAGCCATGCACAATCTGAAGTGGCCTGGGGATTTAATTTAATTGCCACATTTATTTTTAAAAGCAGCCCCATCCAAGATGACACATGAGACACAACACAATGTCAATCAGTATTCCAAGCCAAGGGATCCAGATTCCAGTAGGAGCTGGTTGGGGGAAGATGGAAAGAGGTTTTGAACACATTCTAAAGTACTTTTTGCAACATATACAAGGCAAAAGGTGCAGAACAAAACTGAAACAATTAGATACGTGCACGGCTATTCTGAATCTTGACCAGGAGTCAGAATCTACCTTCTTGCACTGGCTGCACTCTGTCTCTCCAGAGCACTTCTCTTCCCTCATGCTCTGTGAGTGCAGGGCGTGGGTTTATGTCCCAGCAATGCAATTACACAGGTGTCACCAAAACTGCTGGGATAAAAGAAGGTCTCCAACACCATCTTTGACTTGTGAGAGAACCAGGCATTGCTTCCTTCTGGCCAGGATGCTTTTCCAGCCAGGATGTGCAATGAAAATGGTTCCATCCACACATGGCAGTGGAGATCATGTGCCCAGGCTGTAGAGTGAAAATCATTCCATCATGGATGGTTCTTCACCAGCCTTGTCACATATTTATACATAAAAACGCAGAGAAATTCTCATTTGTTGGTTCTACATTACACAGCTCTTAGTATTCCATCTCCTACTGGTTATTGATCCCTTTGCCTTTGATGCTGATTTGGCCCCTCACTCTTTGGTTTTCCTTATCAATCTTTTCCCAGACCAAGCACGCCAGCTGCACTAAGGAGTCATGGCTGTTCATGTCCATTTATCTCCTCTGCATCTTCTGGCTACTCCCAACTTCATGTTAAACTCCCAGAATCCAGCAATCTTTTCTTTGTAGATTGAAGCCCATCAGGCCTCACCCAGTGAAACTCAAAACCTCTGTGAACAGGGTCTTAAGAAGAGAAACCTTAATTCCCCTCTTCCTGGCAAAGGCAAACAAACCCATGATGAAAGTTACTGAAAACTAACTATGACTACTCACTAAAGTGACTGAAAAAAATTACTGAAAAAATTTAAAAGTTCTGTCATTTCCAACACAAGGACTATAAAACCTTCTCTATGGGATGGGAAAGAGCTGGAGCAAAGTCTGGTGTTGCACACCTAGTTTATGTGATTCAGAAGCCTTCAGCAGGACAGGCCCCTTGTCAGGGCAGTGCAGCTGTCAGAAAGAAGCAGTGTACCTGATTCATCTAAGTGTTTTTCGGTCTTTTACCCTCAGGGTTAGGCTGATTGCTGGAGCTTACTTGGAAACTTTACTTCTGAGGCCTTAACTGAGTGTTGAATTTGAGCTGCTAGAATTGACAGACACTCTTATTTTCTGATGTACCAGTTAGTACAGACACCAAGTGTGCTGCTCCAGTTACTGGTAAGGAGCCAATTAAACAGGTCAATTAAAGCTGCCAAATCAAATGTTTGTCTGGACGTGATGGATTGCACTTGGGAAAGCTCAGCTTGATTTCTGGGCTGCCATAAAGCCTTGGCAAGAAATGTGGTCTGTCCAGGGCACTGCCTGAATCTGTCTGTACTGGTTGATAACAGCATTTCCCTCCTTCTCTGGAGATTTTTAGAGATAAAACCCAAGAGTGATGCCAAGGGGTTTCTATGATAAGACAACAGTTACTCATCCACTGCATATTATGGCAATCAATATGTATCAACTGGACTTTTGCACTAGTTCAGCAGCCTAAACTCGGCTTAAATCACTGGAATTTTTTCCTTTAATATTACCATAACATCACAATCCACAATTGTCCTGGTTCTGGCCATGGCAGAGGTATTTTTTGCAGCAGGCAGGGGCTGTACAATACCACCTCCCACCATGGCAGGGGGTTGGAGTGGGAGCAGAGCTCTGTCTGTGGGGTCAGTGGTGCGGGCTCTGTGAGGTGAGTACTCCCTTGTACACTCTGCTGTTCCTATTGCTTTGTTACTGATCATTTCCTCATTTTGCTGCTGTTTCTGGTAAATTGTTCTCATCTCAAACTGTGAGCTTTACCTCCCTGTGCCTCCAATTCTGTTCCCATCCCACCACAGGGAGAGGAATGAGCAAGGGGTGCGAGGTCTGGGGTGTTCCAGTAAAGTGAGGAAACCGTTCCTAAAGCACAAACAAACATCAAAATTGTGTGAATTACACTGCACAGCTTCCCAGCCTTCTCTACAACCTTTCAGGGATGGACACTGTACTCTCATACCAGTGATAGTTCTGTTCTTTGACCCAGTTATTTTTTGGTGCATCTCTCTCACAGATCTTTGCTGTGGCATCTGTATTTTCAGCCAAACGTGGAGCAGCATGAGTCCTCCAGAAAAAAAAAAAACAAAAAACCAAAAAATTCTCAGTTACCACTACCAATATCAGGAAAATCAAGGGACACCCCCACATTTACCCTGGTCTTTGTTTATCAAACTGAAAATGGAGGCAAGGGGAATTTAGTAAGACCCCTCAGTTTGCCAGCTGGATCACACTGGAATTTCTCCTGAGCAGCTGGAATAGAGATGGGCAAGAAAGCTGCAGCAGGCATATTGGATGGATGCTAAAGAGGCAATTAGGCATTTCCAGCCTAATAGACATACAGAATATATGGGGGGATCAGAAACAGAAAGGATAGGAGTAAGTATTAAGGAAGCTAGACAGGGATGGAAAATGAGCTGTTCAAATCACTGTTCATTGTCAGGATTAGGAAATAAAATCTGGCCTATCAAAATTGCACCATGACTAACAGACAGAGAGATAATTTGGAGAGATATTGACAATATTTGTGCAGGTCGATTTGGAGGAAAATTTGTAGACACTCTAAAAAGAAAATAAAAATAATATTATGATTAAAATAATCTTATGTCTAATTTAACTAAAAAACAATATGTGAGAAAGTCTCTGAAGACTGTATGAGTGCACCCAATAACAGAAATTAACTGGACCATCAACAAGACCAAGAGAATAGGGGAAAAAGTCAAGATGAGGCAAATTGTGTGAAATGCTTATAGAAAGGTTTTCTTACTGCACTGCTATTCCCCACAACTCTACATTACAGATCCCTCACCATTAAAATGTCATAAAAAACCAATCTTTTTTTTCCCTAAGTCATGCCACATTAAGCTACAAGCCCAGATGAAATATTATCCATATCCCCTATGTATTATATGTGATGCCATGCATGTCCAGCCAAAGCTGGAGCACACGGGGAAGAACACGTGAGGATGCACAACTGTGCAGACACCAAGATGAAAACCTGTGGGCTTGCATGCTCAGTCCACTCTACTATGCTGCCTCACTCTGAGTTATTACATCATCCCATCCACACTTGAGGCAAGCTATTGCATGGATTTAACATTTGTATATTCATATGGCATCTAAATATACCTGTAAACATATGTGTATAAATACTGTATCCAACCTGCCCATCAGCCCCAGTCACCTCCCACCTCCTGCTCACTAATAGCACAGTCCTGCATCACCTCCCACTCAGCCAAGCAATCCTGTGCTAGCTGCTTTTGACATACTCACAGCTATATATATTTGTGAGCACGATAAAACCCTTCTGCAAAGTAAAGACAACATCTATTTTGCAAGAGTTACAATGTATTTTAGACTCACTCTGGTGCTCTGGGGTTTTTCACACTGTATTATGTGCTATATTTGCATATACACGCATGTCTGCAACTCATCTAGTTTGAAAAAGTACATTCCACTAAGACAAAACCAACCAACCAACCAACAAAAAAAAAAACCCCACCAAAAAGGAAAAAAAAAAGAGCAAACCCGGCCACATTTAGGTAGGCAATCTATTTTTTTCTAGCACAATAATTACATCTTGATAATTCTGAACTGCCAATAAATCATACTAAAAAAGTAAACGCAATTATGATGTTACACAGAGGTACATCTCCCAGAGTGGCTGTGGTCTACACAAATAACCAAGAAAGACATTCTTTGTTATTTGTGTTCTGCATGTTCTGTATCAGTGCTACATGCAACCATGGTTAGGGATTCCCAGCATTGCTATACCATCTATCCATTCCCAATGCAGTGCAGACACGTTCCAAGCCCATCCCAGGATGATTTTCACATTTTCCATTTTCTCTGGCTTTTCCTGGGAGCCTTTTCAGTTGTTTAGCATTTCCTCTCATTGCAAAGGGTATTTAATGATTCAAGCTGATTTTCTTGCTTAATTCCATCCAACCATTCTAAAGTAAGAAATTCCTATCTTGTTATTTGGCCTTTTCAAGAGCATGTTAACAAACATAACATTTTGCTCCATACTTTTTATTTGGCCAAGTTACACATGGGTATTTCTTTTCATGGTCAGCCTTATCTGTCCTAATCTGTATCTTGCCATTAGTGTCTTGAATTAATGTTTAATATATCTAGGGCATTCCTTCAATTTAAAGAGTTCGGCATTCCTGCTCTTGTGGAGTTCAAAGGTGCTCATGGTTCATGGGGTACAGCTGCAAACACGAACAGGTTTACAGAACTCAGTGCAAGTTAGGCTTGAGATCCGTTTAGAATCGTGTGCAAATGCATTTGGGCTCCAACATTTTGGTGTTGTATGGATTTACTTGGTGCAGAATGGTTTTACTTTACTTGGTTCATGAGTTTAACAAACTCCCTGTGCCCGATGGACTGGCACTGCCTGACTGACTCTCACATGAGCCCTGTGAGTAAGACATGGTCTCTCACTCAGGTCTAGAACACCATTTTTGTATGCCCACAGGACAGGAGGCGTAATCAGAATATTTCTGGAGGGACTGACACTTTCAGAGAACTGGACCTTGATGTTTACCTGTTAAATGGTGTTCTTTGGGTTTTGGCAAGGGCTGGGAGGAACTCCTCCTGTGGCCAATCCCTGCAGTTTTACTGTCAGTTTATGAAGAGATATACAGCATGTTCTAGACAGAAATTACTCCTTGCAATAAAAACCTCCTTTGGCAAGCACAAGAAAAGTATAGCTAAATTTTAAACACTCCATACCTGAAATGTTTAAATTATTTTAAAGTATTTTCTGAGAGCAACACTGGGATTATGCTGGTATACCTCCACCCCTGAAGAGTCAGCAGTGGTGTTCAGATGAACATCAGACAGCTATTTTTAAAACACTAATTAGTTGAATTATGATATTACTCAACAAAACTTTGTTTCCAACCAGGGCGCCTCTAGCCAAGTGTTAGTTCCATCAGAATTCCTAGGTGTCGAGTTCCCAGGTATCAGAAATTACCAAGAAAGCTAACAAAAATATTTTGAGAGTCAAACAAATACCATGACTATCTCCAGTTTCAAAAAAATAATCCGTTGAGGTCCTTAATTCAATCTTCTTTGCTGCTCCTCCTTAGAGCTCAACTAATTAGCTGCCATTCCTGGGGGTTCAAGTACAGGCCCACAGGACACCAGACCAGATAATAACAAGGTATTTTCTGAAGATCTGAGCATGACTCACAGTGCTGCATGAAGTGGCATGAAAACAAAGTGCACATGCCGACACAGGAGGCAAAAAAAAGTCTAGGAAAGCATTTTAATTATGTTTATGCTTTCTGTGAACATCATAATAAGTACAGACAAGCAAGTAGGCAGCAACAAAACTCATGGGGATTATTTGCAAACTGCTGTAAAGTTAAACTAATTAATTAAGTGCAATTGATATTCAGCTGCATTATCCTCAATAGGATAGAGGCAGGATTTAGTTAACGTGGACATTGTTTCAACTGTGTTTCTACATCAAAGAATCAAGACCTCTCTTAAAAATTAAAAGTAGTATTTTCTCCAAACAAAAATATTATTGCAATGTGAATAGCAATAATGATGTTTTGTAAATTTTAGGCAAAAAAAAAAGAGTTTGTTTAAAGCAAAGTGTTTTTTCTAATTTAAACAGATTTACATCTACTGGCTATAATTGTGAAAGCAGACAAAATAGGTTTCAGAAATTATAGGTAAGGACAAAACCTAGGAAGCCATTCTGTTACAGGGGAGATTGACTCTTACCACATTGCAAACCAGATAATTTTCTGTTTGTGGCATTTTGCACTTTCTCTTAGCTCCACAAAGCCCTCATACATCCCAGAACACTCCCACTGCTTAGAAACAATGGTAGCACTTTCCCAGAAATGCTGATTGCATCCCATAGTGACCCTTTACCTGAGGGTCAGTTATTACAGCATCTAGGGGAACACTCTGTACCAGGCTGCCATAAGAGCACACAAAACCCTTGAGCTTTATCAGCAGTCACTGTTAACACTACCTCACTCCCGCAGCTCAGGTGGAGATCCAAACCCCTCACTCTGCTTTGCAACAAACCAAAGTGTCACACTCATAACTCAGAGGTCAAACCCTGACAGTGAATGGAAGCCATTGGGTACCCACTGACCCCAAATTTGCAGTCATTGCCATTTCTGCCTCATACCCACTGTTCTCATTTCCACCTTGTGCCCGCTTCTGCATTTCTCAGTTGCCATCCTTTAAAAGATGCACTGAATGCCAAGCTTAAGCTCATACATATCAAGAAGTTTGGTCCATAAAGGATAGTGGGAGTTCCATCTGTAAGTCTTCCCAAACTACTGTGGCAATCACTGCTAATCACCCATGTTTCCAATGCAGTCAATATAAATAATCCCACAAACAACATTTGCAAAGTTCTGACATGTGGCAAATGTTCAGTAGCTATGTTTAGCACATGCTGGATAATCCAAGTTCTTCATACACATTAAATTAGTAATTTTGACTCATTAAAAAGGGAAAGGGAAAGAAAAAGGGTTTTAAAACCCATTGCAGCTATAAAAGGAAAAACGTTCATCACGCAGGAGCGCTACAAACTTACAGGAAGAGGTGCTTCCTTAATATAGTAACCAAGGTGCCTTTTCTGTCACAGACACATTTTATGAAAAATCCTTTCGTTAGGATTTTTCTCCTGAGAAGCTGAGAGGCCTCAGAGGAAAAGAAAAACAATAATTATCTGCTGCTGTAGAATGCATCAGGTGCATCTTTGATTGGTCTCATGTGGTTGTTTCTAATTAACAGCCAATCACAGTCCAGCTGTCTCAGAGTCTCTGGTCAGTCACAAGATTTTGTTATCATTCCGTTCTTTTTCTATTTCTTGCAAGCCTTCTGATGAAAACCTTTCTTCTATTCTTTTAGTATAGCTTTAGTATATAATTTTATTTTAATATAATATATATCATAAAATAATAAATCAGCCTTGTGAAACATGGAGTCAAGATTGTCATCTCTTCTCTCATCCTGGGACCCCTGCAAACACCACCACACCTTTTCTAGTTTTGTGCTTCCAGTGCTGTTTCTAAAGCTTTCCTGCTGTTCAGCACAGAGGAACCTTTTGGTAGTCTATTGCTGCTACAAAGAGTTCCTACATCATCCTCACTGAAAATGTAGAAAAGAAGCACATGAGCTGGTACATGGCTGGCAGAATAAGCCCTCAGGGAAAGAAAAGACCTGCCTTCTCCTTTATGGAGCCTTCCATACTTTCCCTAAACTTCTGTAGCTTTTATTAGCAGAAATTCTGGTATTGGCTCCCTTTGGGAAGGAAATGCTCAGTTGTTTCTCCCAGAGAAAGTATCATAGTTGTATTTATGTTCTTTGGAGAAAGCAGAGTGACAGGAAAATGAAATATCTTCCTACTAAAATCTCAGATTTCTGTTGCATAAATTTGAATATTTTATCTGCTAATGTTACTACAGTGCCTTATGCTTTCCAGCTCTGATGTTTTCTCCTCTGATGCAGCACAGCCACTCTTACTCATTAGAAGATCAGTGAGGAGAATGCTCACCTGCCATGGATTATGGGAATTGTAATCCAAAGAAAACTTAGCAGCAAACTGATCTCCTTGGAGACACTATGGCCTGAGATTCACATAAAAATTAGAAATGCCCACAACTGAAGTGTTTGGCTGAAATGCTGTGGGTATTCTCTCTCTCTTTTTTCTTTCTTTTTTTCTTTTCATTCCCCAAAAGAAAACTAAAAACTGCAGATAGAAGTCCGAAACTTTCTGTAAAAATCGGAGTCTTTTATGATACAGGTGGATATCATGTTATTGCTGTGATTACTGGCATGGCATTTGATAGAAAAAAGAAACTGAGTCATTAAGGACAGCCTTTGCCCAGGGTCAGCCACTGAAGTGGTGACAAAATGGAAAGCTGGGACAGAGAGTCAGAAGCATTGGTCAGAGATAGAAGGCTGGGGAGAGGAACAGACTGCACACAGGGCACGATTCTGACCAACACAAACAGCTCTGGAGCCACATCACAAAACCTTGGCCTCCCAAAACTGCCACTTCCACCCTGCTCACTGGCAACTTTTCTTGCTATGCTGTGATTCCCCTGCAGCCCCACCCATAATAATAGTAATAATAATAGTAGTAGTAGTAATAATAATAATAATAATAGTGATAAGTTATTATTATTATTTCTGAGTGAGGAAGAAGCATTATCTCATCTCCAAAGGTTCTCTGCCTTCATTCCTGTGGAATGCTCTGCCTTCATTCCTCTGCCTTGCTCTTTGCCTTGTCCATTGTCCAGGCAGCCATTTGGAGGAGCACAAGTGCTCGGCAGAGATGCAAACCCCCATATTAGCATTCCTCACCAGTGCACACACACACCTCACAGGATCCATGCTAGATAGCAGGGAGGCAGAAGCAAAGCTGGGTAATACTACATCAAGATCACTTCTCCTTCTGCACTGTGGTAATTTAAATGTTCTAGAAAAGATTTGCTTTTAAGCTCACTTTTATTTGAATGCCCTTTCCTTTCCTTGTGTCTAGCATGAAAAGCAGACTCAGTGCAGGGGTATTGAGCCATGGCAGCAATCCCACAGATTCCCCTCTCTTGCAGGATCTCAGGGTGTTAGTAAACAGAGCAGACAACCAATCAGTCAGGCTGCAGCAACACACACATCTCCAGGAGGCAGCCAGAGAGCCTTAAATAAAACATAGTGCCAGCCTTGAGCAGAGAGCATGGAGACAAATGCCAGGGATGGGGAAGGTGTCGCTGGGATTACCAATGACGTGCTAATGGTGCTCCAGCCATCTCTGAGCCTCCTTCTCTGACTCACTGCCTCCCTTTGGAGGCTCCTCTCACGTCAGTAAGGGACTCAGGGTTATTCACAGATCACTGACTAAAAGCAAGCTTCAGCTTCCAGCCTGCATTCCCCTGCTCCTGTGAACAGGACTGAGGTCACTTCCAAGCAGCCTTTGAGCCTTTTATCAATAGATCCAATAAAAGAAAAAGAAAACGCAAAACAAGCAACAAAAACAAGATTACCTTCTGCTCTCCCGTTTTTACCTCCCACCTCCATTCTCCACACACACCCCCTCCCAAAATCTCTCCTGTTTTCCCCACAGGGTTAAAAATTCCCTTGATGACAGCAGAAACCGTTTTGTGGTTTCCAACTCTTTCCAGAGTCCTTTGACTAACAACACAAGATAAAATGTGTACACAAAGCTCCCAAGTGTTACCTGAGAATCCAGCTTCAGGACAGTTACCATAGAATTTTTTGGTTACCACTAGAAACAGAGGAGCCACAAGCCAGTCTAACCATTTTCTTTCCCACCTGTTTCCAATTCGTGCACCTGTTTCTAATTGCACTTGGCAGCCTGCTGGGCTGCTCTCTCACATGCTTTTCATTCAATCCCTGCAGCAGGAAGTGCTTCAGGCACTGCCAGCTCAATGTCTTGGGCTGAAGCCCCCTCCAAGTCACTATTACCACTCCTTCCAGTGCTACACTGTTGGGTTTTTAAACAGGATTCCATGAGTTAGTCATCTTTTCATTGTAGCTATGGAGTTAAGTCCAGAAATCCCCAAATGGGACAGGCACCAAACAGTACAGGCCCAATGCAGACACTATTGCATTGCTTTAACTGACCACAGTGAGTTTTTTACCAAGAAAAATATATTTATACTAAGAGAACTGCAATATATTTATACTACAAGAACTGCAGCAGTACTATGGGACTACAATGAGTATACTTAGAATCCACACATCAGTGTTGTATCATGTTTATGTGCCAATTAAAAAACAAGAGAAGATTTTTAAAAATGAAATATGATAAAAATGAAGGGCTCCAATCCCACATCTTTGATGAGCACAATGAACTATTAATCTGCCTTTAGCACATACAAGCAAACACATCACAGGTGCATTCCATAGGGATTTTACACATTATTTTCCTCACAATCTCATGTGCATTGTCCCTATATTGCCTTCCCCACATCTTACTTATTCTCCTTCTGTTGCTTTCATCCAGGTACCAAGTTTTCACCTGCAGTTCTGCTCAGAGGCTGCCATGTCCTGTCAAGGTGGCCCCTTTTCCCCACTTGGAGCCCTTTAAGCCAACAACAGACTCACCCCAGCATGGGCTGGCATTCCCTGGCCCCTCAGCTAACTCAGCACAAAAGCCTATCCTCCACCCCCCCCAATCCTTGATTTCACAAAACAAGGTGATGATTTTTCTCCAGGGATAATAATTTCCATTATTTGCCAAGAACTTTTGTTTCAAGAGGCAAGCCCGGGGAATGGTAACAGAAAAAGTGCTGTAGAGACCCAAAAATGAGGCAGAGCCTGGGGAAGAGGAAGGGCAAGGATACCAATAGACTTCATCTGCTAAAGCCTTTTTGTTTGCTAACACTGAAATGGAGATGATAACCTAGAGATGAGCTGGTCAGCAGAAAAAAAAAACAAACAAAACAAACCACTCAAGATTTTAACATGTTAAACCACTAGAGAAAAACTTTCCAGATTGTATTTCTTAGCACCCCAGCACAGCCTATTAAATGTGGCAGTGAAGCAGACTGGGGAGGATTCTATTTTTCATCTCCTACAAAGCACTCTGCAGAAGAAATATACCGTGCCAAGTTCTCAGTTTACATTTTGTGACAGGGTGATGCTCTTAAAAATTAGTTGTACCCTCCACTGAAAGTATAGTTTTCTACTGTCATGACTAAATCTCCTGAAATAACAAGTCAGTTTATTTTCACACCCTACAGTTCTCTCTGGTAAAGAAATTCCAATATATTTTTGTCTTTCTTCTTCCTATTTTCAACATTTGTGACACTTCTACTTTATAAGATAAATATTTGAAAAGGAAGATGTCTCCACACTACAGAAACACACTTTTATCACGCTGGCTTTTAAAAGCAAAGTTCAGTTCTGAAAAGAGGGAGAAATCACATCATCAGAAAATGACTTTGGATAGTCCTGTACATGAATTATTCATGCTCTATTTTATAGTCCCCTTTATTCTCCAAGAAATATCAAATGATTCAGCAAGCCTATGATTTTCTGTGTTAATCAGATGTCTGACACTATACTCAGGCCTGATGATGGGCCAAGGAAAAAGAACTTCTTTATGTGAGCTAACTGCAAAGACTCTTGACAAATCCCACTCAGTTCCATGTCTTCATGTAATAAGATGCTCACAAATGCAACATAATTACATCAGTGAAAATGGAAAAGTCTGTCTAATGATTTACAGCCTAAACTCTAAGATAGCAAGGATATTTCCACCATATACAAAATGAACCATAGTGTTTTCAATTCTTTTTGAAAAAAAATAGGTACTATTTCCTTATTTCTTTTTCTCTCAACTCTATTAATACAGCTATCATAGCCTCTGCTTTCTTTTTCCAATGTGTGTCACACATCACCACTATCTATAGTCAAGCACAAGGATTTACACACGGCCCCATAATGACAAATATTTAAATATAAAATGGCCAAGCTATCTTTCTATCAATTCTGAAATAGAAAGACAATTTTCTGGTTTGTTTAATTATTATCATCTAACCTAATGAGGGTCCCATACAGGATGTTTTGCAAAACCATCAATATCACAGGAAGACAGAAAAACACAGTGTATTTTTCCAGAACAACCCAAAAATCTGTAGGATAACCTATATTGTTATATACAGGTGTATATAGTCTATAGAGCAAACACTGAATCAGGATCTTCCAAATCCCTAATTTTTGGCTGGTTCTTTCCCATTTTGGTGGTAACAAGAACCCTTATTACCCACTATTTGGTAGAAATGCTTTAGTTCTGTTAGTAGTGCACTGTAGGTTATAATGGGGCTTAACCACATAAGCAAAAACTGTTATTCTTTACAGCAGAGCCATAAAATCAGGTATAAACAATAACTTTTTGCATGGATTTTTTTTCCCCTGAACCACACAGGAAGATTTTTGAACGACAAAACCAAAATGAAAGCAGCACCTCAACTTTAGAAGAAAAAGTGAGTTCAAAGGTAGAACTCAACAGGTCTAGATCTCACTGTGGAGATTTAGACATGGAAGAATGTTCTGCTGGAGCCCAGATGTCCTGTCTGCTTTCCTCACCCCTGAGCCAGCTGAACCCAGCCCCCAGCTGGATTACAGCATGGTGTTTGACCAGGTAACACAAAGCTGTAGCCCTGAGTGTGGCCACACAGGAAGTTAGGCTAGTAAACCTTCACATTCAGCTGAAAATTCATGGTCTGGGTTTTATGAAAATCAAAGTATGTCCTTGAGTAAGCAGGGTACTTTTCTAATGCTGATGCTGAAATTAACACTTCCATGTAGCTTCACTTCTGAGATAGGCATGACAAATCCCACTGAAAAATAGATACATGCCTCTCTTCTGTTTTAATCCATGTTGCAATATTTGTGATTTCCTATATATCCTATATCCGATTTCCTATATCCTATGTAAGATAAAATAGCAATATAAGAACCACACTATATTTTAAAGTAGTAAATAACTAACAAGGAATGACAGGTTACTGCAGGGAAAAAAAAAGGCCCAGTGTGGTTGTCAGTTTGGGCTTCACTGTTTTTGCAATATTTGCTGCTTACTGAGAATAACTGTTGTGATCAGATAATTTTTTCATGTTAGCGTTTTAAAAAACTAGGCTATAAAATACAAGATTGAAAAAAAACCCTAAACCACTTTGCATTATTTCTAATAACACAGGCTAGTCAACACTTCAGGACCTCAGAGCAGATTCAATTTGGTTTCTTCTTTATGGCCTTCATGCACCAGCAAGGTAAAAGGAACAGAAGCCAGCTAACACTGAATTCCAAACTAACCCTTAAAATCTGCCCAACTCATGAAGCAGGCAGAGTTACTGGGGGCAACACAGACAGACATGGAGTGACTGAGCTGAGCAGGTGATAAATACACCCTCACACCAGGCATGGAAGGAAGGACAGTGTGACAAGAGCCAGCCTTGGTACAGTACACTCAATTGTTTTGCATCTGAGGCACTACTCCAGTAAAGAGAAGGGCAGCAAAACAAGGCACTCCTAAGAACAAAAGCCAACCCATTGACATAATAAATATTTTATGTTCATTTTTTTAGCTATGCCCTTTTTTCCCTGTTCAGGAGCTGCACACAGCTACCACTCTTGGGCCATCCTAAATTGCAAATCCTCTACTGCAGGCAGAGTAAAGGGTACAAGGAGCTGAAACACAACAGAAGCAATCACCTCCTTGCTTAATTTGCACAGTTGGTACAGCAGTTGTGCTGTGTTAGCTACAGATTTATGGTTGGCTGGAGGGCATCATGGCCCAGGATGAAGCTGAGTGATCAGCAGACAAGGCTGCTGCAGGACAAAAGTTTGCACCAGTGGCTGCCAAGCAGGCCTGACACTGCTAATTGCCCTTCAGTAGCTCGTTAGAGACTGAGAAGATGCAGCTTGTCCATCCTTGAAACATGATCACAAAGGAAAAAAGAAACAACTTAATAAATAAGTTAGTAGTGGCAATTAGGAAGAAGAATGACGAAAATTAGCAGAGTGAGTAACTTTTCAAGAAAGAACATGAAATATACATATAACATGTACCTTCTTTAATCTCTTAAAACCACCACTTCAATACTGGCTATGTTATGTTAATTAATGATACTAGAGGCTCACAGTTATGGCATTTCTTGGCAATTGTATGACACAGATGTCTGAGCCTGAAGATGCTGGCTTCTATTTTTCCCCCAAATAGTGAGCTGTTAGCATTGTTTCTGCTGCTAACATATTGAGTTCTGCTGCCATTCTCTCTTCTATTATCTCAATGTTAAGTCACAAAATACAATGTTAAATCACAAAATTGGCTGAGATGGGGTAGATGCAACAGTCCAAACTAAGAAGAGAAAAATATTAATTGAAAATGAAAAGATTCCTTTTTTCAGTATTGGTGGCCCCCAACAAACGCTGTACCAAAGGAGAGGTTGCTGGAAATATTTTCAGCAACTGAGGAGCAAACAAGGAGAGCTTGTGGAAAACACCTATAACAGGGTAAGAAGGGATGTTTGGTTCTATATTTTGTTACTGTTAAAGCTAACTGGAAATTAAAACCTGTTTTCTAAAAGACAAACACAGGTGAACTTCAGCAATCCTCAAGGGTCCCTTCCAAAGCAGGATTTTCTGTGATTCTATGATCTCTCTCCCAGACACCACAGAGGGAGCATGCATAACACTGTATCTTTGTCACTGAAATGATATTCATCAAGTGTTTAAGCAGGAACATTTTAGCTGTGTGTCAAAAGCCACTGTTAGACAAGTAATCATGCAGCTCACGTTGGCCCAAATTCCATTACTACCCTGCTAGAAAAGCCTAATAAACAAAATACACCAGCAAAGCAAGACTGAAAAACAAGTGCTGAAGTGGTGCTTTCAACTTCATTGGCCCAAAGGAAATGTTTGTGTGCTTGTCTGGTAAATGTCCTTCATAGACGGCAGCTAGATTTTGAATTGAGTATTATGATCTATCGGAATGAAGGTGGAGCCACCGTGACACCAAAGGAGGCTTCAAAAGCACCTGCTGCTCCTTATTGTTCTTCAGCACAACCTTCTATTCCCTTCATCTCACACACCCTGCCCCTGTGTGCCCTCTGCTCCCTGTGTGATTGCTCAGCACCCCTGGGCACTCCATGGCTGCTCACCTTCAATAGCATTCACCTGTCCTGCACAGCTGCAGCCAGTCTGGGATCAGCCACAGCCCCACTCCAAGCACCACAAGCTCTGTGCCTACAACACTTGCCCCCCTTTTTTCTCCTTCTTTTCAATAAATGCCATGTCTGCCATCCTCCTAGAGGGCCCTTGCAGAAGGAACAGCAAATATGGTACAAGTATCCCTTGTGCAGGCTCCACTGACTTTGGACTCTGTCCTGACCTTGATTCACTCCCCAAAATTACATTTCACATCATCAAAGTCCTCATATCTAGACTTCCAGAATACTGACAATATCAACAGCTGTACAACTTTATAAGGCAACACACAAGAATAACAATTACAGAATTCCATCCACAGCCACACAACTTCATAAAGTAGCACACAAGAATAAGACAGAATCTGCATGTTCCCATCCTAAGAAGTGCAATTCACAAGCACAGTACACAGATTTTACCAGCAAACAAACACATGGCACTGAACAACAGAGCCACTCTGCCTCTAGCTCCTCCTGCTGCTCTAACAACTTCTCTTGCTCCTTTCACAGTTTTTGCTGCATTAGATGGTCTGAAGTTACTTCCCATGGTGTTCCCAGCAGCTCACCTGTGCTCCAGGTGCCAAATCCAGCCTGGTCCATTGGGCAGTGTCCCCCCACTGCTCTCAAGGCTATGCTGGGCATTGTCCTACAGCAAAACCCCAAATCCTGCTGGGGCCACCACGATATGGGAACCACAGTGGAGCCACCACCAACACCAAAGAGGGCTTTGAGCATCTGCTCACAACCTTTTATCCCCTCCTGTTGATGCACAGCACCTGTGTGCCCTCTGCTCCCTGTGTGATTGCTCAGCACCCCATGGCTCATTACCCTCAATAGCATTCGCCTGTCCTGCACAGCTGCAGCCACTGCTCCCAGTCACCGCAAACTCTGTGCCTACAAAAATTATCTGTGTTAGTTTTCATGTTTGCTGAGCAGTGATTACACAGAGTCAAGGCATTTCCTGCCTCCCACCCAATCAGTGAGGAGCTGGGGGTGCACAAGAAGCTGGGAGGGGTCCGGGCCAGGACAGCTGACCCCAGCTGATCTCAATGCCTTGTGCAGGCTGCCCTAGAGCAGAGGCTGGACAGAGCTAAAGAATCAAGCAGGGATTGATTCAAAGCATCTCCTCCATGGATCCACCTTGGGCAGCACCAGAGCCCAGCCAGGGCTGCACCCAAGATGAACCAAAATGGCCCCAAAATGCACCAGCGCTCCCGGGCTCTCTCCCTTGGATCAGTTCTGCTCCATTTGCATCTTGCAGTTCATTGTCCCATTCCAGCTTTAGCCCCTGCAGTCCCACCCTGCTTGTTTTTCTCTCTGCAGCCCATGGGGTTTGTGCTCTTGGGGCTGAGATTGGGATCATTTGTCCTTGGTGCCCAGCTGGAGCAGGAATTGTTTTGTCTCCCTGCTCTGTGCACAGAGCTCACCATCCCCTCATATGAAGCTCAGGAAATACACACTAAAGCAGCAAAGAAATGTGAAAAATAGAAAAAACAAAACCTGATCATCAACCTGAGGAACATTTCAGACCTTACTGGCCTCATGCTCAGCATAAAGGGCTGGGGAGAAAGGAGGAGAGGGGAGACATTCAGGGATGGCATTTGTCTACCCAAGTGACAGGTTACAGAGCTCTTCTTTCCTGGGGATGGCTGAGCTCCTGCTTGCCCATGGAAAATGAGGAACTACTTCCTCAGGGTTTTTTTTTTTTGCTTACATATGCAGCTTTTGCTTTACCTATTAATGTGTCTCAACCTACAAATTTTCTCATTTTTCCCATTCTGCCTCTCTCCCCCACCCCACTGCTGCAGGGAGCAGCTTGGGCTTGGTTGCCATCCGAGGTTAAACCACAACAGTTTGTTGCCAAAAGTCTGCAAACTTGACACACTAGCTTTATCATACTAAGCTGCTCAGAATCATGCTGTACTGCTTTCCCTAGGATTTGCCACATTGATCTTTACAAAGCAGAGAAATATCTGCTAGGAGAAATATCCCCACTTATAGAATATGCCAGGCAACGATTACATGGGAAAAAAATAGGCAACTTCTCTGTTCTGTAGAACTTTGGCAAAACTGTACAGTGATACTACAATCAATGCTGGGAAGTTTGGATGATAAAGCTAAAGAAAGATACAGTGAACTCAGAGCAGAGTGAGGAGCTGGCAGAGAAAAGGGAAAATAATTTTAAAACTCAATGGGTTGTTTGCTGAATGATGGAGGGAGTTCTAAAAACATGTTTGTTTTTTTTTTATGTGCTAAGCTTCTTCTGATGTTTGAGGGTTATAGCTTACAAGCAGGACACTTTAACATTGAAAATTCCATAACTCAAAGTAATTTCATGAACTTTATGAATCCCAAGAGAGGCAAGAGATTAGAGAAGAAAAAAAAATCTACTAATCAAAACCTTGATGGGTATATCACTCTAATGCAAAAGCCTATTTCTAGGTAATGCACAAGGCTAGAATGCAGCAGATCTGAAGTCACTTATCAGCTCTGTTATATATGTTATCAGCAAGGCAAGGAGAAGCTCACCTCTCTTTGCTTCAGTTGTGCTTGGCTGAAATAGGGATATTGGGGGATACATGGCCACTTTGTCCATCTTTGTTTTATCTATTCAGACTGCAAACCTTTCAGGGAAAAACGACTTAATTCCATGTGTTCACAGAATACCTTGCACAGTGGGATTCTGATCTCAGTTGATCTCTCCAACTGCTGCCATAATACAAATAATAAATGATAACATATTAAGATCACCAAAGAACAGCCCTCCAGTGTAATAAATGTAAATCCTCACTGGAGATAGTTAAATCTGCTCTGGACTTAGAAATAGAAAATATATTTCAGGAAATAATCCTGAACCAGTAGGGGCACAGCTGACCTATTTTTATCTCCAGCTCCATGAATCACAGAAGTTAAAATGGACGTATTACAGTATCAAATTTCCATTTTGAATGATATAATAGAAGTGGAAATCTTTTGAAGCTCCTTTTCTTTCAGGCACAGCACTCTACATATTAAGCCCAATGTAAGGTGCTTATCTTAGAGATATGGAATAAAAGCTGTTGACCTTTTAAACATAAAATCTTGGTGAGCTTTGGTATGGCTTGATCTAATTATATTATAATGGACAGAAGGTAATCTCTTATGTACTCTGTCTAGACACATCATCTCTTATCAGAAACCTCGGGGAGAGAATGGAACCTACAGCAGAGCAGTGATGTAGCAATCTTTGTTGAAAGACCAGGATGCCATGGCTTCACAACAGACAGCAAGAGATGCATGACATTGCTAAGCAACGCTAGGAGCTGGTGAGGTTTTCCCTGGCTTCATATGGAGTGGTAGTTAAGGAAGTGAGAGCAAGGAAAGAAAGACAAAAAACAACCAAATGAGCTGAAGTGCGTAAGAGAGGAAGCGTGTGAGCAAACGGGAAAGCAGGAGAAAGAAGTGGGAATTAACAAAGTCATTCCAGGATGTCAAAACTGCCAGTCCAGGAAAGCAAAAAGGTTATAGTTTTGGAATTAAAAAGTGCTAAAAATCAATATGCTTATCCATGGATTTCTCCAGCTAAACTTTCATCATCCTGTATTCCTTTAACATTTGTAATCACCTATGGATTGGAAAGTGCCTCTTAGTGTAAACTGTGCTTTAAAGAGAATCACCATTTGTTAAAGCTCTTCTCTTGCAGTCGGGCTAGAGAATGTTTGAAAACCATACAAGTGGGTTCAAGTGTGATTGACAGAATGTTTAAGCATTTCAAAGGATAGAGCAATCTGATAAATGGTAAAAACATTCTCTTTGACAGCTTGACAAGTTATTTGCACTCTAGAAAGCAGAGATGTTTATTTGTCTCCATCTTTTCTCTCTATAACATTAGTTCTCAGATGATAAATAGATTTGTCTCCATGAGTAGAGGCTCCCATGTTTTCTCCTTTTTTAGCAGAGGCACTCACTACTGCTCATTTAATCTCCACACAGCCACTGTTGCTAAAAGCCTTCCCACCAAAAGAACCTCAGTGGATAACATTTGAAAAGTACAGCTTGGTTTTTTTCTGAGTACAACCAAACCCATGCTCATGTGCCAGCAAACCTGGTCCAGAACAAAGGTATCACACCAGCCAGCTTCCCATCTCATTATAAAGGGCACAAGCTACACTTCCTAAATAAAGCCTTCCAATTCCCTCCTTCCACTGAAAGTGTTCCTCAGTTCTCTCTGAGGCCTCTGGCTCTTGTGCAGCTTTTGTCTTCTGTCAGAGAAATGCCATTTGGTGAAAGATTAATGCACAATCCCAGTCCATCTCTCATTCAGCAGGGAGGGGGTGTACCTCACCTCGTCTGCACGGACTAATTCCTTCCAGGGAATGCCTCCTGACCTTGTTTTTTCCTGGAGTGCTTCCCAGAAAAAAAGCTAAAGCTATCACACAAGATTGCTGTCTCCTAACTCCTCCAGGAGAGATCCTGTGCAGCGTGGATCACACGATGCAAAGGTTGGCGCTCAGTATTTCTCATTGCAATCTAAAATAGTTAAAAGGACCACCCAAAATAAATCATTTAAGATGTCATTCCAGCAACCATTAGGTGTGCATAATCACAGCAGGAGAAAGAGCAGCATCTACCTTACCATTAGTCCCCATTTGACAAAGATTTTTTCTAAAAACACACAACTTAGTTATTGAGAAATTAAAATCACAGGTAAGAAAACAATGTAACTAATTGACACAGGATTCTATATCTTGGTATGTCATTTGGAATCAAGTAAGTCTACTGTTTTGGAAACTTTGGAAATAAAGCAAGAATCATATGAAATTAACACCCTTTAAAAGGAGCATTAATTACAGACTAAAGAAGCCACAATTCCGGTGCCTTTAAACTGTTTCCTGTCTGATTCATCAGCAAGAACACAACTAATCTTGATAAAAACTCAAACCCATTGCACTACACAAGAAGCAGTTATAATGTTGTTGCTGAAGCTGTCACTTCTTGATTTTTTTTTTTTGTGAGAAGACTCTTTTTCTACACAGTTTTCTAAGAATATTCAGTACTCAAGTGCCTGCAATGAGTATCTTACTTTGCAATGTCTGTCATCCCAGAAGCTTTAAAATTATTCTTTACGTCTCATTGAGAACATGCTTCTTGTTTCTGATAGCTAAAAAATATGTTCTATTAGACTAAGAGCTCTCTACTTGCATATCTGGCTTTATTATTCAGCATTTTAAACATGATGTATTCAGAGAAGCTTTTACTTTCCTGTTAGAATGACCCTAGCCCTATCTTTTTTTTTTTTTAATTGTGCCATGCTTTTAAATGTCTCAATAATACTGTTACATCACAGATTTATCCTTTAATGAAGACCAGGAATTACCCAAGAGAACTTGAAATATTTTAACTGCTTTGTTCAGGGTCCTCTTGGTTCAGTTGGGGAAAGGAGAAGGTTTTTGGATCACAAGAGGGAGCTCATATTTTTCTGTTAGGTACACAGCAATGTGCAGAGGCAGAGTGGAGAACTCACTGTAAATCCATCTGGTATAGAAATGAGAAAAATCAGATCTATTTTAATAAACAGGTTGGATACAGACACAAGTTTGAATTCAAATTAATCTTTAGCTAAAGGCTTTTCCAGTGAAACAAGGTTTGACCCAGATTTTGTTCAAGAACAGATAATGTCACACTTTTAACTGGGTTTTTGATAGTAAAAACATGCTGATCCTCTTCTGTGAATAACGTCATGGTTTCAGTGGAACCATTTATGGGATGGCAGATGTCTGCCATGAAGAATGATGGCTGCAAAATCCACCCTCCCTCCATACACAACAGGAATATACAGAAGCCAATGTTCCTAAATAAACCTGGCGTTCCCCACAAGGCCCCACCATGTATAAACTGCAGCAGCAGCAAAAGAGTTCTGTGAAGTTTTGGAATGCTCATTTAGAAGCCAAAAGCAAGGATCACCAGGAGAGCAATGGGAAGGAAGAAAATGAGCTTGGTCTAAAGACTTTGGTCACTGTGTCTGCACCCAACAAAGCCCAGAGAGGAGGCTCCAGAGAGCTGTGGAAGGGGCTGGAAACACAGCAAGTCAGTTCCATGACCAAAATGTCTCCTCCTCCTCCCCCTCCACAGCTGAACTATTTCCTGAAAACACTTTTCTAATCTTTTGTCCTGTTGAATCCTAAATGTCTGGAGCTAAGAGACTTCCATCAGTCCCCATGTTCTCCAAATTTCACACTTAAAAAACTTGCAGATCTTTTCTGGCACCGAGTCAACTCTTTTTGCTTTCTATTTTCATCTCATTCCTCACAGATCTGCACACCTTCCCAAGCAATCCTGCTGGCCTTGAATTGTCTTCACCTCTTGGTAAGAGTCAGCTCTTCCTCATTTGTCCACAGACACCCACACACAAACACACCCCTGTGTGACCATAGTCACAAGGGTTTCTAGGTGAAGGAAGGGACGAGAATGTTGATTCCATGATCAGAAGGCTTGATTTATTATTTTATGATATATATATATATATTACATTATAACTATACTAAAAAGAAATGGAAAGGAAAGGTTTCCTCAGAAGCTAGCTAAGCTAAGGACAGAAAAGAAAAGAATGATAACCAAGGCAGCTCTCTCGGACTCTGTCCGAGATAGCTCGGTCCTTGATTGGCCATTAATTATAAACAACCAACATGGGCCAGTCACAGGTGGACCTGTTGCATTCCACAGCAGCAGATAACCATTGTTTACACTCTGAGGCCTCTCAGCTTCTCAGAAGGAAAAATCCTAAAGAAAGGATTTTTAGTGAAAAGATGTCTGCAACACCCCTGTGTCTGAAGGGCCCTGGAGGTGTGCATGACACCAGAGGAAGAGAAGATCATAACTGTGAAACAGCCAGAAACTGTTTCAACTTCAAAATTTTAAATTTAATTTAATGTTATTTCATCCTATTTTATTTCATTTCATCCTATTTGACTTTATTTTTTTTGTGAAATTCATGTATGGCTTGAGAAGAAAGCTTGAATTTTTTTTCTGTAGTCTCAAGCATGGTTTAGGCTTTCCTGGCAATATTTCACCCTTCAATCTAATCAGCTAATTATATATGTCCAGAAAAAAAGAGCACAGGTGCCTCCTCTAGCTCAGAGTATTTTGGATATTTGCCTGTAAGGGCTGCTTTTCGTGGGCCTTTCAGTCATTGTTAAAGTTTTCAACTAGGTTTATTTATAAGGAAGAAAAAGTCTGAAAGGTATTGTTTGCTGTGCCTGTTTCAATGTTATTTAAACATTGAAATATTTATTTAACAAATATGTTAATTAATAAATTTATTAAATAAATAAATATTTATTTAATAAATATATTATTTAAACATTGAAAGAAATATTGCTGCATGCTCTGCTTTTAAAAAAAAAAAAATAACAAGACTGTGGTCTGCTGTGCTGACTGGCTTAGCCTTATGTTTTAGTGAGATGTTCCAACATCTCACTAAAACATAAACTGGTAATACCCCAAACATGTATGTAGATCATGAGCAGTTTAAACTAAGTGACATTTATTAATTTTAAAAGGTCACTCCTTTCTGCATCTAGCACTTGGCAGGTCCACCCACAATCCATTTGATCCCAAATAACTTCCCTGAAGAAAAAGTGGACCTCCAAATTCACCCTATTATTATTAATAGATTAAAAAAATGAAAAATTGAAGGCTTGCAGAGCCACACAGTTGGCCCTGAATGCATCATATATATGCATGGAACGTTTTGCTAATTTGCAAATCTATTAATATTATTCAGTTTTATTGTAATATAAATGTCATTAAACTCCTCATCCTATTTCTCAGTGTTGTGTGCTAGTTTATATTTCAATTCTGTTGACATGTCCTCAGTAAACTGCATGAAATCAGATTTTCCTTTAATGCAATGTAAAGCACCATTTGTGGCTTAATTAAAGTCATGCGGGGATTTGAAGAAAAAATAAAAGAATAAACAGCATAAAATTTTCTAATCTCTCATCACCAGTTAAAACACCAGTTGAAAGAAAAGAAAACAGAAGAAAACTTGCTGCAGGTTAAAACAGCAGCTGAGAAAAAAGAAAACAGAAGAATTTTATTAAGGTTTATGACATATATATTCATGTAAGAAATGTATGCCTGACCTTTTTGCAGTACCCAGAATTGCCAGCTGCTGGAAGGTTTTGTAATGCCCAAAACATGTAAGTAGATCATGTGCAGTTCAAACTAAGTGACATTTATTAATTTTAAAAAGTTGTGCCGTAAATGCTGGTAATATTGGTAATATCAATAAAACAATGACACCAGCATTGATATTACAACAAAAACTGCCCACCAAGCTGCCAGTAGCACTGGGCACCTTCCCACAGCTCACATCTGAGCTTGGTTTGTGCCCCGGAACAACCTAAAACATTGGGTATATTTCACTTGTGCCAATCTCACCATTATTTCCAGTGAGAAAGCCCCTTGATCATGGCAGAGCAAAGAAACAGGTGACCATGAATCACATAAGGAATGTTTTTCTAGTAATAGATCACTTAAGAACAGAGCTTTTCACCTCCATCTTTAAGGCAGTTAAGCCATTTCACCATGTCTGGCACAAATTTTTCTACTTGGGAGAGGAAGTGCCACTTCTGGTTTTGCACTGTCCCGAGGCTTGGAGCCCAGTCTAAACCTGGCAAACCCTGGCAAGGGGCTTGGTTTTACTCTTAATGAGCCCTTCATTGTCACTGACATATTTTATGAAAATCCCTTTGCCAGGATTTTCTCCTGAGAAGCTGGGAAGTCTCAGAAATGAAATGTAAACAATAGTTATCTCAGTGCTTGGAATGTGGTTTGGAGGTTGCTCACCAACAGGTGCATCTTGGATTGGTTCCATGTGAATTGTTTTTACTTAATGACCAATCCCAGTCCAGCTGTGTCAGAACTCTGGTCAGTCAAGAGTTTTTATTATTCATTCTTGTCCAGCCTTCTGATGTCTCCTTTCTCTTTTTTCAGTATAGTTTTAGTATAGCATTTTCTTTTAATATATATATATTATATGATGTAATATAATATGAATATGATATTAATATGACATATATTAATAGGCATAATAATATTAAATATAATAATAATATAATATAGATAATAAAATAATAAATCAGCCTTCTGAAACATGGAGCCAAGATTCCCATCTCTTCCCTTGTCAGGGTTGCCTGCAAATCCCACACTTCATGACAGCAGCAAACCACAACAGGAGCTGGCAAAAGCAGCAGCCCTGCCTTTGCCCCAAGGAAGGGGAAAACACCACAGCAATCTGTACCAGAGCCTGAACTCTGCCATCTGTGTGTGTGTGACACAGAATGATATTCAAAATGCTTTTGTGTCAGCTCACCAAGACCTTTTCCTAGGGCAGCTAAGAAACAACTCAGCTCATGCTCTGAGGCTGATGTGATATTCTGATATTCCTCATTTCCTCCTGGGCACAGCTTTGACCACCACTATCACTATCAGGGAGTTTTGTGCCCTTTCCATCCTCAGTTCAAATCTGAGCACTCTGCTGGCTCCTCAGTCATCAGCACACCTGCAGTGAAATGTGATGCTGGGATCCTGTGCAAGTAAAAAATGACTGCTGAATTTTGGGAACTGCTGACTCAGAACTAAGAATTCATGTTCCGGAAATGCAAATTTTCTATCCGTGATCCTAAACCCCCCACAAAGCACAAGTGAAAATGTTTAAGGTATTGCTATTTTACCTTGTGAACTGAACCATTGTTATCAATACAAACAGGATATTTACTCTAAAATGTTCCCTAAATCTAGTCCAGTGCCCAAAGACAGAATGCAAATAATAATACAAATAACAATAACACAAACTGACAGGCAGATCAGCACTGCCAATCACAGGCTCCTGAAGGTTTTGCATGGCAATATGCTACCTGGTGTTTCCTAAGGCCAAAATTGCCAACACCTGTCAATTACATTTAAGACAGAAAGAATAAATAAGCTGCAAAAATCCCAATCCTGAACACATTAAGAATAAAACTGAAGTTTTTTTCACTTGTTATATTCTGTTCACTACGTAATGGAAGAATGCTGTGCAATTACACACTTGCAAATCACTGCCTACAGAGAGAATGTTGCCAGCAGAAGAGTAAAGAGTAAACCAGAATCTCACATTAAGGAAAAATGTGGAATTATTGCTACAAAATGGAGAAGGATGTGGAAACAAAGCTTTTACCTTCTGCATTCCAGAGACATTCCGTTCTGTACCACATGCAGTGTCCAGCCTCCTCTCACAGATCTCTTCAGCAAAGCAGGAAAATTGGACCCTTACTCTTGGGTCTCCCCTGCCACCTGCAGGGATGGGCAAAACAAAACAAAAAAGAATTTGTGACTCACTCGTGGCATAATGAATAATGTGTAAGAAATCACCGCTTTCTGAAACATGCACTTCTTTTTCCATTTACTAAAGTGAATAATTTACAATTACTGGTTCTGTTTAGTGCTAGACACCACTATCAATGCCTGTTTAAATAACAGTACCAAGCTTAAAGCTGATTCTAAGAATTAGTTTTTTAAATTTTTAGCAAAGTGGTTGAAATATGTAAGGTGCAACTAACATTAAACATACAAACACGAAATCAAAGCAACACAAGTCTGTCTTGAGACCAGTCCAGAAGCCTGAAAACTTGGGAGATTTCTTTCAGTGATAATTCCCAGCCTTTTATTCACAAAACCAGAACAGCATTGATCCAGTTCTTGATACACATTCTTAAATGACATAAGCACTGAATTACAGATAAATTAAGGGTAGCTCTTTTCAACAGAAAGCAAGAGTGTTTTCTAGCCAATTCCACTGGAAAAATAATTCAAACATGAACATTTTTTGTAAACAAGGGGTGGAATCAAAGCAAAGCAGTGACAACAAACCTAATGCAGCACACCAAGAGGTCAGACATGAGGAGCTGGCCACACACCTAAAGAAAGGGAAGAGAACAGCCACAGTTATTTCTTCAGTTAAGCTATTTTCCAACTTATATTTCTTTAATAGTATGATCCTATAATAAAATTCCCATAAAATAACTAGTTGCCTGTGAAACACTCTGTCTGAGCCAGCCTGCATTTTCTGGGGGCTGCACAAGGGCTGGATCACCCAGCTGTCTGGATGTCAGCTCTTGCCCTCTCACTGGCACACGTCCCTGCACAGTCTTCCTCTCTTCCAGGGCTGAGGCACAAAAACTCCAAATGAGTTCATTTCTGGCTCAGGGATTTTAGCCTGAACTTGGGGGAAGTTTGAGGCTCTGTGCTTTGTCTGGCTGGGGGAGCTTACCCTCTCTAAAGGAAAAGCTGCTGTCAAATAATAACCAGTATAAAATTTCACAAAAGCAGTTGGGTCAAAGAAAAAAATTTCATTTCATGTCAATTATTCTCATCTCCTTCAGCCAAATCTAAGATCTTGTAAGACACTTCAGACTCAAATATTTGGCACAGAAGGAGAAAGAATTACATTTGACCTACCAACACTTTCCAGACTCACTCCTGTGCTTACTTTTGAATCATTGTTCTCTTATATTACAGTATTCCCACCTAGTTTCCACAAAAACTGCTGCACTGACTGCACCTGGCAGCTGGTCAGCAAGGAATTTATAAAGCCACAGAAAGGAGCCCAGTGCCAAGAGCTGTGATAGCTTTTTAAAGGGCAGGTTGCTATGTTAGGGAGAAAAGCAGCTAAGTCCCAGTGGAGAATTTGGCAAGTATGAACCCTGGTGAATTGGGCTATGGATATGCACATTTTAAGATGCTGTTGGTTGCTTTACTAGAGATTTGCATTTATAATACATTTATACTTTATGACACGTAACAGTTCATTCTTAATGTTCAATATGATATTCAATATATACTTTATATATAATAATATATATTATATACTACATATTATATATATTACATAAATATACACTATATAATATTAAATAAATACTTTATGATACATAACAGTTCTTTCTGAATGCTCAATATAATATTCAACATATACTTTATATATAATATATAATATTATATACTACATATTATATATATTACATAAATATATACTATATAATATTAATTAAATACTTTATGATACATAACAGTTCTTTCTGAATGCTCAATATAATATTCAACAAATACTTTATATATAATATTATATACTATATATTATATATATTACATAAATATATACTATATAATATTAAATAAATACTTTATGATACATAACAGTTATTTCTGAATGTTCAATATAATATTCAACAAATACTTTATATATAATATTATATACTATATATTATATATATTACATAAATATATACTATATAATATTAAATAAATACTTTATGATACATAACAGTTATTTCTGAATGTTCAATACAATATTCAATACTTTATATATAATATTATATACTACATATTACATATATTACATAAATATATACTATATAATATTAAATACTTCATGATACATAACAGTTCTTTCTGAATGTTCAATATAATATTCAATATATGCTTTATATATAATATATAATATATTATTATAACTATATTTCTATATCAACTATATTATTATAGTTATATTATTATATAACAATATAATAAAATAGTATATATAATGACATTATAATATATATTATATATCATTATATAATATATATAATATATAATTTATGATATATATAATGATGATATAATAATATAATATAGTCTATATATAATATGTACTATATACTATTCAATATATACTTTATGATACATAACAGTTCATTCTTAATGTTCAACACAATATTCAATATATACTTTGTAAATATTATATTTTATATGCTATGTATTATATATTGTATATTATATATATATTGTATATAATATTCAATATATACTTTATGATACATAACAGTTCATTCTTAACCCAACTAGCAATTATAGGACCAAGCAATGACAGGACTAAGAAATAAAAAATAGAAATTTGCAGTGACTGCTGGCATGTCACCCAGCAATGTAAAAGGAGGCTTGCTAGGCTGGCACAGCAGAAACAGCAGCTCTGGCTCCTCTTCACAGGCAGCAAATGTGCTCTGGAGGTTTTTGTTCTCAGCAGGGGACAGGCTCTGCTTTTGCATTCCCCCACTCTGCCATCTCCCTTTTACCTATCTGCCCTGTCAGTTAAATTGTCTGCTGCTGCATTTACACTAATGAGGAGAAGAGCAGCACTGCATGGCTCAGGCTAGTAGGGAAAGGAGTTGGTTTGATCAGAAATACTTTCAAGCAAACTGGGAGGCAAATCATCCTCACCCTGAAATAAATAAAATACAGCCTTCCCCTAACACATGTTCAACTGACAAACTTCAAAGCAATTTAGATGTCTTTACCTTAAAGTCTACTTGGACAGTAATCACTGTGCTTGCTTGTTAAAAATCAGGTCTCTTTTTTTTTTTTCTCCAGTTTAGCAAACCCCCAAAAATCTGAACTTCAAATTTCAGATTTTTCCAGATTTTGTCTGTCCTTTAAAACAACTGCTAAGGCGTTACAGCTGACATCAACCTGCCTGGTCTGTCATTCCTGAGTCTATCTCAGGTCCATACTAATAAACACTATACTCATTTTTCCTGATCATCACGTGTTTTATTTGGACCTACTACAGACCACAAAAAGGCTGACAAAAACCTCTCAATTTTTCTTTTTTTTTTTTCCCATTTCCCTCTGTACACCAGAGCACTCAAAATTGGGATTGCAAAGATGTCTGCTCAGTGAGTTGAACCCCCTTCCTATGATAACCTGAAGGATTATATGTAAATCTTCATTTCATCCCCTTCTGATAGTGATAACTTGCTTCTTAAGCTGGGCAAAATACCTCCCTCCATAAAAATAGCACTCATATTGATTTTCTGCCTCTCACTCATTTCACATCTTGTTTTCAAGCTCAGGACATGGGAATATAATTTTTCATTAGCCTACATTAAAAATAATCCCCCATCACTAGAACGCAAGGTTGCTGTTTTGTCAGGAGTTCCTTCTCCTTATTTCAATTTCTCCCAAGAAGGACAATGAAGCAGTTCCTACCACACATCACCTGGATTTGTCCTCCTCCATCTTTTGAATGTGTTCCCAGGCCTATAGCTGTTCAGAATTTTTATAGGCAGGAAATCACACTGTAATCAATGTGCCAGGGTCAAAAACCAATATTGAGAATTTCAATGAAGATTGTGAGGTGGGTGTTGCTCCCATGACCTGTAGTTTTATCCCCACCTCTTAATTGTGGTCACTCCACTCACTACTCCCCATCCACACTCAGCTTACAACTTGTCACCACCTTAGTTTCAAAAGGTTATGACCTCAAGGGAAAAATAATGCTACTACCTCAGTTCTTGCAAATTTGTACTGTTTAGGTCAACTAAAAAACTGTGATTGTCTAGCACAGAAAAGTATTAATTCCAGGAAAGAGTGCAGATCATACAGACAGCTCTCAAACTAGCACAAATCCATAATTAACAAAACCTCCCTCCAATCCAGACTTCCTCACAGTAATCTCCAGAGGCATGCCCAGAAAAAACCTTCAAATGCAAATGTTCTCCAACAGGAAATCCAAAAAAGAAAAAAAAAAGAATATATCCATTAGCAGAACAGACTTTTACATCACCCATCTAAATACCAAGGAGAAAGGCCTAATGCTGTTTTCAGCTCCTCCTCAAAGCAACCTATTTCTTTTGGTCACTTTAAAAAAATATTTTTGATACAATCAGAATTCTTTTTGAAGTGTAGTGTGTTCCAGCAGGCATTTTTCCAGGTTCATAAAGTGTCTGCACTTCAATATTCTGTTATGTAGGTGCATCAAAAGTTTGCATTTAATTGCTGCTGCTTCACAGTCTGTCACAAAGGCAGCAGAGGAAGCATTGTCTCCAGCCAATTAATCCACCACTTACCAGCACATTTTGTGTCATGTCCTGCAGTAGAAATTACAGATACTGATCCAGCTCCCTCATAATTTTAAGACATGCTCTTTCAGATACCTGTCAGGAGAGGGAATTCTTAACCAGTAAAGAATACCCATTCTGAAGAACTATGATGCACTGTCCCGTGGGGATTTTTTGTCAAGAGTTCAATTCTTTTCTCTTTTAATTCAAATAGTTCTTACCACTAGACATGCAGTGTTGCACCCAAAGGAGTACAAACAGAAGCCAGATAAGACTTTTTTGATAAGCACTGAATGTTTAGTTGGGCCCTTGGTCCTGTCCTACTCTGCTGTGTAACCCTAGATGCAGAGCTTGAGTGTCAGACATATCTTATGAAAAATCCTTTTGCTAGGATCTTTTCTCCTGAGAAGCTGAGAGGCCTCAGAAACAAAATGTAAACAATAATTATCAGCTGCTGTGGAATGCAACAGGTGCATCTTTGATTGGTCTCATTAATTGTTTTTAATTAATGGCAAATCACAGTCCAGCTGGCTCAGACTCTCTGGTCAGTCACAAGATTTTATTATCATTCCTTTCCTTTCAAGCCTTCTGATGAAATCCTTTCTTCTATTCTTTTAGTATAGTTCTAATATATCATTTTAATATAATATATATCATAAAATAATAAATCAGCCTTCTGAAACATGGAGTCAAGATTCTCATCTCTTCCCTCGCCCTGGGACCCTGGCGAACACCACCACACCTGAGTAACTGCTGTGTAAAGCAGAACAAAACAGGCCTGTCTCAGCACATCCTGCTCACTTCAGAGAGGGAACTCTTCTGTGCAAAGTCCTCTCCTGACTGAGTTCATCTTGAACTTTCCCTCTCAGAGCAAGCATGTCAGCAGCATTCACAGGATACCGCATTACAGGGCAGCACGGTGGGACCCAGACCTCAATCACCAATGCATAAATGGCTTTAAGGAGCTTTTCTCAGGTCAGCAACATTGTTCTCCTGTCACAGGGGGAGAACCAAGCTGAAGAAAGGAAATATCATCTCCTTTATAAGGTCACTCTATGTGTCACTGGCAAACTTGTGCAGACACTTGGGCAGCACCCACTGCTGTACTGCAGGCAGTACTGATCACGATCACATGGAGAACAGCCTTAGCCAAGCTCACCAAACTGAAAACTCAGTGTGCTCCTCCAACACAAAAGTCTAGCAAGGAGCAGCCTACATCACAGGATAGGAGTGACTAACAATGAAAACACTGAAATCACAAAAATAGGCTTTGCAGCAATAAAGCAAGTCCATCGATATTTTAACATTCGTGCATTCTACTTGAGACATTTCTGAAAATAATCATACTGTTGTCACTGCTTTTCTTGACTCATGGGGTGCCAAGAGAGACATAACTGAAGCATCAGCTGGGATGGTACCTTTAACTATTGATTGGGTAGGATTTAACTATTGAGTAGGATTTGACTATTGAGCATGACTTGACTACTGATTGGGTATGATTTAACTATTGAGTAGGATTTGACTATTGATTGGGTAGGATTTAACTATTGAGTATGATTTGACTATTGATTGGGTATGATTTAAATATTGAGTAGGATTTAACTATTGATTGGGTATGATTTAACTACTGAGTAGGATTTAACTACTGAGTATGATTTCAATATTGAGCATGATTTAATTATTGATGCATGATTTAACTGTTGATTGGGTATGATCTAAATATTGAGCAGGATTTGACTATTGACTACAGTTTAACTATTGAGTAGGATGTAACTATTGACTACAGTTTAACTACTGAGCAGGATTTAACTATTGAGTATTATTTAACTATTGAGCATGATTTAACTATTGATTAGGATTTGACTATTGAGCACAATTTGACTATTGAGTGGGTATGATGTAACTATTAAGCATGATTTGACTATTGAGTATGATTAAACTGTTGAATATGATTAAACTATTGAGTACTATTTAACTATTGATGTGTGTTACTTCTCAAAGCTCATGGCCAGTATTACCCAGGACAGGATTTATCCTGCAGACAAAGTGCAGGAATGCCACTAGTTCATCAGGATCCCTTCGTAGCCACAAGAGTCCAAGTCAAAATGCTTCAAATTAAGGACTTTGCGGTCACAATACTTGTTTGTTTGTGGGTAGTCCTTTTACAGATGAGAATATTCCTGATTTCCTAATTCCACCATCAAATGCTTTGCAGAGACCTTTGACTATAGCTTTGTGTGGGAGTAAACTGAAGAGTTACTTAAATAGCAGTACCAAACTGAACAGCTCAGCAACCTGTGAACATTCTTTCATCTTGATCCAATAGTCAACTCATGGCCCAGATAACAGCACCATGGGTATATTTTGTATTCAGTTAGGGTTTTACACCAGTACTGGAACAAAGCCACTCACAGTACTCTGTCATCAGCACATTCTTTCTCTCTTAGTCTCCATGTTCACCTCTCCCAGCTCCCTCAATTTCCAAACACAAAGGCAGAACTTGCATTAGATGTCAAGGGTGAGGCCCCAAAAATCTCCATCTGGTCCAGTGTGAAAGCCAAAGTGATGCTGTGGCTGTAAATAGAAATGGTCAAAGAGCTGATCCACAGAACATACCATGTTGAGAAGGAGAGCAAGGCTAAAACAAAAGGAAAAAACCCAAATCAAATAAAAAAAACCCAAAACAAAATATACAAAAAGCCCCCCCAAGACCCACCTCCACAAAAATCCAAGCGAAATGAGACGAAACCACACCAAAAGGTACTCACTATCTTAGTCTGCAAACAGCAAGGACAGCTTTTCTTGCTAGTCAAGCCTGGCACTTGCTTGTGGCTGCTCATGAGCTGTCATTTCACAGCAAGACCCCAGGCACACAACCACTGGGCACGTGGTAATGATAAACATGGGTTGATTTATCCCAACCACGGGGCACAAAGGGGGATCTGGAGCACAGCACCATCAAGTGAACTCAGCAGAACACTGACAGGCTGCTTTTCTCATGAGAAAATGGTGAAAATGCCAGGCCCTAAAAAATATAAAAATATTCCAAATGGTTTCACTTTTCTTGCATTCATAAGGCAGCACATCTCTGCACTATCCTATTACATAAGAGTGTCTTTTAATAGCATGCTTTTGTCCAGCCTCATGAGAAAAGAAACGCATTCCTTTGTAGGACAGTGGAATGCCAGTGATTACCTTACATCAAAACCAAAAGTTGATGCTCAGTTGGTAAAAAGCATGTGGTTTTGCATTGTATATATACAAGAATGCAGTAAAGAAAAGGCTTCCTTTGTTGCAAATGTACTATCCTAGCCCTATTTAAAGAATTAGTAATTCTAAATTCTCAGCTAAACTGCAATGCTATATTTCACTGTTCCAGGCCAGATAATCAGTATTTCAGAGTATGCACAAGAGATGATGTAATATTGCAATACAAACATCTCAAATATTAAGTAAGAAATATACATTTATTTTTATATTACCTATTTCCATTCCTTCATATGTTTTTCTATACGTTATTGGAATAGTATTAGACCTATATTCAAGCTTTTCTTACAAAAACTGTATTCATTTATGGGATCTAGTTCTTTCAATGGCAACAAACTTTCATGTGAGAAATGAGGGATGTGTGACCTTAATACAGGTGGATAGGCACAGAAAATTTTGATGGTGTTGAGACAGAGAGGATGGTCTAAACCTGCCTAGCTCCTAAACAAGAATTGTCATTAAATTCTGTAAGACAGTGGCTTTGTTAAACAGAGAAATAAAAGTTCCTTTTCTCATGTTCATTGCTCATACAGCAATAAGTTAAAGCATGTTACACGAAACCAGAAAACATTCTCCAGTTTATATAAACAATACAAGGAAACTTGACATCCCCACATGCTTTTGTGCACTGTCATTTTAGCCAGCATTAAAAATCAGTTCTCCCATAACACCGCTCCACACCAATGGAAGTCACATGAGTGTTTCAGGTGAAGCTGCACCTCCATGCACAGCCCACCAACACCTCCTGGGCCAAACTGAACACAGGGAAAATTGGGCAATTCCAGCTCTTTCCAAAGCCCACTCTTCCTCTTTGCTCAGTTCCATTTATCCAGGGACTGCCTGCCTATGCAGACAGGAGAAGGCAAGTGCAAATCCCAGGCACTGCTAACCCCACAAGCACAAGGGAGCTCCTCCACAAGAGCAGTACCTACAGACTGAAATAAATATCAGTGTATTTCAGCTACAAACTGAAATAAACCCGTGGGAAGCTGCTAAATCAGTACTCTGAGGAGACAGATGTATAAAATATTGATATAAATAGTCAATAAATAGAAAGGTGAGTGCTAAACTGCTAAATATTTAGAGAAGCTCACCTGGGGAAGAGAAGGCTCCAGGGAGACCTTTAGCACCTTTCAGTACCAAAGAGGGTCTAGAGGAAAACTGGAGAGGGACTTTTGACATGGGCATGTGATGGCAGGACAAGGGGTGAAGCTTTAAACTGCCAGAGGGAAGGTTTGTATCAGACACCAGGAATAAATCCTTTACTGTGAGGCTGGGGGGGCTGCAGGTGGATTTCTGCATCCCCCTGGATGTCCATGGGCTGTGGGTGGATCCCTGCATCCCCCCCCGGATCCCAAAGGCTGCAAGGGCTCAGCTGCTTCACCCTGATCATCCCCAGGGTCTGCAGAGGAATCCCAGGTGGGATTCTGGCCCCTGGAGCACCTCCTGCCCCTCCTTCCCATTGCCCTTGGTGTCTCCAGGTTTTTCCCTCTGGTGTTCTCACCTCCTCCTCTCCTCCTCTCAGTCTGGAATTAAAACTGGCCCCCAGCTTTGCTTTGATTTCTTCTTCAATCTGTTATCCCAGAGGCATTCCCAGCATCTGTCCCTGTCCCAGCCTTGGCCAGCAGCAGGGACTGGCTCTGCTGGGCATGGGGGAGGCTTCCAGCAGCCTCTGACAGGAGCCACCTCTGTGCCCCCCACTGCCCAAACCAGGCCATGCAAACCAACATGAGCATATTTACCTGGAGGACCACGTAGTTGTTGAAAAGAAATATTATTTTAACAAGTTTCTTTTTTCAAGGGTTAAATTTGGAACTGAATGCATGTGTCCTTGTTCTTTGCAATGGACTGAAACCAAACCAGCCCTGACCAGCAGCCCCAGCCCCAGTTCAGATGGCACCAGTGCCCTGTTTCCAGCCCAGGCCCTAGATACTGAACTGTGTTACAAAAAACTGAGAGAAGCTCAACTTCATTCCCCAGCCCCTTGGTTCAGTAAAGATGAAATTTCCAAAAGCCTGGATTGACCTAACTCCAATCTCACACTAGACAGTATCAGCTATTAGGGATTGTAAAGCTGTGCCACAAAGCTGTTGCAAAATACTCATTAAATTTCCCCAAACATACAATTTTACTTCAAAAGCATTCATGTTCCCTAATGCATGAGGGGGGAAAAAACTTAGAATCATTCTCTTTACAAACTTATAATAATTTTCTTTAAATAAGCAACCAAACTCTGAAAGGAAACCACTGTTTTCCTCCTGCATTTTCTGTGTAATCCCAGGCTCAGCCATCAACACATTTCATCACACAGAAGAAGAAGAGGATAAAAATACAGAGAAATTCAAATGAAGAGTTTTCAAATTTTCTGTTTTAGAATTTTGCTCCTCTCATGCCTGTGGAAGGTGAAAATAAAAGCTATGTAAAAAGAAAGAAGCTGTTCAGCATCCTCCCCCACAATATGGGAAAATGATATGTTTCTTCTGAGAGCAGTGTTTTAGCACAGTAGGATGTTCTTGTGTTGTGACAAGATAATGTGTGTGTAAAGCACTCCTGTAATTTAGCTGTCACACAGGCACAGCTACTCAGAGCATGTGTGCCGAGGGAGAATTAGCTTTGATCTGAAAAATGCATCAGATGGTTCCCATTCCTAACACCAAATCAATTCTGCTGGGTAAGAAATTAATCTGGCCATCTCACACACAGCCCCTGTCAGAGTGTTTGATGATGCTGGGACTGCATGGAGCTGTTTACACAGGAAAAAAACTCATGTCAGTACAGATAAAACCCACTTTTTAAGGGTTTTTATCTGAGTACTTCCACTTTGGAGCATCCTAGATATTTAAGGGCCATCAGGGTAACAATCTACCCAGTAAATTTTTCTGTGAAGGAAAAAAAATGGAGTACTTCATCTTGAATAGACACTAAAGCTGGGAACTGAGAAACACATTTCTGTAGCTTTTGTAACTTCAATATTAGAGATACAGATGTGGAAACAGAATTCTTCTCACAATTGTGCCTGCCAACATTATAAAGACTGACTGCAACTCACTGTAGTTTAAAGTGTTAAACAGCACAGCTGGTTTTAGGTTTTTTCACTAAAATAACTCTCCCAAAAACTACTTCAACTTCAGCCTCTGAGTTTTTCAGCACATGCCTCTTCAGACAAACAGAAAGCAAAAGTAATTCTAATTTCACCTCCTGCACATGCTCACTGGAATGCACAAAGCCTTTCCAAGAAATCCCAGAGTTCCTTCTACCCTGAGAATGCTTCAGTCTCTCAAGTTTAGCTGCTGTCACAATTTTACCTGTCACTTTTCCTTTGCCACGTGGGGAAAAAAGGCTGAACACCAGATCAGGAAAAAAAAAATCAACTTAAATAAGGCCTGACTCTCCAGCATTCCTTTCTGCCATACACATCACAGCTGCCTTGAGTCTCACCTCCAGGCATGGACAAGTCTTTAATTCAGAAGCAGAGACTGCCCACAGCCATTTAATGCAGCACCAACAATGTAGGAGCCAGCACAACAAATGAAAATTGCACCCAAAATTGTCTCTCAGTAAGTACAAGTTTGGCTCTTCCAGTTTCTGACTGGTTTCTGTTTCTAAAGACTGCTCTGATGGAGTGAAAACATCTCTCTTGAGGAATTCAGTCTTTACTGCCAGTGCTCCACTGCTGTAAATGGGAATCCCTCACTTGCTTTCCTCAGTTAATGAAAATGAACAGGGAATTTGTGCACACAGATGGGCTTTTTCAGTGTTCAGGGCAATCCAGGCAGCAGGGCAGGCCAGAGGGAATTTGCAGTGTTTTTTAAACCTTGCAGCTGATAGAGCAGGAGTGTAGAAAAGAATGAGGGCTGTGGTGAACAGCCCAAACCAAATGATTTTACAGGATTTTACATCTCAGTATCTCTGACTGTACAACATGTGTGTGTGGCCATTAGCTGTACTCCTGAACAAATTACACCCCTGAGCACTGAAATTCCCATCTTCACACTGCCTTCCAAGAATTGTTCTTGGATGTGAAGAGATTAATTGGGCAATCACACACACACATTGTCTGTGTTTGTCCTTTCAGCCTGAGCAGGGAAGGCAGAGCAGTATTTCACAACCCAGCCCATGAGATTATTTTTCCAAGCCACAAGAATTAACAGTTATGCCACCAATCCTTCTTTCAGACAATCAGCTCTTTGCTGGTGTTCTCTAGGAAAATGCCATTTGTTTTCCCCAGTGACATCATTTTCTATTAACTACTTATCTGCTTTCCCTCAGGTACCTGTGTTCTTTCTTCCTCACTCTGCAACAAGAACAACCTCTTTCCCTGCAGGAAAAAAAAATACCATTCATATAAATAAAATAGAGTAAAACTAAAAAAAAAAAAAAAATTATAAAAATAAAAATTAAAATACCACTCATATAAATATAATAAAGTAAAATTTTAAAAAATTAATAAAAATAAAATACCATTCATATAAAAAATTAAAAATTAAATAAAATTTAAAAAAATAATATAAAATACCATTCATATAAATAAAAATTTAAAAATTAAATAAAATAAAAATAGAATAAAAATAAAATAAAACAAAACAAAATAAAATAAAATACTCCTTGGCCTCTTTGAAGTACCCCTTTGCCATCCAGTCCCATCTGGAGGTTGGCTCATGGTGATCAGGCAGCTGGCAAATTGCAGAGGCTGTTGGTGGCTGTTGGTTGGTTTTTCCTTCTTCCTCAGAGGAAATATCCATTTCACTTTCCTCTCTGTCTTTCCCTGTAATCTCCATCCTCTTGCCCAGCAAACACGATGGATGGAATAACAAATAAAATGAAAATAAATATTAATAGAATAAAAAGACTTATTTAAGAATAAACATTTTGACCTACTCTGTTCATCCCCCAGTTACAGAGTAGTTATTCCTCCCTTGCTCGAATATTTGAGTGGTTTTTTTGTGTGTGTTGCTGTTGATGATTGTGAATTTATTTTTCAATATCATCATGCTTCAGTGGTCTAACTTCACTGCCTTTTCAAACGATTCTTCTGAGGAATACTGAGATTTTATTGTAATCTCATTTAAACTACAGTAGTAGATGGGATTTTGTCTTGATTGGCATTCTTGTTCTGCAATGATTGGACTGCAAAAGTATTAACAGGTGTACACACAACTAGGGTATAAACAGCTTTTTCCTTTTTTTAAATTTTTTATCTCTGAACAGAAGAAACCAAGGAACTTTTAAAAAACTGTGTATGCAGTAACAGGTGTACATAGAACTATGGTAGAAACAACTTTTTCCTTTTTATTTTTTATCTCTGAACAGAAGAAAAAAAGGAACTTTTAAAAAACTGTATATGCAGTTTTGGGCCAGTGAAAAATGCAGCATTTGTGTCTCCAAAAGTTTATTATATATAAGCTGAAAATGACAGTCAGAATCTGAATAGGCAGGAATGTCTCACCAGGTCTGTCCACATGAGACATCCAGAAACAGAGTTGTTTACCTGGCTGTACAAAGAGTTTAATGGCTTCCAGACACACAGCACTGTCCTGTAATCAAAGAGAATTAAAATGTAATTAATTACACCCTTTGAAATGAATATATCAGTTGCTCAATGGCACCATTTCCATCCCTAATATTCTGTGAGCTGGGTAACTGAAGCAGGAATTGTAACCACAGCACGACTTGCTTTATGCACAGTCATCAGCTGCCTTTAATGGTTTGCACCCCAAGAAAGGGCTGCAAGTTTTCAAATAACACACTACAGTGAAGCTGGAAACAGGCATTCCCTGCTCCTTGGTGGAAAGGCAACTGCAGGAGCTGGAGAAAAACAACTCACAGGACAAGAGAACCTGGGCTAACTCACTAAGCATGCAGAACATTCAATAACCAGCGCTCATTTGATGAAGGTTTGAAGTGACCAGCCACAAAAGGAACCAGTCATTACTTGCTCCAGAATGCAAAGTCTGTTCATTTATTTTTCGTTAGTTTTAAGTGAAATAACACAAACACACACACGGATGGCTCTTTTAGAGTCAGTAGACAGTAAAGGACAGTGTTGAAACTCCCAAATGATCATTCTTATATTAGCAATGTAATTAATGACATTCTAAAGCACCTGCCCAAACAACAGCTTCAGAAGAAGCACCGATTCTTCCTTGCAGGCAAAGCTCCACCAGCAGTTTGCAGTAGAACATATCTCAGGACAGTGTAAATATTTATTGCTCGAGAGTGAGGGCTCAATGCTCATTTGGGAGAACACTGCATATTTACAGCTCTCTGGAACCACCCTAGGAGATTCTGGGGGGCTAATCATATTGAGCATCTCATTTAAACAAGCACCTAGGGAAGGGATTCCTGTTCCCCTTGCCGGGGCAGCTCCTGGCTGTGGTGTCCTGCTTAAACCATCACACATCTCTCCGCCAAGCAGGAATGGTGTTTGCTTATTTGCAATGTGCAGACACAACCTCACCAAAAACTTCACCTTGCCTGATTTCCTGTCTTTTGACCTTAAAAAGCCTACCCCTAAAGGGCTGTGGCTATGATTTGGTTATTCACATTACAAAGGACCAAAGAATTTTCAGTGCTTTTCCCTCTGTCTTTTCAGAGGCTCCTGAAATGCTTGAGCTGATGCCTTGTTTTGAAACCTCACATCTTGAAAAGCTTTGTTTTGTCACTGTAAGTTAGGAGAGTCATTTTCATTTCTTCCTTTCCCAGCATTTATGTTCCCTCCCTACTTGTTAGAATGGTATTTCAACGTATACATCAATAGATTAATTTAATTTTAGTGTCTTTCCCATGGCACGATCAGTAAAACTTTGCAGCCCTGCACTTTGCAAACAGTGCCAATAGTGGAAAAAACTTGCATTTCCTATCTGACAAAATTGTCCAATTCCAGGAAGAGCTAAGAGCACACCACTTAAAAGGGGGACTTTTATAAAAGATTTCCATAACTAAACTAAATATTATTTGGGCTTGCTCCCTCCTCCCCATGGCCACTGAAGAAGTCTTCCTGCTTTTGTACTATTGAACTTCCTTTTTCTGAAACAGCTGGGAGAGATCCCTTACCTAAGGCAGCTACTTTCTGTCCCAGGAGCTACCAGGGAAAACACTGTCTGAGCAGGCCAAGTAAGAGGCCAGGAATACTTCAGCAGGAAATCGCCAAGGCAATTGAGATTCCAGTTTTGGGAAAGGTTCCCTGTTACTGTTGGACAGGATTTACATCTTGGCACTGCTTGTAAGCCATAAATCCCCATTTTGTGCACAATCACTTTCCACTAAATTTCTGAGGCCCAGATAAGGGCTTTTGTAAAACTGACACAGGAAATGCCTCTCCTTTCATTAACATTGCAATAAACTAATATACAGGGAAAAAAATATTATTACCTTCTTTTAAATGGACTTTTCTCTTGATCTAGAACTCATGAGATCTCTGAAATAGCTTCAGATGTGCTGTTTGCAGCCTTACATTATTCTCCATTATAAAGCAGAGCAGCTTGTTCCAGCTCATTCTTCAGTTACAGCTCTTCAAAAGGACCCAAAAATTTGGGTGGAACCGTGGGGGACTGAATAGCAACCAGATCCTTCAGTATAGCAGCAGTGTGATTTTCTCTAACTAAAGCTATAAAAGGCATATATACACACAGATATATAAAAGATATAAATACATCATGCAAAGCCATATCTTAGCACCAATGAGAACTTTTTTAACCCATTGAGCAGGCATGCACCTGGTTGAGAGGCCCCACATTACACGTTCAGTATTTCAGATCTCCATTACACCAGCACATAACCTGATCCCAATTTTGTTTATAAAACCCCTAATAAAAAGCCAGGAGGTTGCTCCTCTGAGTCTGCTGTTCCACCTTTTATCCTTTCCTCATTCCTCTCACTGCAAGCCAAATAAAGAGCCATGATTTCATACCTGCCTGCCCCTGGTGGGTTGCCACCTGCTTTGCAGCTGGTGGCTCTCTTCCTCTACATGGAACAGTTCTCAAACCAGCCCTTCCTTCTGGCACCACGAGGCAAATTTCAGTCCCACTAAAACCTCGTGTCCAATTGCCTTCACATAATCACAGCCACAACCCCAAGCCCTCCTGTAATTATTGCAAAAAGACAAAAAACCTGCAGCAGTTTGAAAACCTGCCTTTTCCATCCAAGATTTAATGGTCTGTTTGCTCCTTCCGGAGACTGCATATTGTGACATTTTGCTCAGTCTAACAGATGCTACAAACAACTCTTCTTAAAGCTGTGACCCTTATTCTTGTTTACTGCTTTTGCATAATGTGAAAAGACATATTAACAGTCCCTCCAGTAACTGGGAATTACTGCAATGCATTTATTCTTTACCTAAGCATTTTTCCACATGCATAAATTTCCAACAAACCTCAGCCCAATTGTAATGAACACACAGACTTATCCCTCGTATTCCTCCTGACTGTTGTATGATTTCACTCTTATTTTTATTACAGTCCTCTAACAGCAAATGTATTTTATTTAAGAACCTGAGAAGGAAAGCAAGTGTCTTTTCAGGACAAAAGAATAAGGGCACTTCAGAAAAGATTTCACTGAAGAAACTGTTGTTACCATGATTAAACCTTCATTGAAGAATTAACTGGTATGCCAGCAGGACAAGTTCAGATATCATGACATACACTGAGATATTTGATTTCACTGTATTAAGAGAATCTATATCATTCAGATTTGTTGTTCAGTATATTCAAGTATGGAGGTCATTTTATATATGATTTCTGAAGTTTGCTGCTAAGATTTTCTTCCTCAAAACAAAACACATTAGCGCCTTTTGGATTTCACCAAAGACATAATTTAAATAAAGACAGCAATTTAATTTTTTAAAATCAAGATGGCAAATCTTGTTCCTTGCACACATGCACTAAATAATGATGTGCAACTTGGGCTCGTTAAAAGCACTTTGTAACAATTATCACATTCAGCCTTGCTCATCATATTTTGCACTTGTTGCAGCTGAGGTGCTTGAACTGGCATCTCCAGTTCTGCTGTGATAAAGGCACGCTGATAAAGGAGGAGAGGTGCTGACACGGCCTGCTTAGCTGACCCTCCTCTCTGCCCTGCACCTGCAGCACCCACTTTATGCAACAAGGAACACCAGACTGGGCAGAAGCAGTCAAGTGAAGAAGAGTTCAGCCCACTGAACTCTTGAGAGAACAGAGCAGACAGCAAAACCCAGCACCAGGATGCTCTCCATACCTATAAAAGTACCCCTTTCCCCTCTTTATCTCTCAGGCTCTTTCCTCTGATGGTGCTGTTTCAAAAAAAACACTGTTTTGGAGTGCAATCTGTAGGAAAAGCTGCATTGTGCCCAGAGGAATAGATCCCTGAGCTACGAAAGCCCTCTGGAATCACCCTCTGCCTCCTGCAGCACTCAGGGATTCTCCAGAGTCAGCCAGGCTGAGGAGATCTCAGCAAATCTTTTGTATTGTACCAACTGCAGGAGCTTCAAGGGGATTTTCATGCTAATGATTCTCTTTAATCTCCATATAATTCAGGCCAGCTAAAAATAGACCTTTTACAAACAATGAATCATCATGATTCCAAGTGGATGCAGTCCTGCCACAATAAAGTTGAAATCTCTGTTCCAGAGCACCTTTCTTTACTCCCTGCACATAACAGCCACCCAACAAGCCACTGACAAAAATCAATACAGGTCATTTTTCCTCTCCCCTCTTACTTCAGGTGTCAGTACTATGACCAGAGACAAATAAAGAAACAACTCCAAGTACCATACTAATTTGCAGGATAATTCCAGAAACTAAACAGGACTTCAAAATTCCTTTTGAATTATGAAAATTAGTCACGAGATTGTCAAATCTCACAACAGTAGCCATGCCAATTTCTTTTTTGAAAGGCAAGAAAGAAGTACCTAGCCCCAAAGCAGGCTGCAGAGCCACTTTTGCTGCTGTTTAACCCTCCTAGAATGTGTAAGAACTCTGAGATACAAGCAGCAGATGAACTGATTACATGTGATTAATTAGCATCCATCTCATGTTAATTAGATCTGTCTCACAAGTTTTTGCACAGTGTAAATACACAGGTATTCCACGTGCAAAGATATCTCCCCTAGTGTCTCACTACCAGGAGACAAATAGCTTTGCAAATCTATCTCCAAAGGTCAAGCAGGCCTGTGCAGGAAAGGGTTAATTTTGTATCTGTTGTCCCCAGTCCATTTTACTCAAAATACCATCTCCAAAGGAAGCAGAAACAGTCCTGTTGAAATCCTAAACACAAGTTCAAATGGAAATAAAAAAAAAAATCTAATTGGGTGCCTTACACAATTCTTGTGGATTCTTTGAATTTTGCCAACACCCTTAAGGAATTCCCTTAAGACAAGTGCATAAGATAAAGGATTGCATGCAATTTTCTTAGAAAGAAGGTGGAATAAATGAGCAGCTGCAGAGCAAAGGCCAACTTTTAATATCAGAGGTTTAAGGCTAAGGGAGATCCAGGCATTGGCTGATGAAAAGTAAGCATGAGATAAGCTTAAAGATTGTTTCCTGGACTTTTAAAAGCTTCCATGCATGAACTTCTCTGACATTTGCTTTTGGATCTTATTATATTTTACTTTGTGCTTTTTCAATGGAAGTGAACAGTGTGATCCCTGGGTTAACTCACATACCTTGCCAGCAGTGAGACATATCTCTCAACTTAGCCAAATTTCAACCTTCATGCTTCTGCTGTGCTGGGGTCCTGTGAAAGGATGTCAGTGTCAGTATTGGGTAGCAGGATGGAAACAAACCCCCAGCAGTGTCCTGCAGCCCCTCTCACACAGGATTCTGACCCAGCAGTCTGAGCTGGAGGATACTCCCACAGTGAGTGTCCCACATGGAGATGGAGCCCACAGCCTGGTGTTATCAGCATCATGCTCTGACCAGCTGAGCTCATCTCAGGGTCACTGCACAAGGAGGAATTACAGACATTTTTAAGCCCACTCTGTTTTAAAACTGCTTTTTGAAATGATTGCATTATATACACCAATGAAAGCAATGGGCACAGATGAAAATCACCAACCAGGAGACAGATGTCACAGCTGTGATACCTCAAACTAACTCAATTTCTACATGTTCCTTTGAGTTCTCTTTCTCTGCATTACACATATTATTCCCATAATATTCCCAGGTAAAGAAACAGATCCTAAAGGACACCAGGAACAGTGAAGCCCCCAAATAGAAGGCTTTGCTACATTTTCCATAATGCAAAATGAAACTTCCTAACGAAACTAGAGGAGGAGAGATTGACATTTACAGGTGTTAGGAAGAAATTCCTCATGTTGGGGTGGTGGGGCTGTGACCCAGGCTGCCCAGAGAAGCTGGGGCTGCCCCATCTCTGGAACAGCAAGCTGCTGTGGTGGGTGGCATCCCTGCCCCAGGCAGGGGATTGGAGCTGGCTGAATTTAAGATTGCTTCTAACACAAACCTTGCTATGATTCTGTGGTTTCTGGTCAAAAGGAGCACATTCCCTGCTCAGCCATTTTTCCCAGTTCAGAGCACAGAGTGGTCAGGGAGAGGTGTTAAGATCCAGTTGTTCAAATGGTCTCTGCCCAAATGAGGGTGCAAAAAAACCTGATATGCTGAAGGCAATACTAAAGATTTATATCTAACAGTAAATGTGGGGTGGAGAGGGAGTGATAGAAAAAAAAAAAAAAGAGGAGGGAAGAGAAAGAAAGTCACAGAGGGACAGTCAGTGGGTCCTGCCAGCATCCCACTGGAGCTTCCAGTCCTCTCAGTGTGAGGGTGGAAGGGATAGTCAGTGATCCACCTGGGGCTGGAGAAGGCTGAAAACACAGAGTACCCTGGGTTTACACTCACACAGGTTCATGTGGAAATGCCCAGCCACCTCCCCTGGAGAGGCAAGTTCTTCACTGGATCATTTAATGCTTTGGATCAGGGGACACCTGGGGAGCTTGGATGGGATATGACACCATGTAAAACATTGCAGCTGCCTCTTACAGCATCTTATAGAGGAGATAAAATAATCCAGCTTGCACACAAAATATCCCAAACCCCTTACCTGCCTTTCCCCTTTGTAACTATTTTGGCTTTCAGCTTTAGTTTCTTCCTCTTTCCACTTCTTCTAGTTTTTCCTTTCTGCTTATAGTTTCTTTGCCTTTTTCTTACTACCAAACACTTCTCTCTCCAAGCCAACAGCTACCCAGCTGTCACATTCATAGAAGAATTAGCATTCAAATTTGACTCCAAATTTTTGAGTTACCCCAGAAATTACTGCAGAGAACATCCTAACCCTTACCTGCCTTCCCCCTTCATAGCTATTCTGGCTTTCAGCTTTAGTTTCTTCCTCTTTCCATTTCTTCTAGTTTTTTCCTTTCTTCTTACTACCAAGCACTGTTCTCTCTCCAAGCCAACAGTTACCAATTCATACCAATTCATGTCACATTCATAGAAGAATTAACATTAAAGTTCGACTCCAAATTTTTGAGTTCCCCCAGAAATTACTGCAGAGAACACCTAAGGAAGTGCAGTCACATTACATACCCCAAAGGCCTGAAGTAATCTGACCTGAAAAAGACCCACTAAAGAATACTTCTTGGGCCTTACTGAGCCTTGGCACAGCCCCTCTAGAAAGGTTGATCTCACATGAATAGCACACATATGGACATCCATCTCAAAATCAAATTCCAGCTGCTGGCAAAGAAGGGTAACAGTGAGTTCCTCCTGCATTTCTGAAGGAGCAAAGACACCAGGGCTTCACTTAGCTCACCAGCAACTCAAACAGGTATTCTGTGAAATGTGAAATAATTTAAGGGCCATCTAGTGCTTCGATGCACCTCCTTACCTACAATTTGGTTTGTAACTTCTGAGGACCAAGAAATCCTCAGAAGGGTAGATATTCTGATGATTTCCTGTTGTGTCAGAAACAGGAATAACCATTTACAGAGTATGGCCATAGGAATGACTCCCTTGTCTCAGACTAAGGATGACATTTTTAAAATTTTCAGATCTTATTGCCCCATTGAGTCAGAAAAAGCCTACATGGGGTGGGATTAAGTTACTTTGCGTGTGTTGCACCTCAAGCACATCAGCACAGGGACCTAGCTTAGAAAATTCTGGTGAGCTGCCATGTGTCTTTACCTCAGATCCCTTGATTTCTACATTTTCCTTTAAGTCTTCTTTCTCATCATTACACATATTATTATTCCCTTGCATTACTTAAACCTGCTTACAAATTTAAACTCATGCCAGCAAAGTCCTTCCTTACAGTTTGCCAAAAGCTTTCCAGCTTTGTGCACTTACCATACTCACACCATGATGTCCACTTTAATTGTCCATGGATCATGATTGCAGAGATGAGTGGTTTGAATTTACTGATTATTTCCTAGAAAAATGAACACTATGCTCATCATAGCCCTTTAGTAAATGATGTTCCATGGGTTTTTTCAGCAGCATACATATCCCAGAAAAACACTAGAACACAAAAGATGCCCATTTCTTTCTCACCTTGCATTCTACTTTTCTTTCACGGCATTTCCAGAGTGCTGTAAGAAAACAAGATGCATTTTCCAGATTAAAAACTGTTTCTCAGTTGTGTTCCCCAATGGATGTTCCACTGTGCAACGTGTCACAAACAATCTTACAAGTAGCCCAAGAGAGAGATGGAAATTCTACAGTACCTTTGTCTAGACTAGATTATTTATAATGGTGACATCTGCGTATAAACCATCGTAGGAAATATTAACAATTGACCCACTTTGGTAAATTACTAATAAATATAAACAAATTACTCCATTCTAAATTAACATAAATGCAAAAGAAAAATTATTAGCCTGCCCTATAGTGCTTTGATTCCTTCCTGCTTTGCCCTCTTATTCTCCATTGTTGCCTAAACTGGATCAGTTTAAGGATAAACCTCCTTAAACTGAAGGAAGAGCAGCTTCCTTTCCCTCCCTCTCCAGAGGGACAGCACAGTAATGGTGATGAACTGAACATAGGTCTTCCCACAGAAATTTTTGCTGGACATTGTCATTGATTTCTGGTTTTGCAGAAAACTGTGGTGCCAAAATAAATCATATTAAATCTGCTATTAAGGCACTTTCCCCAGGAACGTTGTGAATCTGTCAGTCCATGGGGTGTAAAGAATAAACTCTAACAAAGGCTTCCTAGAGCTGACCAGCAAAGAGGGATGTAATAGCTCTGGGACAACACAAGTAGTCTCCATTAGCATAAGTGCACCACCATATTAAAGATGCCAGAAATATCCCTGGTTTGCATCTATATAGACAATATCTCTGTGAAATTATCAAGTTTTTACTTTTTCCCACAAAAGTATATTCCTAATTGGTTTTGTTTTTCTTTCACATAGGAATAAAATTTTTAAGCAATTTAAAATTCTATGCTTCAGAAATCTGTATTACAAAACCAGCTCACATAAGTTGAATGGAGTTTTTAAGCCCTTGATGAAAATTTCATAACTTCATTCTCTTTTGGAGGTGTTCCTACTATGTGAACAAAAGAATATTGACAGTTTGGTTACAAATCAGAATAACCTTTTTCAAAGCATTCTGATCTTAGCAAAGGTGAACATATTCCTTGAGAAGATGGCCAAGAAAGCCACCTTCTTCCTTCTTGTCCACCCAAAATAAATGCAGCTTGCCCATTCTGAGTTTATTTTTATAATACACTAACAAGAGCACTGGTGTGGGGAGCAGAGGCAGAGTTACTAGTGGTATTTCACACCAAGATACTACTGGTGGCTGTTTCAGATGGCCCTGTTGAGAGTTCCATACACCAGGGCATCTTTATCTGGCTGGCCTGCTAGAACAATGCTATTTTTGGGGGGGGAAGGTGGGGGGAGGAAGAAATCTATTTTTCAAGTAACAGATGGATAAACAGATGGGTGGAAAAGTCCACTGAATAGTGTGTTGGCTGCCTGTCACTGCCTGTAGGACAGCCAATAAATATCATATGGATTAAACCTGTAAACTAACATGTCCCTGTTTAATGAGTTCTTGCAGAACAGTGGGTGTTTTCTTGCCAATGCCCATAGAAATGAAATGCCACTTTGGATAAGGGGAATTTTTGCAAGGAGACCAAACACCTAAGCACAGTTTTTTCTAAGATGAATAACCAAGAGCAAACAGGGAAGGAAGCCCCGTGGTGAAGTGTGTGCATTTTTACAGACTGGCTGTGAGGTGCTCCTTTTGCACATCTGGAACAGATTCCTGCAAATAACTTCACTTTCAGGACACAGTTTACACTTAGGATAATGGTTTCATACTCCTTACACCTCTTTTTTGTGAGGATTTTACCCTTTTTTTCCTCAGGCTTGCATGAAGTGTTTAATTCAGTAGCCAGCCATGGAGAAACCACCCCAGACCAACAGCAGAGCATGTTTCATCCTCTTCTGAGAGATTCTCTCTACTTTGGGCTAACACAAAATTAATGGGAAGAAAGTGCTGAGGTGCCATGAAATTCCAGGTTTTCTGGCACTCAGGCTTCCTCAGTGCTCCTTGCACTGCAGATGGTGACAATTTGCTGTGAGGAATGGGTGGCTCCTACTCACCTTAGAACGTTCATCAGCACGTGGATCATTACGTGCAATAGCAGTGCCTTGGCTTTTCTTCCAGCCCACTGCCAAATATTCACTCAGTCATTTCCAGGTCCTCTGAGACACAGCTGATAATGCTGCCCTCATTCAACAAACCATCCCTGATTTTACAAGGAGAGGTAAAACTCTCCCAGGCTCAGCTCCACGGGCTGCAAAATGAGACAGAGAGGAAAAGGCTGCACTGGAAAATCTGCCTTGAGAAGGAGTTCAGCTCTCCTGAGCAATGCCTCCCCACATGGAAATCTGGTTCCCAAAGTTTTTCAGAAAATACAAAAGCAAGCATTCAGGAACAATAACCACATGTGAATTTAAGCATTAACATCACTTTCAGTAATTTTTCACAATTTGCTGATTTTCAAAAACTTCCTCGAAGACAGTATTCCTGAAGAGAAAGTGCAGGACTTGTTGGTACCATAAAACATAAAATATTTACTTGTACCTAGATGGAAAAATATAGAAAAAAGAAAATGCAAAATATTTTTGTTCTGAAAATATAATCTATAAACTCACTACCAAGAAGTGGGGTCAATTTCATTAAAAATTTCTAAAAATGTATAGACAGTTGCAAAATGCTGAGAACAATATTTTGCACCACTATCAGATGTAAAACTCTGGATGCACCCTACAGAATGTTGCATGACAAACAGGAAACTGATTATTATTGGAAAAGGGAATAAAAAATGAGTCCAAAAATCCTGAATTGGTGAGAAAAAAATATTTGGCCTAAGGTAGATATGGTGAATATTATCTTTGAAACTCAGAAGTCCATTTTGCCATATGAAAGTATCAGCATGAAGGCTTCTTTGCCTTTACACATCATCTTTTCCTTGAGGAGCTCCACATCCTGTAAAGAGATTAACAGCTTCATGACATTAATTAGCTTAACATTACTCTATTTATATGAAATGTAATAAATGTGATGTAAGAGGAAAGAAACCATCATCGCTTTAGGACAACAAATTAAAAAAAATTTAAAAAGCGTAAAAGGACATGATCAGTTTAGTGCCCCAAAGACAATAACCTAAAAAATTTTAAAAAAAGCATAAAAGGACCTGATCAGTTTAGCGCTCCCCAGAGCTTGGAAAGGAGAAGTGTGACGAGTTCAGAGGAAGATTTGGGCTCCAGGGTTTGTCCTGCACCATCTGTTGGGGAGCCCAGACAAAGCCAGGGGCTCAGGGATGTAGCAGAAGACTAAAGACAAACCTGCTCCAAGCTCAGCAGGTTCCTGTTGCCTACAGAACCAGAGGGACACTGCCACAGGGTGCCCCTGGATCCCTGGAAGGGTTCCAGGCCAGGCTGGATGGGGCTCTGAGCAACCTGGTGATGTGGAAGGTGTCCCTGCCCATGGCAGGGGCTTGGAACGAAGTGACCTTGGAGGTCTCTGCCAAGCCAGGCCATTCCATGGTTCTGTGCAAGGAAACACAAAGCACTGAAGTGATGCCACGAGCAGTGATGGGACCAGTCCCTGCTGAAATAACTTCCCCGACTCAGTTTCCTGATAAACCATGCTAAGAAAACCCCACATCCCTCCTGCCAGCTCTAAGACACTCCAGGAAATCTGTTGGGATGCTGGGGACTCAGAATTGTTTACATTTTTAAAAATAGTCTTATGGGTGCTTTTGATTGTTTTTGTCATTTTGTGTTGATTCAGTTGATCCTTCAGAGAAGCTTTCTTAATAATATAAAAACCAGGGAATTGTGGAGACCCTGTGGGGGGGCATTGCCTGGTCTAGGGAGACACAAGAAGCTTCCCTCAGAAAGCTGTTAGACCCCATTGGCTCCTTCCCCTGTTCCTATGTCCCTGAGCCACTCCTTGCCTATTCCCTGACTGGCCCTCATCTTTGCACTGCCCAGAGACCAGGGCCAGCCCCCAGGCCCCTGGGCAGAGAAAGCTGGACCCTCCTGTGGTGGTGTTCAAGGGGTCCCAGGATGAGGGAGGAGATGAGAATCTTGACTCCATGTTTCAGAAGGCTGATTTATTATTTTATGATATATGTCATATTAAAAGAAAAGGCTATATTAAAGCTACACTACATAAAGAGAAAGGATTTAATCAGAAGGCTAGCAAAAAAAAGGAATGGAATGATAATAAAATCTTGTGACTGACCAGAGTCCCAACACAGCTGGACTGTGATTGGTCTTCAAGTAGAAACAACTCACATGGACCAATCAAAGATGCACGTGCCACATTCCACAGCAACAGATAATTATTATTTACATTTTGTTCCTGAGGCCTCTCAGCAGAAAAAATCCTGGCAAAAGGATTTTTCAGAAAATATGTCTGTGACACCCTCCACGTGTGTGTGCCTGGGACCTGGTCATCTCACCACGTGGCTGAATTCACCACCTGTGGATACCATGCAAAGGCCTTTTTTGCTTCCTTACTCTGGACCATGCTAGCAGCAATTCAGCCTGCTACAGTGATGCCATGAGCAGTGAAACACATGCAAGAGATTTCTGATCAGAATTTCCTGATTATTCCTCCACTGCCCCAGGAGTTTGTCCTAAGCAGAGGCAGGGGACAGCAGAGGATTTGCAGCCCACTGGTGCAAGGTGACCCTCCCAGTGGTGCTGAGTCCTCAGGTAGAGCTGATGCCTGCTCTAACAGCCCCAGAGGAGCCTGTGAAAATCCCTTTCAGCCTGTGATTATCCCTTTTTAGCTCCAGAGCCTTGACAAGGCTCCAGCTCAGCCAGCAAGGCCACGGTGCTGAGCAGCCCTCACTCCATCCATGCTGACACTGCTCCAGTGCACCCCAAACAAAGGGAACTCCAGCTTTTAAAACACAGCTCTCATTTTTCTTGCCTCTTTGGGCATGTGAGGCATGTGCTTGGATCCAGTCTTGCCTAGGGCTAGAGAGTTCCTGAGTAGCTGGGTAGATTTTCTTAGGCACTCCAGCAGCCCTTTGAGTGGCTGCACACCTCTAGGTATGACTGAAGGGGCGAATTAAAAGCAGAATATTCTCTTTTAGTGGAATGTAGCATGCAACCATGCATCTTGCTGTACACTTAGTCATCCCTCTATGTGTGAATAAGCCCTCCTGTGAAAGAGCTGCTCTACTCTGGGCATATTATTAAGATTGACAGGATCTGTCAGAAACCATAGGGAGGTTTTTGGCCTCTTTTCCTTAACTTACATGTAGCAGAAAATGATTTTTTTTTTAAGTAGTAGGAAAGTTAATAAAACCACTAGGAAGATAGCTAACATAAAGAAACACAGGCACTGTATTTTACCTCTCAGTACTGAGAGTCTCAAATTTTGCCAAGCAAATCTTTGTCCAATTCCTTCTTTTTTAAACACACAAGACTACACACCTAAAATAACTAAATAATTCCATAGAAGCTTAGATTAAAACTAAATGAGGTTTAGATGTGTTTCTGAACTGATTTTTTCTCCTTATCTGGTTAGTATCTGGAGTCTTACAGTGTCCCAGTTCCTTAAGGCAATTCCAAGTCCCCAAAGTTTGACAGCATCCAAGATTTCAAGATACAATCATAGAGTAGGAATTTATTCTACTGAATAAGAGTAACATGAAACAATCAAGTGCTCTCAGCCTGCTGGATGCATACAGATTTAAAGCTACTTCTGCCTTGGAATTTTTGTGTCCCAGCAAGGATGGATTATTCCACAGAGCATCAGCCAAAGCAGGGCATGAAGTAATTGCTCACACCAAAATACACACAGTGAAGATTATTGCTAGCCTTTCCATAGTCTTCTCCTTCTTTTTGATGGATTTTTTTCTCAAGATGTACATCACAAGCAGACTTTGTTTTCTCAGCTATCAGGATTTTCTCAGGATTTTTGTCATTTGGCTACTTCAGGCTTACCTTTTCAGCACACAGTGCAGTTAGGTGCCCCCAGCTTCTCCACCTCTGCAGCTTTCAGCCCAATGCCTGCCCCAGCAGATGAGAATGAGATAACTCAGCTAACAGGTGATTAGATTGTTGTACAGGTTGATGCCATCTGCAGCTGAGCTCACCTGTGAAAATATTTCCCCAGACACGTAAGGAGTCCCTCTGAAACTCAGCCATGGGACACACAGGCACAGAACAATCCACAGAAATACAGAATATTCTGAGTTGGAAGGGACTCAAAGGGAGTACAGCTTCTGGCCCTAGGCAGGACACCCCAAGAATCACATCACGTGCCCAAACACTTGGCATTGTCCAAACCCTTCCAGAGCTCTGTCAGGCTGGTGCTGTGAGCACTGCCCTGGGCAGCTGTGCCAGGGCCCAAACACCCTCTGGGGGAAGAACCTTTTCCTGATATCCTGAACCTGCCCTGCCTCAGCTCCAGCCATTCCCTGAGTGCTGTCCCTGTCCCACAGAGCAGAGATCAGGGCCTGAACAGACCCAGTGCCTCAGCTCCAGCCATTCCCTGAGTGCTGTCCCTGTCCCACAGAGCAGAGATCAGGGCCTGAACAGACCCAGTGCCTCAGCTGCAGCCATTCCCTGAGTGCTGTCCCTGTCCCACAGAGCAGAGATCAGGGCCTGAACCTGCCCTGCCTCAGCTGCAGCCATTCCCTGAGTGCTGTCCCTGTCCCACAGAGCAGAGATCAGGGCCTGAACAGACCCAGTGCCTCAGCTGCAGCCATTCCCTGAGTGCTGTCCCTGTCCCACAGAGCAGAGATCAGGGCCTGAACAGACCCAGTGCCTCAGCTGCAGCCATTCCCTGAGTGCTGTCCCTGTCCCACAGAGCAGAGATCAGGGCCTGAACCTGCCCTGCCTCAGCTGCAGCCATTCCCTGAGTGCTGTCCCTGTCCCACAGAGCAGAGGTCAGTGCCTGAACCTGCCCTGCCCCTGGTGAGGATGCTGAAGGCCACCATGAGGTCTGACCTCAGTCTCCTCCAGGCTGAACAGACCCAGTGCCCTCAGCAGCTCCTCACACTCCTGCCCCTCAGGGCCCTTCCCCTTCCCCGTGGCCTCCTTGGGATGGTCTCTAATGGCCTCATCTCTTTTTTATGTTGTGGCTCCCAAAACTGCCCCAGCACTCGAGGTGAGGCCACCCCAGCTCAGAGCAGAGCAGGACAATCCCTGCCTTGCCCAGCTGGCCACGCTGTCCCTGATGTCCCCAGGTCAGGGCCGGCTCTCCTGGCTGCCAGGGCCCATTCCCAGCTTGCCATGGACCAGGAGCCCCAGGTCCCTTTCCATGAGGCTGCTCCCCAGTTTACACATCCAGCCAGGGCTGTCCCCACCATGTTGTCTTATATAGCATTTGTTGTCTTAGATATCAAGGGTTCTATTATCATTATAGTGCAAGGGCTCCATATCCTCAGAGTTTTGTACCTGTAGATGTTTCTTGCAGGCAGCTCCTCTAGGCACTGACTGTTCCTGGTCCTTGCAGTAGTCATCTGGCTCCAGATCCCACCAATCCATTCTTTTATACCACTTGTTCTTATTGGCTACAGGTGTGGCCTGTTAAGATCAGGCTTGCTCCTAATCTTTAGTAATTGGTCCAGCTGCAACTCATTGAGGGATAAGATTACATTCTCTACCACCTTCATTTACCCACACTGTATCCCCCTACACCACCAGGTGCAGAAATTGGCACTGCTCTTGCTGAACTCCACATGGTTTGTGATTGCCCATCTCATTAACACCTTGAGTTCTCTCTGCAGGGCCTCCCTGCTTTTGGGAGAGTCAGCAGCTCCTTCCCATTGTGTGTCATCTGCAAACTTACCTGGTTTCTCTCTGAGTGTGCAGTTCTCCCCAGCACTGCCAGCAGAGGGTGAGGGCCAGGGGCTCCACACACACCATCACTGCCCATGTGGATCCTCTTCATGCACCTCTATCAGCACCAGGCTAGAGCTGACCAGCTCTGGAAGTGGTCTGGAGGATGCCCAGCAGGATTTATGGATTTATGTGTCTGTGGTCACCCTGCTTGTCAGAACCCAGGACGTTCCTCCAATTGCCCTGGAGGACTCAAGACCCTGGAAGGGGGCTGAAAAACCTTAGCACAGAATCAAAAACACCTGTGCCTTCGATCTTAACCCATGGAAACAATTAGCAACTTTGTGTGAAGATTTACAGGCCACAAAAGTTTGAATAAAATGATAGTGAATTAATCACAAAGTAAAAAAAGTAGGATTTTAGAGTTTTTAGAAAGAAAGTTCAAAAAGCAAAATAAAATAATCCAAGCGTGTCCTGTCTTTCTCCTTCTCGTTCTTGTCCTCCATCTTCTGCTGTGATGGTGGCACTTTTAGATTAGTTTAGAATAGAGACAAACTGTCTAACATAGGTGATAAGTATTAAAAAATTATTGTCAATAAAGTACATGTAAGTTTTAGTATAAAAAGATAACACTGCCCCAAGGGTGGTCAGTGTGCCTCAACCCAACCTGCCAGACAAATCTCCACAAATCTGAAAAAGAATGTATTAAAGACAAGAAAATAAACAACCTTGAAAACCAAAGCTGAAGAATCCCAACTTCTTCTTCAGTCACAAAGCTGAGAAAAAAACCCTTTAATACCTCGAGAGCTACTTTCAGCAACAACAAACCCAAGACCTGCTGTCAAAGGCAACTCCAACCTGAACCTGCCAGGAGTGTCCAGGAAGGACCTGGGCCAGCTTCTGTGCAGACACATCCAGGGAGGCTCCAAAGCAGCAGCTAGATCGGGCACAGCCTCATCACAGACGTGCTCCTGCTGTCCAAATACAGTCTCTGTTCACGTGTTTGACCCTGAAACATCAAAGCTGCATTGCTGCAGAGACCATCTTGGCCAGAATCGAGGTTGCAAAACCTGGAATATTTGGTTTTTAAGGTCTACTTTAAACACAATATATGCTAGTGCTATCAGCGCCTTGCAAAGGTGTGCAAGAGACTCTTATAATTTGAATGATCATAACAAATACTTTCAAAAGTGTGTGTTATCATTTAGGAAAATTTTTAAAAAGCCAACAAAACAAAAAGACACAGAAGAATGAGGTTGTAGCAATAATATACTAAATTATATCATTTAGTAACAATATACTAAAGTTGCAACATTAACATTGGGTTTAGACCCTGAACCTTTGAATCTCTTACCACTGGATAAAATAAAAAACCTGATCAAAGTATTCTTTGAAAAACACTGCTGAAAAGTTTGGCATTTAAAGTGACAGTAACCCCCAACATTGCTAGTTTTATTCCTAGATATGTTTTTTTTTATTTTGGTCTCCTTACTTTAAAGCCACTTGAAATTTGTAGGACAAGATGGGAAGAACCTGCAGGAAAATACTTTGTAACATATGAGCAATGCAGGCTATGTAGGCTGATACAAATTTCATGTCTGTTATTTTAAAAGTCTTAGTGATTCACTTTAGATTACTTTCTAAATTTATTTGTTGATAGAAGAAAAGCTAAAAAATCTCCAGAAAACAGCCTGCCATTCAAACACCTAAAAATGAAGATAAGATTAAGTGTGGATTATCAGGGTATTTAATTCTTAGTTTTTACCAAACTTTTGCCAATAAAATTTTAAAAATTCCAGCTCTTCCTTTATTTCACTTCTGGTTATTTAATGCTGAAAAATCATGAATGGAAGGTTTCATGTATAGTGTTTCTGAACTCAATCAAATCAGCTCATGAGGAAAACATCCCATCTAAGTCTAAAATGTATTTTTGGGTTACGAGAGGTTCGACAGAAATTTTGAACTTCTATGATTCCTGTAAAGCTGAACCCCTGAACATTTCCAGATTACATTTCCAATGTACCAATAACAAGCGTGTTTAAAGCAAAGTGCCAATTTAAGAATTGCACCTGAGATTACAAGCACGGCGCAGCGTGGTCTCCTCAAGCATCGCCCCGAACACATCCTTCCCTGATCCACATCTTTTCTGAGTCCAAGCTGTGATTCAGAAAGAGAAGAATAGTTCAGGGGCAAAGGCAAGGCCTGAGTCATGCAGGCTCTGTGGAAAGAGCTGGTGTATCATTAAGCAATAGAGGAGGAAAGAATAATTGATACAGCCATGGGAGGACAGAGCCCACATCTGTGCTCTGTGACTCAGCAGCGGCAGCACTGCAGACGAACAGCTCCAAAACAGGTGGGGTCTTTCCAGAGGAGATCTGGCAATTTCCTACAGCCCAGAACATCTCTGCAGCATCACTCACATGTCAGGGAAGTGATGCACTACAGGAGAGAGTTTGAGAAAACACAGGGCCTCCTTGTGACTTCTGCTGTGCCATACAGACTACAAACTTAGCACTACATCAACGAAAATCACCTCACAAAGGGGAAAGAAAATTTGAAGCATCACAGACAAAGAAGCTGGAGTTTAGCAATGCCATTTTCCACCTCAGTTCTGCCATTTTAATTGCATTAGTTCCATTATTTTCTCCACACCCATGTTGATACACGGCTCTTTCAAACCACAGGCACATGACACTGCAGCAGAAACAGAGACATTGACTCATCTTGATTTCAGCTAAATATCAGCTGAACATGGACAGGAAACATAACAAACTCCTTGGCTTTCTGGGAAGAAAATGGGAGTGCTGGTTCCCACTATTGTCAAAAGAAAACCCCAACAGAACACGGCTGGGAAGAAGCTGGTGACTCTACCAACATTTTCTATTTCCAGCTACTGAGGTATCAAACATAAATACCAGAGGTCAATGCAATCTAGTGACCTAAAATGAGAAATTGTGTTGTTTTATTTCCATCTCCTGAAGTACAGAATAAACCTTTACATGATAGCTGCCATTTCTTCATCAAGTCTAATTGGGAAAACCACCTATGCATCACCTTTGGAAAAACCTGGGCAGTGACATAAAATTCACTCTTAAATCTATTTATGCTATTTTTTTTTTTTCCTTCAAACCACCCCAGATTTGCTTCCTTCTCTCTCTTTTTCTACATTCCGATTATTTCTAATCCAACATCACAATTCTCTGCAATGGTCATTTGTGAGCCAGTCTCTCAGCTGTCACAGGGGTACAGGTACAAGACAATATTGCAATAAATGGATTTACAAGTGCAGTCTGTTGTTCACCTTTAAGGGCTTACAAGCCACTAACATAGGACCTTCCTTCATTAGCCTGGCTTCTTCCTCTTGAACTAAGGCCTTATCTTCTCAAATACCCTAAGGATGGCCATGGTAAATAATGACTGACATATTCATATTTTCTGAAAAATCCCTTTGCCCAGGACTCTTCTCCTGGGAAGCTGAGAAGCCTCAGAGAAAAAGGAAAACAACAATTATCTGACTGCTTCTCCAGTGTTTCGCTGCTTTGGAATGTGTTTGGAGATTGTTTCATTGGCATCATGTGAGTTGTTTTGACTCTTTGGCCAATCAGTGCCAAGCCGTGTCAGGACTCTGGAAAGAGTCACAAGTTTTCATTATTATCCTTTTACCCTTCTCTCTGTATCCTTTCTGTATTCTTTAGTATAGTTTAGTTTAGTATTCTTTAATAGAATATAGTATCATAAAATAATAAATTAGCCTACTGAGAACATGGGGTCAGATTCATCATTCCTTCCTGCCACAGGGCACCACCCAAATACAAAAAATGACAAAATATTTCTTTATGGTGCATATATGTATGCACATATGTCTGTATGCATACCACACCTGCATACACATACCATTAGTTTGGGTAAAACAGCACAGATACATGTGCTGTGTCAGGTGTGCAGAAATTCACAAAAAGTGGAGAATTCATTCCGAAAAAAAATGAAACAGAGATGGAGGAATGGCCAAAACCTCCTCCACTTATTTTTCCTGTATCTTCATTTTAGGGTTACAGAAGAAACCAGCATAATTTTCTTTGCTTCTACTTGAAATCTGAAAAAAACTCCATACTTGTTTTCAGATACATAGGCAACTCTATTTCCTTCAGCATTCTGACTGAAAGTATTTTGCATTTTCCAACGGTCATCATTGGGGAGAAGTGCAATATTCTCATTAGCAACAAGCTAAGAGTTTCCAAAAAGCTCTGCCTTAATTCAGTAACATGAAGGGAAGAGAGAAATAGGATTTGAAGAGAGAAATAGGATTTATGCAGGGAAAAGGGAGAATTTGAGAAAAAATGCCCTGGCTCTTGGGAGGCAGCAACTAAATGGTACAACCACGTGAAAACTGCTCTGTGTAAGACAATGTGTTTATCCCCTCAGTTTGCATCTAAAGACTTTAGCACCAATAAAGACTTTAAGAGTGGCAATTAGCATAATTTCAAATGAGTTACTTGAGCTTGCATTTCATTGCCTAAGTGATGCTTTACTCAACAGAAGGTGTTTCATACACACACAAACCAGAGTTTTATGAGAAATGTGGTGGATGTTTTATATTATAGACAAAGTAACATGCTAATAAAGCTGGAGTTAGAGCTATAATACCATTTTGAGACTGTACTGGTGCCACAAGAGTTTTGCAGCAGAAACTATATTGTAACTATATTAATAACAGCTCTGCTGTCACTTAGTTCTCTATGTGCTTGCCACTTGCAAATAGCTATAGATATGTGTAAGCCTACCCATATTTATGATCACTACATATTTCTGCTATTTGCCCTTTTTCCTCATCAGAAATGAATAAAAGGTTAAGGAGATAAAGTGCACCAGAAGTTTCCTCATCCCCCTAATAAAGACTGGAAGGTGAGGGAATTTAAAAATACTCTATTTGCTATTTCAGATAACTCCAGCCCTGTGCAATAATCAGCACCACTTTTAGCAATGCCTTTCCACAGATTTTTTTCCTCAATCTGACAACTTTACTTCCCCTGTGAGAGGAGGACGAGCCCCATTACAGAGCACTGGAAATATCTACAGCAGATGGATTGTTATTAATGGGAAGACCAGAATTTGTTTATACAGGCAGAGGTGCCACAACTCTATTTTTAAATAAAAATTTAATTCATTTAGAAAAGAATACCTGAAAGTTTAAAGAGAGTAGACTGCTGAAACAGGTGATAACACTGTTAGTTTTAAGACTGGAAAACTTTAAATAAAGAAAGATATCATTACTGAAATTCTGCCAAGATTATAAAAGAAAACAATAATAAATTTCTGCAAGAACATATTAAACCCACACATGAACTACACTTCAAGGAAAGGAATCTTTCCCCAAACAGCCACTTAGGTTAAATAGGAGGAAATTATGAAACTGAATCACAAAGCTGTAGGCCTCACGTTCATATTAAAAAGAAAAATAATAGGAACCAATCACCCACTCTTTGCTTTCCCTGATTGCTACTGCTTATTTCTTTTTTTTAAAACGTAAGCAGGCAAAATTAAATTTTTCTACTAATGAGTATGGGCTGACTCCTGTGAAACACTAGTGAGGACTTCTCACAAGTGTTCACCACAGCTATTTTAATTTACTGCGTGGGCTCAAACAGCCTGAATGACCCCTTGAATGACCAATGAAAACACTCATTCTGAAAATACTTTTTAACAGTTTCAGCTTCTGTGCATCTTTAACACCCAGATAAGTGAAGCTTGCTAATAAACCTTTTTCCTTTTGCAATTTACTCTTCACCAAAAGCCTTGCTGTGGGTTGAGTGAATTACTGCCACATGAAAGCCACCTGCAGTGCTGGGCTGTACTTGAACAGCAGCACCTACTTACCCTGGCTGTTAACACTACTGAATATCATAATAATACTCTTGGAAATATCAGTATTTAACCTAATTTATCCATTTGTGTAGAGATAAGGACCTTTTCACAAGTCCCTTTCAAAGACCTGTGTTCAACCCAATGAAGTTTTTTAATTGATTGCCTGCAGAAAGCCAAATAGGGAACAACCACAGGCAAAACACTCACCAGAGCCCAACCTGCACTTTGCAAGCAGAGCTGGTTACTTTTAGTAGAAAAGTTGGGTCAGCAAAGGTCCTGAAGGACAGGATGCCTGGGTGAGCAAAACAGCCACAAGCAGCCCGCAGCGCAGAAAAGAGAGGTCATAAAAATAAAACCTGGCAAAATGCATTAAATAATGGGTTAAAATATTAAATAATATCCTCCTTTCTGCATGCAGACCCAGATTTCATAAACTGCTGCTTGAGCATCAGATAGAATCTCCTATGGGCATTGAATTAGATTCTCAATATTTTCCCCTACACATCCTGGTGATCTGGAACATTTCCAAAATATTGGGATTGTTATTAAGTACATATATATATATATGGATATTTGGATAGTTTTGCAACCAGGATTTTCATCTCATTTTTTCTGCATGATGGGCCTTGCCATGGGCCCACTGGTGGAGAGATACACTCCCCATTTATTATTGCAACTTGTGCAGCTCATGGTGACAATAAAAACCAGCACGGCTGAGGGCTTTCATCCCTCCATAACCCTGGGTAGATTTCTCCAGGCCAGTGGTTAATTTTTTTTTACTGAGACTTTGATACGTCTTAAGGATCTGTACTTTGTCCCTTAGAAACAGCTTTTTAATTAACTTGTTTATTTATTGATGAGTGTAGATGAGAGGAAAGAAGCAAGGGTAATAATGGAAGCACACACTCCCAGCCTATTAACCTCTGCTATTCAGAAATACTCCAAAACCCCCTTAACTTTCATCTTTTCTCTCTCTAGATAGAAAAAAACCCCCAATGTTTTACATTCAGTACGGAGGAGAACTGACATCTTATAGCCTGCTAATATCTGCATAAAATGAACCCTAGATCAATAGGGTTTTCTATTTACAGACTTCTCTCCCAGATGACTGATTCTCCAGCAGATTAAACCCAGGAGATATGAAAAATAGTTGTTGAGATGCTGCTGGAGAGGGGCTCCATGGCCATTTCACATGAAAGACAACAGGGTTCTAACAGTCTTTAACCTTCTTGGACCGAACAACCCTTCTTGGACCAAAGCCCAAACCATTGCATTTGCCAAAACCGTGCCTGTCAACCTCTTTCTGATTTATTTTAACATGGTGTGCTCCTCTGCTGCTCATCACACACTATAAATCATTCTAAATGGAGGGATAGGTGCCATGATTGCTATAAAAAGACAACTGCAGGCGTTGCAAAGAAAGCAGTTGAAGATAAAACATGAATTGGGATTTAATGACATTTTGACATACTCGCAATTCAGCTGAGGAGCTATTTAAGTAGAGTTGGAAACCCAACCTGCCCCAGTCAGGTTAGCCTGTTCAGGAAAAAAGGTTGTGAGAGAGACATGGCTTCTTTGCCCCTGCTGCAACATAGCCAAGCTAATAGATTTTTGTTGAACAAGGATTAACAGCTCTGCTTTAACTAAATTGCTCTCATTTCCAGGAGTAACATTCATCTGCGCAGTTTTTACTAAATGAGCTATTAAAACAAATCCACATCAAGTAATTACAGACTGTGTGTATTTAAGATCATTATTTTAAGTGAAATCACAGTTTTTCCTGTCACATTCAGGCATCTCAAAACCCCTCAGGCCTGCCTAAGCTTTACCCCTGCATTTTGCTGCAATAAGGAAAATGTTATTTTTTTTGCCATTGCCCCTTTTTGCCACTAAAAGCTGTCAGGGCATGCAGTGGGCTGCAACTCCCTTCTCCTTGGGATTTGGAAAGGCAGCAGTGGCTGCAGTGAATGCAAATAGAGCTAACAAGAATTATTAAAGCCAACTGGATACCAGTCACACACATTCTAACACTTCTCAACTTTTCTCCCAACAACACTTGAAAACCTTAGAGCATTTCAAGCTGCTGGATTTAACACAGGGACAGATCCCATATAATTGCTAACTGCCCACCAGCATAGCATAATTTGGGGGAAAAAATGGCAGCATGACTCAGGCAATTTGAATTCCATCTCGACTTGAATCACTGGAAGAGATATTCCCAAAGAAGCATCTTTCAAATGAAACACTTTTCTCCACTGCAGAAGATATACCCCTGCAATTTACCCTGCCCAGGAAAAGCCATGTGCATTGCTCTTGCTGATAGTGATGAAATGATCCTCCTTATTCAACAACAACCCTCAGCCTTCATGGCTACCCAAGGCAACTGTCAATTGCACAATCACCAATTACACCATGTCCTGCCAGAGGCATCCTGCAGCCCTCAGCACCACTGAGCAGTCCTTGCAGGCTGCAGCTGTCTCTGACATTTCCCCGCTTTGCCATGCAGGATTGCTTCAGGGACAGCATGAGGAGCTGCTCAACTGCAGACCCCAAATCTCCAGCTGTCCCCAAAGCTGGTCTGGTGCTGGCAAAGTGCCTCCTGTTGTGGTCACCAATTGTTGGGGTGTTGTTGAGGGTCCCCAGGATGAGGTGAGAGATGAGAATCTTGACTCCAAGTTCTCAGAAGGCTGATTTATATTAATTATATTATATTTCATATATCACATCATATTATATTATATGAAAATGCTATACTAAAACTATACTAAAGAAAGAGAAAGGAGACATCAGAAGGGTGGACAAGAATGAATAATAAAAACCCATAACTGACCATAGTCCTGACACAGCTGGACTGGGGTTGGTCATTAATTAAAAACAATTCACATGGACCCAATCCAAGATGCACCTATTGGTGAGCAACCTCCAAACCACATTCCAAGCAATCAGATAATAATTATTTACATTTCTTTTCTGAGGCTTCTCAGCAGAAAAGGGATTTCTCATAAAATATCACAGTGACATCCTGTCACTCAGCAGCCTCCTCTGGAAATGGACTGACCTGGCATTCAAGACTAAGGAAATTGCTCATTGGGAAAAATTGTGATTACAAAGCTGGATTGATAAATATTTTCACACAGTCCCTTTAAATTCGACAAGAACCTTACTAGGATATTGTTGGAATCTGAAATGCAGGGAACTCTCAGAACTTTGAGCCTGTAAGCCAAAGCTTAGAATTAAAACCAGGGTTTGACCTGAGACCTTGGAAAAGGCTTCCAAAGCTTAGAATTAAACCCAGGATTTGACCTGAGACCTTGGAAAAGGCTTCCAAACTCAGCTGCTGGTAGGGAGAATGTGGATTTATAATTTAAAGCAGAGACACATTAAGCTAAGTAAAGGAAAGTTTAGAGTTTAAGATATAGAAAAAAAGTAGTTACAAAGGTCAAGATTGGCTAAGAAAGCTCCCACTGTAACATGGGCCCATAAGACAAAATTTTGATGGATTGGGTCAAAAGTATAAATATCCTCGTTGGCAGTGTTTTGTTGGTCAATAAATCCTTAAAAGGTCTTGTAGCTGAAGATCTTGTGACCTTCTGAGCCATAGAGTGAAGTTCTGAGCCTTCCTTTCTATGTAGAAGGTAAGAAAAATTAATCCCATCATCTAAAAAACTCCGAGGTCCCATCTCGAATTCTTTGAAAATTCCTCACAGGATATAAAGCATAAGAAATACTTTCAAGGATGTATTTGTAAAGGCTCACACTTAAGAGAGCCTTTTATGCTTCAGAGAGCAAAAATTGGTGTGTTGAAGATGACCTGATCAGCTGATAAATCACACATAAGCAGGATGTAGCAATGAGCCTTTTTTTCTCCAGTTCAAACCTTTGCATACATCTCCTGGAGTGGCAAACACAGAACAGGAGAGGATGGAAAGAACTGCAGCTCCTAAAAATCAGAATCAAAGGGCCAAAAATGCCATGGCCATCCTGAGGGAAGCGAGAGGGGATGGAGGGTGGGAAGGAGTAAAGTGAAACTTAAAGGAGGGGAGGAGAAAGGGGGAAAATGGAGAAGGGAAATGCAGAAAGATTCTACTTGACTATCACACATAGTTCTGGGAAAGATAAAGGGCTTCAGTTTGCATGGTTTTCTCTGCTGCCATGAAGGCTGGGATTCAACTTTAATGTTTCAGGAGAATTGACATTCTCATGCCCAGGGGGAAACGTGGAGCACCATTAACAACAAAGGTAATGAGTGTTGTCAGCACTGAATCTGATGTGGGGACTTGAACACAGTGACAACATCTCATAACTTTACATGCAAGAATAAGCAGAATCACAAGCGAGGCTTTCTCTTTGAGAAAAGCAAAGCCAAGTTCAGCACAGATACTGCACAACCTCACTATCAAATGAAGAGGAGCAAGCTGTGAATGCCTGCTGAGGAATGCCTGATATTCTGTAGGCTACAGGGAGTGCCAGGGATCAGTGCCAGGTCAGGAGGCACCCTGTGTGAGGGGGAACATGAATGACAGTCAGTAGTTGTATTTTAGCAGACAGCATTAATTCTGCATCCCTAATACAAATAATGCATTACTTCAAAGGAGAAACTACGGCACAAATGCTTAGATGCTTATTTCTTCATCAAAGTTAAGAAACAAACAAAAAACCCAAGCAAGCAAGCAAACAAACAAAAAAAACCAAACTAAAAAATCCCAAACACTAAACAAAAAAGTGCAAACTTTTCTTTGCTGAAGATTGTATTTGAAAAACAGAATGAATTGCCTTTTCTCTGGAAACCCAAGCACTTAGTAACATTTATTTTCTGTACAAAGAGTGCTCAAATGAAATAGAATCCTGAAAACAGCTAAAACTTGACTAGGTCAAGTAAAATATTTGCCAACTGCAACTATGGGAGCGTATAAACTGTGAAAGAGCATTTTAAATATGCTGTTGAATTACTGAACTATTGGGAAATGTGGTATTTATGGAGGGCTGTGCTCCCTTTGGTGTACAACTGGATCTAATGGTAACTGCAATTAGATTCATTAATTATTTTTGTCTCAGAGACAAATGCTGATTTCCGCTGATGTTTCACTTAATTCAATAGAACAACAGCCAGCTTGCCTGGAGGAACAAAAGTTACCAAGTCCAACCAGCAACCAGAGAATGCCCCCTACGCTGATCCTGCCTTTTCCAAATAACTTGAGATTTATTAATAAAGCCTCAAGTCAGTGCTCTGAAAAGTAAGATATTGGCACACTTTAAGGGGGGGCTGAGATTTTAACCTCCCTGTCAGCCAGTCAGCAATCACAATGATGGCTCCAGCAGTGCTCCTGCCCAGGTGTGCAGGCTGCAGCCCAGAGCTGCTGGGACAAATCCCCAGCCATCCCTTCATCACCTTGGCTTCTCCAGTGCAGTACAAATACATGGCAGGGCATTGGCCAAGCTCATTTAATTCATCTACTATTTTACATTACAATTTCACATCCCCTGTTAGTTTTCAACAGCCTGAGTAACAGTGATAACTACAGGATCTGTGCTGCTGAGGTACAGAGCTCATGTTTTTTACAACAGTGGAAACTTCTCCTATCTGTAATAGGTGCAGCAACACTGGAGACTAAATACCCTTTTATCTCAAATAATTTTTCTGTCATCCTCCTGCCCTTCCAAAGAGAGGCAGGTAAAAGAAATATACAAGCTTCAATTCCAAGGTTTTTTTTGAATTATAATTTTCCTAACTTTAGTTTTCTAAAACCCACAAAGCCATTCTAGAATGCACTATATCCTACACCTGCCCCACACACTATATAAAAAAAATGCTCCACACTCTCGAGTCACTTCACAAACTACCAAATTAAAATTACTATAATAATGAACACAGTATCTAACCCAAGATCACCATCTATAAGATGCAACCCAACCTATTACAGCATCTTTATCAAAAAATAGAGTATTTCAAGGCCATTCTGTATAATATTACAAGTGGGCATTAGGAAAATACTCTAAAAAGGAGCCCCCATGCAAATTCTCCTCAGCAAAGTGAATGTGAACCTGCCTCCACATCCAGAACTGGTTCAATTCAGCATCATCACGTTCAGTCACTATCACACACGTGCTGGCAGTCAGCCTGCACTGCCCCATTCTCAGCAGACCTTGCTTTGCAGAGTTCCAAGTACCTTCTGCTTCCAGAGAGGCCCATCGACCTTAACCCCTGCTCTGCCAGCTCTCATTGCTCCCCAAGGTTGCAATCTCCATTTGGGCCACTTGAGAAACAAGGCAAACACATTGCCAGGCACTGGAGCAGGCTGCCCAAAGGAGTGGCTGAGCAATTTAGAGACATGTCACACCTGCTGTGGCACTGGGGGACGTGGTTTGGGGATGGACTGGGCAGTGCTGGGATGAATGAAGGGTCTTTTCCAACCTCCACAACTCCATCATTCCACAGCAAGGCTGCTCCCACAGCTGTGGGCTGGGCAGGTACTAACAGGCATGAACGTCTCATTTCTCCTGAGAATGTGACTTCTGCACTGTATTTCAAAATAGTTTCATGGAATCTCCATTTTCAGATACTTATCAGCCTGTCAATACTCATTTCAGTTCGTAGCAATGTCTACAAGAGACTCTTCTGTGTTAAACTACTTGATTAAAAAAAAAACCAAACAACTATATCTATAATTTACAAGAAAGATGTGGAGGGATGAGCTTAAAATACTGTTCAAATTAAAAAAGAATCTCTTCTGGCCTGAATTGTTGATGACTAAGTGATTACTAAGCTTCCACAGATTTTAGTGTACAGGCTATCACGATGCTTCGAGGTTTTTTTTTTTTTTACAGTTACTAACTTGTGCTATGACCTTGTTGATGCTGTGTATCTATGTTAATATCATTAGTATAATTACAGCTAATAGAAAGTTCTAATAACATGGTAAGTCTAGCAGAAACCTATTCTGAGCTCTAGTGTACCTTCAGCACAAATAGAAACCACAGATAGATTATATTTTTCTACATTTTCTTTGCCAGAATCACATCCACAGACTGGAACTGCAGAGATGACAATGGAGTACATAAAGCTTAAGTTTCTATTTAGGTATTCCAGAAAGTAAAAATTTTAAGATGTGATTTATTTAAGATGGCATTTATTTTCATTCCAGTTTCTGTCATATTCACTAATGTTTCACAGTTTGGGCATATTTTCTAAATGAATGGTCAAAACCATGAAGTGTATTTGCCACTGTTATGTCTGCAAAAATTGTATGGGCACTAAAGAATAGACAGAACTTTTATACATACATATTTCATTTTAATAATATTAATCTAATTATAAATTTTGAGAAAGTGCACAGGTTTGTTTTTCTGTGTTTTGAATTAGGCACCTCCACTGAAGTATTTTCATCTAAGAACGTGACCCTTTGTTCTTTTAAAATTCCAGTTAAGGTACCTTAAAACAACTACTGACCTGTAAAACCAAGTTATCCCCATGTTGTTGTCATGTTGGCAATAAAGATGCTCCTCCTGTGATCTTTGCAGGTGCTCTCAAAAGACACCAGAGGCACTCCCAGGACAGACAGAGGGAGCTGTATCTCCAGTTTTCCCCTTTAAAAAGACATCTATACACAAGCTGTCAAGTTTGAACTTGCAACCGTAAAAACAAATTTAAAAACACCCTCTGGCTTGTTTTTCACCATTACAGCTGATCAAATTAAACTTGTAAAAGCAACAGGAAGAATAAGATTTGCCTAAAGATCATGGTACAATGAAGAAATGTTTAGTTTTTATAAATACTGCTATGTCATTAAGAAATTTAGACAACTGATGACTTGCTCTGTTTTTTTAGCTTTGATTTCCCATGAACAAACATTTGCCCCTTTTCCTGATTTAGTGATGTAATGGCAACACTGAAGCACAGGGCATGTCATCAGTGAAACATGTCAAGAGAAAGGTATTATCTAGCATTAGTTTGAATAAACTTCTAAGGACAGGTTTTATGGTTCACCAAAAAAAGAAAAGCCCTTCCCTCTCATTCACCTGAACAAAGCTTAAAGAGGATCCAGAAAGGTAAACACAATTCTAACTGCAGAGGAGACAGAGGGAAAACACAGAGATCATATTTAGGAGCATACATCCCTTCCCACTATTCCATCTCTCCATGCATGAGGAGCCATGCTCTGCGTCCAGGTGAGACACTGAGCTCTCCCACTGCTGCTCTTTGTCCCCAAACAGGCAAAACCCAGCAATGAACAGAAAAAGGAACAGAACACTGCGTGTGTGAAATTTTGTTAAAATTGGAGATCAACCTCATAAAGAAAACTTGTAAAGACTTTTCAACTTTAGTTCATCTTTGAAATTCAACATATTTTTCCATTCTATCTCCTACAGGGTCTGGGTGAAGGGGGAGGGAAAAGGCTGTTCTACATTCATTTAAATTATTTGCAAGATTCACTTGTAGCATGAAGTCTTAATTAATACCCAAAATCCTGCTTTAATTGCAGTATAACTCCCGTGTAAAACAGTCTCTGCATTTGATTATATTTCTGAAAGACTTATAAACTTAATTTCAATTATTTTAACTCACAGATAAGTTTTCAGCAGGTGCTTTATGAAAAAGGAAATGTGTGGATATAAAGACTTCTATCCTCTTGAAAACCCTGCTGTAAATGGTACTACATCTAGTGAAGAACTCTTTCTTGAGAAGAGCACAAGGAAACCAGGCCTGAGCTGTGCTAAAGATGTTAAGTAAGGTGGACAGCAAAAAACTAACTTATGAGTTCATTATTTCTCTGTTTATTCAAATTTATCTCATTTTTCACCAGCACTTTTGCACTAAAACCAGTGAGTCACAACTGATTACTTAAAGCAACAAAGTTATTTTAAAATTTAAATTAATCAAATCACCAACAATCTGTGTCAAAGGCTTCTTATTGCCATGCTCCCAGCCCTGCACATCAAATTCCCTTTCCTGCCCTTTCCTGAGGGCACAACTCTGCTGTTACACAGCTCTCCAGTTAACACCATGCCTTCCCCTGCACAAAAAGCAATCTCAGAGCAATTAAATGAATCATTAATAACCACAGACCTGCTACTCTAGGAAGCAGAACGCAAAGCACCTGATAGAACACTTGCTGCTGGAGGAGGCACTTGCTGAGAGTGCTCACTGAAGTCAGTATTTTCCTATTTGTGCCCCATTAAAAAATTAATTTGTGCCCCATTAGGAATCCTTTCCCTCCAGCTTCCATTGCTCAAACACCTCCACACATCTTCACAGAAACTCACCTTCCAGACTGGGGTTTGTTCAAGTCAAGTGGCAATCATAACTGTAAAAGACTCCTGATAAACTACTCGACTGTGAAAGCTAAAAACAACCTCCAAATAATTGAAACTGAAGAGATCTTAATTCCTTATATCACCTGCATTATGAAACAATGAAACTCATTCTTTTTCTTCAGGAAGCAATAATTGTCAGTAGGCCCTCAATGGCTGTAAATGCAGACAATTGTGTTTATACTGTTAAATTATGTTTTAAATGTACTGATTTTTTTTATTTTAAATGTCATAGTCACAGGATAAGTGTGCCTACTTTTCAAATAATTATTCTATGCCAATTTCTTTACCAGGCAGGTACTTCTGACGGAATACCAACTCCTACAATAACTTGGACTAACTAATTAAATCTCATTATTTAATAAATTCAATACAATGCATGTTTGCAATGTATACAAATAGTTTTATAGCTGGGTTTTACCCTTTTTAATTTTTTCCCACTCTTTTAAAGTACTAACCTGAAAAGACACACTCTTCAGCAATGTGCTCTGCATGCAGATATTGTATGGCACCAGAGCTGCCACATGATGCTCTCCACAATTATTGCATATTTCTATATTATAGAATATAGGATATTCTATATTAATAAAGCCTCTTATTTGGCCTTATCATAAAGCAGAGCACTAGGGCTCAGGAGCTCAGTCCCTGGGTAGGGACCGGGTGCCCGAAGCTGGCTCGCTCATGCCAAGGCCGCAGGGCTACCATCTAGCAAGCATGGTGATTATCAGCTCTATAGTGATTGCAAGCTCTCAGGATTTCAGCTCTGCTTGCTAGGTAGTGGTGCCCTGGGCTTGAGGCTGCAGCAGACGGAGAGAGAGGAGAAGGAGAAGGCGCAGGCTGTTCCACGGAGATGGCTTTATTTGGGGAGGTCCGTGAAGGGTCTCTGCTCTTCTTCTTTCTCCCCTAATGGGGTACAGTATGCTTCTTTTATAGGGTTGGAAAGGATCCAAGCTTGACCAATGGGTAAGGGGTTAACATGACATTGCCTTATAGGGTTACAGAGGTAGGTTAGGGGGTGGAGGACAGAAAAACAGGAATTTTCTTTTGCTGTTTCAGCATTCCTATTGTTCATATCCTCCATGGTGCTTTTCCTAAATCTATGGGGTTTACTACACTATATTATAGAATATTGGATATTTCTACCCTTCCCGTTGGGTACAGGACCACATTCTTGTCACATTCCCTGCAAATACAGCCCACAACCTTTTTTATCTCTTGGTAGATAGATGACCTTGCTTTAGCTGTATTAAAATGTGCATTGCTTAGGTGGGATGGAAGTTTCTAGAAGTGATCACCTGTACCTTGACAGCAAGCCTTGGTTTCCAGTGAGATGTTTGCCACTGGATGCTGTCTCCTCCTTAAATATAATTTTCAACTGTGGGAAAAACCCAGTTAGTTTTAGTAACATGACATACACACACCACATGAGAAAAATTTAAGGTGTGCTCTGTAGACTTGTGTTCTGCTAGCAGGATCAATGTCCAATACCCTGCACAGAATTTCATGTGGCTCACTAAGTCACACCATCACAGAGTGGTTTGGGTTGGAAGGGACCTTAAGGACCATCCATTCCCTGTCCCCTGCCATGGCAGGGACACCTCTGTCGCTGTGATATTTCCTGAAAAATCCTCTTTGCCCAAGATTTTTCTCCTGAGAACCTGAGAAGCCTCAGAAAAGAGCGAACACAAGAATTATCTGATTGCTTTGGAATGTGGTCTGGAGGTTGCTTACCAACAGGTGCATCTTTGATTGGTTCCACGTGAATTGTTTTAATTAATGACCAATCACCATCCAGCTGTGTCAGGGCTCTGAGGAGTCACAATTTTTATTATTCATTTTTGTCTAGCCTTCTGATGAATCCTTTTCTCTTTTTCTTTAGTATTGTTTCAGTATAGCAAATATAATAAATATAATTATAATAATTATAACATAATACAATAAATATAGATATAATAGAGATATAATATAGTATAAATATAATATAATATATCATAATAAATCAGCCTTCAAAGAACTTGGGAGTCAGATTCATCTCTCACCTCATACTGGTACCCTCCAACACCACACACCTCCCACTGTCCCAGGCTGCTCAGAGGCCATCCAGCCTGGCCTTGGACACCTCCAGGGCTGGCACAGCCCCAGCTCCTCTGGGCAGCCTATTCTAGAGCCTCGCCACCTCCTGAGTGAACAATTCCTTCCTAACACCAGATTAAATCTCTCCTCTTTTAACCAAAACCATTTCCCTTTTTCCTCTCACTGCCTATCTATGGTAAAAGTCCCCATTATCTTATGAAATGAAATTAAGTGAAATGCTTACAGGTACAAGAAGTCTTTAACCAAATAGAACCAGAGGTGTTTCTGGGAAACCAGAAGGCTTTTATTTCAGGCAAACAGAGGTTAAAATTCTGGAACTCTCCATATGTCAGGTTCAAAGCTGAAAGTGAGGAGATGCTGAGAGGAGAGAAACAGACCCTCTTAAGGGAAAAAAAAAAAATCAACAAATTATGTGCTGTGCAACTCCAACCTAAAGGCAAAGAAAAGCCTCTTTTCCTAAATGAGGAAGTGTATGCACAACTCTGTATGCAGCCATTCAGTTATCCTAAGAAAAGGTGCCTTTAAATTTAGGTGTGAGAAGTGTGGATTTTAAACACTGTTTTAAGCATAAGGAATTTTAATAGTTTCATATAATTTCTGACGTACCAATTCTGCCATAATAACTGGATGGTCCTTCCCTGAAGAGTGTCCTGAACAAGGCACAGCATGGCACTACAACTCTTCTGAGCCTATGCTGGAGGCACAATTTTTCAAATCTACAACTGAAACACATTCCAGTACGAAATCTCAGCTAAAAATAACCTTAGCTATTTATATTTAATGTTTGCACAAAAAAAAAAAAAATCTGTCTATTTAGGGTACAGTCTGTTGTCTCAAAGATGACAAGAGTAAGCAATATTATTTGAAGTGGAATGTTTTATTTAAGCAGCATGTATAATGAAGCTAGTGGAAAAATATTGAAATTTCAGAAAAGAATGAAATGCCCATCATCATTTAAGTTATTTCAGGTTAGTGATAGATGTCATCTATTGTATTTGGGTGGTGCCCCACGGCAGGAAGGAATGATGAATCTGACTCCATGTTCTTAGAAGGCTAATTTATTATTTTATGATACTATATTATATTAAAGAATACTAAACTAAACTACACTAAAGAATACAGAAAGGATACTGACAGAAGGCTGAAAAGATAATAATGAAATCTCATGACTCTGGAAACAGTCTCAACACAGCTTGACCTTGATTGGCCAAAGAGTCAAAACAATTCACAGCAGAATCCAATGAAACAATCACCTGTTGGTAAACAGTGTCCAACCACATTCCAAAGCAGCAAAACACAGGAGAAGCAAAGGAGATAATTATTGCTTTCCTTTTCCTCTGAGGCTTCTCAGCTTCCCAGGAGAAAATCCCGGGCCAGGGGATTTTTCCAGAAAATATGAATGCCACAATCATCTATACCTAAGAACACATTATATGACTTACCTTTACCAAGGAATGAAATATCCAGCTATTTCACTATATTGTGTATTAGACAGTGAACCTAAATATCAATTTGTGTCAGTATGACCCAAAAAACCACCAGGAAGTCATCATTTACATCAACACAAAGAGGATGCTTGGTGAAAGTCAAGCTCAGAATGATCCAGTCAGTTGCTCAGGAGTCAGTGTAGTGGTCATTTAGCTGAATCAGAAACATCATTTTTTTTTTTTATTCTACCAACCAAGTTTCAGACATCACAAATGAAATCCTGGTACCAATTTGATTATCTAAATTAAGACTTTTTCCTGAAGAGATGAGTCAGAGGTCAAAGAAGTTGAAACTTGTACTATTTTCCATTCATTTATAGCAAATAAAACTAGAAAACAGTGGTTTCTTAAGATAAAATATAAACCCCAAACTAAATTTAATTCATAGTAACTAAACAAGAAATTATGTTGAATGTTCTACAGCTGAGTATAGCACCCACACAGAAAGCTACTCTTAAGAGTGGGCTTACCTAAAATAATTTAATACTTACCTCTTAATAAAATGATCACCAGCAAAGGAGAATACTTCATAAGGCCCACAACACTGCTTTTTTGATGGGTTAATTATAATTCCATCAGCACCTAAAAGTTGTAGAGGATCTGTGCACAGGAGTTATGGCTGCAGGAAGAAATTCAGATGATCAAGTAGAAATCTGACTGCTTTACTGTAGCATCCAAATGCCAACAGTGGATTTTTAATAACCCTTTTTTCACCCCCAAGATACATGTATTATTTATCATTAAACAACCAGGTGATCACTCAGACATAAATACTTACTTTAAAAAAGCTAAGAGTCCATTTACAAATTCCTGGACAGAACGTGGCACGCTGATGTCACTTTATTTCAGAATTACCTCTTATCCCAATGGCATTCATGCAACAAGTTAGCTGGGATACAGAAACAGATATATAAACAATTCTTAGGTTAGTTTAAACTTACTCTAGACTAAACCAGACATCTGAATCAGTTGTGTGGAATCCACCCTCATCAAAATAAGTCTCAATTCACTACTCGTAATGCCAGGATTTTGAAATTAATCTAAAGAGAATACTATAAATACATCAAACCTGCAATTTTTATAAACTTGGTGTTTGATGCTCTTTTAAAAAAAGATGTCTTGTTTGTATAATTAGTGACACCCACTTATATGCATTTAGTTTACATTTTCATGCTCTATACTACTTCCTAACCAAAGCACAAAGCAGCACAAAGGTAAGAGAGAAATGTTTTCTCACAGCCTTCCTTTTATTTTTTCAATTTGAAAATATCTGTCCAGTTAGCATTCTGGAAAACAGAATTTCAGGAAATGATACAATCATGTAATCATATATTTTGGTTTAGAGTTTAATAGCAGCTCTTAGCTTGGCCGATCTTCCTCTTGGGTTTGTTTCAATATCCTTGGCCTGGGGTGTGAGAACTTTTTTCTGTAAAGAAATCCACTTGGAGTTGGATTTTCCACAGGGAGATCCTTGTGTGTCCTCTCCTTTGGAGGCATTTTTCAGAGCCTGTCTGATCTTCTGCTTTGAGCCAAGGTTGTACTTCTCTGTCATGTCAATGCCATGAAGGAAACGTTTGATGATTCGATCTTCCAGGGAGTGAAAGGACAGGGCTACAAGGCGACCTCCAGGCCTCAGGAACTTCTCAGCTGTCTTCAGCCCTATCAGGAGTTCATGGAGCTCATCATTCACAAATATCCTCAGGCCTTGGAAAGTTTTAGTAGCAACATGCACAGGTCTCTGAAGCAAGTCCTTCCGTGCGTAGAGCGCTGATGGTGGAAAAGCACCTGTCACACATTGTAAAATATGCATGTTAATACCTTAATAGTTCTACATCTTGACATCCACTCGTGCAAGATGACTTTAAAGGAAAGCATAGTCAAAACTGAACCTTGAGGAGTGAGCTTCCTTCTTTATAATACATCTTTATGTTTTGAATTCGCATCTCTGGATGTAAAACCTATTAAACTAAGATGCTTTGTGGCTGGGTTTTTTCCCTAGAATCTTTTAGAAAAGTTCCCTCTCCAAAAGCACCACCAATTGAAACTAAAAAATAATGGCTGAAATCCAGATAAAGTAAAAAAAAGATAGGACAGACAAGTCTCACTTTACAGCTTAGTGTAACCAATGTCAGTTTGGAATTTGTGGTTGCGTTACATGTTTAAGGAAAAAAATTAATACACAATGGACACAATCTTACCTGTGGCTTCCAGATAACTGCATTTCTTCACAGGCTGAAGACAATGTCTACCTGGCAATAACTATCTTTCAATGAACTACCTGAAGTTTAAAAGAGGTATCCTTGTTTGGAAATAGAAATTGTTGAACATTACACCTGTGCTTCTTCAAATGTTCACAAAAACCCCTTGAGAAATTTAGAAAATGCAGCTGAGACTGCTTTGTTTTCACGTGCCTACACAACAGAATATGTCAAGGTTTGTCAGACCTAAAATCTCCAGATTAAATATTTTTTTTAGTTAGATGCACGAAACTACCTCTTCCTTTACCCAAAATTCTTATGAGTCAAAAAAGTTTTTGCAGAGACGCAAATTTTGATAGAAATTTTAATATATCAATATTTAATGTATTTTAAGCTTGAACTTTCATTACATGGATAGAGAACAAAAAGCTAGAGAAGCCTGATTTGATGGATCAGAGGAACTAAAGTGCAATATCTGTGAAACTTGAGTAAATTTATCATCTATTACCTACGTGACCACAGGAGTCTGGCAAAAGATAAATTGAATAAATCATGCTAGCACATAAGTGGACAGTTATTTTTCTGAACAAGAGGCAATACAATTGGTATGTATGCATTAGAATGCCCCAATTTCATGTCAGTGCTAAGTTACAACATAATGAAGCAAAGAGTTTGAAGTAAACACAGCCCACAGTCAAGTAATTGTTATTCTACATAGTGAAGTCAAAGAGGGGAATCCTGTGCCTCTGAAACTAGTTGTCTAAATTCAAATTTGCATGGGTGATTGAAAAATATTAATAGAGATATCATTACCCATGAGAGGCTCATACAGAAGAATTTATCAGTGCAATTCTTGAGGCTTTTAAAGATAAGATTTTACTTATGTCAGAAAGCCTAAGTGTTCACAAAGCATATCACAAACACAAAAGCAATCTCAGTCTTCAGCGAAGACAGAGGAAAATAATGGAATTTTAAAAGTCAATTGTCATTAACACAGTTATTTTCACATATGCTATGTCCCTAAGATATGTTTCTGCATAATTCATTTTCCTACCTACCTTGCTCCTCTGATCTCCAAAGCTAGCAGCTCCTAAATTCACTGAAGAGACCCCATTGTAGTTGTGGCTACTTCCAATCCTTATGGTCTGAATGCTTCAAGACAAAAGTGGCAACAAGATAGACTTGTCCCAGCCAAGGAGTGCATGTGAATTTGTGGTCTGAAGCTGTCTCACCAAACAATAAATAGATGCAGCCTGTAGGAGTGAGGCTTTTCCATCATTGACCAACTCCAGAAAAAGCTACACTAGCTGGTCAATGTAATTCCTGTCCCTGAGAACATAACCTTCTGTACTGACCATGAACCACAAACAGAATGTGTGCTCTCATTGATGAGGTCACAAAGCTTGTTTTGATGAGAGAACTCAATTACAAGGAGAGCTAAAAGGCACAGAGCATGAGGAATCCCAAGAAACCCACACCAAGCTCGTGCCTAATGGCACAGCCTCTGTTTCCATGTCTCTTTGCACACCTAGAAATGGGTTCTTTGAGAATGGACCCCTTAGAACAGCCAGTGAGTGCCAGCTGTGTGTGATGAGAACTGTCTGATAGCCTAAGGAACACCACGCTAGGTGAAACAAACACACAACTTTGTTTAAAGGTCCAGGAACAGCCACCAGCACTGATAGGATGCTCACAATTATGGAATGAATCAGATTAAAAGAAATTCTTCCCTTTGTGGGTGGGGAGGCACTGGAACAGGTTGCTCTGTAGATTCCCCATTCCTGCCAATGTCCAAGTCCAGGCTGGACAAGGCTTGGAGCAACTTGGCCTAGAGGAAGGTGTCCCTATCCATGGCAGGGCAGCACGGGCTTTAAAGGCCTCTTCCAACCTAAACCATCCTATCCATCTAAATTCAATTTCAAAAGGCTTCGTAAAAATGTAAATGGACAGAGTATGCTGGTATCTGGGCAGGTTTTCATCGGTCTGCTCATCAACACTGATATTTTGCAACTGCAATGCTGAACAGATGAATAAAAGAACAATGACACTGAGGCTATTAGCATGACTAGGACACTAACAGGTCTTTGGGAGGTTCTTCCACTAATCCTGCCATGGCTGTTGAGTGCAGCTTCCTCTTACAATAACCTTCTGTGACAATTAACTCTGACGTTAATTTACCACTATGAATAATTTATCACACACTGAAGAAAAATTAATTAAAGCCCAGATATATTCTGTAAGTATAACACAACCTTACATGCCTCAGTTGAACACACAAAAAGAGCACTGCAGCTCCTATAATAAAGCACAGAATACTAGTATTCAGGAAATTGGTAAAGAAATGCAGCCACTTTGCAGTATTATGCAACTGAAACCAAAATCAAACTGTTTACATGTTCAAAGACTTACTGGTCTATTGTCAAAGGCTGGGATTAACTCATAAAGGTAATCTCTGGTTATTCTAATCTGGTTATTATTATATATTTTTAATATATAATATTACATAATTATATAATTTATAAATTTATATAATTTATAAATTTCTATAATTATATAATTAAATGTAATTCAGGAAATTGGTAAAGAAGTGCAGCCACTTGGCAGTTCTATGCAACCAAAATCTCCCAGACTAAACCCAAAATCAAACTGTTTACATGTTCAAAGACTTACTGGTCTACTGTCAAAGACTAGAATTAACTCATGAGTGTCATCTCTGGTTATTCTAATCTAGTTATTATTAAATGTAATTCAGGAAATTGGTAAAGAAATACAGCCACTTTGTGCAGCTTTATCCAACCAAAACCTCCCAGACTAAACCCAAAATCAAACTGTTTACATGTTCAAAGACTTACTTACTGTCAAAGACTGCAATTAACTCATAAATGTTATATATTATAAAAGATATATTTTATAACCATATATTATAAAATTATATATTATATAGATTTATATATATAAATTATATATTAATTATTATATATATTATTTTTATATTATATATTTATATATAATAAAATTATATATTAAATAAATTATATATTAAATGTAATTTCTGTCACACTGGTCTTCAGCTTTTTAGCCAAGCCAATAGATTCTGATCTATGTTCCATGAGTGAAAAGGTGATAGGGTGAAAAATTCTCCTATCACTCTTACTCTAGTTCAGTTAAATCAAAATCTATTTGTGCTCTCTACTCAGGCACATCACTTCTCACCCAGGCCCCTCCAGTTACCAAGACACTTAAAGAAAATCCTTCCTGGTAACTGGCTGTTCAATGCACAAAAACATTTTAAAAATTCAAAAAAAGTTGGTATGGGAAGCTTGCAAAGTGAATTTCATTCATAAAAACACCACTCTGCTGGCTAGATGAGTGCTTTGGAATCCCAGTGAGAGAAATACCCATTTTTAGTTTCAGGATGCCCTGATGATAGTTACACTTTAAAAAAAATCTAATAGGCTCTCGCATTGAAACGCATTGAAATTTGCAAAGCTTGTGAATGGAGTTAGCAGTGTGCTGTGCCTGTCAATAGGAACTGTGCACGTCCCCAGAGTGTGAGGGAGTGGGAGAGTGGAAGAATGAATTCAGAGCCTGCACCTGTTGGCAGGAATTCGTCTGTTGAATTAGCACTGCATTTAATAAGTTGCTGTGACGCAACCAATGTCCTTTTGTCTGGGCTCCCTCAGCACAGTGCTAATTCTCACCCAGCTGAAATGCAGGCAATATTACAAATTCCAAACTGATAATTAAAGCCTGTAAAAGCAAGCCGGTCGGAAAGAAATTGACTCCACCAATTAAAGTTCTCTTTAAACTTTGAACATTTGTTTAACATGCCATCATCAACTCCTTTCAAGTTAAGGTCAGATGATCACATGATCTCAAAATTATTTGTTCATAGATTATGTACCTGAATAATGCTCAGAAAAAAAAAATGACCAAAAATTAATAGATAAAAAGGTATATTGACCCCTGAAAAGAAATCAAAATAGACCATTAGTTGTACAGGAAAAACTTATGAAAATTACATCCTAAAAAACTTCACCATTTTTAATGAGTTTTCCTGCACATGCAATCAGAGCTAGTATTTCCAAACAGCTCAATGAGGTACAACAATAGACATGAGGAACTGCCTCTTAATCAACTTTCACACATCTATTCACTACTCTTCAGCTAAGAACTACTGATTTTCACTATTTACAGAGCACTCAATGCTGCAAACAGCTCTGTGAAAATTACAAACAGTGAGAAGAGTTCCACTGTGCTGCAGGAAAAGATGCTGTTCCCCAAACTCCTCCTACTGCAGATTCCACAGCTCCTAGAGATCTTATTTAACCAGATCAGAAGCCTTTTGGATAATATTTATAAACACCAGGAGGAAGACCAAATTTTTTATGCTGTTTTGTTTCCTTGGGTTTTTTTTTAAACTACACCCTTCACTTTTATCTCCCAATGGATTAGGAACTGCAACACAAGTTCTAAGCTTTTGGAGGGTGGTAGGAAAGACCAGAAATCTAGCATTCTATCAAAATAAATTAAATTCTCTAAGCTCAGGTTAGTCCAAATCTAGATTCACTGTGATTCTGATGGTCAGCTGGACCTTAAGATAAAACTTGGGAGCTCTGGAACATCTGAAGCCACAGTAATCAATAAGAGGAGAAAGAAATACAGGCACTACACAGATTCTCAGATGCTGACACCCAGCTTCATTGGCTGGATTCTTTTGCTTGTGTTCTGGTTCCTATACCAGGCAAAATTGATGATCCTGCTCTGGAAGATAATCAGGCTTGCAGAGAATCTGCAAAATCTAAAATGCAAGATTTTACTATTCTAATTCATATTTTATTTTTTAAAAGACATAACATTTAACTAATAGGTCATAAATCTTACTCTGGTCAAGTCCTGAATTAGTCAGTGTTTTTTGGGCTGTGCCATCAAGAGGTTCCTGTAGCTGTGGTCTCCGGCACTGGAGCTCTGGCTTATCCCAATAACTCCACCAATATAATTCCATGTAAGAATATATGTTAATTGCAGATGATGAATGAATCAAAATATATCACAATTATGAAAAATTTCCTTAAGGTTTTTCTTAACCAGTTCAAAAATTGATAGGATCCACCACAGTGCTTCCTTACTGGATGAACCAAATTAAAACTGGAGGAACTTTTATGCAAACAGGGATCAGTGTAACAGCTCTAAAATTGTTACAATTACTTGGGTACTCCCAGAAAAGCACACCAAACACACATATTTATTGTCTTGGCAGATGTGTGCTGGACTCATTGTTTTTTGGCATGTACACTACCTGATGCATACCTGACTTGTGGATCAAGAACCTCTTCAAACATAGCAGGGAATTGAAAGTGAGGACAAAAAAAAAATACCTCCCGTGGTCACAGCAAGGGAGCATCAACTGCTGGCACACATGCAGCACATTAAACATGAAGGGATCTCCAATTGCTGCCTTGCATACACCTGTACTTTCATTCCCTTACTTTCAGCTATGGCACCAAATTATTTCAGAATTACTGAGTTGCTTGTGTGTAATATGTTATATCTTTAGCACAGTGAGACAGTTGCTTCCTGCTCAGGTGTAGTACATTGTCTTGTCAACACTTTTCCTAAAAGCATGGAATATATATGACAAAGCTCACAATTGTTATTTCAGGATATTGCGAATGATGACATTAAAAATTTAAAAGTTTATAAAAGCCTCATAGTGCTTTGTCTCTTTTATTTTATTTATTTTTTTTTAAGATTGGTTATATTCACTGTATTTAGAGCAGGGGCTTACAACAGCAAGAAGTGTCTTCAGGTCCTTTTATCATATCAGCTAAACTTTGAGCCTTGGTTGACTGGGCTAAAGTATCCTGACTTCTACAAATCCAGACTTTCCAATTTTTCCATCATTAAATTTAAGTGCCTTAAACTTCCAGTTTAAGTAATACAAGTTCTTAAGAATACCATGAAATTTTTGATACTCTTCAAGTTACCAATGAAATATTTTACACGGTTCTTTAGCAAATGTTAAATTTGGACTAGAGCTGTCAAGGCCTGTATTCAAAGTCAGCAGTTTAGACTTAGCTATGACAAGATGTAGTGATTTTCATCATTTGGGTAAAAAAAATAAAAACATAGTTATGCTACTACATATAATGTTAATGACCAGGATTTGTGTCTTATGAAAATTTTTACTTGAGAAAACAAACAAAAAGGTTCTCACTGCTCCTGCCTAACTGCATTTTCTTCCAGCTGTTTACAGTGAGGAGCAAGGAAGATGAAGTGTTTCAATGGTCTCTTCAGGCTGATCTAGTTGGCATGCACAAGTTGAAGCAAGCCATGTATTGCTTTGTACTTCCTGATTCTTTAAAAAGAGAGAAATGATCTGATTTTACTGGTAATTGGAAACTATCATGGTACCTGCCCTTGAAATATTAAAATACAGACACTTAAAACTAGGACAGATATGACATATCTGGTATTTGAAAGGATCAATAGCCAGGATAAAGAATACCCAAGGCTGCTGTCATTCTGTGGTGGACAGAATGATAAATCACTTTATGTTAAATCTATTATTGAACTAATTGTCAAATTAAAATACCAAAAAAAAAAAAAAAAAGCTGCCATCAGAGCAGAAGGGGCAGGATTAGACCCCGCGCCTCTCCAAGTACAAATAGATCCCTCTGGGACTTGGTGGGGATTAATATTTCCTTCCCTCCTGTGCAGAATTAATGAGGGTACCTGCCACGATGCTGGCCAGCTGCCTGGTGCTGGTGATGGGGTAGATGCTGCGTGCCTGCACGATGGCAGAGGCGATCCTCCTGGCGTGCCTCTCCTCGCCGTACGCGCTCAGCACCGCCGCCAGCGCCCGCCGGTCCAGAGCGTTCACCACATCCGCGGCCGTGGCCATGCCGGGGCACCTGCACACACAGCAGCCCATCAGCCCAGTGAGTGCCCTCAGGTCAACAGCCATCCACCAGAGGTGAGCTTCCATGGAGCCACACACACAGACAGACACACAGACACACCGTGCACACTGCCTGGGAGGGGCGCACAGTGGAGGGGGCAGCGCTGTGGAAACACCTCGCGCCTTGTACATCCCCTTCTCTCGCTGGTCGAGGTGGAGTTTGCTCCCTAACTCCAGTTAGAACACTCTTAACTACCTAATGCTGTTATAAACCCCTTTCTCTTGCTGGTCTAGGTGGAGATTGTTCCTTAACTTCAAGCAGAACAGTTTTAACTTCTAAGTGTTATCACAAACCATGCTTGTGCCTTTTAAGTCCCCTTCTCTCACTGGTCTAGGTGGAGTTTGCTCCCTAACTTCAGTTAGAACAACTTTAACTTCCAAGTGTTTTTATAAACCATGCTTCTGCCTTTTAAATCCCCTTTTCTCAGTGGTCTAGGTGGAGTTTGTTTCTTAACTTCAATTAGAACAGTTTTAACTTCCAAGTATTATGATAAACTATGCTTAATAGTTTAGAAGAAAGAATTTATTGTATGTTTTCTCTGATTAGTAAACCCACAGATGATGTTCATAAAATACCCTGAACTATTTCAGTAGCCAAGTGACAGAGATGTAGATACATAGATTGAAGGCTTACACTGTTTAAATTGTAGTGAGTCCTGTAGTTTATATGACTAGGTAATATCTATTATCTCAGGAGAGTATTTCTATATAGATTCTTATGCCTTTTAGTGAAAAGTAATGTTAAATTAAGAACAAATATATTCCAGTATCGTGCTAGGATGGAAATTATGTGTGACCTTTCTCTTTAGCCAGACTTAGAATATAAACTTGCCTCTTACAGGTTCATTTCAGCAACCTTGCACAAAATGTTGTTTTCTAGCCAGAACTGATTTCAAAGATCTTTTATTTAAAATCTCCTGATATGAAAACAATTGCTAATGAAGATAATTAAACATTACTTTTCACTAAAAAGCATAAGAATCTATATAGAAACACTCTCCTTAGATAACAGAAATTACCTAGTCATATAAACTACAGGACTTATTACAATTTAAACAGTGTAAGCCTTCAATCTATGTATTTACATCTCTCTCACTTGGCTACTGAAATAGTTCAGGCTATTTTATGAACATCATCTGTGGGTTTACAAATCAGAGAAAACAGACAAACTACCTAATAAATTCTCCTCTTTGCTTTCAGGCATTTTTTAGTCCCCTGCAGTATCTTACAAAAGATAAAAAAACTTGGAGGCAAGTAGTATCATAGCAACAGCCACAGTGTAAGGTTTTTGTTATGCCTCAGGTACCCTTTGTTCTGAGGCTCCTGTTCTGTGTTTGTTTTCTCATGATGCATCCAAATTACATGTAAGCCTGGAGTTCAGATTCCTGGAATCTGAGGACTGAATCCCAGGAGAACCATGGGAGCATTTTGCACAAGACCAGAAAAAGCAAGTATCATGAAATTGCTGTGTTAAAATTTAGCATTAATATGGTAAGCTAATTCCTTAGAAACTGAGGCTTCCCATTGGCTCTTGTGGGCAATGAGAGAACAAATGGCATTTCTTAAGACACCACATTCATCAAAACACCAAGAAAAAATTGCCCTTGTGTGTCATGTAATGTGTCATGCAACTACAGCCATCACCCAGACAAGACAGATTGTTGGTTGCTCGTGCAAAAAGCAGAGTGCTGCAGAAATACATCAGGTTGTCTGAAGATGAGAAACACTGCATAAGTGGAAATTATCACTCCACGACTAATTTTCATGCTCTTGAAAGTACTGAACACCAATCCAAATTTAAATACAGGTGATTTACTCAGTAACCATTAATTTGACAATTAAGTAAGCCTGATGTGCCTCCTACAAAGAGAAAGGAAGCTTATAATTTTGCTAAGCAGAGCTTACAACAAACACATGGGCATGGAAGAGAACATCACACCAGCATGCTACAAGCAATGTGGCTATCTGATTTAACCCAGCAGATAGAATCAACAGGATTTTATTTATTTATTTTTATCATGTTCCTTTCACAGAGAAGCAATTGGATCAAATGATCATTGCACGAAAGAGGGATGCTGCTCCTTTTCTGAGGGAGCAGCTGGACCTGCTCAAGTGAAGTTTCCACAAACCGCAAGTGTGGCAGAAAAGGAAAGGGACTGCAGCAAGAAGTTGTGAGCCTGCAGATCTAGTACAGGCAGAGAAACTGTGGAAATAAGAGGCCTCTGAAAGAGAGATGTTCCTGTAACTGTGTACCACACACTCCAAAAGTGCTACCATTTAAAGGCGCAGTTAATAAAACATGACTGGTTTAATCACTCACCACTGGAACCTTCCCCTCATCTCAAAGAAGGCAAAGACAACAGCCAGGGCTGAGCACTGAGACAGAAAAAAGCTTTTTGGCAAAAGACAGACAGGACACTCATGCAGCATCAGATGTGGTTTGAGGATAAGAATTCTCCATTTTAAGAGAGGAAATGTACAGGGGTTGCACAGCAGCCAGTTTTTGAGGTTCAAGAAGAAATGCTCTATTATAGTGTACCTGTCATGATCCATCCTCATGTCCAAGGGCCCATCCTTCTGCAGGGAAAAGCCTCTTTCAGGTGTGTCTAACTGCATGGAAGAACAGCCAACATCCAGGAGAACTCCATCCAGAGTGCCTGGCTCAACCCCAGATGAGATTAACAAAGCCTCTGACTGGCTGAACCTCCCCAGGAGAGGCTGAAGCTGGTTCCTGTAAGAAAGGAACAAATGAATAGCCCCAAGTTTAGTTATAACAACGCCATCTCTCCCCCTTGCACAGCAGGAATTAGATAATAGCACTCAACTTGTCTCAGAAGCAATAGGGCTATTCCCCAAGTAATAGTTTATGTCTTTTCTTATGCCAACATTGAAAACTGGTCCAGAACACCCCTCAGTGGCTGCTTCAGCTTTAACTCCTTACTCTCTTCCTGCTTTATCTTAAAGAAATGGAAAACTGACTAAAATTTATTTTTTTCAGTGTGCAGGAACTGAAGAGGACACCTTGAGCAGCAATGTCCTGACTACTGAAGTACCTGCCCTGCTCAGCAGGGCCCTTAGTAAAGCAAGGCCAAGGTGCAGAAAAGAAAGAAAAGATCTAGAGAAGCAGACAAAATGGAACAAGAGGGCACAACCCTGTGGTTTGTATTTACCCAGCAGGAAAACAATTCCAAGCTCCTGCCATGGGACCAAACACGTTTTTAGTGGCATTTATCATTTTAAAAATAACTTTGAGAATGAGGTGCACTCAATCACAAGCAGGCAAAAACCTGAGTGCATTTTGGATTTAGGCACCTGATGACTGCAGAGAGTGGTTTAACATGCACTTTTGTGCTTACTGCTCTTTCTTGGATTCAAAGTGGTTGTTTCTTAATGTTCCCAAGCTGACAGGGAAAGAGGAATGGCAAGGGAGGAGAGAACACACCTTGGGCACTCAGACATGTGTGTCCAACCACACAGAGCTCAGCCAGTGCTGGGACAATGCTCAGGATGGAATTCCTGGGGCGTCCTGGACTCTGTGATCCTGGTGAGTCTGCTCCAGGATGTGATTCCATCATCTCTGAGGTGTCCATTGTTCTCTTGGGTATCTAATCCCAAACTTCTGGGTTTCCCCTTTCTATAAGGTGGCTTACAATTACACAATTTATTTTATCTGTCTCTCAAAATCTAAATGGATTTCACAGACTTAGAAAGATTCATCGACAAATTGCTGCATTTTTAAGCAGAACACATTTCTGGAAGCCACGGCCTCCATGTGGAGAGGAAATGCTCCATTAAAAGGAAGAATCCATTAAAAGGAAGACCCTTATGAATCCAACCACATGGAAGAACACTCAGCTACACAAGGATCTCCTCATCAGGGCAGAACAAATCCACCCAGTAAACACAGCACAGAACCTGGGAAACAGTGTGAATGGACAATGTCCACCAGGGATATATCATGATGGAGCACACAGTGTGGAATTGGTTTCTCTCCAGCCCATAAGTGAACACAGCTACTCAGCATAATAAGAACTGACAGCTCCTGAAAAGCACAATGACCCACTTCAGACACTTAAACCAATTTAAGCTACATAGTTAGAAAGTTTTGAGATTGTGTTTCCTCCCCAACATAATGAGGGGAACTTCCTTGAAAATGCACAGTGCTTTTTCCAACTGGGCACTGTTTCTACCTTCCTGACTCGTGCAAATAAATGAACTTTAAAATTCCATATGTGGGAGATGAAAATTCAATGAGACCTGGATCAAACTATAAATTGCCATTGTCCAGTTCCCCAGCAGCCAGTAATCCATGTCAGGGGCTCTGAAGTAGTGCTCTGCCAACCCATCTGAAAAATTACTCTAAACATTTTTTTTATTGCTATAAATTTTCTTACATTTCTTTAAACAAGTCATAAATATGTGGATAGCTAAGATGTTTGTGACAGCTTTTGATTTGTGATCTGCCAAACTTTTGTGCTTAGAAAAGGTTAATTAAAAAAAAAGAAGTAAATTTTGAGTAAGTAGAAATTTACTCTTTGGTAGAAAGATGCTTCAGCTGGAAAAAAATCTAAAAAAAAATTGCAAATAAAAAAAATTTGAGAAATGATTAGATTGACATTTGATGTCAGTCTTTCAGCTGTGTGGAATTACAGCTTCTGTATGAAACGTGTTTGTTATGCACTGCCCTGTGTGTACCAATGATGGATACAGGAATCCTGGTGATTATAAATTATAATTAATTATAATATAAAATATTTTAGTATAAAAATAATATAATATGAATACATAATTTATAAATTCTCACTAAAACCAGCTGGTTTTTATGAGGTTGTAATGACGGTATTCAAGGTTCAGGCCAGCTCTCTGGATTCCTGTTTCTCTGTGGAACAGAAGACACAGTTTGAAGCATCTTGGCTATCTCATACCCTTCCATTAATCAAACCAAGTGCACAGCAATGAAAGATTTATCACCTTATGAAAGGAAACACAAATATCAACTCTTTTTTTGGTCAGATAGTAATGATGATAGTGATGAAAAGGCCTAATCTACTAGATTATAAGCATGACACATTTACTTGAAATAAAATATTTCACCAAGAGTTCAGAACATTTGTTAGAAGACAAAGAAACTCTCCCCTAGTCTACCATTCTTTATCTTTACATTCAAATAAAACCTGCTCTTTACACACAGGATTTCTCAAAACATTCTTAATTTCCCCTCAACTTCCTTTGGAATTCAGGTTTTTATTTACGTGATCTGTAAATCCACGTTCCAGAAAAATCTCAAATAAATAATAAATAATGAACTCTTAAACTATGTTAAAAACCTTTATTTCCTACAGTCACATGCCTCCTGCTCTGCCTAGGTGCGCAGAATTCTTGCCACTGGCTTGTTCAGCCTTCCACTGTTTTCTTTGGTCAAGAGAGGATTTATGTTCTGTGACACACTTACCACGTGTGAAAATCTATCACCCTTTCTTGTCTTAATTTGCTGCAAAACCAGTGCTCAGTGGAAAAAGCAGGCAAGGTAAACCAGAGAACATCTGTAAACACCAAGACAAACAGCCAAGCTTATAGTTCTGAGAAGCCTGACAGGAGAGAGAGAGCACCTCAAAACATCACCGAGCAAGACTGAATGGGGATTTTCACCACTGCTGACACCTTGGAAAGCTGCTAGGACTACAAATGATTACCCTGTGATCATTTTAGGCAGTCTTAGAAGGTTAAAATCTGACTAAACCAAGTTGCCTTGCTGAAGAGAAAAGATTTAAACTTGGTACTTGAGCAGCATTTTATATATTCAGAATATTTTAGAAACATAAAAAAACTATGAAAAGCGTTTAGCTCCTCTCTCATAAATGGAGAAACAAGACTTGTAGGGTTTAATATTTAAGGACTTGAAGATATCACGTAAGACAATTTCAGAAACCATGGTCTGAGGATGTAAGAAAGCAGAAAATACTTGTCATATTAGCTCTCATTTTGGGGGGTGTGTATGGGGTAACAGCATGGCAATTTCTCAGCAAATTCCCAACTGCTACAGGCAAGCAATCTCTAACTTCTCAAAATAGCCAACATGTTCACTCCCTCTTCAGTAATCCTGACATTCTACAAGAAAAATGTGTATAAGATTCCAAAAGAACACTGGGAATATGGACAACCTGGCCTACTTTAAAAAGAATTACAAGTTATTCACAGCAACTAAGGTTGTGGGACCCCAATAGATTTTCCTGGGCAACAACTTCAGAAGCTTGCAGAATTCTTGGGAAATAACACAGTTGGAAAATAATACAGAACCCTGGGTTCAGGTCCTTTGTTTAGGTCATAGCACCATATTTTATTATATAGTGACACATAGCATAGTAATTCTGCTAGACAGGGCTTGATCCACACTTCTCAATACAGGAAAGAGCAGAATGAGAAAGACTTCAGTGTCTCCAAGTATTTCAGGCTCTGCAGGTTTCAGTTAATCTCTGGTATTCTACTATGCTTTATAAAAATATTTATATCTCATTTTACTCAGTTGAGAGGGATCCACACAGCAAAAAAAAAAAAAAAAGCATTAATGCAGCTTCAACAAAATAAATGGAATCTTTTCTCTCATCTAATTTCTCTTGATTGCCACAGACATTGACATGATATCAATCATTCCAGTCATTTCACAGAGATGTACAATGATGCTTGGATGGTGCTTCAGCATTTTTTTATGTTTATATAATAACACTTGCTCCTGATATTTCACTATTGCTTCACTTAAAAATTCAGCGTATAAACACACGCCCATCCCTTGTCAGCAGTGAAAACTACATTTCACCCAAGCAGAACAAATTCTTTCTCCAGGAGAAGAGAAAACCAAGTTTTTCAGCCAATTCTTGGCACTGCACAGCAAACAGGGAGACCAGTGTGGTGCTTGGATGCAGTGACTGCACTGGGATTGCCATCATTTGGATGAGGGGAGAGACGAGGATCTGACCCCATGTTTCAGAAGGCTTGATTTATTATTTTATGATATATATTACATTCAAACTATACTAAAAGAATAGAAGAAAATGTTCTCATCAAAAGGCTAGCTAAGCTAAGAATAGAAAGGAATGATAACAAAGGTTTGTGGCTCGGACAGAGAGTCTGAGCCAGCTGGGCTGTGATTGGCCATTAATTACAAATAACTCTATGAGACCAATCACAGGTGCACCTGTTGCATTCCACAGCAGCAGATAACCATTGTTTATATTGTGTTCCTGAGGCCTCTCAGCTTCTCAGGAGGAAAAATGCTAAGGAAAGGATTTTTCATAAAAGGATGTCTGCGACACTCAGGGGGTGAAGCAGCCGCAGCGGTGGTGAGGACACTGGCACAGACCTGGTGTGACACTGCCTCACCTGCCTGAGGTCACCCACAGCTGTCATTTTCACTCCTGGCTGCACTGCCCCAGGCACACCCAGAGGCAAACTGTGAAGCATTCCAGCCATAAACCCCAGCAAGTCCCACTGCTCCTGCCTGGGAACTGTGGTGTGCTACTGCACCTCAGTGCAACATCCCTCTCAAAATATGTGCCTGAAAATTGCAAAAATCTTTACATTGCCTTTGCCAAATGGAAATTTGGCGGGGTTGTCATGCCTGCCAAGTGTATTGTTTTGCATGGCCTGGTTTGGGCAGTGGGGGGCACAGAGGTGGCTCCTGTCAGAGGCTGCTGGAAGCCTCCCCCATGCCCAGCAGAGCCAGTCCCTGCTGCTGGCCAAGGCTGGGATAGGGACAGATGCTGGGAATGCCTCTGGGATAACAGATTGAAGAAGAAATCAAAGCAAAGCTGGGGGCCAGTTTTAATTCCAGACAGAGAAGAGGAGGAGGAGGAGGTGAGAACACGAGAGGGAAAAACCTGGAGACACCAAGGGCAGTGGGGAAGGAGGGGCAGGAGGTGCTCCAGGGGCCAGAATCCCACCTGGGATTCCTCTGCAGACCCTGGGGATGATCAGGGTGAAGCAGCTGAGCCCTTGCAGCCCTCAGGATCTGGGGGGGGATACAGAGATCTCCAGGGGGGATGCAGGGATCCAGGAGGGGATGCAGGGATCCACCCCCAGCCCATGGCAGAGGTGCCCAGATCATTTCTCCCTTGGATCTCATCTCAATTCATGAACCCTTTGCTGAATTTTCTCTCCTCTGTCCAGTTGCAGAGAGGTGTGAGTGGCTTTTGTGGGTGCCTGGCATCTGGCCAGGGTGAAGCCACAGCACCAAGAAAAAAAGGGAAACCAAAAACTGCGGCATCCATCGCCTTATAAACCAACTGTGTCATTGCATTTCTGGTTTTAGATAAAAATAAATTACAGATGTACAGAAAGTCAGGTAGATACTTGAGAACTAACAACTCAGTCTAGGCTGTGTTTCGTGCAACAAAATAACAAACTGAAATCAGCCACTGATTAACAAAGGCCTGAGAACTGGAAGAAGCATACATAAAAAGCAATTTCCATAGAACCAAGTTTAGATTTTCAAATTTGAGGGCTACAATGATAACTTTACTCTGTCTGAGGATCCCTGAAATGCCATTTCAAGTATTTTTAAATTGGTCAACTTTTACTTAGCATACATTCCCACTTAAGAGCAGAGAACATTTAAAAGGCATGCATACACTTGAAAAGTCAGCTACTTCTCTCCATATAACCTGAAGACATCACACCAAAAAAATTCCCAACAAAAAACAATCCCCCCTTTTTGCATGGACTTGTAGAGCACTGAGCACCTTACACTGTCAGGAATGTTATCCCAGGAGTGCCTTTCTGTGCCTCCCCTTGCCAGCTGAGTGTCCTTCTGACACCAGCCTCATGGATTTGGTTATTTCCTGCTTCACTTCTCCTCCTCCAGCTCCCAGGAAAATTTTCCCCTTCTCCTTCCTCTGCCACCTTCTGCCAAGTGATGCAACCCTTCACTCCTCCTCTGCCATTGGCACCAAATAAGCCCAAAACTTAATTTAGAGGTTTAATGTCAGAAGTTTGTAACAACCTCTCTCAAGCACACCTGCTCCAAACAGAGTGCTCACTGTTTAAATGCTCATTTTTATTTCTATATGAAGTCTGGGCTCCACTGTTCTGTCCATGAACACAATTTCAGCAAAAACTGCTGGAGAAGACACTGTTCCAACTAAAGGAAAAGATAAAACTTGTAAACCAAAAGCATAAACATCAAAGATGGTTTCCATTGAGTATAAATCCAAAATCTGGCCATATTAGACATCTTCCACAACAGGTATACTCAATCTCATTAAAATAAGTATGAACATTTAAGTTCATAATGAACAATTTGTCTTGCTAAATTACAGATTAAGGATGCAATTCTTTTCCTTTTTCTGGGAAAACCAAAGACTAACAGAAAAAGACAATGGAGACAAATTTCAAAATGACACATCTCACCAAAATTTGAAAAAAAAAGTATTTTTTAGTTTCCTAAGTAACACAAAGTTTTGCTTCATAATAAGAGCAAACTTTATGCAATTGCATCTAGCCATTAAAGCCTTTGCTATAAAATATATATCATCATTATGAGTGACACCTTTACTACATAATATTTGTGGCACACATAATATGCTGCCATCATTGAGATGTGCAAAGAAAACCAAGCTGTCAGAATGATCTGCCTGTCACTCATAGGACATAACAGTTCAGAAAAGTCCTGGTTTCTCTGGGGATTTCACTGGGATCTCAGGTTGGCAGTGGCCACAAGCAGGAACAGCTGAGTTGTTATCATCATCATCATCACCATCACCACCTCGGGACTCACAAACACACAGTGACCCCCCCCTTTATTGCCAATTTTAACCAGCCCAGCACAAACCAGATGAATCTGCCTGTTCTTTCACTTCTCTTTATAAACTACTACCACTTCAACAATTACTGCAAGAAGTTTTGTTGGACCTTTCTGCTGACAGTTTGCACAAACACTTTTAAAAAGGTGAATATCCAGCTCATCGCTCAAGTTCTAAGATTATATTTTCACTGTAAGAAAACACAGCAAAGCAACTTTTCTTAGAGTTAATCTTAATAATGGTTTTCTTTTTCTACTGGCATCTTAAAAGACAGCTGGATAAAAACTGCCTCTCCAGTCCACAACAACCCACACATCAACTCACTCTTTCACTAGAGACACCATGGTACTTAATTGAACTCAAAAGCAATGCTGCTACTGGCCATAGAAGGAAGGAAGCAAAGTTCTGTTTCAATCAGTTACCAAAAGCCAGTAGAAAACAGAAAGAAATTCTGGATGTACAGCAGCAGGTTGCAAGGTACAAATGAACACCAGGAACATAAAAGATGTATAGGAACACGTTTCAGTTCATGATGGTAAGAACACTAAAATCTGTAGCAACAAGCATTGTAGACAGAATTTTTCCCAACATGCAGGAAAGGGGCAGATCTCTTTTCTCCAGGGTTAACACACAGTCTCAGAGTAATCTGAGAAAATTGTATTGAGTGTTGCAGATTGGAGTCAAGGCACAAACCCAGATTTATCACTCAATCAGCTTTACTGATCAATTACTGACTAACTGTGATCAGGTATGTACAACGACCAAAATACCATATGTTACAGTCTAAAAAGACAAGAACTTTCCTCAGTTTAGTCTCATTTGTTAAATGAACAAAAAAAAAATGCATTCCTCTAGTACCTGCTGTCCCCCACTGCAACATATCAGTTTCTGAATATGTTTCTGTCTTACTTAAATCAGTAATTTGTCACTGTGATATTTTCTGAAAAACCCCTTCACCAGGACTTCTTCTCCTGGGAAGCTTCAGCTTCTCCCTGTTTTGCTGCTTTGGAATGTGATTTGGAGAATTGTTTACCCAGCATGTGAACTGTTTTAATTTAATGACCAATCACAGCCAGCTGTGTCAGACTCTCTGAGTCTGCCATGGGTTTTTATTACCATTCTTTTCTAGCCTTCTGATGTCTTCTTTCTCTTTCTTTAGTATAGTTTTAGTATATAATTTCTTTTAATATATCATAAAATCATACATCAGCCTTCTGAGAACATGGAGTCAAATTCTCATCTCTCACCTCGTCCCAGGGACCTCACACCACCACAAATAATTAACTATCCTTTCTTTGACAAACCATTTCCTTGTTTGAAACAGTACTTAAACCTCAGAACACCTTTCTCTAAATACATCCAGCATCAAGAATTCATTTATTACAGATGAAACAAGTAACTTTTTCTTCCTTCCTGTTCTTTTCTAAGCTGTGCCATAGAAGAACACATCTACAATTGGAATTGACTCTCACCTCAAGAACTAAACTCTCTGCCTGTCGCTTGGACAGCATCCCAGGCTCCTAATTGTGGGGAGGAGAAATCAGACAGGCAGAACACAAGAGGAACGCAAATTAGGACAGCAGGGAAATGGGGCATCACTCAGCCACAACTGCAGTTTGCTCTCCTGTGCCTTGGCTCACACCAAGTCTCACCCTTGTCCAGACAAGGCAACATGAGCTGTACATAAAATTACAAATTCCATCACATCATGGGCTTAAAAGACAGGCCAACAGGCAGTATTTTGTTCTCTGTTCCTTTCCCAGTGGCTTTTAGCATGCTCTTTTACCCAGCAGTGAACACCACCACGCATTAAGGTTCCCAGGACAAGCCCAGAATTTCACCTGCCTCTGGTCAGCTCACAGCCCACATGAATGAACCTGTTTTGCCACACCTCTTAACTCCATGTCTTTCCACCTGCTGCCTTGTGGGGTTTTGTTGTTGTTCTATTTCTAGAGCCCCATACTGCTGTTGTTATCAGATTTCTAAAGTCCATACCTCCTCAGTGTGTTCTTATGGCTGCAGATCTTCACAGCACAGACTCCTTCTGCATGCTGTTCTCTCTCAGGTCAGGGCTCCTCCAAGGCTCTCCCTGACTGGCTAACCCGCCCCCTTTTATCCCAGTTATCTTCATTGGTCACAGCTGCAGCCCAATTAAGGATATCGCAGCTGCAGCCCATCAAAGACAACCAGGACCTCTGGGGAAAAGCCTCTATGCAGATATTCAAGTACAATACATTTCCTCTACTATATTTCCCCCTTTTCTTTTACTCAAGTTAACAGTTGTACAGATGTTCAAGTACAATACATACATTTCTCCATGACTCAAAGGCCATGTACAACCCACATAGCTCCGTGCTCAAAGGCCATACTCTTTCACAGCTCCTTGACCCAAAGGCTACGTTCTGCCACAGCTCTCGTCTGTCTTATCTTCTGCCAACTATCACCGCAGCTCTTGGCTGCCGCAGCAAATATCCCTGCAGCTCTTGGCTGTCTCATCTTCTCCTAACTATCACGTCGGGGTCACCAATGGTTGTTCTTCTATTTCTAGATTCCCATACTGATGCTGTTATCAGATTTCTAAAGTCCATACCTCTTTGGTGTGTTCTTATGGCTGCAGATCTTCACAGCACAGACGCCTTCTTCTGCATGCTGTTCTCTCTCAGGTCAGGGCTCCTCCAAGGCTCCCCCTGACTGGCTAGCCCGCCCCCTTTTATCCCAGTTATCTTCACTGGTCACAGCTGCAGCCCATCAAGGACAACCGGGACCTCTGGGGCAAAGCCCCTATACAGATATTCAAATACAATAAATTTCCTCTACTATAGGGTTTCTGAAGTTCTCCAGGAAAAAAAAAGCTTCATTTTTTTGCTGTATTAGGTAACATAGCCTAAAATCAACAACCAAGAATCCACCAAGAATCCACCAATATACTGGCTTATTTTGATAACTGATGAATAACTAGAGTGGCATGCTGCACCCACACGTCCTTGCGGCACTGCACTGGTGAGATCATCTGCAATGAGATCAGAGTGACCCCTAAATTCAGGCAGAAAATCCACACCAGAAGATTGCTTTGCTTCCACTACTCACTCTCTACACAAGTTTACCTTGTTAAATTGCACAGGTTACATCTCTTTTTACCAACTCTGAAAATTGCTCCAAAGTATGAAACACTTTAAAATCAAAATTAAATCTGTATTTGTTTCTCAGAACATTGCAATCCAATCTTGGGAAGAAAGTAATGTGCTTAATCCTACTAAAGATGATAACATGTATAATAATGTAACCCTTTTAAAGATTATAACATGAATCTGCATAGTGAAAAGGTATGTGTAAAATATTGTAAAGTATTTTTTTACAAATAAAAAAAAAAAATCGACATGTTCATCAAATGAAAAGCTCCAGAGAGTCGTGATTTCCAAATCCTGCATATGCAGGATTAGGTATATCCCTCAAGAATATACTTAGGTATATCCCTCAAGAAAACCTCAGTTACAACAGTAAGCATTACATTTTGGAAATTAAATTTTGGAAAATTACCGAGGGTACACAAAAGATTATTATTATACATTACCAACTCTAAGAATGCTTTTGATTGAAAATGCTGTCTTAAAACACAAGTTGGCAGCCATTCACTTCCCCAGTGACCCTGACCTTTTTTCTAGTTTAAAAATGTCAATTTCAGAAAGGAATCATAACAATAAAACCAGTTTGTTGAGGAGCCATGAGCATCTTGGACACCACCAATTAGCATCCATGTAGAATTACACAGACAATTCTATATTAAAGTCTCCTTCTGTTACTTCATTTATTAAGTGCCTTGTAATAAGAGCTGGGAAATTTAAATGCATTGCACCAGTGACAATCCATCCTGACATTCAGTGTTTCCTGCACTGACATTTTTACTTCATGCAAGTCATGAAATGCTGCATTCAAATGAATTCCCTCCTATAAAATGAGCATCCAGAAATTGTGCACATTATATTTTAAGTCAATATCAGCAATAATAATTATTTTTTTACTGAAATACCCTAGTCTCAACAATGTTATTTTTTCTGCACAGAGACTACATGCAGTCTAATTGCTTGCCACTGCAGATTACAACATAAAGTCTGAAGTTGTAAGTATTTGGAGAAGTAAGTGAACTTGCAATTGAATAATATTTGCTCCTGAAAGTACACATACAATTTTAAATTACTGCTCTGATTCTCTCTCATGGGAAAATATATTCAGTTGAGATACACTGGAAAAAAAGAACAGAAATGCACCCCTTTTATGAAATAAGACAACATTCTGAGGAAAAAAAAAACCAAAACCCCAGACTTGTTTTGCATACAAAAAAAAGAAGGGCAAGAATAGATGTCAATATTCTACAGCAAGTATTTTAAAATGCCAAGGAGAGAAAAGAGCTAAGAGATATTAACAACCTATTACTTCATTTTCTTCAATTAAAATTAAATTAAGTAACTGCTTTAACTGGAAATTCAAAAAAAAAGTTTCAAATAATGAAAAATTAGACTCTGGAATAGCTGGAGCACTGCATATAGAACTCCTAATTACTTTTAAGATAGAGCACAGGGGAGGAGATTAAATTATGCAGTGGCTTATAACACCATGCAATTGGATTCAGTGCTGTAGAAGTCTCTTACAGCATGTTTATATTTGAACAGCTATTGTAATTCTCCTCTGAAAAGTTCACCCTGAAAATGTTTATGCAAACTTATCATGACATATACACATTACACATTTTACATGTGTATAAACATACTCCAGCCTAAGAATAACTTACCCCTTAGGTATAAATGGTTCCTTTTATTTTTAGAAACCCCTTAACCGAATGCATAAATACAACATTGGCACTGAAAAGGCTTCTTTCTCTTAATTTTTCCCAAAGGAGTTACTGGGGAACTTTTAACCAAACATAACCTTGATATTGACAGGCAACTGCTATTTTCTGATAGAAAACTCAAAAAATACGCTGCTCTCAGATACAAGTTTTTTTAGCTTTTTTTTTTATTCTTTAATTCAGAAGATGAGAAAGGAACTTCCAAAAGGAACTTCCAAACCCATTTGCTGCCACAAAAGAATAATTAGGATCCCAAGATCAACAACTTTTTATTGTTATTGAAGGAAGAGTTCAATAGTTCAAAAGTTGAGTGTCTGCTTTTCCATAGGGTGCAATAAAATAGTCTAAAGGCATTAACTTAATGTGATATAAAAGGAGATAAAAAAGAAACTCCCAAACAAAATCCCAAGGTGCTTTAGTACTATTTTTAAGTATAATTCTATCCAAGTGGAATAAAGAAGAATGGGCACCTCTAAGAACATTTTAACCCTCTGCTGCATGGCTTGGGACTGGGTAGGCTGTATTTATTTCTCCATGCTCATCAGCAGGTTCCCATCTGTTTCGTAAAGCAGCTGATTCCTCAATTAGACAACTACTTTCTATTATGTCACTACAGGTTAAGATCCTACAAGTAAAATAATTACAGGCAATTTTCACATCAAGATGCATGCCCTTCCAGCTGCTAGAAAACACAACATGATCCTGACAGCCTTCAGAAAACAACTACAGTCCACTCAAGCATTTGTTTAAACTCAAGCTTTCCAAAACTGGAGTTAGGCAAGAATCCATTTGATCCACGAATGCTCAGACTGTGGCAGAGGATTTTTTGTTTTAGGTGCCATCTTTTCACCTAGGAATCACAGAACTAGGCAACAATTAGCAAAAGAGGCCTCCAGAGGCGTTCTAGCCCAAAGCTCAGTGCAGACCTAACTTAGGTGGGCTCCCCAAGGCCAGGTCCAGTTGGACACCCCCAAAGATATTCCCCAGGAAACCTCTTCCACTACTCCACCCCTTCTGGCCCTCTCCTTCCCTGCCAACTATAATGGGAATTTCCTGCCTTTTAACCCATCTTATCTTAACTGCTCAGAACCTCCACCAGACTCCAGCTCTGGGGCAGCCCTTCAGGCAGGTGAAGAACTCCAGTGCAAATTGTTCACAAAGCTAGCAAAGGGTTTTCAGTTATTTAAGCCTTCCAGAAAAAAACTACGGATCGCTGATCCTGGTTTTAATTTTTTTCCCCTAGAATTACCAAGACAAACTTGAGATTAGGATGTAGTAACTGTGTATTTAATCAAAATCATCAAAATCTATTAATACATTAGATTAATCAAAAAAATAAAATTAATGAAAAATTAATCAAATCAAATTAATAAAAAAATATAAAATGAGCAGTTTGACATTGCTCTGGAAGATTCATTCTCAGCTGTGTTTTGTCACATAGAAAGCTAAACAGTTACTCCTGAATCATTTACATATTTACGACACACAGACTCATTTTCCATATCAGGCTACTAATTTATAACTTAAGAGTTTTTGATGTTGGGTTCTTGGCAGGATATAAAATAATTGCTTATTGTTACCTGATGACATGAAAAACTTAAGAATCAAGCTCTAAACAGAAGCTGGTTTACATCTCAGTATTCCTGCATGTTCCCAAAATAGCTGATTTTTCAGTTCTATTATAGTTTTCTTTGGAAGTACCAGTAAATTGAATTTCATTGCTCTCCATTTGCTACAATACTTTTTAGGAAAAAAAAAAAAAATCATTATTGAGCAGAATAACTCCCACTAGAACCAAGTCTCACTTTTGTTACTATACAAATACATTTCTGTTCCTGTTCACAAGCTGAACTACTGAAATCATTATAAATACCAATACCAGCACTTCAAGTGGAAAAAAAAAAGACCTTTTATTTAGAATAAATGCCTCTTTGCCAATGCAAAACCATGAGTAAACCATTAAATCCTTCAGAGTACTGCAGATGGCTCCACTGGTGTTCCCACTATGTGCTCTGGTAACATTTCAAATCACCCATGGGAGATGCTAAAGAAGAAACACTTGACTATTTCATTTTGGCAGTGTTATAATGCCTTACCTGGAGTACCTCTTCCCTAAGCTGGCATACCATAAGAGTAAATATAACTCCATTTGAGAAACTCCTTTAAAAGAACTTTAAAAGATCCCACCTTTCCAACAACAAAATATCAAACGAAACCAAGCAGAATTCCACAGAAGCATCCACTAGAAGTGGTCAATGTCAGGACAAGCCAACCTGCTGCAGCAAATTTCATTCCCACACACCACCTGCACCACCACTGACTCTTGTGTCATATCCACAGTATGGCTGTGGGATTTGTCACAGGGTGCATGGCTCAGTTGGATTTATAAAATTAATCCTCAAGTCATCCCATCTTGGAATCTCTGCTGCTCAGAGCGACCCTGAGATGAGTTAGAAAGTCTCTTTTCCCAACCTGGCAGTCAAAGGAGGAGTCAGAGCTCTTCTATTCTCATTCTCAAGGTTGTTTATTGTTTCTTATCTATAAAATTCTTTCTCCTGACTTGCCAAGGTCTGCTCAGCAAGACAGTCAGAGGCACTCTGCCCACCTCAAAAGGCAGTGTTGTCTTTTTATACTGAAAACTATGTGTACAATATTTACCATAACTTCCCAATACCTATCACCTATGATAGACAGTGAGCTTCTACTCTAAACCAATCTAAAAATGCCAACATCACAACAGAAGATGGAGGCCAAGAAGAAGGAGAAAGGCTGGACATGCCCAGATTCCTCCATCTTGCCTCCTGAAGCCCCATTCTAAAACCCCCCAAAAAAATCTATTTCTCATCCTGTGACAAAGTAACTATTAATCTACTTATACTTTTGTGGCTTGTAGATCTTCATATAAGGTGGTAACTTGCTCCATGGGTTATAATCAAACCCACAGGCACCTTGGGCTCTGTGCCAGGGTCTCTGAGCCCCCTGGCAGGGGTCCTGGCAATCCAGGACAGCCAGAGGGGTGTCCTGAATTCCGACAATCCCAGAAAAGAGCCCAGGAACTTTCCACTGTGGGTCTGACTGCTCAGCACCTCCTGCATTTGTGCTGACTTCCCCACCCACAGGACTCCTCACATCACAGCCCATAAAATGGGTGAATTATCTGACACACAGATTATTAACACCTTGTGGGAGACACTGCCTGCCAAAAGGGCTGTCAGAGAGTGCTGGTGCCATCAGATGTGGGGGATAAAAAGCATTTTCACCTCTTTATAGCTGTTTGGCATCTTGCATCTCACAAAGGAGGAGCTGAGCCAAACAGCTCAGGCAAAGGCTTAAATCACGGCAAAACCACACTGGGGTCTTCTCAAAACATGCAGATCACTCTGACAAGTATTAGACAAACACTCTGTCTGAAATGAAGAGGAGAGTAGAACCACATTCTGCACAACAAGGGTGTGGCACTGCTTCTTTAGAGATGCATCCACCAGGAAAAAATGCAAACACCTTCACAGTATAACCAGCAAAAGTCCAATAATCAAAATTAAAAGTCAAGTAGCCCATGTGTCAGAGGACTAATCAGGTATCACCTCAAGTACTGGGCCAAATTTTACAGCAAGTGCTTTAAAACAAGGAGTCAAATAAGCTGAAAGAGATCCAGAGAGCAGCAAAGAAGCAGGTAGAAAACATGAGTCATGTGGAAACGCTGGGAGCTGGGCTTGGTTTTGTTTTTCTTTGTGAATAAGGAGGCTGGAGGGGATCTGATGGTTATCTCTGTACCAAGTTATTAAAAAGGCTTCAGCATTCAGCCATTCTGCGTGCCAAGCCACAGCAAGTCAAGGAATGCTTGGCTGAAGTGGCAGAAAAGGAGCTCTGAGCTGGACAATGGGAAAATTTCTTCACAAGAAATCACCAAAACATATTATTTATGCAATTCCTGTTATTATGGAATGCTTGTAGGAAGAGGAAAGGCAAACAGTGTTTAGGAATTCCAGAAGTTCATTAGATTTTGTTCTAATTTTGCAATTTCTTGACAGTGTTTAAAGCCCTTGTTTCCAACATCCATTGTTTATTTTATTTAAATTTTCTTTTGGAAATCATTCAGGGTTTAAGTTGTTTCATTGCTAAGTTTGATCAGGAAAATCTGAAGTCAAATTTCAAGTTGGCAAGTTAAATTTGAAGTTGGTGACATGTGATTTCACATCTTTGGAAAAGTGATGAAATTTTTACCTGTGTCACTCTGTTCTTTCTTTTGTCTTATCTCCTGATACTCCTGTAACTGCATCAGGGGTTTCTTGATCTTCCCAGTATCTTTATTTCTTCGTATTACAACAAGGACACAGATAGTTGGCATCCTTGCCCATGGAGCAGGGGTTGGAACCAGACAATCTTTAAGGTTCTCTTCCAACCAAAACCATTTTTTGAGTCATTATTTGGGGTATTTTTAAACAGGTATAACACATAGAACCCGTGTTTCTTTGCGAAATTGAAAACTTTAGCTCAAAGCTGAGCATATGAAGATAGATGCTACAAAACAAAACAAAAAAAAAAGGTGGTTAATTTTCAGTCAAGTCTGAAGGGAGCAGAGTACACTTAGAAGCCTTTTCACTGATTGATTTAATGCTGAAGTGGACAGAGAGGTGCAAAGCCACAGCACTTTCCATGGCAACTCTAAGACATGCCGTATGTGTTTCTGTAGAGTAGAAGAAGCAGCTAGGCTGAAATGCACAACCATGCACAAGTTTTGGGGTTTTTTTCCCTCTAAACAAAAGACCAAAACCTGTCTTTCACTCAATACATCCCCCTGAAGATGTACCCTGAAGCTCACATCAAGCTCTTTTTTGGCTGTCCCTGACTTACTCATCAATTTTAACTGCTGCTGTCCAATGGCCAACCGATATTTCATTTCTGTTCTTTGTATTTTGCCTGTCACATTCCATATTTGCATCTCTTCCATTCATTTTATCTCTGTCTCATAATATTCCCTTCAATCATGAATTATTCAAACCACTTGTTTTCTTGGAATGTTTCTCATCAGAACTTAGACATAGCTCTTGTCCTCTAGGCTTGCTTTTTACCCTTCAATTGCTCTATTTTCCCAGTTCTCCACATGTTCATTCATTCCCTGCTCTCTTCCATATTTTCCCCCACTGCTTTTCTACATCTATCAAGGCAATCCCATAGGTATCCTTGCAACATAATAATTTCCATGGTCTATGAACAATAAAGAAGTGCTTACCACAGAAAGCATCACATAGAAAACTTTTCCCACTTCCTAGGAATAAGAAATTTTGTCTTTACTTAGGATGCTTATTTCTTGCCATTGTATCTAATTTACCAATGTATAAAACAAATAGTTATGAGCCAGGCTTCTTCTCCAGTATGATATGGACGGTGATCAAATTGAATATATTCACGTTCATTACAAATAAATCCTACCTAAATGATATGAAATCCCTGACATTTTACAGTCCTGCACAAATGAAAATCAGCCTTTTTAGCTCAGTAGTTAAACCAAGTTTTACCAACCAACCACTGGAGTTGGAGGGATGAAACTCTTGATTTGTAGGTATGATTCAGTTCTTCCCAAAAAGCTCTCCACTACCACAGCTCACAGATTGGACTTTAAATAATCACTTGTGAATCTTGCATGTCTAGCTCAATCCAATTTCTCATGGAACAGCAAATATTAAGAAAATGAATCTGAAATTAATTTGTGTATCATCACTGTCATGTATTAGAGACTTTGTTCATTCCTGTGCCCATGAGAATACAGGGTGGCTGAATTACAGATATTCTCCTATACAGGGTAATGTAGTGTATTGAAGGAGATTAATATTGTCAAGCAGATTAATCTTAGAAGCCAGCATTTGTGATAGAAGTATCTCTTTGGGAGTGGGGGGAAGGGGGAAGGAATGATGAAGAAAATCCAGCAATTAAAACTACAGTGAAATTGTGCAACTACTGATGACATACAAGAACCTTAGCTCATGATTTTAAAAAAATTGCCCGTTAGGGATATCCACATTGCAATTAGCTGGATTTTTTTCAGGTTGTGACAGCCTAAACACAAATTCATTTTGACCAGTTACTTCAAAACTTTAGCAATCATTACCCTGATCTCCTTTTTTACAGCACGTTCTCCAAGAGACCTTTTCTTCAATTTTTGCATGCATAGTAGCAGGAGAAAGTCTACAATCACTATTCAGATATCCAAAAACTACTGTTCCAAATATGGCCTAAAAACCTGCAAGCACCCAGGAAAACACAGCTGAAATACTGAATTGTACTTTTAAAGCTGGATTAACATTGGAGTGTAAGTCTTAAATGTGAGATTTAAAGTAGCTTTCCATCTTCCAGAAGTAGTCAGCCCTGTATTCACATTCCCAGTCAGGCACCACAAGCAACTAGCCAACAGAGAGCTCCAAAAGGTGCCTGTTCCAAGGAGAAAAGGCTGCTCCTGATCTCCTTCTTGACACCCAGAAGCAGAAACAAGTGGTCTCTGCACCAGAAAATTTTGTTTTAGAGAAAATATTGGAGGGATCATTCAGAAAGGCAACTGAGATTTTTGATGTGACAAACTTTCACTGCCCAGCTGTGAAGATGACAGGGGTGAAGACCCAAATGACTGCACAGCTCTGAGAGGAGATTCAGGACAAATGTGCACCCAGGAGGAACCAACAAGGCTTTCTGGAAGACCTAATGCCTCCTTCACAAAATTACCAGGCAATTAAATCCTCTCTCCCTCTCTAATTGCCTTCCTGTTTTCCCCAAAGAAACTGGAAACACTTCCTGCAGTTTTCCTTCTCTTCTGGAACATTTTCTCCTTTTTGTTTCAATGGTCTCCAAATTCTGCCATCTCCTGGGCAGTCCCTCCATTCAAACAACCCCTTCTTTCTAGGGCCTCACAACTACTTTTTTCTACCTTCAACAATTTTCTCAGCCACAAAGAAAATGCTTGGCCCCATTAACTTGGTAAGGTGACAGCTTGGTAAAACACAACAAAAGTCAGGTAAAGAAAAAAAGACAGGTAAAAGTCTTTTATATATCCAAATTGCAGGAGAGGGCAGTGAGGGATGTCAATATCCAAATTACAGGAATATCCGAATTACAGAAGAGAGCAGTGAGGGATGTCAAAGGTTCCACACATGTGAACTACAAGAACCAGAAACAGAATACTCAAAAAGTTTCCCTCTTGTGGCTGCTCAAAAAACAATTGTCCGCCTGGAAATCACATTACAACTAAATGACAGATAAATGCAGATAGCTGATACTTTAAGATCAAGCAGCTTCTATTTACTTGGAAAATCAGGATGTAGCTGCCAAATTTAGATTGCAGACACAACCTTTTACACAGCTCGTTCAAGTCGCCCTCTTACAATAAAGATCAGAGCCTTGAAGAGAAGCAGTTTTGGCAGGGAGCAACCTATGACAAAAGCTGGTGATATTTTCACTACTGATACAAAGAACACAGTACCATTAATAAAGTGCAGGAATGGAACAATAACCTTAATATAAAAGAGCATTCCCTTCCAAACGAATCCACAGCACACCAGCAAAGCAACGAGTACAAACAAGCATTTTGTAACTTCAGTCAACAGGCAGCTCTGAATTCATGCCTGAATGCACAGTGCAGATCACCAAGCCCTCAGGAGAAGATCACTGAACATCACACAGAAGGAAAACACATCTGGTGTTTTCTATGTCCTGCTTGCAGACATTTCTTATGCAGTGAACCAACAAGGAGGAATCACATACCACAGCACCTCCTCATGCAGCTGCTCCATCCCTTCTTGGTGTGTAGGGCCTACAAAGATGCTTAAAAAAAAAATGCTACAAAAACTCTCAAGTGTTGCTAAAGTTTAGCTTTTAGAAGAAAAAGGCAGCATCAGAAACCTCCAGTGAAATTGCTCCCCATTTGTTTGTGACCAGCCCAGCCCCTCCACACCACCTGCATTGTCACATTGATATTTTCTGAAAAGTCTCTTTGCCCAGGATTTTTCTCCTGGGAAGCTGAGAAACCTTAGAGAAAAAGGAAAATAATAATTATCTGATTTGCTTCTCCTGCGTTTTGCTGCTTTGGAATGTGTTTGGAGATGTGTTTCATGTGAATTGTTTTGACTCTTTGGCCAATCAGGGCCAAGCTGTGTCAGGACTCTGGAAAGAGTCACAAGTATTCATTATTATCTTTTGAGCCTTCTGTCTGTATCCTTTCTGTATTCTTTAGTACAGTTTAGTATAGTATTCTTTAATATAATATGGTATCATAAAATAATAAATCAGCCTTCAAGAACATGGAGTCAGATTCATCATTCCTCCCTTCCTCACGGGCGACCTCACAAGTACAAGACTGCATCTCGCCAGTTCTCCCTACCTGGCCCCGCCAACATCCTGCTGAAGCTCCCAGACTGAGCTGAGAGGATGACTCAGCTGTAATGACATTAAATCCTGATGAAGGCTCATGCCTCTGACAGGGCTGGACCCTTGCATCCCAAGCACACGTGTGCAGCCAGCAGGAGAGCCCAGGTGTGGCCCCACAGAACCTTTTGGGAGCTCTGAGCACAACCATTCACTTTTTTTTTTTTTAATTTTTTTTTTATTATGTTGTTTCTGGAAAGCTACATTTAGTAAGTCATAAAAAAGATCCCTTCCCTTATTTCTGTCTTGAGAAAGGATCCTAATTGGCTAGAGCCAGTCATAAAAATTTAACCGTGTTTCTGAAAACACGAGTGCCAAAGGGTAATGCATCTCTAATGGTTGCCAGTGGAATAAATAGCAGTTCTGACGTCAGAACTTTGTTACACTCCAATAACTGGCTCATTTGGGGTTTCAGGTACAGCGAGTTACATGTCAGTTTTAAATAAAGTTATAAAAATAGAACACACAGTGAACCATATTGCCACTATGCAGCCTGAAACTACATGATTTATGTCTAATAAAATATTAACAAAGGTGACAGAGGGTATAAAAATAGTATTTTCTACCTCATAATATCCTTTTACTTAGATTTGAGAGGGCAAAATGAGGCAGATATAATTTTTCTTTTGTTTTTCAAAACATATGGCCAAAACCAGAGTAAGCAATTTTGAGTGAAAGTGACATTTAAAAAGTATTTATAGTACCTTTACCCAGAAGACAGCATAGTAAAACCCAAGTTGTAAAAAATCTGCATTACAACACATCTCTGAGTCCTGCTTGAATAAACACATTAAGTAGCAAAGAAGCTTTGTCTTTCCATTCCTTCTGCAGTGCAGCAATTAAACAAATTACCCTTTCATTTGTACAAGATGACACCTTGGGCTGTGCCTGTACAAATAAGAGTTTAATGGTTTGGGGATTCAGCAACCCCAGCTGATGGACAAAGCTGTGGTGCATGGATGGAGCTGAATATTTCCATTTAGGAACTTGAACACACTTGAATTTAGGGGTGTGGTGGACCTGGCAGTGCTGGGTTAACAGTGGCACTTAGAGGTCTTTTCCAACCTAAATAATCCTATAATCCTTTACACAAAAAAAAAAAAAAAAACCAAAAAACCAAAAAAAACCCCAAACCAAACAAAAAGTTTTAGATGTGCAAACATGGCTGCACTCACAGGGAAGGAAAGGACAATTCTCTTAGAGTAACACAGAAGGCTAGATAGAAGTTTGAAGAAATCACATTAACTCCAGAGCAGTGTAGGAATAGGGATAATTGTCATTTTTGACCTGTAGGCTCTCCAAGGTTCAGCTCAAGGATATTGAGACATTTATACCATTCCATACAGCCTCCAAAGCAAAGGGAATTCAAGGAGCTCCCAGCACTGCAGATCAGAGATCACACACATGAAATCCCACCCTTGTAAAAGGCTGCTGGAACACTCACAAGTTACCTACACTGACCTCATCTTTGAGCAGTAAAGATTTAAAAATTATAAGAGCCTGTAGAAGAATTGGAATAAAGTGTGGCACCAACTGAACAATCTGCATTTGTAATCAAATTATCTAAGTATTAGAATAGGAAATCTATGATGAAAATTTTGGAGTGAGAAAGGAAATTCTGCCACAAGTCTTGTTCAAAAAAACCAAGATTTGCCTCCATATCACTGAATGCAGTCAAGTAACCTGGAGGGGAGTGTGGCAAAAAAAAAAGATTAAAAAAACATCCCCTTGTTTCACATACAACAAAACTTGGTCTCTTTCAAAGACACTATCTATCATTACTTAAAAGTTTACTGAATATTGACTCTGATTTGAAAGGATCACAAGGTTTAAGACAGAGAGAGAGAGACCAGAACAAACTCTACCCTTTAGTCAGAAACCTTCGATAGGTCATAGAAAAGTCTGTGTTCTTCTAGTCCTGAAATATTTGAAATATTAGGTGCCTTCCTGCTGTAATGGCAATCTCCAGAGTGACTTAGAAGTAAGAGAAAAAAAGAAATCAAAAATTACACAATACTGACATCCATTTGAGTGGATGCTCTGGAGCAAAAGCAATGCAGTCACATTTGATAAATTGAATAATCTTGGCAGTAAATATAAAGAGGAAGGTTTAGGTTTTACATAAAACTACCAACAACAAAAAAAATCTTCATTTGAATTGGTTCTTTGTATTCCTTACAAGAAAGCGATTTTTTATACTATTAAGTGAACCAGTAATAGTCATTTTTGCTTCTACAATTTATTTTCTTTGTTCATCAGCATCAACTGCGCCACAGGCTCCTGCTGCTTATGGTCCTGGTCAACTTTAGGCCCTTAGGTGACTTGTTGGCAAATGATTTGGAAATAAAAGGTGACACAAAGGCCATGTAAATCCTTATTAATTATTAACTCACTCAAACTCCAAACCACCTGCAGTACCTCCTAAAGTTGATTATGGGGCAGAAAGACATCAGAAAGCCAAAACAAGAACATCATTCTGGTTCTAGTTAAAGGGTGCTCATTCTTTTTCATAAAAACTCTTATTGAAATTGTCATTCAAGATTAAAATATTCCAAGATGAAAATGCTTTAGATGTGTGTTAAACTTGTAACAAGCTGTGACTGGGCTGAGCATTGCAGATGAACTGTGTTGACTGTGGGTATGAGTTAAACCAGTAAATTATAATTCCCTTTTCTCTTTAAATCATTTAACTCTAGAATAAAGTCAAATATAAGTATGGAATCCCCTCTTAGCTCAGGTGAGAGCACAGCCCAAGAGCAGAGGCTACTTTCAGAGAGGAGCTCCCCCTCCCCATACAGCAATGCTTACTTAGAACCCCTGAACCATAACTCATTTTTCCCAAACCTTATTACAGAAACAAAGTTCTAAGATGCCATTCATTCCCTGCTTGACTTTTAGACAGGAACCTTCCAAAAATCCCTCCAGTGATTCAAAGGAAAAAATCTTATTTAAACTTTATAATCTTCTTTGAAAAACTGAGTTTCAGCTTATTATTTACAGTACAGGTTTTGCTTTTCATTGGTTTGTTGGTTTGTTTTGTTTTTGTTTCCTTTAGAGGGCATATTCAAACAGCTTCAGGGTTATTAGAGGGTTTGCCAGCATTTATGTTCACAGTACAAACAATATTTTTAAAAGAAATAGAAGCTAAGTCCAACTTAATCTCTGACAAGTATAATGCTCTCTGATGAATTTAAAGAAAGCTGTCAGTGACACAACTGACTTAAGTTCATCTTAGAAGATCATTTTTGTACTTAATATGTTATGCAAGTTACATTTCTCCTACTGCAGCATCTTTCAAAGACAAACAAATAAATGACAACTTCTATTTCTCAAAAGCAATTGAAACTTTACACTACTAAGAGTATCAGAAACTGTATTCATTTTATAACTTAAAAATGGAATTGAACAGTTCATGAAATTAATCAGTAACAAAGTGCTAGGCCAGTTTAACATAGGACAAGAGGGAACACTTGTAGTGAACTACACAACACCAAAAACAAGGAGTGGGTAAAAACCTTCTGGTATAAGAAACAAGCATTCCACAAATATTTGACACCTCAGGTGTCACAGCTCCTGACACAGCCTCAAACCGATGTTGAAGGAATAACAGTGAAGGGTGCATCAACAGATTCTTTTTCATGGAAGCAATACAATACAAGGGTCTAATAATACTTTGGACCATTGATCCCAGATACAGTGACACCCTGCAATCCAACTCTTGAGGCAAAACTGCAAAACTGGTGATGGTAGCAGAAGAGACAACAAACTAGAAACCACAGGATCCAGGATGTGAAGAATGCTTATTTTATGATTGGCTTTTGGCAAATATTAAAATGAATATTATATGTGTTATGTTAGAAAGTTATGCTTTATTAATTCTCTTAAGTAGTGTGTTAAATATAGTTTTAGGTTATAACAAAATGTTGAAATATAAACTATGCTACGTAAGATAGTTTTTTAAAGAGAGGACTCTCACCAAGATAGCAGCCACAGGACACCTAAAAATCTTTCAGAGAAAAAGAATTTATTGCTCCATTATCAGGAGAAATGAACTTCTTCCTGCCTCACTCAGCCCTGAAGACACCTCAGGATTCAGAGGAAGAAGTTGACGCTGCCCAGACAGAATCCTGTGTTTGAATGGAATTCATGTATCCTGTATGAGGTGTATGAATATGCAACAGGTTATTGCTTTTAAGGGTTAATCCTCTGTTAATGTGGGTCCTTTTTCGGGTTTATGCTGCCCAGAAAAGGTACCCTGATGTCTGTAACTCTTTGTTTCTATTGTCTCATATTGTCCTAATCCAAAATGTCCAAGTTATTATTACTCTAATTATATTACTATTTTTATAACCATTTTATTACTATTAAACTTGAACAATTTTAAAAACAAGTGATTGGCGTTTTTCACACAGGAGACCTCAGCCTTTTGAGGGAACAGGTAAACAAGAGGCCCCTCCTGGCATGAGAAGGAACTCAGGACAACAGGTCAGAGCCCAGGAACAATTCCTGCCAGGTGCAAGGGAATCCACAGGAATCCACACTCCTATGAAAACAAAAAGCCACAGCAAGATGCTAGCTTGGTTGAACAGGGAAATGCTGGCTATGTCAAAGAGAACAGGGCCAAGGGGAAGAAGCAGGGCAAACTACTTTCAGAGAAATCCTGAGCTGGATTTAAGAACACCTAAATCTGCCTGAAGCAGAAACTGCAAAAGGATGAACCATGAAGATATCCAACACTGAAGAATGGCAGAGGTAACCCAGTAATTAATTTCACTAAAAAGGCTGAGGCAATTAAAGCCTTTAGCTAAGCATTTACTGTCAAAATGTGCCCACTGTCCCAGCCCAGGAGGGAAAAGTGCAAGCACCACAGCACAGGAGGACCAGTGGGGTGTCACACAGAGCAGACACCAGACATGGACACCAGAGCAGAGCTGGCTGATGTCAAAGCTCTGCCAGCTTTTGGGTAAATCCCAAAAGATAACTGTGACAAAGTCACTGCCATCCTAACGTCAAGAAAGCATCAAGAAGGATTTTCCAGGGAACCACAGGCTGGCAGACCTTCCTTCATCACTACACATTGCATGAAGTCTGCATGAAAACTATTAGCCAGAACTTGCAGAGCAAGATGAGAACAGGCAACATAGAAATAAATGAGGTTGATCCAGGAGTGTTTTACCTTAAATAAATCTAAGACAAAGTACCTGCCTCTGTGGATAGCAGGTAAACAGTATATTTAATTCCATTTTAATACAGCTTTTGGTTTTTCTCCTCTATTACCTTGGCAGGCAATGTTAGAGCCACAAAATATGGGCAAAAATCTGGATTCAAGGGCTGTTGGTGCAATGGATCAAGGTGTGACTTGCACCTCAAACTCTAGCAGGAGGAGAGAGTTTCCTTCCAGAGACAAAAACCTTCCCGACCTGCCAGGGTGATCCAATTTTGGGTTGAAAACTCAAAAGCAAGATTCAGTAATTAAAGGGTTTACACTGCCTCTGTGAATGCAAAATTAATCCATAAACATTTTTATGTACCATAATTTTATATTACATATTTATCTATTTCTATGAAATGTGCAACACCAAATCATTGAGAAGCTTCCAGATTAGCACCCAAATATGGACATTTCTTCCTGTAGCAATGGAGATAGGGGAAAAAAAGACATTCTTAGTTCTGCACACTTCTATTTTTCAATGTTTAATATCTTATTAATTATTATAATTAAAATAGAAACATATTCCTTTGAAAGCAAGAAATTCCCCTGATTATACAATGAGATTCAGTTCTTGTTTTAAGCCATGAAGTCATTGCACAAAAGGAGTATTGAATTTTAAGTTTTTAAAATTCAGTAACATTTTTTATTCACAGTTCTTGCTACGACAGATCTGAATTTATTATAAACTAGTATCTCAACTAAAGAGCTATGAAAAAAGACATCAAATTAACATCAAAAGCCTACAGGGATTTCTTTTTCAGTCCATTTTTTTATCTGCAAAATATCCCAGGAAATACAACTCAAGGTTTCCTCCAGACATAGTTTTGGTGCCCTGTCCACCAAGTACGTGACCGTGCAAGACAAAGAAACAGATGAGACCAAGAAAACCAGTGTCTGCCCTGTTTGCTGCTCTATTCTGCTAAATTCTCCATAAAACCACAACAGTCCAAACACCTGGGAAGAGCAGAATGGAAATAAGCAGCGGATATTGTCTGGCTGGACTTGAGCAAAGCTTTCACAAGGTCCTCACGAGCAAACTCGGGGAGCTGGGCTGGAGGAGCAGACACTTGAGGGGATGCAGAGGTGGCTGCAGAACAGATCCCAAGGGTGGGGCACAGGGTCTGGATGAAGGCCTGTCACTGCTGGTGTCCCCCAAGGTTCAATACTGGTCCCAGAATTGTGTAATCACTCACTGTGTCACTCATCAATGACTTGGACCAAGGGGCAGATGCCCCCTCAGCATGTTTGCTGATGGTCCCCATGCTATTTTCTGAAAAATCCCTTTGTCAGGATTTTTCTCCTGAGAAGCTGAGAGGCCTCAGAAAGGAAATGTAAACAACAATTACCTGCTGCTGTGGAATGCAACAGGTGCATCTGGGATTGGTCTCGTGTGATTGTTTTTAATTAATGGCCAATCACAGTCCAGCTGTCTCGGACTCTCTGGTCAGTCACCAGATTTTATTACCATTCCTTTCCTTGCTAGAAACTGATGCACAGCAAGTGCCACCAGAATATCAGTAAGAACTTCTTTCCTGGGCAGGTGGCCATGCCCTGGAACAGACTGTCCAGAGAGGGGTGGAGTCTTCTCGTTGGAAATATCTGAGAACCACCTGGGCACAACCCTGTGCAATGTGCTCTGCAATGACCCTGCTTGAGCAGGGAGGCTGGACAGAACCTGCTGTGGGGTGCCTTCCAACCTGACCTATTCTGTGATTCTGTGCAATTTTCTGTCACCAGAATAACTCAAGAGGTCTCATCCACTTTGTTCTATACAGCAAATATTACAACCGGCTCAAAGCCTGGTTTTAGGACAGGTCATGTGTCATGTTCTCATTATTACCAGCCATTTTAGCTAATATTATTTTTAATCTATTTGAAAGTTCTCAAACTCTATTTGAAATCTATTTGAAAATAAACCCAATGGGTTATTTTGAAAGCAAAAGAGAAGGCTATTTTGATTATGCATTTTATTTTGGGAAATCTAAATATTTTTCATGGCACGGTATGCTTTCCAGACAGGCAGAAATAAGATGATTTGAACCACACAAGTCATACCACAGCTACAAAACCACAACCACATTTATCCTACCTTAAGCATACTACAAACGTAAACCTATTTGTGGGGTTCCCCCTCATTACCATGATAATTACCATGATAATAATTTCCCCCTCATTACCACACTAGCATTAACCTTTGTATTCAGCCTTTCCTTAGCTGCTGGTATTGACACATATACCAGATTAACCTGAAGGAAATAAATTTCTGCATAAGAAAATTTCACCTTACATCCCCAAATTTTGTTAGCTTGAAATAAGAAGTTGCCCTTTATACTCTCAGAGTAGTATCCAAGATGGTCAACTCACCCTGAATGAAATCAGCTTTGTTGCAGCATGAAATTTAACAAAGTGACACTACTGATTATTCAAAATGTTCATACAACATTCAGTATTCACACATTTTTGGTCCTGCTATTTGGAAAAGTAACAAACTACACATTCAATTCTGCCATGACACATAATTTTTACTTATCTACAGAAAATTAATTTTTTCTTATTTATTTTTTAGAACACCAAAACATATTAGCATAATTTCACGCATCACCAGCTTTTGCCTTAAACACTACTGAATGCCACAAGGTATTTAATTTTAACATTGTACTCACTGGGTGCTAACATCCACCTAGAAGCAGACTGCAGAAGGGGCTGAATCCACTCACATGCTGGGAGCCACACATCACTCCAAGCTCAGTCCAGACTGCAGTGCAAGGAGCCAAAACTTACCCTAATACTCAGGTGAAGGAGATTTTAAATATTTAAATTGCAGCAGCCTCGAAGTTCTCTTGACCACAGTGAGGCTGACAGAATAAACAGCACCAATAACACAGATTGTTTGTGCTGGTGAGATTTGACACCTCTATTGCTCCTTATAAATCTCTGTGTGTGTCAACACCACTCAGTCAATGTTGGTCCCAAACACTCGCACCATTCAGCGGGGGAAAGGGCACAGGCAACTTCCATTCCAAATTACTGATTCTGGAATTTTACACAGAAATTTCTTTTGAATTCTACACAGAAATTTCTTTTGAATTTCACACTGAAATTCCCCGAAATCTCTCTACCCAAATCTTTGCTTCTTGATCAAGCTGAGCTGATGTATTTCTCAGGCATCCAAATACAAAGCAGCAATTAACGGCCTGATTTTACTTTCAGCCCTTTCAATATTCTGTACAATACTTGGCACAGCTGAGTCATGAAGGCTAGAATCAAATTAAAATGCAAATTATGTTTATTATCATGACAAGGAAAAACCAGAATTATGTAGTCAAAGTAATTCATTTTTATGGTCTGTGTCACCTATATGCATGATCCTAATGCTTCTAGGAATAATAGTATCTGAAACCCAATGACTGAATCAGAAAAATAATCTGAATTTCTCTGTACATTTCTATATTTCATAGTTAAGTGTGAAGTGCAGTTGTGATACAAAAATCTGTTTACAAATATTTTCATTTAGTTACTCGTTTTCCTTTTTTATCAAAGTAGAAGAAATAAGATTATGAATCAGAGACTATCAGCTTTTCTGGGGGGTTAATTTAGCCATTTAGTAAATAATATGTTTATCTTAAATACCAGCACGACTTGACCTTCTCTCAGTAAGTGACAAGCATCTTTTTGGCCACACATTTATGTCATTTCCACCTTCACAGCAAACTGCTGCTGTCTTCTATCCCCAATGATTATCATCTATCCACTGATGAAACCAACTTTTGTCTGTATTGTTTGATACAAGGAGGAGTATTTTAAATCAGTTTATGTCCTCTTGATTTGTGCAGAGTGCTTTAATGCCTCCCATCGTCAGGGTGAGCAAAAACAAGCTAAATATGCAGCCTGGTACAAAATTGCTAAGGAATATGAAAATAGTATCTTCTTATCAAGACAAAAAGATCTGTAGACAACCAGCCACCAGGTACAAAAACCTTCTGATTGGAAATTATTGCCTTCCTCTCTGCCTTCCCATCAGAAAGAGTTTTGCTATTATGAAAAACTAAATTTTAGAAAATATGAAAGCAGTACTGTGTCAGTGTCCTTTATGAAACAAGGATAATTTTCATAAAAATCAAACTGTAAACCCTTGTTACTGTAATGAAAATAAATCCAGAACTCAACTGTTCATCTGGAAAAAAAAATGCTTCAGCTGTTTCTAAGATATTTCTAAATATTTTTGAAGCATACATTATAAAGTGTTAATAATTAGAATTTAAGTTCTACAATCATTTTAGTAACGAGATGGTTACAAAAGCAGTATGAAAGTCCTTAAGTTATCAAACACCTATTTGAAACTTCATCATCAAAACCAAGAAGAAGGAAAATTGGCTGAAAGAAAAAGCTGATGACTCCTTTACAGACCAAAAAATGCAAAGATTATTTCAGTATGGTAGCTATTTACTTGATGGGTATTGAAAACACATTTTCCTTTTAGAAAAAAGATCTACAACCCAAATTAAGCCTCAGAGAACTGTTCTTAGTAATAATCTTAGTTTAAAAGCTGTAGCAGTAAGCTTTAAAGATTTCCTGAGCACTTTCATACCACCCTGATACAGATGAATTAAAGAATGAGAATATCATGAGCATGGTTAAAGGAACACTTGATATTGCAGTCCTTCAAGCTGAGATAACAGGTCCTTAAAAATAAATTCAGGACATTTGTATGAAGAAGGAACTCAAATCACTCACATTCAGCTCCGTCTCCTTAACCACGACAGAGAGGGGTTTGCCCTTGTTTGAAATTATTTCAGAGGCTTCTTACCCCTCTCTCATGGCCACAGCTCTCTTCACAAAGAACAGCAGGCACAACTTCCCAAGCACAGAGAGAAGGAAACAATTCTCATCTCTACCCACTGCTCCTCGTGTTTGGCACATGTGGAATGTGTTATGGAGACTGTTCACCCAGAGTGATTTGCCAACTGGATTCTGCTGAGGGCTGTTTGGATTCCTTGGCCAATTGGGTCAAAGCTGTGTCCTGGCTGACTCAGACAGTCATGGGTTTTTCTTTAGTATCTCTTTTAATAGAGTATCTCTTTAGTATGTAATTTAATACCGTATTAGTGTCATATCATATATTTTAATAAAGCAATTCTATTTCATATATATAATAATATACATTATAAAATTATAGATAATATACATTATATAATATATAATATGTTTTATATCGAGAATATACTATTATATATGAATATATAATAGTATATAATATTATAAATGAATACGATATTATATAATAATATATAATACTATATGTATCAGTTATATATTTATATAACTAATAAATATAACATTATATAAAATATAATATTATAGATAATATTATATATACCTATACAATATCATATATAAAAATATACAATTTTATATATATATATATATATATATATATATACACATATAATATGATAAAGTATAATCTATTCTTATAAAGCCTCCTGGAAGGAAAAACAAAAAAAAAAAGGTGGAAAAAGCTACCATTTTCATTGCCTTCCCCAGGAAAAATCCTGGGAGAGAGAATTATGTCTTCCTCTCTTCAGAGAATGTGAATACCACACTCTCTATCAACCTACACGATGGTTCTCTCATTCTGCAAGTGTTAGAACCCTAAATACTGAGAATTTTGAGCTTTCTGTGCTGAGAGGCACAAACTCACAAGAGGACGCTACGTTTGACCTAAAGCTATAAAGAGTTTCCAAAGTTGATGCGTGGCACTAGGATTACGGGTGTGTAGTTGGTTAGAAGTGGATAATATCACAAAGTAAAAGACTTCAAGTTTAGGGTTTTAGAATATAGTAATAAATATGAAGCAAAATAGAGTTTTTAAATAGAGTTTTAAAATAGAGGTTTTAAAACAGAAACAAATTATTCTTCTTTACTTTCTTCCTCCTTCTTCTTCCTAAGTTGAAATAATATTTTGTAATTAAAAAAGTCTGCATTGCGGACTTCAAATAATCAATTAAGTTAAAAAAATTCAGTATAATTTCTTAAATAATTTAACTTTAAAAAAAACCTTGTAACAAAAAGTAATTAACCATTTTATACCTTACTAATAAAAAAACTGCAGAACTCCCTGCTGTAAAATTATAACAGTAATAAAAAAAAAAATTAACACCTAAATCTAAACACACACTATCACACCAAATACTTTCAATCCTAACCCCAAAATAAAACAAGAAACCCAACAAATAAAAACCCCACATGTAAGGAGTTAGCATTTCCGAGTGCTCCTAGATAAACAAACTGTGATGGAAGAAAACCAACTCATCCTGCTGAGTGTTTCTTTGTTTCCTGATCCACACCTGTGCTCTAAAAGGTGCAGCCTCTCCAGCCAGAAAGGGATGGAGCTGCCTGACCTGTCCCTCCATTGTCTGAGTACATCTGAAGCTCTCCAAGATAACCCAGATGCATGAGCAGATGGATCACACTGATGGGGCTGACGTGTGAGGCTGGACCTGACCACATCCTGAGCTCTCTCTCTCCTGTGGGAAGGGTTTTGGGATTGGGGCACAGTTTGGGAATGGCACTCCCCAGTTTGGTGCTCCAAACCATCCACTGCTGGCTTACTTCCCCTTCTGCTGATGCCTCAGTTTCAGTTTTTCTATTTTTCCCATTCTGTGCTGCTTTAGTGTGTGGGTCTGAGCTTCACATTCAGGGATGGTGAGCTCTGTGCACAGAGCAGGGAGACAAAACAATTCCTGCTCCAGCTGGGCACCAAGGACAAATGATCCCAATCTCAGCCCCAAGAGCACAAACCCCGTGGGCTGCAGAGAGAAAAACAAGCAGGGTGGGACTGCAGGGGCTAAAGCTGGAATGGGACAATGAACTGCAAGATGCAAATGGAGCAGAACTGATCCAAGGGAGAGAGCCCGGGAGCGCTGGTGCATTTTGGGGCCATTTTGGTTCATCTTGGGTGCAGCCCTGGCTGGGCTCTGGTGCTGCCCAAGGTGGATCCATGGAGGAGATGCTTTGAATCCATCCCTGCTTGATTCTTTAGCTCTGTTCAGCCCCTGCTCTAGGGCAGCCTGCACAAGGCATCACTGCCACCCCCTGCAGCAGGATGGAAAGGAGAACTGAAGGCACAGCAGATGAAGATCACAGGCTGGGCTGAGAACAATTTACTGGAAGCAGCAAATGGAATAAGAAAATGTGCAGCCCTGGCAGCAATCCCAGTATCAGGGCATACAGGAGGGGTGAACAATTCACACCCAGGCGTGCGTGACCACATGGAACTCCACGGGCTCCCCAGCACCCACCCACACCTGGGGGAGATCCCTTCCCTCCCCACCCCTGCCCAGGATGTGGGGTGGTGGGGAATGACATCCAGGTCCTGGCCATGCCCCTCCTGGCTGCTGCCAAAGTTAACCTGGCTGGAACCAGGGTATATTGCAAGAGAAACTGAACCAAAACTGATAAATGTCAGTTATCCACAAAACTAAACCTCACTTAAGGTAAAACCTATCTCTTCTAAGATGGTCCTACCAAAATAATTTGATTAAGCAGCTTATTCAAAAGCACTCAGATCAAAATGATGTTACGTTTTGGTACAGGAATATGTTTGGCTTTCCTATTCAAATGTTTTGGGAAACAAAATAAAAACAAGTAATACTTTAATGCTAATGGCATTTGAGGGTCTTTAAACTACCCTCAATTGACTTTTTCCACTTCATATTTAAAGTAACTCACTTCTCTTTGTTGCCTGCTTTTGGGAGACAGTCAGATGTTGACATACGTGGAGAATTCTTCAGAAAGAAATAACCCTATAACTAACTATTTAAGTATACTTTTATGCAATCAAGGCACCATTATAATCAATATGCCTTGACTGCAATTAGTTGTATTCCTTCCACAACTACAGTTAAAAGCTAAAAAAAAATACTACATAGCAAGAAAAGCACCAATATATAATACTCAGCTACAACTCATAAGCACACAAAAAAAAGCTTATCAAAACTGAAAAAAAGAGAGCTGCTTTTTCTAGAACTGGGGAAAAAAAATCTATTTTTCCCCCGAGCATACAATGCACAGCTGATCTATCACTTTTTTTTCTGCAAACTTTGTGTAGTTCTGAAAGCAAAATCCTCTCAAGCACCCTCACACTTCAAAATCACTTTACCTTAAAAAAAAGCACCCTCACACTTCAAAATCACTTTACCTTAAAAAAAAGGCATTTAAATTTTATGATTAATTCTATACTATTTATCCATACTTTTGGAGCAAAATTTCTCATTCTGCTCAGAGAATTACAAAGCACATATTTTTTTCCCCTCTGCAAGAGTTTCTCATACTTAAAAATTTTCCATGCTGTTGGTTAATGGCCAAATTTCAGCCACCTCTCCAGCCTCTTCCTTTCAGTGGGCATGAAAGGGTTTATTTGTAATATCTGGTGCTACTGCCTGAGTTTTATCTTCTTCTCCTGCATCCTCAGCAGCAATTCCCAAGTTGGTGGCTTCCCCAGAAAGCACGTCAAAGGATTCCCACCCACACACTGAATATCTAACAGACCCTGACCCATTTTTGCCTTATTAAAGCAGCACTACATGTTTTAAAAAAAATAAAAATAATAAGCAGCAACACCAAATGAATGTGAGAGCTGCAGCTGGAATTCCTCTGCCCTCTTCAGATTTCAGCTCTGAAAAAAACCGCTAGCAAAAAATAGAGGCACATTTAAAGTGCAAACATCAAATGTATTTTTCCTCAGTTTTCTCCTCCAGTGACTTATTATTCCGGCTGTCTTTCAGTTAAATATATGGAGGATTTCCTTTATGAGTTCTGAGTATAGAAAACCCCCTTAATTTATCCATATTTATCCTGCTCTTGGCACAGAACCTTAGGGTGCATTTCACAGAATCACAGAAATAAATGCTGGGGTTGGAGGGAGCTCTGGAGACCACCCAGTCCAGCTGGCCTGCCCAGACAGGCTCACCTGCAGCAGGTGTGCACCCCCAGTGTAAGGAAATTCTTCCTCATGTCCAGCTGGCACTTGTTGTGTTTTACTTTATGGCCATCAGCAAACCAAGCCACACACAATGGGAACAAAATTATTTCACTAAGATTACTGCCATCTAACCAAAATAACCAATAACACATGCAGCATTCTGGTTTAAGCAGGGAAAAAATGGCAACAGAAAACTCAGTTGAAGCATGACTTGCAGTTTGCCCATTGCAATCACAGCTTCAGCCAGTGGGAATCAGATTTTACTGGTGATGGGTACACAAGAGCCTCTTCCCCAGCTTGGTGCTGTCACCCCCAAAGCACAGGAGCCACTTCAGCAAGTCAAACAACCTCTCCCTGAACAGGGGTGCCAAACAGAGGAGGTGGAGAACTGCCTGGGAAGTGGAGGATGCTCCCAGCCCTGTGTTGCAGTTTTTCAGTGCGGTACATGCAGGGCTGTGCCTCTCACAGAGGGGCAGCCCCACATCTCTCTCCAACTGCCATTGCCAATTCTAAGGTAGCACAGCAGTCTCTGTGGCTCCCTGGTGAGCCAGGCTGCTGTTTCACCTGAGAACAGACCTGACCAGATACAGATGTCACCTGGATCAATTCCCCAGGCTTTTGATGCCCATGCGGATTTGAATTCAACTGATGCAAGGTTTGTTTCTAACACAGTGCAGAAAATAGACAATAAAATAATGTTAGACCAACTATCTTCTAACAAATATTGAAAAAAATCCATTCATAAAAGCTCCATATCTCAGAAATAAATCCCTTATACTCAACTAATTTGTAAGCAAACACCACCTGTTTATAAATTATATCCTTATACCTCCTTTCTCCTCTTAATTTGACAATGATTTATGCAACTGACTTCCCAGGGAAAGCAGATTCATAGTTAGCACATATAGAACATTCTTTTGCCATAAATTTTAACACAAACTATTTAGAAATATATAGAAAAGTTGTTTTTCTTATAAAATATAAGAAAAGATAGTATTTACCTTATGAAAAAGGACTCACCTATTCTTTCCAATAGGAAGGACAGAAAATGAGGGAAAAACACCAGAGCAAATAAGCATGTGGCTCTGTATCCTTCAATACATACCCAGGTGACATGCAGTCATCTTTCAATGATTAAGACTGCTCACCAAGAATACCATGTTATTTAAGGATCCACTTCATTCTAAGGATAACTTGCATCCACTAAGGTAGATACCAGCATCAAAAGTAAGACCCAGACCTCCTTTGTCTATTAAACCATCCTAAGTTATATCAAGCGCTGTGCAAAGTTCATCCTTTCCAAGCAAGCAGAAAATTACTGGTGTCAATTCTTGTCAGAAGAGCACCCAACACTTGTCAACTCTCCTCACCTATCTGGAAAATGAACTTTTCACATCCAGGTTTGCATAGGATACTTTGAGATCAACTTCTACAGAGTCAGAGGACTGCTCATTGCTGGTTTACGCTGTGGCAATGTTTCTCAGAGACCAGTTTCTTCCCATGACACAAAGAACAGAAGACTTTACAACTGCCATGACATTTGGCAGAACACGTTTGCAGGCTTAGTTCAAAAGAAAATGGACTTTCCTTGACAATACTCTCCTCAGCATTCTGCCAAAAAGAGCATTCTCTGGAGAAATAACAGAGGGGAGAGGGATTCCACAAATGTCTAAGTGTACACTGCATGTCACTTCAGCCCAGAGAGAACTGAAAATTTAAAGAAATAGATGTAAGTGGTCTTAGAGAGCAGGATGGCTAGAAAATAAGCCATGCTGTCCTGGCACATGCCTGCATTTCTCACACTGGGTCTCTGTCAAACACACTTGAAATGCACAGCTTAGCCCTTGATCTTAGAAAAGCTGATGAACACCTTCTGCATGGCTTAAATATTACTGCTGCCCTAGAACTTCTCTTTATGTGGGACAACACGACTGAAGAACCAGGTGGTTTTTTATCTGCCTCTTCCAGATCTCTTCTCACCGGAAATATTTGCTTTCCTTCATGTTAAAGCTCTTTTTGAAATCATGTTTTCAACCTGACAGTGAGTATTCTCTCCTTACTACCTCACCTAAATTTCTCAAGTCTTGACTACTTCACGTTATTTAATTTTGTATCTACATATTTTTACGTCTTGGTCAGATCTGAAAATGTCACTTTCTGAAAAGCTCACATTCAACTCCATATATTGCACACTTTTGCACCAATGCACTGATGTTCTGACTGGGTTCTTTCCTGAATTAAATAAAGGAGCAAGAACTTGGCATAACTAAAAAAGATGTGAAAATTTGCACTTAGCAATTGTTCATTTAGCAAATTCAGCACTCTTATTTAAAAAGAAAATTGAAGCATAAGCTATACACAGAAACTATAGCTTATTAAATTGTTCAGTAGTTTCTGAAGCCAGTGGCAAAATACTTAGCAAACCCAATACTGAATTACAATTATTTTGAGGTTTTTAAAATTAAAATATTCATAATCCATATTTAAATGACCTAATTATTTTAAGACCTATTATTCCATCATTTTTGTGAAATTCATACCACCAAGATATGCTTTTGTGCTACTATGCAATCAGAACCATCTCAGGGCAAGCAGAACACACGAATCTTTTTAAAATCCCTTTTGAAATATAAAATTAGCTACTTGATGCCTGCTTAAAACAACACATTTAACTCCAAAACCCAAGAAGCAGCTGCATGCACTCATAAATGAATTGAATTGGATCTCCTGTTCAACTGGGTGCACGGAGCACAGAACACTATCCACAACGAGACATTAAGACTATATAATATATAAAATATATAAAAATATATTAAATTACTGCTCAAACACCAAAATACCCACCTTACCCCAGCCATTTTTCTGAGACAGGAGGAGATAACTTACGGGTAGGCTGCTGCCAGCTGCTGAGCTATGCTGTGAGCTGTGGGGTCCCTGTCCAGGGCATACACTGTGATGTCTCTGGCTCTCTCCAGGAGAGCTGATGTGTGACCTCCAGCTCCAAATGTCATATCCAGGAAACTCTGGGGAGGCAAAACACAAACACTTTCAGCTCAGAGCACTGACAAACTGATGGCTGGTGTAGAACTTAAGTTTGGAAAATCCCCCTCGTGTACTAGAGGGAAACACACCGCTGCCTTTTTGGACATGTTTCTTGTATTCTGACATCATTGCAATTCTGCACTAAATGATCTCTCACCAAAACAAAACTAAGAACAAGAAAGAAAACCAAACGCCCATAAACAAACAAATAAAAACACCAAAAAAACCCCAACAAAACCAAACCAAAAAACTGCCCCCCTCCCCAAAAAAAAACAACAAAAAAAAAAACCCACAACAAAAAAACCCCAAACCTCTTAGAGGAATTCTATAGTCTGGGGAATACATACTAGCAAACAGAAAAAAACAAGCATTTTTATTGTTTTTGTGACATTGTATCTAAACCAAAGTACAAATGTGACTGACTCTCTGCACCTTGGTATTGCCATAAATCTTTTCTCTCAGCCCTGATTGAACTGACCTCTGTTGACTGAGGGAAACTCAAGCTAGACATGAAAAACAAATTCTCCATATACTTCAATATTAATATCTGCATGGGGATTTTTTCCACCTCTCAGATTATTTTTTATGTGAAATAGGTTTTGAAAACTATTTATCAGCTACAATCATATTCAACAGAAATTGATATGAACTAAACTTATTCTCACAAATTATAGAGCCCAAGGGTAAAAGCACTTTTTAAGTGAAATCATCCCATCTGACTCTTAAAAGAACTAAGATTCAAACAAAAATTCCTTTGGATAAGAACAGAAATTCAAAGACAATCAAGAAGAACTAAGGTTCAATCACAAACTCCATTGGATAAGAACAGAAATTCAAAGGCAGTGAAGACCCAAACTTATTTCCAGAAGCATTTTTTTAGAAAACAAAGACTTATATATGAAATTCCCTCCCCCCCCTAAAAATAAATAACATACTTTTGAGACTAATAATCTAACTCTGCTGTGGCTGAAAGAATTATTTAACACAATTTCTTCGTGCTATACTATCACATTTCCTAAGCCTATGTTCTAGAAGCAAAAAGTTCCCTACAATATTTTACAAAGTTAATGAAGGAAACAAAATTTAGCTGGGTGATCACCCAATGTTAAATTGCATCACTCAGATGAAGAAATAAAGCACTGACCCAGAATGTTTTGTAAGCAGTATCTACAGGACCAATCTGTGTTACAGAGGACACGCCATCCATTCTAAACCATCTCTTTAAGCATTCTGGTTTATCTTCTGCCATGACAAAAACAAAAGCATGCTCCTTGAAACCAATTTATAAACACAAAACCAACAGTTAAAAAATGTGGCTGTTTCTTTAACACAACTGAACAGAAGAATTTAGCTAAATTTTCAATATACTTGCATATGCTAAAAACTCCAAGCATGTTCTCTATAAGTTCTCACATACCTGTAAGATTCAGAGAAGCTTTCTTGTTAAAGACTGCAATCACTTTGGGATTTCTTTGCATTGTACTGTTACTTCTACTACACCCATAAAATTCCAACACTGGCTATTGAGTGGGATATTAAACTAATTAGCTACTTTTTTTTATTATCTCCCTTCAACAAAAATTAACATAAAAATGTAATTTTTCACTCTGCATTTAGTTCAGCAAATTGTAAAAATGAACATGCATTCTAGAAAACTAAAAGAAAAATTCTAAATATCTAAAATACAAATCCTGCTAAATTACTTTTAAAATTTCCAGGGTATATCTGTTATGCTTTGATTTCCACTCTAGTTATTTCCATTTAATCCTTACCAGAACTAATGTACATAAGCAATAAACAGATCTCTAGCTTTTATATTCTAGCTCTGTAGGGAAATCCATTTAGAAAATCCCTTTAGAAATATGTGGAGGAGCAACAGAAAATTAAAACCAGCTTTTTTTTCTTTAGCATAAGATTAACCCACTCAGAAATGCACTCAAAAACTTAATCACAGGAGTCCCAAGCGTCATTTAGGATTGCACTTATTGTGCAGCAACACATTACAATCAAAACCAACCTAAACTACATCATAATTCCTCTTGAAAAAAAAAAAAGTTTAATCAGCATGAGTCACATCTTCATGGTTGGGTTTGGTTGTTTTGTTTTCTTAAAAAAAACCAAACAAATGCTCTTGTTCTCTATCATAGCTAGAAAACTAGGATGAAAACTTGGAAAAAAATCAGTATTTTCTTTTCTAAAACTGACCCACAGTGTTGGCAGGAAGAGTCATGGAAGGGATAGGAAGTGTCAGAAGAGTTACTTCTATCTTTAAAATAAAATAATTTGAAATGATAATTTTATTCCACTTAAACTCACTAGCAAATTGACTAGAAGATAGTCTTTTCCCACTAATATGTTTAACTACTTATTTCCTGCATGTCTGCTTGTCTTCTAAACATCTGACTCTTCTTTGAGTCATCTCTACAAAGTACTGAACACATGTCATGCTTCTTTCACCACCACCACTTCTACCAAGTCCTTGGTTCCATCATGTTTGAACAGCAGAACATGAAAAAATCAATTTGGGACCTTTTTGGCCAAACCTGCAGACAATTTTGCTTTTTAAGCAGCACGTAACACTGAGATGTTTATTTCCAGATGAACTTTTGAAGATGTTCCAGCTCATTCAAGAATACTTATATTTTGTTTAATAGTCTTACCTTTCCTCACAGACACCTGCTTCTGCTTTCATTCATTTTCAATTTGATCCGCTTGAAGCTTGGCAAGCCCTTTATACACCCTGCCTCTTAACAAACCACACAGAAGATGTTGAAGGTAAACCAAAAATAAACATTGGCAATGCAAGCTAGAGAAGAGAGAGGATGGGATGGGGTGGTTGTGCCATGGCACAGTGACAAACTCCCAATGTTGTGACAGCACTGGAAAGCTTCAGCGAAGAACCCAAGCAAGCCACTGACCTGCTGGGAATCAACACAAACTCACTCAATTCCCCTTTCTGAAAGGACCAACACACCCCACCCCCAAACTTTTAAGCTTCTTCCTCTTTCTCTCTTGCCTACTAGTTTTTAATCAAATGAAATTAAATGACATTTTATCCTCCTGGTCCTATAATACTGGAAAAGATTATTACATGAATTTCTCCTGCAGTGACTCATCATTCCGTTGTTAAATTACGATAGTCCCATCAGAGTCCCCCCGGGAATTTCATAACCAGTTTGTGACTGCAGGTTTTAGAAAGCATTTGGCTCTCTCATGACACACAGAGAGCAACAGCCTAAAATTTCCCAGCTTTCATTTTACAGCTAGATCTACCAAAGTTAGAGAGACACAAAGAGTTGGGGTTCACCATTTTGGTATACAAGACTTGGTACAGAAAAGCTCCCACAAACAATACCTTTTAAGCATTTCATTTTACTATGGCTGATCTGGAATTCCTGTAATGATCATGTTCCACATGTAATAAAGTTAACTCCACAACTCTTGACAGCCTTTGTGATTATTTCTCCTTTGCTGTGTAACAAAATGAGATTGCAGAACTTAACACAAAATTGAGACTCAAACGTGACACATAAATTGAAACATCATAATGCTTGCTTTTAAAAGCTCACAACTCCAGTATTTTCCACTCTCTTCTTCCTTTATTTTTTAAAGGCGAGAACCTTATATTCTTTTTTAAGTAATTTGATTCTTTAGATGTATGACTTCATTTTCCCCTAATTACTTCAAGCACTCTATCAGATGATCTTTCAGAAAGTGTTTTTTCTTCCTCTCACCACCCTGACATTGTCTGAAAGAGGACTCTGACATATTGGACAACATCTCCAAAAGACTGTGGCAAATTGTACAAAAACCCTAAGGCAGGCTGAGTTAGGGTACAGGACATCCCAAACAGCCTCCTGTCCTGGGCATCAGTGCCCCATGAGCAGCCTCTCTCTCCCCACTCCATGAGACAAACTCCTGCCATGTCTCTTTTGTCCAGGCAATCTCTCTGGATCATTAATACACTGTGATAAAGATCATTAACACATTGTGATAAGCAAGCACACATAAGGCATTTCCCATGGCTCTTTCCAATACACAGAATTAATTTCTTCTAAAACCAGAAAGGCTGCTATTCCCCAAAAAGAGACCATGCAATGAATTATTCTTTAATTCTATCAATTATTATTAATAGAATTTATTTAACTCTATTAATTAATTCTATTAATTATTTAATTTGATTCTTGAATTCTATTTATATTATTCAACCCCCAGTCCTGTTTATCCACACTTTTTCAATGAAACAAAAATTAAAAATCCATATTGACAGTGACCATCTTGGGTGCCTTCAGCAAGTGCAATCAGCTAAACCATTTTACCTCCAAGTTGTCTAATAAAAAATAAAATAAATAAAAATCAGCCTCAAAACAACCTTCCTAGAAAACGCTGTTCCTTCCTGCAATGGTTTAATACAGAACCACAAGAGACAGCCCCACAATCACTCCTCTCCCCTCTGAAGCTCCTGCTGTTGGCATTTGTCCCCTTCTTGCCTCAAAGAAACGTTTCATTGAATGGCAGCCATTCAAGAACAGTGAGTAGAGCATTTTGCAGCACTCCTCCCAGCTTAAATGCTCATAAGAATCACCCAACAACATGAATGCCATGTTTAAAATATGATCAGAAGAAAAATTAGCTTGCAAGAATCCCACCCTTAGCCAGTACCACATCAATGCCATTGATAACACTTGAACAGCGATCCATGCCTAATGGAGAATTTCCACCCAAAACTGGGCTTCACAAGTGAAGAAACTAAAAAACCAGAAGCCAGATTTTTTTAAGAAAAAAATCAACTAGAAACCCAGAACTTTGCTGTGGGAGAAAGGAAATCCAGCCACAAACCCTGCTGCAACAGCTGAGAACACAGCCTCAGCACCTCACCACTCATGTTTCATCTCCCAGAAAAGTTACAAAGAACAACAATGATGCAATGAGTATATTTTCAGTTGTACCGATGATGCAATGAATATATTTTCAGTTGTATCGATGATGCAATGAGTATATTTTCAGTTGTATCAATGATGAATTAGTATATTTTCAATGTTAGCAATGATGAAATTAGAACAGTTTCAGTTTTAGCCATGATGAAATAAGAATATTTTCAGTTGTATCAATAATGAAATTAGCATATTTTCAGTGTTAGCAATGATGAAATGAGTATAGTTTCAGTTTTAGTAATGATGAAATGAGTATAGTTTCAGTGTTAGCAATGATGAAATGAGTATAGTTTCAGTTTTAGTAATGATGAAATGAGTATAGTTTCAGTTTTAGTAATGATGAAATGAGTATAGTTTCAGTTTTAGCAATGATTAAATGAGTATAGTTTCAGTTGTATCAATGATGAAATTAGTGTATTTTCAGTTTCAGCAATTATGAAAAGAGTATAGTATCAGTTTTAGCAATGATGATGAAATGAGTATAGTTTCAGTCGTGTCAATGATGAAATCAGTGTATTTTCAAGAAACTTGCAGAACTATTTGTTTTGAAAATGGCACTCTTTCCACTTTTTACCGGATTGGAAAAAGCACCCACAACCAGAGTACTGATTTATTTAAAACATACTACAAAGGAAAAACTGGAGAATAGCTAGCTAGCATCCAAGCTATGCTGCCTAACATTTCAGCTCCCTAGAAGAAAAGGAAACACCTGGAAACTGCTGCCTGAAGAAAGAGAAATACAATGGAGACTCTCTCATGCAATTGGCATTCATGCAAATGTCAAAGTAACAATATTTTTTCTTGGAGTAATATTGTTATTATTATACTGCATAGTCTAACAAAGGTAAGTGCACAAGAACAAAAACATGATGAGACAAATAGGTTCTGTAGTATTTCTACAATATCAAAGCCACCATCAACTAGTGTATTCCAAGCCAATCAAAGCTAGATCACAGTGCTCATCTCTGTTTTTACTGATCTTCCTCAGTGGGATGACACGCCAACATTTCTCACAATAATAAATTTTTCATACTTGAAACAAGAGCTAGTGTTGGCTTGAAAATGCAAAGAAGGTCAAAATACGAGGATGTTTGTTAAGGCTAACAATAAATATTTATTACTGCATTGCCAGCCACTGTTGGTCTGTATCAACGTATTTCTTCTTATTTTATTTGTATCTATTCCATCTCTTAGTGGGAAAAAAAAAATCCTGAGAGCAGGAAAGCAATATAAACAAAACAATCAACACATTGCAAGATGCTTTTTGCTACTTCATTTTTCTGGTGTTCCTACGATGAGTCATGTTCTCTAAGCTCGCTGTCTGAATTTCCTTGGTATTCACAACAGAAATTGGTCATTGTCACAACACAACTTGTTTTCCACTCTGCTTTATTTTCCAAATATCAACTCTAAGTGCAATAAAGGACATCTGACCTCTTGTTCAAACACCTTGGGTTTTTCTACAGCTTACTATTTTAAGGCACTCAACTATTTAATATACACTAGGCAGAACAAGCTGAATTGAAGTGGGGAGCATTGACAACAAATTCTATAGGAACTTTTTCTAGCAGTGATTTTTTTTTCCCCCCAAGAAATAGTTGATCTGCTTTATCCTTTTATTATCACTTCTTTCACAACTAATTACTGCAAAGGTATGAATAGAGACATTGTAAAAATAGTTACTGTTGTCAGTGTTCCTTGAATAAAGCACACAGACTATTGTTTGGGACCCTATTTAAAGTCCACTGTGAGAAAAGGCAATCTCTTCTCAGTCCCTCAGGATTTTATTTTCTTTCTGCAAAGCTCAAAATTGAGAATTAATGTTTAGTGCTGGCCTTTGTCAAGACCAACCTCACTGAACCTATAGTTTCAATCAACACAGAGAGAAAATTAATCCGAAGGACAAATGAAATCTATAATCTTTTCCTTCTAAGAGTAAGGAAAAATACATCCAAACTTCAACCTCTCTTCTTCCAATTTCAAGACCAACTTCAGCTTCAGTGTATGAGCAAAGATTTTTCATCCAATAACGCATCAGGTCTATATGGCACCAGACAGGAACAGAAGTTGTATTGCTTTGAAATCCATAATTTTCACCCAAACTGAGTTATTAACATGTCACTCAGGCCTTTCTAACAGCTATTCTTTGGGAGATGGCCAAAAGGTACAAGGATTTGTATATTGCTGAGGTTTTTCTTTAATTCCACTTCTTTATTACATCATCAAACCACTTGGGATTGACCATGATGCACCTTAAAAAGCAGGAATCCATGGAGATATTGAAGGGCTTTCATTTTAAGATAATTGTCCAAATGGACAGAGAAGCAAAAATTTTTTTCAGAAAAAAACTTCCCAGGTCACTGCATGCAGCAACATCCTAAATGATAATTCTAGGAACAGAAAAATATGATTATTCCCTTTTTAATGCTATTTGAAATGCACAAAGAGATGATATATATAGAGAGTTCTGTTCAGGACATGTCTATCAACAAACCCTAAAATCATCTTGTTTGGTAACTTTAAGTACCATGTAATGTTACAATTATGAAATTAGTATATTTTCAAGAAACTTGCAGAACATATTTGTTTGAAAATGCCATTCTTTCCACTTTTCACAGGATTGGAAAAAAAAGCCCAACATATATTCTATATTTCTATATCGAAAAAAAAAAAAAAAGCAGACAAAACCATTTTATCCAAATTAATTCACAACCTCCAAAAACCCAAATTCAAAACTCCAAAAGCCCTGGAAGAGCAGAAATGGGGTCTTCATGGCCATTAAGCCAAGCAGGGGCCAGCACACTGAACTTCAAAGTTTTGGGGCAAAAGCACACAGTTTGAATAGGATGAATTCACCATAGGATTAATTCAGTAATATAAATTCAATTTGAATTCATCATAGGATGAATTCAGTAATATAAATTCAATTTGAATTCATCATAGGATGAATTCAATGGGAGCAATTTTCCACACACACACATAAGCCAGCCAAGTTATTTCTGGGACCAATGTTATTTAAAACATTCTCACACTACCAAAACCACATACCTGCTACAGAAAATGCTTTTTAATTAACAGAAAATACATTCTCAGAGGATGCAATGCTCTAATTCAGAAACTTTCACAAAAAATGAATGAAAGAAAAAAAAACCCTGTTCTGTAGCAAAGTGCTCTAAAAGAAAGCAAAAGTGTCAGGTTTGTGTATTTTCACCCTAGTACCTGATCTAAATCTCATTTGCTGCTGAAGTTGTTCACCAACAAAATGAACACTACATTTCTCCTGGTCACCTCCAAGGCATGCACAACTCAAAGCTATAATCCAGATTTCCACAAACTGCTGATTGTGAATCAACTTATGCCAGCACTGATAATCCCCTGGAGCTCTCTGACATGGCAAACATGTTAAAAGTATTGTTTAGGTATGCTGAAAACGGCAATTGAACAATCAAGTTTTTTACATTAAAGAAAAAAAAAATTCTCCTAAACATTGACCACATATTCAACATTTGCATTTCTTACAGCACTATACATGCACTGCATATAATTCTGTCCATAATTTCCCACTAAATCAGAGTCACCATTTCATCTCCTTTCCTACATGGACTGTGAGCTTTTTCAAAGAAATCTCACTATCAGTTTTTGCAAAGCACAGCAAAACACGTCAGTCTAAAATTATTATGTGAGATACATGCAGAAAATCTTGGTTCTGCAGCTCATCACTTTTGAAGCCACATGTCTTGGAGCAGAGTTTGGAGAGATCCTGGGCAAATATAACAGAAATGAAAAAGAAAAAAAAAATTGGGACTGTCTTTTCTTAACATATGTTCTGAACAAGTCCAGAAAATTGTAATAACCAACAGGAAGCTCAATTTTAATTGTGTAATAACTTTAAGGTAAAATTTTGTCAGAGATAGAAAGGAAACCATGCCAAATCTCCTCACAGATTTCAGGCATCATTTGGCATTTTAAGTTGTTCACAATTATTTCTGAACAAACCGTGATGGTCAGTGTGTGCAGCAAATAAAAAAGAACTTGGCACAAAAGGAACTTTGAACCACTCCCTTAGGTCACTGTGAACATATTTATGTATTAATAAAAATAAAATAAAAAGCAATTCTTGAAAAACCTAGGTAAACAAACACTTCCAAACCAAAAAAACCCCCAAAGCTATTAATTGCAGTGCCAGTGCAAAGTCACAGCCAGGTAAAGCGACTGCCAGCAGCTCAGTTACACAGAGCAATCCAACAGCTCGGTGTGGGCTTTGGGACACCTTATTATGGGAACAAACAATCCATTGGAGAGAGACTAATGGAAGTGGGATCACTTTTCCTCTGAAAGACACATGGAGTCTTTTTTCTGTCAACTCAAGTTCATGGCTGGACTCAGCTTACAGCTCTGATCGGGCCAGCATGCTTAAAACCCCACGGTGCGTACAAGCCTCATGAGTATTCTCCTGCCAATAGCTAAAAATTACCTTTATTCTAGATTCTTACTATCAAAATAAGTTATTTATTATCTTCATCATCATTATTAGTTCTTCTAACAATGCTCAATTTATTTGAAATGTAACAGAGTAAGAAAGCTTCAACCAATTAAAAAAGAAAATCACAAACGCACAAAAAACCGCAACCAATACCCCCAGGCCTCTCCAGAAGAACACATTCTCCTATTCTCCTTGAAAAATTACATATTTTTACTGTTCATCTTGGGCTGAGGTGTAAATCCAAGATCACAACTTGCACAAAGTTACCAACTCAATTATACTATGAATCAAAGTTGCTGCTAAGAGTAATTTGCCCTCAACATCAAAAAAAAAAAAACTACTCATCCAAACATTTTAAGCAGTTTCATCTTAGTAATATTATTTCACTTAACATTCCCTACTGATTAAGTAATGGCTATTAAAAAACCCCAAAAAACCACGAAACAAAAAACCTCAACAAATTTTCAAATACATGATTCTTCTCCAAGAGCAAGTCAAAAGGCAGTCATTTGGGAATAATTTCCAATTTGATTTTAACATCATTCATGCAATAAGTTTATTAACTGTTTTTCCAGAAACCAACTCAGTGAATTCTCTTCTCTCTCCACTTACTTTCATTCTCTGTAACTCATGTAAGAACGCAGGTTACATTAGCCCTCTTTTCAAAAAATTTATAGAATATTTTTGCACCATGGTAGAATTCAGCCATATATTTATGAAATACCAACACATATTTTTCAAAGGCTTTATTTTATTTTGCATTAAAATATCTCAAAATAATTTACAACTAGCCTAATTTTCTTTAGCAATTTTATAGTATATTTTACAGCAATTGTTTACCACATGGTAAAAAAAACCCTATAACTTTACTGATAAGGTAACTAACTATAGCTGAACACAGTCACACTCTAAAACAAGTGGCAGCACAGCTCATTTTTCAGTATTTAGAAATGCAGTGCTACTAAACTTCATCCAACAGGGAAGATTTAATGACCTCCAATACACTGTAACTGGAGATGCTCATATTCTCATCCAGCATGCAGATACTATACACTAATACATAATTAAAGAACAGGCAGTTACTGATTTATATTTATGTGAGATCAGCTTTACAAAAAGGAACATACTTCAGGCTCACAGGCAATTAAAACCAGATTAATTTCCTACCACAAACATGAGTTCCAACTCCTAGTGAGAACAGCATGACTTGTAATGTGCTTTTATACCCTTTATTACATTAATACAGCAATCAAAACAAAAACTGTCAATCACCCCTGACAAAAATACTGAGAATAAAAACCTTGTAGAACTATGCATTATAATCTATATAGTATGTTCATATTTATATTTGTTTTCATATAATCTATTGATTAGAGAAATAATCTATTGATTACTTGGCCCTTCAGAGCACAAAATCCAAGACCAGGAATTCCCAGCCTCTCGTGGAAACTGCCCAGGTGGTTCAACAGTGGCATAAAAAGTCTGAGCAGAATGCAATTATGGCAATAAAATATCTTTAAAATGTTGATGTAAGCCAGTGGAAAAAAAAACAGGCATGCACAATCTGCCATCTCAACAAGGGTCTCTTTGCTTCCATTTTAAGGCAAAAACATCCTCAATTAAGTGCACCAGCTGTGCACTTAGGTACAGAATGCCATGGTGGAAACCCCAGAATGCAATGGCATGACGAAATCGAGCAAATTTTCGGAGTGGAGGTTTTATTTTTTTAAAAAAACCAAGATGTTCAGCTGTGAGTTGCAGAAAGCACAAACAAGTGGATCAAGAACACATGAAACCACACTTTGGGGCTGAAGCTGTTGAGCCAATTGGTTGTGTTTGCACGTGGCAGCGGAGATGCTATCGTGAACCAAAAGCTGGGGAGAGGCAGCAGAGCCAACTCCACTTGCTGAGAACACTTTGTTTACCAACAAAGCACTGCCTGTGGCAGCATGCTGCTCAAGGAGGAGCTGCTTTGGCTCCTACCTGTTAGTTCCCAGTGGCTGAAACAAGGATTACATCTAATTACACAGATTGGATAGAGACAGTGTTTTAATTAGCTGGTTCTAACACAGCAGTGCTGGAAAACTCAACAAATGGGCCCAATGACACTGAACACCCTACTGCAAAAAGCTGCTTTTTTAAAAATGCCTACAAACACACAGAAAATAAGACAGCTTTTACCACAAGAAAAGTATAAATCCAGTAAACTTGCTTGCTCCCCTCTGTCTGGTATTTATTGCCTGCAAACAAATTGTTTTACTCAGTTTTTTATGGTGATGCCTACATGCCATGATCCTTTATTAGAGACCAAAGCAATTACCATTAGCAAAACTAACTTGCTTTATGATCTGCACACACACAGAATGCAGTTCTTTTCAAACAAACCTGTTATCTAACTCAAGATCAAACAAATGAATATGACAGAGTAGGGAAGACCATGCAGATAACAGTACCAATTCCATGCAATTACAGATAAGCAGTTGCATCCTTCAGCACAAGGCAATTAAATGTGTTTATTTAGCTATCTTGGAATCAACATGCACAGCTAGATGGGCCTGTGAGTTTTTTAACTGTTAGCTTTACCCTGTATTTTCATCCACAAGTCAGTTGCACAAGAAGAGAATAATTAAATAATTATAGTTTTAAATCATCTCTTCAACAAGCAGAACCTGAGCCACCAAGTGTGCTCTAATCCACATTAGACATTGAACAGCTCAAACAGGACACAGGATTAAGAGTTTATCTCAGTGGGATACATATTTTTCCTACTGAACTTCACATAATTTATGTTATTAAGCTTATTTTAAGATGGGAGGACTCTTCTGTTCTGAACACAGAATATCCTCATGCAGGGGGATGCACCCTGGCACTCTGCCTATACCAGCACCACACAAATGAGGGCACAGCTGAGTTGTCCTCCACCTCCTTTCCATGAGTGGAACCACTCAAGAATAGTCATGTCTACTCTAAATACATGTCATCACCCTAAAAATCTCTGTATGGAAAGGTTAAATGCCTTAATGCAAAACCCAGCACCATTATTGCTTTTCTTGCTCTTCTTTTCATGTCGTTGTTGTTTTTGGTAACTTGGCCCTTGTATTCCACTCTTTTGCTTTCAGCATGTATATATTTTAATATACTACTCAAATAGAAAACTAGCAACCTGACTTGCTGAGCAAAAATAATGACATTGCTAAACTGTACAGGAAAATGCTTTACAGAACCATAAAAAACACAGGACTAAGAATATGTTTCCAAGTGCACTTACTGGACTGTTTGATAAATTATTTTAACTATTACAGTCCTTGAAACTATTCTAAAGTTGGTACCTTAATTGTTTCATGCCCTAGTAAGTGTTAAAATTTATCTTCTGGATTTTCCAAATGCCAGGTTCTGAGCACTTATTCGTGCCCACTCAGAGCCAGGTCAACACGACAGAATTTTTTATAACCTTTGCTGAAATGAAGTCTGGAGTCTCTAATTATTCTCTCCACCAGCAGATAAAAGACTAACAAATACTTCCAAGACTGGTGCTGCTGACACCACATAGTGATTTTAATTTTTTCCCTTCCTGCCTGGAAGAACAAAGTAGCCCACTAGAAATTTTGTGCACCATTTGTAAAAGCAATCCATCGACCACAGCAAGGCAAAAGCATTGGCTGGGACATGAAATATGTCCCTGTACACAGAAGAAAACCTCTGAACACTCAAGTGTTCCAAGTATGTCATCACCATTAATCTGGTGGTGTTATGAAGAAAGCATTGTCCCACCCAATTCAAAAAACATTGTTTGTTAATTAGTGTACATGAACAATCCTGAAAAATTCCTCTAGCTAAAGCAAATGACAACCCCACTACTGGTGAGATTTTCCAGACTTTTGTGCTGAGATACAAAAATCCCATTAACAGGTGAGGAATTTTGTTTCTTTATCTTCAGTACTCCAGCTTAGACCAGACTGAGTCTGCCAAGCAAATTCTGCCTAATCCAAAGAATTTTGAAGTGCTAAAACCCAAAAAAATCTATGTGCTAATGGTGTATGAGAAATGGGATGAGAACAAATAGGGAATTATCACCACTTTTAACTCTATAACCAGGATTACATTAATAATATTTTATAAATTAATCAACTTTATCACCAAAAACTACTGCTGTAGCTTGTACTACTGTACAAACCACAACACAACAGTTCCCAAATTACTAAATTCTAAGTCCAAGCTACAGCTTTCCACCACAGCAATCTTCTCTTAAATCTCCTTCACAGAGCAAGAAAAAAACCATCTTCCATTTCAACTCAACTTATCTGATTTTACCTAGAAACAGAATACTTCCAAGTAGAGCTTTATTCTCCTCAGGTGAATGCTTTGCTTTAAATCTTTACTGCTTTCTTTCAAATTGAAAAAGATGCTTTGAAATATGCTGCATTTTACTCTTCAAGAACTAATTCTATTGCTAGTCTCTAGGACAAATATGATTTTGGTGACCATATTCAAAACATCTAAGCTTCTTCACAACTGATGAAATAGAACAAATACCTACATGACAGACTTACAGCCATAAAACTACTCAAAAATTTAGTTTTTAAAACGTAGCTAACATGCAAAATCAAAATAATAAAAACTTTGATAGAGAATAAAACTAAATTGGAGAAACATAAAAACCTGTTAGAAAAGGAGCAGAACCAGATAAAACCAAGGTAAAGACAACAAAGGAAAAATGCAGGAAGAAGGAAATCCTTTAGAAAGGAAGGAGGCTGAAAAAAGACCTGCATCAGTAAGGCTCACACTCCTAGGAGAAAGTTGGTATGAGGGAAATCTCCAGTCCAGAAAAACAATAAAATCACATTCAAAGAACAAATTTCAGAGCCAACTGATCATTTCAGGAGAGAGCAGAACACCTTCCATCACTGCTGCTTTATATGAAACCAGGCTTAGACGAGGACAAGAAAATAGGAAATGTGGAAAAGAATTCCCTTAGGACACATCTCTCTGGTCCAATAAAACATCCAAAGGCTCCAGCAGTTTTCTGTGGAGGGCTATTAAAATTGTTTTTATACAGCTGCAGCAGATGGTATGATTCACTTATCTCAAAATAAAAGAGCTCAGGGAACTTGATGATATTATCCAGCATCAAGTTAGAACAAATAAAAAAGTGCCTTTCATGCAAATATTGAAACCATGAATAACGTGGAGAGCAGTCCAGTACGTAACACACTTTGTAGAGAGATGGAAGTAGAAAAAACACTGTGCCAGTGATTGTCCCAGCACATGCCACAGTCAAGAGGGCCACAATGCACACCAGAAAACTTCAGAAAGATTCAACTCATAAAAATAACACCTTACCTCTTCAGGAGGCTGCAAGAGTCAGCCCATGCAGAGGAGCACCTCACCTCTTCAGGAAACTGCAAATGGCTGCTTTTTTTGCTCCTCAGCCCAGCCTTTTATGCCCTCCTGTTGATGCCCTGCACCTGTGAGCCCTCTGCTCCCTGTGTGATTGCTCAGCACCCCTGGGCACTCCATGGCTCCTCACCTTCAATAGCATTCACCTGTCCTGCACAGCTGCACCAATCTGGGATCACCACAATCTCTATTCTCACAACTGCATTCTAGTGAGCACACTAGTCATTAACCAACACTAAACCCACACTGTGCAGACCTGCAACCTATTAAAGCATTAAAATAAAAGAAATTTAAATAATTAAAATACTCCAAATACTTGCTTTATGTATACTCAGCCCCACTCCCAATCACCACAAACTCCGTGCCCACAAATGATATTATACAAGTACAACCCTCAAAGTTCACCCTGCAAGGAAGTCCTTCCATGACTTTTGTCAGGTGAAGGTAGCACCAGGTAGAAAATAAAAATTCTCTCCCTTCCCCTTCTTTCAGGCTTCCATCAGCACCTGCAGCAATGGAATTTTGGTGTGCCAGGAACTGGACACCTGGCCAGGTGCACTCCTGATTTGAACCAGTGCTGTGGCACTGATGCTCCTGTGACTCAGCAGTGTCCTTCCATCTAAAGAGCTTCAGTGAGAAGAAAAACTGTTCAAGAGAAAAAGAATATATCATCAAAGAATCTTCCACCTCCTCCAATCACTGAAGAGGCCTTTGCTCACCATCCCAGCTTCAGCATTCATCACATATGGAAGTTGTACAGGCCTTTCTTACAGATCAAAATTACTGTCTCAGTAGTTTTTAGAAATAAGAAACTAAGCTGCAACCATCCATTCATGTTCTCGCTCCTCTGCTCTCAGTGGGAACAAGCAGGAGTCCTGCACAAAGCCTGCAAGGTTTGTTTTCTCTAATAATGCAAATGACCAAAAAAAAAAAATCAAATCAAATCAAACCTTGCTGTCCTCCCAATGCTTTAAGGTAGTTTTATTTTCCTTAATGAAACAGACAGCTTCAAGACATGTCCTGTTGTCCCATGTGCCCCATCCAGCCCTGTGCCTCAAGCTGCATGATGGCAAGAAACACACACACAAAGGAAATGAGGAACAGGAGAAAGAAAGGCTCCAAATGCTCCTGGAAAACACTGCTCATGACCTGGGGATGGTGGGCACACACGTGGACAAAAAAAGCACCATTTATTGCTATAAAACAGGGCAGAACACAAGATGAACATCAGATGTGAAAACTACCAACATTGAAAACGTAATTGGCAAGACAACACAAAAAATCTGTTTATTTTTAAGTCTGATTTTTAAAAAGCCTCGAATGATGCTTTAAAGAGTTTAGGAATAGTGAAGAAACATTAATCAGTACTAATAGGACAGTTCTTAATGACTACAAGTTTAAAAGGTCCTCAAAGGATTCTAAACATCTGTAAATGCACAGGCATGGTAAAGAGCATAATTACTGAATATGTGACCTAACAGAGCAAAAAATCCAAACTGAGTACTATAAAAATCAGAGAGGATAGTAAAAGATAATGACAACAACAGGTCTATTCAACAGCAACATCTTACACCACACAAACTTTAACAGCAAAGTACAATTAATCCAAGTAGCTAAAACCAAAACACTTCAGTGGGATGGCAGTCAGTAACACAGAGCTGACAACTGTGCTTTAATTACATTTGAGACTGTTACCAATTAGTTAGTCTGCAGCACTACAGGCTTCATGCTATGACTCAGTGCACTGACTCATTCAGGAAAACTTTCCTACACAACTACCCGGGCACCCACAAGGATGCAAGATCAAAAGGAAAGTACTTACACTGACCTTCTTAGCAAAAGTCTTGTTTTAAATTTAGATGACCAAAAGTAGATAGTGACACAAGTGCTCAAGTAGGCTTTTTGAAAGGGAGACTTTCAGGAGCACTGTTTTAACTCCATTTCAGATAAACATCTCAAAAAATCAAAGTACAAATAATGCTTTGTACAGTTAGAGACTGAAGAAGCACATTGGGTTTGGGTTTTTTTTAAGCTGCTCAAGTAGCATTATTTACTATTAATAAAAATATCTACCATCAAAAATCCTGTTTTCTGTCACTTAAGAGTCCTGTCTGATTTGAACAGTTGAAGGCTGAAATTTTTTCTGTGTTGGAAGTTGGAAGCTGATGGAAGGGGGTGGCAAAGAGTGACAAAATGTCTTCAGCCATCTCCTTGTTTTGAGAAAAAAAAAAACAACCCTGTGGTTAGATTTCTGAATTTGAACAATTCTACATTGCACTACACAGAAATGGGATTTTGAAGTTTGGCAGTGGAAACAACAGGAAGATAATCCTGGGTGAAAGATTCTTCTGGTGATATTCACATGGACCTCCACAAACCTGTTAAGATTTCCAAGTAAGACTTCTGTGCCAGGCTATGATGCCAAAGCTGCAAGTGCAGGATCCTGGAAAAGGATGTGTTAATTATTCTCATCTGATCTAATAACTTGGGAGTTTTATTTTAGGCCTAGAAGAAATTGGAGGAACAGGTAAGGCTCTTGAGGGTTAAAATGAGCATGAATGTTGCAATTAAGAAATATTTTTAAATTAAAGCATGTTTTCTCCAGAACTACACTAGAACCTACAAATCTCAGTATTTAACGTAAGTTTTTAGCAGATGAAAAAGCTGTAACTCAGAACAGGCACATGTCATCTTCTCAGAGCAAAGACAAAGAGGAACAACTTACCTAACACTGGTACTAGACCAATCAGTTAGGCTACCAAGTTGCACAAGACGTGAAGTGGTAGGTGTAGGAGTAATTAGGCATTAATTTTCTCCTGTGTTTTCCCTCTTGCAGTTAATTTCTCTCAGCACAGGTGTTTACTGTGTACTTTCACAAGCCAATTAAACTCAGCAACATGGCCCAAAAAAAGAGAAACAGAGAGAAAGCTGCATTTTTTTCTGACATGGGAGTGTGTTTAGCTGATGTGCAGAGGTCAGGGAGAGACAGGAGCTCGGGGAGTGTCAGGGTCCAGGACATTGCTCTGGCTGCCCTGAAGGACTTGAGACCCTGGCAGGGGGCTCAGAGACCTTGGCATGGAGGCAGAAATACCTGTACCTTTGTGTGCCTTTGATTTTAGCCCATGGAAACAATTCCCAACTTTGTGTGAAGAGATACAAGCCACAAGGGTTTGAGTAGAATGACAGTGAATTTGTCACAGGGCGAAAAAGTAGAACTTTGGGGATTTAGAATGGAGGTTCAAGAGGCAAGATGGAGGAATCTGGGCCTGTCCTGTACTTCTCCTTCTTGTCCTCCCCCTTCTGCTGTGATGGTGGCACTTTTGGATTGGTTTAGAGTAGAGACAGACTGTCTAACATAGGTGATAGGTATTGGAAAATTATTGTAAATAAAGTACATGTATGTTTTAGTATAAAAAGCTAACACCACCCCAAGGGCAGTCAGTGTGCCACAAACCAACCTGCTGGACAGACCTCAGCAGGTCAGAGAAAAAATGGGATAAGAGAAAATAAACAACCTTGAAAAGCAGAACTGAGGAAATCTCAACTTCTTCTTTGGTTGTGGGGCAGGGAAAAAAGACTTTCTAACCTCAGGAGCCATTTCAGCAATACAAAACCCCAGAAGGGAGGTGGTGACACAGTGGGGAGCAGAGACACTGGACCTGTCCCCTTCAGTGGCATCACTCCTTTGCACTCTGCTTGGCTCCTCCAGCAAACCCTCAGGAACAATCCATCACCTCCATTCCAGTTTTCTTTCCCAAAGTGGAGTAACACTGGAAATGGCAACATCCAAGCCAGTAACTGAGAAATGCAGCCAGCTGAGAGAGGGACACTGGAACTTTGGCCACACAGCCCCTGTGACACTCAGGAGGTCACCACACCAAGCAGGTAGGTCGTGCTGTTCCTCTTTTTTCTGTCTGTAAAACTCAGAAACTCTGGATCTGCTTCCCAGACTCGCTGTGACCTCACCAGCTGCAGGTAGTTGTCCCTCCAATGTGCTGCAAAGCTCTCCACCAAAATGCTGATTGGAAGAAGTGGAAAAACCAGGCAAAGAGGCATTTCTGCTTGGGCACTCAAAGCAGAATTTCAGCATTGCTGCCTCTATATTCTGCCAAGTGGAAGCAATACTACTGTGCTACTTTATAAGAGAGCTGTAAACATAAATTCTCTGTAATGAATTTGAATTAATTCACCTATAAAGATAATCTGTGGATGATTCAAAGGTTGTAGGGATATAATTTAAGAAACAAAAGTCTAAATTCAAAGCAGAGTTTGAACAGTGAACAGCATATAAGACATGCCCATGAACAAAATATTTAGTTTATTTCCCCAGCACTGTCTGGCTGTACCTACCTGAACAGGCCAGTGGAAGGAGAGTCTCAAAGGACAGAACCACCCTTTTGTCTGGGCCCTTGCACAAAGGCCAGTAGGTTTCATTCCAGATCACTTCCAAGGTCATTTTCTTTTTTTAATAGTGTCCCAAGATTACAGTTTGCTTATAAATTCAATGCCAGCAGAGGTCAGCATTCAATCCTGCTCACCAATTACCCATGTAAAAAATTCTCCATCCAAAAAGAGAGAAGTCAAACAATATATACAAACAAAATACACACTATGTATGCCCACTCCCAAACTCACAATAGCAATACTGCTGGTTGTAAATAATGGCATCTATCAAAACTTCAACTATTGGATCAGATCATGTTTCTAGAACTACTCTAAATCTAGAACTACTTCTGCTAAAGCAAAAATACTGATTAGAAGATTTAGCAATAGGAGATCTTCTCCTTCTTAGCATTTCAGCCCCCAGTGGGAGAAAACTGAGTTTCCTTGGAGCTTCCTCCCCTTATGCTCTGCCACAAGTCAGCATCTGTCTACAAATTGCCATTGCATTTCTCCATCCTAAGCACTGTTTCTTTGGTTGACTCAAGATGCAACTTAAAATGGGTAAGTATTCTGTGTCCTCCCAATTTATCTCAAAATTATTTATTGCACCTACCACTATGTCCTACCTAATGCATGCACAGATCAAGCATGTAGAGAAAAGTTTGTATTTTAATTTTTGCATAACAACCCAAGAATGTGTCCTCAATTCCCATTAAATATACAAGAATTAAAGCAGTATACTTGTTTTATATGTCTGACATATAAAACAGGGTTTTTGAAATTACATGAAATAAACCAGATTGTTAAAAACTATTGGCATCGTGAGACATGATACATAAATTACTTGTGAGAGAGCAACAAAGATTTGTTAGTAGACAAAAGTACTTTTAGAGAAATGCTGGAAGAGTTGTTCTGTTTTTCCAAATGATCTAAGAAACTACACAGATCCAAAGTCTCAGAAGAAAACATTATTAAAACATACCTTGCTGCTATTCACATGCAAAAAAGAAAATCTATCCCAGAACTAAGAAAATGAGAGGTCAGTGAGACCAAGTTATTCTTGCATTTTCATACAATTTTATTCAAATTTAGTAAGAAGCAATATTTAGGCTTCAGCATGCTAATAACTTTCACTTTCTCTTAGGAGAATTCAAAATATTTTGCAAATAAGTTCTGTGAAGTAAATCAGACATAGCTGTTTTTCAACTAGAGCACTTTGATTTTTAATCACCTGTTCAAAATCAGAAGGGAAAATAATATTACAAATCCAGTGAATCACACACACGGTCCACAGACACCTTGCTGTGCTATGCTCCCATCCTGAGAAGCTGCAATTTCTATTTGCATTCTGTTACTTCTGTCAGAACTCTAAAAATGAGAGGTGACGTTCTGATGTCATCTCAACGTCAATCAGTAACAGCACACTGCCATGCTGCAACATAAAACTCCTTAACAATAAAAAGGAGCAAAAAAGGAACTTCTGGAAAATAAAAACATCTGCAGCAAGAAGTGGTTGAGGTAATCCTGTAGAGCAAAGCCTCACTACAGGCTTCCTTGCAGTAAACTGGAAAATGTTTTAAACCTATACAAGGTAAACAAGCTTTATACAAATCTGTAGACCCAGAAACCAATAAGGTGATTTAGATAACACCACTATGAAAATTATGAGCAGCTACTGACCTGTACAGGCGTAATTCCCATCCAAAGCTTGCTCAAGTATACAAGAGCTGAACTTGTCAGTGAAAATATTATAAAGGGATTAAAAGGTATTCTGCAGGATGACATGGCCTGCCAGAAAATAAAGTTGACCAAAAAAGCAAAAATTTACAGTTCTATATTTTTGATAATGGTAATAAATTACACCAAAAAACCTGTTTTTTTCTAGCACCTACGAAAAGGAAATGATCAAATTAAGTACATAGCAAAAAAGAATTTTGGTTGCAAGCAAAAGATGTCTCCTATCAGTTCTGTACAGTTCATGTCTTTCAACTGCGTAAAAAGTTATCACTTGTAATTTCAAAAAATACGGCCTGATAGGTAAAACACAACTGGACTAATTTTTCTCCACAAGTAATTTTTGACAGACTATGAAATGATAAAAAAGTTGTTTACACACCAAGTCTAACAACTTAGATCACAAAGAGAATATAAATGAATAGTTGGCATTTTGCAGGAAAACGGCTTCCTCAGATCACGCAATATAAAATGATTTTCCAGCATTGGCCTATTCAGCAATTCAGTGTAAAGCAAGCATCAGTTCCCATTTTTCCCATTCAGCCCATTGGTACATCAACAGAGGATGCTGCTAGATTGTATTAGTGCACAGCTGAAATATCTATAACATCACTAAGTTGGCATATCCAAGAATTTCAGGAACTTGCACCACCAACCATCTCTTCATCATTTCACACAGAGGAGAAACAAGATTCCTACGAACACATTTTGCAGCACCCATCATGCCACCCACCACTTAATGCCTCAAAATAATTCCCCATGTATTTTCTTCACAAGGGTTTCATTTTCTGATTACAGCTAAACATGAGACAACACATGAACAAAAGTGAACAGGTTTTGTATGAAGACACAAAAAAAGGCATTTTACCTCTGCTCTGTTTTGCACTCCTTACTCATTTTCTAGAGCCCCTTCCCCCTTGCACAAGAGGTAAGAGAAGCAAACCACCACCTGCCTCTGCCACCTGCTTTTAGAAAGCACTGGCAGACCTTGCCTCACTATGCATTATTTACTTCACTCATTTTCCTAAGAGTAATGTTGTCTGGAATTAGATTTAATGACGTTATGACTCAAACACACCATTATTAACATTTCCATAGGAAATTAAAATTTCAGTGTCTCAATGACTTCAGCTAATCATCAGACTTAACAAGAAAAAGCTGACTTCCTCTGCCTAACTCAGAAGAAACTTCTTTCCTCAATTATAACTGAGGAGATATTTAAGATGTAATGAAAATTTTACAAAGGCTCAAGTAAAAATCTAATTCTTTATCATTAATGGCAAGCCAACTCTAAAAAAGCCATGGATGTGTTTTTGGTAAGCCTTGGCTGCCAGGTTCCTACAGCAATTTGACATTAAACAATACCATTTTGATACAGAGTCAGCCTGGAACAATATTCATTTATTTCAAGTACATTATTAAAACAGAAGAATTTGTCATTTATTAAAACACAGTTATTAGAAAAGTATTTTCCCAAGATGATGAGCATCAGCAAACATCACTGAAATGAAGATAACATGCTCAGGAAGTCTGGGAAAAACTAAAAATATTAAAAAAAAAAAATCAGATCACACATGTGTATGAACCTTCAAATACCTGTTTAAACAACATATTTAGTAGCTTAACCTTTTAATCATCTCTTTACCCAGGTTAATTCTGTGCAAAACTACTCCCAACAGTATAAAACACAAAATAAGAAAAAAAATCTGCAGATACCTCCCATACTCCACCTGTTATCTTCAATTGCTAGTAATATTCTGTGTGATAGAAAAAAAGTCTGCATTTCTGTTTGCAAACTCAAATTCAAATATTTAATAAGAAAGCTTAGCCAAAAGGCTGACTAAAGACACACAGTACTAGATGAGGAGGAAATGAGTAGCTACATATATTAATTATCACCCTTTCTGAGAACACAGGCTCACTCAAGTTAAAATTTAAAGGGCTTAGATTACTTTCTGGTGAATTTTATTAGTTTTCCCCAAGAGGTGCAAAGACTAATGCTGTCACAACAGCAAAGGAGAGCATACACAGCGTCACTGCAAGCTGAGTCACCCCAAAGCACTGAATCTTCCTTTATTATAACACAGCATCTTAAGCAGCCTCCTGAAGGGCTGTCATTTGTTATGTGATAGAGCAGGAACAGCAAAGGAGATGTTCCATCAAAGCAGATGTGCACATCTGCAGAGCTGCTTGCAGCAGGCAGCCCCTGCTCCCTTGCTGGTCTCTCTGGATACAGCAGCTGCAGGCTGTCCTTCCTCTACTGCCACAGAGAAAGATGCAGAAGCAAGTTGGGCAGAGGTCTTCTGCTTGTGGCTGCTGGTAACATTTGGGTATGGCTCCAGAGAGCCAGGATGCAGCTGGGAAGATGAGGGGGTCAGGCAGATGTGCGAGAACTACAGCCTGAACATTCTTTCCTCTGCAGCTGTAGCCATCAACTTATTCTTCCTCTCATCCAAGTATTCTAGTTACTTCCTCTCTGAAGACCTAATTCTGGAAGGATAAAAAAAGTAACATCTGCCAGGACTTCTTCAGCATGCCTCATTCATATCCTGCCATCAGTCAGATCCAAACCCACAGACATGTTTCATTTCCTGGTCCCACAGTCTAATCACTCAGCAGTACCAGCTTCAACACAGAGAACAGTTATGCAGTGCTCTCAGATAAATCACACATGCTTTCAGTCACCCGTCAATATGGAATTTAAGATGCCTGTACTCTTGGAGAGCCCACTAGAGAAGTCAGTAAAACAAGCAGACAGTTGAAGAGCGTGACCTCCTCTGCCTCCTCAACTGGCAAGCTGTTCCTGAGTATCACCTCCTGTCCTGTTCTCTTCCCAGTCCCCTTCTGTCCTCTCTCATCTTGGGATGGCACTCACACAGATGCAGATACTGTAAAACACACATGACATTTGTTGGCATTACACTGTTCAATAACACTCCTTCTCCCTTAGCACATTGCATTTTGCCTGCATGTCACAGCAAAGAGCAACTGGTTCTAAGTCACAGAACGTAAGCAAATGGGGTCTGCTCTTCCAAACCTGCATGCATACACTACCATTGCAAAACCAGACAATATTAGTAGTTAAAATCATAATAAATACCTGAAGCACCAACTTTTGCACATCTTGATCAAAGCTATTTTGAGAATATTTTCCAATTTCATGCACTAACTTCAAATGCTAACTTCACTAAAATCATCCCTCTTGAAGTATGATTTTAGCCAAGTATTTTAAACAGTGCTATCTGATGAGAATCCATTTAACTAGTTTCCTAGTAGATACACCCAAAAATAAAGATATTTTGCATAAATACACATTTTATTGCAGGGACATTTTATTACACACTTCCACACATGGCTGTGATCTGAAGCCTGGCTAGCCACATCTGTAAATATACAATATGTGCAGCCAGGACATCAGGCAAGGTAAGAGTGACAGAAAAAACACACAGGAACTACATGATCAACTGAAACAGCTCTCAATATGCCCCAGTAACATCCAAGTACCAAGGGGAAAAAAGTGTGTTCTGGAATTCCCAGAATATTTTCAGAATTACTGTATGTTAATTTATTGACTCGCAAGTTTCTGTATATTCATTCCTTTTTTACAACAAACACTACAAAGCTCACTGTGCTGCTGACAGAGAAAAATTAGCCAAAAAATTTGCATATGGAAAGATATTTTCAGCATGCTTCCCATAAAAAAAAAGTTGTTTCTACAATAAAGAACATTATGCAATTTGACTGCTTTATGTCACCTTATTCATTTTACAAGTCCAGTGAAAAACAAGGTAAAACAATAAAAACTTTTACTACGTCCACGTGTCTGTAGTGCTTTCCCAAAACAAGTATTTAATCATTTACCTGATGATGCAACTAATATTCCCTTCCAAACTTGGTATTTTGGCTGCATTTTACCAAAACACTCATACAACTTGAGAAGTCAGAATTAATTTTTCCAGGTCCCTTTTCAATTCCTGTTTACTTTGGGCACCCAGTAGAAAAGTTCAATTTTGAGCACCTCTAGCATAAATGGCTCATTGCAGTTAGAAATGACTTGCAGATGGCTTGGGAGGTGCTAGGAGAAGAAGCCTGGTCACCAGCACGACCATGTAACTATTTATACAGCACAACACTTGGAAAGCTTTGCCACAGAACAGAAGTCCCCTCTGCAGGGTGCTGTACAGAGAAAGGTTAGTTCTGCCTTACATTTACACTTGCTACAAGGCACAGAGGGAATACTAATGTATGGACAAGAATAAACAGAAAGTAAGAGAACAACTCCAGAAGTGACTCTGCTTTCTCCCAGCAGCAGTCTCCCTCAGCTTCCTTCAGGTGTGTTCTATTACCTGAGTAGCTCTGCAGAAAAGGAAGGAAACAACCATGCTCCCCATCAAAACCCAAGAGTAGCAACAGAACCTCCAGGAGGTGAAAAGCTCCTTCAAACCTGAACCCCAGACCTCCAGCAGAACTTCACTCACAACAAAACAATGTCTGGCTGTCAGCAGTGTCTTACGCTTCCTTCCTGTTATTTTACAAGTCCATGCTCACACTCCTTCTGAAAGAGAATAATTGGATGTTTGGATGTGTGAAAATAGTAACTATCCTGAAAACAAAGCAGTATGTAACTGGAAGAGTGAAAGGAAAGCTCATGGCAAAGCTGCACGTTCTCAGGAAATACTTGTCTCTTTCTAGAAACCAACACATGATTTCCAAGACAAAGAAATAATAACACAAGGACCAACTCACAATTTCCAAGACAAAGAGGGTACCTCCTTCAATGAATGCCAGGTAGCAAAAACAATCTGAATAACATCATGGCAAATCAAAAGGGAAATATCCACAGGAAGTCCTGGCTAACTCAAGATGATGTCAGATGAGATCTCTTTGGGGAAAATTACCTGCCTTCTTTTTTTTTTAATACAAATGAAGATCAGGAGGTAAAGAAATCATCTAATATTAATGGCTTAACCACTTAAACACTGGAGAAAATGGAAAGGTCTCATTCATTATTTCTCACCCCAAGTTTGACCACCTACCATTTAATTTACAAATACTAAAAAAAGCCCAGCTTCTAGAACTATCATGAAGTAAATCATACTAGCAGAGCTTATAGTATCTCCATTATAGTCTCTTCTAGATCATACTCAACCATGGATAAAATCAATCACATAAAACCACAGATGTCACCGGGTTACAGGTTTCCCCATATAATGAGTAATATTTGCATAATATTTGCTTCTCTTCTAGTTGGAGTTTATACCTTGAAGTATTTGTTGGTGCTGGAACACTATCATTTCCTAGAGCTTTGCAACTCAAAAACCTTTAAGATTCTCATAAGAACAGTTAAAATTTCAGAGTTTCATCCTCTGGCATTCATATTAGAACTCCTTGCTGTTGAAGCTCTTTTACTTAACATTATAGCCACAGTATGTGGAAAAGATCCACATCTCAAGTTAAAATAAACATGAGTACTGCAAAGGAAAACAATAGGACAAAGTAGGTTGAAAACTGGGGAAACATACTTCTGGATGTCCAAACATTGATTCAAAATAGGTTTGGTTCTTTAAGAGAACAGAGAACTGCCCAGACAACTGCAAAAACATTGGTCAGCTATTTGCAGGTATAGCAACACCCATGGACTGACAAGATGAAAATGTAGTGGAATCAACACAGTAAACTTCAAGAGGAAATTACTTACGTGTGGACTGAGTGCAAAAGACTTTTCAATGAGCAGTGAGGAGGATTGGTAAAATCTAACTGGTAGTCCTTGCTTCAAAGACAGGACTACTACAGGGATCTTGTGAAACAAGGCAATAAAAGAGGATTCAAAGATAAATGGAAGTATTATTGCTCCAACTCCTGACAAACAGATTCCCCAAAGGAGACAGTCAACAAGAATATTCAGTGGGAGGGCACTAACATCTTTATCTCAGCGGTGACTCACTCTTAAGTAACATTTCCTTTCCTAAGAACCTCTAGAAGTAAAATGAAAATCCCATTCAGTGACCATATCTAGAGGGAGAACATCATCTTTCTAATTAGATTTTTTTATATTGGTACCTCCTTGTCTTAAGACACAAGAAGAACGAGAGGCCCAAATCAGCTATTTTATAACAAAGACTATAACTCTATTAAAGCTGAGCAAAGGAAATCTTTATGTGTGAAGAGAGAATAAAGCAGAAAAACTGAATTCAGGATCAGAGCACTGCCTTTCCTGCCCACAAAACAAAGTGTTCATAGACTTCCTGTCATGATTATCATCATAAAAATATAAATTGATGTGACCCTCCCAGCTGACATATGCAAGTTAGTACAAACTGATAACCATCACTAGGGTTAGTGAGGAACTGTCTCAACTTGTTTAGACTTTCACTGACACTAGCAAAACTCAGCTAACACATTGCATCCTTTTGCACACTACTTATTTTTCGAGGCTTCAGAAAGTGCTGTGAATACATGCAGAAAAAGAAAAACAGAAATGCTGAACAGTTTGCAATTGCAGTCATGCTGAACAGGTTGGCAGCATTATAAATGCTTGTGTTTGAGGCAAACACACTTGGGCTCTCTTACAGCAGTCATAAGTGGTTCACTACCAGTTTAGGAATCTGAAAAATCTGCATACACAGACCTGAAAAAATCCCATCCCAATAATAAGCTATTTTACAACCATAAATATTTAAATTAGAAAAAGTCTCCAGGGGCAGTAATAGTTACTCTCCACAGTTCACAACCTTGGAGAGCTTCTTTTACAAGTCCTGTTGCCAAGTAAGATTTTCTACATCAACAAAGAGAGTGTAATGGACACTGACTTCATCAGGCTCTTCTTATCAAAGTAAAAAACTTACACAACTGGAAAAAATATTTCACATAGTGCATCACAGTTTATATATTCATTTAATGTGTGAAAATGTCACCACAGTTCTGACATCAGAATAAAATCTGAACTCCAAGTTCCTTATGTTAAAATAAACATGAGTATTTCTCATGTTTATATATGTATATATATGTTTATATATGTATTTCTCTAATTTAGGTGTCCAACAGTAGAACACATGCAATTAAAGCAATTTGTATGCTAATGTGTATCAACACTATCTGCATTTTCACTGCTTCTTCAAAGACTTAAAATTGATACCCAAAGCAACAAGATTTTACTGCAAATTTTTGACCACTGAATCCACCTCAAACTTGCTACATCACTTTGCCACTGTGGGATCCTGCTGTTCTCAAATAAAAATAAAAACACGCACACTTTGACCTTTCTACTTCTTGGCCTATTGTTCTAGTCTTTGTAGTAAAACAACACCCTGATAAGCCTAAACTAGAAGATTCTATGAAGCTAACATAAGCACTAAAATCACAGATCAAAGCACCTGAAATGTGAACGTTATTTAAGAATTTACATTATTCAAAAAATCCTTTCAAATTAATACTGAGACCACCCAGACAAAACCATTTCCCTGGGTATAATTTTTTTTTTCAATTTTTTTCAGGTGTAACCATGTACTACCCCAGACACCAAAAGCAAAGCACTCAGTACCATACCCAAACCAGAAGCCTTGAACCAGTTCTCCATGCCAATGAGGCTACACAATTTTTAAAACTTACATACTTACAACCTCTTATCCAAGAGGAAGAGGGCTCTTCAAAAACTGATGAGATAACCACACATGAGAACTCTCCTCTGAGTCATTAACATCACCTTAAGAACACACAAGTGCAACTCAGAAAGACAAGCACAAGAGCAACAGAAGAGTCAAATATGACAGTTTTAATAAACACCACCTACCTGGGCATTCAGGCACAGAGACACCAGAATTTTATTAGTTTGAATACAGAGTTTTAATGGGAACTTCAAAACAATTGAGAACCTTTGAAAGATACAGCTGATTGTTTAAGAGCATCCCTTTATTCCTCTAAACAAAAGTCCACACTCCACAAATTTGTCTGCTGCACTGTTAATGGATCACAGATGGCAATTAATCATTTAACTCACCTGACCTGGCTGAGGGGATAAACAATTAACAACCTCCTCCAGCATCACTGGTACGTGCAATCTTCCAGAATTACTGTTCTCTGTATTTTGAGGCAGCTCTTCAGTTTCACATTTCTGGACAGTTTGTTCCTCTGACTCAGAGTCAGAAAGCTTTTCTGATGAAGAATGGATCCTTCTGGCCAAACCAGCCACATTTACCGAGTTCAGTTTCAACTTACTCAGAAACAAACATTTGCAAAGTTGGCACAGATTTTGAGGTAACATTTTGGAGCTGATCAGCCTAGAAGAGCAGTAGATGTTGGAAATTACTTTCAAACAAATATTTGTTTAAATAACATAGGGGAAATGCTATAGGCAAAGCTATACACATTCAAAGTTGGGCAGCTTTATAGATATGTCACATCAGCAAAATGTTTTCAGAACTTAAAAGATTATCTACAAATCAATAATGTTCAAGCAGTAAGATGATTCTTTTCACCATTAGATTTTACTATGTGCTTTTGTTGACTTTACCTTGCCAGAGGCTACCAATACTTTGCCTGCATAAGGATATGCTGATAAAGTTACTCTGCTGATAATTTAGGCTTTAACAGGGCCATAATTCACCCACCTTAAATTTGAAAGTGCACATCACTTAACTTTGAGCAGACACACGGATGTGTGTTTTGCAACAATCCCCGGTGTGCCTACAGAAAACATGAGCATTACCACGGTGTGCTCTGCTGGCTCTGGCTGGAGTTCATTTCCTCCCGAGGAGCTGAGCTGGGGCTGCTTTGGGTTTCTGCTGGGCACAGCAGGGAGGAGACACAGCTGGGGCAGTGACCCAAGGCCCTGAAGGGATTCCCCAGAGCAAAGGACACCGTGCTCCAGACAGAAAGGGGCAGAGCAGGATCGGGGTGGTGGCACCGCTGTTCCCAACAATGGTGACCATTAATTATCACCCGAGATGGGCCCTGCTCTCCCGGAGATGGCTGAGCCCACGGGAAGGCTTTCCTTGTTCTGCCCTGCTTGTCTGCACAGCTTCTGGCTCACCTGCTCAACTCTCTCCATGGCACCCACCGAGTTTGTGCCTTTTCTCCCTTCCCCTTCTGTCCCGGCCCCTCTGCTGAGGGCGAGGAGCGGCTGAGCCCCGGCAGTGCCCCCATCCCTGCCCTGCCCTGCCCTGGGGGAACGCGAGGGACTCTGCCCACAGAGAGCCCCCTCCTCCTGCACACCGGGCATCTCCTCCTCAGGGCGAGCGTAGAGTTTGTGTTTTATTTCATTTTACACAGCGCACGCCCGGAGGTGCGGCCTGAGGGGCACCGCTGCAGGCCGCTCCCGCGGGCCGGCACCGGCGCTGGAGCAGAACCAAAGGCGGCGGGGACAGAAACCCCAGCCCAAAGCGCTTTGGATCGGAGGCGGCCGGAGCAGCGCCCGCGGCCCGCCCCGCGCGGGAGGAGAGTCCGGGGGCTGGAGCCGCACACGCGGAGTCACAGGCGGCCGCTCCCCGGCAGCACCGGGAGCGCCGCCCTTCCCTCACGGCCGCCCTCATTCCCTCCCTGCCCCCTCCCGCTGGCTCCGCCGCCGCCCGCACCCCTCAGACCCCGCGCACGCCGCTGCGCGCCCGGTCCCACGCACTCACCGCTGGCGCCGTCGCTCAGCTGACGTCACGGCGCACAGCCAATGAGGAGGCGAGGAGCGCGGCCTGCCCGTGTTTGAATTGCGCGGCCGGTGGATGGCGGTTGGTGCGGGAGAGCGACCGAGAGACAGAGCCCGGGACGGTGCGGGCACGGCCTGGGGGAGAGAGAGAGAGAGAGACAGAGAGACAGAGACGGAGACCGGGAACGGCCGAAGGCACGGCCCGGGCGGGTCTGGGAGGGGCGCGGCTGAGGGAGGCGAGCCGGCCCTGGAGCCGCAGCGGCGGCGCTGGGAGCCTGCACCGTGTCCCTGCTAGGGGTGAGCCAGCAGCGCGCTGCCAACAGCAGCAATGGGCTGTTTAAAGGGAATGGGCTGTTGAAAGGGAATTCCGCTTTGGGGCCGGTTACTGCATCCCCTGTACTGCCGGGCACGTTAACGTAAACCCCGCTTTAACTCTCTTTAAATGTACGCGCGACGTGCCCGGGTCAGTCCAGGGAGGACAACACGGGCAGCTCCTCTCTGTGCTGAAGAGCAAAAAGGCTGCTCGCCTTGGTCCACAGAAACGCGGTGCCTCCTCTGAAGGCTTGGTCTGTGTAAAGGAACGCCTGTAGGCCATGTAGTACTTCACATTCTGAAATAAACTCGAGAATTCCCTGGGGCAGTGCTGGTTGGTTCCTTTCTGGAAGTTGTGCTGAGCTAAGGCACCTTTCGAGGCCATTGCAGAGTTTGCCAAAGACTCCTTGGGGCAGCCCTTGGGCCCAGCACAGGGGCCTGAGCAAATGCGTGAACTGCTTGGAAGAGTGAAAGGCTCCTCTTGCAAATAAAACCTCTCTTGTGTGCTGCAGAAAGGATTCGGCTGCTGGATCCGAAAGGGTGCTGGGAGCGGAGCCGGGGAGCAGAAGGGATGACTCCTGCCAAGGAAGAAGATGTCTGCAGCCACGTCAAAGTGGTGGTGCGGGTGCGCCCAGAGAGCCAGAAGGAGAAGCAGGGCAGCTTCAGCAGGGTGGTCCGTGTCATCGACCAGCACGTGCTGGTCTTTGATCCTAAGGAGGAGCAGAGTGACCCACAGGCATAGCTTGAACAGGATTGCACCCTTACACATCAAGTCCTGAAAGGACCATCCAATTCCTTTCTCCTAAAAGGCTCCAAAAAGGCAGGTTGTGTAGGGGACAATCTACATAACATTTTAAGGTTACGCTGGAAAAATAAAATCTTATTTATTTATCTAGGAAAGAGCCAGTTTGATAGCCATAATGACAGGGGAAACAGTAAAGCAGGAATAACAAATGGAACATTTGATATTTCTTTGCTTTATTATGAGTTCTTTACATTCTCACAGCCTGAAAGTCACAGCCTGCCTTCAAATGTCTTCAAAACTACAGGAACAATTTTGTGAAACCCCAACATGTGAACTTGGTGTCTTCTGCATACTTTCAAGGCCTTTCATATATACCTATCTCATCCATCCATCCATCTTCCTCTTTTCCAGAGGAAAAAGTTCATTTTTTTGTTCAGGTGATAGAAGCCAGCACTCTAAATTCAGGAATATAAGAGAAGCTGTAACACAGAACTAAATAAATGCAGGCAGATTTTAAAGTACTTTAAAGTTACAGTATTTTATCACCTTAAAGCTTTTTAATGATAATGATGTAAATCTTTAGAAAATGTAAAAATCAAAGTTGTAATTCTCTTTGACTGCATAGAAATCAGAATCACATAATTTGTAGAGGCTTCCAAACTCTTAAAGTTGCCTGATTTTGCAAGAAAAAGTTGTGAACTGATCACATGAAAATTGCATTTAATGGAAATGGAGACTGACTCCTAATTGCCTGTTGAAAGTGAGCACTAGAAATTGGATTTATTTTTGCATATTGCAATCTAAATACTGTATTTTTAATATGATTTATTTTAAAATTTATTATTTATTCTCATATAATATATTGTTATATTTATTATACATTTTCATATTTTAATACATTCATTTATATTATTTATTTTTCTAATAAAAATATTAGAAAGTATGGAAGAAGACTACATTTATTTTTTCATACTATTTTAATACTATTATCATACTATTATTTCATACTATACTATTTTAATACTATTAATAGTTCTGGTTTGTGTTGTCCAAGAATGTTAGCATAATGTTTTCAATAAATACTGAAGCAAATAAAATGGTTTTATCAAAGAAACAAAGTTATGAATTGACCACAAGGAAATTGCATTTAATGGAAACAGAGACTGACTCCTAATTGCCTGTTGCAAGTGAGCAACACTTGAAATTGGATTTATTTTTGCATGTTGCAATCTAAATACTGTACTTTTTGATATGACTCTTTTATATATTATTATATATGGTTATATCATTATATATTGTTATATCTATCATATATTTTTAATTCATTAATTTGTATTACTTATTTTTCTAATAAAAATAGAAAGTACAGTAGAAGACTATTTTTTTTTTCCTACTATTTTAATAGTATTATACTACCAATATTTCTCATTTGGCTTGCCAAAGAATGTTAGCATAATATTTTAAATAAACACTGAAGCAAATAAAATGGTTTTATCAAAGAAACTCCTACCTCCATTAAATGAACCTGAACTTGAAAGAACATTCTGTTCTCTATAATGAGCAGTTTTAAGTGCTCAGGAAGCTCCTAGTGATAAGAAGCTTTTACATGATACCAATGAGTTTGAATCCAAACAGTGTTGACTTTGATTTTTAGCAGCCCAGATAAATTTTGTTTTCATTATACAAGTTGAAAGGATGAGGAACAGATTTTGCTTCAGAAATTTCCTAATATTCCTTTCTACTGTTTCTAGTAGGAAGGGAGAATTCCTACTATATTCTTCCTATTCTACAAGTCAAAAAATACTCTTGCAGAACAGAGAACCCCTCATATTGGGCAAATCAAATTACTTTTTTTCCCCTTTCTCTACTTATAGTCTTTTATTATTATTATTATTGACTTTTTCACAAGCATGGTCCAAACCCTACAGATTCAGGTGCAGTCAGGTGCCTGCAGCTTCCACATGGCTCAGAGTGGGAGTGGGTTTTACTCACTTATTGAACTATTTCTGTGGCTAGGGGCTGGGACATGCTCCTGGAAGTCTTGGATTTCTTATCCTTGCTTTCCTGTTTTCTGCAGTGACTGTGTGTGTGCAGAATGCATGCACAAATTGCAATACACGGCACAGCCCAAGTTGGTTTCCTTCCAGATTTACTGGGATGCAATGGGCATCTTGTCATCCTTGATCCTTGTGAGGATCCTCAGGACTCTTTGTAAAAAAAAAAAGGATCATTTTGTCATGTTGAAGAAGTTTCTTAGGAAGTAGAGAATCTGTCACCTAGCAATTTTATTTTCAAAAAGTAATAATAAAATAATAATAATTGAATCCTTGTTTTTCAGGGAAGCATTGAAAGGATTGAAAAACAGTGTTTTTCAAAGCACAGAAAAGTATTTTTAGAAAATAAACCCAGAAAGAGAACTGAAAAAAGCACATAAGCAATGGGTTTAGATGCAGGCATCTAAATTCTCATCTCTATCCTAGACAGCTAAGGCCTTTACCAAATGTGCTCTAAATACCTGGATGATGTGTATAAAGTTGGAATTTAACAGGGAAACAGGGCAGAGGAAAACAAATAGAAATTTATCAGGAAGCATCAGGGGCAGGGCAGACTGTGCCAAGAGCTTTCCTGATAAAACAAAAACCTTCTGTATTCAGGCCAAAACATATGGAGCAAGGAAGAGGAGGAGCTTTTTGCAAGCCAAACATAAAGAGGCACTGCTCCTGAACTTAAGGAGCAGCAGTAGATGGGATAAGAATTAAAATTACTTTTCCTCTGATAATTTAACAAATATTTGCCATGATTTTCTCAGAGCAGAAGGGTTTATTGGAAGAACATTGTGCTCAATGTTTCTTAAGAATAATTCCTTTTTTTCCCATTCTGATGCTATTTTGGCATCATGGAAGGTACAGTTCTTGTTCAATCTGTAATTTCTGCTGAACAGAGTTGTCAATCTTGTGACAAGCAGCAGCAATCAAACTGCCCAAATGAGAGTTTTTACCACTTATTCAACATCCTTAATTACCTACACTAAGGTCTGCAGGCAGCCCCAGAGCACAGGACTGAAGCTGAAGGTAAGAGATCCAAGGTTTACTTAGGAATTTGGCTGCAAACATCATACTATACTATACTATACTATACATACCATACTCCAAAATCTGCTTTCTATTACATTTTATTGTGCTTTGCCTCTCACCATATGGATTTGGCTGACATCCTGAGGAACACAGAATGATATTTTTAGGTATATGGTGAGGTAGCTTCATTGAAGATGGGATATTTTCAAATTAAGGTGGTCTCAAAGATTTCCACAATTTGTTATTTTTCTGGAACGTATAAAATTAAAACAACCTTTGCCTGGAATACCTCCATGATCTCCACATTGTTTTTAAAATGTTCACTTTATGAATCAAAATTTAACTGTTGCTTTTTATTTTCAGTACATCTAAATCAGCTTATTAAAAAAAGATGACTTACATGAAATTTTGACTTCTTTAACCGCGTATTGCTGTGACGCCACTTGTGAAAGAACCCAAGTTTTGAGAGAACATCTGCAAGCCACCCACCTCATAAAATTGCTGAATTTCACTTGCTGATGCAGAACCATGAAGGAGCAGCACGCCAGGAAAATCACATCCCTCCTAGAAAGAACCAGATGCATTTTGAAGCCATTGTGGCAAAGTTTGCAATTCAGGTTACTACCATCCACACTCAACACAGGACTGACCTTCTGTTAAAGTTCTGTGTTCACCTTGACCATCACATTCAATCCTTTCTTCATGCTCTCTCCTGTTACTCCATATCTCTTTGGTTTTCCTTCCAAAAGCACATCAGCAGTAGATGGGATGTTGTCAGTACCTCAGATGTGATAAAGTTGTAGGAATTTCTGAGTTGAGCCCCTGCTTGGTCACTTCTTGGCAGCTGGGGTTGTGACAGGAGTCAGCAGAGTTCTCCATGAGCGAGGAGGGAGCAAAAAGTCCAATTCCTCGGGATGACTTTTTCCTGCAGTGTCCCTTGGGAGAAGTTACACTTTTCATTTCCAGCTCTAATAAACACAGCCATGACGTGAGTGTTTGTAGAGAGAGAGCCCTGCAGTGATGCAGTCAGAGCACAGGAAGGGCAAAGAGCTCAGAGACAGGGCTGGCACAGAGTTAGTGTGGAATTCACTGTGCAGCCAAGAGATGTGGGGCAAAAAAAAGCCAAATTTATTGAAGTGTGTACATGTGGGGAAACTCCCAGCTCCAAGAGTGGCATATTAGAACAAATTCTACATGCACAATGGGGAATAAAAGCCACAAGGTAGTGATTTCTGCCTCTTAATTTTTAGTGTATTATGTGTTTTTTTCCCTTTGGTTAAAGGGGTTTTTATATTTACTGCATATATGCTGAAATATGTGTGTACTATCTAATGTGCTGTTTCTCTCAAAACAGTAATTTAAGATGAATCTCATTAAAGCCCTTCTTCCTGAGCAGATAAACAAAGTGCTAATGTATTTTTAATGAGGTAAGGTGATTTCTTGCTGTGAAAATGGGCCTAGACCTGTAAAAACACCATTTTCTTTCCACCCAATGAGGATAATGATGAGTTTTTATCAATGCTTCATTGTCCTATTTGCTGCTAAGACTGACCTAGTGAGCTACATATAAGAACTAGGGACTCCTCTGCCAATAAAAAATTCATTATTGCCCTTCTGAAATTGAATTGTTTCATTGTCTGAATTGCTATGAAGCCATTATCATAAATTTCCACAATCATGTTTGAATTACAGATTACAATTTGGTCATGTTTCTTTTTTTTTTTTAATTTAGGTTTCCCAGCTATTGTTGCTGATCCCATTCAAAGTGATACCCACCAGAACTGGAGGGCATTTATTTCTGGGGAGTTTTCTCTGCTCTGAATAATTTCTTGTGGTTGGAACAACATCTGACTCTTTCTTTCTAAAAAAAAAACAAAAACAAGTCATTTTGTCATGTTGAAGAAGCTTCTTAGGAAATATAGCATCTCTCACTTAGTAATTTTATTTCTAAAAGGTAATAATAAGATGATAATAATAATAGATTTAAACATCCTTGTTTTTGAGGGAATCCTTGTTTTTTTGTTCCCCCTTGAGGGAAGCATGGAAAGGATTGAAAAAGAGCATGCAGAGTGTTTCTCAAAGCACAGCATCACAGTATTTTTAGGAAATAAATTCAAAAAAACCCTGAAAAAACTATGTGAAATGCCACTCCTGAAATACAGAAATTTCCCCACAACTGACTAAAACCAAAACAAAGTCAGGAAGTAAATTTTACCCTTTATCCAAAACCTTCAGAACCTCTAACACAGAGCACTCTGGGTACTGTGGGAGATTTCTATTATCTTTCTATATTTGACACTTCAGATTGCATTAAAATAAGACAAGGGAAAAAACATGCATGATTTTGTGAATTTTTACATTATGCTGAGGTATTTCAGGTTGTATTCCCTGAATTAATTCAATTACTTTCTGACATTTGTATATTATTATTACAATAATGTTTTGGGTTTGGCTTTTGTTTTTTACAATTCAGTCATGGCAACAGGCATGACAGACCTGTCGCAAATTTGTCTGTGGGGACTTTTATACAAAATAAATTCCATGTGTTCTTATAAGTAATAAATAATATAATAATAAGTTCCACATTCTTCTTATTGCCTCCCTAATTTTTAATTTATGATAATCATTGGATTGTTGCTATACCTGAATCTAGCAAAGCTCTGAAGTACAGAGCTGTCTAGTTTTATACAAGGCATCGGAGAAGTTCAAATTTAAGTAAAATCTCTGCTTTTGGGTACAGCCAAAATGTAAGCAGAAACTTCTGAGGAAAAGATAACCCTTTACCAAAAGGCATTTAAATTAATATCTAAATGGTTAATGTGTGTTGTCTACAAAAAAAAAAAAAAAAAAAAAAATAGATCTGAGACAATCTTGGAAACTATTTTCCTTTCATTTCCTATTTGTAGAAAAACTGCATCCATAAAATAATTATTGACTTCAAATTGAACCTCAACAAGTGGCAAGAGTAATTTGTGAATTATTGGCACTTAGGTTTTTTCCACTTGGGACTTTTTCTGGAAACATATTTTTAGAAATATCTGAGGCCAAATTATTACTTGGCTGGTAATAACAAATACTCATCTAAGTGTGCAGATTCTAGACAAAGACAAGGGAACTTTTTTAGGAGCATTTAATTTCAATGAATGGAGATTAGTTTTGAAGAAAATTGAGCAGTGCCATCTTTTGTTGGAAGAGACTAACTGCAACACTCAAGTGACAATATTTGGATCAGTTTTGGTTTGTGCACACAAATCTCAGTTTGGTTTATCACTAATAGGACAGAGATTTTTTTCTTATTGAACACAAGAAAGAACATTTGCTGCATTTGGTGAATTTTTGCTGAGAAGAAGTCAAGAACAAACACTGCTACAAATAAAATAATCCTAGACAGGTATCCTTCTATAAACGAAAAGATCCAGGTCAAATCCATAAGAATTGGTTGTGTCTTGTCTAGAATAAAGACAATGCATTCAAGTTTGCTGCAGCTGACATTTCTAAGAAAGGGAAATAAAATAAAAGCACCTACCTGTAACATTTTCTGCTGCTGAATCACACTTTTCTGAGAAGAGAGATCGAGTCAAGGGTGCTCAGAAGGTCTTGGCTTGCTGTTGTGCAGCTCAGGGAGAAAAGAGTAAAATGAAAAATAGCAGGTGAAGAGCACAAAAAACATGGAAAAGATCTCATCTCTGGTTTTACCCATTGTGTGTGATGGGGACTTGGCAGGGACTGGTGCTTTATGAGCAGAGCAGTTTTTAAGTAGCTCAGTGAAGTTTCTTAGTGCCTTTCAAAACTGGGAGTTCTGTTTTTTTATCAATACTATCAGTTCTTCATTTCCTTAAATGGAAAGACATGTCAGATCCATACCTATTATTTTTTATCTATTTTTCAGAATTTTTACTTTCTTATAATACTCCTGGGAGCTCTTTCTGTAACTTTTGTAGCTGGTCAAACCAGGACTCCCTAATCTGGATTTGACTGACAGTCTCTTGCTGGAGATGAGCAGCAGATTACCTACAGGCCTCTGCAGCTGGATTTCAGTACCTCAGCAGGAGGAGAAGAAAATTCTTCAACAAGAGGAGTAGAAGAAAATTCTTCAACAAGAGGAGTAGAAGAATATTCTTCAACAAGAGGAGTAGAAGAATAGTCTTCAACAAGAAGAGTGGAAGAATATTCTTCAACAAGAAGAGTAGAAGAATATTCTTCAACAAGAAGAGTAGAACAAGAATATTCTTCAACAAGAAGAGTAGAACAAGAATATTCTTCAACAAGAAGAACTGAGGAAGAATATTCTTAAAAAGAAGAACAGAACAAGAGTATTCCTCAAAAAGAAGAAGAGAGGAAGAAATATTCTTCAAAAAGAAGAGGATTAGAATATTCTTCAACAAGAAGAGTAGAACAAGAATATTCTTCAACAAGAAGAACAGAGGAAGAAATATTCTTCAAAAAGAACTGAAGAAGAATACTCTTCAAAAAGAAGAGTAGAAGAATACTCTTCAAAAAGAAGAACTGAAGAAGAATATTCTTCAAAAAGAAGAACTGAAGAAGAATATTCTTCAAAAAGAAGAACTGAAGAAGAATATTCTTCAAAAAGAAGAACTGAAGAAGAATATTCTTCAAAAAGAAGAACTGAAGAAGAATATTCTTCAAAAAGAAGAACTGAAGAAGAATATTCTTCAAAAAGAAGAACTGAAGAAGAATATTCTTCAAAAAGAAGAACTGAAGAAGAATATTCTTCAAAAAGAAGAACTGAAGAATATTCTGCAAAAAGAAGAGTAGAAGAAGAATACTCTTCAAAAAGAAGAATAGAATAGTCTTCAAAAAGAAGAGTATGAAAAGAATATTCTTCAACAAGAAGAATAGAGGAAGAAGATTTTTCAAAAAGAAGAATATTTTTCAAACAGAATTGAAGAACGTTTTTCAAAAAGAAGAATAGAAGAAACGTGCACGTGTACACCATATAGTAAATGGATTTATAGTACATATACTTCCTACCACAGAGGAAATTCCCACATGGAAGTGCAAGATGATGGAAAATGCTGGTGGGAGAGGGAGAGAAGTGCCAGAATAGGGCAGAGCTCTCCTTAATAAAACCCTCTTCCTAGGCTTAAACCATCCTTTCACGTGAACATCCAATATTCAAACATATACAGTTATTCCAATATAGCAATTATTCCAATATGTCCAGTGATTTTCCCTGAGCTGGGACAACTGCCCCCAGCCATCACAAACTGCAGCAGGAAGCACAAGACTTGGATCATCCTCTGCATCTGTTCCTCTAAAAACTCCTGGATATTCTCCATCCAGAGGCTACCTGAGCTTGAGCACTGAAAATATCTGAAGTGACAGCCACAATAATCCTGCTCTACCCAAGCCCCAGATCATCCAATTTGTCAGATTTTTTTCCCCTGGGAATATCCAAATCTTTACTGGAAATATGTCACTTTACAAACAACATGGTTTCACAAACCACTGTCAATACTTTAATATAAAATGTATTTTCCCTTGGTGTCTCTAAATTTACTTTCTAACTTACAGTTCTTGACAAACATTGTTGAAACTGATTTGTTTAGTTCTTGAGAACTGGTCTGCTTCCTATAAAAATTATAGGATCAAACCATTCTTTTTGCTTTATTTATATTTACACACATAAATATAAATAAATCTGTACATACAGATTTACTACTTAATATATATTTTTATATATATGTATTATATGTATTATTATATACATATATATTACACATATGTATGTATTATAGATATTATATTTATACATATATATGTATCACATCTGTATGTAATTATGCATCATTATAAGGAAAATAATTCATCATTTCTAAGACCAATATCAAACACTGTAAGACCTTCATCTTTTTATCTGTCAAGGCCCCAGATTTACTTATATTCCAGTAGCTTGTATGAAGCAGCTTTGGAAAATGTATTATTTGCCACAGCTCACCTCATTAAAAAAAAAAATCTTGTAAAAATAGATATCAGAGATATAATATTTGGATAACACCTAGACATATTATTCTTGCTTATTTCAGAATCCAAAACACAATTTGCAGAATAAATCTCTCCCTCTAATTCATTTTGATAAGAAATAATTCGATCCAATGTGTTAATAAATAATTAATACATTAATATGTTCAATCAATGAAATTATAATATAGATTTTATTCTTGGTTTTCCCAGCAGGCTTTGCTGATGACAGTTTCACAGTCTCAAAAAATGAACTGCAAAATAGTTCATCTGGTTGCAGGAGTAAAAACTGTACTCAAACAGCAAAATGTCAATGAGCACACCCCTCTCAGTCTGTGTCTTTTGTGGACACAACTTGGTCACAAGGTTTCACATGGAAATGATTCAGCAGTTTCATTCTATGTCCTTAGTTCCTAGAATATGTGAGCACTGAATTTGGATAGATCTGAGTGCCACTGATTTAAATCTCCTCTAAATGACATGTCTTAGAGGTTTGGCCACGCCAGTGCTTTCATCAATATTGGTGCAACCACACATCAACAGAATGCCCTAATTTTTTTTTTTAGCCAAAATAAACTTATTGGAGATAGAATTTAATACATCCAGACTTTCCAAGCAATTTCTCTATTACATAGAGTGGTGATGTTGGTGGCCTTTAACCTAAGAACATAAACACATTTGAGTGATATAGGAACAGTATTTTTGTCCACAGTCAATGGTCAACTAAAAACAAAACAAAAAAAAAAAGAAGTTTGTGCATGGAATGCTCCTTTTTAGAGCAGGAAGAGTTATTTTCCTCTTCTATAAAAGAATAAAAGTTCCAGGGGGAGAAAAGAAATAAAAAAAAGAGCATGGTAAGAGAGCAAGGACTGCCCAAAAGTCCTGCACAGTTTTGGGGTTACCATGAGAATGGTGATGCCTTTCCTGCTGCAGTGAGTGACAGGGGGCATTGCTGGCTCTCAGATCCGTTTTTCATGCAACAAAATTTACATTACAGTTCCCAGCTGGAGTTTGCTAAAGGTTCCCGGAGTAAAATCTTAGACCGAGGGAATGTTCCGGGTATTTTTTAATTTTTTTTTTTTAAAAAGTAAACCTCATAGTTTTTGACACTGAATAAAATGAGCTGTTCCTGCACAATGCAAAACCCTCCTTATAATAGCAGACAGATGAAAAAGCAGTAAAACCAACCAAAATAAAAGATAGCACAAATCTCTTCTTCAACAATTCTTACGTATTTCCTTTCAAGACTGGAATTTTCAAGCTATCCCTTCCATATACACTGTTTTGAGAGGCCAGGCATATCCTGCAGTGCTTCAGAGCATTCATGGCCTTGCTCTGCCCTCACTAAGTTCCTTTTCCCAAGTAATTAGGTGGTACCTACTTACATGCAGCAGACCAACCTCCGTCTCACACATCCATGCCTCATTTCCTCATTTACTGCTCTTTGCAGCCTTGTTATTTATTTTCTTTAATATTACACTTCCAGCTCTATAGCCAGATGAGTCACACTCATTGCCATCCACAGCAGCACTCTCCAAGGCCTGTGGAACAATAAAGTCATTTATAAAAGCTTCTCCACCAAAGTTACATACAGGGAATCTAACCTTTATTTTAGTGGCACTTGAATTATGATGAAGCTCCATTCAGAAAAGATTATTCATAATAAGAAATAGAAGAACATAATGTATGTTATACTATTAAAAAAAAATTAAAAAAGAAAATAAATGAACCCATAACACCACAACATAATGGTGTGAGACACAAAAGCTTACAATCACAAACTCTTCTTCATTCAAAACCAGAAAAAAGTAAAATAGACTGAAAATTTCAGAGCATTTTCCTTCCTTGCCATAGAAAAGGGGAGATGTAATTCTTAGAAATTTCTTCACTAAATACAGAATGACTGATTTATTTCATTACAGCAGGAGAGCATCCTAAAATGTTGTCTCTCTGTATGCTGTTCCCTGTTCAGCTGCCATTATTCCACCTACATTTATTGCATTTTGCAATTAGAATTTGGGATAAGAAAGTAATTGCAACCTTCCTGAAAGTGACATCAAAAGAGACAAAAAAATCCGTGTGGGGAAAAAACGAGAGGGGTTCTCTCCAACATTGCTTCTAACACACAAAAAATTGTTTCTAGCCAAGAATGAAGAGATGCAGAACTCCAATAAAGAATATATCAATGTAAAGAAGAATATATTTACCTGTCAGAAAGGGGAGCTCCTGTACTTTTTCCATGAAGGAAAGTACCATTGTTTCAATACAGAAACATGACTTGTGAAGGCATTGTACATTCCTTTTTCTGTCATTTTAGCCACAAGTTTCAGCACATGGATAATGAAAGGAATAGAGAAGATGGAAGAACTGTAATTTATTTATATTCATTTATATTCATATTAATTGTGGCCTGGCATGTGTACCTCTCCCAGTCTACAAAACATAAGATGACCTGTCCTGGAGAAATTTGTTTATGGGACAATGACAAAAATGCTCAACAGCCTTCCCATGTTAAGGAGGCAATCTCTTATTACAGGTGAGAATTTTCCCAAAATTCCCCTAAAAAACCCCAATTTTTTTGGCCAAAATATCCCAACTTTTATCCCAACAATTCCCAATTTTCCCCAAAAATTCCCTTTGGTTTTTTTCCCCAAAATTCCTGAAAAAATTCCTAGCAGTTCCACATGCTAGGAAAATAAAAATTACTCAACAACAAAATAAAAATTAACAATTCAGAATTCAGAGTCTAAGGTTGTGTAGCTCATGAATTCTGTCTACTTGGATTTAAAATGACAAATTAAACCTGAACAGATGAGCCCTGCAGAAATGGAAAAATACTCGGTTTTGGTTTAATTTTTTGTTAAAAAGCAACCAAACAAATATATAAAATTTCCTTTATGCAGTATAAAAGGGGGCAGTGAAATTCAGGAACTAGACTCCTACACTCCTAATCTGAAGTTTACAACACACATAAAATGAGAGTATTTTGTCAGAGCAAAAAGATGACTAGTTAAGCAACAAAAAAGCATTAAAAATTACAAACTGCAGTTTTGTCCAGGGGAAAAACATCCTGTTCACATTTAAGAAATATTTGTTTTCTTCAAAATTAAACTAGTGTTACATACAAATTTAAATAGCATAAATTCTCACTAGCTTAAAAAAAAAGAACCCAAACGCAACAAATATTAAATATATCATGTTAGTACCACTGCAATGCTATCAAAAATCAGAGCACATTTCATGCTTGCAGAGGATGATGAAGAGGAACACATAATTTATACCACCTTCAAAATCTGCTCATTTTATAAATTGTACCATGAGAATCATATAATAAAGTTCCATTAATTTTTGTTTTCATACCTGCAGATTTCTGGAGACCATGGCACGTTACAGACCTGTATAAATGTCACATACACAATTTTCAGCCTTCCTGTATGGAAAATGTGCAATTTCTGTAGTATCCTAAAAGGAAGATAATCATCTTTGGCTGTGCACTGGCATTGTTAGCAAACTCCTTCACAACAATAGTGCACATTCTGTAATTTTCCCCAGAGCTGCAAACTCTATGAGATGCTCACCAGTCAGGCAGCACTCTGGGGAAGGATGTAGGGAGGCTGTGAATGTTGGGGACATTCCCAGGGAGATCCTCCTGGGAGGAGGGAGCTCAGCCAGTGGCAGCTGCAAACTGTGGGGATGCCTTGTGCAGGCTGCCCTAGAGCAGAGGCTGGGCAGAGCTAAAGAATCAAGCAGGGATTGATTCAAAGCATCTCCTCCATGGATCCACCTTGGGCAGCACCAGAGCCCAGCCAGGGCTGCACCCAAGATGAACCAAAATGGCCCCAAAATGCACCAGCGCTCCCGGGCTCTCTCCCTTGGATCAGTTCTGCTCCATTTGCATCTTGCAGTTCATTGTCCCATTCCAGCTTTAGCCCCTGCAGTCCCACCCTGCTTGTTTTTCTCTCTGCAGCCCACGGGGTTTGTGCTCTTGGGGCTGAGATTGGGATCATTTGTCCTTGGTGCCCAGCTGGAGCAGGAATTGTTTTGTCTCCCTGCTCTGTGCACAGAGCTCACCATCCCTGAATATGAAGCTCAGACCCACACACTAAAGCAGCACAGAATGGGAAACATAGAAAAGCCAAAACCTGAGGCATCAGTGGAACAGTGGTGCTGGAAACATCACCTCAGCAAGGTGACAAAGACATTGCTCTGTGTTGCCTTGCCAGTTCTGAAGAGAAGCAGCTCTTCACATTGGCAAATAAAACCAGGGTTGCAAAACCAAAGAGGTGAAGCTGAGAGTACCCCACTCGATGATTTAAAAATGGATCTGGATCCAAGGCTTACTTGCTCTTTTCCATCCAAAATAGTTCTATATTAAATATTGGTTATTCAAAAATCAAACACCAACCTGTTTACTGGAGAAGCACCAACAATAAACAGCTTTACCTCAGCACTTGGATGATAATTCTGCAGCCTCTAAGTTAAAGACATGCACTCAACTTGCACATCCTTTGAGGAGCCTGCACTGCTGTAACTGTACCCTGTGTTTGGAAATCTAACCATGTGATAGGATTCATGGCAACTTCAGTAATTAAACCCTTATCAGAAGCAGGAGAGAGCACAGGGTGGCAATAAAAAAACCTAAATAAACCTGAATTCAACATAAATAATTTACTTCCTTCTTCAAATATAACCACCCTTCAGGGAAGCTTTCTTCATTATTGGTGTTGCTTCTTTCAGTTGAGGCTTCATTATTGGGCTAGAGGCTCTCTCAGATTTCTGATGGTTTGGCTAATTTATGTCAATATTGAACTTAGTTAAACAAAGAAAAAAGTTGTGGAATAAAATTTTCAAAATTCTCATGTTTGAAACAAGTATTAAGAATGTTGAGAATATGAGTATTTCATAGAAAGAAACTTGAGGACAAGTGCAGTGCTCACAGAAGGGGTGAAGACAAAGAGTTGATTTTTTGTAACAAGCATACTAAGGAACTGTTCTTATAGAACTTGATATAAAGCTGTTTTTTTCCAAAATTGTGTATGGTTACACTTCCAAAATCCCTTGTCCTGTATCTCCTTCTGCTTCAGGTGGTGTTCCAGTGAGTTTAATGAATGATACATGAAGGGTTGTTAGGAAGTTGTGCTGTAGGGAAAGACTTTTCTGAGTCATCAGCAGAGCTCATCTGTAGACTCATTAATTTGATTAAAATCACAGCTTGTTATAGGCTGCCTGGTTATGCAATTTTAAAGTGTTCCATAGTCTGAGATCTCATTAAATGAACTTTTATTTTTTTGCATGCCTTTTTTGATTCAAACTATCACATTATTATATTGTTTGCATCATCACATGTGCCACTGGTCATGCATGTGTAACACCTGCACCTTGGCAAAAAAATCCTTCTCAAGCCTACAAGGAATTTAATTCAGTTTGCAGCTCTTTGGCAGGGTTTGGAATTATCAATCATTCAACACATGCAAATATTACATAGCTTTGATACTGGGCCCATGTCATAATTTTGAAAAACTGTATTCTATTTTGAAAAACTCTCCATAGAGAGTTTTTCATAACATGAACAAAAAAACCAACCAACCAACAACAACAAAAAAAAAACAACAAACCCAAAAAACTTCTCTCCCTACATAAACTAAAAAAACCAAATTCAAAATAATAAACTAACTAAAAATTTGACATTTTATTTCCTTACATTATCAATAAAAAACTATTAAAAATTGTAAAAAAATTAGTTGAATTCCTACTACATTTTATTTGAATTATCATTATTATTTATTAATAATGATGTTATAGAAATAATTTAATAATAAAATTATTAACTATTAATTATTAATAAAACTTTAGAAGTTTAAATCTACTTTACCTAGTCCTAACCCTAGCTCACAACAAAAAATAAATACACAAGTAATTAACTAACACCAAACCCACTACACTACTTGATACATTAACCAAAAAAATCTCAAAATCAATGAAATCTCAAATTAACAAAGCAAAACCACTACAGCCCATCTCTGCATCCAGTTTGAAAAATAAGTATCTAACCCAAAGGTACTGCTGATACAAAAAGCCTCTAACAGAATTTAAACAATAATTTGAAACAAACTTAATTTCTCTTTTCCAACAAGTTAATACAAATAGGAGGCAGGCAAAAAAAACCCATCTGAACAATTAGTTCCATAACTGCTTTCCTGAATGTACTTCTTTCCCTGGTGGCCAAAGTTATTAAGGTCACAGTGATAAGATTATTCTTTCTATGAATTACTCAGTATTACAAACCACAAGGCAATCAGCAATAAATAAAATATTACTCTGAATCATCTCAAGAGATGCCAAGTCAGTAGGTAGCAGATAGGCCATTACAGCTAAAAAAAAACCCAAAAACATGAGCAAAGCCAACTCAGTTCAAAGTTCCAGCTTGTATTACTCTTCTATCAACTATGAGCACCATTTTTAGGAGGCATATGTAATGGTTTGAGTCATCTCCAATCCACTCTCTCCAGTGGCTGCAGAAAGTTGCTCTGTGTCACCAAAGGTGCAGCAAACACCCTGCAATGTGGCTGTGTGAGAGCAGAGAGCTGTAATGGAACACTTCCTTCCAGACCTGCTCTATGGGCAGCCCTTGCTGCCAGGCCTGTGTCTCACATTGCTGGCATTACCTGGCTCCTTCCTGCTCGACTCCAGTTCTGCAGGGAACAGCTCCTAACTCCGAGTTCCCCGGGAGCATCGTGCTTGCCAATTAGGAGATGTGAGTGACAGACCAATTCCCAGCACCAGGGTGGGCTCCAGACCCTTCTTACCTGAGTTTCGTGTACTTCTCTCTCATAGACACAGCAAACGCTCTTGCAAAGCTTGATTTTTTCCCAGTCACTGCAAAGCTATATCCTAAAGGTAAAATAGAAAAAGAATTTTTCACTTGCTGCATGGATATTTTAAACAAACTCCGAAAATTTAGAGACACAAGCGTTCCATGAGCGTTGAAAAGGAACATATAAAGTTAAAAAAAAAATAAATCCCATATTAACCAAGCTTCAGTAGAAAGCACCTATTGCTGGTAAGGTTTTATTATGAACATGGAGCTTAGCTCAGTGGATTCATCTGAAATAGGCCAAATGGGACTTAAACAAAGGGAAATCACTTTTCTGGGAAGTGACTATTACACCAGCTAAGAAGTTATCAGAGCTGTAAGCAGAAGGGTTTACTTGGGTTATTTTATCTGAAATGTGATGAAGTCGTGTTTGAAAACCTGGGCCATCCATCCCCCATCAAGGTAATCAGCTCTCAGGAAAGAACAGCACCTGGAGGAGCCAGTGAATGCATCTTACTGGAGCTGAGGCATTTCACATTTCCTAGTACATGAACACATTCTTCTACCTGAGCACTGCTCAACTTACACCAACAACAAGAGAAAGATCTGTCAAATAACACAGGAGAAATTCGGCAAATGCCACATTAAAGCAAAAACCTTACTGAGATGCACCTGAAAAAGGAAGTACAGTAGTCGTAGGGCAACAGAAATGTGTAAATCATAGAGCTGAAAGTAATTTTGAACCAAAGATGACACAGAATTTAACTAGTGCAATTGAACAGAGTGATATTGCTCCTCTGTCCTGGCTCACAACACGCTGTTGCACCTTCATCCAAATTAACTTCTTTCTTTGACACTGTGATGGACCTTTCATCTGCAGCTCCTCTGCATTTCAACAAGACACAATCTTGTCTCTGAATGAGGATGAGCTGAGCAGGCAAGGTTTGAGAGATTCATCCTCATGGATCTTGGAGCTGAGCAGCATGCAAAGTCATGCACAAGGCTGATCAAGGAATCAGGATTTGAAAATGTTAGTGGTTTAGATGTATTTTATTAGCTACTTCAATATACAACTACAAAATATTGTAATTCACAGGGGTAAAAAAAAACAAACCAGGGTTCATTTAGCACAGCATGGCCAGCTGGGCAAGGGAGGGATTGTCCTGCTCTGCTCTGAGCTGGGGTGGCCTCACCTCGAGTGCTGGGGCAGTTTTGGGTGCCACAACATAAAAAAGAGATGGGACCATTAGAGACCATCCCAAGGAGGCCATGGGGAAGGGGGAGGAGTGTGAGGAGCTGCTGAGGGCACCATATCCTGAAATTCTGTGAACACCAAGAATAAAAAAACTGACTATGAAACAATGTGTGTTCTCCTTTGATGTGCATGACAACATCTCTCTAGTACACGTGGTTATTAAGTGGATAATCTTAACATTCTATATTGCTTTTATTTTAAACAGGCTTTGTCCCCTGGAATCATGAACTATAAATCCATGGACTATGGGATGGTTGCAGCAGGAGGCCCCTCACCCGTACACTCACAGTGATTTACCACCTGTAAATCATCATGAGTTATGTAGCACACTTATTATCGCCTGATCAGAGTTTACAAGCAGCTCTAGTTCACAAGAAGCTCTAAATTTGCTCCAGAGAGCTCAGCTGAGATAGCTGCCAAGCTGTCTGACAGCACCTGGTTTTGCTTTGAGTCTGCTTCTCCACTAGGCAGATTTTCATGATTCTTTTTTCCCCCCCTATTTCTGCTACAACTCTTGGGGGAGCATGGAGTTGGCTTTTTCATCCAAAACGCTCCTAGAAATTTACCTGCCCACCACTACTTGCAATTGGGCTACAATTGGATTGTTGAAGGTCCCTTCCAGCTGGAACTACTCAAGTGTCTTCTCCCCCATCCTGTTCTTTAAATAACTTATGGAGTTGTAGGAAATAACTGACAGGTCCATACCTAAAAATGACTTGTAAATTTTATCTAAAAACTGTCTAAAAAAAATATCTGAAAGCTGTATTGGCCAGTTTCATTGATACTAAAATGAACAAGTTTTCCTTATGTGGGGTCTTACCTGAATTTGCCAGCTCCAAGTACATCTTTTAATTCCTCTCCACCCCTGAGAGCCTGTTGAGTTTATAGGACATCTAAGAGCATAACACTCCTATGAAATCCAAATCCTGTAATTGTGCATTTTACCCATCACTCAAATTGACAAAGAATTCACCCCAGAAAAACAAATAAACCCCACAAGCAATAATTTCACAATAAATTCCCAATATTGCACAGGAAATAGCAGGAAGAGTTCATCGATTGGTAAAGAACTAATCCTTTCAAAACCAGTCTCTAGAAGGCAGCAATTTTGCCATCAAAAGCTGAAGCAGTGAGTTAATGAACCCAAGATAATGACTTTTCACTGGCTCTGACTACTCTGTTCCTCAAAAGAAGTTTGGATGACTTCTTTTTCCTGGAAAGCAGTGGAAATGTGAAGCAGAAATCAAAAAACAGAAGTTTCAATTTCTAGGGGTTTTTTTCCCTTCAAGTGAAACATCAAAATACCTGTCTGGGGAAAGAAAAACATTAATTGAACTCCTTTTCTAGCAAAATTAGCATGACAAGGGGGAAAAAGCGTCCTCAGCTCATTTTGCATGAAAACTGGACCATCCAAGAAAAAAAAAAATCCTCGCAAGATAAAAGTCTCACTAATGAAAAACACTGTAAGACATTTATCTATTTTTGAGAAAAAAAAAACTTTGTTAGCTGGAGGTGGCTGGACTTGGATGGAAAGACTCATGAAAGGAAAACTGAATGAAAGGAAAACTGACTGGCATCAAAGAACCATGGCTCAGTATTTTTATTTACTTATTTTATTAGAATGAGCTTTGGAAAGGTTGTGCTTAGCACAGTTACATTCTTCTGGGCAAATTGCTATACAATATACATCTTGGAAGAGAGAGAGAGAATTCTTTTTAGAGCTACAGATGACATGGATTGCCTGAGTTCAAGAAGTGTTTGGACAATTCTCTCAGGCACAGAATTTCTCATGGTCTTTAAGCATAAATCTACCAATAATGTTCAACTTTTAGAGAAGATATTGGTTAATGAACATCCAGAATTGTAAAGAAATAGTTATCTTTCCTAAAGGAACTGCAAATTAATTAATATTCACGTATTAATAAATGAGGCATGCAAACTTTTGGCTTTGTACATAAAACATAAACTAAGATCACAAAATGATGGAAACCATACAGATGTTTGTTATCACTGTAGCATTGTTCCTTCTAGAGTATCTCTCATCTTCTCAATATTCTAAGACTTGACTTTTGGGTGAAAGAAGGAGCCTGTAACCAAAGACACAAGAGAATTCTTGAATTCTTACTTTTTTGGTACATGCAGAGCCTCTATTTAAAGTCTCATACAAAAGGTTTCTATAGAAACCTGAAGGACTCAGCCAAGTGGTGCTGAAAAGCTGGACCCTGAGGCCTACACAAAACCCACACGAACATTTCTCTTCCACTGGTTCCTCAAGTCACTGATCTCTATCCTGCTTCAGATTCCATCCTTTATGCACACTATTGTCCCTTGCACTAGCATGCCCTATCTCTGGAAATAAAACTTGCTGGTAGCTGTTAAAAACATGGCTTTGACTCAGATCCCAAGGCTGGAGAACTGAAAGTTAGCTCTGATCTCCTTTTTGGCATGCACCATCTCCCAGGACAGGGGTTTAACTTTTTCCAAGGAGGCTTTTGTCCCATATAGAGTTGTGCTTTCAACTGCTACTCACTAAAAGAGCAAGTATTTTTGGTTGCTTCTGAAAGTCATATTTCCATAGTGATGCTGGCAGAAATGTGCAATACATCATGGTAAGTGAAACTTCACTCACTACCACAGACACTGCTCCCAGCTACCATTTAAAACCCACTCTGGAGTATTCTAAGTGCAAAACTCTTTTTTTTTTTTTTTTCTTGAAGCCTATTTTAAGATTATGTTAATTATAAAGCATTCAGTCTTAATTCTCAGGTTGTTCCCTGTTTCTGGGTGGGTTTGTTTCAGCTGGAAGCAGCTAAGGGCTCATTTCAGGGTTCAGCTGGCTGAGGCTACACCAGAGTCCTCTGCCTCTTTCCTGAGTGGGGAAAACTCTCCCCTAACAGTGCTGCAGCCCTACAATTGTACTTTCAGAGTGCTTCTGAAAGCATGCCTACCCTTGGCAGAATCTCTTTCCATCCTTGTGCTTGTTTTCGTAGTCCAGATCCACCAGGATCCTTGCTCCTGAACAGTTTTCCCTGTGTTTCTCTCCTAGGACGCCTATTAATGTGCCAGTTTTGGTGGTTGTCAGGGCCTTGTAGAAATCCAGATACACTGGGTTTTCCAAATCTGAAAACTTCCACGAGCAGAAGGTGCAGCACAAGAAAGGTGGAAGGCAATTCACCTCTGCCACTTACTTGGGGCAGCTTTTCCACGTGCTGGAGAGCACAAACCCCACATTCCTGGTACCTATTTAGTGGGAGATGACTCTTGCACAGAATCTTTTTATTCCTGGCAATATTCTCAGAACTGCGGATTCCCTCATTTCCCTAACTTCTATTATCTCATTGTGTCTCAATTCCTGTTGAAAAACATTTCAACAAGAACTTCTTCCCACTACACCCAGAAAAACCTGCAAGACCAAGAGAACTTGAGAGCTCAACAGCAATGGCAATGTTTGACAAAGAACCATCTCTCCAAGAGACATGGAGCATCCATTTCTCACAGCATTTGCAGAGCTACAATAATAGGACACACCAGAGATCCAGTCCAAAAGATTATTCATACCATGGATGAACAACTCTCACAAGTGCTATGGAGTTTGGGGCAGGTTTATCTTTGTAAAGAATTCATGACATCCCTCCTTTCAATCCTCTCAGGTCCACCCACACTGACATTTCACAAACCAAACTTCTCTGTAATACCTCTCAGCACAAGGCGTTTTCTACACATCTGTTCAGGTCAGCAGCAAATGTTCTCATTTTCTAGCCTGAAAAAAAAAAAACCCAAAACCCCAGCACCCTCCAGAAAAGAAAAGAAAAGAATATACTCCCTCATCCTTATAATAAAGACTACTCAAGGTCAAGAAAAAAGGTTTTTGTCCTCATCTTCTGTCCTCCCCTTAGCTTGTGCAAGGCCTCCTCCTTTCACAGGGTGCACAATACATTTCCAATTGGAACTCTGCAACTCTTGCAAGTTCTTTTTCCCAGGGATAATCCACATCAGACAGAAACAAAATGACAGATAGTGAATATCTTGGTCTATTTCCCGCTGCAAAAATAGGGAGCTACCTGTTGTGGTGTTGTTGTGAGGGTCCCCAGGATGAGGTGAGATGAGATTTGACCCCAAGTTCTCACAAGGCTGATTTATTAATTTATGATATTGTATTATATTAAAAGAAAATTATTATGTACTAAAACTACACTAAAGAAAGAGAAAGGAGACATCAGAAGGCTGGACAAGAATGAATAATAAAAACTTGTGACTGACCAGAGTCCCAACACAGCCCAACACTGGGATTGATCATTAATTAAAAGCAACTCACATGGAACCAATCCAAGATGCACCTGTTGGTGAGCAGCCTCCAGACCACATTCCAAGCAATCAGATAATTCTTGTTTACATTTCGTTCCTGAGGCTTCTCAGGAGAAAAATCCTGGCGAAGGGATTTTTCATAAAATATCACAGTGACAGCTACCACCACAGAATTTAACTCTAAATAATTAAGTTATAGACAACAAAACACAGCCTATTTCTTAAACTCTCACTGTACCTAACCAAGAACTACAACATGACTTTTTCTCCTGTCATTACTGCAGATAAATACCACATTGGACTTTCTGGCTGCATCTTCATCACCTGCTTTGTCTAGAGCAGGCTGTGTTATTTCAACAGTGCTGAGCAGTCCTCCCTGCTGATTCTGAGGCAGCAGTTGTGCTTTTCACACGGATGGAGCTCAGTGACATACTTCACTTCCCAAAAAGTGACAGGAGAGACAAGCAGGGAGTTAGAGTTGCCAAGGAGATACATGTCTCTGCTGCAGACAAACTTCTGTCTGTGATACTTGCTATATTTGATGAGCTGCCTTCAATGTTGGAAAACTACTCATGGAAACTGCTGTGGTACTTATGCAAAACCATTAAACATGCAAAAAGATCCATATCACTGTTCCTCTCTCCTTAGCATGATGCAATGCTAATTCACAACTGCTGGTTCACCAAGAAAATTATTTTACAGGATTCTCTAAGTGTTAAATGCATCGTTCTCCAATTTACAGACTTTTGTTTTGGAAGTAAAGTCACTTGCTTGCAGCTTGCTACTGTTTTGCGGCATTCCACTGCATTAAAATTAATTTATATTAAAATGAACTATAACCCCTAAACAAAATAAGAATCCATTACTGCACTTTCAGAGAAAATCCCTCATCAGCTTCTGAATTTTATTACTGTACCACTTCAGTGCTGTGCAGAATTACTCATGAAAGCTGCTTTCAAAAGCCCATGTCAAAGAATGCTGAATAAGGATTTCAGAGCCTTTTAATTAATTTTTAATCTTTGTTCCTGAGTATGGAGCTGATGTCAATAAAATTTACAGGAAGACTCTAATTTATTTTAAGAAAAAATGGTCAGGCTTATGCCACTATTTGCTCCCAGGTATAGCTGAAATGTTTTTTCTTAAACAGCCCAACAAAGCCAGCTCCAGGCAACTCAGCTCAAGTTAAAAACACCAGCTTTAGGAACCAAGTACAAAAAGCAAAGTTCAGGAGACAGGAAAACAGGATTGAAATAATAGAAAAACCTGTGTTCAAGGTTCCACAGTGCCACTGTGATTTGTACATATTCTTGCAAAGCCCTTAAACACAGGTATAATTAAGAACCTAATTTTTAATTAATGCCACTGAAGGAAATAAAGCTGCTTTGTATCCATCACTCTTTTGAAGAAGTGCAACGTTGTTCTTAGAAGATTTCAGAGAATGCTGTTGAAAATGATCAATTATAATTTTTCTGATTACATGGAATAAGAACTACCCCACCCTCCAAAAAGTACCCTCCCGCAAATTTTAAACAAAGAGACCTAAACAAAATCCATTTTTTACAACTTAAAATATATTTTAGGATGGAAATCAAAGGAGCACATGGAGATCTCAGTCAGAGAAACCAGTTCAATTCCCTTGGAGAATCTAGTCAGAGTTTTTGAAAGCATCAAGAGCTGCTTGGGGGAAAGGCTCTTTTCTGCATTCAGGGGAGGCATTGCTCACATTTCTCTGCTAAATATCAGCACATGTCCAACAGACTGCAGAATGACTGGTGCTGCTGAAAAAAGATCTCAAAAAGGGGTCATGAAGGGAACAGACATCAGATTTGATTTAAGGACAAAATCTCCTAAAAATAACACGCCTGTGTACAATATCACTGCAGCAAAGGAGAAATGGATAATTATAACAAATTTAAATTGAGGTCCCCAGAAAGGAACACAATACAGACATACTAGGAAAAAAAAAAATCTCAAAATAACACACACTAGCAATGTTTTAGACTTTTTTTTTTCTGAATATTCTGCTAGGGGCAGTAGTATTTTTTCAGTTTGCCTCATGAAGGAATGAATGAATTGACTAATAATATTTTTTAAAATAAATTTTAAGTGTATTAACTTTAGAATTAATTTACTTGCTGAACAGAGGTTAAACAGAAATTAAAATCCTCTTAGTTTCTCAAGACAAAACACTTGAATTCAATTGAAAATGGATGAACTTATTCAATCTAAATCTTATTCTGTGGTCTGTCGTAAAACTAATACTATCTTTTAAGCTTAATAAATTGGATACTCTGTCATCCAATGTTTTGATCTTTCTAATATTGAAAAAGAAGGCTTCTTCTGAAGGCTGATGTAGACTCGAACCAGTATTTCCATCTCTGCCCTCTTGGAGAAGGAGCTGAGCACAACAGGCTTCTCAAGAGGGAAGACCAACTCCAATAAAGCAGAATTTCCAGGGGGCCTTGCTGTATCAAAGTTATCATTCCTGACAGAGGAGCAGCAGATTGAAGGCTGTGACTAAGGACAACTCATTTTAATTGTGGAAAATTAACCTTGTGACTTTCTAATAGTCCTCTAGCAAGAGATCAAATGCAATTTGGGAGCATTGCTAATAAGATGTTCCTAGGAAACATTTCAGGGAGATTCTATTGTAGAGGAGAATTAATGAAGGTGTAAGCTACAGGAAAAAAAAGAAAGGAAATGCAATAGTCCATAGTGCATCTGGTCATTGATACAAGAATGTAGGTGAAATTGAAAGATACTCATTTACATGTGAATCCATTCCTCTCAAGAGGAAAGTAAACCATGAAAAAGAGCAAAAGTAAACCATGAAAGCAAAAGGAAGTGAAGCTTCCTTGCTCCAAGCTGATAAACATCCCACAAAGATCAGAGTAAGGCCAGCCCTGCAGGCTGATTCAGGTCCTAGCACTCAGCAGATTGCAGAAATCCACAATCCTGTCTCATCTTAGGCAATGCTCAACAACAACAAAAAACCCCTTACTTGTCAATGGGTGCAGCTTCAGCAGTAATAAAATTTAATAAACTGAATAAAACTTCTGGGGGTTGGGTGCAGCCCAATGAGCTCTTGTATGCCTTGTTCCTATGTGCAGCAGCCAAATCCCATTTTATGGGTACCAGGCAGGGTCATGAGCAAACCCTGGGCACAGAAACCCTGCCTAAACTTTTTGCTGAACATTCAGTTTAATTATTCTACCATCCTTTAATTATTCTATCAATTCTTCTGTTTCCTTCCTCAGTTAAAGTTGTTCTTATTCATGATGGATAAAAGCCAGGAGTATTCCAGGTAGGACTTGATCTTTTGAGAATCCTATATTTAAAATTCAGCCAGTGCTGCTCTGATAATGATTTCCTTCTTATTTTCAGAGAGAGTAAAGATACCATCAGTGGATATTTAGCAAATGAAAGGTTTGCTTTTGCAAACAATGACACTTAAGGTGGCATACATAATTACATCCTCTGAAACACAGAAACCTTGTCTAAACTTCTCGCTGAACATCCAATTAATTGGCAGTCAATCTAAGTATTTACCCAATACACATCTTGCAAAGCATTTACATTTTCACAGAGCTAATTTCTAATAAAATTAGATAATTTTATTAGCTAATTTTCAATAAAGTTAACACTTTCAAAACAATATAACATCACACCCAGAATAACCATGTCCAAGCAATATTAACATTTTAGATGCAGATTTTTGGATATGAGACAAAGATTACTCTCAAATAAATGGAATAAGCAAGATCTAGGTTATTTTATTCTGTTCCCCAAGAAATTCACCTTATATTTTTCTGTCATAAAGCTTTTGCTTTTTTTTTTTAAGAAGCAAAGTGTCAGACTGTCTCCCAGGCAACCAACAATAGGACCAGAAGACCTTTAGGTGTGCCAGGGGAGGTTCAGGTTGGACATGAGGAAGAATTTCTTACAGAAGAGGTGATTGAGCATTGGAATGGGCTGCCCAGGGAGTCGCTGTCCCTGCAGGTGTGGAAGGAGAGGCTGGAGGTGGCACTCAGTGCCATGCTCTGGGTGACAAGGAGCTGTTTGGTCACAGATCTCAGAGGCCTTTCCCAGACTAATTGATTTTGTGATTTGGGCTACAAAGCTGGCACAGGATGCAGATCTTGGGGAGGTAGGACAGAACCCAGTCCTGCCCCTGTGGGCCACAGGGTGCCTGCCTTTATAGAGTGTGATGAAAAACCCTTGGGCTTCAGGCTCAGAAGGATGTGACCCACAGAGCTCCTTCCTTCTCTTTTCCTTCCTGGCCCACAGCTGTGCCACCTCTGCTGCCAGCCAGCTGGCACATTCCAACCACACTGATACACCGGAACAAGGAATCCTTTGGATGCCTCAGGTTGCAGCTTTCATATTTTTCCCATTCTGTGCTGCTTTAGTGTGTGGGTCTGGGCTTCACATTCAGGGATGGTGAGCTCTGTGCACAGAGCAGGGAGACAAAACAATTCCTGCTCCAGCTGGGCACCAAGGACAAATGATCCCAATCTCAGCCCAAGAGCACAAACCCCGTGGGCTGCAGAGAGAAAAACAAGCAGGGTGGGACTGCAGGGGCTAAAGCTGGAATGGGACAATGAACTGCAAGATGCAAATGGAGCAGAACTGATCCAAGGGAGAGAGCCCGGGAGCGCTGGTGCATTTTGGGGCCATTTTGGTTCATCTTGGGTGCAGGCCTGGCTGGGCTCTGGTGCTGCCCAAGGTGGATCCATGGAGGAGATGCTTTGAATCAATCCCTGCTTGATTCTTTAGCTCTGTCCAGCCTCTGCTCTAGGGCAGCCTGCACAAGGTGTCAGTAGAAATAAAAAACATCAAAGACAGCTGACTAAATAAATTTACTTCCCATTATGATGGAATGAAGTAGCTGTGCTGCACCTGTTCTTTGGGTCCTGATAGGTCTTCCATGGGTCTTATGAATACATTTCTACTGAACAAAGGCTGACTAGAATTACTCCAGTAATTATTACACTGTAGGTCTAAAAATGTATAAAAAACTCAATGTCTTAATGCGCCTGTCCCGTGTTGTCATGAGACTTCAGCCTGTGATATCTAACAGGTAAAATTCCTATTATAATTTTCTAATATATTGACTTTTTGGATGGAATATTTAATAAGGAGTCTGAAAGGGAAGTGGATAATACATTATGCAACCAATATGGAATTTTATGATGAAAATATATATGGTTTTGCACTTGGTTTCTAGAGAGAATCAGGCCCATAATTTTGGAGTAGAAATCATTAATATCCATCCATATACAGATATGATATCTATTTGTACAAAACTTGCTGAAGATGGCCAAACACCAGGATCAAGACTTTCCTCCCCAGGCAAGGACTGTGTATCTTGTTTTAGGGAGTAAAAGTAATTTTGTCTGACAGCAGAGGATACAATTATGTATGCCACCTTAAGTGTCATTGTTTGCAAAAGCAGACCTTTCATTTGCTATAAATATTCACTTGTGGCATCTTTACTCTCTCTGAAAAGAAGGAAATCATTATCAGAAGGAAATCATTATCACTGGTTGAATTTTAAGCATGAGATTCTCAAAGGATAAAAAATTCCTACCTGGAATACTCCTGGCTTTTATCCATCATGAATAAGAACAACTTTCACTGAGGAAGGAAACAGAAGAATTGATAGAGTAATTAAAGGAAAAATTAGACTAAAATGGCTTAGTTTTGCAAGTAGAATAAAAACTTTGGGAAGAGGGAGAAGCCAAGGAAAGAAATAAATTTCTTCCCTAGAAACATACCAGAGGAAGAAATCAGTCAGGGCTTTGTGAAAGGTCAATGTGTCAACAGAACAAATATGCATGAGCTGTCCATAAATAAGTTTAAAAGAAGCCTCCTATGCATCAAAGGAGTAAGGATCTGGAAAAGATCCTCAGTGGGAACAAAAATATTTATTTTAAGATGAGTTTCCATTAACTTAATGGAGGCAGATAGTGCAAGAATTGACAATGAGAAGGGTTTTAATTTGATGGTCCAGATGTTTCAATACACTGTGTTCCAGTTCTGGCCCTGGCTCCATCTCCTGCAGGTTACCCTGGTTTAGGTGACAAGCTGGTGTCCACCACAAAGATAACTCATTACACAGACATGGCATCAAAGCCTGGCTTAAATAAACAAATGTCAAGCTATGACAGATGGGATTCAGGGAAGAATTAACTTCTCCAATTCCAGACTGACAGGAGCTCATAGATTTTCATCATTTCCACTCACTTAGGAGGGGAAAGTGGGAAGAATAAATAGACAGTGAAGTTTCCTTTTGTGCCTGATTAATTTGAGCTGTGTTTTCACCTCCCATCAAGCAAAAAGGCAGAGTAGGGAAGATCCCCAGACATCAGTTCCCTGAGTTATGGAATCCAGCTTCAATTTCTTGTAGAATCCTCTATGTGCAAGGACAGGCTGGAGATTACTTCTATCTCTGGAAATGTCAAATATGAGCTCACAATATCCAAATTTTCTCACATAAGGCACACAATACCTACACATCTGCTAGGATGATTTGAAACCATTTGTTATCTCCAGTTTTATCTACATTTATTTTGAAAACATTGGCATGATGAGGAAGTAAGCAAACTAGGTGAAGCACATTCAAACCTACCAAAATGAAATGTTTCTGAAAACAGCTAAAATAGAAGCTCTTCACATGTGATAGAAATAGAAGGCTAAGAAACAAATCCCTGTGATGCTCTGGGAAGAACAGCAGCCTTTTTCACACACCAAGAAGAGAAACATTCTCAGTGCAGAGAGCAGCGAGTGCACTGAAGAGCACCGAGGAAGGGGAAAATGAAGATGTGTGTTCAAATTAAGATGTGTCTTCTACAGCTCTTGAGGATGCAAACTCAATTTCTTCAGCAGTTTTTGGTTTTGGTAATACAAGGATACGTTTAGGGCGAAACAGTGTCCTGTCTGTAAAGCCCACTTTACGGTGGAATAACTAAATTAAATAAAAATTGTAGCAAACCTGAGTAAAACATCTCTACAACTAAATGATAAATATAAGGGGATTTAAAATATAGGAGTAACTAGGAGGAGGGAAAACCCCCCAAAAAAACAGAGAGCAACAGTTCCTTTTTGAACTGATAAAACACTCCAAACACAAATAAAGAGTTCAATATATAAAATATTCCAAACACAAATAAATAGTTCAATGTATTTGAATAGAATGTTTAACCTGCAGCCCCTTCCCCAACCCACTAGGTAAATACTTTGCTTTACATCAAAGTTTAGGAAATTTCTATGGACTGAAAATGGAAAGAGGCCTTGCTGCATTATTTCTAGTCCTAACTTAAGATTCTGAGAATTTTAATAACTTGGCTAAATCTTATTTCTATTAATATAATTCTCCCATCTATCACCAAATGGAAAGGATATTTCCCAAAGGACATAGAGAGCCAAAAAATAAGAATCAAATCTACATTTCCATAACAAATACCTAGATAATAAAATTTTCTCTATTTTTAATGTTGTGTAGTGCAATACAAACATGTACAAGTGTAGGTGGCTTACTTTGGTTTTGGGATATAGAACTGAACTCTGAAATATGAAAAACAGTTAATGGGTTCAATTTCACCTTTAATTTGAGCGCTTCTATACTTGGCCAGAAGAGGTGGTTAACCATTTAATCATATTTTTCATACATTTATGTTCAAAATGCACTGGTTTATGCTTTTAAATTTTCTTTTATTACAATGAAAGCAGCTCAAAATTAAGTGTGGGAGGCATAAAAAAAACCACCCTACCCAATGTCAAGAAGAATATAAAATTATTGATCTGTAGACAGAAGGAAATTAAATATGGTATCCCCTTCTCATTTAAAAGAAAATGACTGCAACAACTCTGAAAAACTTTGCAGAAGAAATAGATTAAAAATGTTGGCATGAAATGAACTACTGCCTCAAATGTATCTTCTGCAGGAGTTTTATTTATGGAGCACAGCAAGTGCAAGGATTTGTCAGGAGTGCATGGACTGAACTTTCTTTGCTCACCTTAACTTTTGTGCACACATTGTCACAGAGACATTTCATAGCTGTGACAGCCAAAATTGTTACTTTATCTGGGAAAACAGAATTGTTTTCAGGGATGTATCATCTTATAATATTTTCCTTCTGGAATTTCTTGAAAGCATCTCTGTATTTTATTAGGACTCAGTTCAATAGGTGGACAAAAATCAATCCTTGCTTTTTTCACAGAGTGTTAAAAATAACTCTTTTCAACTCTGACACCTGAGTTGTACTAATCTGAGAAGTTTTATCACCATTAAATATTCCTGAAGGGTCAACTCAAACTCCTCACTTCAGTGTAAACAGTTCATATCTGTGGATACCTTCACACAGCGCCATTCCACAGAGACCTTGCTCAATGAAGAAAACAAGGAGTGAGAGTAAAGAGGCAAGGACCTTACAGGTGCTAGTAACAAGAAATTCAGAGCTAGAGGCTTGAGGCACAACCATAAAAACCAGCACAGCTGCCTGCATTACTCTCCAGCCTCTGCCAGAAAGCAGAACTCTTTTATTGACAACAAGAGGAACCAGAGATGGCCATCCCTCAGCTCAAGTTTTCCTTTATACATCTCTATTTCTTGTATATACTGTGCCTGTGTGATTTAGGCAACAGTTCCATGCACACTGACCACCAGGCTGCCAGACCAGAGATTCAGTCCCTCACTGAATCCCATCACAGCCCGTGCTCCAGGACCTATTTTAAATGCTGGTTTTGTAGCCAGCAGTCCTAGCCACTCGGTTTTCAACTCCTGGGTGTGCACACTCAAGTTCTGTATCGCTAATTTTAGAGAGAAAAAGCTTTTGAAGGCTTGTGGATATTCAGACAACAAAAGCTGGAATGCAGGATCTGTAAAACATGGAAAGCCCCTGTGTGGAAGGGATTTTGGCAGTTCATCTAGTCCAAACCCCTGCTCAGAGCAGGGTCAGCCATATGATAAGACACAGTTGCTCCAGACTTGATGCAGTCATGTTCTGAAAGATCTCTAAAGATGAAGAACACACAATTCTCTTGGGCAACCTGTTCTACTGTTCCAGGCCCTAAGGTGAAAAGGGCTTCCCCATAGCCACAGTTTGAATACCTCACATTTCAATTTGTACCTGCTCTTTCCTGCCCTCCCAGGTCATAGGTGCCTTCCTTCATGTTCAGCTGTATAAATATATAAGTAGGATACTGTTTTCCAACACTGACACTACAGTTGTACTGAACTTAATTGCTTCCAGTGAAAGTACAAAAACCACACTTTGCAATGCCTGATTTTTGCAAGTAGTTTCATTAGCAGTTCATTTAACAAAACCAATAGAAATATTAGCTAGCCCACTTTCCTCTATCCACTGTTTCCATCCCCACCTCTCATAAATGCTTTACAACCCTCTCACTGAAAGAAAAGAAAAACAAATGGGGAGTGAAGAAGAATTAAAAACAAAAGTATGTAAAAATATCTCAAAAGTTTAGAATTCCCATTTGAAAAATTAGAACAACTTCAGAACACCTTTTATATCTCCATTGTTTTTCAATTCCAATAGAGCTCAAAACCCTTCATCACTGTTCAACTTGCATAGGAGAAAAGGTTTTAAGTTCCAGTCTACCATGTTTGGCCTTCCTCAGTCAAGAAATTTATTGCATCTGCAGAACTGCTTGGAAGCCTTAGGACTTTTACTTATTCTTTTGACCAGGTGTGTTGGAAAAAGAAGCTCTTGTACCTACCTTGATTACTGGGAAAGCCAAACCTGCCACAGTTGAGACGGCCACGATACCCAGAGCATGTCCATGAAATATCAGAAAGCTTCAGCCCATACAGAGCAACACCAGACCACTTCAGGAGGCTGCAAGCTCCTCTCCTTCAGCCTTTTATCCCCTCCTGTTGATGCCCTGCCCCTGTGTGCCCTCTGCTCCCTGTGTGATTGCTCAGCAGCCCATGGCTCCTCACCTTCAATAGCATTCACCTGTCCTGCACAGCTGCAGCCAATTACCACAAACTGTGCCTACAAAACACTAAAAAACCTCACAAAATATTAGAAATTACTTGAATTTAAGACATAGCATCAATGCTGGTTCTGTTATCTGTGACAGATATTTGGACATAAAATTTCGTTAATTGAACAGATTTATCATGCAATAATTTCTATGCAAAGGCCAACATTTTCAAATGTCAGTACCCAAAAATCCATCTCCAGGCACACAATTAAACAAGACATAATTCTCAGCTGTACATCTGTGTAATTTTAACTATTCTGTGAAAATCTCATGAGCTCCAAACAAGTTTATCTTTATATTCCATGTGTATGTAATGTCAAGATTCTGAGGGGCTTTAGCTTTTGAGGGGAAGGATTCCAAGAAAACATTTCTAGAGATAAATTCCCTCCTTGACCATGGACACTAAATAAATCTCAGCTGTCTTCATACCAGATTACATCCTTCTGTTCTGCACAACAGAGGAGACAATAAATGGTTGAGAATTGCTGACAAAAAATATTTTAAAGAGATAGTCAGAAAGTTCACTTTTGTGGATGGTGATGAACATATTAGGGATGGTATGCTTAACTTATACAAAAAAATGTTTCAAAACACCTCTGCTTATACAAATTGCAAAGGGTTTTAAGAATTTTATTCTTCCTTATTTCTATAGATAGCAGATATTCCTATTTTTCTCTTTTGTTTCCATCCATGAGAATCTATGGATGAAATATCACCCCGACAACTGGAAGCAATGCTCTCAATTTTCTATGCTAAACTCTTTTTCTTATATGCAATGATGTTTCAGACAACAATGTGAGAGTACATTTCAGCAGATGTGTGCAAGTCCCCAGTTTTGCAAAAGGGAAATTGAGATATTAAACATACATCACAAATTTAGAAGAAAGTAGCTGGCTGACAAATCTTTCCTCTGATGATTCCTGTCTTGTTAGCTTTTTTGTAAGTCTCCCAAGAGTTTCTCTAGCTGCACCATGTGATATTTCACTACTGCTGTTTTCTGCTCTTGCAGCAAAACCTACTATTTCATCGTAAACAAATAGTGTTAACACTTGTGATGCTTAATGTTTTGTCAGTTTGCTCAGCAAGTGTGAAGAAAATGCAAACACTTTCAAGCCTTTTTTTTTCATGCTGTCAGACTGCACTAAGTTGAGGAGATCTCCCAAATGGATGCTATTGGAAGCTGCATTTAGATTGTTTGCTGAAAAATTAAGAGTTGACACTCTTGTGATTCTTAAAACAGGCGGCACCTGGTTATTAACCCCTTTTTTGTCTACTGGAACAAACATTTTTCTTCATGAAAAGCTGTGGACATATTTTTATGGCTTGCTTCCCAGAATGGCTTGCCTTACTTTGACTTCTGTGAATGGCCTCCCAGATATTCCTATGCATAATTTCTGTACACATGCTTTATATTAGATTTTGATGTGCAAATCTGTGCATGATCTACCCAATTAGATATGCTTTTCAGAACCTCAATTTTTCATAAATATTTATGTCTTTCGTCGCTCCATGTAATTAGTCCTTTATCATGGGGGGAATCAAAAACTGCTTTGCAAAGGATGGGTTTTCTTTTTTTTTTCTTCCATTGGTTCTATTCATTCATCAACCTTAAAGCAAGGAAAAGGTGATTGTGTCCCATAAATCATTAACATATTATAAAACATAATTTTATACATAAATATTTATATTTATATATATATATAGAGAAACCATAATTTTATATAAAACATATATTATCCAGTTGCAATAACTTATACCACCTTTAAAAAACGAGGGTAGCCTTGGAAAAGCTGATATACAGAATTTGTGCTATACCCAATGACACAATTTTAGGGCTCAAGGAAGTTATCCTGGAATTACTGTCCCCTTGGTTTCAAAAGATGCTTGAGGTGCATGAAAACAGTGAAAACACCAAGTTCAATGTATCTAACAGATATCCAGTGCTTTTTGACAGGTCCTGTGATGTTCAGGCTGCTAATCTAGAATTTAATTAAATGTTTCCACAGGTCACAATCTCCAAACCCCATGCATCTGTCTCAGGTACTCCACTGCACCTCAAATGGCAAGAGATGCTTCTAATGAAGCAACTGAATTAAGCCAGTAATAATTAATTTCAAGCTGTAAATGAGATGCAAGGTACCACCTTGCTCTATTTGGTGTGAGAGAAAACAGAAATTCTCATTCTTGGGGCTGCCCCCTGTGAAGGGCTGAGTGTAGTCCTTGGGCCTTGATGGATCTGTGTGTGTGTGGCGCTGTTTGTTCTTCTTTAAAAGTCTGGTTTTTTTGGGCACTTTGTAATTTAGAGGCTTGGTTTTGGTACCCTTCCTCTCTTCCTATACTTTTATACTGTTGAGTGAAGGTTGTCATTAAAAAGGTCTTACATGAGAAACAACCAAAAAATGAATGCATTTGTAAACTTAATTTCTTATCTCATACTGGCCTTCTGGTTTGCTTGGGGTTTTTTTTCTGTTTCAGGATGATTTTTAAACAGACTTGAACAACCCCTTTACATAACATTGTCAGTTTGAACCAGATTTATTTGTCCAATGAAGTGTGTTTTATCAGAACATTCATTACCCTTTTTGAACATGGTGGAGTCAAGGATCAGAAAGCAATTTTCCTTCTTTCCTGTTCTCAAAACCATGATTTTTTTTAGCGAGGTTAAGCAGTGCTTTTTCAAATTCCCTGTGCTTGATGTGTCATCTATCGATGAGTCAAGCCTGTTATGCTGGAACTCTGAATACAAGAACTGTCCCTCACTTTGAAAACTTTTGAAAGGAATGCTTTATTTTTTCCATAGGTAAATTTGAAATAAGTTTTCTTTTTATTTGTGGATGTCATGGCCATACCCAGTGATACAAGGTGTTTGTATACAGGCTCTTCAAATATTCATGTTTGCACCATGACTGCATTGCCAAACCATCTCTTTTTTTGAAATACTAAAGCTACTACATCAACATGAACAGACTGGAATTTCTTTGCATTTTTAGAAACATCTGCTCTACATATCACTGTGTAATATATCTATATATTTACTGTAAAAGAAATTAAGCTGTCACTTTGCTGCCAAAAATGTAAGCATGTGCAGGACAGCACTATTTTTGACACACTGCAGATGGAGTGCTTTAAAAAGGACAGTTCAGCCTTTGCAGCCACATATAATGGATGTAAACCCATCCTCCAGATAAAAACAGCTCTGTGGAGTCAATGTTTAGTCTACCTTTCTGCTTTACACTGAATTTTATTTGCAACAGCTGCTTTCTAGTTCACATGAAAGCACTATTGATAATTGAGGGAAGAGCTTTGCATGTAAAACGTGAATCATGTGTTTCTTTCTGACTAGTTTGGCCCCTTCTGTGAAATAAAGGAGCTTGAATTCACAGGTCCAAATTCCCAGGCTAATTCCCTCCTGAAACAATGTCAGGCTGAATGGGGTATCCTTCGAGGCTCTTGCTGTGGAACTTCCCCAGTATGTAGAGCAAAATATCATATTCACAGGGAGAGACACAGCCAGCAGGACTGAGACCCTGCACAGGGGTTCCAGCACTCAGCTGCAGCATTTGTCACTTCAAAAAGCTCTTACATCCCTCACCCTGCTCGGAGAGTTAAAGCACAGGGAATGCTGGAAAGCTTGTGGGAAATATTCAAGGGTTGGCATGCAGCAGGATGGAACAGAAGAGCAGGAGGGGAAGATTTGTCAGTCTCCCAAGACACCCATTCCATCTCTACAGGAGAGACAGTGGTCAAAAAGAGGTATTTTTGGTTTTGCCTGATCCATCTCTTAATTTCTTAAAACTCTCCCTCTTCTCAATGAATGTTCTTTGCTGGACAGTTTTGGTTTTGGTGTGGTTCAGTTGCCAAAGGTGCTAATGGTCCTATTTAAATTTATGTTATTACTTTAAATCAGACTGTTAAATAAATTGTCCATTAAAAGAACACATCTATTTTGCATCATATAAAAAGTTGAATTTAACCAGGACATGGTCAAAAATATAAAAAAAATAGATAATAAAATCAAAGTTTCAGACTATGTACATAACCATCACTGTAAAGTAGATATTCCCATTTTTAAATTTTATTTCTGTCCATGTGGATCCATGGATAAAATATCACCCAGACAACTGGAAGCAAAGCTCTCCATTTTTATGTTAAACTCTTTTTCTTATATGCAGTGGTGGTTTGGACAACATGAGAGCACATTTCAGCAGATGTGTGCAAGTCCCCAGTTTTACAAGAGGGAAATTGAGATATTGAACATACATCACAAATTTAGAAGTCTATTACAGTAAGTAATTAAATATCTCAATGACTCTTGTTTGGGGAGGATTTTGTGAGAAGGAAAGGGTGATATCCCAGCATGGATATTCTTCTCAAAGCTGCATGTAAGAGCCAAGATCAACTTAGGTATAAACATTCTTCTCCTAAAATCTCTTTCTGCTCTGTCCAGGTTCACACACTGTGTCCCACACAGAGGAGGTAGGAGTGGAGCTCTGTGAGTGTCTCAGGCCAGGCTGGAACAGCCCTTCTGAGGAGTCCCTGCCCAACCCCTTTTGCTGTGCTCTGGCTCACACTGGGGGCTGAACTGGGCTTGCTCTGGGGGAGACAAAATGGATTTTGGCTGCAGGGCAAAAATGGATTTTGTCCTGCCCCACTCAGTTGTCACTGTCATATTTTCTGGAAAAATCCCTTCACCAGGATTTCTGCTCCTGGGAAGCTGAGAAGCCCGGAGAAAAATGAAAACAATAATTATCTGATTTGCTTCTCCTTGCTTCTCCTGTGTTTTGCTGCTTTGGAATATGGTTGGAGATTGTTTATCCAACATGTGAATTGTTTTAACCTATGACCAATCACAGCCAGCTGTGTCAGGGCTCTGGAGAGTCACAAGTTTTTCGTTAGTATCTTGTCAAACCTTCTGTCTGTATCCTTTCTCTATTCTCTGGTATAGTGTTAGTATAGCATTCTATAATATAATTAACACCATATCATATCATAAAATAATAAATTAGCCTTCTAAAAGCATAGAGTCACATTCTCAATTCCTCCTTCATCCTGGGGACCCTGAAAATACCACAGAGGGGCAGGCAGCAGGACTGGACTGGAGCTGCTAGTGATGCTAGATGACAAAAGCCATGCCATGCCCATGGATGGGTCTGCCAGCTCCTCAGCAGCAGGAATTCAGGAATTCCACTCTGCAGAGCCCCTCCTGTGGCTGCCAGAGGCACCAGGAGCAGCATGTCCTGCATGTGCTCCCTCCCCGTGCCTCTCTCACACAGACAGGCACAGGGCTTGCTGCTCAGCAGCACAAGACATTCTCATCCCTTGGTGCCTGAGCAATCTGTCCCTGTGGTCTTCCCAGCCTTTATGAGCCCAAGGATAGGCTCGTTTTTTTCATTATTTGGAAAATAAAAAAAAAGAAAACCAAACTGAACCCGACTGGATCCTATCGTACAGAGTAAAGCAGAGACGGCTCTGCTGGCCCTCACCAACCAGAGCACTGTGTTTATGCCACCAATAATACAGAAAAATAAATGCTTCTCACAACTGACAAGTTTTTACTTTCATTTTTCTTCCAATAAATGATATTGAGTTTGTGTAGATGCTTTTTAGGATGAAGAAAAATGAAGGAAAATTAAGTGGTATTGAACATCAGAACATCACTTTAGCTAAGCAGCAGGATGTTTAGATCTTTTTGCTGAAAGCCTGTCTGAACTACTGGAAGCTCCTTGACTCTGCAAAATCATGCAAAACATTTAAAAGCAGGTCAAATATCAGGCACTTCAGCTGCCAGGAATTTCCCATCAGGAAAAAGGGGAGGAAAGAAGCTCTTCCATCATTCCAGAATGTTGGAAAGGCCAGTGCTACAGTCAGATGACAAGCTGGGGCTATTGGGTATTGTTTTATCTAAATTACCATCCTAACTATTTAATTACATATCATTACTTTTTCATATAAATAGATTTTGTTCTTTTTAAGCAAGACCTGTGATTCTAAATTCTAAAGTATTCTGCAAATGTAGTGCTATGCATGCTTCTGAAAATCCTTATGGACAATTATGTGTATAGAATATTTAATTGCATGTGCACATATGGATCATTTCTACCACTTGCATGGACACATCCCTGAGTGTTTGCACAAACAATCATAATATTTAGACATAGTTTATTAGCTGGACAATTATAGAAATTATATATTTGTATTTTAAATGAGTCCCATATTTTTATTACATTCTGTGTAATATCTGATCAACTCATTAAGAAACATGAGGATTAAAATTCAGGAGTGTCTGGATGCATGCCTGTTACACTTAATTAATGATTCCTGGGAAAAGGATCTGAAAATTATCATACTGCATAATGACAAAGATCTACACAGCAATAAAAATATTCTGCACAGTAAATTAATAAGATTCACTGCCTTTGGTAAGCTTAAACAGTTGAAGCACAATCCAGCATTTTGCATCATGTCAGGGTTTAATTTCAGAGTTTTATTTATAAAGGTTGCAAGTCATTTAAATGAAGGAGTAATTGTCATAGCAGCAAAGTGTAATATTACAGATTTCTTACAGCCATGTTTTAATGGCTTCAGTGTATATTAAATATTTAAACACATATAACATACATTAAAGAATTGACAGAGCAGCTGAAGATAAAAACACTGCACTTTTGGTATAAAGATTTCAGCTCCCAACACAGAGCACGAAAGCAGAGTAACTGAGTAAAGTGTGAATCATCCTGCTCAGATGCTGAGAGAATGCTCAAAGGGTTAAGGATGGCAAATCACATTTTGTTGCTATGTGCAGCAAGGATAAAGATCTGCTGGAACCCCCTTTAATAGGTGAAAGGTGGTCTGAGCCAGCACGCACACACTGACGTCCAACCCTTCCCCAGAGGATCAATGATGTTTTTGTGTGTGTGATCAATGTAATATTCCACAGCTAAATTTAGGGACTCTGCATCCTATGAACATTGCACCTCTCTATGTCTCATTAACAATAAAAAATTGTGGTTATCTACAGGTTTAATTATTTAATCTACAAGGTTTTGATTAACTCGATCTTTTTAGTAAGAAAAAAAGATTATTTGGGGGGGGGGGGGGAAAGAAAAAGCATTTCTGATGTTGTTTACTCAGAAGGAATCCTGTAATTTTCCCTAGTCAGCTTGTAAGGATGCACCATCTTTGCTGTTAACTCCCCTAACCCAAGCAGCACACAGTGTGAGACAGACTGCTAATACAGCTCTCACTGTCTCAGTGCCTTGCTTGGGTAAACCATGGACCGTGCTTGCACAGCCTCTCCTTTTCACTCTGGGATTTTTACACACTTTTAGCAATAGATCATAGGATTCAGTGCTTGATTTCGACATGCTAAAAATTGAAAACCAGATGCCTTTGGCCACAGTAACTGGTTTGAGGCATATTTTACTAAGCAAATGACCCTTTGCACCAATGTTAACTCCCTTTTCAGCACTGCTACTGCACCCTGTGTATTTACAAACTCTGGGGGGATGCATGTTCTTCCACCAAAGCCAGAGGGAGGTTTGTCTGATACCAGTGGGGGCCAGATTTCACTTTTAAGAATTCATTTATGATGCCACACATGCTGGAGTGTCTGCAGTGGGTGGGCATTGTGCAAAGGGTGAGCCAGGAAAGAACCACACAGAATCACAGAATTTCTAGGTTGGAAGAGACCTTCAAGATCATCGAGACCAACCCATGATCTAACACCTCAGCTAGATCATGGCACCAAGTGCCACATCCAGTCTTTTTTTAAACACATTGAGGGATGGTGACTCCACCACCTCCCTGGGTAGATGATTCCAGTATTTGACCACTCTTTCTGTGAAAAACTTCCTCCTTAATTCCAGCCTGTATCTCCCTTGGCACAGCTTGAGACTGTGTCCTCTTGTTCTGTCTGTTGTTGCCCGGAGAAAGAGAACCCCTCTCATCACAGAAACTCCTGCAGGACCCCTCACCAGCTCTCTTCTCAAAGCACTCTGAAGATGGTTCTTGATGTGCTACTGCCCTGCCTCAAAGTGTGTAACAACAAGCATTAAAATGAAGATTTAAAGGAAATAAGAGTTCAGTTCTGAGTTCTGGTCTAGGGTGCTCTAAAATCATAAGCAAACCCATATGGCTCAATTTAGAAACATTAATAAAAGCAATTAGCGCACAACGAGATTTCTGAGAATCTTGCAATTCATATCAAACTAGAAAAAGAAACCAAAAAAACAAAACCCACCATAAAAGTCTAATTTTGGAAATATAGTCTTTATTCTTCCAGGTATTCTTCCCCTTAGCCTTATTCCCCATGTGTGAAATGAAAAAATTGAAGATATACCAGTATCTCAAATGTAATTGTACATTCCAATATTTTAAGGGTGGCTGTCAAGAGCAGGGGCTCAGGTCTGGATGATCTCCACAAGTCCCTTCCAGCCACAGCCATTCTGTGACTCCCTCATCTGTTGCTGTGGAAATCACCTTATCAAGCAGAAGTTCACTAGGGATAAATGCCATTTGATTAGAGATTATTTTGAAATAGTTTTTATGGTAAGCTTCCATTCAAATGCATTTTTGTAGGAAGAAGCCTACGCTGGCAAATAGAACAAATTTTCAAGAACCAATTAATAAACCTATATGTAGGAAATGAAAAAAAAAATAGTTTATCCAAACCCTGCAGATTTGTATGATTCCAGGGTGCCCTTGTGACTCAGGGAGAGAAGTCAGGACTTCCCTTCCAAACAGACAAGTTTGGAGTGTGATCATTAAACCAATGAGAAAAAGATATTGGCCAATAAATATATAATATATTAGTAAATAAATACATTGGTCAGTAAAAGGGATGCTTCCATTTTCACTCACTGGCAAGCAAGCAACACATGGGCAACTCAGCTAGAAAGTTATTTCATCATTTCAGTTACTTGCTCCAAAGAAGTGCAAAATTTTGACCCACGATTAGAGCAGCCTACACACAGATTCACAGACACAGGAAGTATTGCAGCTCTTCAGGGATATTTTAGACTTCCAGTGTTAGAAATGCTTTCTGATTTATCTGAATTATAAACCAAGCTGTGATGCCATCATCCCTCAGCACAGTAGAGGCAATACAGACTTCTTCAGCTGTCCCATGCTCTCCTTTTCTCCTGTGCTTTCTACTAAAGACAGAGTTTTTGTAAATGTTTATATTGCCACAATAATATGGTTCCTACTGATAGTATGAGGTAACTGTAAATAGAGAATAAAAGAATAGAGTGTAAAAATAATAAAAAACCAAATAGAATAAAAAAATAAAAATAATAAAAAATTGAAAACATTGAAAACATTCTTCCTATTGCAGTGGAGACATAAACAAATCAACTGTCTTCTTAAATCACTCATCTCTGCTTGTCTAAAGAAGGCAAGAGGTGACAAAGGCTGATTGCAATCCTGTCCAATGTGTGCTGATAAATGTGAGGACTCCTTGTCACTAGCATTCTCCACCATCTCCTCCCAAAGACAGGCTCCAGAACCAACATTACTCTATAAACAAATTTTTGGGGGCATTTTAAAACCACATGGCCTTCTGGTGGATAAAAAAGAGAGTCATTCACATATCCTCCCTCATACAGTCAAATCTAAAAAAGGAATTCTGGTTTGTTCCATGGATAAAGAATATTCCCAGAACACAGCTCATCCTTCCTGTTGGCAGAGCCTTTTCCATTAAATATTAAAACAAACTATAGTGGCTGAAAGGCAAAGGAGCCCCACTGTTTAGAGGGAATAAACACTGTTAATGCCATTACTTCCAAGGGGTTACTGATCATTATGAAATCTTGATTAATCACAGAGTAAAACAAAGAAGACATTCAAGTGAACATGCTGGGGTTATTTGAGTCCTGTAACTCATCTGTGCACAGAATAGGATGCAGCTGAATTTTAGCAGTGCTCAGGTACTTGGGAATGCCAGCCACTGCAATCTTAAGTGATGTGTCCTATCAATGATAGCCAAAAAACCCTAAGAGAATTACCCAAACTCAACTCTCCAAAACCACTAAAAACGTACCAAAAATCTTGTTATAATCCCAGACCACAAGCTAGGGAATTCAGACAACTCTCTACATCTGACAGAGTTAATATGATGGAAAGAGTGAAGGCCAGGAGGGACAAATGGAAAACTAATTTGGGAGAAATTCAAACATTTGAGGGATGCAGGGGCTCAGCTCCATCCCAAGAAGAGAAGAAGGGTGCATGTGGCAGACTCACCAGAACCCCTGAAACACTGGGAGACAGCACCTTGCCTTGATAATTTGCTGGAAGTTTCTAGCTGGCACTATCTGGACTGCATTTAGCCTGCTCCTAACTGTGCCTCTTGCTCTGCACTGTGATGAAGGCTGACCTAATGAAAGCAAAATTAAGTAAAGCACAAATCCTGTGTGCAATGGTGTTTTTTTTTCAGGTGTTTACTCATCCCATGCCCCCGCAAGCCCAAATGCTAGCTCATTATTCCCAGCAGTGCTCCATTTCAAATCAGTGACACAGGCACACTGAAAGGTTACTTGAACTATCCAGAACCTGCTTTTGAGGCAGGTTATCCTTCCATATGTTCAACATCTTTGGGAGAAAACAGCACAGGCAGGCCTGTGTGTTTGTGTTTAACATTTCTGAAGCAGTTCTGAATGCCACCGAAGCGACAGGTAGCTGCATTAAAAGGAGAAAAAACCCAAACACTCCAGCAGGATCACAGGGAATTTTTCAGATAAGCCTGCCATGCATGTTTCTGACAGAGACTGGGCAGCTTTCAGGATGTGCTTTACGTCTGTACAGTGAACAAGGCTGTTGTCCATTGAGATGATGCTTTATCTGAAGCAGATGGGAATATGGGGGATGAAAACTGAAGTGGTTGAAAAGTGGAGAACTGAAGGGCAGAAGAGGCAGGTCACTGCCAAGGTTTCATGCAACAAGTTTCTGCTGCAGGCTGAGGACTGTTTGAACCACTGACCCACAGGCAGTTAGGAAAATATCTGTCCTTGTAGGTTAAGGAAATGTTTGCTTGCCCTTACAGGTCATTTTTTGGTCTCTGCAGTGCTGTGGGCTCACTGCCCTGCCCTGCTCATGGGAAAAATCAGTTCTGGAAATAGGCCAGCTGTTGGAACAAGCCCAATAACACTTCCACCCTTTTCACAGGTGATACAGTCCACTCTTCCTTTCCTTAGATTAGTTCTGCTAAATGCATTAATTCCCCCTTTAATAGATGAAATAGAAACTCACATAATTCTTGCATAAACACTACTTGTAAAGAGTCACAGAGACACGTCACTTTTACTTTTCCCCCTCAAGACAAATTCCTTCCCTGGTGTGCAGAAACTTTCTAGAAGATGGACTTCAGACTTGCTTTCAGGATCTCAGAAGACATCAGTGCAGAGACACCTCTGCACGTCAGAGAGGCTTAGTCACCTGATTAAAAGTGTCCAGGAAAATCTCATTATTTGAGCTGTTTCCTGCCCAAGAGCTGGAATTAATGTGCCCATGGAAGCAACCTCAGCTACAGCAGCCACACAGCACCTGTGAGAGAGCATGATGCAGATTTCCTTCAATATTCTGAGAATTCCTTTCCTCCCCCCTCCCTCAGCAGCTCCTTCTCTGGAAGGCTGAGTGGCAGGAGGAATTCTGGGGAGCATTTTTGGCCCTGGGGTCACAGAGAGTTTGGCCCTGTACCTGCGTCACACTGCTGACACAAAAAAACCCCTGGTAGGGACCAAAATGTCATTTGTGGCTTGCAGTGCAGCAGTGCAATTCTGTGTTAACAGTCCATGATTGCTTGTTCCTGGCTTCATTATCTGTTGATGCTGACAAAACATGGATTTACCAGTGTATGGCACTTCTGCCCTCTGTATCTATGGCTTTCCTGTAAATAAATTAAATTAAATGCAAATACAAAACCCCCCAAGCCTAACCCAGCTTGTTCTTGTTTGTACTTCTGTCACTGCAGGCAACCAGAGTGTGAAGCAGGTAAGAAGTCAAGCAAGCTCTTGACGTCAGTTATTCCTCATTTGGAACAATTTTAAACAATCTTTGACTTATGTTCATATGCTGATCATTGATTAAGCCCCAGGGATGTTTCCTCCAGTGTTTCTTCACCTTTATTACTATAAACAATGTAGTACTTTTCCAAACCACTTAGCCTCAGACTCTGTGCACAGTCTATTAATAAATGCACCCTTATCTATGTTGTTTCTCATTAATACCAAGATGACAGCTGATATTCTGACAGTCTCTGGGTCTCTGAAACACTCATCATTATCAGCAATAAGTCATGTTTATTTCCTAGTTGCACTCAAATATTAGAATTTATGCACAAAGAATAAATCATTCCACTAACAGAATGATCAGTTTTTGCATTTCTCTGTCGAGTTACGCATTACTCACTTGGCATTTTCACTTAAATGAATATGCTCACTTAAAATAAATAGTAAGGAAAAAACAATAGCAGAAAGAAAGGTTTGACAGTCACGTAGCATGCACAAAACCATCACTAAGGGACTCCTTGTGTCATGAGAACCCACTGCTGCCTGCTTTCCTGCACACAGCACACACAGTGCTTTTAGTCAGGCTTCATTTCTCCCAGTGTCTTTTACTAAAAACAAAGGAAGGATCACAGATTAACGAGCTGTGACTTAGCATTTCAGCTGTTTTCAGTAAATATTTCATGTGTGTACCTGGATTTCATGTTTCTCCATAGCAGGGAACCCAGCAGAGTGCAGACTGCTCGAGCTTTGCTTTCAGCTCCAAACCATTTGCAAAAGCCACGGTGGTGTCTTGCTGCTGCCCTTTGGAAGCCTCAGCTTGCCTAAAGACAAAGGTTTGAGTCACTGAACTGAGGCTCATCTCAACAAAACAAGTTTCATCTCAAGAGATGAAGTCTGAGAGCTTTCCCAGAGGAGCTGTGGGTGCTGAAGTGGCTGAGCACACAGCCTGGTGGGCACACCAGAGGGGTTGCATCCTGGGCTGGGGCTCAGCTGGGATGTGCCCCTTTGGCAAAGGTGGGAAACCAATGCAATGACCTACTGATGCCTCAAGGAGCTGGGACAGAGGCTAGAAGGAGTTCAGAGGAATAAAGTGGATGTTTATGGAAGGCCAAGGCCACAGCCTGGCAGTGCCCAGGTGGCCGCAAGATGGAAGCAGAAGAGGGCTTGGTCACAAGATCTCACATTTCTAAGTTTTGATCCGTTTGAAAACAGGAGCCAAGTGCCCAGTTAATAGCTTCAAATGATGAAGTTTCATCCTCCTTGCTTGCTTGCCCACCCTCCTCTCACCTTGTTTAAGCTTTGGACCTGAAGTTTAAAGAGACTGACCATGAGTCTCCAGCTGGAATAGGACTGTTTTGTCTTCACCCCCCTGTGAAAAGATCCTAGTAATAACTTAATATAAACTAACTTAATATAAAGCTAAAAGCTGCACACCAAACCAGAACAGAAAAACCTAAAACTTAAGGTATCACCACCAGCACACCAAGAAAATCTGCTAACAGGAACATGACTGCTCTCCTTCCCCTCTCTGGGTATGGTCAGGAATGCTTCTTCCAGGCTAGCACTGCTCTGAAGGGTGGTGGAGCAGAGACTCTGAGGGAAGGGGGAAGAGATGAGCATTCACATACTCATCATTCACAAAAGATGAGCATTCACAAAGTTGGAGGTGGAAGGGAGGGAGCAGGAAACAGGAGGTTTGCAAAAGTACAGGTGAGTTGGGTACAGGGGAGTTGGTTTAACCCCTCTGTTTCTCTGTTTGCAAGCTGCTGGACTATCACCCTCATTCTTCTGATCTTCCACTGTCACCATTCTGCACAGGAAACATGGCAGGTTGGGTTGGGGTTTTTTCCTGCCTGATTATGAATTTGGTACATCCTCAACTGAGAGTGGCCCAGCAGAGCAGATTAATAATGCAAATTGGTTTGGCTGGATCAAATGCCCATTTCTGCCGTTTCCATCCACAAGGAAAAAAAAAAAACCCAACATGAGGGTGTTTTCTTTTATGATTATGTGAAAACTATTTCCATTTTTTAAATTCAGCTATTTATTCATGGGCTACCAGAAACACCAATGGAGAGCAGTGCAATACCTGAGTTGGGTATTTCTGTGGTCAAGTCAGACAGTTCCATGATCCATCTTGTACCAGCTAGACCTGAACCTTTCAAAGCAGAATAAACCATGTTTGTGTTCAGCCATTTCCTGCTATTGCTTCATGCCTTTCTCAGACATGTTCTAAGCTGTGGCAACAAGGGGAAAGCTTTTAAGTCTCCTCACACATCTTTTTCTGCCTAAAAGGTGTTGAAGCATTAAGTAACTACTGCTAGGATAGTTCAGGACAAGCATTTTCGTGTACATGGTGATAACTGTTGTTGCTGTTTCTGAATATTGAATTCACAGAAAAATGGACCATTAATTTTTTCCCCTTTTCCATTGGGTATTTGGAAATACTTGGAAAACAAAAATTATCATTGTATTGGGTTTGTATGGCAAGCTTGTGGTAGCAGAGGGTCTACAGGGCTGTCTTCTCTGGGAAGTTGGCAGAACCCTTCCCATGTCCAGTGGATCCAATTCCAGCTGTGTTCCACTGCTGGGGCACATCAGCACCCATGGGAGTGCCTCAGGGGTGAGATTGAAATGGGGGGAAAACCCCAACCAGTGCAGCAGCAGCAGCTGGACAGATGTGTGAGAAGATGTGAGAGCAAAGAGTTGCAAGAGGTGCTCCAGGAGCAGGAAAAGTGTCTGAGGGGGAAGGAGCAGCAGGGACAGCATGTGATGAGCTGACCACAACCCTGCACTGCTTTGAGGGGAGCAGGCAGAGAAGTCTGGAGTGAAATTATGCCTGGTTTTAAGGATTTGGTCTTATTTTCCTGCTCCAGTTTTATAGGTAATAAATCAAATTCATCCTCTCCAATCAAGTAAGTCTATTTTACCTTTGAAGGTAAAATAGATAGACAATAATATGTTGAGTGATCTCTCTCTCTTTGCCTTGACCCACAAGCCTTTTGTGCTATCTCCTGCTCCTGGTTTTGCTGAAAGGGGAGCACTGTGGCTCTGTGGGGCACAGGTAGCCAATGTGAATCCACCATGCCATTCACCCGTCAAGGGGCCACCAACTGCAGAATCACAGCTTGGGAGTGAATTCCACTCCCTTTGAGACAAGCAACACCAGACCAAACACTTTTCCCCAAGATATGAAGTGCATGCTGCTCACATGCCAATGGTAGCTGCTATGAAGCTGAAAAAATGAATATATTCAGAGTATACTGAGTGGTACAACAAGCCCCAAAAAGCTTTCCTCATGAATGCCATCTACCAACACTGCCACATTTTGAAGGTGTAACAAACTTCACAGAAACCATAAGAAATGCCTGGAAGAACTGGGAGAATTAAAACATGACCACCAGAAAAAAAAAAAAAAAAGGGGGGGGGGGGAAACTAACATTTTGAATAATTTCTTTGAAGAAGGCAGCTTCTCTCAACTCTTATTGCACTGTTCCTTACAGTTCCTCCACTTGGCCTTGTTCAAATCATCATTCTTGCTGCAGGAAGGAGAGCAAAATTATTGCTGTAAATGAAAAGGCCATGGGCAAGGAATGGGAACAGAAAATTTATCTCCAGGAGCTTCCTCCCCTGTAGAAGAAGCTCACTCTACAGACAGCAGCAAGATGCCTTCCTTCTTTGCTTGCTCCCTGTTTCTCAGCTCCTGATACTTTTTCTAAATATTCTTCTCTGAACGTTCTGAGTTTTATCCTGTGATTGTTGTCAGGTTTGTAAAATCCAGCCTACCAAAGAAACACAGGATCAGTGTCTGAATTGACTTTAACTGGAGTTCAACACATCTGGGGAGGTTCTTCTGATGTATTTTTTACTTTATGTCTTGATTCAGTGCACCTACAAAGAGTGGAGGGCTGTCAGCTCCTGTTCTAACAAGCACAGCAGAGTAACAACAGATGATCCTCAACAAAGTTGAGAGAGGTCTGCAGTACTCTTTGCTGGAATCTGAAATGCAGGGAACTCTCAGGACTTTGGCTTTGTAAGCCAAAGCTTAGAATTAAACCCAGGATTTGATCTGAAACCTTGGAAAAGGCTTCCAAAGCTTAGAATTGAACCCAGGATTTGATCTGAGACCTTGGAAACTGCTCCCAAACCCAGGTGCTGGAAGGAAGAATGTGAATTTTTAGTTTAAAGAAGAGACATGCTAAGCTAAGTAAAGTTTAGAGTTTAAAATATAGAAATAAAAGTAGTTACAGAGGTAAAGAAGGAGTTTAGAATGCAGCACTGTAGGCTTGTGTGTCATAACATGATTGGCTAAGAAAGCTCACACTGTAGCATGGGCCCATAAGATGAAATATTGAAGGATTGGGTCAAAACCATGAAAATCCTTGTTGGCAGTGTTTATTGGTCAATAACTCATTAAAAGGCCTTGTAACTGAGGGTCTTGTGACCTTCTGAGCCATGCAGTGAAGATGTGAGCTGAACTCACCCTTCCTGCCTATGTACAAGATAAGAAAAATAAACCCCATCATCAAAAACAACCCAGAGGTCCCATCTCTAACTCATTCCAAATTCCCACACCCTTCAGCACCACGTGGATTCAAATTTGTAACAGCTTTGTGATGGGTCTGTAGGGACCTGAAGGCCCCTCTCTCCCCTACCCCACTGCCCAATGAAATTTCTGAAATCACTTCTGTGTGTGCAGGTAATGAAACCTCAGGTTAAACCCACTGAAAGCAGCAGCAGAGGTTAGAAGAGAAATACTATTAATATGCAGTGCTACTCCCACACCAACAGCTGAGAAGCCCTCAGCAAAACATAAATAAACTAATTGGAGACAGCAAAATCTTCAGTGCAACGATGCCCAATCTGCACCATGCTCTCTGATAAGCAAGGAGAAAAGGAAATGAACACATTTTCACTTTCAGGCACCTGAGCCAGTCACCTTGGTCAGGGTTACCTTTATCTATAGGTGTGAGATGATGTACACAAGCATGTTTGGACAGGAAGTTAAATACAAACAAATTCTATCCATTCATAGGCACCTTTTTTAATTCATGAGAGCTGCACAACAGTCTAAAAATTCCCAGAGGAATGTGTGGGAATGTTTGTCACCTGTGACACAGCACTGTAACAGTGAAGCTTTCAATGCCTATAGCAGAACACTGAAGACAAGTTATTGTACAAAGCAAGAGCACCCAGTGCAATTTAATTACAGTATTTCTACTGCTGATTTCCAAAATTTTCAATGCTTTCATTTCCTGGCTTGTATGCAAGACCACTAACCAACTTCTAGCTGAAAGGGTAAAAATTCTTGTTTAATTGAATGCAGCAGACAGGGGAGGCAGGTGAAAAGGGGAAAGAGGAACTCTACAAGATCTAAGGGATCACTATTGCAAGATGAAGCATGCATATGGATGTATGAGCACATATCTGCCTCTTTCTGGTCTGTAGATTTCATGACCAGATTTAGATTGGATTCTCTTCTGATGGAGGTTGACTTTGTTCACCTCAGTTTCTTCCTTTTCCATTTCAACAGTCCTGTCACAACTCAGGCATGGACCAAGGCTGGGTGATCCAACTCAAAAGTGCACACATGAATTGGACACTCCCATATTAACAGAACCCTTGATTTTTCAGGAAAAAAGTGCAATACCAAGGCATTCAGTAGTCACAATAAAAGCAGAATCAAAACATAAATGCTGCAGATCAGATCTTGTGCTGGTTTTATACAGAGATGCAGATTAGCCTTAATCATCTTGTTAGTGGTGGGTTTATTTTAGGTCAGGATGTGCTCTGGCACAGATCTTAATGACATATTAGAGGTAGCAAATATGATAGATAGATAGTAGCAAATTTTGTAAAAGTAAAGAAAGCGAAAATCTAAAGCAGAAAAGTGATTTCATTGCTGAAGAAATAGCCAAGATATTCTCTCAGCCATAAGTAGTCCTAATCTCAGAGATCTGCAAAATCAGAATTGTATTTTCCTAAGAAATATCATTTATATTCTTAGTGATGTGAAAAAACTGCTTGCTAACCACCTGCAACTTTCCCATTGACTGTGGAACCACAATGCCAAAATCTCCTCCAAGGGTTTTGCAAAGTCACTTAGTGCCCAATGGAATGAAAACCAATGGAAGGTTTTGAAATCCATAAAACTTCATCCACACAAGATTTCAAAACAAAGAAAATTCTGTGGAATTCTTTGTAATTCTGGGGAATTTCTGTGTTCCTTGGTGGAACACAGAAGAGAATACTCCAGGTAGGGGCTCCTTTCTGTATTCCCCAATAATGATTACACAGCTGTGGAGGGAAAAGAAGAATGTCAGCACTACTCATCCACCTCCTATCAAATGTAAAAATCAGCATAAGCCTCCCTACAGCAGAGGAAGAGCACTGATTAAATATCAATATTAATACCAAATGTTGGGCCATTCACCCCCCCTCAAGACAGGAGGTTAGGGAATGTGTTCTAGCAGACACTGGCAGCAGTTGGAACATTCCCTACATCTCAGAAAAGATCTCAGGCACCCACTACTGTCATCTTTACATTTATAGTAACCTGCCAGTTTCTACTTTTATTTAAAGTAAGTCCTAATTGTACATGGGATTTTAGGTCTCAGTTTAAATTTGAAATGTGAAACAGTATTCTCCTACAGATTTTTCAAGGAAAGCTGAGAAGACACAATTTTTTAAAAATACAAGTAAAAGAGATGAGAAATGGAAAATCCTTTTTTTTTTTTTTTCCTCTCTGTGCTGGGAGAACAATTATTTAAAATAGAGATGATCATGAGTAGTGCTTAAAAAAAGACAATTTCATTCATAAGCTTGCAATTGTATTTTATCAGCCAGAAATTACAAAATTGTCCCATGAATTGCACGATTTATTTTTTATCATTCAATGTTATAAATATGAAAGATTTCCACTGATTCCTGTAGGAATATTATGTTATTTACAAAAAAAGCTCTTTTCTCTCCTTGGGTTTCCCATTCTAAGGAGGGAAATATGCTGCTAATATTTGGGTGAGCTCCAGAAGAGGAAGCAGATGAAAATCTGGATGAGAAAGGAGTACAGACAATGGGATCCACAAATGCACACCCTTACCTCAGAAAAGCTCTTGCAATAAAAATGCATTTTTACCGTCACTCCAATGCACAAGTTCTGCTCTTCACCTTTCTGGATCTTCATTTACAGCATCATTGAGCAGGGAAAATGTTAATTGCAGCAACTCCTGACAGAAGGATTTATCCACTCTGCTTGCAGTGCTGCTCAGTGGTTTAGCTGACACTCAACTTGTGGAATTAACATGCTGTTAATGGATTTCATCTCTGACAAAAGAGAACATCAGATGTTTGCTTCTTTCCAACAGGTCCAACTTGTCCTGCTGGCTCCTTGGAGAACCTTGCTAGCAACATATATTGTTCTACCAGTAGCTTATATCTATAGAGATCCCATGCAAAACAAACAAAAAACCCAAAACCAATCAAAGCAAACAAAATAATGGGACTGAAAAATAAATCCAGATTTTGACATGGCTAAAATATCCCAGTTTGAGGTAAATGGTTATCATCTATCCTCTTTTTCCCCTCTTTAACAAAAAATAATTGATTGATTTTCATTGCATGGTATTTTTACTATTTATTTGGATATACAGCAGGAGGTCTGCAAACTGGAGCCCAGCTCATAGTCAGGACACATCTAATAGCCTAGAAACTGGAGTTCCCATTAAACAAATGAAGGTAATTTTAAAAATTACAACAAGACCAGCAGTTTGAGGAGAGGGAGCTCCACAAGCTGGGCAAAAAGTCCCTACCCTGTCCCACAAAGTTCTTGGTGGCTCATGGAAATGCAAGTTCTGCCCCTCTCCCTTTCACCTGATGAGAGCAGAGGTAGAAGCTGCACATTTCCTTATGCCATAAGGTTCCCAGCCATCACTGTAATTTTCCAGGTGTAGGTAATATATTTGATTGTGATCATCTGGCCAAAATGTATATGAAGGCAAAAGTAGAAAAAAAAATCAGTTGTTAAGTTTGGAGTTTATTGCCTCAGAACTCAACACCACAGTCTACAAAATATACAAGCCCAATAATATAAATGCTATATTGCATTATGTGCCCAAGCTGGTTAACAAGGAAATAAACTCTTCCCATGTAGCTTATTGTGTGACTTACATCTATACTTGGCTCCAAATTTGCTGAAGATTATTAAACATCATATAGGATTTATGGGTTTCTATACATTGTCCAACAAGATGCATTATCATGTAAAATATTGCCAAGTCTTTATGCCCATATTACCAAACAATTTTTCTACACTTACTTGCAGCATCACGGAATTTATTAAAAAACCCACGATGTAGTAGCCAAAACTGAAGAGGCTAAATCTCAATTTAAAGACCAAAAATGACATGAAAGAAAGATTGGGTAAAGTTTAAGCCAATGAAAGTATGAGTCATTATTATATAACAAGCAAGTTGGATATATTTTAAGCTGAAAAAAAGATAGGTTGAGAGGGGAAGAGAGCACAGAAGTGGGAGTCAACAGGGGAACTGAGGTAAAGCAAGTGGGTATGTAAAAGTTTATGAGCACTATTAGGAACTTGCATGTTCTCTTAATTCTTTGTTTGCCTCCATTCTTTAAAGTCTCAGGTAGGACTGTTACAAAATGTGAACAATTTTCACCCCGAGGGAGGGAATTCACCCATTCCAACCACAGCCACGTAATTAATGGCCACTGGGCAGCAATCAGGCAACTTCTAGGTAACTTTGACAAACTTCTTCTGTTCATAGAAGACACAGCTGGGTAGAAATTAGTCTCTAAAAATACTTTCACACAACCTGCTTGTTTTCTAGTCACTGTCTTCTTCTGTTATGCTCATTCCATCTGTCAATAGATATGAGTCACACATTCGACCTTTCAGTTTCACTTGCGCACATAAATTTCTTCCAATTTCCTGTGAAACAAACACTTTTAACTCTTCCTGGGCCAGCCCTTCACACAGACAGCAGGCTGCAGTGGGCAGAATCAAACTCTCCTGCTGATGCTCCTCTCTCTCCAGCCTGCACTACCTTTGGAGGGCAGATTGTCTCTGCATTTCCCTGACCACCCCTCTGCCCACACTGCCACGACTTGCACTGAAAAACCAGCAAAGAGCATGGAACTCCAGTTCAAAAAACACCGTCTGACTGTGTTCTCAAAGAATGCTAAACAGCAGAGGAGCAGATACAAGTCACTCCTGACAATGCCAGCCATGATCAGCAGACTCACTGGAGTAAAACTAATTTTACCAGAGCAAACCTATAATTTTACCATTTTTAAACCTGAAGCAGTCAACATTTGGTTCAAAGCTAAATTAAAAATAAAGACATATGCTTGCCCAAATAGTACCCACTGACATAAATCGTGATGCCTTCACCAAATGATCAACTTTGTTCTTTCCCAAACACTATAAACACCTCCAGCATGAACAAAGAATGAACACAGCCACAAAAAAAGCAGAGTAAAAATGTGAAAGTCAGAGCAGTATTTTGGGATTTCAGGGTTCATTACCTTATTTTCTTTTAGGCATGGTGCACAATTAACTCAATCTTTCAGGAAGCTTTTAAAGACAAAGGGGAAAAAAATTAATTGTAGTAAGAATCACAAAGCTGGACTATGGAGAGACCAAATTCTGCACAGTGGTCTGGTAAAGAATGACAGAGACTTGATGGGTACAATTTGTTAGCAGCCCTCATTTGCAAGCTCATTTAACTCATGACTGCAGGAACAGCAGCTCTGCAGCTTTCACAGAACAGAAGACTCACAGTCTGTCTCAATTAAGCCCCACAATAGCAGACATGGGTTTGGCATTATGGACCCTTCCAAAACACACCAGCCTTGGACCAACTGGAATATTATCCCATCAAAACACCCAAGCAAAGTTGCTTTTCTGCTGTGGCTGAGATGTCCCTGTTGCACATGGGAATTTCCCTATGGTAAACTGCAATTTCCCTATGGTAAACTGCAATTGGAGGCCAATTTTAATGGAGAAAATAAGAGTACAGAGTCCAAAAGCACAAAGCCCAGGGCTGCTGGCAGGGATGAGGGGATGAGTTGTGGCTGGGGTGGCGCTGGGGTGGCTCAGGCTCCTCTGCCTGTGCTCCAGTGTCACACCTAAAGGGGCCACTGAGCTTTCAGCACTGAGAAGCAATTTAGGAAAAACTCCAAAAGGTGGAAGCACACAGAAAAACTTCTACTATGGAGGAAGACTTTTAGACCTTGGGACACTGGCACATGAACACTGAAATAATAACACAGGGTGGGCTGCTGTAACAGATGTGCCCCCAGTCACTCCTTTAAGTGCAGACTAACCAAGTTAATCCAAGCTGACACCATAGATGTGCATATCTGACTTTGGTGTTAAAAATCTTCTGTTTCCTCACAGAAAAAATCCACTTAAAGGATTGATTATTTTACTCCTGGTGACTTACTCTTACTGCACACTTTAAGAAATAACTAAAGAAGGATTTTCAAGTAGCACTGAGGTCAGCAGCAAACAGGAACTTTGTACATTGGTTTCTTAGCTGAAGAAAAGGAAAAAATATGTATATATGGACAACCAGAGCTGAAATTAGCAATAAGCAATATTAGTCACCTTTTTTTTAAATTTTTTGTGAAGTGGGGGTAGTTCAGATAAACAGTTGCTATGGGTTTTTATTGTGTCAAGAACCATTCGATCAGAATTTGTACCCTGATATTTTGGTCATCATGTGCTGGTAGGCTAAATTAAAATTAGCATTCTTCAGGTTTTTTATATTTATTAGTTCAGATAAACAGTTGCCATTGGCACACAGTTAGCTGACAGTAACACCTACAGTGTTAAAAAAACCCCATAAGCAAAAAACAGGAAAAAATCTGTTAAGTGACTGCTCTGTTTTACCAGGCAGCTTTTCTGTGTCAAACTTCATCTTTCAAAAATATTTATAATATTTTTGAAATTTACAGGTCCATTTACAGATGTACCTGCAGCCTACTATAGCTTTCTTAAGGCTTCAAAGCTCTTGGCATTTTTCTTCAACTTCCAGAAGCATCAATGTCCATTATTGCTTAAATTTCATTTCACTGAAGTCAATCTAATGTAGAAGTTGAAATGTTAATATGAAAATTTCAAAGAATTTTTTCCCAGGAAACCATTATTCGTTTATAATGTCCAAAGTTATTGTTAATTGTGAGACTATGACCTGGTACAGACTGTAATTTAAGGCTAATTTTAAATAAAAATAAGTACCATTTGTGTTTTAATTAGTTGAAGTCAGTGAGCTTTAGATTAAAAATAAATTAAGAGTAAATATATATTTTTAATTGCCTGGTTTAATAAATTTTTTTTAGTTACTGGTAAAATCCAAGACAATCAGAATGAATAGAAATAAAATGAAGGGGAAAATTAAACCTAGTCTGAACTTAGTTTTTCTTAAAGGGTTCTTCCCAAATGCCCAAACAAGTGCTCCATATATTGCTAAGAGTAACATTAGGAATATTAATGTTGCTGTTATTAATATTAATTAAAATAATACATATATCAATTAATAAAATACATATTTGTAAATTCTTTATCAGATATTCATTTCCACTGGTTGACTCATCCCTTGCTACAAATTTTGCAGCAAACCTGCAGAGATCCAGTCACTGTAGTCATTTACTTGTGTCAGAGAACTCCTGTGCAGGGAAGGTAAAATTCAAGAGCAGTTTTTTGGTTATTTGCCTCTTATTTGACTCTTATCTGAGGCAGCCAACACCACACCAGCCTTTAATTCCATAACCAGGAATTAGAAAACTATTCTCCTATTGAAAGTATGATAGTAAATATAGTAAAATTTACCATAGTAAATATTTACCTAGTAAATATAGTAAAATTACCATGGTAAATATCTATGGAATTGCAATTCTCATGAAATTTCTAAAAACATTAAAATTTAAAAACAGAAGGAAAAAGTACATTACTGTGTGTTTTCCTTCTTTCCTGCCAGTTGCTTAACAGGTAGAACTGGTCCAAAGCAGCCAAAAATGGCCAAGGGTTGTTTCCAGCAATATTTTCCAAGCATGTCTATCAGAATTATTAGCTTATTATTATTATTAATTATTATTTACAAACATATAAAGAAAAATTTCATCCAAGTTTTCAAAGACCAACAAATTTCACACATCATTCCATTTCTGCAGGTTGATCTGGAGCCCAAAGTTTCAACAAATGATGCAGAATGTGAGTAGACTGCTTATGATTGAGCGTCCTGATATGGCCAGGCTCCTTCATCTGTATGCTGCAGGGTTTCACAGCTGCAAGCTGCATTAAAATTGATGTCACTCCTGCTGGATGATTCTGTGCATCTTTGAGTTGACAAAACAATGCAGCATTTCTAATTTCTGTTCACAAGGAAACCTCCCAAATGTTTTGCTGGTTTTGTTTAATGAAATAACATTTTCTCCAAGTAACTTGATTTCCTGCTTTGATGCTGATTCACTATTTCCACTCTTAGCTCATTGCATACTCCAACTGAGGACTGCAGATTAAGCCACTGTTAATAGCAGGTTAATGGCAAAAATTAATTTGCTAAAATTAAAGGATATGGGAGACAGGTAAAATCCTTCAAGTCAGATGTTGTAAAAGCCCTAGAAGGAAAGATGGTTTAGAAAAACCCTGCACTAAAATGAATAAAGTGCATTTATTGATTAGTTATTATAAGTAGAAGACAAAGCTAGGCCTATGTGTTTGGCAGATGTGCACTGCAGGGGAGGAGGGTGACATGCATGGGGTAGCAAAGAGGTTTTGTTTTGGGATGGGAGGGCTGCAACTGCTCTGCATGCCTTCATTACACTGCAAAGGCAGTTGTGCTCTCAGAACTAATTAAACCTTGGGGAACAATTTGTTGAGGTAGCTGGAGAAAATTCGGATGAGAGCAAGAGAGGAATTTTAATGTTTTAATCCCAAGCAGAAGCAGGAACATTCAATTTCTAATTCTGGGGTTCCAGCAGAGGAGCTCCCTGACTGATGCTGCAGAGAGGCAGAACTGAATTTACCAATGTCTGCAGGACTTTGCAGGATTGAGTCCTTTGAATGCAGGTACATTAATCATGTACATAATACATGAAAAAGAAATTCATAACTGCATCCTTTTATATAGCTGTGTTGTCACAAAACACTCTTCAGTTTGTCAGGGTGGAATTGGAGAGTTTATGGTTGAATTCTAGAAGTGCTCCAGGTGGTGGCTTTGAACCACTAAATATTTTCCTGTTAATTTTTCGAATTCTAGTGAACAAATGAAGGAACCACCACTCTTCCAGCAAAGAAGTTCCTATTGTGTTTGGAGGTTTTTTGTCACCCCACCAGGATGGGACTGCTGGGGTACAATCCTTGACCTTCATTGCAGCACCAGCCTCATCACAAGGCTGAGACAACAGAAAGATGGCAAAGCTCACAGCCAGCCAGCACAGCCAAAGATTTCTCTGTTACAGAGCATTTTGAAAGCTTTCTAGCCAGTGGCACATTGCTAAAGCTTACAGACAGTTGTTGTAGCCAGTCACCAAAAGCACAGGTACACCTGCTGCACACAGTGCTGGCTTGTCTGCCTTCTATTAACAATACAATCTACCATTATTATACCATTACCATTATTCTATTATTACCATTATTCTATTATTATTATTATACACAATATTCCATCATTAAGCTTAAAACCTTCTACTATCTTGCTGAGCACATTTTCCTGCAGTCTTAAGGTCTATCTAAGCTAAGCCTAAAAGTCAAGCTATTGTCTCAAGTCCTTGCTTGCTGTGCCATTGTAACTTTTTCTGCTTTCAGACTTTGCAGCTTGCTCTCTGCTCTTTGTCTCTAAGGCCCGCTTTCCCAGCTTTCTAAAATCTTCCTACCTTTACTATTTCCCACACCTGTAACCTTATCACTGGCTTGGGTCAGTGTACAAATCACAAACAGGACAGGACTGCTGGGAACGTGCCTTGAGCTGTTTGATTTTCCAGCATCACTCTCATTACATGGTTATGACAATGGGAAGATGCCACCAGCTCACATCCCAAGAACTTAATGTTACAACTCACTTTATAAGTTTTTTGCCCAATCACACAAAGCAAAAGCACATTGACAGTAGTTCTATCCAACCACCATAAGCACAGGTACCTTTGGTTAAAACAATGCTTGCTGATTTCAAATACAATACCTGCTTGTAAGCCTTAAAACACAATGCACAGAGATCCATTAAGCTTAAAACTCCCTAATATCTCACTAGATAAACTTGTCAGCAGCTTAAGGAGTTACTCTAGACAAGTGTTAATACACAGACCATTGTTCTATTTGTCCTTGCTTTTCTACATTTTACATAATTTTTCTGCTGACCAATCTCATGGCTGCTGCTTAGCTCTAATCCCAGTTCTGCTGTCTCTGAGGCTGCCTTTTGCAGCTTTCCCAAAACCCTCTGATTTTATGGATTCCCACATAACATACGTGGCTGTACTGCCAGGCTCTCAGGTGAGCTTGGATCAAGGATGGGCTGCTAGCACAGGTCATGCCTGATCCTTCACCTAAATGTGAATTTAAGTGATGACTGTTTCCTCTTCTGAGTTGTAGCTTAGGGAAGTGAGAACGGATAAAAGCCAAACAGGATAAAGGAGGCTCCTTGTTTCTTTGGCTGACAGAAAAAATGGAAAACTGGGAGGGTGTCTAGGGATCAAATAAAATAAAGAAAACCAACTAGCAAGAGTTCCCTGCCAAGGGAGGTGAGGAGGGATAAGAAGGGAGGAGAAGGTGTTTTCTAGATTGGCTAGCTGAGTTAGAGCAAGCATCTGTGAGAGATAAAACTACAACTTGGTTACAGATTTTTAAGGGGTAAAAGCACAGGAGAAGTAGCGTGAATCATCTGAGGCCAGGAAGAGAGAAACAAGTGTACACAGATTTGTGTATTTGGGGACAACTTTTTGCTCAGGTAATATTTTAGAACACTGGAGATTAAAGCATTAAAGCATTTTGTTAGACTTGCAAGAGCCTCAACACTTTATAATCCAGATAAAGGAGTACATCAGAAAAAATAATAAAGTTGAATTCTTTGCTGGGAAACATCACGGAAGAACAACAACAAAAAAAGCCAAACAAACCCAGTGAAAACCTTCCTTTTAAAAACACAGATGTCCATCCCCATTTGGACTTCTCAGATACTTTTAGCTGCTCAAGAGCAGTTGAAACACTGTAGTTTACCAAATCCCAGTGCTCTGCTAAAGCAACCCCTTCTGGGGTTCCATGAGTTTTCCATTTGTTACAGATAATATTTCAAACTTCCTAGAAATCTTTCTTTGTCTTCACTACTTGCTTCCCTACATTCTCCATCTTCCTTCACCCCTTTCTACCCATCTTCTCTTTAGCTTCTATTTCCCCCCAACGAATCCACGATTTCACGATCTTGGTCACAGTTCCTGGTGTTTCCTCTCCAATGGCATTTCCACACCTGGGCATTAACCTTCTCCCATCAGCTTCCTCCTGCTATTTCAGACTACAGCCATCCTTCCTTGAACAGCATTCCTCTTGTTCCTAAAGGGAACAAGGCAGGAAAATGAACATATAGTATAAGGAGCACCTAAACTTCTGTTCTCACAGGATGAAGGGCCATACTAATAATTTTTAACAGTATGTAGGGAAAGGTAGTCTCTAAGTTTTCTCTCTAAATGAGACTTTAAGTATGCTCTTTTAAGTGAGACCTTTTTGTTCTAAATGACATTTAATATTAAGAAGCACATACATTTGATATTAAGAAGAATTTTAAAAATAATTGGCATACATGTCTAACATACATACAATATATTTCATATGTTTCAAGGAGGGAAAATGAACCACCAAAAAACTCCACCAAAATCCCAAACACACACAGAAATAATCAAACTCAACCTTAAATAAGTGATGTTCAATGCTGATATCCTGAGCAATATACTGGATACTTAGCAATTGAATCCACAAAATATTTTTTTCTTCATGCAGGAGGAAATCACCTAGCCCTAAATATTTCTCCAATACTTACATATATCTAGAGTTTTAGCAAAAACTGGAACCACTGTCCCTTCAGAAAACCCCTTTCCCCAGTCCCTCAGGATCATAAGAGGTTGTTCATTTAAATGCCCTGTAAAATAATTTTGACTCACAACCAATAATCCAAGGACTTGTTATTAAATTTAAATTTTTAAACAAAGATTGTGCTCTGAGTTGGGAAAGCACAATGCCTGTTATGCAGAAAATAAGCTGAATCTTTTTTGTCAGAGGAAGTGAAGGATGCACTCCTGACCATAAAGTTGTCTTCTGGACTTGCAAGATGCAAATTGCCTTTTAGTTGTCATCTTCCATACAGCCCATGCTCAGAAAACCCAAAGGCAAGATGGTGATGAAATAAATTATCAGCTACCTCAGAAAGCAAGGAAGAGCCAGTTTAGAACTTTAGAATTATGAGATCCATAATGTCATTCCTCTCAGCAGAAAAAGTGCAGCCAACAGAAAAAAAAAATCTGGTTGGTCTGTTTCTCTACAAAATATTTTATTACCATACCAAAGTACTACATATAACTTTTTTGACATATAAACCCTCCTTTGAAGGTTCAAATGATCCATAATTATAACCCTTTACAGAAAGAGGAAGAGTAAATCTGAGTGATAAAGTCTTTTGAACCAATGTTTAAGACCTCCCCTCATGGATATCATTTGTCTGTTTCAAGAGATCAAGCGTAACAAAAGAATATGGAACAAATTAAAAGCCCAAGAAATAACTGAAAAAATATCAGTAAAGTTGGATAAGTTGGGGAAATTTATCCACCAAAAGTAGTTTGGTAAAAATTGTTGGAACCCAGGACATTGCTCTGGCTGCCCTGGTGATTGGAGACCCTGGCAGGGGGCTCAGAGACCTTGGCACAGAGTCAAAGACACCTGTGCCTTTGATTTTAGCCCATGGAAACAATTCCCAACTTTGTGTGAGGAGATACAAGCCACAAGGGTTTGAATAGAATGATAGTGAATTTGTCACAGGGTGGAAAAGTAGAACTTTGGGGATTTAGAATGGGGGTTCAAGAGGCAAGATGTAGGAATCTGGGTGTGTCCTGTCTTTCTTCTTCTCCTTCTTGGCCTCCATCTTCTGCTGGGATGGTGGCAGTTTTGAGTTGGTTTAGAGTAGAAGCTCACTGTCCAACACAGGTGATAGATATTGGAAAATTATTGTAGATAAAGTACACGTAGTTTGTAATATAAAAAGAGAACACCCCCCTGAAAGCAAGCAGTGTGCCACTGACTGACCTGCTGGACAGATCTCAGCAGGTCAGAAAAAGAAGGTTATAGAAAACAGAAAATAAACAACCTTGAGAACCACAGCAGAAGAATCCTGACTCCTCCTTTGGTTGCCAGGCTGGGAAAAGAGACTCTGACACATCTCAGGGTCAGCCAGGACCACAGAGACCCCCGAGAGAAAGGCGCAGAGTTAGAATGCAAAAGTTTGAGCTCATTTCAAACCCAGCACTTTGCCATTAAGCATGTTTTCTGTGTGCAATTAAAGGGTTCAAGGCTGCAGACATTTGGGGATGAGCTGAGGATGTGCCAGGACCCAGAAGATCTGCGGAGGGGGACAGGAGAAGCAGAGCTCAGCTGCATCTCTACCAGCAGCTGGATTAACCTCTTCACCGACAAGTGAAATTCAGAGGCCTCAGAGAGAAAGGGCTGGTCCCAGCAGAAATAAAACTGGAGCTAACAGCAGGGATCAGAGGGAGTGCTGTGTTTATAGCAAGGCTTTCTGCACCACCGCCCAAGGCCATGTGTGTTGAATTTGCAGGGTCCCCAGGACAAAGGAGGAATTGAGTCAATCTGACTCCATGTTCTTAGAAGGATAATTCATTATTTTATGTTCTCTAATATTATATTAAAGAATGCTATACTAAAATGATACTAAAGAATGGAGAAAGGATACAGACAGAAGGCTACAAAGAATGACAATGAAAACCCATGACTCTCTCTTCCAGAGTCCCAACACAGCCTGACTGTGATTGGTCATTAAGTCAAAACAATTCACATGTTGAGAAAACCATCTCCAACCACATTGCAAAGCAGCAAAACGCAGGAGAAGCAAATGAGATAATACTGGTTTCCTTTTTCTCTGAGGCTTCTCAGCTTCCCAGTAGAAGAATCCTGGCGAAGGGATTTTTCAGAAAATATGACAGTGACACCATGTGCTTTAATAGCAGTGATTTAACATACAGATATGTGCTTTGATATATAGACAGAAAAGAAATAGGGCTAAGATTTGATGTTTGAGAGAGCCCAGGCTGAGAGGGGAGCTGAGCTGTTTGGAGGCTCTGGGCAGCTTAGAAACAGAAAAGAGTTCGTGGTAGAGCCTGGGACTGGGAGGCATTAAAACCAGATTCAGTCATATGTACTAAATCTGAATTTAACAGATATATTTAACAGCATATATTCAGTCATATATGCTTTATACTTGAAGTCTAATTGACTAATAAAGCATAAAGCAAAAATCGTGAAGTATAAAGCATAAAGCAGAATTAGACTTAAAGTATAAAGTAGAATTAGAGTAGAAAGCATCTTGATGCCCCAAACTGAATTAATCTCTTCATCCTACAGGGATCTCAAAGCAGATTGAACACTAGAACTGATGCAGATCTTTAAGGTCAGGCCTAGAGGTCTATAAGATTAAAATTACCAAAAATGAAGATGCATTGACAAGAGCAATGCTTATTACTCCATCCCACAGGTTAAGACTATATACTTTATACTCTAAGTATATAGTATATAAGACTACACAGATAAATTTTGGATGTGCCAATGGATTAGGATGAAGGCTGTGAATCACTTGGGAATTGGAGTATGTCCTGCGTGGGCAGGAGTTCTTAGGTTGCATGGTTTAGGGTGGGAACAGAGATAATGTTGTGAAATTCAGTGATTTAGAGCTAGATTTATATCACAGTGCTGATGTGGCCCCAGGTCTAGGACAAGACTTAATGCTGACAGAGGCTGGGATTAAGGTTGAGAAGGGCAGAAATCCCCAAGCTTGGCTAAGGAAAAAAACTGTGAGCTTTCTTAAAAGATTTAAGGCACATAAAAGGTTGTAAATTGGTAAAATAAGAGTTTAATAGAGATCTGAAAGTTCCAGAAGGACCAAATATTTTGGTGGAAGGCATAACAGTGTGATACATCTCATTAGCCAGGGAAAAAGATCATTAAAAATTCAAGCAAATTACTTGAGCACCTAAAAGAATGGTAGCAAGCCCAGGGTTACTAGCTCCCTTGAACAGCATTTATTCTGCAGGTGGCCCATTTCCCCAAGACAACTCTTTGTAGGTGGAGAATAAATACAGAAGTCATAACAGCACTGTACAAGTTATGACCCAGGGCTCAGTGGGACTGTTGTAATAAAATCCCAGGTCTTGATTTCTGCATTCTCATGTCCCAGGCAGAGGCTAAAAGCACTAAGTCATGCAAAGGACTCTTTTCAACTTTTCACGAAATATTTATATTAAAATAAATATTTTAATTTAAAAAGTAAATGTAAATGTAGCTTCAAGCAATGAGACTATATCCTCTCTCTGTCTGGATTAGGAGAATGGGGACAATACAAGGAAAATTGGTAAAAGGAAGCATTGCAGGCAAAATGAGCTGTTTATTTTAAGGTTTGTTTTGGCTTGACTTCATTCAGAGGAGTAAAAACAACATGCATCATAGAAAAGAGCTCTTGAAAGAAGTTTTGGGTTCTTCTCACTACCTTTATGCACTGTTTCTGTGTTTCATAAATCAGTTTCATATGAGGATAAAATTTCATTATATAAACTCTCCTCAAACTAAAAAACAAACTTGGCTTTTTATTTAAGTCAACCTTAACTAAAAGGAAGCAGGCAGAAGTGATTCCCAGTTAAAAAAATTAAGTTAATTTTATTCAAATGCCTTAACATGCAGAAAAGATTTCATTAGTGTTCCGAATGCTCATGTTCTCTGTATCATTTAGAATTTGTTTATTGAGGAATGTTACTGTTTAGGACTTTTAAAAAGCACAGTTTCTGATCTGACAAGCTTGAGAATAAGCACCAAAGAAAAGACTCACACTGTCTGAAGCCCAGCAAGCCTGCATAATCAGCAAGATGAATTATTTTAAAGAAAGGAGGAATTAAAATAACATGAAGTTTCCCACAAGCAGGGTAGGATATTTTTTCCATTTAAAGACCCAGTCCAAAAGCAAAGCATCTCAAATTAGTCACAGATCAGTAGGCAGGTCCTGGGTGTTTACCTCAGCCGTGTGACAGTATAAACAGCTGCATGTTCTGCTTCTCCTGTGAGCCCCTCTGCTTTCCCCACGCCTGAGGAATGTCTGTTACATCAGCTGTGTACAGCAATCACACCAGGGCCCAGCTCTGAGCCAGGCTGGGCTCTGATGGATTGTTTTTGTCCAAGAAATGCACTACCTTACAGCCTTGCACCCCACACCACTCTTTCTCCACCTACAGAGCATTTAGTCAACTGGTGAATCACCAGATCTCATCATCAGCCGGGCTTGGCAGCATCTCCCAGGCACAGCACAGCTGCAGAAGGCTGCTCAGGCCACATGGTGTGTGAGAGAGAGCCCAGAAACTTCCTATCATGCCTTTGGGGCCAGGTTAGGAGCCTTTGGGGCCAGCACAGGCCCATCAAAAACTCTGCCAGTGAGTGTGAAGCTATAACCACAGCAGCAGCAGACACAGAACATCCCAGACAGGACTTTTAGGAATAAACAGTCAAGTGGCCTCTCTTTTCTCCAGGCACCTACTTAGGAAAGTGGTGGAAAGCCCAAAAGAGCTGAAGGTAATACCTCCCCTCAAATACTCCCATAATGAAAGAGGCAGCTGGGCTGGAGGAAAGGGAAGGAAATGCAGAAAAAATAGCATTTCTTATAGTTGGTGGGAAGAAAGAAACAAAACCAAAAAGAGACAAAATGATCAAGCTGACATTTCAGCCTTCTTAAAAGTAAGTACAAAGACCATGGTCCTTCAGCCAAGCAGTTTCCTGGGCAAGGCAGGCTGGGTTTGCAGTGCCCATGACAGAGCTGGGCAGCTGTGGCATTGTTCCATCAACATCTGGCTGAGGGACAGTCTGTGCAGTGCAAGGCCAGCTCCCTGCCATGGCTCCCTGACGTTCACTGCCTGCAGCTGGTACAGGACATCACTCCTGGTCTAAAGTCATCTCATGGAAGTTGTCTGGTTTCTCCTCTTTTTCTCCTTTCTGTCAACTGTAGCCTTCTGCAAGCAGCACTTCAGAGGAGCATTGAGATGAAACAAGGCAGTCTGCAGCTCCTCAACAAACCCTAGACATCCCAAAAACTTTGGAACAACCTGCCAATTATAAGCTGTGTCAGGGATGCTAAAAGTTTTAGTTTTCCTATTTTTCCCATTCTGTGGTGCTTTAGTGTGTGGGTCTGAGCTTCACATTCAGGGATGGTGAGCTCTGTGCACAGAGCAGGGAGACAAAACAATTCCTGCTCCAGCTGGGCACCAAGGACAAATGATCCCAAACTCAGCCCAAGAGCACAAACCCCGTGGGCTGCAGAGAGAAAAACAAGCAGGGTGGGACTGCAGGGGCTAAAGCTGGGATGGGACAATGAACTGCAAGATGCAAATGGAGCAGAACTGATCCAAGGGAGAGAGCCCGGGAGCGCTGGTGCATTTTGGGGCCATTTTGGTTCATCTTGGGTGCAGCCCTGGCTGGGCTCTGGTGCTGCCCAAGGTGGATCCATGGAGGAGATGCTTTGAATCAATCCCTGCTTGATTCTTTAGCTCTGTCCAGCCTCTGCTCTAGGGCAGCCTTCCCTAGAAATCTCTAGAAATAAACATTTGAGCTTTGGTGCTTTAAGAAAGGGACCTGTGTGTCTGTAGTGAGACATTGCTACTGCCAGAGCTCATTACAACCAAACAAACAAGGTGTGAGGGGTCAATAACTAAGCAAGTTCTCCAAGACTGACTCATTTACACAGAGGGGATTTTTGCTATGCAGCAGTCAGTACAGAAAGCTAAGGAATAGTTATGACTGTACACTACGCACGCAGCTGCATGAAAAAATTATTCTTTATTTGCCATTTTTTTACCTTCTTCACAAATGCAGCCACAGGACAGTTCGGATAGCAAGTGTAGGGTGTGGGTTTGTGACAGTCAGGCTCGAGCTATCTTGGCAACTACTTTGCTTCAGAGACAAATTTCTGGATGCTTTAATTCAAAGGTAGAATATATGTCTTAAAATTTTGGCTTTTGACAAAGATAGATCCAACTGACATGATCGAGTCCTAAACCCTGGTTCACTAGCAAGTCCGTGAACCACCCAAATTACTAAATTATTTCTAAGTACAGGGACTCATTTCTGCATTGCCTGAATTTCATTCCAGCTGACCATAAGAAACAGCTGTTTAATACTTGTCTAACATCTCAGGTAGGCCATGGGACATCTCCAGAGCATTCCTTCAAGTAACAAACTGTTTTGCTGTTTACATTCCATGCTTTTATCTTCATTTTCTAAGTTTGGAGCCTTAAATTTACAGCCAAGTAAATTCTCTTTGCCACAACTCCAACGTTTATAAGGTGCAATTATCCTCTCACCTTGACACAACAGCAAGGTCGTGTGTTGGCCTTGGAGCACAGAAAACATATTAAATCTGAAAAGACAGCGTAAGCCATCTGACCTTTTCTTTAGCAGTGCCAAACATCTCTCCTGTTACTCTGCCTCTGAAAGAAGCTTTGCTGGAGAAGCCACTTCACACCTGCAGAAATATCTTCCCTGAGTGATAGGGTGGTTAAAAGCATAAAATATTTTTATTGCTCAAGTTTCCTCACAGAACCAGCGTCTGGCTGCAGGGCACTTCCACCTACAGCCCGACATAAAAAAGATCCTGCTGTATATAAGCTGTCCTCCCCCACTGGGCAGGGGCAATGGGAGAAGGGAATTCTTTAGTTACTACTCTGCCTCGCTGCAAGACAGACATTCCCGTAAAACTGTGTGTGGGAGCCTTTCACACTGAAACCAAAACAGTGGTGGAAGTAAATTCAGCGAGCTGCTTCTCATGCAGTGCAGCTGCTCTGTGGAGGGAGGAGGATATTTTATTGTACACACACCAAGTGCCAGACAGCAGCCCCACTGCAGTGCCAGAGAGATGGCTCTCCCTGCCTCTGCCCAAGGGATGCTGTTGTTAAGGCTCTTGGACCTTCACATGTCAGTCCCAGCCTGTCCCTCACCACCCTGAGGAGCTGGGAGCAATGGGCTGTTTCTGATTGCAGCTGTTTTAGTCCAATTAAATCCGTGTTTGGGGACTTCACAATCAGCAGAGTGAATTGATGTGGTGCTCTTGACTTGCTAATTGCACCAGATTGATGCTGCTAGGAGAAGGGACCCGGGCCAGCCATGAACTCATGTGACAAATCTGTTTCATGGGAAAAACTCGTTGCACCTCATTGCTTCATGCAGCACCACTCCAAGGACACAGTGATGCCAAAACCAGGTCTTACTGCAGCCATGAGGCACCACACTTTAAACAGAAAGATCCAGGTGAGATGGTTAGGTACCTGAGTGAGACACAGTTTTGTTTTGCAGGTTTTAACTTCAACATGGGAGAATAGGAAAGGTTCATTCTCTTAGACCAAACTGACAACATTGAAATACTTTATGTTTAATAGAATTGATTTTACACCCACCAAGAGAATAGTTAAGCACTAAAAATCAATGCCAATCTCCAAACTCCTATTTTTTTGATCACATTTGACTGGCCTGTAACAAGGTATATTGAAAAGTGTCAAAGCAAAGGGAAAAAGGTAGCCAAGGGTATAAAGCAGTCAGGACCATCACACCCTTCATAATAAACAGAATATCAAAATATTAATGACAATATAATACTGCCTGGCAATAAAACTACCTTGGCAGTCTAGGAGACTGGTATCCTAGAGCTGGCCTGTATTCCCATTTCATATCAAAGGGAAAAAAACTTACAATATGGCAATTCTGTGAACATCAGTGGAGTACAAGTATGGCTTCATAGTTGGCCTGGTTCTTTCTCATGGTATTAATATTCAAAGTCCAACTACTGTGTACCTGTAATTCCTGGAATTGCTAGCCCAGAAAAACCTACTCTTCCATTAACCACCAAGGTAACTTCCTGTCTCAAACATTTGCAGCTTAGGTTTCTCTGTCCTTCAAGGCATAAAGATGATTATTATTTGCAAAAAATATTTAAAAGAAATGTTGACTTTTTAACTCCAGGAGCATTACCAAACTATTTTCCAAACATGTTCTTAGGGCAATCTAAGAGAATGACAACAATTAGGTATTATTTATAAGGGATGCCTTATAATAAATATATGCATAATAATAAATATATACATTTTTGGAAGGGAACTGCAAAAGTTACATGCTGTTAAAAATTTAAACATAATAAAGAAGCAACAAATTGCTATTAGGTGCTAACATTATCATGATCCTTTACTAGTATTAGTTCACCCACAAAATAATGAGTTTTGAATAAGAAAATGCTACACACTCTGTGTCCATGCCACAGTTTCATCCAGACAAACCAAGAGAAGCTTCAACTTCTACTGTTTTACATCTCTGCATCATTATTTCTGCATGGAAATCCAAATATTGTTTTTATAAAGAATGCAAAAGCTGCCCTCACACTCTGAGCATTTTAACCAAGTACTATGCCTAGAGCCAGCATAACCAGTCAGGAAAAGTCAGGCTTCCTCATTAGTATTAGCATTGGATAAAGATACTTTTAATTTGTATCAAATATTTGAGTGTTCTTTATTAATTCATAAATGGGCATGTTACTTGAGCTAGTGATTGCTCTTTGTTGACCCGTGGCACTCATATTCTCTGAATAATCCTTTGCCCAGGATTTTTCTCCTGAGAAGCTGAAAAGCCTCAGAGAAAAAGGAAAACCATAATTATCTGATTTGCTTCTCCTGTGTTTTGCTCACATGTGGAATGTGTTTGGAGATTGTTTACCCACAGGTGATTGTTTCACTGGTTTCATGTGAGTTGTTTTGACTCTCTGGCCAATCAGTGCCAAGCTGTGTCAGGGCTCTGGAGAGAGTCAGGAGTTTTCATTATTATCTTTTTAGCCTTCTGTAAGTATCCTTTCTGCATTCTTTAGTATATTGTAATATTCTTGAATATAATAGAGTATGATAAAATAATAAATTAGCCTTCTGAGAACATGGAGTCACATTCATCATTCCTCCCTTCATCTGGGCACCTCACAAATACAATATTCACCTGTGTATTAACTGACCCCAACAGAAAACAACCCAAATTCTGGATTGATGTGGGGATAAGGGAGAACTGCAGGGCTGTAGACACCCTGCACTTGCACACAATTTAAAGACTTGTGCCACCAGCTCCAGCCCAGGGCAGGTCTGTCTGCAAGGTCTGACCAGTGAGATCAGGATGGTCAGAGCTGTCAGTGCCCATGCCAAGCGCACCAAAGCCAAACCTCCCCCCTGTGGCAGTGGAAACTCCAAACAAAGGCACTCTGTGAGCCCGAGAGCAGAACTGCCATTGATCTTTACAGGGAACTAGGTCAGAGAAGCCCCAAGGCCTCTCTGAGCTGCAGAAGCCTACAAAGGGATATTTCTGCAGCTGAGGGTGCCTTGTGCCAAAGAACAGCCCATTGAGGGTCTTTTCCAGGCACACCCATGCACGGGGAAGCAGGAGAAAGGCAATGCCCCAGCCACCCCTCAGTCCCAAAAACATCCTGTGGGCTAGCTGGGGGCAGGAAATTCTTTGCAAATAAATCCCAGTGGATGCCAGAGAGCCTCAGGCTACCCTGTGGCACCAGCAATAGCCAAGGATTTTACCCACTGGGGATTGAGAGGGCACCAAACAACCTGGGAGCTGTTACAGCCTAATTGCAGCGTGGTTGCAGTGCACTACATGGAATTTTTAATATCAGCTCGCAGTTAAAAGGTTCTCTGACCACTGTCCAAGTCATGGGACAGCCAGTAATCTCTGTGTTCTCTTAGAGCAAGTTAAGACACGCTATGATATTTTTTTTTCAGACAGTTTAACAGGTAGATAGAGGACAACATTTATTTTTAGGCATGACATAGAATGCACTTGCTGGAATACCATTAATGTTAAGAGTGCACGTATACAGCAGAACAACTAAGAAGGAACACGAAATACATCTTGGCACAAAGGAAAAAACAATTTCCTTAGACTTCAGCATCTTGCATTGCTTCAGCCTAAACAAATATTGTAAGGAAACAAGACTGCAATGTGGGTGTCAGGCTACCTATATGGTATGACACAGATAATATTAACATGATACCTGAATATATTCTCTGGGAACACTGCCTCCTACACACCAGTAACTTGTATCAATAGACAAACCTTTCTAAGCCTGAATTTTTTTTCTTCAGTTAGCCCCATGAAGCACACCTTCCCCACACTCACAAACACAAAACTCCTATAAGGATCTCTCACTGTTTTGGAAAACCCAAAATTGCCAATCACAGGTGAAGACACAGCAATGGCAAAGCCTGTGGCAGGTGAGCACCCAGATCCATCCAGCCCTTCCTTCACAGCACACAATTGTGTGTGAAACAATTCCCATCTGCTGCTTCCCAGGAGTTTTAAGCAGCACAAGTGCTCTCTCTGAGCAGCCCTGATGGCTCTCTCCAAAAACACCCAGGAGAAGTTTGAGAAGTGATTTTCCCCCACCTATTTCTGCTTGCCCATGCTGAAGAAACAAGAGGGCAGCAGTCTGAACTCAAAGAGACACAGGGCCCCCTTGTTCTTTCTCATGGTGTTAATATTCAAATTCTGGATCATTTTGGAGTGCAGGCATAGAAGGAAATCGGACAGTAGGAACAACCACAAATAAAGTGCCCTGGACTTCTATTCTGAAAACTTCACTTTTTTTTTTTTTTTAATTAATTTCAGCTATATTTTCAATGTGTAGGAAACAGCCAGCCTGCCATCCTCAGTCTCCTTTCCCTCCAGTCTCATATATCACTTTTTCCATCATAATTATCTTTTGGAACACTTTCCCCTCATTGTCCCTGATGTGGCATTATCCTAATTTGCAACAGTCTTACTTTCTTACCTAGCTTTTACAGTGGCAGCTGTATCTGAGTTCTCTTTTTCTTTGTGTTCCCCCACGTTAATCACTTCAAAGAAGACCTTTTTTCCTGTTCTTCTGTGAATGGGGGCTAGCAGAGGAGACTCTAGTCTTGGGTTATCTCTGTGCTCTACTAAACACCAGATTTTACCTGAGTTGAATTGGATGAGGGGAGAGCAGAGATTAGTTTTTTTTCATTTTCATTTTTTCTAACCAGGCAGCACAAGCAAAAAAAGTCTGACGATACCCTCAAGGGTATCCTCACTGGAGATATTTGAGAACATTTTGGCATAATCCTATTCAGTGTGCTCTGGAATGACCCTACTTGAGCAGGGAGGTTGGACAAAACCTCCTGTGGTGCCTTCCAACCTGACCTATTCTGTGATTAATCTGTGGAATTAATGGGAAAACTTCCTGCTGGATTAATAGCTCAGTATGGTAAAATGTGGGACAGCAACGTCATTAAATACTCCTGGCCTGGCCATGCAGAAATGGTGGGAAATTTAGACTTTTTTTATTTTTTATTTTTTTAATACAAGAGGTGGGGTGAGGGAACAGAAGAAAAAGACGTTTATGAAGTTTTGAGGGGCAATTTCTAGCAGTATTGTTTGTAGGCTACCTACTGAGGGGAAAGTGAGATGTTCAACAAGAAGAACATGACAGAGGTAAGGAAGGGTAAGAGAAAATGAACATTTCATCAAATTTATAGGAATTATGGGGTCAGAAAACTCCCCAGACACTGAAGACATCAGGACTTCTCCCATTAGTACCAGTCATATGGAGACATAGGAATGAGGTGTACCATAGCACTTCTGGGGGTTTATTTTTAGGTATCACTTTAATCTTAACTCCAAACACATGGGAATGTAGCATGCCACTCTAAGTTCCTATATAAAATATATAAAGCTCCTATATAAAAATACAATATATAAAATATAATGTAAAAAAAAAAAAATAAAAAATATAATTAAATATATAAAATAGATAAAGCTCCTATACTTTTATATAAAGTATAAATAATGAGAGCAAGGACTTACATCCCATTACAGATGGCAGCAGGTAAAAGAGATGCATTACAAGAAGATTCATTAGCCATGGTAGCCATACAGGAAGCCAGGAAGGATTAGCATTGTACAACATTCTGCAACCTGGGAAACACAAACTCCAGCTCTGCTAAACAAGCAGCAAAGGATTACTCACCCTGGTATTTCAGCTGCTCCAGTTCCCACTTCTTAAACTTCATATCTGCAGCTCTCCAGACATCCAGAAGTGCAAGTTTTTCAAGAGCCAAAGCTGCACAAGTGAAACAATACTGCTGCAATTCCTCATTTATCAACAGCAGGAAAAAAGACAAGGAAAATCACATCTGTTAAGACTGAACTCAGAGTTCCAAAAGCCAAGGAAAATGAAAGAAGGGCTGCTTGTGCTCCCAGGCTCTGTAATCCGATCAGGGGTACAGATTGGTTACAGGTGTAAGCAATTGGTTACAGGTGCCACTCTGAAATTGGCTACAGGTGTCACTCATTGAGACCTGCCCCAAAGGAGCATGATGGCCCTCATGGATACCTCACATTCTGGCATTTGGGCTGACCTGAGTATATCTGTTTAATCTTTTTGCAGTTGAAAGCACACAGTTCAGCTATTGATGTTTTCTTATCTGAAACTGTTGTAAAAAGAAAAAAAAAAAAAGGAAGTTCAAAATTAAGTGTTCTAGACTTTTTAAGTTACACTGCACAGAAAATTTAAAAAAAAAGAAAGCATAGGCTTAAGATATGTCAAAGCTCAGAAAAAGAAGTGGTTTTAGTGTTTCTAGAGGTTTGGGATTTTTCATTTTTCTTTTTTTTATGTTGTATTGCACTAAATAGTTATTAATTTGTTGTTTTTATGACATGATACTCTTACATATTAACATTATTAGCTTTAATCTGTGACTACTGACAAAGTTCAGTGGAAATCTAATTCCACCCAGTAAACACACTCAGAACCCCCCCCACACACTCAAACTCTCTTGATTCAGCTTTCAATGAGATAAAGAGCTTGACAAATTCAATGGATTTTGTTCCTGGTATAATCCTTGTGAAGGAATGCCTAACTTTTTTTGCAGCTGGTGTCTCAATAGTCTGTCTGTTTAAACTCTCTGTGCTTTTACCAGAGATGAAACACCCAGCGTCCAGCTGCCTCAAACCTCCAGCTCTGCACTTGAAAAACCCATGCCAGGGAGTGGCAATTACCCTTCAATGACTTTATTGACTAGAAATGATTAAGGCAAGCATGACTGACAAAGCTGAAGTGACCACTTTTATTTTTAACCCAGCACCATTCTGTACCCATCCCGAATTAGCTCCGTGTGGTTCCTGCATGAAGCAATGCCTCACCACTGCTTGTGTCTCTTGGGCTTGGACAATAAGAAGAGTTATCCTTTCATAACTGCTCATAATGGCTTTTGGAAACTCCTCATGGCTCTTTGGGGCGAGCGCAACAGAACTCTGTTGTTGTAAAGCTATCATTTTTTACGATTTTCTTCCTTTGGATTAACTTACACTGCCATCATGTGGGCAGAATCACACAAGGAAGTATTCGGTGAAAACTCCCAACTTGAAAGCCTTACTTTGCTTTTAAAACATTCTTCTTGCTACCAATACGAGCACTTACTCAAGGTTGTTGAAACAGGGGGAAGACAAACCTCTGATTATTGGTTAGTTTTTGTTGTGACCCCACAGAAAACGTGCCAGTGGAAGGAGCTGTGCTGGAGCTGGGCAGTAACTGAGGAGCACAAGTGGTAAAGGTGCTCTCCTGGATGTCTTGTGCAGGCTGCCCTAGAGCAGAGGCTGGACAGAGCTAAAGAATCAAGCAGGGATTGATTCAAAGCATCTCCTCCATGCATCCACCTTGGGCAGCACCAGAGCCCAGCCAGGCCTGCACCCAAGATGAACCAAAATGGCCCCAAAATGCACCAGCGCTCCCGGGCTCTCTCCCTGGGATCAGTTCTGCTCCATTTGCATCTTGCAGTTCATTGTCCCATTCCAGCTTCAGCCCCTGCAGTCCCACCCTGCTTGTTTTTCTCTCTGCAGCCCACGGGGTTTGTGCTCTTGGGGCTGAGATTGGGATCATTTGTCCTTGGTGCCCAGCTGGAGCAGGAATTGTTTTGTCTCCCTGCTCTGTGCACAGAGCTCACCATCCCTGAATATGAAGCCCAGACCCACACACTAAAGCAGCACAGAATCTAGTACTGCTGAGGATAAAGCATGAAAAGACAAAGAATGACCCAAAAGTATAAATCTTCTCTTTTTTTTTTACTTTGAAAGAAAATTGCCATAGAGTTTTAATTTTTTTATACATTCCTCATTATTTTGGAGAACTTAATCATTTTGGAAGAAAAAAAAATCTTCAGTTGTCAGATAAGCCATTATGACCAGTTAATTATTTGTATGGACTAAAGTTACTTTAAAAAAATTGTAAAAAACTGTACTGTTTTAAAAAAAATAATATAAACACAGTACAGTGCCAAGAACCCCAGAACACAGACTGAAATAAGAATATGCTGGAATTCCAGAAATTATTCTTGAAAGACCAACAGTTTTCAAGTTCAACTCCAGGATAGAAAATCAGGGCTGGGATGTTTGCATCCATATATATCTATTGACAGATTATCCCTCAAATTTAGCTTACCAAAAACCTGTAACAGCCTTCAGAGAGGTAACAAAATGTCCAAGTAAAGGCTGAATTTGCCAGCTTCATGCTCTCTTTCTGCACAGCCCTTAAAAGCTGTTTTTCATGGCCCCAGTAAGTGGCAGCAGCCTCACAATGAGCAGCACTGTGTTCCTCAGGGTCCCACTGCTCACCCTGGGCTCAGCAGGCAGCAGAACATAGATATCATATTGATTTCCCTGGCAGAGAAGCTTTTGAAGAAGGATGCCTCAAAATCCCTGGAATATTCTTATTCAGGAATCTAACCTGTAGCAGAAAATGACTTTTCACACAAGAAAACCACATCCAAACTGTATAGGACCCCCAAGTCTGTATGCCATAATCAGTTTATAAACAAAGTTACATTGTCTAATGTAAGGAATGCACACAAAAATATCCATGTACTGCCACACAAGTGCTACGTGAGAAATCAATATTATTATGTAATAAACACTGAAAGAATATTTCCTCTACATTTAGGTACTGTGGTTACCATAACTTTTTTTCTTTCCAGCAACTATTAAAAACTGTTTTATTAGGAAATGTTGATTATAAAAATCTTGGTCAGTTTAACAGCTTCATGATTGAGCTTTTAAACTGTTTAATATGCAGGTGTAACTTCATTCATTCATTTTCTGGGTGCCATGTTCCCCTGTGTTAAGATCAGATATATTCCCCCAGCTTTGGGGCCTTCAGGACTTCTCATGTCACATCTTGCTGTTATACATGTTACAGCTAGAGGTGAGAGATAATTGAATTTATACCAGGTGTATTTATTACTGGAATATCGTAGGTAATAGGTAATTATACTTACTTAATGTAACAATAACCCTTTCACTTTCGTAGCATTAATTTATATTAAGATCAGGTTTGTTCTCTCATTCATTAAAAGTGAAAAGCACTGTTCTCTCATTTGCTTTTAGACACAAGCTTGACAAATCAGACTAAAGGAAAAAACATATTAGGACTAATAGATTAGATATATTAGAATTTTAACAAAAAATGGTACAGTTGCAAAACCAGAGGAGAATTGAAAAAGGGAGGGGTGCAAACTCTGTACCAAGAATTCCATCAAACAAACTGACAAATTAGTTATCTCTAGTACATAACAAATTTTCTGTCATAAGGCTGAGGTTCAAGCTTGACAGAAAACACAGGACTCCTTCTAACCCATGGATCAAGCCTATGTACAATAAAATAAACAGGAAAAAAAGGGAAAAGAAAGCAGGCAGCCCTTATTTAATCTATCCACTTCAGGTTCACTCAGTCCTCGTACTTTACATTAACAAGCTCACACTCCTCAAAGGAAATACCTTGATAAAAAAGCCTTGTGAGCAGTGGTGCTGGAGGGCATCCAACATGTGCTGCTCATTTCCCACTGAAATGCTCACCAGCCTCAGCTGCAGCCCCTTCTCTGTCCCACCACTGCCCTTGGAAGCAGAAATCACTCTCAAGAAACGGTGTAGGGAGCTCAAGGGAAGCAAATAGCAGCACCAATGTATCCCATCCCACCCCTCACGCAGTTTTTGTGCTGCAGAATGTTGAGAAACTCTTCTGGCTTGGCCTGAAGGGAGCTCCATGGATAAACACGCTTCATTTTCACATGGAATATGCTTTTAGCCAGCTTGAGAAGGATTTCTCTAAACACAGGGCAGAAAGAATGTTTATTTCTTCTTTTAAGAGAGAAGAAAGAAACACTCTTTTAAATTTCTTCTTTTAAATTTCTTTAAAAGATTTAAAATTGCTATCTGGAGTTCTGGGTTTGCAGCTGAAAGATGACAGAAGTAATTTGGAAGTCTCTGCGAGACTCATTCTCTTCAGTTACGTCCAAGAAGAGTCTTGGAGCACTAAAAAGGGCATATCTGGTTAATTACCCACCAATTCCACCAGAAAAGCTGACAGAATATCTCAACTCTGGTAGTTCCACACTGAAATGCAGCCCCTCCAGCAAAGAGGGACCAGACAAAACACACTGTACCCTCAACAGAAAAGAACACTTTACCAACACTCGGAGAAGCAGCAAGTGCTCAATATTCCTAGGCAAACTTCTGCCTAGATAAAACACACAACAGAGAAAATAACTCTTCATGCCTTTTTCTACATTTGATTGTAAGGTAGCCATCTCTAAAGGCTCAAAGAGGCTTGGGTCAGTATCTTCTCACCTTGCCTTAACATGGAACAGTCATTTAAAGTGCTTTTCTTCTTTCCTCAGTCAGACCACAACATGGAACAGTGGGGAGATAAACAAATTATTTTGGCTAATCAAACCTAAAAAAGTATTTCCCCTACTTTCCATGAGGAAACCAACATATTTCCATTCTTCTTCCCTAGCCATCCTAGAGGTGAGCCCATATTTCGTGCAGTGTTTCCTGGAGCTCTCTGGCCATTTCCATTTAATGCTCAGAGCTGGTTGAAAAACGGGCAAGGGCTCCCCAAATCTGAGGGGATTCACTGCAAAATGGGCTCCCCAAATGGGAGGGGATTCACTGAAAAATGGGGCTCCCCAGTTCTGAGGGGGTTCACTGCAAAATGGGGCTCCCCAAATCTGAGGGGATTCACTGCAAAATAGGGCTCCCAAAATGTGAGGGGATTCACTGCAAAATGGGTTCCCCAAATGGGAAGGGATTCACTGCAAAATGGGGCTGCTCAAATGTGAGGGGATTCACTGAAAAAGGGGGGTCCCCAAATCTGAGGGGATTCACTGCCAAATGGGCTCCTGAAATGTGAGGGGATTCACTGCAAAATGGGTTCCCCAAATCTGAGGGGATTCACTGCAAAATGGGGCTCCTGAAATCTGAAGGGATTGACTGCCAAATGGGGCTCCCCAGATCTGAGGGGATTCACTGCAAAATAGGGGTCCCCAAATCTGAGAGGATTCACTGCAAAATGGAGCTCCCCAAATGGGAGAGGATTCACTGCAAAATGGGGCTCCTCAAATCTGAGGGGATTCACTGCAAAATGTGGCTCCTAAAATGTGAAGGGATTCACTGCAAAATGGGGCTCCTGAAATGTGAAGGGATTCACTGCACAATGGAGCTCCCCAAATCTGAGAGGATTCACTGCAAAATGGAGCTCCCCAAATCTGAGGGGATTCACTGCCAAATGGGCTCCCGAAATGTGAGGGGATTCACTGCACAATGGAGCTCCCCATATCTGAGAGGATTCACTGCCAAATGGGGCTCCCCAAATCTGAGGGGATTCACTGCAAAATGGGGCTCCTGAAATCTGAAGGGATTGACTGAAAAATGGGGCTCCCCAGATCTGAGGGGATTCACTTCAAAATGGGGCTCCTCAAATGGGAGGGGATTCACTGCAAAACAGGGATCCCCAATTCTAAGGGGATTCACTTCAAAATGGGGCTCCCCAAATGGGAGGGGATTCACTGCAAAGTGGGGCTCCCCAAATGGGAGGGGATTCACTGCAAAGTGGGGCTCCCCAAATGGGAGGGGATTCACTGCAAAGTGGGGCTCCCCAAATGGGAGGACACTCATTGCAGCTCTGGGAAGAACAGAACCTTTGGGCACAAGCACCAGCCAGAGGGGCTGCTCAAACTGGGCCATGGCCACCCACACTCTGTGTCCTGCAGCTGAACCTCTCAGCAGGGCATTTCCCCAGAGTTACAGGGAAGAAAGGAGTTAATATTTCACAATCTTTGCATTCCTCAGTGGTGACCCTTGGGGTCTGGCTGTTTGCCAGCTGACCACTCACACAAACCTGAGAGGGATCCAGGCACTGGTGCTCCCACTCCAGTGCTTCTGGGGAGGAGAGTTCAGACCAAACTGATAAAATCCAAGCTTGATAAGCTCAGAATCAGCTTTATGATAAAGACAGGTGGGGTTTGATAAGCTAGCTGTACACAAGGCTCAGAATTAGGCACTGCTCTCTCACCATACATTTCAGGGATAGGAAGCTCTATCCAGGTCTGAAAGTTTCTGCAGCAAAACCAATCTTCTGAAACCATGGTTAGACAAACAAACCCTGGCACAAGTTGGGTGTGTTCATGCAAATACATGCAAGCAGCTGCAAAAGTACAGAAAAAGTGTCCTTTAAAAACAATTAAAAAAAAAAAAAATAATTAAAAAATTAATTTAAAAAAATTAATTTAAACAATCTTTAAAAAAAAAAGTACAGAAAAAGTGTCCTTTAAATAAAAACCCCTCAGTTCTCTTTCTTTCTTCTGAATGCTGTACTCCTCTCTCTCAAACAGCTTGGGTCTAAGTGATTAATCTGCTTCCTGGGGTGATGGAAAAGAATCCCAGGTGCTTATGTTATAATCAGTTAAGAACTGAGTTGTATATACAAGGCTAAAACTGAAAAGACTGATGAAGAAAACTTTTTTTCCCAATGTTTCTGAAATTCCTACCTGAGGGATAAAGGAGATCTTGTCATAACTTCTCTTTATTTAAATAATATTTATCCAATTGAATCCCATAATTAACTTTAAAAAGCTGTCATTTAGTTCTTATTTTTCTTATAAATTTCCTAGAGGTCCAGACCTAAGGACAATTAACAAAACATGAGCCAAAACTGATTGTCTATGCTTGAATACATAGAATATAAGCACTATTCCACCTCTTTAAAAAATCTGAGGGCTGAACAAAGCCTTGAACCTGGTGTTGTGCCACCAGAGAGTGCCCAAGGTTTTGTCATGGTAACCACTCTGTCCTTCCACACAAAGATTTATCCATGCAAGTGTCCAAGCAGACTTGTAAGCACCAGTCATCCTAGTTTCAAAGGCTGGAAGCCTGGACTCCAGGGGAATTCCATTGCTCATGTGAGTAAGGGCAGTGCTAGCTCAGAATAAGGCACAAAATTTGCCTTTCTGATCTGAATATACAGCTCTTCCAATGTTCTATCAGTAAGTGCTGGCAGCAGCCACAGTTTTGGGGCAATTCTGCCTTTATACTATTTCTCCACATCCAGTGAAGAAGCCATCCTTAGCAAAACTTTTTAATCTAGAGTAAAAGCCCTAAGCTCAGCTCTGCTCCTGGTAATTTGGGCCCTTTGGAGGGAACAACACAGCCAGGAGCACATTTCTGCAAAGGGCTTTAAAAAGAAATCTATTTGCTCCCTCTGAAGGCTGAAATGTAAACTGACTTGGTCTGCAAGGTTCTCCCAAGGACCCACGCCTTCTTCTGGGCTCTGCACACTGCAGCCCAATGCTTTATGAGGCAGGTGTGGGGAAAGGGTTTCTGCAGCACTATTATTATTATTATTATTATTATTATTATTATTATTATTAATTATTATTATTATTATTATTTCTAGTGTGACTGGGATGGTTTGCACAAGTCAGAGTAGTCCAGCTGTGCCAAAAGCTTTGATGTGGGACTTCTGTCCTCTTTCTGGGTTTGTATTACCTGCTGCTGGGTTTATCCTGCTCTGGGACCTCCTTTCTGTCCTTTCTCTGGGTTTATCCTGCTCTGGGACTTCCCTTCTGTCCTTTCTCTGGGTTTATCCTGCTCTGGGACTTCCCTTCTGTCCTTCCTCTGGGTTTATCCTGCTCTGGGATTTCCCTTCTGTCCTTTCTCTGGGTTTATCCTGCTCTGGGACCTCCTTTCTGTCCTTTCTCTGGGTTTATCCTGCTCTGGGACTTCCCTTCTGTCCTTTCTCTGGGTTTATCCTGCTCTGGAACTTCCCCTCTGTCCTTCCTCTGATTTTATCCTGCTCTGGGACTTCCCTTCTGTCCTTTCTCTGGGTTTATCCTGCTCTGGGACTTCCCTTCTGTCCTCTTTCTGGGTTTGCATCACGTCCTACTGGGTTTATCCTGCTCTGGAACTTCCCTTCTGTCCTTCCTCTGATTTTATCCTGCTCTGGGACTTCCCTTCTGTCCTTTCTCTGGGTTTATCCTGCTCTGGAACTTCCCCTCTGTCCTTCCTCTGATTTTATCCTGCTCTGGGACTTCCCTTCTGTCCTTTCTCTGGGTTTATCCTGCTCTGGGACCTCCTTTCTGTCCTTTCTCTGGGTTTATCCTGCTCTGGAACTTCCCCTCTGTCCTTCCTCTGATTTTATCCTGCTCTGGGACTTCCCTTCTGTCCTTTCTCTGGGTTTATCCTGCTCTGGGACTTCCCTTCTGTCCTTCCTCTGGGTTTATCCTGCTCTGGGACTTCCCTTCTGTCCTTTCTCTGATTTTATCCTGCTCTGGAACTTCCCCTCTGTCCTTTCTCTGGGTTTATCCTGCTCTGGAACTTCCCTTCTGTCCTTTCTCTGGGTTTATCCTGCTCTGGGACTTCCCTTCTGTCCTCTTTCTGGGTTTGCATCATATCCTGCTGGGTTTATCCTGCTCTCATGCACAGGTTGGGAAGGAACAAGACCCTGCTCCAGTGGAAGTAGGGATGAAATTGTGCCTCTGCCTTTCATGACTCTGGAAAAGTCCTATCTACTTTTCTGACCCAGACAGAATATCCAATCCCACTGCTGGGTAAGTGGTGGCCCACTGAAAATCAAAAACCCATCAGAACTGAGTGTGTCTAGGCTGAGGTTTGGGCTCAGAACCACATATTCTGAGGGCTGGCTTATCTAGAATTAAGGCTAGATAAGGCAGGGGACATCAGGCTGCCATAGACCCCACAGGGAACAGGAGAGACAGCACTGGCAGCCAAACTGGGAAAAGGTTTGGAGGGTGTTGCCTTCTCCATTTGGGGATTACCATAAGAAGAGACACACTATGGCAGATGAAAAATAAATTAGCAGTTTATAAATGAATAAATAATAGTTTTTTCTATTTGTTATCTTAAAATATTGTGGATTGCATTTGCGAAACATAACCACCCAAGCTTTAAAAGCCATTAAATTGTCCAACAGGCAACAATGTTTTCTTAGGATAAACAAGAGAATAGAGATGATGCAGAATGAAATAAACCCATCCTTACTGTTCCAGAAGATGGGATGGCAAATTGTTGTTAAGGGAATTCCCAAATGAAGATTTCATTTGAGCTACTACTTTTGGTAGTCCTCTGAAAGAGCTCTTCTGTCCCCTTTTTTGTCCTTTATACTTTGGCCTGGCTACCTCCCTTCCTACTCTTGTTTTTAAACAACATTTAATATATAGCTTCTTCTTCAAGAACCCTTCCAGGACTATCTTTTTTGTCTTTCTCTGTTATTTTTACTGGTACTAGGAGTGAGGAAGTTACTGGTGACCATACTCAGGCAGTGCTTTCACCAGATTGCTTTTTGAGATTTCTTTTGCAGTGAAATCTGGGAGAAAGCCACCCATCCTTTTAAGTGACTGAGGTGCACTTGGCTTTGAAGTGCTACTTTACATCTGGGAAGGATGGGAGGCAATGCAACAAGTGCACATCAGCTGATGCAGCATGAGACTCCAAAGTAAAACCCACTATCCTTTCAGATTTGAAGAGGCAATATTTCCTATTACACAGAAGGAGCTCCAGAAAGGCTCATGCCTAAATGCTGCTCCTAGAGAAACAGGAATCTCAGATTTAATGCATGTTGAGGGACATTGTCTGATGCACCGCAAATAGAAAAGAACAAACTGGTTGCCATCAGGCAAATTTTCACTTTATCAGGACGATTGAAGCTGATGGGCAAATTTTTATTTTCTTCATGATACACATGTGAAGCAACCCTGCTGAAGGCTGGAGATGCAAAAATGAAATCTTCACGAGGTGTGAGTCAATAGTGTTCACTCAGAGCAGAAGTTTAGCTCTTTATTTCTCTGTAAAAATCCCCCATAACCAGGTAGAAGGTAAAATCTGGCCTTTTGAAGGCACACTGAGCTAATGATTCATTAGTGTAACTAATTGAAACACTTAAAACACCGTGATGAATTGAGGGCTCAAAAGACTTGTCAGGTAAATGAAGACAATTATTTTGGCTTGGTTGAGAATGCAGACTAGGCAGTGACAGGTCAGCACAAACCCAATAATGTGGGAGATCTTGTGACAAATCCTCAGGGAGGCAGAAGCATTAAATTTAGATGGTGGACAAAAGAATTAGTTACATTAGAGTAATTGAGATCAATTGGAACACCAGGTCCTTTCTGGAGTCACGGTTTCCCTTGTAGTCTTGCAGAACAATTACTGTTTTATCAGTACAGGGATTAAGATAAGAGCTTCAGAGCTGCTTAATTGAGGTGATATACAGCTTGTACTGGAAGGTTTCTTCATAGAAAAAACCCCTGAGTTTCCTAATGCATCACCTGAACTGGTCATCAAAGAAATGATTTGTTAAAAACTCTGTTCCTAATCACATAAAATGAGAGCAGGCAGGCTAAAGTTTCATTAAGAATATAAATAATTGAAATCTTGGCCTTATATCATGATGCTTTCCCCGCCCACAATCCCTATAAAGTATTCTTAGCCCTGCAGCCTAAATAAAATATTTTCAGATTTTCTTAATTGCATGTTTTTTTAATATCTGCGATCTTCCCCATGGAATTGGGCAGAGTAGAAATTCACAAAAACTAATTTTCAAGGAAAAAAAGCTTTTGGTCAATCTTTGTAAAAAAAAAAAATGGGAAGAAGGGAGACATTTTGAAACTGTTGACCAAATCACTCTCTGTTGTAGGGAGCTTATTCCCCACAAAATAAATGTTTTCCTGTAACAAAAAACCCCCAAAAAACTAAAAAAAACCAAAGCCAAAACCAAAATCAAAACCACCAAACCTAACCACAACCTATGTCATTTATTTGAGCTAAAACCCCCACGTTTTTGTGGGGTTTATTTAATTCTTATATGAGAAAACAAAGTTTTCTTCCCTCTATTTCTCTGCATGCATCTACAGGAAGCACAAATAAAAAAGCAAAAACATCCATAGGAAAATTTTTTCATCTGCCTGTTAGAAGAACTCATTTTTAAGGACTTTTGCTTTGTCTGAACCATTAGCGCAGCCCCTAGAACATCAGACTTGTTTATATCTTCCACTCCTTTGTAGGTACCAGCGATTAGAATAATAATCAGCAGAGGAAAAGCTGAGATAGGTGAAAAAAGAGCTCCAGCATCTCCAGCTATTGGTGACCATACTCAGGCAATGCTTTCACCAGACTCCTTTTCTGAGGTTTCTTTTGCAGTGAAATCTGGAAGAAAGCCACCCATCCTTTTAAGTGACTGAGGCTTAGAAGAGCTCCTTCACATTTGAGAAGGATGGGAGGCAATGCAACAAGTGCACATCAGCTGATGGAGCATGAGATTCTAAAGCAAAACACAACATTGTTTCAGATTTTAGGAGGCAATATTTCCTATCCTAATTTGTGGGCTTAACACTGCACACAGTTACCCCTTAGGCAGAAAGAAAGAGATAAAAACATGACAGAATGGCACAAGGAGCTGCAGAAAGGCATCCTCATGCCTAAATGCTGCTCCCAGGGAAACAGGAATATCAGATTTTATGCATGTTGAGGGACATGATCTGATACATTATCTGCAAATAGAAAAGAACAAACGGGTTGCTGGGAGAGGCTGAGCTAAATGAGGAGGACAGGGAGAAGTTCAGTGGGGTAGAGGAGAGGCTGATGGGAGAGAACTGCCAAAAAACCCCAGGTGAGCAGTGTGAGACATGCATGAAATGGGAGTTTTGTGCTTGTGTGTGACACAGAGCTGAAGAGCAGAAGAAGCTAGAGGTGGTGGGAGCAAAAGGAGGCTGTGCAGCCTGGTTCATATTTCCTGGAATAGGAACAGCTGCCAATGCCAGGAAAAAAGCTGGAACAAGGATTGTGTACAGGTGAGAGGTGACAAGAAGATTTCTCCTTGCCGTCTCCTTTGGGTGATCTGCTGTAAATGCAAACCTTCAGAAACTTGATGCTGCTTTGGTGCTATTATCAATGCCTTAATGAAGGGATGGGAGTACTAAAAAATGGGCTAAATGGGCTAAAACTCATTTATTGCTCAGATAAACATCAGCCACAGAGGCTGTGAGATTTTAGAAGAGCAAGAGCTCAGCTGTGGCGATGTTTGAGGGTGCCCAGGACAAGGGAAGAGATGAGAATCTTGACTCCATGTTTCAGAAGGCTGATTTAATTTTTTATGATATGATATTATATTCTATTATATTATATTAAAAATGCTATACTAAAACTATACTAAAAGAATAGAAGAAAGAATTTCATCAGAAGGCTAGAAAGGAATGAATAATAAAAACTCATGACTGATCAGAGCCTTGACACAGCTGGACCATGATTGGTCATCAAGTAAAAACAATCCACATGAGACCAATCAAAGATGCACCTGCCAGATTCCACAGCACCAGATAATTATTGTTGACATTCCTTTTCTGAGGCTTCTCAGCAGAAAAGATCCTAGCAAGGGGATTTTCATAAAATGTCACAGTGACACTCAGCCATAGCTCAGAGTAGTCCCAAGTTTTTTCATTACAAGGCAATACAGAACTTTCTAACCCAATGGAAAGCTGCCACAAAGTTTGTTTTGTTTTTCCAACCTATCACCTTTACTTCATTCTGCTGCACTGTGGATACTTTTATCCACAGTGCTTTTATATACTTTGTGGATACTTTTATCCACAGATACTTTTATAAACTTTGTGGATACTTTTTTATGGGCTGCTATCACATGTACACACACATGTGCTTCCACTATAATTTATAAACTCTGGGCTTACTCCATGTTATTACATTACTGCACTATAAACCCTTCACCATCTTATCAATGCAATGAAGTATCAATTCTTAAGGCATATTCTTACTTACAACTATAGAAACATAAGTTTGTGATTTTTCTGCTTTATGTCTGTGTGCTTTTATTTTTACGTCAACCCAAGGCTGCAAATCAAACCTTCCAGTATGTGTGGAAGTTTCTGTCTTTCCATTTCCTACAGGTAGGAGACAACCAAAAAAATCCAGACATGTTTATCTGCCCTTGCTGTCACTCCTCATTCACTGTGTTACTGTCATATTTTATGAAAAATCCTTTTGTCAGGATTTTTTCTCCTGGGAAGCTGGGAAGCTTCAGCTTCTCCATGTTTATCTCCTCTGGAATGTGATTTGGAGAGTTCTTTACCCAGCATGTGAATTGTTTTAATTTAATGTCCAGTCACAGCCAGCTGTGTCAGACTCTGAGTCTTGCACAGGTTTTTTATCATCATTCTGGTCCAGCCTTCTGATGTCTCCTTTCTCTTTCTTTAGTATAGTTCTAGTATATAATTTCTTTTAATATAATATATATCATAAAATAATAAATCAGCCTTCTGAAAACTTGGAGTCAATTCTCATCTCTGACCTCATCCTGGGGACCCTCAACAACACCCCAACATTTATTAACCACATCACTGAAATTCACAGTGTCTGTGCCTGGACTGGAACAGACAGAACAGACCTGGACCAGCACAAGTTGGTGGAGAAAGATGTAGTTCATACAAGAGAAGCAAACATGAGGGAAGGGAAAAAAACCCAACCAAAAAAAAGAGCAGGCACTTTACCAAATCAGGTAAAATAAGGAAATGTCGGGTGTAAACTTGGATATGATCTTAATTTGACTTTCCCACATACAGAATAAAATTGATTTTATGCTTAGTTTAACTGAAACCTTCATGACTGAAATTAGAGTTCAAGCCCTTCTTTGCTATCATTTTATAATTAATTAAATGCATATTAACAAGGCAGCAGTGAACAATGTTTAAAAACTTGCTATTTTGAAGTGACTGAAGCATGATTATGATTTTGCTGCCTCTAGACTAGTGAATGATAAATAGTTCCCAATCAATGATGCTCATTTGAATGTGGAGTAAATATTTACATCTGAATGATGAAGATCTGAAAAGCAGATTTGTCATTATAGGCTGTTAATTGCAGCACTATTCAAGTTGTCCCAGAAGTAACATAAATTACACATTTCAAAATGAGAAGACAGGCATTTTTGATGCTTCTTTTAGATTAATTTACAATAAACATTATAGCTTCTTACAGCAAAACAACATGGAAGAGGAAATCTGATGGTTGTGATTAATTACCATAAAATTATCACTGGACAGTGTCTCATCACAAGCAATGGGTGTCTTTTCTTGCTGATGAGATGAAGTCAAACATTAATAAACAAATCTATTTCCTTACTGCTAGGATGGAAATGGATATGAAAATGAAAAATTTGCTCACTGCCTCAGAACAGAAATATTCAGGTCCCCTCATTTTCCAATAGCTTTCCTTAGCCAAGTAGGAACCTGATGAGGTCTTTATTTATTCTAATTATTTCTTGCCTTTTTTTTCTAGAAAAACACCAGTTTTGGTGCATTTGTTAGTATTAATGTAGCTTTGAAGCATCTCATGCCATGCTCTCAATTTTGCCTATTAACTGTTTTTATTCTCGCTGGTTTTTTTCCACCTGCTATTGGTGGTTAAAGGCCACTTTCACCCAGTTTTCACTAATATATGACACATCATTTTAAACTCTAGAACTTTCATACCAAATACAGATTTTATTTTTTAAAAAAGTGTCACTTACAAAGTAACTCAAACCAGAAAAAAAATGGTGCTACTTCTTTCTTTGGTGGGAAAAAGGGACTATATTACACCTGGAATACAACTTACTCACAAATTCCTTCAGTGAAAAATCTGCACTTTTGAAATGAAAAATTCTGATATGAATTCTGGAAAAAAAAAAATAGAAACACGTTCAATTTTTTTTTCCTCCTATTTTCAGACAGATTATAAAAAGCTTGGATCTAATGAACACCATAATTATGTTACACATCCACTTTGAATATTTCCTGAGTTGAAATCAACATCATCTGAGAAAGAACAGACTCTCAACGTCTCCAGAAACTTATACAGGGCACAAAATACCTATTTAGCTGTATAAATCTATGTATACATGGTGTGTATGTATATATTCATGGAGCATATATATATATATACACATACATATATATATATACACACATATATATATATATATAGCTATATATAGCTATATATTGCTATAAAATATATTTTTCTGGGAAAATACCTCTCATCTGTTTGAAAGAAATGTTCTGGCAAGGGAAGGCATTGGAACACTATTAATGTTCCTAATGAAAAGATTAATCTTGAAGTGAGGTCACTGGTCACTCACTGCCACTTGGGAAGACAAGATGAAAACACACGAGAAGCCCCTAAAAGAGTGGATTTTTGTGTTTTCCTGCTATATTGACCCTGGTGAGCTTCTCCTGAACTTGTCATGAATTAGAATATTAGAATCCACAGCGCAGCAGTTATCTCCCAACACTGCTTGCTCTTTGTGTGAATAGGTGAATAAAAATACTGTCTAAATGAGTGAATAAAAAAGTTCATTTTTCATTTTTCTCACTGAGTACCATTTCATGCTGATAACCCCCAAAGTCATGCACTTCTAACAGGTGCTACAAGAGTGAGGGAGTGTGTGAAATGCTCTCCTGGCTAGCAGATAAGCTGCTGGCTTATCTTGGCCACCTGGGAGCACAGGCTCCAGCCAATGTCCATTCTCTTGCATTTCCACTGGTAGGAAATCATTTCAATCAGGCTGGTAACAAATGAGATAAAAGAGACAAAATCCTTCTCACTTTTAAGTCACACAGAGCACCCAGGCACTGTCTCAATAATGACCACAGACTCCCCTTTTATGTTTCTGATTGTAGCTGAGATGGATGGCAAAAAACCCCAAATCTGCTCAGATTCTGTGCAAGCCAGAATTATCAGGATAATATAAAAAATTATAAATAAGTAAGTAAATAAATAAATAAGAATAAGAATCATATACTCTGTGCAGCCAGAATTGTCAGGATAATAATAATAAATTAACGATAATGATAATAATAATAATGATAATAATAATATACTCTGTGTAAGCCAGAATTGTCACAATAATAATAAATAAATTAATAACAAATAAATAAATAATGATAATACTGTACTCTGTGTAAGCCAGAATTGTCAGGATAATAATAAATAAATTAATAACAAATAAATAAATAATGATAATAATATATTCGGTGCAAGCCAGAATTGTCATAACAACAATAATAACAATAATAAAAATAATAAAAATAATAACAATAATAACAATAATAATAATGATAATACTACTAATAATAGTAACAATAATAATAATAATAATAATCACTGAGCAAGCCAGAATTGTCACAATAATAAATTAAATTAATAGTAAATAAATAAATAATGATAATAAAATACTCTGTGCCAGGCAGAATTGTCACAATAATAATAAATAAATAATAAATAAATAAAAAATAAATAAAATTCATACTCCAGCTGGAGAGAGGGGGGAGTTATTTCTGCTCAGACTGAACCTCTTAGTACATGTATGACCAAATTGTTCAGAGGGAAAATGAATGTGCCAAGCTGAGCTTTGCAGGCTGCAGGGTCCGCAGGAGTGTCATCCCCCTGTGACATTCCAGAGCTGTAGCATGACTGGGCCATCCCCTGTGACATTCCAGAGCTGCAGCATGGCTGGGACATCCCCTGTGACATTCCAGAGCTGCAGCATGACTGGGACATCCCCTGTGACATTCCAGAGCTGCAGCATGACTGGGATGTTCCCCTGTGACATTCCAGAACTGCAGCATGGCTGGGACATCCCCTGTGACATTCTGGGGCTGCAGCATGACTGGGATGTTCCCCTGTGACATTCCAGAGCTGCAGCATGACTGGGATGTTCCCCTGTGACATTCCAGAGCTGCAGCATGGCTGGGACATCCCCTGTGACATTCCAGGGCTGCAGCATGGCTGGGACATCCCCTGTGACATTCCAGAGCTGCAGCATGACTGGGATGTTCCCCTGTGACATTCCAGAGCTGCAGCATGGCTGGGACATGCCCTGTGACATTCCAGAGCTGCAGCATGACTGGGACATCCCCTGTGACATTCCAGAGCTGCAGCATGACTGGGACATCCCCTGTGACATTCTGGGCTGCAGCATGACTGGCATGTTCCCCTGTGACATTCCAGAGCTGCAGCATGGCTGGGACATCCCCTGTGACATTCTGGGGCTGCAGCATGGCTGGGACATCCCCTGTGACATTCCAGAGCTGCAGCATGGCTGGGACATCCCCTGTGACATTCTGGGGCTGCAGCATGACTTGGACCTTCCCTTTGACATTCCAGAGCTGCAGCATGACTGGGACATCCCCTGTGACATTCCAGAGCTGCAGCATGACTGGGACATCCCCTGTGACATTGTGGGGCTGCAGCATGACTGGGACATCCCCTGTGACATTCCAGAGCTGCAGCATGGCTGGGATGTTCCCCTGTGACATTCCAGAGCTGCAGCATGGCTGGGACATCCCCTGTGACATTCCAGAGCTGCAGCATGACTGGGACATCCCCTGTGACATTCCAGGGCTGCAGCATGACTGGGCCACCCTCTTGTGCCATTTTGGAGCCCAAACTCAGGTCCAAGAGAGTGGCTAACACTCCCTGGTGCTGATGTCCCAAAGTCCCACCAGGCAGTGCTTTCCTCTCTGCTCCTAACAAGTGTGCCAGGGGCAAAATTGTGATTAAGAGCTCTGAGGTGGCTCCTCAGATCCCTGATTTCAAACAGTACAAACTGAAAACAGGCAAGAGGTTGAACTTTTCCCAGCCTGCTGTGCCACCTGTATGTTCCATTGCTGCACAGGAAGGCAGATGTCACACCAGGAAGAGCAATATTCCTCTGAGCTCTGAATGCTAGATGTGCAAAAATGCAGCCCAGCCTTCAGCAAAATCTTCCTCATTCTCATGTTCTGTCATGCAATTTTACACATTTCAGAAGAACAGGCTGTTGGAGGAGAGGAATGGAGGAGGCTCAGATGATTTCATCAGGGTCATCAACCTGCTGCTTAACTTATGGCACAAAAGTTACTGATAATGTTTAAAATTATTCCCTTTGAGTAATTTTTCCAGTCTCTTTTTCCTTCTTTTGACTTCATGTATATATGAATATATATAAGTTACTATATATAATAATGAAATTGTATAATAATGAAATTAATATCTATAATTTCACATATATGCATATGAAATTATATATAGATATATATACACACATCACACAAAATCTAAGTGAGAAAATAAGAAGCAGGTAAACACTACTTAAGAATTATATTTAAAAATGAAATTAGGACCATGTTATTTTTGTCTAAATGTAAAAAAATGCTATACTTTTGGCTGTTGGTGTTAGAAAAAATAAATATGGTTAGGGTATAAATGTTAGGGTATAAAAATAAATAAATGTAGGTACAAGAAAAATGTAAGTGATGATTTTGTCCGTTCCCCTTTGAAAGCAAAGGATGAAACTCACTACTATGAAAGAAAAGAAAAAAGTTCACACCATGTTTGGAAAATGAAAAATGAGAGTGAAAATTATATGCCAGAAGAGAAAGAATTAGCAGTTCTAAGGTCTCACATTGCAAATTTTTCTTTTGTACGTAGTCTAGTAAATCACAGTGGGAGCCTTGCAATGAGACAGAGATGTCAGATCAAACCCACTGTGTTTCCTCAGCTACGTATCACTTTCCTAGAAGGGCCACCTTTCTTTTTTCCAGGCGGAAAATTATCCCCTAGTGGCTTTTTCCTGAGCACAACTGTTTAATTCATGCCAAGAATCACGAAATGGCAAATACAAAAATGCTGCCTGATGCTGTGTGCTGCTGTTTGAGCTCATGCTCTGCTTTCACTGCTATGCCAAAGAGTGCCAGAGGAAGGCAGAAGATGAACATATTTTCTACATCAAATTGTAGTAAAAGCATTCATGACTACTCCACAAACAAGTTCTGAATAATCCACAGATTGTACAGAGTCCCTTAAAACTAAGAACCATACACACATTAGAAATTTCAGCCTTGAAAAGAAAATAATCTACAAAATGATCAAGACTAAGAGGGAAAAGCTAATTACAACAGGGAAACAAAATTACTTTGCCCACGTAATGCATTTTAAACTTCAGATATGTGTCTGCACAGAGCAGACATCCCTTTGCCCTATGTAAAATTGTATGTCAGCTTAAAAAGGACAATGTTGCACAGGCTGGGGCCTCATTATGGAGAAAAACAACTGGTCCCTGTGCTGATTGTACTTTCATTTTATATTATTGACTGGACACAAGAAGTAAAAAGGCTTTTGCACTTGTGGAACTGATTTAAAACTGACAGTAACACACTTGCCTTCTGACACACAATTTCTATGTCAGAATTTCTATTGCTCTGTGAAAAGTTTACACAGTTCATAATTTTACAAAAGACTTTAGGAACCTGTTGCTACAGTCAAAGAACACAGATGAGCTAGTAACTGCCTAGAAAGGAAAAAAATCCAAAGCAACCCATCAAAAAATAATTTTTAAAATAATTTTTTTAAAATTACAGAAATTCCCACACTTGATGTGTGCACACAGCTATTTGTGCCTGCTGCACAAAAACTCTTCCTCACTCTACAGTATCCTCAATAACCACCCTTAAACAGCATTTTTTACCACTCCAAAGTGACACATTTCCACTTTCCAGCATCAAACATATAAAATACCTTTCAGCATGTGGAAGATGGAGGGGAAGCCTTTTACCTGAATTTTTTTAAATGGCATCAGCTGTGGTGTAATAAGCTGAAGGCAGTGGACTGCAGTGATGCTCTGCTGTGGTGCTGGATACAGACATGGAAAACCCTAAGAGGGGAACAAGATATTCTTTCAGTGCTGCTAGCTGTGCTCTCTCTATATCATGGCAGTATTATAATATTATAAAATATAACATATTATTATATAAAAATATACTATAATATACTGTAATATACTATAATATAATATACTAATGATAATATAATGTAATATACTGTAATATAATATACTATACTATAATATGCAATATAATATGCAATATAACATGTAATATAACATGTAATATAACATGTAACATAATGTAATTAATATAATATAATGTAATAAATAAAATATATAATACCTGTAATATAATAAACGCAATGTAATGTAATGTAATGTGATGCAATGTAATGTAATGCAATATGATGCAATGTAATGTAATGTAATGTAATGCAATATAATATAATATATGATGCATAATGCTGGGGGAGCAGTGATGTGGATGCAAAATGGGATGAAAATTCAGGCCCAGAGTCAGTCAGAGACCACTGGTGTACCACAGGGCCCAGTCCTATTTAAAACAGAATCACAGAATCATTTAGGTTGGGAAGGACCCTAGAGATCATTGATTCCAGCTCAGCACTGCCAAGTCCCCCACTAAAACCATGTGCCCAAGTGCCACCCCATGGTTTTAAATTATCTTCAGGCATCATGACTGTACCAGTTCCCTGTTTCAGCCCATGGCAACCCTTTCAGTGAATTATTTTGTTCCTAATATGCTATCTAAACTCCTGTGGGTCGACTTGAGGCTGTTTCTCACAGACTGAACGATGGGGCAGAGTGGTCCCCCAGCAGGTCTGTGGTGCCACAACCCTGGGAGAGTGGCTGCTATGCCAGAAGGTTGTGCAGGACCTGGATCACCTGGAGGAATGGCCTGGCAGAAACATCCCCAAACTCCAGCAAAGTGTCAAGTCCTGCAGCTGGAGAGCCAGGCACCAGCAGGGAATTGGGACTGGAACTGTGAGCAGCTGGAATGCAGCTTGGTGGGACAGGACCTGGGGGACAGCAGGCTGAACACGAGCCCCCGGTGCACCCTTGCAGCACAGCAGGTTAATAACCCTGCCCTGGCTGCAGCAGGGGGATTGCTGCCAGCAGGAGCAGCCACAGCTACAGAAATGAGGGGATCCTCTGCTCTCCTCAGCCCTGCAGAGGCCAGGGGACTGCTGTGTCCAGGGCTGGCCTCCCCAGCCATCAGAGAGATGTGGAGAGACAGAGAAAACCCAGCCAAGGGCCTGGAGCCTCTCTCCTGAAGAAAGGCTTTTTGTATTTCCAGGGTGCTCCCAGATGAAGGGAGGAATGATGAATGTGACTCCATGTTCTCAGAAGGCTAATTCATTATTTTATGATACTGTATTATATTAAAGAATGCTAGACTATACTAAAGAATACAGAAAGGATACTTACAGAATGCTAAAAAGATAATAATGAAAATTCATGACTCTTTCCAGAGCCCCGACACAGCTTGACCCTGAGTGGCCAAGGAGTCAAAACAACTCCCATGAAACCAACAAAACAATCACCTGTTGGTAAACAATCTCCAAACACATTCCAAAGCAGCAAAACACGGGAGAAGCAAATCAGATAATTATTGTTTTCATTTTTCTCTGAGGCTTCTCAGCTTCCCAGGAGAAAAATTCTGGGCAAAGGGATTTTTCAGAAAATATGAATGTGACATAGGCTGGCAGCTGGAATTGTTTAGCTATACTAAAATTACAGAAAACTACATTTTACATGCTAGATTACATGTCCTTTCTTTGCAGTTTCTACAACGTCCTGTGCGCCTAAACCCCATGGACAGATCTCACAGGACTGTGTTTCTGGCTAAGAGAAATACAGCATGCTGCTAAAGCCCTACTCATAGTGCTTGGGCTTTTCTGGTTTTCTCTTAGCTGACAAATGATGTATTATATGTATGTATTCTTCCAACTTCACACTCATATCAGCTCTGTATTAATATTCCACATAAAGTCAAGTTGAAGGTTTTAAAGTGTACTGCAGGAGTAAAACAATTGATTTTTTTTTTTTTTACTCCATGTTAACTGAAAGATCAGAGGTAATATTTTTTTATTATCACGTATAATTTTGAAACATAAAAACTACAGTTTCTTTTACAACATAATTTAACAAACCCTGGAGGACAGATTCCTAGATCCAACTTGCAGTTATAAAAGCTCAGATTACCTGGTGCTTCTACCACTGACCATTACAAAGCCCTTGAATGGCTCCACAGGTGAGTTCAGCCTCATGGCACAGAGCTGCTTAAATTCTATGTGTAGCACCTCAAAGTCCTGTACACATTTTCAAGGGAAGGCTCTAAATAAAACAAAACTAAAAAAGACCCTCTAGGCCATAATATTACACCAAAGGCTCACAGTCTGTCACAAACCTCTCCGGTTCTGTTGTCCCAAGGACTTGTCTTTGGGAACCACTGTATCACCTGCAAGGATTTTAAAACCACATGTCATTCACTTTAATTTCCACCCCCATGTTGTCATTTTCATGGTTAGTACATTTCTCTTCTCTTTCAAGATGCCTCGTTATTTTCTAGTTGGATTAGTCACTCCTGTTGGAGTGACTAAAACCAATGACTAAGAGCATAGATTATTCTAAAAATAAGAAAATACAACACTAATTACCAGGCAAGAAATTAATGTTTACAGATTTTTCACTCTTCCTTTAAACGTGCTTAACACTTTCCCAGCTTCAAAAAAATCTAAATGTACCCAGCCAGTTCTAGAATATTTACTCCCAAGAAAAAAATGGATGGACAAGTGTGGGAATAATCTTTGTAAAAACTGTCAATGTTCTCTTAAAGGCAAATGGAACTATAGCAATCAGAAGATGTAGAAATCTGCAATTTTGCAGCAAGCACATTTATTTACTTTGAGTTTCGCTTTATGTCATGTAGGGTAACGTTGAACAGAACATACCACACATTTCCTGGAAATAAATCAATTTCTATATTTATATTGAGAAGGCTAATATGCTTGAGTTCTTTCAGGGCCTAAGATACATCCCACAAATTTGATACCTTGCCTAACGGGAAGGTTTACCACAGTAGTGCAAAGGATTACAACTTCAGTGCAGTTCAGGGTGCTGTTTTTCAGCTAGAATGATGGTGTTTTGCATTAGAGGTTCAGGCACTTTAAGGAACCACCATGGTGGTGTTCTTTAAATTTATATCCAACATCCATGTGCCACCAAACGGAGCCACCAGCAGAGGTCCTGGCAAATGGAGCTTGGATAGAAATTGGTGAAAGCTCAAACTAACAGAGTTCAATGGCAATGTTTACTCAGCTATTTACTGTAGAGATAAAGCCCACAAAACAAAATTGATTACACAATCAATGTAAAATAACTCACATGGAGACCAGAAAAATAAAAGTGCAAAGGGTAAGGGAGACCCTTTGAGCCATGAGGTTCAACTGGGTCCCCTTGCCAAACTTGCCTCAGACTTGATCAAGAGATGATGTTTAAAGGATTTAGCACACTTAATCATTTAACACTTACCTGTGAGCTCTGGGCAGCAGAGGGGCACAGGGATGTCCAAGGATGTCCAGACCTCTGCTTATAGGGCTGCAAGTTCAGTCACCAGCTTCATTCATTTAGAGACTAATTAGTATTAGTATGTACTAGGCCCAGCACAGGCAGAAGACAGAAGAATTATTAAAGAAAGGCTTTTTGAAGTGAGGCCTGGCTTTGCTAAATTGCCAAAGCTGCCCTGTCCCCTCCTCCACGTGCAGATACCAAGCAGTTTGCACATCCCCATGTGAAGCTATTTTGAGGATGAGAACTTTGTTAACACAACAACCTATTCTGAGGGTGAGAAAACAAATGAACCTGCAACAACAAGGGGTGTGTCCCATGAGAACCAGTAGAAAAAAAAAAAGTAAACAATCCAAGAATAGAGAGATCTGATAGACAAGTAAAATGCTATTTACTAACCAATGAATTAGGTGGCAAGAAAACTACTAACCAAGGGGAGCCAAAGATGAGGTCTGTGCAAACTGTATGAAAATGAGTTGTGTGAATAAAGAACCAGCTTTCCTGCATGAAGAAAACGGAGCCCTGGCTGATTGATTCCATCATTTCAGGCAGTAATGTGATGTCCCAGGGACATTGGGGGTCACCAAACACCCCTTCTGCTGCTCCTTGCCCAGAATGGACAAGGCTGACCCTGACTCAGCTGTGCTGGAGGTTCAGGAAAGGTCCAGGGAATAGCAAAACTCCTAAATCAAAGGATCCCTGGATTCCTGGGATTGTAGGGTCTGGATTCCTGGGATTTTAGGGTCTGGATCCCTGGGATTTTAGGGTGGTCAAGGAGAAAGGCAGGTGGAGAGAGGGGGCCAGGGGAGGGCAGTGCACCAGCACTGGTTAGTGCATGTTCTTTTAAGATTACTTTTCTACTTAACTTCACCTACTTTTCTACTTTCACTTCAGGGTAAGATTACTTTTCTACTTAATGTTAGGTCAATCAGGGCTGGATCCAAGCTAAGTGGCAAGATTAGGCAAAGATTTGGTGCAGTCAGAGCTGAGCCTGTAACAGCAGAGAGTTCATTAGTACATCCTAACTGAAGGAAAAAGCTCAGAGTGGACAGTTGTTTGGATAGGGGATGGATTTCACTGCTGTTCCATTACTATTTTTCTTAGAAATACGCAGATAATTATATTAAGAATAAATTCATCAAAAAGTATAAATTATTTAATCCAATTAATGGTATATGTTGTATGATAAAAAATAATTAATATGCTTTTCCTCTTATGTTTATTCCCCCAGAACAAAGTTAAATTGATATTGTAATAGTGCTTCAGGCATCACCTAGATAACTTAGAAATTAGAACTCTGCAGCATCATTTACTGTATAAAAGCAGGAATGGTGCTGATCTTAGAGTAGATAGAGACAGCAAGATGAAAATGAGCAGCAAAATTAAATAGTGAGGAAAAATGGCAATCTAACATTCAGTACACCTAACACTTTCTGTACCTGCTCCTTACAATTCCATATATCAGTCACAGGGAAAATATGAGGGCAAGAAAAATTAACTGGTTTGACTGAATAGTACCCAGAACTTGTTCCCAGCTGGGAGAATTTGAGGTCAAATTTGAGATCAAATTTGAGGTCTTTGTCAGAGACAAAGAAATCTGTCAGTACAGTAAATATCACTGCATTTAGAATATTTAGAATATATACATTTAGAATATTTAGAATTTAGTTATTTAGAATAACTACCTTAGACAATTGTTTTGGTAACAAGATCCAATTTCATCTAAGGCAAATTGTGAGGTAGAAATGATAGCAGAGGAAAGTATTACTGTTGAATACCATCTAACAAATCTAAAACCTAACATTATCATATTCTACTATTTCTCCTCTGAGTGAAGGACTAAGAAGTCATAATAATAAATTCATCTTAAGAATCTTATGATTTTTACCCTTGTTGCTTGCAGACCAGGTAAGCACAGCTGGAAAAGTATGAACATGTATTGATATTGCAATATCAGTACTGATATGTTTGCCCTACCAGTTTGATACAGTTATCTTCTTATTCAAACAGTTCATAAAATTACATGGCAACAAAGCCAATTGAAGTTTTATTAACTATTGGCTGCTATTCCACATGTCATGTTTCCATTTTAACTAGTGTCCACTCACTTTTTTTTGGAACACTTTAATTATTAATACTGTTGCTGTTACTGTTCATGTTTTTTACCTCATTTCTGCTTCCTGTAAATTGTTCTTATCTCAACATGTGATTTTTTTTCCCCTTTGGGAATTCTCCTCTTTGGCCACCTTTGGCTGGAAGGGAGGGGGGCAAGGGAAGGTTGTGATTCTGGAGTCTCTGTGAGGGTGTTACCAAAAATCAGTAAAACATAAAAACTCCTTAACCCTAACTTAGGGTGTTATTTTTTTACTGTACATTGGGAATTAGATCCAACAGTTGGGACAACTTTTTCTTTTTGCCACTGGCATAATTCCAATTTTTAGGTTCAATACTACATTTTTAGTGGAGTAGGCATGAAATCCTGGAGAGCAATGTTGTTGACTGGGATTTATTTGCATTGCAGACAGCAATTGGTGACACAATTTTAACTTTTTTTGTCCAGTTTCATGTGCGCTCCCAGAGGGATGAAAAGGCAAAGGAAAGCACAAGAAATAAATCAATTTTGACACTTATTTCCATGGTAAACAATTATGTTTTCATCGCTATGAATTGGATTTTGGGAAGTAAAACAAGATATCAAATAGCAAAACATTGAAGTGCTAATCCCACACACTCTCTTGTGCTCTTCCAGTACAGATGGAAAACTTCTGCATCTAGCAAATTCAATCAACAAATAAAAGCTAAACTTTCCCAACCCCTCTAGGAATGCATGCAGAGAAGAAACAGTTTTATTTTTTCAGTGGAAGGAACATAATGCCTTGTCATTTTTTATAGCCTTGTTGCCTGTAACTCATCTGCAACTGCAAGACTTTTCTGTGCTCATTGGCAAGCAAGAATATGTTCAGATAAACTCACAGAAGGTAAAGAAGTGAATGAAATTTTTATTTGAAGTGGGATATTTTTCCTGAATGCTTTAAATCCTACTTTAATTTTACCTGAGACTTTCAGGAAGTAAATCTGATTTTTAGCTGAGAATTGGAAATCTCATTAAAGGCTATTAAAATAACATTATCTACCTTATCTAATCAGTGTAAATGATACACATATTATATAAATAATATAATGCTCAAATTCAAAATCAACATAATTGATATTAGTTCTCATCATCATCAGTTTCATTCCACCTGATATTTCAGAAACATTAAGTTCATCTGAAATTTCATTCATTGATATTCTCTATTGTTTGAACAACTTAGTATTTAAATTCTTTCATCTGAACTACTCTGACTCTGTCTGGTTCAACTGAAAAATGAAATATGATCATAAAGACAAAAAATATTCAGTGATTATTGTTACAGCACCGTTTTTTCAGCTGCTGGGAAAATACATTCAATGGCAAGGTCAGGAAGGAATTGCATACCTAGAAACAAAGACGTTTATGAAAGGATTTGGAATGCTAGCCAACTCCTTCTCCAATGATTCATGCTTAATTCCTTCAGCAGATAATGATACACAGCAATAATAATATTGCCATTTTACAGCCAGCTCTAGGGGAAAAATTTACTTTCTTAGCTCTGCTATTTGAAAACAAATTCAGATTTTGTTTCAGGGTGGGTAGGTGAGAAATACTATAGAGTCCTTCCAAGTTCTGAAGAGTCCCATTCTGCTGTGTTTACACCTTTCAAATGTAATTTCCATACAGACTTGCATTGATTCCTATGACTGCTTTTGTAGATGAAAGCAGCAAACTCAGCAGAAAGAGGCCATAATCTTTCCTCACATTCTGCTCCCCTTAAAAAAAAATAAAGCAGTTCAACAGACTTACAGCAGCAGTGCTGAGAACATAATCCTTTGGGCTCTTTGCCAACTGCATTTCAAGCCAAATAACAAAGGTTAGTCATTCAGAAATACCTGAAACAAACATGGAGAAGTATCTTCAGTGAAGAGCAGATATTTTCATATTTTCACATGCCTGATTTTCATTCAGCATCATGATAGTGCTTTTCTGTATCTGTGGATCATATCTCTGATAAGTATACAAACACTAGTGTCAAGTTTATTTTTAAATTTATATAAATCTGTATTTAATTATATACCTATGCCTATTTTACATGACTTATAATACATTGCTGTACATTTGTTTATGTATTGCCATCAATTATATCAATATATTATCACTATATTGATATAATTGATGGCATTATGAAAATATATCATCTCTAATATATATAGAATAAATATTTTATATCTCTCTAATATATATATTATTATATATATTATATATATTATTATATCTATTTTATATATTATTGTATATATTATATATTATTATAATTTAGATATATCTAATATGTATAAAATATATATTTTATAATAATATATAACATATTAAATATAATATTATTAACATATAATAGAATATAATATATTATTATATAACTATATATTATTATATAACTATATATTATATAATATATAATAATAGTACATTTTTAACATATAAAGATATTTTTCTATAAATGAAATATATAATATATATATTATGACAAATAAATATATAAACAAATATTTATTTGTCATAATATATTTTTTTATATATATTTCATTTCATCATACACAATATCAGCATATAAATTTATTATTTAGATAATGTTTAATCCAAAAAATTACACTTCTACCTCAGCTTTCTACCCGTGGGAATCCACAACATGCTCTCATTGAGGGATTTTAGTTCCTGCAGGGTAATTCACGGATACATGCATTCATGAAAAACCAAATCTTCCATTGATCTTCCATAAATATGGAAGAAGCTATATATAGCTCATGCTATTGTGGGCATATGTTGTGCCTCCAGGAGAATGTGATTAGATGAGAAACTTGGAATAATTCCATGAAACAACAAATTGAGATAATGAGTGCACTGAATAACCAAAGCCTTGCAGACATTTATGGACATGCTTAACTTCATGCACACTACTAATCCCATTTAAATCAAAATGTGCCTTTGCAGGGACACCACGGAGCTGGATGCTAAATTGGATATTTTTAGTGTGTATCAGGAGAATATCTCTGCACTCCTCAGTCCTACAACGCTCTGAGATAGAAATGCACTCACTTTAAACAGAATACACTGTATTGAAATCTGGGCTGGACCACATAATGAACTCAAATTTCACAAAACCCATTAAGGTACTCTATATTTTAGATTATCCTTGCTAAATTAGACTGCTCAATGTATTCCAAAGTCATAAACAAAAGGACATGAATTCATAGATTTGTCAGATTTTGCCAAAACATTCCCAATCACAGAATTGTAGAAGACATATTCATAATGTGCTGAATTTCATCTCTTCAAATTCACAATATATTTTTTTTAAAATTGACTTTTTTCACCAACTATTATCTAATTAACAGATTAAGGTCTCTATGTTTTACGAGTCCTTCAGATACCAGGAGCCAAGAGGGGCATCCTGAAGGAGCTACTTTTCATTTTCCATAGAAATAAAAAGCAAAACAATTTCAGTTCCAAACCTCCAGACACATGCTTCTCCCATGCATGCACAGTCATTTAGTGACTGGAAGGCTTATTCTGTTTAGGGAATCAGAAGTGTTGCAGGCTATTCACAAAACTGAGATTAAAAATACTCTTTTACTTTCATGGGATTCTTACCTGGAGGAAATCAACCCTAAGATCTGTGGAGTGAGGAAAAGATTGACATTCCTTTTTCTGTTTCTTCATCATCACACGAAATGACAGCTTTTAAGGATGAAATTCTTACAGTCCAATAACCATAGAACTGTTTCTATTGAAAAGGACCTTACAGACCATCCAGTTCCAACCCCCTGCCATGGGCAGGGACTCCTTCACTATCCCAGGCTGCCCAGAGCCCCTCCCAGCCTGGGATGGGACAGTCACAGCTCCTCTGGGTAATGTGTGCCAGAGCCTCCCCACCCTTGTAGGGAAGGATTTTCTCCTAATATCTCATGGACACCCACTGTCCTTCAGTGTGAAGCCATTCCCCTGTTCCTGTCACTGAATCCCCTACAAAAAGTCCTTTTCCATCTCTCTTGTTGGCTCTTTTCAGGCACAGTTAGGTGACCCCAAAACCTTCTCTTTTCCACACTGAGAAATCCCAAATCTCTGACTCTTTCCTTGTACATCAGGTGCTCCATCCCTCTGATCTTGGTGGGCTCACTCCAGCAGGTCCCTGTCCTTGCTGTGCTGGGAGCCCAGGGCTGGATGCAGAGCTCCAGGTGGGATCTCCCAGAGCAGAGCAGAGGGGCAGGATTCCCTCCTTATCATCTGCTCACCCTGCTCTGGCTGCAGGCCAAACCCAACTGCCTTTCTGGGCTGCCAGTGCACACTGCTAATGATTTACTCTGGTTTTGGTACCTTGAAATGATCCCAGCAATGGTCCTGGACCAAGCCATGTGGCATTCACATTGTCTGAAAAATCCCTTTGCCCAGGATTTTTCTCCTGGAAAGCCGAGAAGCCTCAGAGAAAAAGGAAAACAAATTCTTATCTCATTTGCTTCTCCTGTGTTTTGCTCCTTTGGAATGTGTTTGGAGATTGTTTCATTGGTTTCATGTGAATTGTTTTGACTCTCTGGCCAATCAGTGCCAAGCTGTGTCACGAGTTTTCATTATTATCTTTTTAGCCTTCTGTCTGTATCCTTTCTGTATTCCTTAGTATAGTCTAGCATTCTTTAATATAATATAGTATCACAAAATAATAAATTAGCCTTCTGAGAACATGGAGTCACATTCATCATTCCTTCCTGCCACAGGGCACCACCCAAGTACAATAAAGCCATGCCTCAAATCTTCCAATAATTGCAAAAAGTATATTTAGAATTGTATAAAGTATATAATATTTTTCTAAAGTATGTATCTGAGATAAAGCCATACCTTGAATCTTTCAATAATTGTATAAAGTAAATATTATGTATAAAGTATATCTGTATAAGTATATAATATTTGTGTAAAGTATATAATATTTGTGTAAAGTATATATCCAAGATAAAGCCATGCCTTGGATCTTTCAATAATTGTATAAATTATATATTATATATAAAGTATATCTGTATAAAGTATATAATATTTGTATAAAGTATATAAAGTTTTATAAAATATGTATCCAGGATAAAGCCATACCTTGAATCCTTCAATAATTGTATAAAGTATATTTAGAATTGTATAAAATAGATAACATTTCTATTAAGTATGTATCCAGGATAAAGCCATGCCTCAAATCTTTCAATAACTGTATAAAGTATATATACAATTGAATAAAGCATATAACATTTGTATAAACTATGTATCCAGGATAAAGCCATGCCTCAAATCTTTCAATAGATGTATAAAGTATATATATAATTTTATAAACTGTATAATATTTTTTGTAAAGTATGTATCCAAGATAAAGCCATGCCTTGACTCTTTCAATAATTGTATAAAGTATATATTATATATAAATTAAATCTGTATAAAGTATATAATATTTGTATAAAGTATATAATATTTTTGTAAAGTATGTATCCAGGACAAAGCCATACCTTGAATCTTTCAATAGTTGTGTAAAGAATATATATAATTATATACATATAAAGTATAAAGTATATATTATATATAAAGTATATCAGCATAAAGTATATAATATTTGTATAAAGTATAAAATATTTTTGTAAAGTACGTATTCAGGATAAAGCCATACCTCGAATCTTTCAATAATTGTATAAGGTATCCATTATATATTATCTATATAAAGTATATAATACTTTATATATATTTTTATATATATATAGTACTATATGTACTTGTTTAAAGTTTATAATATTTTTGTAAAGTATGTATCCAGGATCAAGCCATACCTTGAGCCTTCAATAATTACTCTGGCAGCTCTTTACAAACTGCAAGACGCTGCTCCTCATCCCCTCTCTCAGAGGGGTCCTGTCTGAAAAAAGCCCAGATCAGTGGCACAAATGGGCAGGAGAATGTTTTTACAGACAGCACTAAGTGAAGGCTGTTTTTTTTTTGTTCCTATAAATGATAAAGTACAGTTGCAGATGAATGACCCTTAGCAACTAAAATTGTGTCAATAATATCTACATCAATTCAGTGTCTTAACTGAACCTTTGAGTCAATATCTTCTATGTCAAGGCATTATAATTTCTGAAAGCAACTTAAAATAAAAGTTCTCATTGTTAATGTAAAGCATCATATTTTTTCAAGACAACTTTCAGAGGAGAAATAAATAATCATATTTTTATTACATCAATGGAAACTTAGCTACTGTGACTGGAAGGAATTTTCTGACTAAAGGAATAATTTTTCAGTCAGGTCTAAAAGTGTACCCATGAATTATCTGCCATGTTTGCAGAGAATACCAATAAAAATGAGCAAAGGAAGCATATAATAAACAGATCAAGATAAATGTGTAGAGAAAGTAAAATTGGGGTCTGAGGGTTTTTTAACAACACAACAAAAAGAAAAGGTAGAAAACTTGAAAATGACTGATTTTCTTTTGCAAAGGTCAATAATTTGATAAAAATCAAGCTGAAACTGTACATTTGGGTAAATATCCATGGATTTGATAACAACATGGCTGTAAATCATCAAGATTCACATTTTAAGATTTAGACTCAAAGTGATTTTAATCCATTGGAGATTCAGTGTGACCTAACGTAAATCACATTATCTGTCTGCCTGCAAAAGCAACCTTACAGCTTTCAGTTATAGAAGCCACCAACAAGCAGAAAACTGTTGGGAAATCTTTTCTTGATCTAATTTATAAAATAGTTTCAAAATTTGTGTAATTCCACAGGACAGATAAAAATTTGCTAGAACTGTGTTTTTGCATGAGAATTAAATAATAATTTCATTATATAAATAACAATATAAATAATATTCCAACTGATAAAAAATATATCAACTAATATTCTAATATTTGTTGAAATATAAAATTTGAAGTTAAAAAAAATAACTGGAGTAGATAGCAAATACACTTAAACAGAAGAGTTTAGTTATTGTAGAAAAATTAATTCTCTTGCAAGGGAATGACATCATCGTGCAAGGTGACATGGAAAATAGCAGTGTTTGATCATGTGCTGCCATTTCTTCAACAGGTTTTAAAAGGCTACACATGAATAAATTCATATTACTAGACCTTTCTCTTTAGATTTCAGAATAGGAAAGTATGTGAGATATAATGAATGGTACTGTTCAAAATATATTTCTCTCTTTGGTGATTTGGTGTTCCATAAGTCTTTCTCAAAGCTCTAAATGTATTTTAAAGAGGGACAAAAAAATTGAGTCAGGCTGTGATCAACTGAACTGGAAGAAAAAGCAGTGACAGCTGCCTTGGGTTAACCAGCAGAAGTGATGTACATTCAACAGCAGCTCTAAAAAGACTCATCTGAAATGTTTACCTCAAAAGCTTGATGAACCTTTCCAGCTTCCTTAGAAATAGCAATAAGAGTTTGTTATAAACCTTTCCTTGATTTATTCCAGCGAGCACCAGAACAAGAAATCTTTGAGTACACAACCTCCCTAAAGACTGATTTTTAAAACAACGCTATTTCATGCAGCTGATGATTTTCATAAACCACCTTATTCAAACATCTTCGGTTTGCCATTGTGAACACAATGATTAAATCTCCAATAAATCAGCATCTGCAGAGAGCCCCTCACTATGAAAAATGGTGCAGCCTTTAGTTATGAGGGTCTATTTACTTTAATCACTATCTGCCACAGGCCTGTGGCTTTGTCAAAGTGTGACAGTTTCTTCAGGCTCTGCAACAGAAATCTAATGGAAAACACAAGGACAGTTCAATGACTGAATCAGAACTCAGCTTCATTGCACAAAACCATCAAATAATTTTAGAAATATCACCTTCACCACTTAAATACACTGAATTTAGTAACAGGCTGCTGTTGGGGCACCCAGAACTGCTTAGTTCAGAGAGGAGCTGTGCACCTCTGTGTCTTTCCAAAAAAGCTCAAAGAAGGTAAATAAAGTTTCATAGAAGAACCTTCAAATGTTAACAAGGAAGAAGCTTTAAAGGTTCATAGAAGAACCTGTGAAAGAAGGTTCATAAATCTGAGCAGCTAAACACAGTCACTGCTGTTATCACCACATCCAATATTTTGATTCAAGGAAATCAACAGTTTTGCCCAAACTCCAGAGCCACTTCTAACAGCAAGCTATCTTCACTTGGAATAATTCGCTAAAAATTCACTTTAGTGAGCTGAAGCAGAGTTGTGGCAATGTTAACCTCTGTAGAGCACTGCTGAGAAAGCACTCTCTGAAACTGGAATTTTCTCCACAACCACAGGAGCCTATATGAAATTGCAGTAATTTCAAAATGGCACCAATTATATATATGGGTACCGAGGCGGTGCCACAGGATTTACACGTGGTTTATGTCATGGCATTCATCACAGAACTTGAATTGTGTCCACCTTCATTTTGTCTTTTCACTCTAAGCCACAAATTTTGCAGGTGGCAGGAAAATTTTCTAGCGTAGGAATTCTAGGAATTTTTCCAGTATACTTTGTAGATTACAAAATAATACCTTTGTTCAAAAGAACCCTTTTCTTGAAGAGATTTATATTGCATTAGTGAGGGTTTCAAAAGAGTCTCAGTAGCCAGAATTTAGTTTTATGCTTGCTTGACCTCTTACACGTGAGAAGGTGGCAGACTTGAGGATAGCAATTACAGCTGAACAAATATAACAGATTAAATACTAAACAAAGTTCCTGTCCAACTAGGAAATTTCAGTCTAATATTTGGATACTTGAACAAATTAAAGGTCAGTGACTATTCAACAACAACCTAACCTTTCGCATCATCTGATCACTCTTCTGGTTGTATAAACCAATTGCTCTTTACTCTTCCAAAAGCTATTTCTTAACTTACTGGGTGTTGAAATAATCAATCTTATCCACATTGCCATTGATTAAAAAGCAGCTTGATTTTTCCCCTGCAGTATTGTGAAAAAATGCATATTTTACAATTGGCTTTCTGCAAATATTAAAATGAATATTATATGTGTTATGTTAGAAAGTTATGCTGTATTAATTTTCTTAATTAGTGTGTTAAATATAGTTTTAGGCTGTAACATAGTGTTAAAGTAGAAACTATGCTATGTAAGATACTTTTTTAAGAGAGGACTCTCACCAAGATAGCAGCCACAGGACACCTAAATCTTTCAGAGAAAAAGAATTTATTGCTCCATTATCAGAAGAAACAAACTTCTTCCTGCCTCTCTCAGCCCTGAAGATCTGTCAGGATTGAAGAAGCTGACACTGACCAGAGAGAATCCTGTGTTTGAATGGAATTTATGCATCAAGTATGAGATGTATGAATATGCAACAGGTTATTGTTTTTAAGGTTTATTCCTCTGTTAACGTGGGTCCTTTTTCAGGCTTTTTTTGCCCAGAAAAAGGTACCCGGATGTCTGTAACTCTTTGTTACTATTGTCTTGTGTTGTCCTAATTCAAATTGTCCAAATTATTATTACTCTAATTATATTGCTATTTTTATAATCATTTTATTACTATTAAGCTTTTAAAATTTTAATAACAAGTGATTAGCGTTTTTCACAGGTATGTTTGTAGAATAAGGACTTTTTGCAATAATAGAGGACGTTAATTCCAAAGTATTATTTTTGTAGAATAAGGATTTTTCACAATAATGAAGGATGTTAATTCCAAAGTGGTGTGCAACCACTTTCATATTAGTTATGGAAAAACCTAACTCAGAATTTTACACAAGAATGGGTCCTGTGATTTCTTGAAAATTTTCCATTTTTTGGTATCTGGCAATTCTTATAAAAGTCTGCTAAATACAATTTTTTGCTGTGGAGTTGTTTTTTTGGGTTTTTTTGTTTTGGTTTTTTGGGGTTTTTGGTTTGATTTTAATGCTGAAAGATTTTTTTTTCTTCCAAACAAGCCAATAGTAGTAGCAGTCTGATCCTACTTTAGTGACACTACTACTGTAATCAAGATCAGAAGGGGCTCCTCTTCAAGTTTTGCTTCTTATTTGCCTTTCACAGCACTGCAGATATTTTCCAGTAATATCATTTTTTTTCCAGCTCAATATTTTCCAAAGTAAATATGCTATAAGTAGCATTGTGGCTCTTGGCCTGATATATTTTCTGCTGGTTCTCTTTGTTTTTCAGATTGGTACAAGGCCAGAAAACAGCTATTTTTCAGATATTTTATTCAGATATTTTTCTCTTTTCTTCTTCCATAAGAATATCCAGACTGGATTTTTTTAAAAACATTCAAGAAACTTGAAAGATGTCAAAACTGATTGAAAAGGAATATATATTATTAATTCCAAAGTGCTTTTCTAAGAGAAAATCTGATTAGATTTTCTCTTTCAAAAACTGAGAAACATAGGAAAAAAACTGAAATGAAATTTAAAAAAACTTCTGTTCTTACCAGTGTTGATAAGTAGCTCTGTTCAAACAAACATTCTTTGAGAGAGCTGATAAAAGAGAAATTGGAAAGAGAAGGCATTTGAATGCACTTAAGGTAGTCTCCCTTTCAACTTTGAACTACAGGTGGATAAAATTAAATCTAAATCTCACCTCAAAATGAATTTTAAATAAAAATGTATTTGCAATTTGGATACAATAAAACACTAAAATACTTTCTCATCACCAATTTAACCTCACAGCTTGATAGACTGCCCTGTTCTATACACAGATAATGAATTAGCCCTGCTGGAGAGGGCTGGAAATTTGCCAGCACCCCAGTAAATAGGTCAGGAAAAGGTAGGAGGAGACTGAGCACTGGTTGCACAATCCTTGGTGGTTTAAAGAGTGATAATGGGAAAAGACACATCAGTGGGGAAGAGAAAGGCCTGGGTCCTTCCTTTGGGGTGCATCTTAAACTGTTAGCAATCTTCTCTGCTTCAGAACTAAATTGTCATGCTCTAATTGCCAGTTAAGTTAATAGAATTGTACAGATCTCTTCAGATTGTTTCTCTGAAAATTCTCATCAAGATTTTCACCTCAAAATCAATAGCATATTCAATTTGCATCTATTTCACCAGTCCAAAAGGCACTTAAGGTTTGTGCAATGATTCATTTATTTCAACTGTTACATGGATCTTTTATTAGTTGTCCTTTGGTATCTAAACCATATAATTCTTTAGGGGCTGATACTGTTCCAGCCTGCCAGAGAATTTCCACTGACATTAATGAGAGACAGATCTGTGAATTTCTGACAGAATAGACTTAGCATGAAGACTGCTCATTTGGGATTAGGTTGGCCTAATATTTCAGTATTCTTGGCCTGCAGAAGCAGCTTTTTAATACTCAGTAATGCCAGCCTATTAAAGTGTTACTATTTACCATGGCAGGAAGGTTGCCAACTGAAATGATTCTATGGCTGTAGGATTGTAAGAGCTTCACCCCTAAAAGCTGAATAAGTTGTCTGTCACTGTCATATTTTCTGGAAAAATCTCTTTGCCCAGGATTTCTTCTCCTGGGAAGCTGAGAAGCATCAGAGAAAAAGGAAAACAATAATTATCTGATTTGCTTCTCCTGTGTTTTGCTGCTTGGGAATGTGGTTGGAGATTGTTTATCCAACATGTGAATTGTTTTAACTTAATGACCTGTCCAGCTCTGTCGGGACTCTGGAGAGAGTCACGAGTTTTTCTTTAGTATCTTGTTAAGCCTTCTGTAAGTATCCTTTCTCTTTAGGATAGTTTAGTGTAGCATTCTTTAAAATAATATAATGCCATAAAATAATAAATTAGCCTTCTAAGAACATGGAGTCAGATTCATCATTTCCTTCCTATGATGGGGGACCTCAAAAGTACCACAGTTGTCGTTTCGGTGTGATGATGAAGAAACAGAAAAAGAAATGTCAATTTTTCCTCACTCCCCACACCTTAGGGCTGATTTCCTCCAGGTGACAATCCCATAGAAGAAAAAGAGTTTTCTCCTTATTTTCAGTTTTGTACATACTTTTTGCAGAACTATTTTGCAATACTTCTGATTCTTTGAACAGAATAAACCTTGCAGTCACTAAATTACTGTGTATGCATGGAAAAAAGCATGTGTCTTGGGGTGTGGAACTCAAATCCTAATATATTTCTGTGGAAATATATATAAAATATATTAAATTTATTTAACATATAATTATATATAATATAGAATTATAGTTATATATAGCAATATTATTAATAATTATATAAATAAAAATGAATACATATAGATATATAGAAAAATATATAGTTAATATAATGTAATTATAATAATTATATAATTGTTCTTAATTATATAAATATAAATAAATATAAATAAATAAATAAATAAATATAGATAGATAGAAAAAATTTCTATGGAAAATTAAAATTTGTTCCCCCATATAGCAGGCTGCCCCTCTCAGCTCTACATAAAACACAGAGAGCCTAATTTGCTAATTACTGAAATCAGACCTTAATTTGCTAATATGTAGTGAAAAAAGTAAACTTAAAAGAAATATAAAATATTGTGGAATTGAAGGGGATGAAATTCAGGATGTTAGGATTACATTTTGGGTAGAAACTCTAGGGTTGAAGATGAAAAGGCAAGCAAAGGTTAGCACTCAGCTATCCCCTTTTATCAGGCATTTTTACCTGCTATCAGACATTTCTCATCACCATTCTCAGTAGTTCCACTTGCTGTCTAATCTCAGTTCTGGTGTAATGAATTTTAGGCTCCTTTTAGCTTCCAGGAGGTAACATTCATAAAACAGTGAATCAAATTTGAACACAATTTCCCTTATTCTTTCTTACATTTACTGTAATCCTCAAAAGCTGCAGAAATAGCTGCTTTCCCTCTTTTGTCTGACTCTAAATGGGAAAAGAGGTTTTACCAGGTTTTATGCAAACACACAAACCAAGAGGCACAGAGTAAATGAAGAAGAAAACTCCTCACTTTATCAGTGGCAGTGCACATCCCTGATTCTCCAAGGTTCCTCAGCAAACTTACAGATGAAAAAACCAGAGGAAAATTAGGATGGTAGAGAAGAGTGTTGAGAGCTCAGCTCACCATTCCCCCTCATATTCTGCTCCTCCACAGAAAGGATCAAGACTTTTACTTGACTTAGAAAAAAAATCAGAATAGATACAGTTATACATGTGTAGATATATATATATATATACACACATGTATAAATGTATCTATTCTGATTTTATATATATAAAATTATAATATATATTATATATATTTAATAAAATATATATAATTTAATAATATATTAAATATATATTACATATATTTAATTATATATTTTATATATATATATATATATATATATATTAAATGAATCACTTGGTTGTATGTGTATATAATTCTTTCTCTCTCCCCATATATATTTATTTTTATATATCTGCCTGGACATGCAGGCACAAACATGGGCACATTTCAGGGGAGTTAACACTTTGATTTGGCTGTTGATGTTTCCTGAGCAGCCATCAAGCTGCACAGTTGGCTCTCCCAAATCCTTCTTTACCAGTCTATGTTATTCAACATGTTCTTATGTTTTAGAAGTTTTCAAAAAATTATGGCCATGTTAAACAGCCAAGGCATTGCCTTGGCTTCTAATATTTTCCTCCATTTTCATCTGAGGGAAAAAAAACCAAGTTGAGAATTATGTCATTCTGAATCAGTCCTGCCCTTTAATTTGTGAAGATTTTGGGGTCATTCTCAAACAATTTGGTTCTCTGGTCATTTACTGAATTCTGAGCTTTTTGGTCAAATACCACTACAATAGATACCTGTTTAAAATGACCAATTAACACCAATTAGTATAACAATACCACAGGTCCTAATTATTTCATTACAACAGCTTTGTGAAAAACTCCTTGGCCAGTAGTGCAAAGGCAGTGCAATTCATTACTTTTCACTGCAGAAATAAGAAAACAGGATATGAATACATCATTTAGCCAGATGGCTTTTCCTGCTATTACTTTTTAACTTAAAATGAATTCTGATCTTACTATTCTTTCAATAACCTGGTTTTAAATATTAGGAACCTTTCCATTGCTTTTAAAAACCAGATGGGCTCATTGAAAATGTTCTCCCCTCTCAAAAAGCTGAGCAGTTCCATCAGCAAACAAAAATCTCCTCATACCTTGTGCGTCTGCTGGGCACAAAATCTCTCACACTAGGCCAGACCACCCAGACCTCTCAGCACCTCTTTTATTGTGCCACCCAAATGTCACTCCCAGCTATTTTAATCCTGGGCCACATGAAATATTTGTGACTATTTTAGATAGTAAGTAGGGCAGGTTATTTTCTGCAGAAGTAGTATTTACTGTGCATATGGGTGGTTGTTTTTGTTCCTTGGTTTTTTTTCCCACAGATCAGGACTTCCAGCCTGGGGAATGTGGCACAGGAATTTCCACATCCTCACAAGGAACAGAACTCTGCTCCCCAGCTGGCAGTGGCCATTCAAGAGTTAAAGATCAGTAAAAGATCAGTTAAAGATCAATAAAAGGGTCTAAAACATCAATCTGGAAACAGTTGTATGGAAGGAAGCTTGTTAGAGGACGTGACATCCCATTTTGCAAAATTGCAAGCTGATGGGTAATACTCAAAACAATTTCCTAGCAGAAAAATGATTGCAGAAATTTAAGGTAGGAGCAGCAGCAATCTGGTATCTAAAGCTAGGGGAAAGCTCTTTTCATACAAGCTGCAATTTTAAATTAGTCAGATTTGATAGATTGTTACCAGCATAAACTGAAGGAAAAAAAAAAAAAGGAATACCCAAAACCTTACCCAAACAAGACCAGTTGTTTCAGATATTTTTCTCAGTATTTCTGCATATTCACCAGATTGACTGGTCAAGCATAATCACCCTGAGGGACTCAGTTATGCTTGACAAATCAGAGATGGTATGGCTCTGCTTATATACTCTTGAAGCATGAACTCACTCTCATATTTTCATTCTTGTTTGCTGGATTTCATTTTTAAAATTTATTTAAATTTTTTATTACATTTATTTATTTCAATTTTTCATTTTTTGTTGTTCTCAAATATGGAATAATGTTAATGTGTATTGAACCTGAAAATGTCCCTATAATCAACAATTTCATTATCCCTAAAAATTATAGCAGACTTATAGAAAGGGAATTGGAACAAATACCAAGAGACTTTTAAAGCAAAACATGTTCTGACTGACTAGATCAGTGTAAAAAACACCAGGGAAATTACTTCCCTTCAATGTACAGTCTTGGCCTACTACTCCACAAGCTCAATAAAAACAAATTAACATCCCAATTGCACTTCAAGGAATGGATATCCATTTACATGGATAATGCAAAACATCTGGCAATGAATTCTGAAGCAGCCTGTGTACACTTCTGAGTCTACTGAAATATGGTAAAAAATACTTGCTTTTAATAAAAGAAGGCTTCTTATGCTGAAAACATTCTTACTATTCCAGCTTTTTGCAAAGAACCTATAGACTGCTCAAAATGACTATATATCATATTAATTACATATTATATATATTCTGTATGTTATATAAAATTAGTATAAATATAATTACATATTGATAATTAATATTATGTATTAGTATACTATATTCTATAATTTTTGTTGGCATGGAGGTCAGAGAATTGTTGATTAAAAGGACTAAACTACTTCCTGTGATGTGCTGTAATGTACTAGGTTATAAGTACCTAGCTAAGGCTGCAGCTCCAAAGTAAAATGAAAAAAAAAAAATCTAAAATGAAACATACAGACATTGTCAGATGTCAGCCCTTCTCAGCAGGGAGACTTTAAGGAAGCTCAACTTGCTTCTGAATCCTTCCCCCCACAAGTCCCTGAACAAAGTTAAATTTACTCTTAGCAGCCATATTTTCCACAGCTTTCGGGTCTTTCACTTCTCTTTCCTGCAGCCTTTGTAATGCTTTGCTTTAATTTTTGGTGTCTGGAGCTAGAGGTGGAATTCCAATAACATTCTTGTCAGTGTAGGGATAATACAGATTATTTTACATTTTCTCCCCACTTCCAAAGGATATTTCTCTAATAATTTAATGATTGCAGCTGTTGGTTTTAATGTAACTGCAGAACATATTGACAGCTCCTGACAGTTTCTTTCTGAGTTTTGTTTCCATGAATGCAGGATATCCAAAACCAAATTATGCCTCATAAAAAATACATTAGGAATGTTTTTTTTCCCTGATATTACACACACAAGGCTTTGGATTCCAATGCATTCACTCCCTCAATGAGTTTTCCTCGTGCATAACAGCAAAATAAATAATTCTTTGCTGCTTATGCCTCATGAAAAAAAGGAAAATGGAACAGATTCAAGGCCATAAAGCCTTCTCCCAGAAAGGACTAATGCAAGTCATACATCCTGAGTGGCCTCTCCATCTCCATAATGAATAAACCAATGAATTCTGAAAGAACCAATTTGGCCTTGACAATGTCAAGTGAACAAGTCCAGTCTTTGTTACAATTTCAGCCGTCAGTCATGCTTCACCAGTGTCACTGCCTGAAAATATGTCCCACACCAAGCCCTGACTGTATTTTTCTCATCTGCTACTTACAGCATCAGAAATGTCCTTCAAGTTCCCCCTTCACAACGTGATTATTCATGGAATAAAACAGACACTCATGACAAATCTTTGTAGCAGCAAATTTCCTCTGGAAAACACCCTACAGGTTTGGTCTGAGCTCTGAAGATTGGTGAGTTTGCCCAGGGTAAAGGGCAAAAAGCCTGAAAACCAAGCATGGATTCTTTCCATGACCATGAAGCTCCAGATGCCTTCAGAAAACCCATTCAGCACCAATCTGTATCAAGCTGGGTTTAGGAAATGTGGTGATGTTTGTGGGTCCCCAGGATGAGGGAAGAGATGAGAATCTTGACTCCATGTTTCAGAAGGCTGATTTATTATATTGTGATATTTATCATATTAAAAAAATTATATATAAAACTATACTAAAGAATGGAAGAAAGGATTTCATCAGAAGGCTAGCAAGCAAAGGAATGAAATGCATAATAAAATCCTGTGACTGGCCAGAGTCCCAACACAGCTGGACCTGTGATTGGTCATCAAGTAAAAACAACCACATGAGACCAATCAAAGACGCACCTGTTGGTAAACCATCTCCAGACCGCATTCCACAGCAGCAGATAATTATTTATATAATTATTTATATTATTATTTATATTATATATTTCATTTCTGAGGCCTCTCAGCTTCTCAGGAGAAAAAAATCCTGGCAAAAGGATTTTTCAGAAAATATGTCTGTGACAAGGAAACATCCGAGAGGCACCAAGATTATATGGAAAATTCACTTGGTGAATTCCTACAGAAATTATTCTTGCCTTGCAGGCTGCCCAAACCAGCAAAAACCTCAAGATGCTCTAAGTAGAGGCATCGTGGAGACCCATCCCCAGTTTTTCATAGTGTTGAAAAGGAGACAACAATGGCACTGACTTCCTACATTTTTGCTATAAAACCAGGAAGCCCAAATCCTTGGATTTTCAATTAGAATCTCAGCTTTGGGATTTCAGACAGCCAACAGCAACAATAAGGCTAATAGCTTCAATTTCTTCCCTCTGTTCCAGAGGCCTTGAGAGAATATTTATTTAAGAAATAACATATATTTGGTTTCCATAACAACATTTTTCTGCATGACAATAAGTATAAAAACAAATTAACCCTGCCATTCCTGGTGTTCTCTAGCAGCCAGTTCTGTCCTCAGACAGCACTTTTAATTAGCATTTAAAGAATAAGCTGATTTTTCATGCATCACACATTGGTGTTATGGGGGCTTTTTTAATCTTCAGAGTATGGCTTTTCTGGATTTATTCCTTTTTTTTTTTTTCCCTCCCATAGAGATCTAACTTACAATTCTGTCTCTCGGATGCTTCCTTGTCACAGACATATTTTCTGAAAAATCCTTTTGCCAGGATTTTTTTTCTCCTGAGAAGCTGAGAGGCCTCAGAAATGAAACAATAATTATCTGCTGCTGTGGAATGTGGTCTGGAGATGGTTTCCCAATACATCTCCCTTATCTACATCCTGCTGGGTATTTCAAAATATCTTCCCACACATAACAAGCAACTTGTTGCATTTCTTTTATTACTTGTATACTACCTTAAGGGTCATATACTGTTTAAATATGCCTTCAAATTATCAACAATTACTTACTCTACAATATACTTCATTCCAGTGTTACATTTAGGAAGGTCTGGCACAGCATCCAGGCTGTCAAATGGTTCTGATGAGATCCTAAGCTCATTTTTAGAGTATTAAATGTACTGCATTTTCTGCAAGCACCAGACAGAATTCCTGGTTCAGATATTTCTTACTAAAATAGAACTGGGTTAACAGAAGGTGGTGTGCAGTTGGTGTCAAAAGAATGACGTGTTCAGAAAAAAAGGAAAAAAAAAGAAAAAAACAAAGAAGAAAAAGAAAAAGTAATGACTTTTCCTATTCTAGGCTTGCTTTAAAGAGAGACAAAGTGTTTCTTTCTTCTATATCCTGTATATATCTTATATACACCTGTATATATACTATATATATATATATATATATATATATATATATATATATATATATATATATATTCTATATCCTGTATTTAAAATCATAACATCTGAGTCTTGGGGTCTGTTGTTGAAAAAGTTCCATACACAGTCGTGGCAAGGGCACTGATTTATAATTTTCAAAGTCTGATCCAATTTCCCAAGTATTTTATAACCACAATAGGCTCCACCCAGCAGCCTCCTGCAATAGGGTCCTGTCTCTTTTTACCCACTGACTTCCAAATTTTTCCCAGCAGGGGAAAGATGGATGGCAAAATAAATCATTACTGGGATGCTATGCTGATTTTTGTAGAGGAAAGTAAGCAAAGAAGCCATAAAACCATCTCTACTTTCCATTTTCTAGTCAAGAAAGACTCAGAGAAACTGATGATAATAAAAAAGCAGTTCCTTAGTTTAGTTTCTCAGAAATAGCATGTGGTTTTAAGGTGGTTGTTGTGGATGTGTACCTTGAATTTGTGTTTTGAATGTCTGCTTTTATAGAATATGAGTGTGCCTCCCACGAGTGGAGCACTTTAAGATCCTGCCACCTGTGGATTCTGTTCTCATTTGTCAAAGTGATGCTGCTGAGAACAGTTTGCACATGGAAAGGGGGAAGAAAAAAGATTAAATTCATGGTCACTGAAATCAAAATCTTCCACAAATCTATGTCCAAGAAAGCTGCTGGCATCCACTCACGAAGGGGTCAAATGCATCAAGTGCACGTTAAAAAAAAACATTCATACTCTCAAGGAGAAATGAGATTCAGATTGTGGTTTTTAATGGCTGCCCCTTCATAAAGTGAGCATTTCCTTGTCAGTCAAGAATGGCACTAAATTGCATAGGAACTGCAATTTCACCAGTGAGTGATTTCTAAAGGCTGCAGAGACCAAATAGAGGATAAACCAGAGAAGCTCCAAATCTGTTGATTGTGCTGTATTAAACCAGTTAACAACCCAATTCACTGTTGAAAACACCTCAACTCAAGCTCTTTTCAATTCTGAACAGAAAATATTCCCTTTGTTCAAGTGAATATTTCCATTAACTTTCCTGGGATTTAATTTTCCTACTGTTTCAATATCTATTTATGCCCTATTTAATACTTATAATGGAAATTTCACTGTTCACAAGTAGCATGGTATGCAGTTGCAGTAGCTGAGATAGGCATCAAATATATATATAATACACATTTTAAAATAAATTATATATCTATGTGTGTATATATATACACACATTTTGAAAAAAGTGTGTATACATATATATATACATATATATATATGTGTGTGTATCTACAGACACATATGTTTTTTATGGAAAAACTGCTAAATTCTGCTAAATCTGATAAATTCTGCTAAATCTAAATCTGCTGCTGCTGTAAACCAGAAGGGACAAAAATACAAAGCAGTTCCCTAAAGTGACCAGTGAATGCTATTATCCACAATGGGCAGTGAAGCAATAATAGCAAAAAAAAAAAAAAAAAAAGATCAAGCAGAAAAAATATTGCTTTTGTGCTTTAGAAATTGTAAAAACATGTGTTGCTCAGCCCCTGCTCTCCAGAGCACACCTGCCACTTTTCTATCCTATTTCTAGCAATAGTTCAGATCCACTTGCATAGAAAAAAAAAAATAAGGGAGTATGTTACATATAAAGCATTCATATTTTTGTAATTTTTACTTCAGCATGCACGCCTACCTCTGCATGGAACAGAAATAACCCAATATATTTCTTCAGGTGGCAGGGAGAACAACCTCAAGATAAAACCTCTTTACTAGGGTACAGCTGTTGACATGAAGCAGTAGATTTCAAGATTTGTCTCTGTGAAAGGTACTGCCATTTGAAAATAATTGGAATTATCAGTAGAAACAATCCCCTATATGGTATGTGCATGGGGATTATTTTCAGTCAAAATCATTGTAAATAACTGGAATTATCTGTAGAAACAATCCTCTCTATGGTATGTTTATGGGCATTGTTTTCAGTCAAAATAATTGTAAATAATTGGAATTATCTGTAGAAACAATCCCCTATATGGTATGTGCATGGGGATTATTTTCAGTCAAAATCATTGTAAATAACTGGAATTCTCTGTAGAAACAATCCCCTATATGGTATGTGCATGGGATTGTTTTCAGTCAAAATAACTGAAATTATCTGTAGAAACAATCCTCTCTATGGTATGGGCATGGGGATTATTTTCAGTCAAAATCATTGTAAATAACTGAAATTATCTGTAGAAGCAATCCCCTATATGGTATGTGCATGGGATTGTTTTCAGTCAAAATAAGTGCAAATAACTGGAATTATCTGTAGAAATAATCCTCTCTATGGTGTGTGTATGGGCAATGTTTTCAGTCAAAATCATTGTAAATAATTGAAATGGTATGTGCATGACATTTATTTTCAGTCAAAATCATTGCAAATAATTGGAATTATCTGTAGAAACAATCCTCTCTATGGTATATGTATGGGGATTGTTTTCAGTCAAAATAACTGAAATTATCCGTAGAAACAATCCTCTCTATGGTATGTGCATAGGGATTATTTTCAGTCAAAATCATTGCAAATAATTGGAATTATCTGTAGAAACAATCCCCTATATGGTATGTGTATGGGGATTGTTTTCAGTCAAAATCATTGCAAATAACTGAAATTATCTGTAGAAACAATCCCCTATATGGTATGTGCATGGGGATTGTTTTCAGTCAAAATCATTGCAAATAACTGAAATTATCTGTAGAAACAATCCCCTATATGGTATGTGCATGGGGATTGTTTTCAGTCAAAATAACTGAAATTATCTGTAGAAACAATCCTCTCTATGGTATGTGTATGGGCATTGTTTTCAGTCAAAATCATTGCAAATAATTGGAATTATCAGTAGAAACAATCCCCTATATGGTATGTGCATGGAGATTGTTTTCAGTGGAAATCATTGTATGATTTCCTGGAGTGCTAAAAATAAGGCAGATTTCACAGAGCACAGCTTTCCTCTTTGCCTTTTCCTTTTGAAACATCTGTTCACCACATAACCCTAGGAGCTGCTAACACTTTGAAGGCACTCAAAGACAAATCCATCCTTCAGTGCCTCTGCAGACAAACTGCAATAAGCCCTTCTCTCATCATGCAGCAGGCATAACTGGCTCCATGCATGCACAGGGATGAAGCAGCACCTGGATGTTGTCCTACACAGCATTCATTGCACCATTCAAATCAGGAATAGGAATCAAAACAGATCATTTTTCTGGGAAGCACCTGATGCACAGAGGTTTGCCTTCATGACCCAGGTCTGGACAAAAAACCATGAATGAATTTCTGTATTTTGTTATACTTCATGACATAAAGGGCCACAACACCTTAATGGGAAGCAATTCATTTTTTTCCCTACTACCTCCTTCTCTTCCAAAACAGCTTGTGCAACACCAAGGGAGCAGAGGAAAGGGAGCAGATGGTGAGAGATGCACCCTTTAGCAGAGCAGCCCCAAAGTCTCAATTCAAACCCTCCAGAGAAGGGCAGGTGCTGCAGCAGCTGCTGCTGCTGATCACAGGAGCTGGGCCAGGCAGGCTGAAAGAACCCAAGGATGCCAGCACAAAAGGTTTCTGCTCTACCTGCAGCTCAGCAAGGCTGACAGGTGTTTAATGCCTTTCACTCCTGGGGTGAGGATTCTCCACCCTCAACACTTTGTTTATAATGCTGCCTAACTAAAGTAAAATAAAAACTCCTGGCAGTACCTGTAAATATAGGTACTTTGTGCAAGAGGAAACAGAAAATTCTTATTTTAGGAGAATGTATACACATTTAAATACCTTAAACACATTTAAGAAGATGTGCTGTCCTTCCCAGATAGAACTTTTCCAGATTTGTCTGCAATTCTTTCCAGTCTCAGTGTTTCAAGGACTCATAGAGGAAAATTTAGAGCATTTCCATTCAAATAAAGCTCAGCATTAGCATATGCAGTCCTCAGCCTGAAAATGAGGTTGCCAGGGGATTACAGTGTGCTGTTCCAAGAGAAAAATAAAACAGTAAATCCACATGCTGTAAGTTGCTAACTAGAATCAGCTGTAACCATAAAGATCTAATCATAAAAATGGCTTTTCTTAATGAGAAAATAAGAAAAATAGGAATTTTTCTTGTGTTTTAACAGCAGGTATTACTAGCTCAAGAACACAGGTATTACTTTTAAAAGGCAGGAAGCAAAAAAGCATAAAAAACTTGTATAAAATTCTGTTGACGAGTTCCCCATGCAACATTTATTTTGATGCTGGGTGCACCAGTGCATTTCTCAGTCACACTTTTCTGCTCATTTTATTTTCTATTCTTGCAGCTGGATGTGCACTGGACCTCCAGAACCACAAGGAATCCCAAAGGAGGAATTTCTGTGAATGAATGCTTCTCCCACAGTTCACCCAAGAGCACTGCATCCATTCATCACTGAAAAGCAAAATATAATCTCCTCCATCCCTCCACTGGATTAACACCAGTCTTCAAAAAAAAAAAAAAAACAGGTTGGAACAAAAAGATTGAAAACAACTGCCATATGATGGAATGAAGGGATTATTATATTTACAGTAATGAAAATTTTCCCCTTTTTTTAAGAATTAGTCTCTTAACATGGGACATGACCATTGCTCCTCTGAATATGTCTAGGAGTCATTCTTAAAGTATCCTAGCAGAAAGAACATACAAAAAGATGGGGGAAACCTTGGTTGATCCTAAATTAATCTAATTTTTAGCAGATATCCCCTCAGTCTAATTACAGAATGAGTCATGTTTAACTATCCTTCTAGGTTACAAATGGAGAGTTCCTCAAATTTTATGCTGTCTGTATAAATAACATATGTGAACATTTAAAACCCTTATAAATATATTTTTTTTTAATATAAAGCTGCTGATAACACACATAGTCCCAAAATGAGAACAATGTTTGTTTGGATTTCTGAGACAAAGGAGATATGTTATTACTATGTAATGTGTTTTGCTTTTCAGAATAGAAACACAAATCAGATTATTTTAGATAATACTACAATAAGAACTTGTCTCAGTGCATTAAAAGCTGGAATGAAATAATCTTAAAGAATCATTTCAAACTATTTGATATGAAGAAACTGTAGTTAGTGGATTTCAGTTTGCAGCCTTTCTTTCCAGGGGTCTATGGACTATTAAAGAAGGGATCCACAAAATATTAGTTATGAAAAACAATGTAGTGTAAGGACAAAATATTTGGGTTTACTGGCATTAAGATCTGGCAAAGGAAGAAACACTTTAACACTGTTGCCTTCCCTCAGATGAAACAACACTTTTTCACAAATGGGCTTAAGAAATTACTAAAAAGAAATAAAAAATTAAAATGCAGCTTCCTTCCTCTCTAAAGAAAACCAAGGGCTTCCATCATAGCCAGGAGATTATGAATTGTATGGAGACTGATAGTGGGAGGCAGAGTCCCTAATTTCTTTCAGCTGTGTTCTAGAAAATCAAACACAGGCCTTTTCTGCACTGATTGAAGGTGATGCTTTCCTGCTGTGAAACAGGGAAGTCACTAAAATAAAATGATTGTCAAGTTCCAGCCCAATGGTCTAGGCAGAGAAAGGGGAGGAAAAATGTTGCCTATATTTGTGAATTGAGCTATAATTTGTCTACCTGTGATGCTTTAACTTTGATACTTGTACATATTATAAGTAAATGAATTTACTCCCTCAATTTACACTAATCAAATACACATACCTATTGTTTAGACATCAAAGTGAAATGTAGCATTTATGAGCTTTAGAGTCAAAGGCTGAGCTGAACTTACAGTTACATTCCTCTCACGGAAGTGATGCCTCAGGTTTCAGCTTTTCTATGTTTCCCATTCTGTGCTGCTTTAGTGTGTGGGTCTGAGCTTCACATTCAGGGATGGTGAGCTCTGTGCACAGAGCAGGGAGACAAAACAATTCCTGCTCCAGCTGGGCACCAAGGACAAATGATCCCAATCTCAGCCCCAAGAGCACAAACCCCGTGGGCTGCAGAGAGAAAAACAAGCAGGGTGGGACTGCAGGGGCTAAAGCTGGAATGGGACAATGAACTGCAAGATGCAAATGGAGCAGAACTGATCCAAGGGAGAGAGCCCGGGAGCGCTGGTGCATTTTGGGGCCATTTTGGTTCATCTTGGGTGCAGGCCTGGCTGGGCTCTGGTGCTGCCCAAGGTGGATCCATGGAGGAGATGCTTTGAATCAATCCCTGCTTGATTCTTTAGCTCTGCCCAGCCCCTGCTCTTGGGCAGCCTGCACAAGGCATCACAAATACAAATATTCTGATAGGAAACACAGTGCTAGATGGGCTGGTTCTCATCCTGCAGCAGAGTGCAGGTGATCATCTACTGCCCATTCTTCTACTTCTTTCTCCCTAAACAGCCCCACATTTCCTGCACCCAGCACAACTCTCTGAGTTACAGTGACTGTTTACCTGAATGGGTCCAGGGAAAATATATAATAACCAGACCATGTTTCCTGGCAGAGTCAAGATTAATGAGTTCCAATTTTAGAAGCAGTACTACTCATTTGGGCCTTTTGGCTTTCATTTTTTAATGAGGTAACCTTCTATCTTTGCACCTTCATTTCCATCCTATGAATTAATCATCAAGTGTTATCCATACAAAGGCTCTCAATGTTTTCCTAGTTTAGATACAATTTCAAGGCTCATTATTACATTCAGTCACCAAGAAATCACTTCTGCATCACAGCTGTATTCCACCTACAAAAGTGAGCAGGAGTTCTGTTGAAGACAACTGCACAAGTGTAGGGATTTCATGGCAAGAAACATTATGAATTGTGTTGATCTGTTCATAAGGCAAAAAAGAATGAGAGGCTGGGCATTTTAATAACTTGCTAATGTCACCAACTGGGTAAAGTTTGACAGGAAATGCATCTTGGCCTTGTGTTACTGGCATTAGGCTGCATTTTCCCTGCAGTATTCTAGTAACTCACTGCAGTTTGTGCAGTATTCTGGTAACATGCTGTTCCTACAGGTGCTGAGTGGGAAGATCACAGTGGGGGATGTGATGGATCACTCTCTGGGGGAGCACAGAGATCTGTCTGTCTGTCTGACAGCCCTGGAGTCTTATGATCACCTCCAGAAGCAACTGTGCCCTTCAGTCTTGGTGCTGCTGTTCATTCAAGGCACAAGTGGCTACCAAGATTTCCATGGCTATCTCAGTGACTGACCCTCAGCAGCTCTCCCAAATGCAGGAAACACCGTTTTCCAGCAGTTTTTGTTAAAATAGCACCTGTGTTCACAGGAAGTCCTTTTATTCTGGAGTTAGTAAATCTCCTTCAGAAAACTGTAGGAAAATTAAAACCAGGCACATTCCTGTTTCACAGTTGGATGCCTAACACAAACTGAAAGGAAACTCTGAAAGCAAATTAAATGAGAAAGGATTTTTAAGGATTATAATTTTTTGCCTAGATGGTTATTCAAATCAGGCTCCTTTGCCTAATGATTACATTTTCATTTTCATACTTAGCCTCTCACATGCACATAGGATGAGTAGAAAACCGACCGCGACAACTTACTGCCTGCAGTTTCAAATTGTTTGTCAGAAAAGATGAGTGTCAAACTCAATGCTCTGGTTTGTTCCTGCTCTGTTATGTTGTACAACCAAGATAAAACGTGCTCTATGAACCCTTCCAAGCACCAAGAAGTAAGCACACTATTCATCAACTGGCCTGCAACCACGTTTTAGAGGGGTTTATGATGATAAAGGGAGGTTTTAGGATGATAAATGCCCTAATGAGGGGATATTTTCTGAAATGACAGATCCATTTCTAAATACACAAATGTTTCCAGCAGCCATAAGGGCCATGCTGTCTGTGACACACCTGAGAGAGGCAGTGATGCTGTGAGCACAGGTGAGCTGCCCCAGGGACAGGGAGAAGCACAAACCTCCAGAGGGGTGGTTCACACCACAGCATCAGGGAGGGGCCTGAAGCAACATCTAATTACAACAGCACATGATTATGTCATTAAATCATGGACAACCATTTATTGTCTTCTGCCTGCCAATTACATTTATGTCTAATGAGGCAGGAGAGAGCAGCTTCTACACAACCCAAACTTTACTCATTGTATCTACTTCTTTACTGAGCAGCTTAGAAAAAGAGACAGGAAAAATGTGGTTTAATAAGAAAAAAATGATGCAGAATGCTAGATATCTGTATCTGCATTTGGCACTGAACCTGGAGAAGAAGTTGAATTTTTTTATATTCTTTATAGTTTTATATTCTTTATTTTATATTATTAATATTATTTTATATGAATATATAAATCTATTTTAATAAATAAATATATTTAATAATTATATTAATAAATAAATAAATTTTATTTTCATATTTTTATTTATCTTCATATTTTTATATTATTCTTTATATTTTATATTTTTTTGTATCTGCATTTGGCACTGAACCTGGAGAAGAAGTTGATTTTTTTATTATTCTTTATATTTTAGTATTTATTTTACATTATTTATATTATTTTCATATTTTTATTTTTTATTTATCTTTATATTTTATATTATTTTTATATTATATTTTTTTTATATTCTGGTTCGGCTTTCCCTTGCACAGCAGTGCTCAATTCCCATGTTTGCAGATCAGTATAAGGCATTTGGAAGTGCTTGGATAAGACTTCATATAAATGTTATTTAACAGCTCTTGACTTGTTGCTTACTTAATATTCACAAGTCATAAAATAGAGACTTAGCTGCTGTCAGTTCCACTTAATCTGATAGGAAAAAAAAAGTTCATATAAGGAGAAAAAAAAACCTCAGGAAAAGCATTAAGAAAAATACTGATTTCTAAAACCGAGCATTGCATCTTTTATAACAAAACTTATGGATGGAAACATTATCTGACTTTTATAACTGAAAATTACTGAAGACAGATCATTTGTAAAAGATCCCTCTTGAGTAATTTCTATTAACATAAAAAGTGCTGGTATTATTCCTACTGACTTTTCAGAAGTATCTGCAAAGACATCAAAGAGCGATCTGGTAGTGGGAGCAAAATGGCTACAGCCAATATTTGGAATCTTTTCTGTTTTAGGAAAGATTGATGAGAAAAATCAATGCACTCTGTGTGAATGGACCAAAAAGCACTGTCCATCTAACATAACTGATAAAAAAATAGAGTCAGAAACAAAGACCTAAAGATGAGATTAAAATGAGATTAATTATTTGTGTATCAGCATTGTAGTGATGTGGCATCATACAGATTTAGGCATGAGAAATATTCCTCATCTTGGTACTGACTACCTTTGTCAGCACTGTCATAGACAGAGGAGGATTTCACATTCTGATTTTTCTTTTAGCAAAGAATGAACACATGTACATAGAATTTACACATGTGGGCAGAGGAGAATGGAAATATTTCAATCTTAAAGTAGTTTCTCTTACCACACTGTCTTTTTCCTGTTGAAGGTAGCAAAGCTAACACACCATGAGGCTCAGAAAGACAGGCTTCTGCTTTACATTCATAAATTCTTTCTTCTTAAGCAACTGCAAGCAGCACAAATGAATATAATTTAGTGTTCATTAACACAGGGTAATAGGATATGTTGTACACAGATTATGATTAAAAAACAAAATGAGCATTGAGAGGTTTGGCATCTTTATGTCAGAAAGATTTCTGCCTAACATCTTGCATTCTGAGGTTTTAAAGATAAACCCCAATACTCTGTGGGCTCTTACTGCAGAATGGAGTGGTGAAGCAATCTGAGTCAGCATCATATTTGCCCACTTGGCTTTTGTGGGTTCTTTGGGTTTTTTTCCACTCCTATAGGAGCTGGGATTGAAGGTATTTGAGATGAGAGTTCACGTTTAGACTAAAGAGTTTATTTTTTTATTAATGTTATAGCTTTCCAGCTGTGAGTTTTGTAGTCCTTCATTAGCAAGACACAAAATGGCTATCTCTTGTTAGAAGGTCTTTTAAGGCTGAACTATCCAATTATAAATGATACTTAAATTATTTTCTCTTTTAGCTCACTAACTGATCACTCCAAGTCCACAATGCAGACTTCTCTGTTCAATTACAAAACACCACCCAAACCCATGAAGAAAAAGGAAGAAGAAGGTAAAGAAGAACAACCTGTCTCTGCCCTAAACCCTCCCTCCTGCTTCACATTTATTACCATATTCTAAAACCCCAAACTCCAAGTTTTCCACCCTGTGATATTACACACTTCCAACCAACTCCACACCCATAATCCCAGTGCTATTAATCCATTTTGGAAGCCAGTTTCTCAACCTCAGGGTAAATGCAGTATTTTCTTAAGAGTTAGTGCTTATTAGCACAGAAAATCTCAAATTCTCAGCATCCAAGGTGCCAACATTTTTCACTCTTCCTCAGCAGCTCAGTGCCTGTGGTGATGTCTGAAAGGCAGCCACTACAGCAGCAGAGCCTGCAAGTCACATCCCAAGCCATAGAAAGACAAGAAAAATTACTCATCAAAACTCCTTCTCTCCCTGATTTCTGCTGCCCATGAAAGAGGGAAACCCAAGCAACAGACCACAAAGACCAAAATGATGGGGGAGCTAAGACTGCAGGCAAACCACCAAAGTTTGTGTGGTGCCTGAGGGATGCTGAGGGCACAAACAACAACCTTGGAAGCACCGCTTAACCATTACCCACACACCTCACTTGGCTCCCCTTTGCTAGAACAACTGTGAACTTCTTGTTAAGTGAACATCCCCCAAAATTAAATGGGGGTTAGAGCAGGAGGATTGTGCTCCAGCCATTTCTGGAATTCACAGAAATTCTGGAATTCCCTGCTCTGCCCCTGGAGCTGTCCCAGCAAGGGCACCCAATGAGGGGCATTTGCAGAGTGCTGTGAATGCAGAGGGGCTCAGGAAAGGAGGCAGAGGAGCATCCATCCCCTCTCCCTGCCCACCTCAGGCTGCAGGGAGGAGTGTGTGGTTCTTTTGGTTTTTTCCTGGTCATGCTCTGCAGTTATCACTACATAAGGCAATGCAGTGGCTCAGGGCATTCATTTCCCTGAACTCAAAGTCAACTGCTCACTCTGACTTCTGCCTCCACCTGATGAATTACTTGTCTGCAGTGTCTGACCTATAAATAAATACAGCATCTGTTGGAATGCCAGGTCTGGAAGCCTGGCTCAATAAATCACTCTCCAGAAATTCCCAAAGCTATGAACACTCTTTCCACTGCTTCTGTCCTTTCCTCTCCTCTTCTCTCCCATCCAGGGGGAAAAATTTCTGTGTTCTTGCTTTCTCTTTTTCTGTCCTGTTCTCTCCATGCACATATCCCTCTTTTCTCCCATCCAGAGGGAATAATTTCTGTGGTTTTGCTTGGCCTTTTTCAATTTCTCAAAGGCCTTCAAGAACACCTTCTTCTGAAGATATTTCTCAATACCTTCAAGAATAAATAGGAAGACAATAGCCAGGGCAGCTGCTATCCTTTCTATGGGGTGAGAGCCTTCTAATGCAGTGGGAGGCAGAGCTGGGCTCTCTCTAGTACACAGCAGCTGCCCATTGCCTCAAGGACAGTACTGAAGCCAGCATTAATGGGAAATGCCCCTTTACCTGTAGCAAAACACATCATTTTGTCTGGCTGAGATGGTTAAAAGTAACAGATTTGGAGTTGGCATTTTACCTCTGCAAGATGATGCAACTGCTATTAATGCAGACGTATTCTTTCCTGTGAAGTTTGTAAAATTATCAAATGTAAGAAAAAAAAAAAACCCAAACAACTCAGTGCAGAATAATGAAAGACAGAGGAACAAAATTATTACTTCTAAAAATATTTGTAGATGAAAGCAGTATTATGTACCTTCAAGAATAAATAAGAAGACCCTCACAATTCGGGAAGAAAATTGTTGAGTTTCCACAGGGGTTGAAGTTTGTCCTTACAAGTTCATTTTCTCCTCAGTAAGATATGAGACTTCATGAGAATAAATGTCTGTGTTTATAGAGGAAAGAGCTGAAATTAGAACGAGCTTGAGCTCAGATGTTCACTTGCACCAGGCAGTGCAGCACCATCTTTTGACAGAAATACTTCTGGTATAAGTTCATTATTCAAATGACAGGTCTACCACAAACAGCAAAAGAAATTTTATGAAATAATATTGTTTTATATTGAAAAGGAAAATAAATGATCACCCCTAAAGTTAGCATCAGGATCATGCATGGCTTTGGTGTTAAGCTGAAAATTTCATGGGAACACCACCCATGCAGATGCAAATATCAGATGGGAGTTTTTATAAGCTATCACAAATCAGAGCAGAGGCTTTGGTAAGAAATTACTTCAGTTAAAAACTCAGGGGTAAAGGAAGTTCTGCAGCTACCCAAGACTTCTGGCCTGGTGCTGTGTTGGACAAATGCAGCCTAGCTACTCACAGGTAGCATAAATTCATTCCTTCTCTTTCTTTCTGAAAGAACAGAAAATGTGACACTGAAAATATTTTGGGTAATAACTGCTGCAATTCAGCATCCCTTTGTACACATTGAACCTTTTGCTTTCAAAAGCTCATTTTAAAATATTTTTCCCCAATAAATTTTTTCTCTTACTTTCAATAATATTTTCAGAATGTAGATTAAAATACTAAAAAAAATGTTTTAGAATTATAATATTATCCAGGTTTCAAAGTGTAATTCAAGAACTCATTGCCTCATTAGGAATTTTCAATTGCATGTGCATTTTTCACTCTTTAATGAAGAACTTCATATGCAACTTTGAAATACATTCCACAGACCCATTGCAACTATTAAACCTTTGAAATACATTCCATAGACCCATTCCAACCCTAAAACTTCAGAATAGCTAATGAGGGAAGATTTATTTATAGCTTAGCCTTTGGTAGAAGGAATTCTAAACAATATCTGAATCAAGCTCTATAACTTCAGAAGGAAAAAATAAAAAAAATAAAGAAACCTCTGAAGCCAAAGGGATAAAAGAGGAAAGTGGAGGTACTTTTTTCTATAAAAGTATTGGCATTTATGCTCCTATTGGGTTTGTAATTTTAACAGCAGCTCTGGTACTTTACACTGAAGGCCTTTGATGCGCTTTGCCAACCATAATGAATACATCTTAATATTTCTCTAAAGCAGCAAGGTGGTGTCCTCAAACTTAGCATGAGAAAATGACACAAATACACAGAAAGGATTTCTGACCCATTTTGGAATGCATTGAGCCACTGAATCAGACAGTGTGCAAATTTTAGATCAGCTAAAAGCAAGTAGTCAGGCCAGCTCAGGGAGCACAATGAGAACACAGAGCTCCCCAGGAAGCTGGGAAGCTTTCTATTCTAGTAACCACTGCCAAAATGAAAGGAGCTACTGCCCCATTTAGGAACAGAATTCAACAACTTCACCCTCTTGAAAAATACCTTCTATGCAGATATGTATTTTATATCTCTATATATAAAATATTGTCATTCTACCTACTGCAAATCAATAACTTCCATGGAAAACTGAGGAGAAAGAAAAAATAATGTTATTGTCATGATGCTCATATGGCAGAATATAGGACTATGAGGTAGGAAATAGGATGCAAAAGAGACCACGCTATTTTTTGCATTTATTTCCCTTGATTGAATGCATTATAGTCATTATTTGTCACGCCACTGTATGGTGTGACAAAGAGGTGCACAGGAAAGCACATCCAGCTAAACTCTCCTTCCTTTCCAACAGCTCAATAACAAAACTGCTCTGCCCCCAGTACTTTAAGAATTGGAGAGATGTTGTTAATTAACCTGTTCCAGGCACTGAAAATTCTCTGTGCATTAGAGTTAGTGGTTTTTTCTTGCTGCTAATGACTTAATTGAGAGATGAACAGGAATTAAACATGGTAAAATTCAGTTTCTGACTGAATTTTCAGTCAATATCAAGTCAGTTTCTCCCTTGTGTTGCAAAAAGGCAGTGTGTTTATCACTGTGAAGATTACAACAGGTTAGGGAGTAATCCCTGCTGGACAGCCTGGGTCTAAAATAGCAAAGCATCTTTTTATTTCATGCTACTTATGCTGGACTGATTTAGCCCATTCATGGCTTAAGCACTAAGTTTAATCCTCAGAACTCTCAAAACAAACAGTCCATAATACTCACATGAAATACTGATTTTTTTCCAAGTGCAACTGAAGAGATTATTCCAACCCTCACCCAAGCCCCAGAATGCACTGCCCAGGTCAGACAATATGTTCTGACACTAAAAAGATCAGACTCTGGAAACATCAAGGTGATCAAAATCTGCCCCAGGTTATGAGAGGAAATGGACCTTCAGTTTGTTTCTGGGGTTCTGATCAGGACTTAATTACTTTCTGTCAATTTTGCCTGTGTGCTATTAGAAAAATGCCTCATGATTGGTGGATCTGGTTCTGCCAAAGAGCTGTTCAAAAAAATGAACATATTTTATTCAAACACATCTGAGGCACTGCCTCTATCTCCCCCCTTTTCTGTTTATCCACGAGGGATTTCAGGGTGAGGTGTTCTGTCAATGATCCCTTGACTTGTGGGAGAGGATGGAATGCCAAAAGTGTGATGAACACTCCAATCCACTAAAAATGTGGCTGCTTTTCTTCCTGTGTAGGCTGGAATATTGTATTTGTGGGGTGCCCTGTGGCAGGGAGGAATGATGAATCTGACTCCATCTTCTCAGAAGGCTAATTTATTATTTTCTAGTACTATATTATATTAAAGAACACTAAACTATAATAAAGAATACAGAAAGGATACAGACAGAAGGCTAAAAAGATAATAATGAAAACTTGTGACTCTTTCCAGAGTCCTGACACAGCTTGGCCCCAATTTGCCAAAGAGTCAAAACAATTCACATGAAACCAATGAAACAATCACCTGTTGGATAAACAATCTCCAAACACATTCCACATGTGAGCAAAACACAGGAGAAGCAAATCAGATAATTATTGTTTTCCTTTTTCTCTGAGGCTTCTCAGCTTCCCAGGAGAAAATCCTGGGCCAAAGGATTTTTCAGAAAATATGAAAGTGACACTGGACCATTGTCTGTTTTTATTCCTTGAGGCACACCCAGTGAAGCAAATGCTTGCACAAGGTGATGGCAAACATACCTGGATCTTTGTCTGAAAACATCAAAGTGTAATTCCAAGAGGACCATCCTGCACATTCTCTCAAGGAAAGAAGTAAGACAGTATCAAAAGGGACAAATCCATGTAAAACTGAAAATCTGGAGCCAGTTCCCTGAACCATGGATATTTCTGTGCAGGAGGACCCAACATGGAGCAGCCAGTGGCTGTGCAGAGGAAGCACCACTGAAGGACCACCCTGCCTGGACAAAATTAGGAATTGCAGAGAGTTTAGGGGTGGTTTCATGCCAATGGAACCTGTTTACTCCACACATTCAAAATCTGGAGCTGAATTTATGCCTCATAGGCAGCAATTCATTCCACAATTTCATCAATGGAGAGCATTTGATGTAAGCACATGAAGTTGGCTTCAGCTGGCAGCCACATCAGACACTTGGCAAACAAGGATTTAGGGAAGTAGCTGCCATTTTCTCCCTAGAAGTCTGTCCATATTCCATCAAACCTTGGCTGCATGACAGCCAGATATAATGAACCAGCTGGTGAGCACCCAGAACTGCTTGTTCTGGGCTTCAAAACCTATCTGGGATGCTGGGAAGAATATTTAGAGTCATATTCTTATAAAAATATTTAGGGTCACATTCTTATAACCAGCACTGCACAGAGAGTGGTATCAGCACTCCCTTGGGCATCAAACCCTACAGGTCTACTTCCCACCTCTGACTTGCACAACACAGCTATACCCAAAAGGAATAGCACTAGAAGGTGAGCAAGATTTCCAGGGTCTCAGCTGTAAAGTCAAGCTCAGGGTTGGTCTTGTGTGGTATCAAAACATCTGAAAAGCCCTTCAGAGTAGAATTTTACTCACAAGAATCAGAATTAAGAAAAAATAGCTCATCAATCACTAAAATATTCAGTCCCATCTGACTCCTTTTTTTTTTCTATTTATGACCTTCCATTACATCTTACAGTTTATTTGCATTGGACAAATTTACTTTGTTGGACAGCAGCACTAATGGTGGCTGCACACTAGGGTCAAACATCTAGATAGTCCTACTGAAAGGAAAAATGAGAATTTACAAAGGTATACATTGAAATATTTCTTTTCTTTCGTGTGATTTATTTCTGTGTTAATGTTCCTGCACCATGTCCTGGCTCAATGCTTGGGCCACAAGTCCCACCATTAGTGCAAATATTTTCTACTAGTACAAATTCACTTGAAAACCTGAAAGCTGCATGGATTTGCCACCCTTACAGACAAAATTCTATTACTAATAAAGTTCATTTCTTAATCATAAAGTCTCAGCACTCATATATAGAACAGAGTTTGTTTATATTCTTCTCAATTTTCTCTCCAAATTCATTTGCCCTCTTTATGTTCATATATCTACATTCCTTAATTTGTATTACTGGAAAAAGCAGTGACCAAATTCACTATCAGAACTTATTTCCTTCATGAATTTTCATTTGTCTACCTATTTGAGGGGAACATATTTTCAAAGAATATATCTTGATCTTACAGAAAAATGAAAATCCTTCAATTAATTGAGACTTAATTTTCCTTGAAGTTTCGGCTTGTTCCAAGCCCCACCTAACCAACTCCTAACCACATTATTACAGCCTACAAGACCCCTCATTTTATGTTGTTTAAGGTTGACTCTTCCTCTCAAACAGGGATGGAGCTGGAGTATCAACCAGCCTCTCCTGCTCAGCCTCTGTGGCACTGCCTCAGACACAGCTGGACCACTTCAGCCTAAATTCAGTGTCTGCCAGCCAGTGAGCAATCACAAACTGGGCATGAGCATCAGTTAAAACACTGTGCCAGCCAGGCACTACTGCGCTCTGTAATCAGTACAATTTTCTTCAAGAGACAGACATGTCTTCTGGACAAATCTCCCACTAAATATCCACTAAAATATTGAGCCTTAATTTTCAGCAAAAAGTGATGTCTTTGCAGTTGTGAGATCCCTCTATTGCCACTTCCTATCCCTCTAGGAGCAACAATTTTCTCTTCCACAGGAAAAGTCACTTTGAACTTGCAAAACAAGCTTTAATCTCAGGCTGGTTGATACCCCAGCTCCATCCCTGTCTGAGAGGAGGAGTCAACCTTAAACAACATAAAATGAGGGGTCTTATAGGCTGTAATAATGCGGTTAGGAGTTGTTAGGTGGGGCTTGGAACCAGCCTAAACTTCAATGAAAAGTTAAGTCTCTTAATTAATTGAAGGCTTTTCACTTTTCTGTAAGTTCAACATATATTCTTTGAAAATATGTTACCCCGAGCTTGAGCTCAAATCACTGTAGTTCTATGTTTTGTTATACCTATTTCAGACTATTTTTATCCCATTCTTTGGCTCTAAACTAAATGTGGGTAATGCTCATCAGGTGTTTGGGTTCCATTTCCATTGTTACTTCTCTCTTATTGTTACTTCCTTAATGCAAGTGTCAGCAGCAAACTGTGCTAAAATCAGTAAAAGTGAGAGATGTGCTTTGCCCATGTGAACAGAGATTAAAGCACAGAGTATTCATGCCAGAATTTAATCTCTAGCTCAAGAAATCAGCATTTACTTGATGCAAGCCCAAAGAATGGTTTCTAGTTAATATTCTGAATTTTCCTCCACCAATAGGTGATCAATGGTGATTTCCCAGGGTTTCCAAGCCACACAGCATTCCTCTGCTGGAGGACTCTCACAGTTACAACTCAGCCTCAGCAACTCCTCCCTGCATAAACCCTCTCAAATTTCCAATGCTATAACAATTACAGCAGCAATAACAACTCCACCTGCACCATCACAGCTCCTGCTGAGCCTCTGGTATCAAATACACCTTTTGTAACCTGGCTGATAATGCACAATTTAACAGCCTTGCATTACAAAACACCTCCCATCACCTGCACTGCCTGGAAACTCGAGTTTCCAATTCCTTTCCTTCCAGGATTACAAGTGGAGAACAAAAGAGAGCTAGAGGTGAGATCACACTCGAGGATGGCCAGCACAGAGCAATAGATTGATTTACTGATGACACCACCTTGTTTACTCATCATGTGTTCCCAGATTTAAAGGCTCTTTAAGCTGTATATCACCTGCATGTATGGCAGAAGCCAAGTCAAATCTTGTCATCCAGTTACCACTAGATATATATAGATAAATATATATATATTTATATCTGTATAGTTCCTTATGGTTTAAGTGGATGTCCTCAAATATTAAAATTTAAGTAATTTACTCTCTGTCCTTAATGCAAGTGCCAGTAGCAAACTGTGATAACATCAGTAAAAGGGAGAGATGTGCTTTGCCTATTTGTACAGGGATTAAAACACAGTATTAATGTCAAAATTTAATCTCTAGTTCAAGAAATCAGCATTTACTTAATGCAAGCCCAAAGAATGGTTTGTAGCTAATATGCTGAGAAAGAAACTTGTCAGTGTCCCAAATTACCAAAAAAACCCCATTTGGATCTGTATTTCAGCTACCTAAATACAGCAAAAAAAAAAAAAAAAAGGGATATCAGGCCATTGCAGAATATATTATCAATGACAGAGGAAAAAAACTCCATTTATGTCTGTGGGATCCATCCACCAGGCACACCAAAACCAGAATTTTCTTAGCAAAAGCTTCCGTGGATTAATGAATTAAGCTTTTCATGACTGACTTATTGCAGTTCTTCCAAATCATTGCAGCACACAAGCAAAGTGCAGCCAACATGGTCCATGGCCCTTAATTGTCCAAAAAGCCTTCAGGAAAATCCCCCATCAGAAGTGGTGAGGTGATGAAAGCAGCCAGAGAGGTTAAGCAAACAAAGTTAAGAGGAGGAAAGCAGTTCATGAAACAGGAGATTCCAAGGATTAATTTGGGAATTCCTCTGCAATACCCAGAAAAAGAATTTCGCCGTCTCTTTGAAATGGGAAGCAGAGGGGAACAAATGGTGGTATTTTTTTCAAAGTCTGGACATAATTTTAATATTGCACATTTATGTCACTCTGCTGATGTCACCAGAGAACACCTCGGGGTCTGAGCTGTGTCTCTGTTATTCAGCCAAGAACAAGAAGGTGCTTCACTCCCATTTTGCTTTTCAGCTTGTAGATGTCACACAGTTCCCAAATACCATAATCCATGGACTTTCTTACTACTGAAACAGAGGATGTTGACAGCCCCAGAGCCAGTAGGCTCAGTCTGGACTCCAGATGGGTGATTCAGAATCAAAATGCCTCTTTAAATTCTTAATAAACACACATAAAGCCTGGCCTTAGTGCTGGGTCCTGAGAGAGCATCAGTGAAAACAGCAAATGCAAGCCACAGGAGAATCTAAAGCAGCACGTTTGCCTAAAACAGAAGGGAAGTAAATGATTGTACATAAAGGGCTGGGACATGAATAAAGTATTTTTTATTTTAAAACAAACCCAAATGTATTTTTAATTTAAATACTGCTCGTTCTAAAAGTGTATTTTTGTAACTAATTGTATCAATGTGGAAAAATGCATAGCCTGCGCAATCTCTGGAACTGAAACAGTTTGTCTACTGAAAAGGACAAAAACAGGACAAAAGCCCACCTAAAACCAGCACGTAGCAACCACTAGTTGATAGCACAACTGCAGGAGGCTATTCAATGCATGAAATTTCTCTGAAAAATCCGTTTCCCTTAAATGTCTTGTTTTAAACAAGTAATTAAGCACAGTTTAAGCCCTTATGAGACATAAATATTTTAGTCACAGTAATAGAGGCAGAAAGAAAACATCTCACAGCAAAGTGGCACAGATTTGATACCTGATTTTTCTTCTCCCACTTCAATGTTTAGGAAGTACTGTAGCAATGTACTAAGGCCTCAGATTTTTAGATTCTACTATCAAACCACTTTCTTAAGCAGGGGCTAAATGCGTTAATACATAAAAATAAATTGAACTTGTTTTTAAATATGACCTCAGGAAAGTGTTTCTATAGCAATGAAACTTGCAGCAGTAACTAGTGACCTGCTTCCCTGAGATTGTAACAGAGGTGTCAACTTCATCCCAGCCACCCTAAAATCCCTTATCCAGAACAAATGCAATTGTTTCTTTCTGCATAACCCCTCCAAGCTCAGCCTTTCCTCTTGGCTCATATTGCTGAAGTTTAAATCCAGATCACCAAATTTCATATTAGGTGCAACCCCTTAGTCTCTCATTGTGACAAATCCTGCACATTTTCAATGAAGTTACTCTCATACAACTAAATTAATCTTCTTGGCTTCACCACCAAAAGATTGCTCTCTTTTTCAGCCTGTCACAAATGCCTGATCCAAAGGGTTTTACACTGAATGCACTTTTTAGTTTATAGCACAGGATAGCCCCTGGTCTGAACATTGACTCTTGAGTCATTTCCATCTCTCTTTAAGGCAGCTGTCACCATCTATTTATTCAGCTTTCCTGCAAATTGTCTCCCACTTTCCACTGCCTTCTTCATGTGGGATGGATTCACTGCAACTCCTTGTCAAATTAATCTTTTGGTGGCATCTTTCTACTGCTGCCCATCAAGCTTAGGAATTACCAGCTTTAGGAGGGGTCCCTGGGAGCCAGGCTTTGTGCTTCCAGGGGAAATGGGGCTGGTTTGGGGCTGTCCTCATCACCTGCTGCCCAAAAGAGAATTACTGCTCTACCTGTCACCACTTGGTTTCACTCTGGAGGGTGAATGCATTTTGATTGCCTTCCACCACTCATTTCCAATGTCAACTTTCAACATTCAAACCTCATCTTCCAACGTTCAAATCTCAACGTTCAAACCTCAACGTTCAAAACCTCAACGTTCAAAACCCCAACGTTCCAAATCTCAACATTCAAAACCTCAACGTTCAAAACCCCAGTGTTCAAAACCCCAACGTTCCAAACCCCAACGTTCCAAACCCCAACGTTCCAAACCCCAACGTTCAAAACCCCAACGTTCCAAACCTCAACGTTCCAAACCTCAACGTTCCAAACCTCAACTCTCAACTCTCAAAATCTCAACTTTCAAACCACTGATTTCCCACAGTAGGTTGCAAAGCGCCAAAAGTAAGAATCTCAAGGTTTTCTTGTGCTGTGCATATAATTTTTTAACAATGCAGAAGGTTCTTCTGAACTATAATACATAATCATGTAATTAATTTCTTATTTTCTTACTATAATAGGTAATCACATCACGCTTTTCCAATTTCCTTAAATACACTGATTTGGATGGGCAAGTTAGAAACGTTGCTTTACAAATTGATATTTAGTCATTTGAATGAAAGAGAGCAAATAAATATATCTAAAAATAAATAAATATATATATATATATTAATATATCCCAGCACTCCCTGCACTTTACAGTCATTTCAAAACATCAGGAAAAGGTTCTGGGCTTCATGCCAGCTGAAACTACTGACATAAAACCCCATAAAGTCATGTGCACACCTTCAGCTTTTGAAGCACTTATTCACTGCTGACAGTGGAACTGCAAAGAAACCAAACCCCAAACAACAAATTACTCTATTTCCCCCCTGCTTCACATAATCACACAGGCAATTTTGGAAGTTTGCTTTATGATCACCTTTCAGGTGGAAATTATTCCTGAGTTGGGCACTTGACAGGCAGAACTTTATTTATCTGTCAAATATTTCACCAGACAAAGAAAATAACCATTCTGAGCATAGAGTAAATAGCTTCAGCTAGGTGAAGGAAAAAGCCCTGCTGTTCTAGGATGGAGCAAAAATCATCAAAGATTTACTGGTGATTTTCAATCCAGGTAGGTGGGTATTGCAAAGCTGAGTTACATCTGCACACTTAGCAAGATTTCCCCATGTGTCTCCATTATTTTCTTTTTTTTTCTGGAGTGGGCCCCTTTGTGAGCCTGGGGTGGGAGGTAAAGGGCACAGAAAGCACTGAGGAGCATTTACTGGCTGCAGGTTTTCCCTCATGCTGCTGGATTTATCACTTATTCTGCTGCAACAAGACTGTGCTATGGGTCAAGTTTTCAGCTGCTTCTGATGGTCACTGTCTGGACTGAATGCCATGAGTGTTTGAGTGGCAGAGTAAGATGAACAAAACCAACCTTTACTTAACAAAAGTAATTGAAAATAAAAGAAAACAAATAAAAATATATGAAAATAAATTTTAAAAAATGAAAATAAATGTAAAAAAGGGGGGGGAATGAAAAAATGAAAATAAATGAAAAAATGAAAATAAATGAAAATAATTCAAAATAAACGAAAATAAATGTAAAAAAAGAAAAAAAGAAAAAATGAAGAAAAGAAAAAAGAAAAGAGAAGAAAGAAGACAGAAAGAAAAAAGAATAAAAAATTTGAAAAGAAATGAAAAGAAATGAAAATAAGTGAAAAAATGTAAAATAGAAAAAATTAAAAAATGAAAATAAGTGAAAAAATGTAAAATAGAAAAAAAATTAAAAATGAAAATAAGTGAAAATAAATAAGTGAAAATAAATAAGTGAAAATAAATAAGTGAAAATAAATAAGTGAAAATAAATAAGTGAAAATAAATAAGTGAAAATAAATAAGTGAAAATAAATAAGTGAAAATAAATAAGTGAAAATAAATAAGTGAAAATAAATAAGTGAAAATAAATAAGTGAAAATAAATAAGTGAAAATAAATAAGTAAGTGAAAATAAATAGGTGAAAATAAATAGGTGAAAATAAATAGGTGAAAATAAGTACCTGCTTCCAAGGCAGATGAATAGGAACCTGCTTCATCACAAAACCTGCAATGTTTTACCCCAAAACTTTGGCAAAGTACTTGCAGAGTAAAAACTCTGCTTTGGATTCCAGTCATGCAGACCTTGTAAGAACAGGCAGATTATTCCTTGGGCATGGGGCTGAATTTCATTTCACAAACATTCAGGGCTATATGGTTTAACTCAGCCTCACTGCGACTTTGCCTAATGCTGACCTGCAGCTATCTCATTTGTGGATAGTTACTATGAACACAAAACTCAACATTTTCTTGGCTTGAACGTAAGGAATCATTTCCCAAAACCAACCTGAAAGTAAGGAATCATTTCCCAAAACCAACCTGAAAGGAAGACAGGTATCAGCTAGAGCTCCCCAGGTCATCTGCAATCCCCACAGCTTCTTGCCCTTGCCAGTCAAACTCTTCAGAAATTTCAAGTGCAGCACCTCTCCTCCTGGCCTGGCTAGGAACATAGCTTTTCACCAAAATCCCTCTTAGAGGTGAAAGACAGACTTATATATTACAGGTAAATACTATATATTTCATAGTATTTTAAATGCTTTTTAGAGTATTTTAAATGCTGTGAAGTATTGGGTGAAATATTGGGTTAGAGTTAAAAATTATTAATCAGGACTGAAAGGAGGAGCACACTCTATGTGTTTTCTTCCTCCCCCCACAAAAAAAAAAAGACAAGATAGTTGTCTAAGTTATTAGAATCTAAGTTATTAGAATCAGTATATAAAAGAGATAGAATGGCTGATGGATGGCATGTATCATCAGTCTTTTAAAATTATTTCCAATTTTCTTACGCCATTTGACTCTAAAAAAATTATCCAGTTTTACTTCTAGCCACCATCAACAGATTCTGTGCTGTCTTGTGCGATTTATCAATTCTTACTTCAATAAATAAAATATCCATAATGCTAGAATTCCTACATGCCATCTTTTGCAAGTTTTTAACTTTTTTTAGTAAAATATTCCATCTACTTTTAGTTAACAAACTTTAATCCCTGACATAGTTGTTCATTTAGAATTTTTCCTTTCCTATTAGCATCGCTTACCCTACTTTAAAATATTTTAATTAAATTCTATCCCCATCTGTAAAGTTGCATATAATACAACAAAGTTCCGCCCTGAGGACATAAATTAAGTGAATAACAGGGAGTGAAAGGAAAGCTTTTTCTTGGGGTTGTCTGAAGGTCTGGGACAAGGCTTGAGGTGATTTCAGTAAGAGATGGGTGCCTTGTTGGCTTCTTATGGGGGAGATTCTGCCTGGTGCCACTGCCCCTCCATGACAGAGCATCTCCAGTGCCTTCAGTCTTGGCTGAAATGTGAGATAGCATCTCCTGCTGCCTTCCCCTCAGCTTTGACCCAGTGGCCTCATTCAGAATTCCTGACTCTGAGGTTTACATTCTGCTCTGGAAAAGGGATGCTGATCCTAAATGCAAACTGCCTGAACCCCTGAGACTTCCACAATGCAAACAGCTCCACTCTGGAGACCTGTGGGTATCACCAGCTGGTTCAGAGGGACTACTGGCACACACAAGGCTGTCTGCAAGCTTAGTGCCAGTGTAGAATGGCTGACTAATTCACACTAATTAAAATGTGACACAGATCCACAGAATCTGGGTCAAATGAAATAATTGCTGTCTGAAGGCTCTCCATTGACAGGCACGAGCCTGCAGTGTTGTTGTGATGCCTTGTGCAGGCTGCCATAGAGCAGGGGCTGGACAGAGCTAAAGAATCAAGCAGGGATTGATTCAAAGCATCTCCTCCATGGATCCACCTTGGGCAGCACCAGAGCCCAGCCAGGCCTGCACCCAAGATGAACCAAAATGGCCCCAAAATGCACCAGCGCTCCCGGGCTCTCTCCCTTGGATCAGTTCTGCTCCATTTGCATCTTGCAGTTCATTGTCCCATCCCAGCTTTAGCCCCTGCAGTCCCACCCTGCTTGTTTTTCTCTCTGCAGCCCACGGGGTTTGTGCTCTGGGGCTGAGATTGGGATCATTTGTCCTTGGTGCCCAGCTGGAGCAGGAATTGTTTTGTCTCCCTGCTCTGTGCACAGAGCTCACCATCCCTGAATGTGAAGCTCAGACCCACACACTAAAGCACCACAGAATGGGAAAAATAGAAAACTGAAACCTGAGGCACAAATGGTTTGTGATATGGGTCCCTCTGACAGGAGCAGAAGCCATGGAGGGGTCTGGTCTGAGTTTTGGACAGAACTTTTGGGTAGGCTTGGCATGACAGACAGACCCATGATTAAATCCTGAACTGGAAACAAAGATCCTGCTGGGGAATAACTGCCTATCCCAGAGATCAAAAACTGATCAAAAGCATCTTCTGGCAGCCCTTGCTCACTGCTCCTACTGAGCTCTAAATTCAGCAAAAGCTTTGCTGTTTCTCAGAAACAAAATCCTCCCACTATGATAAAATGATAAGTCATCTAGGTACTGAGATATTTTAAGAATATCTCTGATTTTAGCTAGTACAGCAACAAGTAGTCCTGCCCTTATTAATTTTGATTTGAATTCCTAAAGGTCACTTATCTTCACTGCTAAGCCATGCACTATCTATGCTCCTAGAAATATATCCTAGAAAAATGGTCATCATTCTCTCACCTAAATTTCATGATCACAAAAATGACGAAGTTCCTGTTCTATCCATTGGTAAAATGGATTATAAACAAAAAGTTGAACAAGACACCTTGTTAATAGCATGATGTATTTTCTATAAAAAAGCACTTTGCAATTAAATAACCTTATTTCCTTGAAACTTTCTTCTCTAAAAGATACAGAGAAAAATTATAGTCATTAGGGTTGCATCATTTGGTCCAGCTCTGTCCTGCCAGAAAACATTCATGTTGGGCCATTTCACTTGGATTCAAAAGGCTGAAAACTCCTAGAATGCACCATGAGAAATGCACTCCCCACATCCTTAAGAGAGGCTTTACTTTGTTAACCCAACTGATTCAACACAAATATAGGTACAAACACTTTCTAAGCACTTCCTGATCTCAAAAAAGTGTTTAATCTAATTAACTGGGCTGTTGGTCTTAAAAGAATATATTGTATAGTGTCCAGGAAGCAAAAAGTTTGGGAATTCTGAATAACAGTTTTGAGAATTGGTTAACTGCTTGTCCTTGTGTCCTAGAGCTGACCTTGGGCTGGTTCACTAAGAAATACAGCTCAGCTGTTGGAGCTTGCATCAATTCTGCAATATTTCTGTCTAATTTATAACTGTTTATCCTGCAATCAAATTCTAACAGTTATGGACACTTGGCAAAAGGCACACATCATCTACAAACACAAAAGAAATGGGGCTTTCATTTCTTCATTCTTGACTTAATTTCTTCTACTCTGCATTTTTGTATATGCTCCTGGGACTGCTACAGATCTTACTGAATTTTTAAATGAGCATTGTGCTGAATATTTAAATTACATTATAATGAATTTGTACATTATACTGAATTTTTAAATAAGCATTGTGGTTTAACCTCAGCCAGCAGCAAAGTACCATGCAGCCACTTGCACACAGCTGCTCCTCCCTTCAGGGGGATTGGGAGAGGAATCACCAGGCATGGGGATTTTTGATGGAGTTTTGAATGAGTTAAGAGATGGGATTTCGGAGTTGTTTTTGATGATGTGTTTTATTGTTTTTATTTTTTACATAGCTAGGAAGGGTGAGTTTGGTTTCTATTTTTATTGTATGGTTTAGGAGTTTATAAGACATCTAGTTCCAAGATCTTTTAAGGATTTATTGATTACTAAAACACTGTTAATAAGGATTTTTATGGCTTTGATTCAATCTTTAAATATTTTGTTTTATGGATTTATGGTACAGTGTAAGTTTTCTCAGTTAATCATGTGATGACAAATAAACTTACAGTACTGTATTCTAAACTTCTTGTTTACCTTTTTGATTACTTTTATTTTCATGTATAAAATGCTAAAACTCTAAACATTCTTCTATTTAATGAGTTCTTGTTTTAAATGATAAACTCACACGCTTAAGTTCTTTCTAAGGTCTCAAATCAAATCCTGTGTTTAATTCTAAGCTTTGGTTTACAGACCCAAAGTTCTAACAGTTCCCTGCATTTCAGATTCTAACAGAAGGGAATCAGAAGAAAAACTCATCAGTTGAGATGAGGATCATTTATCAAATGACATAAAATCAAGTATAATAAGATTACTACTGCTATGACTATAGTTGTTATGACTGATATAATGAAAAAGTGAGAGAGAAAAGGGTAAAATGTCCCTTTTAGGTATAAAGAAAGGGGGAAAAGAGGTAAAATGCAAGAGGAACAAGTGATGAACAATGCCGCTGACCACTGCCCAGCCTGTCCCCAAGCAGTGACTTGGCCCCTGGCCCCCTCTTTCCATCCTGGATGTGATCCTCCATGGATGGAAATCCCTTTGGCCACCTTGGGTCACCTGTGCCAGCCCTGCTCCCTCCCAGCCCCTTGTGCCCCTGCCCACTGGCAGGGCTTGGGACACTGACAAGTCCTGGATTTTAGCTTAGCAACAACCCAACATCAGTGTGGAATCCATGTGCCAGCAGTTACTCTCACAATGAATCCAAACCACAGCTCTGCACCAGCTACTGGGGAGAAAAGTAACTTTATACCGACCAAACCCAGGAAAATAAGGTGAATATATTCTAAAAAGCTAAAAAGAGCACCTCTGCAACACGTAAGAAAAAAAAAAATACTGATTTGCAGTTCTCATCACTGGCTTTGACGTGACTATCAGACCAAGCCCCCCTCCCTAGGTCATGTGTACAAAAAAATACTTCAGATTTTGTCCATCTTCCTCAGAAGCTGGACAAAAATCTATCCTCTCTGTCTCATTGTTTTTTTTCCCCATTAAGAATCCTTCAACACTTAGATTTTTCCAGGATGCTCTCCATTATGATATTAAACACATGAAAAGGGAGCACTTCCTTGTGGAAAACGACTGTATTTTGCATCTGTCCATGCTGAACACCATATGTCTAAAGAATCAAATAGTGTGCACTGGAAGGGTTTTTGCTGTTAATATTTATGATCACTCCAGCCTTCTTTTTCCATTTGTCAATGATTTGTTAGAGGATCACAATTTCTGCAGATATATACATTATTAAACATCACAAGGAATCCTCACGCCCAAGCCAAAATTGATTTCAAGTAGCTCCCTGAGCATTTTGCCACTGTTGGGATGTCATTCATCATCAAAATTGCATGAAATTGTGCTGTTCCATGGGATGACAACAATTTAAATTAGAAGAAAATGAAAATTATTAGCAGAGTGATTTCTGATAGACATTCATATTTGGACTAATAATTCCTAATAAAAAAAAAAAAGTATGAAACTTCATTATCTGCCAAGAAGCTGAAGTTAATTGCAAACTCTGTCACTGGTTCCCATTTTGTGCAGACAGTTACTCCCCATGGGCCTCATCCTTAGGGATTTTGGTCAGGATCTTCATACTGTATCACCAGTTTAGCTGTAAATATCAGCTTGGGAATCAGCACTGTTAATCCTTCCAATTTGGGATGACTTTAATTGCACTGTTCTCTTATGGTTATAATAATTTCTGGCAATTAACAAAGCCTAAAATAAATAAATAAATGAATAAATAAATAAATAAATAAATAAATATAAATAATATATGTATAATATAAATATACAATATATATATTACATGCATATATATTTTAAATATTATATATAAATGTGCATATATACAATATATAAATGTGTATATATTATATATAAATATATACTATATAAATATTATATAAATGTGTATATATATTATATAAATGTATATATATATAAATTAATAGATAGACACTCATTTTTACCCCTTGACCGCAAGTGCTGTAGAAAAGGGAATACCATTCACACACAAGTGTATGCAACACACAGACCTCTACTTGAAATATTCAACAAGTCCCACAGCTTTATGCAATTAACCAAGGAATAGAATTAACATTGCTTTTACTCTCACATGATTAAAAGATCAATCTTTAGATACTCAACTGAAAAATAAAATGAGAACCATTTTGTCTAGGAGACTTGGTCTTTGGTCTGTCTTATAAAGGAAGAATGATTTTGCATTTGTCTCATTTCTTCTCAGAATGAACTCAGAAACCTGCTGTTCTCTTTAAAGTGACTTTCACCTGTGCTAACAATATTTGTGAGTATACTTAGGGCTGAACACTGTGTGTCAGGTCTAAAACACCCAACTACTTGTTAATTAAATTATTAATACTGTAAAATCCCTTGGCAAGTATGTGAACCATACATTTTTTCCATTTGCCTTCCAGGTTTTGTTGGCCAAAAACCAGATGGCTGCTGACACTTGGTGGAACACAAAAGGATTTATACTCTATTTATTCTATATATTTATAGCTCTTTCAGAGAAGCAGATCACTGCCATGGGAGCCAAATCATGTGTACTCTTCTATTGTCTCATTAATGACACTTCACTAATTGACTCATGATTTCTGAGCACTCACGTTGGGAGTGAGAAATGTCTACAAATCAAGGCACATACTCTCACTTGATTTTGACTTGTGATTTTGACTCATTTTCAGTCTATATTACAGAAACTCCCACACCCCATTTTAACTATCAAGATGTCACTTTTTCCTTTATACTTAAAGTCATTCCAAATCTACTTCTGTATCAATAATTTTTTTCCAAAGGTGATAATCTTTACTCAAGTATAAGAGACTTATTTTTTAATGATAAAAAGCAGAAAGTTTTATGGAAAAGAGAATGCAAGCTTCAGTGACAGTGGTCCTCTAAACCATCCCCTACAGGTGCATTCTTCCTCAAGTAATTTAGACATCAAACAACACTGAAAAAATTCAAGTCCCTGAAAGATCTGCGCCCTCCTGAGAATGCTCACAGATCCCATTCCCTGAGTCCTTCTGTAACACAGAGAACACTTGCAGTGGTTTCCGAAATTTACACTTAAAATGTTCAAAGCATAAACTACTTCAACGCGTTCTTTGCTATTTTGGTGGGAGCCCCTTATTGCAGTAGAACTCTTAAACACATGGAAGAAAATAGTGTGTACTAACCTGCAACTTGGAAAATGGGAAAATTCATTGCTTTCAATAAAATACAAGATTATCATGTTAAAAAAAATATTACTAAGGAAATAAGCTATTAAAATAGCTCTTTAAGCTGGTTACTGCATGGTCACAGCTTTGGATGAATTATTTCTCTAGATTCCTGCTGAAGAACCCATTTTCATTGCTCTTCTTAGGAGATTTGTGGTTCTGCCCACAACTATAAACCACAGGAACCACGAAGGAGCTGATATAAAGAGACAGGCCACCTAAATCCCTCCAGTACCAAGAAATGCATTTCAGCACCAGGTGTTGCACCCACATAATTTAAAATATTACTTTTTTAAAATTAACTGTAATTTAACTAAATTATAATACAGATAAAATTACAAATAATTTAAATATAAATAAAATAAATTATAGTATAGATAAAATCACAAATAATAAAACAATAAATAGAAATAAAATAAAACTAGAACTATAAATAAAATTAGAGCATAAATTATACTAGAAATAAAATTAAATAGAAATAAAATAATAGTATAATATAAATAAAATTAAAGTGTAAATTAAAAGGTAAATAAAATTAAATAGAAATAAAATTAATTAATTTAATTTTGAGGAAATACACTAAAAAAATGGGTTCAAACAATGTGTGTAAATCTGTGCAGGAGTGAAAGCTATTCCAGCAGTGGCAGGGTTAAAAGGACACACTACCATGTCTAAATCCCAGCCTGGGGAAAACAAGCCTAATTTTGATGGATGCAAACCTCATTCTATGTACCTAAATCATGATAACTAAAACACAATAGACTTTTACCAGCAAACAAGACAATGCTCTTCTCCCCGAGTGCGCTGCCTCTGGTCTCACAGCAAAGTGCTCCTGACAGGAGGAATCCCACGTGAGGCAGAACTCCTGCCCAGTCTCCACTCCATCCAGCTGACCTTTATGTAGAAAGATAATATAAAAAATAAGTAATGAGAACCTTTGCCTTTAAATAATTCATCTTTAAAAGACTACCCCATAATTTAACATAGACCATAAACACAGCTGTAAAAAGAGCTTGTAGAAAATGGGAGGGATTTCACAATTACAGATTTCCCCAGGCAGCTGCTTTTTGTAGAGAGAGCCATGAGAAAAGTGTTTGTTATATGGATGTGTCCATAAGATTAACAAAAGGGACTTGTCTCCCTAAATAAACTGAAAAAAACTATTTTAAAAGTAGCAAACTGAAAATTTTACGTTGCAATTCTTTACATTATCAATGAGAAAGAAAAAGTTATAAGGAGAAGAGACATGTCCTAAAAGTTTTGTTCTAATTCTTATTACTCTTTGTTTTTAGTTGCTGTTAATACATTTTTTCTTTATATCCTTTTAAAGTTTTGAGGCTACTTTACCTTCCTCCTTATCCTATATCAGAACAGAAAATAACTAAGTGTCACAGCACAGGTCACAGTTGAGATGGCCACAATATCCAGAGTGTCACAAAGAATTTCAGAAAGCTTCAGCCCACACAGAGTAACACCATGGCACTTCAGGAGGCTGCAAGTGGCTGCTTTTTTTGTGTCCCTCAGCCCAGCCTTTTATGCCCTCCTGTTGATGCCCTGCCCCTGTGAGCCCTCTGCTCCCTGTGTGGTTTCTCAGCACCCCTGGGCACTCCATGGCTGCTCACCTTCAATAGCATTCACCTGTCCTGCACAGCTGCACCAATCTGGGATGAGGCTGGGCCCACATCACCCCAAACTCTGCCTACAGCTGCATTCTAGTGAACACACTAGTCATTAACCAACACTAAACCCATACTGCAATCCATTAAAGCATTAAAATAAAATAAATTTAAATAATTAAAATACTTCAAATACTTGCTTTTTATATACTCAGCCCCACTCCCAATCACCCCAAACTCTGTGCCCACAACTGCATTCTAGTGAGCACACTAGTCATTAACCAACACTTAACCCATACTGTGCTGTGGGGGTCCCAGTTGTGGGTTTCTCTAGAGACAGTAATTCATGTTGGGACTCAAGTGTTTATTATTTCTTATCAGTAAAACAGTCTCACTACTGTGAGTTCAGCAGCTTTTCATTAGAAGGCACAAAATGGCCAACAATCTCTTGGTACAAGGTCTTTTAAGACTAAACTATCCAATTAAGAGCTGACACCCAGATTATTTTCCCTTTTAACCCAATAACTGATCCCACAGAGCCCCCAATGGGGACTTTTCTGCCCAATTACAAAATGCCACCCAAACCCATGGAGAAGAAGGAAGAAGAAGCATGAAGAAGAAACCCAGGATAGCACCCTGTGCCCTCCATCTTGCTTCCATCCACAGCATACTAAAAATCCCCAACCCTAAATTTCTCACCCAGTGATGCACCTACACTGCTCTCTATAATCTATTTCACACTTTGTGGATTCCAGTCTATCTTGAAGTCTGGGAAACTTTCTCCATGGATGAGGGTCAAAGTCAGTGCTGCCCTGGGGGTCAGGGCATCCTAGAGCAGACAGGGAAATATTCCCAGTGCCCTGGGTTTCCACACTGTACTATTAAAGCATTAACATAAAAGAAATTTAAATAATTAAAATACTTTAAATACTTTCTTTTTATAGCTTTATCCTTAGATAACCTTGCCAGAAGACATGAGTAATGTTTGCACGAATTGCAATGGAATTGCCATTCATTCTTTCATTCATTCATTCCAGTGGAGTCTCTCCCCAGTCTGGTCTGTACCAGTAAAATAGCACAGGAAATTCAGCAGAGTTCTGCCTTGATGATGGTCACTTTATTCCACTGAATGCCAATTTTCACTCTTGGGGACACATTTCTATATTTATGTCACAGCCAAAAGTCCTGGCTGCTCACTGCACAAAAATCAGACATCTCTAGTAGCCTCCATCACTTTGTCTTTGTTTATTTAACAAGTTCTGCTCAGGTATTTCAGGTAATTTAAAGATCTGGGAAACGAGGTGCCCCACGAAAGCCTTCAGGGAAAGCACTTTTTGCTATAATCTCTAGAGATACCTGGGCAGAGACAGCCAGAGAACCAAAAGGATATTTTGAGGACAGGCTTTTTTCTTTTGCATTAGCCACAGTGTAAAACCAGCAGCTTTAAGGCCCTGGGGAAAGCCAGGGGAATTGAGCACCAAGACAGCTGACAAGAATATATATAGTGAGGGTGGATATCTTTAGAGAGAGGCATGAAAACACTCCTAAAGGAAGTTTGATTAATCTTTGCTTTTATCCTCTGTTTGTTCTAGCAAAATATTATATATAACTTTGTTTGTTTGGGTTTTACCATTACAACTTGCTCCCAGCTATAGATTGTTCCACTTGCTCATTTTATCTTCTTTTTAAGATAGTTGTAGGGAATTGGAATCTGAATCATGCCTATTTGAGTATTTGTACAGAATTTATCAGAAGTGGTACTGTTGCTGTTCTAGGATTTTACACTAATGTATTTTAGATGCAACACATTTTCTGCAAAATACATGCTTAAGTTCAAAAAAGAAAATACACAACACTGGATACATAGAGGGAGGGTGGAGAGCTGAAAGAAATATCTTTCCTGACAACATTTGAAGGGCACCTGGTTCAGCACAGATGAAATTTAAATGCAATTCTAAAAGAGCTACGGTTCCATAAAACAATTCCAAAAGAAAATGGGCTCTGTGTCTGTCAAAACCATTTCAAACATATCTAATCTATGCATTAGATTTCACTTTCATTCCTTTTCACTATCTATTGCTCCCCTTTGCAGCGTGTTATTAATTTATAAATGTGTGGGATACCAATGTTTGTATCTACTAATACAATTTAAAAATTCATGAGGTTAAATGCTTTCTATTTAAGCACTGAAGACATAAAGCCATCACAGCCAATATCTACACACTTTCTAAAGCTTGGTCTCTTAACCCAAGACATCCAGAAAGAGGAAGGTGAAATTCAAATCTGTCAATGAGCCCCATGAGGTTATGAGCAGAGTTTATGAGCTAGCATTGATTTTACACCTTGCTTCTAGCAAGGATATAAAGTTTGCAGGCACACCAATTTCTGACATTGGTATTATTTAGAACAGCTAACATTACTCTTCTTTCTTTGCTCAGAGTCAACTTGTGGAGTTTTAGCTTCTTTTTGGCAGGCTTGAGACTAAATGTGTGAGATGGTATTTCGTGTTTGGAGTCAGAGGTTTATTGGTTTTTATCTATATTACAATGTTATAAACTGTGAGCCCTATAACACTTGACTATAGCAAACTAAAAATGGAGCTGCATCTCTAGAAACCTTTTTAAGGATAAACTGTCTAACTAAGAATTGACACCTAAATTATTTTTATTTTTAACTCAATAACTAACTACCTTTAACTCACAATGTAAATTTTTTTATCTCATTATACAATACCACCCAAACCATAAAGAAATCAAGAAGAAAGACCAGCTTCTGCCCTGAAATATCTATTTTGTTTTATAAATATTGCTATGTTTACAACTCGAAGTTTCCCACCATGTGATATTACACACTTCTATTCAAAATTTCTATTCAAAGTACACACTCATTCCATTTTGGAAGCTTTCTCCAGGGCCTCAGGTCAAATTCAGGGTTCTCTTGGGGGTCAGTGCCTGCCAGCCCAAAAAATCTCAAATTCCCAGTAACCAGGGTTCCAACATGAGCTAAATCTCAGCAGGACTGATCACCTCAAGTTATATCTCATCCTCAGGTTTAATTGGCAGTGTTCAGCAGGTCAAAGAAGCTGGCTGCAGAGAGGGAGCCCTGAGTGTCCCTGCCAAAATAAGCACTCGTATTTGCCTGTGCTTCTGTGAAATACCTGAGGCAACCCAAGATTGCCTTTTGGCTTTGTTCCATTTATTTCTGTGCAGCTTTGAAACAACTCATACACTTCTTGCTTCCCAGAATAGCTGGGGTTTCATCAAATGTCAATAAAACCGGGTGCTTTTTCATGACTTCTTTCTCCTTTACATTTGTACTTCTACAAATATAAACATGTGTGTGTCTGTGTATACATACATACACTTACTTTTTCCCTTTGTAATGCTGGAAAGGCACACATTTTGAAATTCATATATTCCTAAAGAACATCAGACCTACTTTAACAAGCCTTTTGTTCCCTGTTTTTCAGCTGCCAGCTCTTTCTGTTCAGAATATCTAACATTTGCTGTTATTTATTTGGAAGAACTGAGATTTTTAAATAACACAGAGGTCACCTTGAAACAGCTTAAAAACGGACTACCTGAACTGGAGTCTTCAGAACCAGACTTTTCATGATTGTATTGCTCTTAAAAATGTTAAAATATATTTCTGTCTTGCAAATATGCACACACATGTTAAATATTTGTCCTCACAGAGGTTTTTTGGTTCCTAACCTTCAGAGGAGCAGGTGTGCCAGCTGTGTCACATACTGTGCCCTGTGTCCACTCAGCAAACAAAACCACTTTTGGGAGTCTGTGCACCTACAGATTTGCCATTCTGTAATTAAAAATGCAGCCAGCAAAGGCTGGGCAAAGGTGGGTAAAGAAATTCTTTGTGTTGCAGAGAACTCTTAGTTTCTGACTTGCTAAAGATATAACATCTAAATGCATTTTTACCACTATCTACACTAGTTAAGATTCCATTCCTTTCATCTCTGGGTTGATTTGAAAATGATATTGAAGCTCAGTATTATGTATCATATAAAATAATGTTATAAAATGTTTCAATTACTATTAAAATGATTCTTATTTAAAGAATAAGAATATTCATATAAATAAAAACAAAAACAATTGAAAATTTAAAATGTCTTATTAAAATTATGTACTTCTGTTCATAGGATATTTCCAAATATAAAATTTTAATAATAAAATTTCTTGTGGCAATGACAACTTCCACATAGGTCTTTTAAATTTAAATGTAAATAAAGTAAGACCAGATTTCTGACTTCAACAGATAAAAAGCCTGCCAAGAGATGCAACTCATGATGTATGTCATGGGAAAGGATTCTTGTGTCATTTCTAAAAGCCCATTATTTACTGAATTAATAATGACTTAATTGTCATTATTAATAAAGGCATTTATTGAATTAATAATGACTTGTTTAAATACATAGCTAGGCAACTATTTTAATGTGTCACTTTTTAAAACTGTCAGTAGCATGTGCAAGTGTACAATACCTATTTGTTCATCACCAATAATCTAAATTAAAACAAGAGCAGCCTTGGAAGGCTTGGAGCAGAGAAGTGAGGAAGTCTGTGCCTTGGTGCCCAGAGTTCTCAGTGAATTTGAGTGAATTTGAGTGAATTTGCTGCCGAGTGCAGGCTGTGCAGGGGATGTCCTGCAGGGGAGGAGGGCTCTCAGGCTCCTTGCACTGCAGCTGTCTGATTTATCAGGGAGGATGCAGCAGATGGAGCGAGCCCTGCACACTCTGCGGGTTCAAGTGAGGGCACCACGAGCCTGCACGTGACCCCATGGCAGCCCTGGAGCCATCCCTGTGTCCCAGAAAAAGCTGAATTTCACTGCACAGCCATGCCATGACCCACTGAAACAGCTGCTAAAAGCACCTTGAAAGCATTCCCTGACCATTTGGAGCTGTCTCCCACGTTCTTAGCTGGCCAGGGCTGAAGATGGGTTCAAAGTCTGAAGCACAAGGCACAGCCAAAAGCCCACCCTCCCCACATGAGAGCAGCTTTCCAACACCAGAGCCCTTCCAGACAGAGTGGATGTAAGGGATTTTGAAAGAATTCTAGATGGGACCTCTGAGTTGCTTTAGATGATGCAATTTTTTTTATCTTCTACATAGGCAGGAAGGGTGAGCTCAGCTCACAGCTTCACTGCATGGCCCAGAAGGTCACAAGACCCTCAGTTACAGGACCATTTAAGGAGTTATTTACTAATAAAACAGTACTAACAAGGATATTTATGCTTTTAACCCAATCTTTAAATATTTTGTCTTATAGCCTCATCCTACAGTGTAAGCTTTTTTTAACTAATTACATTATGGCACACAAACCTGCAGTGCTGTACTCTAAACTTCTAAACTTTCCTCTACTTATCTTCACGTGTCTCTGCTTCAAACTATAAATCCACATTCTCCCTCCCAGCACCTGGGTTTGGGAGCCTTTTCCAAGGTCTCAGATCAAATCCTGGGTTTAATTCTAAGCTTTGGCTTACAAACCCCAAGTCCTGAGGGTTCCCTGCATTTCAGATTCCAGCAGTGGATGGCTCAGTGTTGAAGCTCTGCCCTCAGCTCCCCACTGGCTCTGACACCCTAAGGGCTGCTGAGGTACAGCAAAGTGGTAAAAACTTCCCTAAAACCTCCCAAAGTACCAGCAAAACACATGAAAAAAAAAAAAAAAAGCAATGAGAGGAAGAGTTAAGGCAAACCTCAGCAACAACCCCAACCAAAAAAGTATTTTAAAGTAATTGTTAAAGTTTCATAAAGGAAAATAAATCTAAAAGATATTTTTAGGTATCTTTGTTCTCCTCAGACACAACTTTGTTTTGCACTGAATCAAAACCCAAAAGTTTCCCTCCACAGCAGCAGATCTAGGGAATCATGGGGAAGGTTCCCTCTTCTGTTTCACCTTCCATCCCACCCTGTCTTGCCCTTCCAGCGTTTCACAAACCCACAGGTGGAAAAGCAGCAGGTGGAAAATCTGCCTTCCCTCCTGGGGCTTTCCTTTCAGCTCATCCCACCTTTAGCCAAAGAAATTCCCATCCAACAGGTGGGATGTCACATCTCTGTCATTGCCACTGCCACTGTGCCGCCCCAAAAAACCAACTTTGTCCCCTGCAGGGTTTCTGTACATCTGCATCCCAATATTTCTCTGTATTGCAGACTCTACATGTGTTCTGACAGTTTTGGAGACCTTCTGGCAGATGTTTGTAGGCAAGCAAGCAGCACAATTTGGCTTTGAAATGAGCTAAGTGTGGCTTCCCAAGTCCAGGGAAAAATTGGGAAAACAAACAAAATGTCTCAGCAGAGCAGCAGAGGGAAACAGAGACACAGGTTTAAGAGCAAACACCAATAATGTTAAAATTAAATGTTAAAATAAATAATGTTAAAATTAAGGGGGTGAACTGAAGAAAAAACACCAACCCCTTCAAAAGTCTCTAGTTTTTAACTACACCACCCATAAAATGGTACTGACAAGGAGGTTTGGTGGGCCATGTGAACTGATAAGTTCAAACTCATAATATTTAAACTACAAACAGTGGAAAGGTTTAGCAAGGGGACTGACAGGCAGAAAGGGAGTCATGCACATGAGAACTGTAATTTATTAAAGAAACCACCAGGACACTGCATGCCTCTGCATGATTCTCCTCCATGACTCAACATCACCATTCTGAGAATGTCAATGTGCACTATTAGATATTCAAAGTGTGGAAAAAGTTGTCTTCTACAATACCTGGACATATGGAGCCTGTACACTTTTAAAAACAAATTTCAAAGCCACTTAAGCTCTGAAAGTAGAAAAACCTCAGAAAATATTTCCTAAAATTTCCTAAAATATTTTCTAAAATTTTGCCAGAACACACTAGCTGAAGGTTATTTTTACTCCATTTTCCCCCTAAACATCTGTCCCAAGGGAGTACTACCCCAGCTTATGGCCACATATATGAGAGTCAGTTGAGAACACACAGCAGGGCAAGAGGTGTTCTGTAATAAAGCTCTCTAGGAGAAGAAGAGTAATTTTGGAACTTGAAACCTGAAAGATGTTTTTCCCCACTACTATCTTCTACTGATTTCAATCTGCTCATTTAATAAAATTTAGGGATTACATAACCGTAATTTACTTAATTCACAATTTCTTTTTTCCTAGAAGTTTTTAGGAAATGTCTTGTTTTTGGGGTTTTTTTGTACCATAGAAGATGACTGCCATTTTCATTTCTATAACAAATGTGTTTTCCAAGCCATGCTCAGGTCCATGTCATGACATCTTTACAAGTGACATAAATGGCACTTCAGGTCCTGGTGTGATATAAAAAAGCAATGAAAAATTCTCTCCTGAAGAATATTAGAAAATTAGTCTTTAGTGTATCTGGGTATACCTTAATATACATACTTTTATGTGTGTGTGCCCCTGGGCATAGAAAATTATATATTTACACTAGAAGATTATATATTTACCCTTGTAAAAGATAATGCATATTCTCCACAATAAAGGGAGGGTGCTGGCAAGCCTAAATAAAATGATAATTATCCATTGGTGAGAAAGAAAATGAGAAATTATTTCCAATTAACTGTTCTGAGCTAGATATAGTTCAGATATAGATATATGGCAACAGATATATATAGATGAGAAGGAAAGAAGGAAAGAAAGGGAAAGGGAGGAAAGGGAAAGGAAAGGAAAGGAAAGGAAAGGAAAGGAAAGGAAAGGAAAGGAAAGGAAAGGAAAGGAAAGGAAAGGAAAGGAAAGGAAAGGAAAGGAAAGGAAAGGAAAGGAAAGGAAAGGAAAGGAAAGGAAAGGAAAGGAAAGGAAAGGAAAGGAAAGGAAAGGAAAGGAAAGGAAAGGAAAGGAAAGGAAATGGAATGGAATGGAATGGAATGGAATGATTTCTTCTGGGTTTGTGAAGTTATGGACCCCCTCTTGTAAATTAAAAGAAACTTCATCTTCAGTGAAGATTATATAGGTCTCAGACTTTTCTCAGCTAATTTATATGGTTTCTACTTGGAGATCTTACTGGGCAGAATATTTCACTCAACAGTTCTTGATAATTTCTCACTCCACTGTCAGTTCAGTGTGGATTTCAGCACTGATCCCATTCCCAGTTCAGGGGATTCTCCTGGGTTCTGCTCTGTCCTGTTGCAGTCATAGTGACTGAGGACACACTGCCTGGTGCCATAGAATGTCCTAACCAAAAATTCAGGACAGTTGTGTTTCATGTTCTTTAAATCAATACTCAATTAACTAAATCCATCCTAAACACCACAGAGTGCCCAGTCTTTTTGAAGGTTAAGTGCTCTGTGTGTGCATTTGTGCATGCAACATTCCAGTCAGAATCCATTATAGTAAAACCTGCTAGGATAGAGAATGAGAAACCATCTCTATTCCAAATGTCATCCACAGAAATTCATATATGCCATATTAATGGTACATAACTCTTTTGCAGTATTTGAAATGTTTCTCTAGACTTCATGACCTGAAACTGTCTTTCTAAATTTAGCTGAAAGAACTGCACAAATAAATGATAATGTATGTGTCATAACATAAAACATAGGCATCCTTTTAAGTGCAAATTTTTGGGAGGTGTGCATTCAAAAAAATGAAAAAATATGCAAATAAATAACCATTTTCTTACAGATTCTACCTTCCTTTGAGAACAGGGTATGACATTTCTCTGTAGAGTACAAGTCCTGTCTGCATGAGTGGCACAGGGCAGGGGCAAGCAGAGCTGACAGCTTGCACTGACCTCTAGGAATTGCGCTGCTGTTGAACAGCCATGCAGGAACAGTTTCTAAAATGCTCTGGAGAGATGCAAATCATTTACTTCCCCTTGCAAAATCTGGCTTTGTGGTGAAAGCCAAGCTTCTTACGCTGAATTAATTCATATTTTTGCAAAGGTACCTTAAATCCACCATTCAGATTCAAAAACGTCACCTCTTGAAAGCCACCTTAAAGGAATTTTCTACAGTGTCTAAGTCATGCCATAGCACTGGAAATAAAATATAGCCCCAAAAAAGGTGTCTCAGAGGATACAACCCCTGTCCTGTGGGGTCTCTCACATGTGTCTATGGAGAAAAGTGGGCAGAAATGGAATATATTCTGGCACTTATGTTCCTCACCCAAATCTCATCAAGCCAGCAAGGAGCTCAGATTCTGACAGGGATTACAATCTCTTTTGAAAACATAGATTATTTGCAGGTTCTTCTATATTTTTTTTTCTAAAATTTGAAATAGATAACTAAACCCCATAAGAAAAGTGCCTGGAACTTATTTTGGACAGGTAAAAGTACTTTTTTTTAGATACCAAATGCTGATGTCTTAGAATGTTACCAAGAACCAAAGTTTGAATCTGAAACATGCTAGAGGTACAGATGCAGATTCTAGAGATGCAGGATCACCCAGCACCTGGCAGCAAAATCCTCCCAGGAGTATTATGCTTTCCCAAAACATTGGCAAAAATTAATATTGTTCTCAAATCCCTGGGGAGGGGGGAAATAATCACATGAGAAGACAGCTACTCACTCAAATCAGATCATAGGAACTCCAAACTGAGACACAGAAAATCTCAATCAGCAGCAGAAGAATTTTTTTTTTTTTACTAACCTTCATCAGTTCTTTGTGTGTTCAGAGCTGAGAACTGGCCCCAAATGCTCTGAGCACTACGAGTGCAATCAGGGTGCCTAAATTCTCGACAGATTGAGTTAATGCTCTTCTGAAAAAGAAGGCATAATTTTGGATCATCATGGGAGGTAAAGACTGGCAAAACATCATAACTGGAAAGATTTGCATGTGGTCAGGAGCTGTGCAGAATTTGAACTCTTTATCTTTGTGTCAGTGCATCCTCTCGAGAGCCCAGCTGTCTGAAGCACAGTGGGAAATTGAAAACTGCCAGCAGGATGTGTCTTTGGGCAGGAAAGCCAAAGACATGGGTACAGCTGAGAAACACGTTTATCTCGGACTTTGAACTCCAGAAGAACTTAACTTAAATCCCTCTTGATCATGTAAGGCATCCCAGATTCAAACTGTGAATTCTAAAGGCTCCGTGTCAAGCTAACACTTGAATTTCAAGCAAGTTTTCAAATATGTGAATACTTGATATAGACCAATCTCCAGCTAGAAACATCAGAACTAACTTCCTAGGCATCTCTATTTTTGGTTATGGAGCACTAGCTATGCTCCCAGCTTGGTGCAGAGGACGTGGACACTTCCCCCTGTGAAAATTCCCTTTGGGATTCACAAAACAAGCTTTCATTTACCTGTCTCTCCTGCAAGGCTCTTCACAACAGATGTTCTCAGAGTTTATCTGAGAATCAGGCTCCACAGAAGGAAAGAAAACAAAAGTCAGCTGCACTCACACACCTTTTTATGCGACAGAGTGAGTTGCCAGAATATTCACCGGGAAAAGTGGTTAAAAATAAAACCTTGGATTCTAACATGACTGGTTATGGAAACCCATCCCTAGAATTCATTGAATTTACCTAAACAGAAGTTTGCCGATCACTTAAATGCAATTTCACCAAAAATCCTATTGTTTATCCTCCTTGCTCTACAGGCAGACAAGACACTTAACATATATTAAGCCACATATACAACTGGAAAAATACAATAATATTTTTAATTTTGCTTTCATTTTCCTTTCTATCTCCAAGCCAAATTTGCCAACGTTGTGTTCCACTTACTTAAAGTTGTTTCTGTGAGCAGCCTGACAACTTTTGTGTTGATTGTAGGACAAGTGGTGCTGCCCCAAAGCACCAGAATAAAGCAAGCTGAACTTGCGCTGCTTACACAAGTGGATCTGTCCCTTCTCATCTCAGCACTGCACATGAGCCTGCTGCTGACACAAACATGCCTGCCCAATTCATCTGTACTGCAAGCCTCTGCAGAGAGAAACAAATATTTTAAAATGAAAATATCTCCATCTTTTTGGGGACAGTGGCCAGGGCTGGATGCCTTGGAGGAACAGGCTGGGTCTCCTGGCAGCGCAATGCTCCTGTGCTGCCAGGGACAGGCTTTCAAACCTCCTGTTTTCATTCTCTGTAAACACCTGAAGAACCCAAACTACTTAATTCAGGTATATTTCCACTGTATTTAATTTTTCCATTATATTTTTTTATATTTAATTTTTCTTTATTCTTGTCCCAGTAAAAATGGCATCTCTGACACACACATATACACACACAAAAAAAGACAAACAATGATTTCAAAATGGTTATGCCTTCTTCATCTTCTGTTTGGAACACACTTAGAAGTAAATTCATGCCTTGAACCTCTTTATCACTCCCTAAACATCTTCCTTATTTAACATATTTTGTTACTGAAGCTGGGTAATGAACGTGAACACTACAGTCCTGAACAACCACTGAGTATCAAATGACAAGCAGTCTGTCTGAAACTCTGCATGGTCTTCACAAAAACAGTACAAATGTTTTCAGTGAAAATGTTGACTGAATTCTGCTGGATAATGTCATCTATTTAAAGCAGGTAGTAAGAGAAGTAAGCTTGGAATAAGCTGATGGGTTTTTTTCCACCTTAAAGCATTTAGTAAGTTACTTCTTGCAGCTATGCCCTTTGTCCCTTTCCTCAAAATTACCCTTTAGGTAAAATTTAAAATTTTTAAATTTACCCTTTAGGAAAACTTAAATTGTTTTAGCAAAGGACAAATCCGTTCCGTGACATGGTATTCAGAAAACAATGAAAAGAAAGAAGTTTTAAATATTCCAAGACCACGTTGCCCAAAGAGAGTTTAATAAAGAAGAGAACAAACTTGGGTGATGAAGACTACCCTGAATAAGAGAAGTCAACAAAAAACAAAGGGCCTTAAACTTGGCTGAGATCTATTTGAGATGTGTTCTGCATCAATTGCAGACAAAACTCACTCACTAGGACTGCACAGAAAATCTCTCTTAAACCAGTGCTCTTGTGCCAGCAAGGAGTGGGACTGGCTCTCCAAACCTTTGTGGTGCAAGTGGGCTGCAACCAAACTGAGATTCAAACCACATGTTAAAATTAAGGGGGTGAACTGAAGGAAAAAACACCAATCCCTTCAAAAGTCTCAAGTTTTTAACTACACCATCCATAAAATAGCAGAATTCTATAAGTGAAAGGTTTGTCCTGCCATGGTGAAGTCATGATGATGTCTAACCATGATGATGCAGACAAAATGTAAGTTGATTTTGGATCATTTTGATTTTGGATAATTTTGATTTTGGGTCATTTTGATTTTGGATCATTTTGATTTTTCATTTTTAATTTTGGATCATTTTGATTTTTGATCATTCTGATTTTTGGTCATTTTGATTTTGGATCACTTTGATTTTTAGCTTTGGATCATTTTGATTTTTGGTCATTTTGATTTCGGATCACTTTGATTTTTAGCTTTGGATCATTTTGATTTTTGGTCATTTTGATTTTGGATCACTTTGATTTTTAATTTTGGATTATTTTGATTTTTGGTCATTTTGATAATTGGTCTTTTTGATTTTGGTCATTTTGATTATTGGTCATTTTGATTATTGGTCATTTTGATTTTGATTTTTAATTTTGGATCATTTTGATTTTTGATTTTGGATCATTCTGATTTTTGATTTTGGATCATTCTGATTTTTGGTCATTTTGATTTTGGATCACTTTGATTTTTAGCTTTGGATCATTTTGATTTTTGGTCATTTTGATTTTGGATCACTTTGATTTTTAATTTTGGATCATTTTGATTTTTGGTCATCTTGATTTTGGATCACTTTGATTTTTAATTTTGGCTCATTTTGATTTTAGGTCATCTTGATTTTGGATCACTTTGATTTTTAATTTTGGCTCATTTTGATTTTAGGTCATTTTGATAATTGGTCTTTTTGATTTTGGGTCATTTTGATTACTGGCCATCTTGATTTTTGGTCATTTTGATTATTGGTCATTTTGATTATTGGTCATTTTGATTTTGATTTTTAATTTTGGATCATTTTGATTTTTGATTTTGGATCATTCTGATTTTTGATTTTGGATCATTCTGATTTTTGATTTTGGATCATTCTGATTTTTGGTCATTTTGATTTTGGATCACTTTGATTTTTAGCTTTGGGTCATTTTGATTTTTGGTCATTTTGATTTTGGATCACTTTGATTTTTACCTTTGGATCATTCTGATTTTTGGTCATTTTGATTTTGGATCACTTTGATTTTTAATTTTGGATCATTTTGATTTTTGGGCATTTTGATAATTGGTCTTTTTGATTTTGGGTCATTTTGATTACTAGCCATCTTGATTTTTGGTCATTTTGATTATTGGTCATTTTGATTATTGGTCATTTTGATTTTTGGTCATTTTGATTTGGGATGATTTTACTTTGATAATTATTTTAATTTCCAAGTAGCCTGGGACACTTCTCACAGCTTTCAAAAGTGAGTGGCATGAAGGTTTCACAGTTTACCCAGCTCTGGATTTCAGAAGACAAATGAGATATATTTCAATGTCTTTAAAAGTCATCCTGAGAAGGAAACATAGCAAGTGGAGTAGCTTGGTAAAAAGTTAAAGTCCCAGCAAATTCCTTCGTAGTAAGAAATGCACTTTGTGGAAATAAGAAATAAATAATTGTTTAAAAAAAAAGAAAAAAAAGGAAGAATCATGTCAGCAGCTTGAAAGTGGGCCAGCTGGAGCTGAGTGCTGCTGGAGGCTCACAGCCATGCTAATGATAAAAGCACATCTCCAGAGGGAATGGGAGCTGCCCCAGGTAACCATGCCTCTGCTAAACCAGGACCATTTAGAACTCTAAAGTAAATAGGCCACAGCTATTACAAGCTAAGGAAATGAGGATAAGGCAAGGTAACAGCAGAATTATAACTACCTTAACAATTTGCAAATGGAGAGCAAATGGAGCACTCTTGTGAAGATTCTCAAGGACACAGAAAGAAATTTGCAACCTGTAATAAAATTCTGCTTCTGTTTGTGTTGTAGCCGGTACCATATTGCAGGACTGCCAGCAACCTGATATTTTTCCTTCCTTTGTCATGAAAAGATACAACCATACAACCATCAGCTTTTTTTTTTTTTTTCTTTTTTTTGCCCCCTAGAATTAGGCCTCCATTAAGCAGTCTCTTACAGCAAACACTGAAAATAATCTTAGGGACTCCTGAGGATGGCAAACTAGCAGAAAGATATTGCAGATATTGCAGCAAGGCAGGTGGGTAACCTATTTCTCTACAGGCTAGTACATTTTGTCAGCTTGTCCTCTCAAAATCTCACCCCAGGTGTCATCTGCTACTCACTCATTTCTCTTGCTTAGTCCCATGTGTTGCCCTTCTCAAAGTCTGAGTTTACTGCTTCCCTCTTGTGCTATTTTAGCATAGCCTGGGTTCTGAGTGAGCAGGGTACTTTTGTGCACTGCAAGATGGCAAGATACAGGCAAGGCTTTTAAAAAAAAATCCAACAGGAAAAATAGTGAGGCACTGACGTAAAAGCAAGGAAAAAGCAGGGTCTACTTAAAGCATGAGGGGTTTTGTTCTCCTGGTAAGATGAAATAAACTTCAATTGGAAATCAAGCATCATTTTATTGACCTCAGCTAGTTCAGAAATGTTCTATATCCACAAGGACAATTCTAGAGTAATTTAGATGAGATGTTATTTTAATATTCAACATTCAGTAAATAATATTCAATATACCAGGAGAATACTGCCATAGCCAAAACTGCTCCAGCCATCAGCAGTAAGGACAAAGCCACCTCTCTTTTATTCATCTCCAGCCCAGGTAATTGATGGAACTGAATTTTCCCCCAGGACACACTCTGGGGTCCCAGAGCAAGGAGCACAAACACCTCACACACCAGCAGCTATGAGACAGAAAGGAAGCAGTTTCGGAGAGGAAATAACCCAGAAAAGCCTCCAGATCTCCTGTGCAATATTCTCATCTATTTTAAGCTATAAACAGCAGGAGAAACAAGGAAGGGGAGGGAGGAGGGGGGAGAGTGTTCCTGGGAAGCAAGAAATACTTTCTGCCTATTATTGATAGTAATGCCTTTTAAAGAGAAAACACGTGTGTGCTGTGATCATAACACCTTTATTTGCTTCACAAATAGAATGAAACCTCAGTTCATAGATATGTTGTTCCAGATGTACGCTTGTGTATCTCCTTTGATTTATGTGCATTTTTCTATCAACAGATTACTGGTCAGCTTACTCCCAGCCAACACAGGCAAACACAGCAGATTATTTATGCTTTAACCTAGTTACAGAAGAGCCTTGTTTGGGAGCAAGTGCTTACTTAGAGGTCCAGAGCTATTTAAGCCTTGCTTAGTGCCAGACTAAACAGGTAATTTATTTTTCCTTAAACCATCAGATAGTGGGTTTGATATTTCTCAGCATGGAGCATGTTTGAGCTGATAGCACTATGTTAGGAGAAGCATGAATCTGTTCTACAAAACAGGATGGCAACATAAATAAAGAAAATGCATGTTTGACACTTTTTAATACTAGAAAAAAACTATAATGTTTCCAGATATTGGAATTGTGCCAGCAGAACTTAGTGCATCATCTGAGGGCAGGCAATTCCAGTGCAGTTATTGCTCTGCTGAATGGGAAGTAAGACCATGAACATGGATTTATTACATCCCAAACATGCACTGATATTACTGATAGCAGGGCCTCAATTCTTGAGTTCAAAAAATTTATGTGAACAAGTTCTCCAGCAGCCTAAAAGAATACTGTGTGTTCTTTCATCCACACAGGCTTCTTCCCATTTTCTCAGGTTCTTCTCCTAATTAATTTTACACATACTTTTTTTTCCAACCAAGTCACTCCAGATGTTCTCTCCCATTTGTTTTTGGCATATGTGACATGTCCAGACCTTCTACTGACCAAAACAAACTTTGGAATGCAACTGGTAACAAGACAAGTTGACTACAGCAAAATTTCTGTATTTTTAACACTCTAGAGGCAGGAGGAAAAAAATTTTGTTCTTAGAAAAGACTTACCATGTAGAACAATACAGGCAAAGCATGATTAGTAACAATCTCCCAAATGCATAAACAGGGTAATACTCATTTGCTGCCATCATTGGAAATGAGAAACAAAGTTAGTAAAAGTTAAATGAAAAAGGAAACAGCCAAAATGCCTGTTGCCAAACACCTCTGTACAGCAATTAAACTAGCCAACTTGCCTTTCCTTATAAAACAGTGGAGAAGTAGAATGCATTCAGAAATATTGCTCAAATCTTTCTTTCTAACTTCATGGGCATGGATAGTAACAGAATTGCTCTTTGCCTGCCCTCTATGCTTACAAATCTTGCCAAGTGCTCAGTGCAGCTACTGGGATGGAGGTTGGTGCAATTAAAGGAACTGCTTCCCTCCATGCCTTGTGCAGGCTGCCCTAGAGCAGAGGCTGGGCAGAGCTAAAGAATCAAGCAGGGATTGATTCAAAGCATCTCCTCCATGGATCCACCTTGGGCAGCACCAGAGCCCAGCCAGGCCTGCACCCAAGATGAACCAAAATGGCCCCAAAATGCACCAGCGCTCCCGGGCTCTCTCCCTTGGATCAGTTCTGCTCCATTTGCATCTTGCAGTTCATTGTCCCATTCCAGCTTTAGCCCCTGCAGTCCCACCCTGCTTGTTTTTCTCTCTGCAGCCCACGGGGTTTGTGCTCTTGGGCTGAGATTGGGATCATTTGTCCTTGGTGCCCAGCTGGAGCAGGAATTGTTTTGTCTCCCTGCTCTGTGCACAGAGCTCACCATCCCCTCATGTGAAGCTCAGACCCACACACTAAAGCAGCACAGAATGGGAAAAATATAAAAAATATAATAGCTAAAACCTGAGGCATCCCTTACTGTCCAGGGAGAGCTCTGTCCTGCACTGCACCACTGCTCACTGTGGATGCACACCTGATTATTACAGGGAGTTCATATTCATTCAACCTTGAGGTCTCTTTGCATCTGCAACAGTGACTTCTAAATCCATGTCTTAATAAAACTTCTTTAAGGTTTTCATTTCATATTGCTTTTGGGCTTTGGTGGGATTTTATTTTTTTTTTGGGGGGGGGGTGTTTGTTTTTATTTTTTTAGTGGTGGAGGGGGGATATTTCTGCATCCTAGTAGTAGAGTGCTAATTGATCTTTTAAACACCCAGATGCTGGTGTTCAGACTGAACTGCTAGACAATGCCAAAGAATGCAAAGGGGAATATTAAATATCACTTATAGAAAATGGCTATGCCTTGAGAAGAGCAAAGGAGACCTAAGCAAAGGTGGTTTTCCCCATACAAGGCTTGGGGTGCTTTTCACTGTGCTCATGGTTTCATTTGAGGTTCATGCCTCAGGTTTTAGCTTTTTTTTTTTTATTATTTTCACCTTCTGTGCTGCTTTAGTGTGTGGGTCTGAGCTTCACATTCAGGGATGGTGAGCTCTGTGCACAGAGCAGGGAGACAAAACAATTCCTGCTCCAGCTGGGCACCAAGGACAAATGATCCCAATCTCAGCCCCAAGAGCACAAACCCCGTGGGCTGCAGAGAGAAAAACAAGCAGGGTGGGACTGCAGGGGCTAAAGCTGGAATGGGACAAGGAGATGCTCCTGACACCTGCTGCTACAGAATAAAGGTAAGCAAAGGCAGAAGCTTGAACAGCTCAGATGAACTTCTCAGCTGGTTAAATTAGACAAGGTAACCACAGTGTGCAGGACTGAGGTAATTCTGATACTACAGATAATTCCACCTTCTGCTGCATTCCAATACAATACTTGCCACATCTGAAAAATCAGAATACCAGGGTGACTGGCATGCCTGACTTCAGACACACTTTCTAAATCCTCATCAGCCATATAATTATCATTATCAGTGCCCTGTTGAACAGAACATTTGTTATAACTGAAAATGAGTATACACTGTTGTGTTTGCATTCAGGCTACATTAGTAGCTACCTGAAATTTGGTGCACAGAGCAGAAAAAAAAAATAGGAATGTCTGGGAACAGAAACTATTTGCACAGAAGGTCTGAGCTCCAAAGTGTGCTGCCTCACTTCTTGCATTCTGGTGTGTGGTTTCAATTTCCTCATACAGAATTTTATATCAAAAGTAAACACAAGAGGCTGGAATAATGCTAGAGGAAAAACAAGGCAAGCCAAAGGGGAATTCAGGCTCCTCAGACTGACCTTTACAACACTTCTTTTAATATCTCAGGGAAAAAAATAGTGGAGGCCATTAGGGATTCAGCTGTGTTCCAACACAAACTCAAATCTGGCACACAAATACAGAGAGAAAAAGGAGAGTTAGAAAATAAAAATCCAAGAAATATTATTTTTCTCCTTTTGCTTCTGTAAAAATACTTAAGAAAAGATGGCTTCCATTACAGCTGTATACTAATTTTGATGTGTGCAAATTTGACAAGCAATAGTAAAATCTTAATTCTGATTGCATTTTATTACAATTTTGCAGGGGTATGGTGGAGCCTCTTTCTCCTGTTTTTTCCTCAGCATCTACTTAGGACTTTTCTACCTATGCAAAGGAAGCCAGAGCTTCTGATCATGCACAGAAAGATCAGAAGCTGCATGGAACTGCCTGGCCAGTCAGACTTCCTTTGTGCATTGTGACACTTTTTCCAGCAGCAGTTTCCTGCAGCAGTCTGGCTATACCTCATTCATTAATCAACCATTAATGTTGTGGTGTGCAGGCAGGCAAGGTCTAAGCCTGAGTCAGGTAGGAAAAAAAAAAACAATCTCCTGGTGGAGACTGAAGTGATCTAAAGTGTTCCTTCTGGGTTTTGATCAAGCACATACTGTTCAATATTTTGACATCTAGGCAGAAAGGCAGCCTTTCATATCAGGGAGAAGATCATATCAGTGATCCTATTTTTCTCACTCAAGTTTCTTATTGGTATGTAAGAACAAAACACAATTTTCCAAAGAAATTTCATTTAGCATTATTTCACTCTAGCATCAAGAACATCTATCCTATTATTCTATTGCTCCTACTGTAATTGGTTGTATGCTGCTTTCTTTTAACAGTAAGGGTTGTCTCTTACTCAGGCATTTCAAAATTATTTCATCTCCACTAACAGGTTTTAGTTGCCTCTAACATAACTTACCCCAGAGGTGTACACTCACACTGCAGATTGTCACTCCAGGAAAACATCTATCATCATGTCTTTGCTCACCAACTACCAAGAATGCAGCTTTAAATCATAGAAATTCTGTCCTTAGCTACAGACTCCAGAAAAATACTCCAAAAACAATTTGGTTTTTTTAAAAAATAAAACTGTGTTTTATAAAGATAGAGGAGCTACCTACTTACATTTCAAATTGATTAAATCTCAATCACTTAAACACATTTGAGGAATGCATTGCTGTAAAACACAGGTATTTTTAGGCAGTGAAAGGATGCCTTATTTATTACTTATTTATGCCTTATTACTCAGTTAGCAGAGAGGGCTTATTTCTAAGAGCAGAGAACAAAGTGCACATGAAACAGGGAACACATTCCTTCATCTGGAGCGCAAGTTTAAGATGCCAACCTGTAGCCATGCCTCAAAATCTCCCAAATGTCTTTTAAATGAAATATTGATGTGCTTACCATGACCCAGCTGGGAAACCATGTCTCACCCAGAGGATGCTGTTCCCTGTATTTAAAGGGTGCATTTCTGCAGAGCAATTGCTGAGGGTGGCAGGGGTGCACACAACATTTTTCTGCTGCCTAGAGTTTTGTTGGATTTTCACGTTCTCATTTCCCAGGTTAACACCTCTCAGGTTTGGTCTCTCCTTTTGGGGAAGTTTAAAAGGAAGGCTCAGGGAGAACTGTTCCACCTCTTAAAGAGTGATGTTAGGGAAAAACAGGCAGCTGCCACTTACCAAGAATATTCTAGGTATGAACTGGAAGTGGTCTCAGACTTGGGGTGGTGAAAGAAACCAAAACAATCTACCAGTTCAAAACCCCAAATCAACCCTAACAAGTGCCAAGTTAAATTGCACCAAAATTTCATCTCCAAATGCACCAAAACTGCATCAAAATGGAGCTCTCCAGATATCAGCAGCAAATCTGACAGCATGACACACATACTGACCCATACTCAGTTTGTGTATATTATTCCCTAACTATGCTTCACAAAGCTGGTAAGGAATTCACTGACTGACTTTTATTAGAAATTTTTTATTAGAAAGGTTAGTGTCAGAACCTAAAGGTGACAGGGTCACCAATTTAAGTGTACAGTCAAGAGAGTGACTGAATGATAGATGCAAGACAAGACCAAACTGACTTCTACTGTACCCAGCATCAGTGAGAAATCAGCATCCAACTGGCTGCTAAGCAAATGAAAATTAAAAAAACCCTACTACAAGACTATGGCCCCCTCATGTGCTGTCCCATTAATTCTGACTACCAGAGGGGAAAGCCTCCAAGAGGTTTAGTAGGGTGGGTACAGTGTGAGAACAGATAAAGTCAATCCTGCTCCAGAGCAGGCAGCAGCCCCTGTGCTCCAGCAGCCAGGGAGCTGGGCTGCTCAGCAATCTCACCCTGGTGCTCAGACCCATCTACAACAGAAGGGAATTTCACAGCCTGGAATTTCACAGTTCCTCAGCTGGAGGAGTGGACCGCAGTTTCTTGTGGGAAGGGTGAAAGTGGGGAGCAGGACATCTCTGGTCTGGAGTGAAATGGGCTTGGTTTTCATGTCTTTTGTAAACAAGGCTAAGGAGGTGAGAAATTGGACAGACATATTTGACAGGACCAGCTCTAGAAGTCAGGCTTCAAACACTGCACCCATATCTGTGCAATCCCTTTGACACAGTCAGGTGTCACACCTGAATTCCAGGCTGAGAACTGGGTTACACACAAGTGCAGCACCTTCCAACTCGACTTCTGTCACAGACATATTTTATAAAAAATCCCTTTGCCAGGATTTTTTTCTCCTGAGAAGCTGAGAGGCCTCAGAAACAAAATATAAACAATAATTATCTGCTGCTGTGGAATGCAACAGGTGCATCTGTGATTGGTCTCATGTGGTTGTTTTTAATTAATGGTCAATCACAGCCCAGCTGTCTGGTCAGTCACAAGATTTTATTATCATTCCTTTCCTTTCCTTGCTAGCTTTCTGATGAAATCCTTCCTTGTTCTTTAGTATAGTTTAAGTATAGCATTTTCTTTTAATATAACTAATATTATTTAATATAATTATATATCATAATATAATAAATCAGCCTTCTGAAACATGGAGTCAAGACTCTCATCTCTTCCCTCATCCTGGAACCCATGTGAACACCACCACAGACTTCCAAGTCCAAAATGCAGCACACAACCTTTCAGCAGCCACGTTACAAAAACCAGCCTCAAGTGCTCTGCACTGTTTGAAATTAAAGAGAATATTCTCTTTGCAGAGGCCAATAGAAATCCCAAGTAGCTCTGTACACTTCTTTTCTTTTGATGCAATTCAGGACCCAAGGTTTCCATTACAGCTGTTACACTAATTTTGGTGTGCCCACAATGGATAGGTAATAGTAAAATGTTAATTGTGATTGTATTTTAATTCCAGCCTGAGAACCTGTGACAATATGGTCTGGTATAGACAAAAATGAAAAAGGGAAAACAGAATCCCAGTGGAGCCTGCAGTTTGGTGCTGGGGGCTGAACTCTTGAGACCTTCATGCTGTGACTGGCAGGGCAGGACTGTGCACTTATTAAAACTGGCAAAGCTTAGTAGGGCTGCATTGGCCTGCTCTGCATGTGTGAAAGTCATAAAAAATATGATTAAAAATGAATTGCTTCATATCCCAAGAAGCTCTTCCAATACAGTAAAATCTGATTGACTGATGCAGCAGAAAAAGCACACAGACAGCCTAAGGAGATCAGGCTGGCAATGGCATATGCATGATTACACCATCCATTTCTCCCATTTAGTTCTCCTCTGTGTTTATTGCAGTTGTTTCTCATTGCTAAATAAATGGAAATATATTCCATCATTTTAAATTAAATTTGGTCAATTTTAGGAGTCATGAATCTCAAAGACAAATTGCAGCAGCTGGAGCTACAGACTAAGAAAAATTATGTTAATGGTCTTAAATGATCCTGTAAAAGAACCTCAGAGATGTCACCCTCTGAGAATAGCGCCTGTGGAAACCATAAAAAAAAAATGGGAGGAAGAAACAAACACTGTCACAAGTGCTGTTATTTTGAGGAACTGAAATCAAGTCTTAGTGGTCCTTCCCCAGTGCAAAAGTGTGAATTTAAACTTTGGTCCCTGCCCCGATCTGAACTCTAAACAGCACAGCCTAACCTTATGGCTGCAATGCCCTTGTGTGCATTTCTAACCATTTCTGTGGAGAGCACAGCTAACAGGATTAGCTTTAATTTCAAATAAAAAAGGAATTACTGTGAACACACAAGAGCCAGTTTTAGCAAATTTAATTTTCTCTTTTTTTTCTACTGGTATGGAGACCCAGTAGAACTTTTCCTTTCCCTAACAGGTAAAGATAAGCAAGGTTTTTCTTTTTCAATAAAGTATTAAAATATCTGATCATGTAATTTTTTAAAAATTAATTCAAATAATGGCTATATTTCTTCTGGAAACCCAGAGTAGCAGCAACCTGACCAAGCAAATAGTACAAGCTAAAGAAAATTTGGGGGTTTTTTCCTAATTGGTCAGTAAAGCAAAATAAACATTCCAGCGAAAGAAATCTAAACTTCACCTAGACCTAAACACTGTAGGGGTGAGAAACTTATCTGTAGGAAGGTGTCTTTTTTTGCCATCTGAAACGTCTACAATGGTTCACAGCTTTTCTAAAACCTGCTTCTGGCCAAGATGTTCCAGGTGCTGCTGCTTTGGCAGGCAGACAAAATCCACTCCTGAGAAGCAGCAGGCAGAAGGCCAGGGGCTTGTCTGGAGAGAGAGCCCAGGCAGGCTACAGGACATGGGCATTCCAAATCCCAGACCCTGCAGGCTTTGTGGGAATCAAAGTCCTTCCTAGGACCCCTTTTTCCTGGCAATCTATAATTTATATAATTTTATATATAGAATATATTATATATTCTATATATATAGAATATCTAGAATATAATACATAGAATATAATGCATACAATATATATTATATATATATTCTATATATTATATATAGAATATATAATATATTAGATATATATATATAATATTTCTTTTTATATATCAGTCTGTATTATTTATAAAATTAAAAATATAAGATGATGATATATAAGATGATGATATATAAGATGATATTTATATCCTATATAATTTTTGGTATAACTTACTTTATATGATCTATAATCTTATCATCTCCAACATAAACATCCTGCACTTACTCTTTTTGTGGAAAAACATCAAATTAACCTGGGTCTTAATAGCTGTTGAGCCTGAATCACCCTAAGACTTTCCCCAGTGGCCTTGCTGCTGCATGTCCCAGATCTGCTCAGCACCTCCTCAAGCAATGCTGTACAAATCATCCTTGGCATGCCAAGCCTCACATCTGCCCCCAAGTTAAAGGGTTCTCTAAAATGGAGACTGGTTTGCATGTGCACAAATGGCCCTTCTCTTGATAATAAATTAGGAAATAGTAAACAACTGGAAGCAACAGAAAACTTGGGTTTCTATTACTGCTGCATGCACAAAATGTGCAATGATAGAATGAAACAGAGTTCAAATACTAGAGAAAATTGAGATAGAGTTTTAGAATATTTCCAAATTCTGATTTGTTATGATGTCTCAGGTTCCAGCTTTTCTGTTTTTCCCATTCTGTGCTGCTTTAGTGTGTGGGTCTGAGCTTCACATTCAGGGATGGTGAGCTCTGTGCACAGAGCAGGGAGACAAAACAATTCCTGCTCCAGCTGGGCACCAAGGACAAATGATCCCAATCTCAGCCCAAGAGCACAAACCCCGTGGGCTGCAGAGAGAAAAACAAGCAGGGTGGGACTGCAGGGGCTAAAGCTGGGATGGGACAATGAACTGCAAGATGCAAATGGAGCAGAACTGATCCAAGGGAGAGAGCCCGGGAGCGCTGGTGCATTTTGGGGCCATTTTGGTTCATCTTGGGTGCAGGCCTGGCTGGGCTCTGGTGCTGCCCAAGGTGGATCCATGGAGGAGATGCTTTGAATCAATCCCTGCTTGATTCTTTAGCTCTGCCCAGCCTCTGCTCTAGGGCAGCCTGCACAAGGTGTCAGTTTGATGAGCATTATAAATTTTTTAGATGTTCATAGAATCACTTTTGCTTTTCTGGTAGAAAATGTGGTAGAATGCTTAAATGGAGCTCAGTGTTCAGCGATGAGATATAAAAATAATCAAAACATGTATCTACTGACAAAATAAAAACAGTGTTTATATAAAAATGTAGATGTAATACAAATAGTGTATTAAAATTTTGAATATCAATAAATGTGTTTCATCTGTTCTCATAGTTCTGAGGTGTGACAGAACACTCCAATTTTCAGTACAGACACAGCAGTTGCTGTTACTGCTGTTTTCCTTCCCTTGCTGCTGCCAAAGACATAATTCTCTGGGTGCATTTACCATTCCCTTGGACTGCAGCTGCATTTGTCTACTAAATTCACACCTTTGTGTTATCAAATTCACACCTTTCTGTCCAACTTCTTCACCATTTTCTCTGAATCTGCAAACACGTTTATGATACTACATTTCAATTTTATTTAATCTAAAGAAGCCAACTCGCCATGCAGACAGACATCATGAAAGAATAAGGAAACAAAACAAGTTTCTTTCTCTGCAACAGGGGAGAAAATATATATAATTTAACAGAAACCAAATCAGGTGCTTTGCCTAGCAAGATAATTTTAAATGCAATTTTTTCACTGGGTGCTCCATTATTTTTATTTTTTATATACCGTACCTTTTAGGGATTTTTAAAATTTTCTTAGAACGAAGCATAAATTTTCAGGGTTAATTTTTTTAAAACTTAAGATTTCTGCATTCCTTTGTCTTTCCTACTCTTTAGAATGCAATAGCCCACAGTGAAGAGATCCTTCCTCCTCCAAATAAACCGAGTTCATTTTTTATACTCTCAAGCCACAGTCATTAATTCTCTGAGTGAATGAAGCAGGGTTTAGGGCAACAAATAGTCAGCATATGTTTTGTGCCTTTTTTTTTTTTTTTCCCTAAAAAGAGGTAGACCTACATTTGTGTAATTTCTCATCTGCTCTTGGGTAGCTTCAGCACTACCATCTGGGGGGAAGCAAGCTGTTTTATCAACAAACCCTGAGCTACATTATCAGGGAGATAAAAAAAAAAAAGGAACAAATTTCAATGAAGAGTTTTATGAATAGGCTGTCTGAATTAACCATTATAAAAGCATGTCCTTTTTCCTGGAAAAACGCATGACAACAATGCTTGTTTGTCATTCTAAACAATGTTCTAGTTCTCTCTCTCTCACCAAAAGTTGGATTCTGAAAGATTAGAAACAAATGTTTATTTTCATATTTAATAATGCCTGTTTATTCTACAACATGGGTTCTAGATTTTACACATCATCGTCAAAAAAATTATTTGATGGAGGAATCAGTTCTTGAAGGATTGATTGCTTTTTGAAATGCTCATTGGGTTTTTTCTGTTAGCTTTCAATGAAAGATTTTTGTTTGTAAAAATAATGATTTTAGGACTTTTTTTCTTAGTTCTATGTATCTGAAAAATTTGGTCCATGACATTTGCATTAAGGAAAAAAAAATCCACACACATGGGCAAAAAAAAATCCCCAAAACCTTTTCCAAACAAATGAGTACATATTTTCATTTGAAATTGATAATGAAAATTTCAATGCTGAAGAAGAAAACTTAGAGAGATTTTATTAAGAGATTAGGTGAATTAAAACCCCCTTTCAAGCACTCAAAATAGGACAAAAAAAAAGGAGCTAGAAAGAGTTTGCCAGTTGAAAAAGGAATTTGGGGAAAATGAGGGTTGGTTGTTGTGTGGAGGAGTAATTATTGTTACAAATGACACAGGACACAGTGAGTTAGTTACCTCCAGATGAAAATTGAGAGTTAGTTATCTCCAGATGAAAATTGAGCCTCCAGATAGATCTGCACATTTTGCAAAGGAGGACAGCTGACAGCGAAGGAGCAACAGATCAGAAACTCCATGAGAAATCCACAGGGCTGGATGGGATTCACACGAGGGTGATGAAATGAAAAATGGAAAAGAGGGATGAAAAATCACTCTGGGTTTACCAAAGGTCACATTCCAGTCAGACACAGCCTCAGGGAACAGAAACCTGCTAGTAACTCAAAAAGGCATGGACAGAAATGAACCTGAGGTGGAGATTCCCAGCCTGCCCATCAGAAATTATGACAAAAGATGGGTTCAGAACATGAGCAAATAGATCTGTTCTCAAGTGAACAGCAGGGCAGGCTGGAAATGGGAGAGCAGCCCAGCAGAGATGGGCAGATCACACCCAATGCAGCAGGTGGCCCATTCCTTTGGGCTCTGACACGAATGGCAATTCATTCTAGAACACCCATCTGCTAAAAATGGCTAAAAATCATTCTAGAACACCCACCTGCTAAAAATGTCAGGTTTTGTGTGACTCCCCAGGAACAGATAGCATTTAGAGGCATTTTCCACTGATTTCTTTGGCCTTAAGGCAGAGAACGTTACTTTGATTTTGGATAGGGTGAGCAATAAAGAACATTACTGGAAGAAATAACCACAAAATCAGTGCTGAAGGTTGGCAACTCAGTGCATCACTTCCCATCCAGTAATTCTGGGCACCACATAAAGACCATTCATCCATCTCACTGAGCCTTTCTTTAAAAATTATTTTAGTAGAACACATGATATACAAATCAGTTTAAAACCACTTCAATTTCTTTTAAACATAACAGCTTGGTTTTGACAGGTGAGATGTTACAGAAGAGATTTTACCGGGTTGATTTTTAACAGGTGAGATTTGATAGGAGCTCCCTACCACTGAGCAGTCACCATCACCTGACTATTCTAGTGTGCAGTGTATAACACCTTGGTACAGAGCATCTCCTGCTAAATAAACACTTACAAACCATGCACTTGATGGTTTTTAAGCATTTTTCCCCCTAAACACCCTACGATGCTAAATGCAGCCACGTGAACATATGAGCTAGGCCTGCCAGCCAGATCCAGCTGCCTGCAGGGAACCTCACATCTGGATCCTTCATGGAGCACAGCAGCTGAGCAGGAGCTCACCAGCCTAAAAATAGAGCACCTTCTGTTTTGCTCCAGGAGCTGCCATCACACACTGAACACTTTGGTGGTGGCCACACAGCCCTGACATGCACAGCCTTGTCACAGACATATTGTATGAAAAATCCCTTTGCCAGGAATTTTTCTCCTGAGAAGCTGAGAGGCCTCAGAAAGGAAATGTAAACAATGATTATCTGCTGCTGTGGAATGCAACAGGTGCATCTGGGATTGGTCTCATCTGGTTGTTTTTAATTAATGGCCAATCACAGTCCAGCTGTCTCAGACTCTGGTCAGTCACAAGATTTTATTATTCATTCCTTTGCTTGATAGCTTTTGGATGTCTCCTTTCTCTTTCTTTAATATTGTTTTAGTATATCATTTTCTTTTAATATAATATAGATCATAAAATAATAAATCAGCCTCCTGAAACATGGAGTCAAGATTCTCATCTCTTCCCTCCTCCTGGGGACCTGCAAACACCACCACAACAGCCTGAGCTCCCTCCTCAAGGTGCAGAGAGTACAGGAGATGCATTTGCTATGACTGCAATGAGAGCCAGCAGAGATGGGAAAGGCTCACTGACACACAGGGGCTCAGCTTTGCTGTGGGAAAAACAAATTTTCTACTGGAGTATCTGCTAGTAAGGGCTCAAATTAAAGAGTGTAGTGACTCCAGTTCCACCAAGAGAATTGAGAATTTCAGTATCACCAGTCAAGAAGCTGGGGGGATCACTCAACAAGTGATTTAGATCCTGGAAATAGTTTCACCCTCTTGTTGGCTTTCCCAGCTTTTACAGAGATGGGCCAGCTGAGAGGCATTTAAAAGATTTTATTCCATTACCAGTCTTGATGAAGGGTGAGACAAGAGATGTAAAAGTCAAAACCATTCCATCAGAAGCCACTCTATTTCCTGGTTACAACACCTTGTAAATGTTTTTCAGCCTACCAGCTTTTGCCACACAATGCTGCTAATACTTCTAACACCAATCACTATTATTTTACCCCACCTGGGTACCTGCTACAATACATCTTTCACAGTTCTAATTCTCTAAAATATCTGGTCTTTTTGCAAGGCCATATTCTGGAACTTGTTGAAACTTGCTTCAGGTTCAATCTCTCTCTCAGCAATGGCACCTCTGCTCCCTAGGGCAGCCCACCTTATCTCAGAGTTTGCACACAGATGTACAAGGCTGTGTGAGCTTTCTGTCAGGTTCTGAGAATCCTTTACAAATCCATTTCTCACACCTGTGACTGCAGTGAGGCACCATTTCTTGGAGACAAAACAGGTGGTGCATGATAATATTATAATGATATTATATTATCATCTTGTAACAATATTATCCTGCAAAAATGCTCAGTGACCTCTGCCTAGCTGGCCATGCTCTCTGCTAGTCTGGGTTCCTAACAGGAACCAGGTTTCTGTCAGGTTCCTAATAGGGACAGACACCTCTAGAAGGTGTTCAGATTAGGTGGGATCATTTCCTCTCTGGAAGTGCCCATTTCTCTCCATTAAATACAAAAGTAATAGAGCAGTGAACTGAGGTTATGCCTGTTTCTTTGAGACAGGCAAAATTTAGAGCTATCAACATCCACCCCAAACAATGCTCCTTGTTCTAAGATAAACTAAAATCCTGAGGGTTGCAAACAGGGGAAGGAATAGGGCCAAGCAGAGAAACAACAGTGAGGTCTGGTAACATGAAATGTTATAGTCATGGTGGACTGTTTTAACACAGCACACGTGGGATAAGATCAGATCCTCCTCACTTCATTCTACTCCACAAAAACTTTCAATAAACTTGAAATATTTTTTTTCTAAAAAAAATAAAATTTCTAAATTCTAAAATAACTTTTCTAGATTTTTTCCTATTTTATTTCTAAATTTCTAATTTTTCTAGAATTTTTTTCTAATTTTCTTTCTTTTTCCAAAGACTTTACCCCAAAAGGAAAGTCTTTGGAAAAAGAAAAAAAAAAATTAGAAAAATTTTTCTAACTTTCTTTCTTCCTCCCCCATGAAAAACAGTGAATATATATCACTTAGGAGCTAGTTCCAGTGATGCTGGTGATTTGTAAGCTCCTCTGAATTTCTTAAGATGCTTATAGCCCTAGATGAGCAAATTTTGAAGCACTTATTGCAAGAGGGATCAATAGACCTTCGGGAAATGGGGAGCCATCTGGATCTTTTTACAGAAATCATCAACAGGGCTGGTCCTTTACCCTGCATAAGCCAAGACTGCAGAGCAGAGCCATGAGCATCCACACTGATGCCTCATCTCCTCCATCAAACCCCACAGAAACTGCTCAGACTACTCAAAACCAAGTCATACATCAAAGGCTGCATCTTAGCCACGAATTGTAACTGGACAAAATAAGGAAAACAAAAAATCACTGCGTATTGCTATGATTTTAGGAATGAAAAACTGGAATAACACAAGTCCTGGTAATTTATGCTGTTCTGAGAAAAAGCTCAACAAAGGCAGAAAAGAGAGAGAAAGAAACAAGCCATAAACTGTGCATGCCTTCTGTAACAGAGGGGAGTGTTAATTGCTTTTATTTGTTGTTCATTTAGCAGCAAGCCTTCCAAATGCAGACAAGCCCTTTAACTTAGCACTGCTGAAATCTCTGTCTTTTGGTAACTTAGAGTTCCAAGAGAGAGCACTCAGCCATGCGCCTAATTAAGAAGAGGAAATCTTAAAACAAATGATTTATCTTGATAACAACAATACTCAATATTATCTAGGGGTCCCAGTGTTTTAGGAAAGATAGATATATCCTATTTTTTCTCAGAATAGAAATGTGTCTAAAAGTTACACAGTTTTATTACAAAGAACACAGGTGTAAATTGCATTTCTGCTGCTTATCATTGGGTTTCATTAAAAAATTGCATTTCTGCTGCTTATCATTGGGTTTCATTAAAACACAAGGATTAAAAAAAAAAAAAAAATAATAGCAGCACATCATTCAGTGGGCTCTTGCAGGATTTGAGGAGACACCACGAACAGCCTCAAGGTCCTGGCTGATGTAAGAGAGAGCAGATGTAAGCCAGAGTTTACCTGCACACCCCTTTCCCCGCCCTGATAACTTCATCTCAGTATATAAATCATTCCACTGTACCCCACAAGCAGATCCCTGCTAAAGAAAAAAGTTTTGAGCTCACAGTACAGCTGAAAATTTTGCAGAAAATGGCCTGGAGGCTATTTCCATGATTATATAATGTCATGCAGATCACGTCAAGAAGTTAATGAAATGGAGGATGAGAGTTGAGATTTGCTGTTCCACATATAAGATGACAGAATTAATGTAGCACCCTGGAATATTCTGAGGCAAGCAGACATTAGAAACCCAGATGTCAACAGGCACTTAGTAATTACAGGCAAGGAAAATCCAGCCCAAATCATGCAACAGGTTAAAAAACACCTTTTAGTAGACTTCAGGAAAAGGAAGAGTAGTACTAAGAAAATAAGATATTTTTTTCCTTGCTAGCAAGCTTTATCTATGTCTCATAAAAGTGTTGTACATCTGTTTTAGTTAAAGAATGACCTTGGCATGCCCCTTCTCCTTATTCTTACATCTTTAAAGAGATCAGGGGCACATCCAAGAGAGCATGATCAATATTAATTCAAGAAACTCATAGAATCAAATAGTTTTGGCAGCAGATATGCTCCAGGAGATACATGCCCAAAATCTGATCAATACCCACAGGACAGCAGTCCAGTTGTGCACCCAGGGTATTGATCAGCACTTTGTGTCCTTTCCTGACAGCTCACCCACCTCACATTGCTGGGGGAGAACACACAGTGACACTGGCGGGTGATGCCACTAAAGAAGAAAATTAAAGGACAATTGGAGTAAAAATCAGAGTGAAAGGCAAGGACTCAAAGATGAAATACTAAATGACAACACACAATAAAACACACACTGTGTTTTTACTGCAGGAGTCCCTTGACAATCAGCTGCTTTCATTACTCTCTCAGCTCTCCCAGACTGTCCTTGAACTGCCTTGTAACCAGGCCAAAGAACACACAGAGATCAGCTTATTTATGAAAGCCAGCACTCACATTTGTATTAAATGCTCCTACACCTCCTCTATTTTCAGAGCACTGATTTGATCAGCAGCTGGTTCACAGTCTAGGTCATAAGCTTGGAATTTCTTTTCATCCCTACCTGTTTACATCCACTCTTTCTATTTATTTGAGGTTGGGGTGATCACAGCAACATCTGTGGCTTCACCCAGCATTTATAAAACACTTGGGCTAGTCAGCAAGAGCTGTAATCTCCAGAACCACGGGGCAGCTGGGGCTGGAAGGGACTCTGGAAATCACCTGGGCTGCCCCCCTGCTCCAGCAGGCTCACCTAGAGCAGACTGCACAGGGTTGTGTCCAGGCTCCATTTCTCCAGACAAGGAGACCCCACAACCTCTCTGAGCAGCCTGTGCCACCTCTCCATCACCAGCAAAGCTGAGAAATTATTCTTCCTATTCAAACAGAACCTTCTGTGCCTTAATTTGTGACTATTGCCCCTTGGCCTGCCTTTGGGCACCACTGCAAAGAGTTTCTCTCCCCCCTCTCAACACCTGCCCTGTAGAGATTTCTATTCATTGATAAGTGTCATTGTTGTTGTTAGAAATGAGGGGATGGGATAATTCTTAAGTTAAGAATCATTAATTGTTTAGATAAGCATCAGTCTTAGAGGTTGTGAGATTTTAGAGAAGTATTTGGTTATAGTTTAAGAGTAGTTAAGTTTCTTTGTCACAAGGTAATCTATCATTTTTTAAACTAATAGATAGTTGTTACAGAACTTATTTTGTTTTCTAACTTATTATTTTTACTTATTTTTATTGTACTGTGGATACTTTTATTTAATACATTTTAACTTAAATACGCAGCCATGTTTTTATTATAATGTCTAAACTCTTAGTTTATTTTATATAATTATAGTCTTTTATTTTTTACTATTTTATTGTATTTTATTACTATTTTATTGTACTATTTTTATTATTTATTAGTATAGTTTCTTATTTACTTAATATTGTACTTACTTATAAATATATATTATATGAATATATAGAAATATATAAATATCCTTATAAATAGATATAAATACATTTATTCATACTTATAACTATAGAAATGAAAGTTTATTATTTTTTAATTTAATATTTGTGTACTATATTTTTTACATCACTTTAAGTGTCTTTTAAGGCTACTGATAACACTTTCTAGTGTCTTTAGAAGTTTCTTTTTTTCTGATTCCCACAGATAAGATGCCCTCAATTACCTCTTCCTACTCAGAAACATGGGGTGGGGGGTATAACATGAAGTCTAAATCTTCATTTGTGCTGTCTGACACACCAAGTATCCCAGTATTTCACCAAAAATGCTGCATTAACTGGCACAATTGCAGGTTCTGGGAGAAGCCTACCACTGTATAAAACAAAGATTTCTCATTCCTGTTTCTCAAAGCTCCCACTTATTCCAGCAATGCTAGAGGACTGAAATATCAATGCATTCCCTTTTTCTGCTCAAGGTGCCAATACAGAGATGTTGCTTCAGGTATTTGATTTGAAGTACAGGATTAATTCTACCTGAAAAAGCACTCAAAACAGGTGCTCCTGGACAGCTTGAAAGAATAAGATATCCAGGTTGTGAGACAGGGCTACTGCAGCCTTTAAAAAAAATTGTGGTGTTTATTGACTGATTTAGAGTCCTTTTATAAGTGGTGATTATAAGCTGGCAGGAAATTTGAGTAATAGGAAAAGAGAATTCCTGGCTCTGCTAGCACATCTAAGATAAGGCACATCAGCAGAGTTCTTATTCAAGTTGAAGACAAAAATAAAGCTGTGGTGAAAACTCAGAACAACCCTGATTAAATATCTGTCCTGAGGGAAGATAACCAAAGCAAAGTATCACACATGGAATAAACTGATCAACTGCATACATGTAAGATAAAAAATTAAAAAAAAAGCCAAAAAACCAGTACCAAGGCTTGTAAGGTCCGCAGAAGAGAATCTGAGGCTCAAGCAATTAATCTGAACACAGATCAGCCAAAACAGGCTACTAGGACATAAAAAAGAAAACCATATAATTAAAAGAAAAGGAGAATCTCTCTGTATAGGGCTCAGAAAGGGATTTGTTTGTTCTGGTTGACTCTGGAAGGGTACTGCCTAAAATTCTGGGAAGCAACTCACAAACATAATCAATTAGAGAAAATCCAATCCAAAGGAGGATAAAAAGTGCTAAAAAGTGTTAAAAGTGCAGGAGTCACAAATTGTGAGTAAAGACTGAAATGATTGTGAGGTTGGAGCAAGGGAAGAGGAAACCAAAGTACAAGACATAATTGCAATTTTAAAAATATGAAAGACTGCTAGAAAAAGAAGGCAAAAATCTGTTTTCTAGATATAATTAAGAAGAAAAATCAAGGACTTAAATTGCAGCAAGTGATATTAGATTTAACTTACATTTTCTGTGTAAAAACATTTCATATCAGAAAACCATAAAACATAAATGAATTGTTATGAGAACTTGTGACATTTATTGGATGGCTTTCATTATTGGAAGGTTTTAAGAAGACGTAACACGAACATCTGTAAAACAAACACATTTATGTTGTTGCCCTGAGAGAGCAGGAATCTGCACACAAACCCTTGGTTCAATCCAACTTTACATATATATAACTGAATCAGTAATTTACATTTATTTATTGCTACATTATTAGTACTTTTTCAGACTATCACAAAGAATTTTCAGAGGACAAAAAACTCATTTCAAGGATGACTCAGAGCTTCCCTACTTTTTATTCTGTGTCTTCTAGGACAGAAGATGAGGCCATATTGTCAAGTTTCGTTTGTTTTAAGTAGTCTTGAGGACAAGGCAGAAATGCAAAACATTCCAATTAAATAATAAAAATGCCCTTCTCCCCATTTTGAGGCATCATGTCATGCTAAAACATCTTTTGTTAGTTCACCCAAGGTGAACAAAAGAAGAAAAACCAAAAATTGGAAGGAAAGGAGATGTAGAAAAAAACTGTAGTCCACATATCCTGCCTGAGAGTAGGTCACAGTTCATGTCTAAAGCAAGCCTGAAATCATTGCCACTCTTCAAAACAAATGTAAAGTTGGTATGTCTGGTTGCCAACAGATCCCACAGATCATTTTTTTAGAGAAAGAAAGTAAAGCAAGCTGACGTCATATTTTCTGATCTATTTTGAGCCTTTTGTACAACCTGAGCATAAAAACGGCCCCTAGACAAAAATTTTACATGTAGACCTAGAACTACTCATACTTTTTCCTAAAATAAACCAAGGGCATGTGTCTCTGATAGTAAATTTTCTGCTTGAGTGAGTTTTCATGACAATGTGAAATGCTGCAGAATATAATGGTTGTGTCAAGGGTGTAGCAAGAGCAGTCATATGGGGGAAGAAAACCTCATTGAAAGCTGCCTCTGCTTCATTTCCTTAAGGAGTTTTTCATTTGAAATTGTTTGTTTATAATGATATAAAATATATATAATTTTAAATATATATATAAAATACATATACTATAACATATAAGTAGAATATATAAATAATGTATTAGATAATATATATTACGTATATAAACTGTTTTCATTGTTTTATTTCCCTCCATGAGGGCACTAGTGTGTTGAATCATGGGAAATAGGTGGTCACACATAATTTCAGTGCTTTCAGAGAACTGTGGATTTCTGTGGATACACACATTAAATGGCATTGATGTTGAGAACACTGTGCTACAAATGAAACTTCCTCACTATTTCTAGAAATGACTGGTGGATTTTAACACTTGGTATTTTTAGTTTAGTAAAGGGAAGTATGTAGAGAAAGGAATACTCATCAGCAACATATTCTTCTGAAATTGCCAGATATACAGGAAAACAGTAGTGATGAACAATCAGCACCTTTAACCAACAGCAAAAGCTTTTTAAAGCCATTCATTTCTCTCATGAAAATGGGTTCAAGATGGGACATCTCCGTACCATATGATAAACATACTTAAAATTAACATTAAAAATAAATCTCCTGAATATATATTTCCAAAACTTTGAAACATACATTTCCTTAGAAATACTTATCTTTCTCTTACTTACTCTCACAAAACAGCATGTTACCAATGAGAAAAGGACAGTCTTGCTTCATGTGAAATAATAAACACTTTCAGCACTGCAGTATCTTATTGTCTGAAAGAAATTTTAAAGTCACTTTTATGCTTGGCTTGACACTTAATCAGTTTAAATATTTTCTCCCAGCACAAAAATAGACTCCTCTTTGCTGTCTCACAAAGGTCTCAATGTGCTGAGCAGGGGCAGAGTGGGATTTCTCTGGCTGGATGGTGCAGACAGCTCCACGTGCTCCCTACCCCAGCTGAGAGGTGCCAGGGCATGAGCCAGCCCAGCAGGAAAACAACACAGCCACATCCCCCCTGCTCTCAGCTGAATTCATATATCTGCCTCTTGTGGGTTTCCCTGGGTCTGGATTGAAGGCACTTCAGATGGTATTTCATGTTTGGACTCAGGTGTTTATTATTTCTTATCAGTAAAACAGTCTCACTACTCTGAGTTCAGCAGCTTTTCACTAGAAGGTACAAAATGACCAACAATCTCTTGGTACAAGGTCTTTTAAGACTAAAGTATCCAGTTAAGAACTGACACCTGGATTATTTTTGCTTTAAACCCAATAACTGATCCCAAAGAGCTGCAATGGGGACTTCTCTGCCCAATTACAAAATGCCACCCAAACCCATAGAGAAGAAGGAAGAAGCATGAAGAAGAAACCCAGGGTGACACCCTGTGCCCTCCATCTTGCTTCCATCCACAGCATACTAAAAATCCCAAAACCTCAATTTCTCACCCAGTGATACACCCACACTGCTCTCTATAATCTATTTCACACTTTGTGGATTCCAGTCTATCTTGAAGTCTGGGAAACTTTCTCCATGGATGAGGGTCAGAGTCAGTGCTCCCCTGGGGGTCAGGGCATCCCACAGCAGACAGGGAAATATTCCCAGTGCCCTAGGTTTCCACATCTCTCAACAGGCCTTAAAGCTGAAAGAACCCTTCTGGAGTTTTGGTTTCTGAATGTTATTTGTGTTTGTCAATGCAAGCCAGAAAAGCAAATTGTTGCCATTGCATTTCACTGAATAGTGAAAACATTAAATGTAATAGTGTAATAAATAGTTAGAAAACTCAAACTGTTAGCTAACACAATTTTTTGCAATCAAAACCAAAAGAAGAGTAGGGTTCTGCACCAGTTTGTTTTGTTGGAAAGCATTCTCCTAACTGTGTTCCTATGGCACCACTGCTAGTCCAGTGAGACACACAAAGTCATGTGGTTATCACCTGCTTAAAGACAATACAGACGTTGAGTGGACCAAATTTGGCTCCACTCTGTCTTCTGCTGGTTGAAAATTGTTTTCTCAGGCTGGGATTTCAATGGAACCAGTGGAAATAGGGGAATAAATTCCATTTTACTAAGCCCAAGTGCGTAAATCCACCAACCTTCTCTTTAAAGTGTTAAAATGACAAATGCCCATGAAAAATAGGCTGATTTTTCAGAAACAGCAACTGTATCTCTCACATTTCAGCAGAATTAACAGAACCTATAGAATGCTCTTTTATACTTGTCCTCTGCCCTGGAAAGCTCAAGCACCATATCAAGTTTTCTAGTTCTGTGTAAAAACCAGTTAACTTCAGTAACACTGCACCCTGACATGTGTATTAATTCCACAGGGATACAAATACTTCTCAACTCCTGCAGTGCCTTCAAATGAGATTGATCTGGGCCCCAATTTTCCTCAAGAGTAGAGAAAACGAGTCCTATTTCTAAAACGAATCAGAAAAAAAAAAAGAAAAATAAGTCTCTTAATGAAAAAGATGAGCATACTCATTTCAGCAAGAATAAAACATTTTTTCAACAGTAAGCAATCAGATAGTCCTGAAATACAATAAAAAATCAGGGAACTACCTAGAAAACTATCTAGATCATTGTATTAAATGTCTCCAATTTACTGTCTGGCAGGTGACTAATTGAGGATTAACAGTAATCTGTCCCTAACATCTTACTCCTGATAGTGTATATTACATAATTTTAAATGCTTTTAATTTTTGAGCAATTTTAATGCTCAAATTTTTATGCTTACAATTTAATTTGAATTTTTTTGAGCAATACAAGTGGAGAATTGTTCTAGTGTTCTTCTAGACAATAAGAAGCTAGCCCTTAATCCAAGGAAATAACAATGACAAAAAATAAACTGGACACAAAAACAAGGGGGACAAAAAAAGAGAACAAGTAGAATTAACACAGTAAAGCTGATATCATCACCTCATGTTAATCACTATCACCTCACTTTTTCAATAGGGAGGGTAGACATGTTAACCTGGGGAGACTTAAAGACAGCATAGCTAGAGGAGGTTTGAAGAAATGGAATGAGGAAATAGGAAAGGGAAAAATAAAATTTAAAAAAATAAAAAGGGAAAATAAAAAGTCAATTTTGAGAGGAAATAAAGGAAAGTAATTTGTGAAAAGATTTGGACATATATGACTTTGCTGGACTACTCTGAACTACCAACTTCAGTTCTACATAAAGAAGAAAAAATCCTTCAGATACTTTCCTGTGTCCTGCAAACCCAGTTGCTGCAGTGGGAGTAGAGTGAACATTAAAAATCAGCAAAAGATCACATAGAGCTCAGGAATATCTGTTCTTCCAGAAAAGAGTGGCTGACCAGTGGGCTTGGTGATGGGCTTTCCCTCTATTGGTTAACAAGCTCCTCAGCCTAGAAATGATAGAAAATTTCCCACATCCTGTAAAAATAACTAAATAGGTGAAAAACCTAGCTTGCAATGATATGCTGGAATAAAGATAGATATAATTGATTGTGTAATCCTGTAGGAAAGACTTCACTTTCCAGGGTTCTGTACTTTTGGGCTGTTTTTGCAGCACTCTGCCTCCACTGTCTGCAAACACTCAATTATACCCTGCAGCCATTTCCAGAGAGCTGAGCAAGGCCAGCCTCCCTTGGCACAAACCTGAAATCACACAAAATGCTTTTGGCATTTGTTACTTGCAATCAACTGTTTGAGCACAAATAAAAACTCAGCCCAGCATGAACAGCAGGAATATGTGGATTGATGTCGTGTCCAAAGCAGAGAGCAAATACAGAAATCTCATCATTTAAGGGGTTAACTTTAATGGAGACTATTTCTCTACAGAGGGTATTTCTTAAGGGATAGGAGTAGAATATAATGAATCAGATATAGTCTAAGACAAAGAGTAAATTGTCTTGAATGTAAGCATGAAATGTGTAGCCATGACCTTCCCTCTTCATGTACAGCACATAGTGAGTATCATAAATATTAAACATGTTTCTTAGAGAGTGCAAATCAGCTCTCAATGAATTACAAACAACTTGATGCCTATTTTAAAAGTATTCCCCATACAATGATCATTTTCTCTAACATACTCTTATCTATAATTATTCATAGAATAAAGCAGGTCAATAGTTCTTAGTCCATAACTTGTCTGTCAGTTTTACAGTGAATTTTCACTGGCTTAAAATCAGTCTGTTTGCCACAGAAAGAGCATAGAACCTCTCTGCTGTGCTACTGCCAGACTGGCATTACAAGTGTTTATAGATACAAATAGATACCATATAAGTAAGGCACTTTCTCCCTGTTACCAGCCATTGACAACCACATATTGACAACCCTGGTATCAAACATACCATCTAATATCTGATGAATTAATCTAATCTAATGAAACATACCATGTGGTTTTCCAGAAGACACTTGGCCACTGCTCTGTTAGCAAACATTTGCTGGCAAACCAAGTAATGACATCAACATGGAGCTTTTCTAAACTTATAAACCAAATTAATTTCCCTTGGGTTTTTTCCACCCCGCTTTTTTCTTCTTTTTGCATATTCATCCAGCTGCTCTAAATAGTCATTAGGACATTTTAATTAATGACTCTGCTCCTCCAGGATCTCTGCTTTGAGGTCTCACATGAGACAGACCATGATATTCACACGACTTTCATCTGGAACTGCCTCATTGAAGAAATTAAAGTAAGAATATCTCACATTTTATCCCACAAAGCTCAACAGCCAAACCACCAAATCTTCACTCCCCATCCATGAAGAAGGCACAAACCAAACCTCTTCTACTGCAGACCATGTTTTGTGTGTTTGGGAGCTCTTAAATACAGAAAAGCTTCCCCTTTTTTTTTCATTTTGTAACCAACACTAGGCCACATTTCCAAGTTTTTTCACTCAAGTCCATGAAAAGGGAACCTACTCTAAAAAAAAAAAATCTTGTTGGTATCCTACAAATCATGAGACTGCAGGGCATGGGACTTTGAAGATTTTCAATATGCAGGAGTCTCAATATGGCAAATTTAAGCACTGTCAATCCAGACTCCATGCAAGTGAATAACTTTTCTCTTTTTAGGTTATATAATTCAGAATAAGATTTGAAGTAGATACAGTTACCCTCAGAAATCTTAAAACTGTCAGAGGTGTTTTCTTTTAAGGATTTACAAGAAATAAAGGAAATAGTGCTTAAAAGAGCACATCACTGAAAACTAGTGGATATATTCCTGTGCTCTATAACTGATAAAGGACTGCTGAAATGAGATGCTTTAATTATTGTTAAATTTGATAAACTTAAAATTTTTTATGTCTCATATCATTAAGTTCAGTTTTATATTTCTCATCGAGGGCATTAAACATACATCATTCTTTGGTTGATTTAATTTACACTCAAATATTTTCAAATCTCATTAATCCCCACCATGATTCAGATTGAACTGGGCAGTGTTACCCTGGAACGTGGGGAACAGTTCCAGGCTTGCTGGAAAGGAAAAAAAAGGAAAGGAAAAAAATGAGAGGAGTGGTCTAAACACCTTGGGTAGACTGAGGAGTAGCAAGAGTGGTCCAACACCCCGGAAAATCAGCCTAATACCTTCAAAAGATCTCAGATTTCAGTTTCTATTAGCTGGCACATAGTGCACATTTTAAAATTTATTTTATCAAGACTTTTGAAGAAAAGAAACAAGAACGTAGGAACACAGAAAGAAATATGTAAAAGTGCACTCCAGAAAAAAATTGCTTGATCATGTCAAGCAGAGAATTTTGCACATTGCAAACTCAGGCACAGTGGGATGGTGGCTGCATGGGCTTGGTTTTATATTTTCACATGTTAGAACAACACCAGAGACTGAGACCTTAAAAGAGCCATGGCACAGTGAAACAAAACAAAGTTCAGGAATCCACAGAATCAAGGAGGCAGTTTCCACTGTGTACCTTTATAATCCAGATGCAATTCTTTAACAAGAGATTTTCACTTTTAACACTACAAGAAAAAAAAATTGAAGCAGTACTCAAAAAAAATCTTAGATAAAAAAAAGACTATCATCATAATTCTACAATTGAATTTCCAGAATTAAAATCTGTCCTAAGATCTGAGAAATTCTGGACCTGTATCAGAACCAAATTGCAAGAATAGTTTTAATGTTTTAGATGACACACAGTCATGATAAATAGCTGTAGAACAAGACTGCAAAGATTAATTTGGCTCATTACTCAAGAGGAGAGAGGTCAGTATTTGCTTGGGGTTATCCTGCTGTTTGGTCTGGAATACAATAATATTCTCCTAAGGTTTCTAACAAAAAAAACCAAAAGATTTGCTTTGTGAATTGAAATAGACCCAGCTACAACCTCGTAATATGACATTTTGCTTTGCACACTGTAAGAATTTTGATTTTGCTTTGCAAAAATGACAGAAGCTGGGAAAATTGACCATCAGTCTGGCAAAATTAGTGTCAGTTCATCTAAAGAGCTAAACTGAGCAACACTTCAGTGCTCTAAGCATCAAATGCTAACAACTCTTCTTAACACAAGAGGCTTCAAAAGGAAGAATGGTCTTCAGACTTCTTCCTACAGCTTATGGCATAATTAATCAAGGGAGGTGGGGTGCAGAAATTGCTATTAATTCTTCTATCAATATTGCCCTTCTATGTTTAGCCCAGACAAAAGAGGCAACAAAGCTGATGGGACCACGCTGCACATGATCTAATGGCTGTCAAATGAAAGAAGACAGTTGCATCTGTATGCCCACAAAACCACTAAAAACGGAAAAAAAAAAGAAATCAAAGTGGCAGTGAAGGACTTCAACTATGCATAAATAGTGAGACAGAACAAACAGCACATGACAGTGCAGGACAAAGGAATAAAAAACCCCAAAAAAACCCTTTTCATGCATTTAAGTAATTTGCATATCCAAACCTTCACTTCTAGTGGAACTACATAAAAGCTATTCAGAAGTTCAGATATTCAGAAATCACTTCAAAAAAGTAGAAATATTTGCATTGTGGACTAAGAATGATTACATGTAGTTGGAAGCTGGCAGCCATGAATGTGTATATACAATTTCCTTCTGATATTTAGTATTTTACAGACCAATAGAAGGATTGTCCTAAACCATACACAATAACCAGGAACCCCTCACTGCTTGTATCCCTGGTTTTGCACATCTCTCCTTCTGGTTATATCAGAATATGACCTTGAAAAATTCCCCTTTCTTTGGTAAAATTTAAGTAGTCTTCACTGGTCTTAGTGTTTGTGAGCTAACGGTGAGATGGCAATAGAAGATGTATAAATATTGATTGTATTAAAGTTATTGTTCCTACCATCCTCAGTCTCCATGCTAAACCAAATATCTGAGTCTGCTTTGTTTGAGTGCCATAGTGCAAACAGCACAGAGCATCAACAAATACAAATATTTTTGGCTGGTTTCAGTACTTGCAGAACATAGTCATTAATAGCTTTCCTTAGCTGAGCTTAGCAAATGCACTCTATTTAAAAGCATTAAAGACCTTTATGACAAATAAAGAGCACAACCTATGGCAAGGAAAAACAAAGAAAAAGGAGGCATTTCAATTATTATGGAGAAATAATGGAATATTTCTTCATTAGCATGATTTGCAGAACAACACCTTGTCAGTCTGACTCAGCCCAAGTACAGCATCTTGTACTCCTACGACGCTCTACAGGCAAGAAATAAAAGTCCAAGGTGCATTTCAGGAAAGCTTTGCAGCCTCCTAGAACACTACCCTGTATCAAACAGTTTTATGAATGGTAAACTGTCTGCACATTCTCTGTTGGCCTTTCTTCCAGCAGTCTCACTACAGCTTGGTAGATTCACCATAAACAGATAAACAAATATTGAATGCAAAGCACTTCTGACTTATGGAGCGAGGCAGAACTCAAGGAGCAGACATCTGACCTATTTTTTGGGAAGCTGTGCTGCAGAGCCTTTTAAAAACATGCTTTCTTCTGTCCCCATTCCTTTGAAAAAAATTGCAGTTTGAGTATACATTCAAAAAAAAATCTTTTTTTTTTCAATGAACCAAAGTGTCAGAGCACTTGCAAAGCAGTGCATTATGGCATGCACTGGCTGTACTCACAACATTGTGCTTCACATTTAATTAGCAGGAAACCTAAGATTGATCACCCAGGACCCATTAACTTTAAATTGCTTGCTGGGGTAACCAGAAAGTTTGGCAGCTCCCTTTTCAATATTTTAAAATAACACTACAATCAATTTATGTGAAGGAGCAACAAAAGAACCAAGGAATGAATGAAATTTTTGGTAATATTTAAAAAAAACTGCAAGAAGTCTTCTAGACAGAAAATTAAAACTCTTCAATCCCTCTAAGGCTTCCATAGAGTATTGAAAAGATATTTGTTCACAACAGGTAAGAAGTCAAAAATTGCTCTTCATTGTCATTTTAAATTAAATTTTGGGGATCTGCAAACTAATATCAGACTACATCTCTAGGATTCATTTTATACTGGCATATCACAGACTTGCTGTAGCACATCTGTGGTCACCAATCGTTGTGGTGTTGTGAAGGGTCCCCAGGATGAGGTGAGAGATGAGAATTTGACTCCAAGTTCTCAGAAGGCTGATTTATTATTTTATCATATTATATTAAAGAATGCTATACTATCACTATACTAAAAGAAAGAGAAAGGAGACATCAGAAGGATGGACAAGAATGAATAATAAAAACTCTTGACTGGCCAGAGTTCTGACACAGCTGGACTGGGATTGGTCATTAAGTAAAAACAATTTACATGGAACCAATCCAAGATGCACCTGTTGGTGAGCAACCTCCAGACCACATTCCAAGCAATCAGATAATTATTGTTTGTATTTCTTTTCTGAGGCTTCTCAGCTGCTCAGGAGAAAAATCCTGGCAAAGGGATTTTCATAAAATATCACGGTGACACACATAAATTCCCAACTCTCAAAATGGAAAGGAAAACGCACCCAATTATTCAAGGAAAACTTTTTTCCTAACTTAGATACCCACACTGGTACAAAAGAATTGACTGATTCAACTCCTGCCTGAAGCTCAACAGATGCCATGACAGTCATCATGTAGAACCAGAAGCTTTTTTAGCTGTTGCTCTTAAATAGCAGCAGGACTTTTCATGTCAGTCTTTAACTGCACAATTTATCTACATTTCAACTCTGATATATTCTGCATCTTACCTCAAACTGACTGTGAAGCTGATGAGTGGCTTTGAGATGTGTGGTATTAAAAATGACGTCTCTTGCACAGCTGAGAAGAAAACACAAGTTTTCAACAAGGAGTGACTAGACAAGTGTTGTCTTGCATTTTTTGCCCATTTAAATAGTCACCATTTCATGCTGGTTCTACTGCCTCAAGGAAGTCATTCTTTTGAGATGTGCTTTGGTCAGACACTTTACCCTGCACAACATGTTTGATGGACAAAATAATAGCTGGTCACTGACTGTGGCCAGGACAGGAAATGTGGCAGGGCTCATAAAATAATGTGCCAGATACTCATCTGTTGGAACTCTGGATGCTGAGAATTTCAGGGTTTCTGTGCTGTCAGGCACTCACCCCCAAGAGAACACTGCATTTGACCTGAGGCTGTGGACAATGCCTCCAAAATGGAATGACGGAACTGGGATTGTGGGTGTGGAGTTTGATCAGAAGTGTGTAATATCATGTAGCAGAAAATTCAAGAGTTTAAAGTTTAGAATATAGTAATATACGTGAAAGAAGGTAAAGGTTTTAGAGTGGAGGCTGGTCCTTCTTCCTCATGGGTTTGGGTGGTTTTGTGTAAAATAGAAAAGTCCACTTTGCAGGACACAAATGGTTAGTTATTGGGTTAAAAGTAAAAAAAAAAAAAAAAAAAAAAAGGTGCCATTTCTTAATTAGATAGTTTAGCCTTAACAGACATTGTAGAAAAAAATAGTTAATAATTTTGTAATTAGTTAGTAAAATACTGCAGAATTCACATCTTCTAAGACTGATATAGATAAGAAATAAAGATCTGAGTGTAAACACAAAATATCACCTTGAACACTTTCAATCCCAACTTTAACAGAAAGAGAAAAGAAACCAAGAACCAACACTCATCCTCATTTCTTCTTCCATTCAGAGGTGGGAGCAACAGGCAAGATTTCAGTGATTGAGTTTGTCTGCAGTAAAACAAAAGATATTTCCTCTTACCTACTCCTGAGTTAGTACCAGCTCAGGGTCACTGGAGCTGGAAAAAAGCCCCACTGAGGATTGTGGTCCCAATGGTTAACAGATATCACGAAGTTCCACACTCATCTCCTGGTTTCTACAACTGCACCACAGACTATCAGCTTGGCAGAATTTATTAAATTGTCCCAGCATCCTGCCTGGACATTTTATGGATGCTATCACACACATGAAAAACCCACATTGTTTTACCCCTGTTCTATCTTGCAAAAAGGTCACTTTAAAACACTCCCTCTTCAAATATACACACACCCAGAAAGGTTAGAATCACCCAAGCAAGGGTTGAAGTGAGGACAATGATTTCCAGAAGCTGACTGTCCAAAGCATGAGCTCATTTGCTTTCAGTCACCTCATTACACCCAGCTGATGAGCTACAAGGAATTCTTTTTTATTTCTTTTGCTTACTGCAAATGTATACACCCACTCAATCAGCATAAAATTCTTTCCAACAGATCACTGAGATCTACTAAGCTTGAAGCTCACATCTACCATCACCTCAGATCTGTATTTCCTTGGAAACCCAGCATTGTCTGTACAGAGAACTTGAAAAATATTAATTTCAGCAATATTAAACAGACTGTAATTCACCCAACAGCTTTTCAGTAATACCCTTATTACTAAAAACTAGCTTACAGAACACTGCTAATGACTCAGATAAGCAACTCCTCTTACTTATCTCAGTTTTTAAATTTTATCCATGTCTCTATAACTAAATTTAGGAAATTCGCAACAGTATTTCACAATATGGAGTTATGCAATCAATTCTTCCAGTCCAAAATATTTTTCTGAAAATGAGCGATTGAGACATAATTGTCACCTGTCAGACCAGAATGAGACAAATTGTCACCTAATTTTCACCCTTAGAATGCCATTGGCTATGTTCCAATACATGCATGCACACATCTAAGTCATTTACCAGAAAACCAATTCACATTTTCCACCTTTGCTTCAGTATCACCCCTTTTGCTACTCAAAAAAACCTGGTTTTAAAGCCTAAGAAATGGGGAGTGCTGAATGATTTGTGACATGTGTGTGCATCTACCCTTGTGTAACCTAGCAGCATGCATTTTTCAGTATTCTTAGACCAACTGATTAGCAACTTCATTCTCCCATGGAATGGATGACACGAATAAACAACAGCTAAGATTTCTCTCTCTTTAGAGTGAAAAATGAGGGGAGTTCCAGTGGTGGAAGCATCTTAATTCATTCCCTTCTTCTCTAAAATGATATCTTTTTACAGCTGAAGGGTGCAACATATCTACATTTGTAAAATATCTTTGGGTATACCACAGGAGAGGGACAGTACAACTGCAGAACACTATCAATACCATTTTCTACTTTCCAATTTAAAAAAAAGCCTTTTTAATTACAAAGGATAAACAGAAAGCAATAAATATGGTTCATAAAGGGAGACTTCAGCGTTACATAATTGATAAACATTTCTTTTCCTTAAAAACAAGGATGAAAAGATTGAAAATTCATCAAAAAGATTGCCAATTTTGGCAATATGCTAAGAGCTGCAGCTACAGAAATAAACCTTGAACTTACTGACCCTACATTCTGGGAAACACAAGCTTTGTCAGGTTTTAGGAAGGCTGTGTTTGGGGAAGCACAGAATCTATTAGGCTGGAGCAGACCTCTGAGATCTGTGACCAAACAGCAGTTTGTCACCCAGAGCATGGCACTGAGTGCCACCTCCAGCCTCCCTTTAAACACCTGCAGGGACAGTGACTCCCTGGGCAGCCCCTTCCAATGCTCAGTCACCTCTTCTCTAAGAGATTCTTCCTCATGTCCAACCTGAACCTCTCCTGGCTCATCTTAAGACTGTGTCTTGTGCTATTGTTGGCTGACACTCAGCTGGTACAACCTCCTTTCAGGGAGCTGCCAAGAGCACCTATGAGCCTCCTCTTCTCCCCAGCTCTCTCAGTCCCTCCATGTCAGAGTTCCAGATACCCAGAATTTTAAACTCTCTATACAGACAAACTCTAACTCCCAGGAGAGCGCTGCTTTTGACCTAAAGCTGTAGAACCAGCTTCCAAAATTAACTGATAATGTGATATTGTCAGGGTCCCGCATTGAGGGGAGGAAGGATGAATCTGACTCCATGTTCTCAGAGGGCTAATTTATTATTTTATGATCTATATAATATAAAGAATGCTATACTAAACTATACTAAAGAATAGAGAAAGATACTTACAGAGGGTTTAACAAGATACTAATGAAAAACTCGTGATTCCTCAGAGTCTGACACAGCTTGGCACCGATTGGTCATTAAATTAAAACAATTCACATGAAACCAATGAAACAACCACCTGTTGAATAAACAATCTCCAAGCCACATTTCAGAGCAGCAAAACACAGGAGAAGCAAATCAGATAATTATTGCTTTCATTTTTCTCTGAGGCTTCTCAGCTTCCCAAGAGCAAAGTTCCCTGGGCAAAGAGATTTTTCAGAAAATATGACAGTGACATGATAACACTAAAACTACGAGTGCATTGCTAGTAAGAATTGTGTAATATCACAAAGCAGAAAACTTTAAGTTCAGAGTTTTAGAATATAATAACAAATATAAAACAAAATAGAAATTTTAAGACAAAAGCAGGTTTTTCTTCTTTACCTTATTCTTTAAAAGTTGAATGTGTATAATATTGCAAAGTAGAAAACTTAAAGTTTAGAATTTTAAAATATAATAATAAATATAAAACAAAAATTTTAAGAGCGCCTCATAAGCCATGCACTCCAGGTCCTTCCTAAACTTTGTTGCCCTTGCCTAAATCTGCTCCAGCTCCTACATGTTCCTGAATTAAGGGCCCCAGAACTGGACACAGGACTCAAGATACAGGGGAAGAATCCTGATCCTGCTGGCCACACCATTTCTGGTAGATACCAAGATGCCACTGGCCCTTCTTGGCCACTTGGGACTGACTCACGTTCAGTCACTGTTGACCAGCACCCCTAGATCCTTTTCTGCTGGGCCTCCCTGCCCTCCAGCAGATCAGCACTGACCCATCTGTCATCTATGAGTTTTGCATCCACCTGGTCATAAAAGGAGATTGGGCTGGTCAGGCAGGACCTGCCCCTCCTAAATCCCTGCTGATCTCTTGGCTGTCCTCTAAGTGCCATGCAATCACTCATTCCATCTTCTCTGACTATTCAGCTACAAAAGAGACAGAAAGAATTTCAATTTTTCAAGTTTAAATGCGATAGAAATGTTAGGCAATAAAGCTATCGCCAGATTTCTGAAACTAATTCAGGGGAAAGGTTATTCTGTCATTTAGCACAGCAGAAGTTGCTCTTGCCTGCTTTGCCTACACATGGCAGCAAAATGGATTTCACAGAGCTGTTGTTTAGAAGTACAGTATAGTTTCAAACAACGTTTTTAGTAAAATGAATTCACACTTTTGCCTGAATGAGCCATTGGAACCATATGTATTTTTGTTACAGCCAGCCTCCACTTTAAGTGAGTCATTCACAAAAACAAAAAAGAAAACAACAAAAAAAAGGCATTTTCACTATAAATATGAGAGCTGACTACTTTTTCATGTGCTGGGATGACCGCAGTTGCCCTACCACTGATGAGTAATTGAAATTCTGCCTGCACCGCTCAGTTAAACCTTTCAAATGGAAAGACAAAGCAAGTGAGAAAAGGATAGTGATACAACACTGCTGAAGATTCTCAGTGTATGATCATCCTCCCAGCCAGGTCTCAATGGCAGATTTTAGCAGACCAGATACAGAATTCAATGCAGCATGACTTCATACCTCTGCTTTTCCAGAGAATCCCTAGAGAAGATTATAATATAATAGACAATAGAATCAACTTTGTAGTGAGAATCGTCTTCCACTGCTGTGGGCCCTACTGGATCAAGCCAGTGCAAGTCCCTGTGTCCCTAAACCTGATGCCTTGTGCAGGCTGCCCTAGAGCAGAGGCTGGACAGAGCTAAAGAATCAAGCAGGGATTGATTCAAAGCATCTCCTCCATGGATCCACCTTGGGCAGCACCAGAGCCCAGCCAGGGCTGCACCCAAGATGAACCAAAATGGCCCCAAAATGCACCAGCGCTCCCGGGCTCTCTCCCTTGGATCAGTTCTGCTCCATTTGCATCTTGCAGTTCATTGTCCCATTCCAGCTTTAGCCCCTGCAGTCCCACCCTGCTTGTTTTTCTCTCTGCAGCCCACGGGGTTTGTGCTCTTGGGCTGAGATTGGGATCATTTGTCCTTGGTGCCCAGCTGGAGCAGGAATTGTTTTGTCTCCCTGCTCTGTGCACAGAGCTCACCATCCCTGAATGTGAAGCTCAGACCCACACACTAAAGCAGCACAGAATGGGAAAAATAGAAAAGCCAAAACCTGAGGCATCAAACTGACCAAGGTGAAACAGGCCCTTGGCATGTAAATCATGCTTTTCCTGCAGTAAAAATGGCACAAATGGAAGCTGACTGGCTGACAGCTGCTATAGAATTGGAAAATATACAGGAGTCAACCTTTGGCATTTTTCATCTCATAAAATAAACTTCTGCAGAATGCCCAATTATTTGGGGGAAAGGAAGCACCACGTGAGAAGACTTTTGCAACATCATCAATCCAAATCTGTGCAGGCTGCTTCCAAAGCCACAGTAAATCTGTGTGAACACAGCTCCTCAGAAAGCACATTGTCTTATCATCATGACCACAAATGGAACACCAGAACCAGGCTGTGGAGCCTGTGGTACAATGTCACATTGTCTGAATGAGCCACACTGACACTGCTTTAGCAGAGTATTGTATTTGTGGAGTGCCCCAATGAAGGCAGGAATGATGAATCTGACTCCATGTTCTTAGAAGGCTAATTCATTATATTAAGATACTATATTATATTAAAGAACACTAAACTAAACTATACTAAAGAACATAGAAAGGATATTACAGAAGGCTAAAAGATAATAATGAAAACTTGTGACTCTTTCCAGCGCCCCAGCACAGCTTGGAACTGATTGGCCAAAAAGTCAAAATAACTCACTTGAAAGCAATGAAACAACCACTTGTTGGACAAATCTCCAAACACATTCCAAACGAGCAAAACACAGGAGAGGCAAATGAGATAAGAATTTGTTTTCCTTTTTCTCTGATGCTTCTCAGCTTCTCAGGAGAAAAATCCTGGGCAAAGGGATTCAGAGAATGGGAATGGCACAGCAGAAATGCTTTTTTCTAAGCATTTTACATGGTTTGGGTCTTGTCTTTCTGGGCTACTCAGCTTTTGGTCTCAGCCATTGGCAAGGTCTAAAACAACAAGTGACTTTCTTGTTCTAGCATTCTATTTTTCAAGGCATTTCCAACTCATCCTTCACATTCTTCCTTCCTTCATGCCAGCCTTATTTGTTGACATTGAAGACTGTAGAACTCTAAACTATTTTTTTGTGGCGCTTTTATCCATACCCTTAAAACTGGGGGCCTGGATACCTTGCTCACCCTCTTGGACTTAAATTTTATATAATTAGCATGCATGTATCAGATGCCGGCATTCCCTCAAAAGCTCAGAGGATGTCAGATGGAAAGTATCACCACCTGGGAGAGGTTAAACTCTTAGTTTAGACTACGATTCCAATTCAGACCTCAAATATAGGTGGGATTGACTTGGAGTCTGAAGCCTGAATGGACAAGGAAGACAAGGACTGATCAGTCCTACTTTACTCATTTTACAAATGAGTAACTGTGACAGACATGCCCCTTCTAAACAGAGTTCTTTGCCCCCCTAAAGCTGTTTGAAGTGCCTCAGAAGCAGAATTGGTTGTTCAGGGTTGTTTTTTTTTAAGGCATAGCAGCCTTTACAAAAAATCAAATAAAATAGAATTTTTAAAAATTACTTTTCAATAAATTGTATGTGTAGAGTTGAAACAGTGCAATCAACAATGTGCCTGTTTCTGTGAGCTATGTCTTAGACTAAACCAAATCTCTATCATAAACGTGTAATATCAGAAAGCTCATTAAAATTTAAAAAAAACTAACCACACAACAACCAAATTGTCTAGCTACATTATACTCAAAGAAAATTGTCAATACGTTAAGTAATCCTTTTTCTTCTAGAAGAAGAAAAAAATTATGTTTAAATAGGCTAATATTATTTCTCTTTTTTTATCAAATAGGATCAGATTTCTATCACCCAGATTTCAGAACAGCATAGCCATATTGGAAAAATAATCACTGAATTAATTTTAATTACCAGTCGTGTTTCTCACTTGGATAAAAGAACAACTATAAATTAATTTGGCTTTTTTTTTTTGAAGAATAATGACAAACTCAGTTTTGTTCAGCAGACATTGCTATAAAATCTTGTTTGTTATTCCCTAAAAATTCTAGAGCAGATCATAAGTTCTAGCTGCATCTGAAACCCAAAGCAACACAGCAATATATTATTTTTACTTTTTCTCACAGCAGCAAAATTTTGATAAATGTTCCAGAGTCCTTTAGAACACCCCACACAGTGATCATTGATCAATCCACCTGCATGTGGATTATTATTACTTTGTTCAGGTAAAAATGACCATGCTAAATTAATTTATTCTTTAGTCCTTGAGATGGGGAGAGCCCGAAATCTGTGCTCTGGCAGTTGCTTGCATACTGCAAAGTCCACAAGGGAAAAGCTTCCTACAAAACTCTTTGCCTTCCTTCAGGAAGGACTCAACAGAAATGTGGCCAAACGCAAAACAAATTCCCCAAACCCAGCTCTGCAATGCTACGAGACCACAAATAACCACACAGAGTTTTGAAAGAACTTGGAGAAGCACCAAAAAAAAAATTACCAAAAGGAAAGGAACAACTAACCTGTGACAGCACAGATTGCAGCTGAGATGGCCACGATTCCCAGAGTGTCAGCACACAACTCCAGAAAGCTTCAGCCCATGCAGAGGAACACCTCACCTCTTCAGGAGGCTGCAAGTGGCTGCTTTTTTTGTCCCTCAGCCCAGCCTTTTATGCCCTCCTGTTGCTGCCCTGCCCCTGTGTGCCCTCTGCTCCCTGTGTGATTGCTCAGCACCCCTGGGCACTCCATGGCTGCTCACCTTCAATAGCATTCACCTGTCCTGCACAGCTGCAGCCAAGCTGGGATCAGCCACAGCCCCACTCCAAGCACCACAAACTCTGTGCCTACAGAAACCTGCTACTAAGCTATTCTTACTATTATTCTTATTAGCTATTATTAATCTATTATTACCATTCATACCTTAATATTTCTTCACAAAAGAATTTTTACGCAAAAGAACAGTGAAACAATTTCTTGAAGTCTTAATTGCAAGTACTGATTTGAAAACCTAGATTTTTTTAATATTGGTACAATGGGCAGCATAGGAATAGTGAGTTATTTCTTGCTATTGTGCTATTTATGCAATATTGCTTAAGATAATTTAGTTATATTAAATGATATAATTTACATTTTATTATATTATCAAATTATGTAATTTAAATTTTATTATATAATTGTTTAATTATATTATTTAATTATGCTATCAATTGCTATTTATATAAAATTACTTAATATTATTATTAATAATAATATTAACTTTATTATATTATTTAATTATATTATTACTATTTATATAAAATTGCTTAATATTGCTAATAAGATAAATAAAATTTTTATATTATAATATTGTTATTAATATTAATATTAATCATGCTATTAATATAATATCATAATTTGATATTACTAATAATATTATTTCTATGATATTACTTACTATTATTAATCATTTAGTGTAATGGCAATTGCACTCTAACACTATTTACACTTTTTTCCATAGAACTTCTTTAAAATTTACATCCCCAAAATATCCCAAGCACAGAAGAAGTTTTCAGGAAACATTCTTTGATCTAACCCCAATCTGTAACTTGATTTTGATGTTTGTTGCAGTGGCTGGTGTGGGGCTGTGTTTTGGGTTTGTGCTGAATAAAATAACTTAATTGATTATAATATAATACATACAGACATACATACATATATATATATAATATATATATAATACATATATATAATATATATTATATATATTTTATATATATAAAATATAAAACATATATATATAAAATATATCCCTTTTATGTAGATATATATATTTCTTTTTTATCTATCTATATACATTATATATATATATATATATATATATATATATATATATATATATATATATAGTGTTTATACAATATAATTATGGTTGATAATATGGAGATATTTCTGTTATTGCTGAGCAGGACTTGCATAGAGCCAAGGCACAACAGTACACAGCCATGGCATGGATTCATCAGAGGACAGGAAATGCTCAAACACTGTCGGTTACAATTATTTTGTGCAAGGAATATTTTGAAGGTTATCTTCCACTGGAGTTGAGAACATTTTTATCTCACTGTAGAGAAGACTAAGGTCAAGATTAGATCTCTGCTCCTGAACTTCTAACCTGCACTGAACCGATGCAAAGTGATGCTGCACCTTTACAAGAGGATTTTCCTTTGTCTTGAACATACTCATTTTTTGGTTTAGTTGGCTGACAGATTTAAATTTATAAAATAAGGAATAGACATGACTAAATTAGACTGGAGAGCATTGCATATTACACATAACCATAATTTTTTGCACAATGCAATCAAGATTTTTCTAGGAATTCACAGAGAATCTTTTCTAGAATGGGGAAATGCATTGTCTTAGACTTCCCATACAGATTTGGGTGTTGAAAATTGAATTCTGGGCTTTGTGACTCATCTTAATGCCTGTTAAGTACCTGATATTTGATTCCAGCTCTGTGTTATTTTAATAGTCTACTTGGATGCATATTAGACAACCCAATAAAAATGGGTTGTCTCAGAGCAAAAACTCTCATATCTTCTCATGTTTTTCATTGTTTATACTGATTTTTCAAGAGTATTGTACAGTTTATACAGATAATGCAGTAAGAATATAATCATTTGTTTTGAAATATGCTGGAAATTGCAATTGATTTTATAAAAATCCATCTAGTGATGTCCAGCAGTTATAAACTCAAACCCCAACCATTATGGGAGGCACTTAATTCCTTAAACCAACAGGGTTTTATTGAAAGGGAATTTTCCAAAGGCAAAGTAATTCTGAATCTTAATTCTTGCTGCTAGTCATGAACCTACTTATGAAAAATTGCAATTCCTTGCATCTGAAGTCTAAAAAATTCTCTATAAACTACTACAGGTTTTGTATGTAAATGTTGGGTATGCAGAACTGCCTAAGGAGAAAAATGGGGTAGGAACAAACCCTATGACAGCCAGAATGTACAGTGCAAATGGCATTGTGCAACCTGCCCCTCCCAAAGGAGAAAATGAAAAAGAAATTGAAAACCAGCAATGGGTGAACAACAATTAAACTGAAGCTAATGAAATGCTGGAGTGGCTAGTGGCTGCTGCCAAGTCCATGCAAAGAGAATTGCAGTAACTCGCAGCCAGAGATCCCCACTGAACACAGAACCACCCAGGGCTAGCATGGTTTTCCCTTCTGTTTATTAATTTTTTAATACTCTTGAGTCTTATACTAGGACCAAGTAAGCAGCAACTCTATTAATTTCAGATGATTATGGACCATGTAATATGTTAGAATAAAATTGTCTAGATGATAATAAAAAAAATATTATATTTATGTTTTCATGGATCCTTCAGATTTAGAATTTCATGCTGCCTTGAGCATTTCCTTCCCCTGTAGGAAATGCTTTTTCAATGGAGAGCTCCAAACTCAACACATACATCAACAGATTTAAAAGAAGATCAAGGCTCTACAAGAAATCAACCTGCACAGCAGCCATCTGTCTCAGAAATACAGATATATTTTATATAATATATTTATAAAAATAAAAAATATAGCTAGTTTTATTTTTATATATAAATTATATGTTATGTTATATATATTAGTATAGATATATTTTCCAAACACTGTCCTTTCTGTTTCTCATTCAGTTCAGGATTCAGATCCCCAGCTTCACATGGATCACTTTTGGTCTTTTTCCCATGTTTAAAATTGTTCCTTTTGAACTGCTTACATCTAAATTAGCCAGTGATGTGAACTAATAAAAACATATCTCCACAGAGAAGCAGTTGATGTTGCAGGGCCAGTTTCCACACTAGACACATTTTAAAGGGTTTTACTTCAATAGGTTTTTGTCTGGTACCCTGGATGCATTATTACCTGCAGCTGGAATGCATGAAATATTCCTGTGTGTTTCCTTCAATTTTGCTTCATTTCAGTGGTATATTTTTATATATTTTTAAATCAATATTTTTAACATTAGGTTAAGGTTTAAACAGCAGCTTAAAGGTTTCAAATGATGATAATTCTTTAAAATGTGATAATTTGGTACTGGATATTTATATCCAGCTCCGTAAAAGTTTGAATCAGGATGTTAATAATCTAATTCATGCACACTGAAATCACTCCACAACATGAACCAAAGCATTGCAATTAGGAAAAAATACGAGATTTCATCCAAAAGCATGCTTTTGATCCAAACTGAAATCCAAACAGAAAGATCTTCACAGAGGAATGTCCATTTTAAGAGTTGTCAGGAATTGTACATAAATGGAAATAAACTCACTTGAAAGCTGCATAGGTGATGTCAAGGGTCAAGGTTTTGGCAGGGAGCTCTTTCAGAGAGCAAGGTTAGAGAGAAGGAGTGAGATCACAGCCTTGGAGACATTATCTGATCATTTTTCAGCTTGTCCTCACAAATTATGATGTTTCTGAAGCTCACCCCATGCAAGTGACAACTGCTCTGTGCTGGCCTGAGAGAGGTTGTGTGACATTAATGAGACACTGCCAGCACTGAAGTCATTGACACTCCACTCACTGAAAGCTTTCTGGAAAGGACAAAGAGCTGCTCACAAATGCTCTGGCAAAGACAGGATAAACATAGCATGTGTCTTTTCTCATGGAAAACTCTTCCTAAGTAACTCACCATTTTCCAACCACAAAAGATTTACACACAAGCTTTAGTGGAAAAAGCAAACTCTAGGCAAGGATGACGTTGGAGCAAATGAAGTCCTGTTGAATGCAAAACCAGAACTACCATATCAGAACAAGAACATAATACAGCCAGAGTGCCATTCCAAAAAAGGGTAATTGCAGCTTTTCAGGGTAGCTTGGGCTCCCCATAAACTGAGCAGCTCTGTGCAAGTCTGAGCAATTAATTTTAGCCCGACCGTAAAGTCTAAATCTAGCAAGTATGTGATCACAAGAAGACAGCTCTGGTTTTCATTTTGTTTAACAAAAGTATACCAATGTTAGTTTTACCCTGAAATGTAATCATGTCCCACAAACCTAAAGAGACAGTTTAGGTCAATATTTTTAACAGATACCTCAGAAGAAGCTGAGACGCTGCAGAAGTTTGTTTCACCATTCAAGATTCTTTTTCACCTTCATGAGCCCCAAATCCAATTTCCTGCAGAATGGTGAAAATATTAACACTTCCTTTTTTAGTTCCTTCCTTTCCATTTAGGGATATTCCTTGATTCCTGGGGAACAGCACTCACTTGTAGTAATGGCATTATTCTAACTGCAGTCCCTCATGTGAGTCCCTATCAAATATGAAATGTAATTATGCACCAACAGAATGCATGAAGCTTTACAAAATGGTGAAAATCATTATTAAAAATTAATATAATGGTTAAATCCTTGAAAATAACAATTATGTATCACAATTTCTTTGTAAGATATTTTCTATCATGCATAGCACTTTTGAATTTCTTTCTTATTAATGACAGAAAAAGTTTTGCTTAGAGTTCTTGTACGTGTGACCTCCTTTACATATGCACACATGTAGCTGCAAGCGAATAAACAAACTGACTATATTCGCTTAGATTATCTGAAAAAAAGTTCTTAAGGCCATTTATTCTTCATATGATATAGAACAGCTCCGTTTTCCAGCACCTTTCCAGTGGCAATATTTCCCCAGTATTGGCATTTCTCCTGCTCACTGCTGTTATTCCCTAGTGCAACCTGTGACAGTGCTTCCTGGGGTATAAACAGGGTCCTACAGGAAACAAGTCCAAATCCAGCAGCCAAATTCACAGGTGGCCATTAGCCACCTGTGCTGTCCAACAAAAATCTCTCTGTTCCATTTCCAGTGCCACCAATTTACCATCTTCCCACTCTTTAGAGTGCAACAGCATACTTATTTTCCACAATCCTACATTCTGTCACAGCATTGTGCAGAATGAATGTTTATTCTGGGTGCACTGGTCTCAACAGGTTAAATGTTTGGAATCCCTAGCTTTTAAAGAAAAACATTATATGTACTTCCTCTTTAAATTCAAATTAGAAAACTTCCTAAGTTTTCCTGATGAATATTAGCACCGTCCTTTTTCTCTTTGTGTGAGCATATTCACCTCTCTGTATGTATGGTGTTAATTTTTCTGAGCCCTGTTGATTTTGCTGAGTTACTTTCTCCTCATTATCTTTCCTTTATATTTTTTCTATAACTCTGCATCTTTTTCCTCCTTTTTTCCCTGATTTGATGCATTTTGAGTTCTCCTCTTTTCTTTCAACCCCAAGTTAACAGACCTTTCCTCTCTGATTTCAGAAGCTTCTGGATTTTTTCCTCTCCTCTCTGTTCTAGTGCTCTCCTCTGTTTCTTGGCACTGCTTTTTTCACATATCTTTCAGCACTTTAGGAAGATGGCAAACAGTCATGTCACTGAACTGGAGACTGAATCAACTTCAGCAATCTCTACACTTTTTTGCTTAAATCAAAGCAGGTGCAGAAATGCAACCACTTCTCCAAAAGAAGCATTCAGAAATAAAGATCAATCCTGTCTGTTCTTGTATTTATCTGACCACAACACCCACCACTTTACATGTTGCACTGTTACTCTTTACATCTCTTTTCTCCTTCGTTTTCTAGCACGTCATTCCCTTGTCTCAAAGGCTTAGGCAGCCACCTGAATATGATGCAGATATTGGAACAGTTTGTACCTTTCCTACAACGTGCAAATCCCTCACCTTCAGAGAAAGCAACACTTTAAAACAGTAAAAGCAATTTTCTCAGAGTACCTGAAGTCTAGTAGGAAGCATAAGATCTATTTTCACCCTAAACATGTGGTATTTTGCCTGAATTAGAGTTCATAATAGTTGTGTTTATTAATTCTCTTTGTGTTCTCTTGAGGGTCCTCAGGGACTAATCCAGTATTTCCCCTTTTAATTGTGTCTAAACACACAGATTTGCTTATTCCAACAGCTCCTACATTTACTGCCCCATTTTATACATTTAAATGTAGAAACTTATTGCCTCATTTTCTCCATTTTAAATGTAGAAAATGGGGCAGTAAATGTAGAAGCTGTCTGAGTACTAAATGTATTTGAGTTTTAATTGTATTTAAGTTTGAAATATATTTTATACATTTTAAATGTCTAAAATGGCTCTGGCACTGCAGTACAACCTCAGGTGACCATGCTCTGTCTTCATCAAATGATGAAGGCACTGCTGTGAGACAGAAACCAAACCAAGTCCCTCAAGGATTGGAGCTATCAGGGGAAAAGTGGGCTTGACAGAAGATGGATTTTAATAGGCATTTAACAAAAAAGACTGAATCTGCTTTTGTGTTTTCAGAATGTAAAATATGTTTCTCTTAGGGACCTTTGGCTGTGTATGCATATTATATTTTCTTAGAACCTGATCTAAACAGATATCTCAAACCCAAGGGATAAATAAAAGGAATTTTTATACCTCTTGACCATAACAGCTGTTACTTACATACCTTTGAACTTTATGTGGTCATAAAATGAGGTGTAGAAAATGCAGTACAGAAAAAAACTAAATTACCTGTTCAGGAAGCTCCATATGATGCCAAAATAATTTTTAATAGCATTAGTAAGTGTATCTAACTTAAATATCCTGACAATACATTTTCAGGGAAAATAAATTACAGCAGTCCAAGTAAGCTGGTGGGACATCCTCTGAAGGAGACAAAAATCACAGTGTGAAACAAAAAGGCAATCACTGCTTGTGCTACACAAACAGGTCAGAGAAGACATGTTTTAGCAATAGTTCCTCATTTATAGCCACTAGATTTAGTGCCAAGCATACAAATTATCCATTTACTATTCAGCACTCTATTGCAATACCTAGCATAAGAAAATATTTTGCTATAATTAGAATGTATTGTACTTATATAAGTACTAAACTCAACCACCATACATACTCAAGGCACATCTCTATGCTCCAGCCAGTCACTGCCTCAAGAGTAAATCTTCCTTTTTCTTTTAATATTATTTTCACTCTTGTAGCAAATAGCTGGTACCCTAAAATTCACACATATACTTGAATTAGCAGAAGTGGACCCATTTTAAAGGAGACTTACTGATTTAAGTAAGATTAATCTGATTTACACCAGGTCAAGCTTTTGCTCTTGACAGCATTGTTTGATTTTTTTTAATATTTTACTTAAAATATGCCAGCTAAATTTGTTCATAGGCTTCATTAACTAATTGAATTTCAGGCCTGAGGAGGCAAAGGAGGCCAGGAAAGACTTTTTGTGCATATAAGAGCTGGTGATATTCAATAGTAAGCTAAGTGGGATGAATGTTGCCATTACAGCATCCAAGAGCATGACTGCTGTAAGACTCCAGCTGAGTAAGAAAAACAATGAGTGGGTTCCAATAGTGGACAACAGCACAGCAAAGAATTGCATCTCTATGTTACAAAAAATATGGATTACTAAATTATTATTATTAAATGGTTAAAAGCACTAGAATTTTGATGGTTTTGACAGCCTCTCTGGTCATGGTTCTGCAGTTCTTAAAATGGATGCAACTTAAATCAAAAGGACAAAGGCTGATACAGCTGAATTTAACCATGATCATGATCCTGAAGAAAATGCACTGTTGGCAGGAAAGGAACAGTTTTATTATCTATCTAAAATACACCTCCGCACATTGCGTTTTGTGCGATAGTTTTCAGGAGCTGTTTCTTGGGCCAATTGCTAATAAAACTGTTCTACTGCCCACTTCCTTTTATGTGGTAAAGAAATTCCAGTGGTCTCTAATGTGTTTCTTGGGCCAATTGCTAATAAAATTGCCCTACTGCCCACTTCCTTTTATGTGGTAAAGAAATCCCAGTGGTCTCTAATGTCCTCGTACTGCAGTTTATACCATAACGTGGTTATGTGGTTATATAACATGGTTATGTGGTTAGATGTCCACAATACAGCATTTATCCCATCAATCTTTCCTCCACGTGCTGCAAAACCACTCTGCAGTTTAAAGCACTCTGCAGTAAAAATGCAGTTTAGAATGCCAAATGATTTTTGCTCACAGTCTTTCTTTTGCAAAGTAATCCCTTTTTTAAGTCTTTGCTGGTCATGTTTTCTAGATTTCCACACATAGTTAAGAAAAGTGGTTCTGAATCAAAATTGGCTGACCAGAACTGTACTAGAATTTCTTGTATTAAAAACAAAAAGAGCTAAAATCAGGAGGGGAAGAAATACCACAACAAACACAAAGACAAAAAAAAAAACCCACCAGCTCAACTTCATGCTCAGTACTTCATATTTCATAGGCATAATGTAGTGAGAGCTTTGCATCCAGAACAGTTATTGAAAAGCAAATACACAAAAGCTAAAATATCCTGAAATGCATAATGATAGAAGAACTAGCAGTTAACAAGGCCACAACAAAGCTGCCTAAAGTCAAGTCAGAAATAATTACTGGTTGCAAAAAGTCTTGTTGGCAGCATTTAATGCTGGTCCCTTGAATTAAGAGAAGCGTGCCTTCGGGGCAGAGTGTGTGTAATGCTCGAGAGCCAGGAGAATGCTTCCTCTTGGCAGTTTTAATAGCACACTCCCATGCTGTACTCCTTTTTATACTGTTGGTAAGCAACTTGAGGAAATCACATTGCAGACAATGTGCCTATGGAAGCAGGAATTTTCTCTTGTCCACATCACTTGGCACAGTAACAATTTACTAGAGTGGCTCAGCTTCATGCTGCTGAGAAAGAGAGCTTCCTGGTTTAACTACACCTCTGGAAGGAATTCAGATGCAAACCCCCAAATATTATCAATTGGCATGGAGCAGCAACTTAGACGCAGCCAGGATTTGGCAGCATGTCTGAGAAACAGCAATGTTAGAAGAAGGGACACACAAAGGAGACAAGGATTTGGGTAAATCAGTTTGCAAGGAGGGGTTCTGTCATGTTAAACTGAGTTCCTGCTCAGCTCTGCTGGATGTCATCAATACCTGGAATATTGTAGAAGAATGGCACTGCTGGTACTGATCCTGAATCGTGCAGCTGAGAAGAAAAGTGATGGGACCCATCAGAAGTGCACACTTTCTTGTTAGCCTTTTCCCCCTCTACACTACTTGCAATTATTACTGCCCTTTTCACATTGCACTTCTGTTTAACGTTTTGCCAATGGAAAAGATACAGATCTTCTCCGTGAGCAGCTCTGTAGAAAACACTTTTCAAAATGAAATATCACTAATTGTATGTAAATTTCAGATTAAAAGATGTTTGCACTACACAATTGCACATCAAAGCAACCACTATTTGCAGAAATAGTAAAGTCTGATAACACTTAAACCAAACATTGTTAGGCACTAAATCCATTGGGGTTTTGCATGTAGATACACTAAACTGGTTGAGCAAAATATTGATACAGGACCACCCTCATATTCTGATTCATGTAAATACATGAAATTCATGTATTTATTCTCTGCTTATTATTTATTTATTATTATTATTACTTATCTGTTACCACTAAACTTCTGTACTTACTCTTCATTCAAAGGCAGTACCTCAGTTTGAGCAGCAAGTCCATAGTACATCCTGCTGTGTATTCAAACCTTTTGTAAACAATGAGGAGCATGAGTGGGTGACACAGAGAGGTGTGGGACCCCTGCTCAGAAACTTGCAGGCTACTTCCATCTCAAGCTGTCTGCTGCCTCCTAGATGTCATTTACCCAGTGCTCGTTTTCCCAGCTTTTACAGAGATGGGCACACTGGGAGGCATTTTAAAAGATTTTATTCTATTATTAGTCTCAATGAATAGTAAAACAGAAGAGATGTAAAACAGAAACCAACCTATTTCTTAGTTCTCTAGTACTTTACAAATGTAATACCTTACGAATGTTTTTTAGCCTATTAACTTTTACCACACTATTACTATTATATTATCACACTATTACTATGCTACTATTATTTTTAACACCAATCACCTATATTTTTCTCCATGTAGTCCTGTTACAATGCATCTTTCACAATTCTAATTCTCTAAAATATCTGGTCTTTTTGCAAGGCTATATTTTGAAACTTGTTGAAACTCATTTCTAGTTCAATCTCTCTCTTAACCATATCATCTTTATGATTTTCTTAAGGCAGCACACCTTACCTCAGAGTTTGCATACAGATGTGCAAGGCCGTGTGAGCTCTCTGTCAAATGTTGAGGATTCTTTACAAATCCATTTCCCACAACCCAGGGCACAATAATGACATTTAAAGAAAGGATTTTTCTTAATTCATCTTCCCTCTGTGCACATAGGGTGTTCTGGTCTCACAGACAGCACACAGTAGCTGTCTGACTCAAAAGTGCATTTCACAGATGTTTTATAGGCACTACATCCAGATCACACAGCATCAGGTTCAAATTCTTCCTTCTTTAGAAATCTGACAGCATTTTGTCACCTGAACGTGGACTGTGTCTTCAGGGCAAAAAACAAGGGGAAGAAATGGCCAGTTTAGACAAACAAAAATGTCTATTCCTGGCTCTTTCCACCAGAGATGCCCTGTTCTGCACTTAGCAGGTGTGCCAGCACCACTGAAATCCACATTTCCTCTCTCTGCCTAAGTGACACTGCCCTAGAGGCTGCTCATGCTGAATTCCAGTTGACTAACAAATGCTGTCTTGTTTTTGAAGGAGCTGCCTGCAGCTCTGCAGTTGTTTCTGGTTGCATTTTGTTCTAGGGAAAATCTCCCTCAGGAATTTCTACTAACTGCTGGTGCCACTAGGTTAAAAAGCCCAGTCTCAGAGCTTGGGGTGAAAAGAAAATAGAAAAAAAAAAACCCCACCCAAAATAAGCTTAATTTTAAAAAGAACACATAAATAGTACTGGTATTAAATGTTCCTGTTCTTTAGTTTGTTCTTGTGCTTTTTCTCTGCTGAAGATCAAATGTTCAGATGTGAAACCTTTCTGTCCAACATCTATTGCAATCTGGAAAAGGTTTATCCTTGACAACCTTTTATTAGACCACTAAAATCTCTCAGGGCTAAAACACCTTGTTTTCTTGAACACCTTTCATCCCTTACTTCTTCCATCAACATGTCCCTAGCTATAATCTTTCTCTTGCCATAAAGAAATAAACGTGGACTTATAGAACCAGGGGAAGTAAAGATTATTATGGCCTTCATTGTAATGTCTACAGCCGTGGTGGAAAAGCTTGAAGTGGAGAAATAGGTGGGAAAACTCTCAGAAACTCTTCTTTCCTGAACATCCCTTACTCTGAAACAATTTCCTTCCTCAAATATTTCTTCTTCCACACATAGTTTTCTGACTTTCCTTTGAGTGCATCCTCCAATTAGTCATAGAAATAAATGAGATAATATTTATTGATAAGAAAGAAATATAATCTCAAATCTTTTTATATAAAACATTTCTATTCTTGTTATTTTCAGCTGAATACCAAAATGTGTGGGTTTTACATTTATGTGTCAAGTAAGGCGTTGGCATTTCAGTAAATAAATGCTATGAAAAAGCAAAGCAACTAAAAAATGAACCTTAAAGTGACTCAGCTGAATGATGAGCTAGATACAATTTATTCTAGCTGAAGTTTGCAGAGAGTTTGGGAAGAAAATTAGTTCAGCATTTGGAGGCCAAAATATAAAAATATACATGTTAAAAACTGAACTTTGATTTCCATTATTGCTGTTACTATTAATATGCTATTTTTATTGTTGTTTTAAATAGAAAATACTGTATTTTACATATTTCCAAAGCATTCTTATTCCATTTTCTTTAAAACTAGTTTAGGACAAGCAAAAATTTCAAGACTAAATTTTACCAGCAAACAATGTAAAATACACTTGAAATTACCTTGCTTTTAAACAGCCTTGGTCTACTAAAAATTGAGAAAGTCTGTTTCATAAATACTCTAATAAAAGGTTAAAGTAGAAGTAATTTATAATTTTAAAACAGATAAAGACAACAGCACATAGGGATTAATGGCACATGGACTTAATGCATTGTTGGCACCTTACTCAAAGGCATTTTTGTTTAGCCAAACAAATTCTGATGAGCAGAACAATTATCACACCTGTGGGGAGTAATCTCCAAAAAATAAAAGAGAATAAAGAGGAGATACTGCCATCTTTCACAATAGTAGGCATATAACAAGATAACCTTTTTTTCTTCAATTTCAATTGGCCCATAGAATCATAGAGGGGTTTGGGTTAGAAGGTACCTTAAAGGCCATGGGCAGGGACACCTTCCATCAGAGCAGGGTCCCATCCAACCTGGCCTGGAACATTGCCAGGGATGGGGCAGCCACAAGGTTCTTCTCTGGGCAGCCTTTGCCAGTCCCTCAGCACCCTCACAGTCAAGAATTCCTTCCTAATATCCAATCCAATGCTGCCCTCTTGTCAGTTTGCAGCCACTCCCCATTGTTTTATTTCTGCGTGCTGTTGCAAGAAGTCCCTCTTGAACTGGAAAGTTGCTGGAAGATCCCCCCCAGAGCCTTCTCCTCTCCAGGCTGAACAACCCCAATTCTGAGTTCTCCAGCCCTCTGAGCCCCTCATGGCCTTCCCTGGACTCAGTGCAGCAGCTCTGTGCCCTTTTACTGCTGGGGAGCCCAGGGCTGGATGCAGAGCTCCAGCTGGGATCTGCAGAGCAGAGCAAGGAGTCAGTCCCCTGCCTAGACCACACTGCTTTTCTTGCAGCCCAGGGCACATCTGGCTCTCTGGGCTGTCAGTGCACCTTGCCAGGTCCTGCTGAGCTTCCTGCCAACCAACAGCCCCAAGTCTTTCTCCTCATGGCCTCTCTTGACCTTGCTCTGCCCAGCCTGAGTCTTACTTGGGGTGGCCCCAATCCATGGACTCTGTGTAAAGGGCAATCATCTACCCTGGGCATCTGCCAGTAATGTACCAGCCATCATCAGCCTTGGGCCATGGCCGAAGTGGATCCTTCCAAAATGAAAACAGACGGTTTTATAATAACAACTTCTCTAACGCTAACGCTGGCCAGGCTTCGCGGCCTACAAACTTCTGGGTCATACTAATGCCTCAGGTTTTAGCTTTTCTATTTTTCCCATTCTGTGCTGCTTTAGTAGTTCTGGGCTTCACATGAGGGCATGGTGAGCCCTGTGCACAGAACAGGGAGACAAAACAATTCCTGCTCCAGCTGGGCACCAAGGACAAATGATCCCAATCTCAGCCCCAAGAGCACAAACCCCGTGGGCTGCAGAGAGAAAAACAAGCAGGGTGGGACTGCAGGGGCTAAAGCTGGAATGGGACAATGAACTGCAAGATGCAAATGGAGCAGAACTGATCCAAGGGAGAGAGCCCGGGAGCGCTGGTGCATTTTGGGGCCATTTTGGTTCATCTTGGGTGCAGCCCTGGCTGGGCTCTGGTGCTGCCCAAGGTGGATCCATGGAGGAGATGCTTTGAATCAATCCCTGCTTGATTCTTTAGCTCTGTCCAGCCTCTGCTCTAGGGCAGCCTGCACAAGGCATCAATGCTTTTGACCTTCCATTGGTTAATAGTAACCATTAACACCTCCTTTAACAAAGTATTTACAGATTTCACTTATTGCCTCTCATATAGTCAGAGAAACAAAATCAAAAGGATTTTTAAAAGGAAATACAAAGCCTATAAAAGGTCTCTTTGTATTTTGGGACATGGAATTCAATGTGGCTTGTCACAACAACCACCTGTGTGCTCACAGGTTGGTGACCTGCAGGTCATTAAAATTGAAGAGGCCCATTCAAGGCAGCATCTCTTACCTCTGTTACAACTGTGCACTCTCTCACAATATAGGTGTTTATTAAGGAGAAATGCATACCTGAGAGAGATGATAATGAGCTGTACTACCACAGACCCACTTTTTATCCATTAATTATTTAGTGTATCCACAAGAAGACTAAACATCTAGACCTATTAGGTACCCACTATGTGTATGAAAAGTATAACAGTTACTTGCCAGCTGCATACCTTACTCTGGAAAATCATCCTCATTATAAAATATTTATTTCTTTGTATATATATAAATTAATAGAAACAGCAAGGCTTGCAAAAGGACCTAGTGGAGAGAATACCAAAATACTAAACACAATGCTACAGCACAAACAACAAAAACCTGCACAAAAGTTCTCAGTATATATAGCACTGACATCAGTTAGAAATATTTATGCAGTAAGACCTAAAATGCCAGACCAAAGGGAAGTGCTTGGTTTCATAGTTTCCATGCAGACATTTTACACCTGTCACCTTGCTGCCTTTTTGGCAAACTCACCAGGTGCCCTGAGCCCCTGTGGGATGCTGCTGTGGGAAACACAGCCCCACCAGCAACAAAACCAGCTCAGCATGGCTGAGGGGAAATGAGAGCTAACACATTGTCTGATGGCAGTCTTGGGTTACAATCAGGAGGAATAAAAACTATTCATGGAGACACGTCAGAGGTAAGCCAAGCAGGCTGATACAAATGAGTGCATTCTACAGTTACACAGCAGATAAAGATAGGCTTTGTAAACACCCTAAGTGCATTTATGATTTACTAACCCCTTTGCATTAGTTAATTGCTGTCTTTATTTTCCAAAGTAAACAGCTTTTTTCCTAATGAATCATGATTCAAGTGAACTAAAATTATGACTGAAATTAAACTGACAAGATATCTATTTTTAGACCTTCTGCTGGTCTTGATTTGAATTACAAGTTAGGCAGGCTTTTTTTCTCTCAAGACCAAGTTCTTTCATTTAAATTTGGCAAGTGTCATGAAAATTATGTATAATTTAAAAAAAATCTTTAAGTTTGGATACACATAGGTCAGTTTTCCAATTGCTGCATCATCCAAAACCTTAGTGGAAAACCTCACAGACTTGAAGGACTCTGAAATCAAATATGAACGTTATTTAATCAGATTGGTGTGGGACATGGAAACCTCAAAGATCTTTCCTTACCAGCCACAGTTCTTACAAATGCATGCAGAAATGGAAGAGTAACACTTATGTGTATCCTTACGTATCTGCTGTCTGAAAAATGAACAGTTTTACATGGAATAGTCTCCCAAGAAAGATGCATGCTAGCTGCTAGCACCAGAGCTCCTGGAAGATTAAACTTCACTTATTAAAAATTATCATTTATTTTAAGTGCAGACTGCAAAATACTTGAGGCTTCTGATCGAGTGGAGTAGGGAAACACCTCCAAATCTGTATTTGCAAAAATACTCAGAGCTCCTGAACCATATTGGTTTGAAAAACAAGGAGAATCATTTCTCCCTGAAATGAAAAATGGGAACCACCACCATGGTTTTCCTTTTCCAATCAAAAATGGATGTATATAAAATAAATAAACACATACAGTAAAGTTGCTCATGAGACTTTGGATCTCATTCTGCTTCAAATGTTTCTCCTTATGTCTTTTCTGTTGCATAAATTCCGTTGCATCAATTGAGCTAGCACTTCACTATCTGCCAGATAAAACCCACAAAAAAAATAAAAAGTACATCAGTGCTTCTCATGCACATTTTTAATTTCTTTCTTAAGACATTGTAAATGTCTCAGGAAAACCCTGGAGTCTAACTGGCAACAGGTAAACCTTGTAAGGAATGCTTTATGGTTTATGACCCGTAACAGGAACTCCAGGTGTGGAAAAGACATATTTGTAGGCAGGAAAAAAAGGAAATAAAGCATGGAATATCCTTCCATTTCAAGTCAGAGTTCATATTCTGACAACATACCCCTTTTACAATTCATGAAATAGGGTTATTGCTGCTTTTGTGTGTGTCCATAGCAATTAGAAGTGTTAATCAGTGTGCTTGGTACATTTTAATTGTAAAAACAAAACAAAACAAAAAAAACCAGAACAAGACAAAATTGTGCCCTTCCCCGAGGAACACACACATACAAGATACAAGATGAAAAAAACTACCAGCAGAAGAAATTCAGAGAGGAGTTTCTCAGGGACCTAAAAAATGGGGTTTATGCTTTGCTCATTAAGAACACACACTATGCTGAAGTCACTAAAAGAACATATGCCTGGCACATTCTTTTCCTGCAATGCAGAATTAACAGGAGAAAGAAAATACTGGTGCATCACATTGTATGTGAGTGCTTATACCTATAGCATGCTAAAAAAAGAATGCTTGAGGCAAGCTGTAAGCCCTACATGACAGATTGTGCAAAGTCACATGCCAGGTTTCCCTTTTTAGAAGTACAGAAATAAAAAGTAAAGAAAGAGGGGGAGAAAGCCACAAGGACTGAAGTCACTAGAGGCTTGCACAGCCTTACATCTCCTGCTTTAGGGGGTGATTATGAAAACTCCTCTGGGCAAAATGAATCCATGATGCCATTAAAGCCATGGGAACTATCTCCTGATTTGCATGGGCTGTGGTTTTACTGAGGGCATTGAGGGACCCATGCACACTGGAGCAGGAAATGAACCACAGAAAGGTCTGCAAAGCAATCATCAATAATTAATGCTTTTTTCCATTGAATTTTCAACTCCCATACCATATTATAAAGACAGAGACCACAAAAAAAACATGGTCAAACACTATAACTTGACCAGAGGAAAAGGAAAATACACACTGTGTTCAGTACTGCTAGTTCTGATATTATCTCATGGCTGTGATCTCATGCCCTAGAGCAGAGGCTGGGCAGGGCTAAAGAATCAAGCAGGGATTGATTCAAAGCATCTCCTCCATGGATCCACCTTGGGCAGCACCAGAGCCCAGCCAGGCCTGCACCCAAGATGAACCAAAATGGCCCCAAAATGCACCAGCGCTCCCGGGCTCTCTCCCTTGGATCAGTTCTGCTCCATTTGCATCTTGCAGTTCATTGTCCCATTCCAGCTTTAGCCCCTGCAGTCCCACCCTGCTTGTTTTTCTCTCTGCAGCCCACGGGGTTTGTGCTCTTGGGGCTGAGATTGGGATCATTTGTCCTTGGTGCCCAGCTGGAGCAGGAATTGTTTTGTCTCCCTGCTCTGTGCACAGAGCTCACCATCCCTGAATGTGAAGCTCAGACCCACACACTAAAGCAGCACAGAATGTGAGAAATATAAAAACTGAAAGCTGAGGCATCAGTTGGACATCATGGACTGAGCTACCCTGTGCAGTCACAAGGAGCCCAGTGACAGGAGCAGGTAGGAAGTACTTAGGAGCAACTCAGTCCATAAAATCCAACACCTTGCTTTTTTAAGCAAGAGACACCTTATGACTCACAAATCACTATTAAAAAGCATTAAAAAAATCATTATTTTTAATACAATTTCTTAGGGAAGGCATTTTTCTGAGGCAAGCTATATTTTGCCACTAGCATGATACTTACAAAAAACCATGGTTTTTAAATAAGTAACAATTTTCAAATGAGACAAATATTCTGGATACTTATATAGTTGGTTATACTACAAAATTATTGTTAGTTATACTATTATTGTTGGTTAAACTATTTTACTATAACTCTATGGTAGATTATATTATTAAATTTGTGTCTATAAAGTGTTTCATAGGTCTTTTAGGCATCTGGAAGGCTGTCACTCAATATCCCTGACTTCAATATTCTCATTAATCAATATGAGAATATATATGTACCCAATATCTCATGTATCCACTGAGAAAATTTAGGGCTCAAAATGTAGAACTGGTCACAGGATCAGATTATTCCTGAAATAGAATAATTTACTACTTAACTAACTCATATATAATACAATAAAATTCTCACATCAAAGAAAACCTCTGTGGGAAAGAAGGCAAGAGGCTTTTGCAAGCCACTGTGCTTTGATTTGGATGGAGATTTTGACCACATTCAAGTTTGAAAGCGTTAACATAAAAGCTGTTATTCTTAGAAACTGCATGTCTGCCCACTGAAATGACAGTTACTGGCACGTGGAACCCTTCATTGTTTTGTTCTGGCTTTGGCTTGGGTTTCATCTCTCTTTGTAGGGTGGCAGACTGTTCTGCTTTTGTGCGCAGTAAAAATGTGCCTTTGGAAGAGCTTGTTCTCTCCTGCCAGCCCATCACATCTGCTCACCTTGGTGACCAACCAACCAACACTGGCGATGGATCTGAAATGGCTGGATCGGCTTCTTTTCAATGGAAAAAAGGCAAACACCAGTTTATGACAATAGCAATCAGAGTTTCATGGCTAACACATTGAAGAGCTGATTTATCATAAAATAAAGGAATGTGGAATGAATTTACTTGGGACTTAAAGCAGATTTACTTATTTAAGTTTGACTCCAAATTTACTCCACTTTCATGCCATTGCACAATCATCAGGCCCTCTGAACACCAAAACAAAGCTTGTCATGAAAAGTCAATAGTGTGGGCACTTTCTAACAGCCATTTCCAGCTAAATCATAAGGAAATAAGTTTGGCTTAAAAATGAATTACCTGGAACCAAGCCATAGGGCATGATTTCATGCACAAATTTCAGAGGTATAAAAAAAAGCAATACAAAATCTCTTCAAATTGACAAAATATGCTTTCACCACACAGAATATATGGCATAAATAAATCAACAGGGTGTACTGTATTAATTCTGAATACATAGCATTTTTGAGTATTTAGCAGAATGATTGCTAAATGAGGAATTGCAATACTGCTTCTTGCCTGTTTGCCTCCTGCCTTCCTCCTCTACTGCTGGCAGAGTCAGGTAAAAGCTGTAACAGAGGAACTGAACATGGCTTCACTAAAGCAACCCATGCTCACATTCCTGAATGCTTAAATGCAGCCAACCCTTCCTTTTAATACAAAAAAAAAAAGGAGTTATAAACTAGAATTCAGTCACCTCTGCTTGTAAAGCACCAATAGAGAGAAACCAGAATCCCAAATAATGTCTTTGGGTGATAGCATAACACAGAGTATTTGAGCTGCCACTGATTCCCTGGAGATGAAGGGACAGAAAGTCCTTCCTATTACCATGGGGATTTGATGAGAAATAAGGGGAGCAAGAGATGTCAGAAAACACACACATTTTCAAACATGTCAAAGAGTTCTAATGCCAGCTTTTCCAGGTGTCACCAGCTCACCATTCTACAGACTCTCCACATGCACTCTTCATCATTCAGAGAGACTTCTGTACATCTCAAGGAATTCACAGGAGCTTGGAGCTAAATCTGCACTAAGACACTGAATGCACAAACAGAACAATCTCCAAGTTTTTCCTCTTGGTAAGCAAGCAGACTATGTGCCTGTAAAGCAGTCACAAGAGAGCTAACACTGTCCTGGGGTATTGCAGAAAAAACTCAGCTGGGGGGTTCCAGGCACAGCATGACCCAAAAAAGATTCATTAATTGCTTTAACACTTAGGGTGAACCAGAAACTACAGAGCTTCAACAGGAATTACAGAAAAAAAAATATATATAAATATATGAAAAATATATATATATAAGAAAGGATCAGGTAAGAATTTCATTTAATTGTTAGTAAGAATTTCATATTCCACCTCAGGACATTCCACTCAGGAATATTCCACTCAGGTAGAATAACTCCACAAATCTGGGTGAGCAATGTAACAGTAAAAGCAGCAGTTCAACTGTATTGGACATGGGTCCACTTGGATTTAAAAGAAGCTACAGCTGGAAACAAAGATATTTAGAAGCCATATGCTGACACAAGGAAGTCACAGGAGGTGAGGATTTGAAATGAGGGTTCTGCTCTCATCTCTGCTATCTATGTGCAGCCTTGAACAAGTCTGTACCTTTCAGGAGTTTGTGCTCCTGCTGCCTTACACTGCCCATGGTAAAACCCAGGCTGCTCTGTGATGGCTCAGCACACACAGCCCTTGGCTTCTCTAAGGCCTCCTCACTTTATTGATTATTTACTTTATTTTAACAGAGAGCACCATTGATAAACACCAGTCAGAAGGGATTTCAGAAGCCCTTGACCATGCAAAGCAAAGGACTGTGTTCAAGTAACCACTCATATCAGTGGCTCTAGGTCTTGATGTTATTTACAGGAGTTTTAGACATAACTATGCTTTCTCACAAGGTTTAAAACAAAACACAAGAAAAGCATATCATCTCTGTGAAGGAGAAATTACAAGAGCCACAACCCCCCATATTTTACAGAATTTTAAAGTCCTTGGATCATTTTTTATAAATCTGTGGGAACAGAAGAACTTCCTGGCTGGCTATTCCATGGTGATTTAGTTTATCTGGCAGCTGCTTGCAAGAGTTAGAATTCCAAGAAATCCAGTTAAAAATAAACAACTGCTCAGTAAAGAAATATGTCAGGGGATACAGGTGACAGGAGAAGTTTGGAAAAGCTAAACCTGGACAAAAGGGCAGTAGTTGGAGATACCAAATCAAGCCTGAGTCAGTAAAAAGGTGATAGAAATTTCTGAACAGGGAGTTATACATTTTGTGTGATGAGCTGATACTTGAGAGAAAAAAAAAAACAAACAAAAACAACCCAAACACATTTGAGTCCAATGTGCAATAAACTAATAAAAAAAAAGCCAAAGTTATAAGAGGAAGAAAAGTTGGCAGACAAAAGACAAGATGCAGCCAAGAAGAAAAGAGAAGTGAAGCAGAGATAAGGCAAAGGTAAATTAGAAGTTCCATCAATGTTAAGTCAGTCAGCAGTTGTTGGTCTGTGAAGCCCAAGGGATGTGTTGATACTTTAATGACACAGATTGAAAAATATGGCATATTTCTTCTTTAGACAACATTTTTTTCTTCTTTATATGGTATATATATATAAAAAAAAAGCCAAAGGTAAAATATCAGTGTACACGGATATGCAGAAAAGTTGGCAGAAAAAAGACAAGATGCAGCCAAGAACCTGGAAGAGAAACAGAGCTAAGGCAAAGGTAAATTACAAGTTCCATGAATGTTATAGTCAGTCAGCAGCTGTTGGTCTGTGAAGACCAAGGGATGTGTTGATACTCCAATGACACAGATTGAAAAATATGGCATATTTCTTCTTTAGGACAACATTTTTTTGCTTCTCTATATTCTTAAATAATTGAGAAATATAGCTAGAAAGAAACTGGCACCTTTTTTTTGTTGCTGTAGATTTCTAAATAAAGACCAAAACAAATCCAGAATCTCCAGTTCAGTTTCCAGATCTAAAGTATCAGCAGCAACCTCCAAGCTGTAATTACTCTCTTGCTTGCTGCTTTGCTTCCTTCTCCCTGTCTGGGCCTGGATCTGGGTGACAGAGGGTGGAGTCTGGAGTTTTCCATTGCATCCCAGAAAGGTGGAGTTTTTAGCTAAATTGCTCTTAGTGGATGGTATTTTCCTTCTCCCCAAAAGCCAGCCCAAAACATGGAAAATAATTCATGTTGTGGGACAGACAGCCAGTGTCTCAGTAGTGCACAATACAGTCAAGGCAAGGAGGGTTAGAAAAAGAAAATAATGCAGCTGGGAAAGATAAAGTAGAATTGCCTGTTCCACTGCAGCAAGAAAGCTGGAGGTTAAATATAAGAGCTAAGTTAAGACATGCAGGAAAGTAAGAAACTCCTAATTACAGCCAGAGGTGACCTGGGTCACAGAATCAGCTCTAACAAGGGAAAGGGACAGATCCAAGCCCTGATGGCTGAGTAATACCATTACTTGAATTCTCAAGAGTTATCCTTCAGGACTCAGAGCTACGTGTGCACAGAATCATTCAAGCTCATCTTTTATCCTGCCAAAACCATAGGTGAAATATCAGTTTTTTTCACGTGAGGCAACTAAATTAAATTCAATTGATTTCAAACATACATTTTGCTTTTGGGTGTGATACTGCAAGCATGGACCTGAAGTTAAACAGCATATGATTCAAGAGAGGCAAGGATGAAAAATTGGAGTTACAACAAGTTAAAATGAGATGAGAAATCTGGTAGTTTCTCTATTAGTGCCTTTAGAGGGAAACATGCAGAAAGAGAACATTCCTGTGTTCTCAGTCTGACAGGCAGCCGTGTCAAAGCTCACCTGAAAAAGACTGAAATCTCTGGATCATCTGGTTTTCCTTCTCTCTGTGAGCCCATCACACTCCTAAAGAGGTATCCAAGACAGAGAAACAAATGCCAAAACAATCACCTTGAGAAAGGAATAGTTTTTTCTTGAGGTCGCTTCATGGGCCATCTAAGTGCAGGAAAAGCATAAAATGCAAGAAGATACTTCCATGTGCCTTAAATTAAAGCCTGGCACTTTTACATCATGACAGTTTTTCATTCACAGTGAAACAAGTCCTAAAAATCACTATGCCAAGGAAAAGAAAGCGAGGAAAATTTACCAAGTTATTCATTTGCATGGCATGAGAATGACATGAGAAAGAGTAATGAGAAAAAGTACATGAGTAAAATGACCTGACAAAAAGGAAAGCATCTTCCCACTTCCTTTACACATAACAGAGTGTGTCCAAATGTTCTCTGCTTTCCTCAGCTGTGCTAATTATCACCCATCTACTCAGTTTTTCTGCTCCCTTGTAAATATCTAGTATTAGCCAGAGACACACATCTGCATCAGTAGGGCCTTTACAATAAAAGCCATCCAATTATTTCAAGTGCATTTATTTAGCATTCCACCAACATCTGCTTCCCTGCTTTAAAACCAACCCTGCATCACCCCAAGGATGATAAAAACAGGAAAACAGAATATATGAGTGTGTGAAAAAACAGTGCAAACATACAAGGAATGACCAGCTATGAATGCACATGAGCCTGGTCTGAACTACTTCACTCATGAAAGATAAGCATTGTAAGAAGGATTCTTTGTTTCTTAAATAACAAGGTTAGTCTAATCTGCATTTAGAAAAAGTTCATCACCACTTTTTATGGCTGTTGAATATCCACATGCTTGCCTGCCATTTCTTGGAATAGATTTTGCTCAGATTTGATTCTATATGGTTTATAACAAAATTTAAGCCTCTCTTGGATGCTTGTTTTAATGCTATTGTTAAAGCAGCTTATGACTCTAGAGATCCTGAGCATGGAAATTGCTCCTACAGGGAATCCTCCTTGAATTTTTGAATTAGGTGAAAATAAGAGGAGGCCCGGAGAAGCCACCTCAGCAATGGAACTGCAGCTTTTGCCTCCCCTTTTCCTCACACAGTTGTGCTTCCACCTTGTCCAACAGGCCAGCTGAGATGCCATGGAAGCCACTGCCATCCCCCATCAAGCCTACCTCCTCACCACTGAAATGAAAAATAAGGAAGGTGTAAAGAGACAGATGAATAGGAAAAGAGAAGGAGTAATAAAAGTGCTACCACCATAATTCATATTTTTTAAGCAATCTCATCTCTAAGATACTTCTAATAAAAGAGAGGAGCATATTCCACCTCAAGAAAAAAAAAAAAAGAGGAAAAATTACTGTTTTCCTAGACTGCCATTTTCTCAGGTTTCTGCTTTTCTTTAATTAACATCATGCAAAGATCTTGACTTGTGCAAAACAAGTAAGGTTAATCCTACGTGAAGCATTCCTAGCAAGCTCTGTGAATTTTCTTTTCTCTACAAGTGTAAACTCTGCAGGAAATTACAGTGTGGTGTTACAAGTGGTGGGAGAACCATAAAGGAGGGCTTTTCAGGGCTGGTTTAAAAGGGTTTAGGTCCCACTCTGTTTCAAAACCTTAGGATTCTGCAGAATTTTTATGCTCTAGTTTTGTATCATGCACACGCTGGACAGTGAGGATATATAAAATATGCTGTCCATTTGTTTTAGTGTAATAGTTCTGTGCTGGAAGCTGCAAAAAGGAACATTTCCAGGGTCTCTGTCAGCAACTGTAGGTGCAAGGACAAAAGTTGTGGCCTTCAACCCCACAGGGAATAAGAGTCACATTTTAACACAGCATTCTAGTGAGTATCAGCTGCAGAGATAGAAAATGTCCCCTACATTCATTAAATTAAAACTTTTATATCTATTGGAAAGTCATCTAACAGCTTAGCTGGTTCTTAAATTCTTGCTTGGCTATGAAAAGTCTTTTGAGACTTAAAATCACACACCCATCCATAAATCACAGTTAGACCAACAGAAATTATTCACTTGCCTCTCAAACACAGCCTTTAAAAGAGACCTTTAGTTTGTTCTTAGTATGACCATCATGTCCATCTTTTCACAGTCCCCCTTAAAAGCTTTTAACTTTAAAATTTTATTTCCATGAACGGGGTGCTACCCCAAATTCTTGGAAATGCTGTGCTGCACAGCTCTGTATCAAATGCTCCCCTAAGGGCACACAGTGACCCCATCCCTCTGATACTTTCTTCTGGCATCTGCAACAAAAGATCATCTAAGAGCAGTGAAAATTAATGTGAAAAATACCATGAACAGAAAAATCACATCAAATTGAAGTGTCTTATATAATAGCAAGTGTTCTGTGTTTCAAGCAGTGGGCTGGAGTATGTTGGAACTCTGAACATTATCCTGGGGGTGGAGAAAGAAGGAGACACAGCTCCTGTAAAGGCTGTACTTTTTATCCCGAGAAATTCAATGCAAGGAGGTCAATCTATTTTATATAGTCTGCATATTAAATGCTTCAAATATCACATAATCTATCAGTTCAGAGGAATCAGAGTATAGGACTTCAAAAAGCACCAGATGGCAAACAGGAGTATACAGATTAAGAGAAAATATTCTAATTCTGTCATCTTCTGTTCATCAAATGAGAATGCTAATTTCACGCTTATTGCTATATTTATGGCCCAAGATGATAATTTCTGATCACGTTTTCTGTTCCTAAAATGTGATCAATTAGCACCCTTCTCACTGAGAAAGCTTTGCTAAATACATAAGAAGACAAAGGTATATCCTTAGTCACTTCATTAGTGACTTGATATTTTAAACAGTCAGTGGAAGTGAGGGGTTTTTTCTCATCATCTCCTTTCAGAAAACTCGTTGGATTTTCCCCCTTATTACAGTTAATGGCAGGCAGATTCCCAGCAGAAGAAGCACATGATGTGAACCCTTTTTTTTTCAGCTCCCAAATAAGCCAGCCGTGTTTTCAATGAAAGCAGAACACTATCAGGCCTGTGGAAAAACGTGTGGAAAATAGCATAAACAGACTGCACTGTTTAGGCTGGAAATAAGAAACAATCTGGGAATTCTTTCCACAACTATGTGAGATTTTCTGTGTCTTTTTCATCTATTTTGTGGTCATCTTTTCTGTGTCTTTTTCATCTATGCTGTGGAGTGGGTTTTTTTGCTTCCTAAGTGTCCAATTATTTCATGTACATTCACAGACACTTCCAGCTACTGGTGACTGAAACAGATATAAGGAGTCTCTCTCTCTACATAGTTTATCATTTTTATGTTTTATGTTAGTTTATCATTGGCATAATCATAGAATCCCAGAACAATTCAAGCTGGAGAGGACCTTGAGAGTCCAAATCAGGCTGAAATCAGGGTAAACCAAGAGATTAAACCAGATTATTCAGGACTTGACCCACTCAGCTCTTGAAAACCTCTAAGGACAGAGACTGCAAAGGCTGAAATAATATGGCTAATGATGTGCATTATATGCTATTTTCTTTCCTCCCTGCTTGACCCCTAAATTGACAGAGAAAAACATAAAAATCTCCAGTGGGAATGTATAGGGATATATGAGCACACACACAGAGTAAAATATTCTCTCATAAATGGATTCAAAATGCTTTCTGCCCCCACAATATATTTTGGTTTCTATAAGTTTACTACTGTATGAGGTGAATAAACGGACAAAGGAATATGTGATGTTTCTAGGAATGAATATTAATTGATATCTTGGCAATTACCAAAAAGGAGGATTCCTGAGTGGCATCAGTGTATGTGTTAGCCCTGGGTCAGTGTGAGAGGGAAAAAGTATTTCTGCTCAAAGGCTGAGAAAAAATGTTTTGCATTTCCACACCTCAGAGGCTGTTTCCATTTTAACAGGTACCTCAGTTTCCTTAGCTACACACTGGTAAGCATCAACATCTGCTGTCCAAAACCCATATATTCATCTGAGATTTCATGTGGGAAATCCAAGCAATTTTAAGTTAGATGAGTGTAATACAAAATACTAAAACTGATTCTTAGTAGCTCTCAAGGGAAACATTCTAATCAAGTGAGAATATCTTAGGTCGAGTGTGCTTGTACCCAAAAAGCTACAGCAGCTTTAAGCTAATTTCTTAAGTAGCTTTCTTTACTGTAAAGAGTCCTTAGCACAGCTTTCATTACTCATTATTTCATTTATTTCCTACACCACATCTCTTGCTGAATTGTCTCAAATCTCCACTAAAAGACATGATTAACCCTGTTTGATTTCTCCTTGCTCTGCTCCTCTTCCCAGGAGCACTGTCACAAACACAACCTGGCTAACAAGAGGGAGCAGGAGAAGGAGTCCAGGCACATGTGGTGCTGCTTGTTTTGGCTGGAGAAGAAGCATTTCTAGGTTTTTGAGCAAAATGTAAGGCAAGCTGTTAACATCCATTCCTCCTAGGACAGCCTGTTGCACAGATATTGTGCCAAAATAAAATTTAACAGTGTTAATCCGGTATTGCTATAATCCTGGAATTATATGTTGCTTGCAAAACAACATGCACAGATTTCTAAGCTATCATTTATAAACTATTTATTTGAATTAAATGAAAACTGCCTCAATATCTTTCAGGGATATTGCTATTTAAGGCTACTGAGCATAATACTCAATTTATACTTCTGTGGTCTCCTATGGTTAATGTTCTAGGGGTCTTCATTTGCATTACATTGCTATTGCTGCGAGAGGATATGATGGGTCATTAATATGAATAATTATCACTTATGTACTATTAAATCTTGCATGGGATTATACTTGGATTTTAAGAGTAGCCAGTAGTATTTTACTAATATTCTATTGTCTCCCACAGTAAATTTATCCCCTGCTTACACTCAAAGATGCTTGATTAACAAATATAATTTGTTCAACTGACAGTCCTCTGAGACACTGAAAAACAACTACATCTCTTAAAACCACTTGCAGAACAGTTTTTCAATGAGATAAAAACAGATCATCTTATTAAATCTTTATGGTCATGAAGCTCACCAAACTAAACTATTTCAGGAGTAAGAAATGTGAAGGCATCCTCAAAAGAAAAACAAAAGCTACCTGATCCCAGAAAATTATCTTTTTCTTTCAGTCTCCAAGTAGCAAAGGCAGTAAGTTTCAAGCACATATTCCCATATTAACATTATCTATATTGATATTATGTATATTTATATTAATTTTATTTATTTTACATTTATAGTAGCATGATTTATATTATCTATATTTATGTTTATATTATTTATATCAACATGTTAATTACAAAAACACAGACTGGGAGAGAGTTTCTGCAAACCCTACTTCCACTTGGCAATACTTACACACAGAGTTCCTCAGACTTATGACATTTTAGCACAATATAACACATGCTTGAAGTGTTTCCTCTTCTTCTATGATTCCATGGTATTTCCAGCTCACTTCCCCAGAAGAGATCTTATTGTCTATTCTAAGAGAATTTAGGGAAAATTCTTACATAAGGACCAACTGCCTAAAAATATTTCACCTGCCTCAAAAATAAGCAATAATAGTTATGAACAAAAGAATGTTTTTAAGGGCAACAGTTTCCAAAAATTTACATGCGACATTATGATCTTAAAAATAAAGTAGGATAAAATTAACAGCTATCATCTTTGAAAAGGAAAACTAATAGTTCCTTTGGGAGCAAAAAATTTGGGAGCAACAGATTTTCAATTCATATGAACATATGAACAGTGAAAATAACTCTGCCTTTTAGGAGCAGAAAAACTTACTTGTTGAAACAATAATTAGCAGAATCTGAATTAAAACAGGCTCACTGGCTATGGAGGCTTGAGCACCTGGCTGAAATAATCAACTCCTCCTGGCAGACATAAATTGAACAATTTCATTAGGTAAAGGAAGCTTCTAGCATGTTTTAGCTAGGGTGGAAACTCCTTCTCCAGCTATCCGTGTTTCCCTTGAGTGCCCAAGGCATTTAGCAAATTTCTAAACACAAGCTTGCCATGACAACTGCCTGACAAATTAAAAATGCATAGTTTGAAATTGGGTCTCTCAATGCTGTCATTGATCAACTCAAAATAGAATGTCATTATCTCCTGTTAGATTATTCTCCTGCTAATTTGACTAATCACCAGCTCAAAGCCATGGACCAACAGGCAAGAAAACACAAACTATGTATGCTCTGATAATTTTGAAGGAGGGATGACAGGCCCTCCAAAACCAAACCTTCCAAAACCAAAAGCTTCCAAAATGCCAATTCCAGGAGCAGCCAGCAGAGCTGCTGAATAACAGGTGCAGAATAGAACAACCTGACAGGAAATGCAGGGTGATGCACAAGCCACAGGGTGCCTGGACTGTGCTTCCCAGCCAAGGCAAATATTCAGGGAAAAAGTTGTAAAGGCAATTCTGTGACCAGCAAAGACAGAGGTCTTGAGCACAGAGCTCATTGGACTGATCCAAGTGGGAAATTGTCAATTGTTTGCTTCTATCCTGTCAAGGAAAGCAGAATTTTGTGAATTTTTCTGGGAATTAACTAAGATTACAGCTCAACCTTTTCATTTGTGTAAACCAACAGAATGTATCCTCAAACTTTACAGAATGTATCATCAAACTTTATCTACTTGAGCTAAAAGAAAAACATGATGGTCTCTCCAGATGATCAGAGAAAGGAGACAAAAGAGTTCCTTATGTGTTCATCCATCACATTCATGAGTCCATTCCACACATGGATCCCTCAGTCACTAAAGTAAATACCATTTGGTGCTCCAGACCTCAATGTAAAGCCCAGGGAGGACTCCAGTTAGTGGCTGCTACCAGGAGGAGCCAGTCAGGAGGGATGGCTGGGACACACTCACCTCTGGAGGCACTGAGTGACTTCACTGCATGGCAGGGGACATGCAGGCCTCTGAGAAAAAGGAAATCAAACTGATATTTCAGTATTAAACCAGTTACACATATTAGAATGAAGCCTCAGCTTTCAGCTTTTCTATTTTTCCCATTCTGTGTTGCTTTAGTGTGTGGGTCTGAGCCTCACATTCAGGGATGGTGAGCTCTGTGCACAGAGCAGGGAGACAAAACAATTCCTGCTCCAGCTGGGCACCAAGGACAAATGATCCCAATCTCAGCCCCAGAGCACAAACACCGTGGGCTGCAGAGAGAAAAACAAGCAGGGTGGGACTGCAGGGGCTAAAGCTGGGATGGGACAATGAACTGCAAGATGCAAATGGAGCAGAACTGATCCAAGGGAGAGAGCCCGGGAGCGCTGGTGCATTTTGGGGCCATTTTGGTTCATCTTGGGTGCAGGCCTGGCTGGGCTCTGGTGCTGCCCAAGGTGGATCCATGGAGGAGATGCTTTGAATCAATCCCTGCTTGATTCTTTAGCTCTGTCCAGCCTTCAACACGAATCAAGAATTATGGATAAGCAAAATAATGAAAAGAAAATTGATTCAGCTCTTCATTTGGTGAAAATTACCAATTTCTGGTCTCTGTGTTCATTGCTTAACATGGGTCTGATATGAAATAAGGGATAGGTAATCACAGCTGAGACCGGGAACAATTTTGCTCCAATATCTCCAATGCACAAAGCAGCAGGAAAGTACCAGAGGCCAAATTAACTGCTAAGAACTTCATACTGATGGTCCCCAGCTCTACAGCAGCAGAACACAACCACAGCCTTCTCTGCAGTTCCAGCTGTTGGGGACTAAACTGCAGACTGTGCTGAAACTGCTGCCTCCTGTCCTGCAGGTTTACTTCGTTCTGGAAAAGCCTGCAGGGATCTTTAACACTTGCAGTCAAAGCAAGGTTTTTTACTAGGGACCTGTGAATAATTATTCCTATAGTTAATTGACCAAACAGCATTGTTAAAAAGAAATTCAATGTACTCCAGAATTTTATTTTTTCCTATTTGCTGATTAAATTAAAAAGGAGGGAATAAAATTTATTTTGATGTATAGCACCCTCATTCAATATAAAGTTATATTTAACAGATTCTCATAATTTTCATTATCCTTTGTACCTCCTGAAAATTGTCAGTCTCAGATGTCCCTGTCCTTTTTCTCCTATTTCATATTCTCCACTCTGAAGGGATTAACTTCTAAACTTACAAAGCCAAACTTGAGTATTCTCCTCCTAAATATTTCCTTCTTGAAACACTTCTTCACAAAACTGACATATTTCCTCCTGAAACTTTTATAAAAAGAAAGTAGCAGAAAATAGTTCTATTAGTGTCAGAGAAACTACCCTGTGAGCATATCATGTAAAGCTTATGGAGAATTTAGCTCATAATTATTAAAACCCTGTCTTTGTCACAGTTACAGAAGTAAAAAGGCTTCGATTCCAAAAGAGTATCCCTCTGTGATGTTGTATCCACAAACATATAAATTAAACTAAGGATGAAACCAGACCATGATCACTGCAGAAACTGCAAGGCTGTCAAATGTGTAAAGCAATTCTTCAGAGGTACAGTGCTGCAGCTTGTCATGGCAACTCCTCTCACTCCTTCCCACTGATTTTTGGCAAGCATTTCTAATTTTTTAAGCAATTTTACTCTTTCTCTCGTAGCCTTTCCCCCCCCCCCCCTTCACACAGTATGAATGATATTACCAGAAAAGTGAAGAGTCTGCCAAAACATCAGTCTGCAGCCACTTCAGACAGAAGACTGAAGACACACCTAGCCCATAAACACTGTAATGCTGATGTTTTCACAAGCACAGCAGTCTAGCTGGCAATAAAAGCTCATTTTTTTCCTGCAGAAGACATTGTATGTTGTTGAGCTATTGATGTTTACTGAAAAGCTTTAGACAAGACCCTGTTTTAAAGCTCTGAGAGTCTATAATCTCTATTACTCCTGCAGGAAAATTTTATGCCAACAGTCTCCAATTATCCTTGCTTTCTAAAGTCCCAGCTTGCTGCCCCTCCACCTTTCTACAGCCAAAGCACACAGGTGCTCTGATTAGAACAGGAGGATTCCTAAGATTAGGCTCCCAGAGCATCTTTAGTAGAAGGATTTATGGAAAAAGGCAGTCTTCTCCATCTGCACTGCAGCCACAACTTGTTCCACTCCTCCTATCTGTTCTTCTCCCCAAACTATGCCACACATGCCATGAAAATTCCACAGTGCCTGACTGCCCCCCAGTTCAAGTTCTGAGTCTGCAGCCCCTCTAACTCAGTGCCAGAAATGTCTCTGGGACAAAGCATGGTGCATTAAATAATGGTGAAACCTGCTGGCAGGATTCTAAGTCAGCTCATAGGATTTCTCCCTCCCTTGGAACCATCTGGGGGTTTGCTGCCCAGGAGCAATTGTCCTGAGTGTTTGACCAAGCAGTTCAAGGCAGCACCAATGTGCCATTTCTCTGGGATCAAAAACAGGGAGTGGAAAAATTGAGTTTTTACACCTGCCTCTGGCCACTTTGTGAAGCCCATGAAACACTCCTGTGTGTTTAGTGGGTACAAATGGTTGTGGGTCTCCCACAGCTGCTCCTTCCCCACAGGAGCTGGGATTGCTCCCAGGGATGGCTCTGCTCCTTAGGTCAGGTGGCAAAGGTAATGCCCCAGGATCTGCAATTCTGACTCAAGCAGCTCCAAACATTTAAGGACACAGGGCATTCCTGACTGCTGCAGAACCAAAAAGGGCCAATGTCACAAGGTCTGTGACCAGAATTTCCTCAGACTAAATATTCTACCAATGTGCTTCCTCTCTAGCCTGTACTGTGCACCTCTAATAAGAGTAACACAGCTGCTGCCTTTGAACAGAGTCAGAGCTCAGACCTTGCCTTTTGTGTTTCCTTTTGCTCTTGCACAGGAAACAGAAGAAAAAATTTAGATTAGCATTCCAGACTGTACAGATCATAAGCAACAAGTGGGTGAAAATCCATTCCCAGAGTGCTGCCACAAGGTGCTGCATATGAAGCATTCCTTAGTGAGTCTATGGCTGCCATTCCAAATATTTCCTTATTTCTCCTTATGGATAAAAATGTTACAGAAATCTAAAACCAATAAAAGGGCAAATAATTATACTGGAGCCTAGGTTTGAAATGTAAATTTTCCTCTTTTGCAAACATGTAGTAAATAAAAGACTGTGTGGTCAGGCACAATAGTTGTATATCTTAAGGAACTGGGGAACACAACCTGCAGTTCCTTAGCAAACACACAGCAGTAGAAATCAGGATAGAGATTAAATTAGACAGCAGTGACCAGAACTGAATGAAACAAATGCAAAGTCATTACCAATGGCTGGAAAAAAACCAAAACAAGAAAAAACCAACAGCAAAGACTTCACTTGTTTGCTAGTTCAGGTTTATCAGCATATTTGTCAAAGAACACAGAGTACATTGCCTGAGCTGGCTGCTCTTCACAGCCTCTTCCTGCTGTGAATTAACATCATCACTCCTTTCTTTAGAGGTAAATGTGGTGCTGGGGAGGAGACTACCAAGGGGAACAGTAAATATTCAAGAGGAGCAACTCATATATTTGCAGGGAGAAATCTCACTCCTGCTGTTGGGAATTCTGTTCCTAGTAGTTACAAAGAAAAATTAGGACCTAGGAAATGTTTATTGTTGTAAATGATAGCTTTGTTATTGACCACACAAACATGGTGAGCACGGGAAAAGTTTAAGTGCTGCACACACAAGACAAGGCAAGCGTGGTTATTTCCATGTCTAGAGATGAGAAAGGCAGAGCAAAATGTGGAAAGGGGGGTGAATATATTGACAAATGAGTAGTATTCTTTCAAGGGCCAATGCAGGACCTAAAAGCCATGGGAAATGGATGAAAATCTATTTTCTGAAAATCTATTATGGGCTTCAACACCAAACACACTACCTGAAAAATAGATTGTGTCAAGGTTCTGCTCATTTTATCCAAAAGGCAGTGGCTGGACTTGATCAACACTAAAACATGCCATAGACAGAATGGGATGTAGAATAGAATTGGAGCTGAAAACTGCATTGCTATCAATCAGCTGCTGAAAGCAGTGCTCAAAACACTGCCTGTAGCACTGGTTGTATTTACAGCCCTGTCTGAGGTCACATCCAGCCACAAGGAAATTCAGAACACTGCCAGCACAACTCCAAATTTGCAAGGTCCAAGACTACCTTAGTACAGACTTAATAACCAAATTTGCTTTAAAGCTTATTCCTCCATTGTTTATGTTTTTAACACTGCCTGCAGCTGCCTTGTGTCAGAGAGAACCCACAGCTGGCACCAGGAGGGGAGAGGGAGAGGAGAATGCACCAGACTGGGCACCCTGGGAGAGCCCACAAATGGGGAACTGCTGCATGCACACAAATAAATCAATTCAGAAATGAACCTGGGGTTTTTCTGCCCCTCATGCCTCTCTGTGGGCAGTAAATGTGGAGGTGCTGTTGCACTGGGGAGTTCAAGAGCTGTCATGCTGTGCTGCTTCACGTTTTCACAGACTATTTAACATGGCAGAGGACAGCACATCCTTGTGTCCAGCACCAACCTGGGGGAAAAACTCTCCTGCACATTCAGCACACTTGGAAAATCTGACATCTATATCATGCACAAGGCACTGGTTGTATTTACAGCCCTGCCTGTGCTCACATCCAGCCACAAGGAAATTCAGAACACTGCCAGCACAACTCAAAATTTGCAAGGTCCAAGACTACTTTAGTACAGACTTAATAACCAAATTTGCTTTAAAGCTTATTCCTCCATTGTTTATCTTTTTAACATTGGGAAATAATTTCACACAAGCACAAAAGATGTAAAAGCGAGCTTAAAAAACAATGAAAATAGAAATGGTACATGGATAATGCCTTTAGAGAGCAGTCTGTATAACTACTCAGATGTTGGAGTTCTAGATGCTAAAAATTTTAAACTTTCTCCACTAACAAACTCTAACTCCCAAGAAAACACTACATTTAACCTAAAGCAGTAAAAAAAGCTTCCAAACTTAATTAATAAGATTAAACTCATGCATATATAGTTAATTAAAAGGCTATCATATCACAAAGTAAATACCTGAGAGTTAAGAGTTTTAGAATATAATAATATATATAGAACAAAATAAAAGTTTTAAAACAAAGACAAGTTATTCTTCTTTACCTTTTTCTTCCTTCTTCATAAGTTTAGGTAACATTTTGTAATTAAGCAAAATAATTGCCACTCTTGCCTAATGAAATGATGGGTCCCTGATATTGGAGATTAAATATGGCATTTTATTGAAAGATGATACAAAAGAATAGTATGGATATGATATGGCAAAATGAATAAGTTCATGATAAAAATCTGTAAAAAGATACACTTCCAGACTCTGCAGTCAACAAAATTGCTGTTGATTCATCACCTGCTCTAAGATAAGTGAACTGATTTCAGTAATTCTTTATTGGAACCTACTTGTGCTTTCTCAGGCTATTTATAGCAAAGACATTTGAGTTTCTGCAATTATACTTTGTCATCTGAATAAAGCTAGTGAGTTTGAACCCTACTTTTTTTTTATACCTTGAGAAGCATAACTTGAAAACCAGATTTTATTTATATTATTCATATTATAGTTATTATAATTATTTATATTATATTACATTAAATAATGCTATACTAAAACTACACTAAAGAATAGAGAAAGGATACTTACAGAAGGCTTAGCAAGATTCTAATTAAATTAAATTTAAAAAACCAATCCAAGTTCTTTTCCTGTTTACACCAATCATTCAATCTTTAACAAAAAATATATATAATTTGTTATGATACAAAAATCATTTTAGGGAAAATATCGTATTATTTTACTCAAATGAAGTCTGGTTTTATCTGAGGAGGAAAGACATAACGAAAAACCTGACAACCACTTCATGCTTTCATGGTAAAAAAGCACCACTGAATCAAAAAAATGTTAAAGGTTGCAAGGAGATGCATGACATGAGTTAACTTGAATTTAGAGAGAAACAACAAATCCTCACCCTTTTGCCTTTAAGGACTGCACATTTTTCTTTTAAGTAATGACAGAATAGGTTCTTAAGTGAACCCAGAGCTTTGGCAGTTTTGGCTCCATGCTTTAACCTACTGAGCTAATCAGTGGCATCAAACAGCAGTGCCTGAGAGAATCTCAGTGTCTCTAAGAGAAAAACGGGCAAAATCCTGCTTTTATCAGTGTTCACATGTCACACACGTACCTGCTGAGCATTTATGCCATGATCAGTTGAGCACCACAAGCACAGCCTGGTGTTAATAATTCAATGTAATGTTACATACAGTTTCCTGGCACAAAGGAGCCTGATTATAAGTGCTCACATTTAGATTCCCATCTGCTCCTTGGGATTTCTGCTCTGCTCAGAAGGTTTTTCTTCAGGTACAGTGCTGCATTGTGGCAGCAGATCTGCTGTCATCTCCCTTCACAGCAGGCTTTTCCACCCCTCAGGAATCATTTAGTCATACACATTAGTAGTGAATCAATGTGCCTACTTCCCACCTTGCAAAAATGTAAAACAATGATCATTAAATTGGGTAAAATTGCATCTTCAGGAAAAATAAGACAACAATAACAAAACTGTATTCTAAAGGGAAGGCAAGGAGGTTTTTTGAGAGCGTGAAGCTGTCACGACAGGTGACTCATGTTGGGCTGCATTAGTCATATCATGGCACATTTATATAACCAGAGGCAATTGACACAACACAAACTGACACATCACAACAGAGCCTGTCAGCAGAGAGATGCAGAAAGCCAGGCTTTTTAAAGAAAACACAGGCAACAAAGTTTTGTGCCTTTTCCAAACACCACTCAGGAGGACAAAAAAAAAATAAATGGTGTAAAGCATTCTGTTGTGAGTTACATTTTTGCAGGAGCACACTCTGCCACCCTTTGTAATTTGGAGGATTTGAATTGAGCAGACTTATTGGTCTTGATGGAATGAAGTCACCTGAAATCCCAAGCAGCTTAATGCTTTTGTTGAACAGCAAAATTGGTTAGGCCAGGGGAGCTGCAGGCTCCAGAATTCCAGGTGGGGTCTCACAAGAGTAATAGAGGGGGAGAATCACCTCCCACAGCCTGGCCACACTCCTTTGGGACAGCTCTGCCAGCCCAGGAGCTGCTGGTTTCCCTCTTCTGTGAACCACGTGCCAACATGTTCACATGGGGCTGCAATTCAGGAGGTGCAGCCTCAAATGGACGTGGAAATGAGTCTGCACAAGCCCACAAACACCTCTGTGGGCTCTTGGAGAGAAGAATGGCCACATTCCCGCTGTGCCAGGGAGTGACAGAGCCTCTGCTTCCTCAGAGCCTCTCTCACAGTCCACTGGGCTAATCTGGGTGCTTAATAAAAAATGTACTGTGACAGCTCCCAAATCCCTGCTCCTAGCGTGATGGACTCGAAATAGTTTATCATTACTGCTATTTCTGGCATCACCTCTGAGCTCCATGGACACTTAATTAGCAGGCAAGCATGGGGAGGCCAGATTGCATCACATGTTCACACTCGTGAACTCCCAAAGGGGGTATTTTGTCTTTCGTTACAAATCTGGCTTCTTACATAGATTAGAGTTAAATGCTGGACTACAATTAAATAGGAAATAGTTTTGAAATGCAGCTGTTCAAGTTGCAAACCACAGCACACACACCTCTTAGAGATCAAACACAAGTCCAGCTCTGTTTCCTAAACCTGGAAAACCTCAAGCCTTCACATTAACTTGTGCTATTTTCAGGGTAACCCGTGGCAGGAAGGAAATGATAAATCTGACCCCATGTTGTTATAAGGCTAATTTATTATTTGATGATGAAATATTATATTAAAAAATGCTATACTAAAACTATACTAAAGAATACAGAAAGGATACTTACAGAAGGTTTAAAAACTCGTGACCCTCTCCAAAGCCCTGACATAGCTGGACCATGATTGATCATTAAGTCAAAACAATTCACATGTTGGATAAACCATCTCCAACCACATTCCAAAGCAGCAAAACACAGGGGAAGCAAATGAGATAATATTATTTTCCTTTTTCTCTGAGGCATCTCAGCTTCCCAGGAGAAGAAATCTTGGCGAAGGGATTTTTCCAGAAAATACGACAGTGACATTAATACATGGAATCACAAGGTACACCTGCCATAAAAAGGCAAAGTGCCAAGCTTAGGAAAGTTGTTCAGCTGGTCCTGACAGGCACACAACCCCAGTGTTCAGTCCCTGGCTCTGCAGAAAGGTCAGGGAGCAGTGGTGGGACAGGGCAGGGAAGCAACACGTGATCCATGATGCTGAACCGCATTTTCCCAATTTCCCACACAGAAATCCACCTGCCTCTGTGGGAACACAAAAGCTTCACCAAAATCCCAGTCTGGGTGAAGTTTGGAGAGAATGTGAAATGAGCCTGGAAGCTGCAGCTGACACTGCTGTTGGCAGTGAGAAGAGAGCATTGTGTCTGACCTACCACCACCTTGCATGGGAGTATATTCATCCCTACATCACAATTAAGCAGCCAAGAGCATATTGTACAGTCAGAAGGACTGTAACAACAACCCTATAAAATGACCTGAAACATAAATGGCAAAGCAGCCTCTGCTGGTCAGAGGGCTCCATTAACCCCACTGGTAAGCCCAGCCCAAATGGCAATATTTAACACAAAGTCTAATATTTAACACATATTCTACTTAAGCCTGATCACCACCACAAGTGAGACTGAGACATGCATTGATGGGTCACAAACCTTTCAATCCAAACCTCCATCTTGTGGTATTTTCTGGGTCCCCAGGATGAAGGAGGAATTGAGAATCTGACCCCATGTTCTTAGAAGGCTGATTTATTATTTTATGATATTATATTATTATATAAAAGAATGCTATACTAAAGAATAGAGAAAGGATACAGACTGAAGGTTACAAAGAACGATAATGAAAACTCATGACTGCTTCCAGAGCCCTGACACAGCTGGAATGTGATTGGTCATTAAGTCAAGACAGTTCACATGCAACCAATGAAACAATCACCTGTTGGATAAACAATCTCCAAACACATTCCAAAGCAGCAAAACACAGGAGGAGCAAATCAGATAATTATTGATTTCCTTTTTCTCTGAGGCTTCTCAGCTTCCCAGGAGAAAAAATCCTGGCAAAGGGATTTTTCAGAAGATATGACAGTGACACCATCTTATCTGTGTGGGATTGGGATTTAATTCAGCTTTTCCTCATTTAATGAACTAGATGTGGTCCTCAAAGATTGCACTGTCTGCAGTGCAGTGCAATCACTGCAGAACAGAGACCTCACCACAATCTGCCTGTTCAGGAAGAGTTACTAATTTATCTACTAATAAAGTTACTAATTTATTTCATAATCATGGCACATCCCTCCTGGCAGAGGCAAGCATTTGGAAGCCAGAAAAGGCTTAAACCATGGGGTGCTACTTGGGAAACAGGATGTCACTTTTAATATGACAAGCAGTGGCAGCCTCTAAGGTAGGCAAGATGAACTTTGTGATTTACTGAGCTTGCCACAGCTTCACCTGTGGCTGGTTTTGCATGGCCCAGCTCCTCCCTCCTTGCTTGGAACTTTACAAAATTGGTAGCACTACTATAATGAAAATAAAGCTTCTATAATAAAAATAAAACAATTCATGAGAAAAGATATTCATGTGTCTTTGCAAATAATATGAGGTCTTTTCTATTTTTCCACTTATATCATATTCAGTGTTAATTTTTACAATTACAAATTGTTACAAGGAAAAAAAGAACTTAGAGATTTTTCCACTAACCACATTAGTTTTCTTGTTATTTTTTCAAAGAATATTCCGCATTGGAAGGGAACCACAAGGACCACCAAGCCCAACTCTTAAGCAAATGTTTTTTTATAAAACCTCTTCTCAAATCAAGATAACAGCACACCATGTCTTGAAAATTCCCCAACATGCTGAGTGCTGCTCTGCTCACTTTTGTGGAGTGAATTGCATGGTTAGAAGCATCCTTTCTGTACACCATCCCCTCAGAGCCAAGCCATTTAAAATGCAGTACGCTCATTTTTGTGTGCTCCTCCTCCCCTCAGCAGGTACACAGCAAACAAAGGCCACTGTAAATAAGTGCATTTCACCATCAGCACAGCACTTCAGTGTACTGTGCACTTCCCATCCAGTCACACTGCTAAAGATGAACACTAAATTGAGCAAAAATAACCTGAAATAAAACTATGTCACCCTCACATAAGGCTTCATCATTATTTACAAGAGAAGCCCTCAGAGAAAAAGCCATGCTTTTTTTGTGTTTTTGTTGCTTGGTTTTTTTTTTTTTTGTTTTTTTTTTTTTTGTTTGTTTGTTTTTTTTTTAATTTTGGTGTTGGTATTTGAAATGGTAATAGAGAAGAGGAAAAAAAAGCTGTGGCAATGTGATCAGCCCATCCTAAGGGCAATATCTTTTCACTCATCAGGCTATATTTAGAACCATCACTTGCTAAAAACACTGTCACCTAAAATGAGTTTACAGAAGAGGCTTTGCATTATACACATGGCCTGAAGCACTTACACTGCAGCACCACAGCAAGGAAAATCAAAGTGTGATTGTACCATCTCACATCAGCTAATTTGTACCAGTTTCATACAGATTTCAGCGTTTAGCATTCATTTGCTCTTTTGCTCAGGAACTCCTCCTCCGTTTAATTTTTAAATAATGTGCCTGCTCTTGCTCAAAGGAGCAGCTGTACTCAAACACCATCCTCTTGATACTAATTTCAAGATATCAACAAATCAAAAATTTCTACAATAAAAACAGTGCAAATAGGAACACTGGGCTTATTCTTTAAGTTGTTTGGGGGGATTTTTTTTTCCTACAGCAGGAAGTTCAAACCAAAGAAGAAAAAAAGAATATTTTTCACCTTCACCTTTGCACATCAGCCTCACCTGAACACATATGGCAGACTTTATTTTCAAGGGCAAGGCTCTCTCCCCTGTCCCAGAATCATCTGTTTTCCTGCATGAACCCTCTGGGTATCTTTGTACACATCCAAAATTCACTCAGATATGAAGGAATGTAACTGTATTACCCACATGTAACCTCTGATATTAATAATTTCAGAAGTTGCATCTTCTAATCATAAAAGCCAACAAAACCTGAAATATTTCTTGTATCCAGTTTTGTCCCCAGCTCTCAACATCCTGAATGCATGATGCACATTTTGGTTGCTGAAGGCCTTTGAGAGGCCATAAACCAAAAATAGCAAAGTCTGTAATGTATTTTAATTGGGAACAAAAGAAATATTTTACATGGACAAAAGACATTTCCAGGAAAAAACGCTACTAGAAGCAGGGGAATTACCTCCCCAAATTACAGCTTAATAGTTTAAATTCACAGTGTGGTTTCCAATTCTTTCTCCAGGTAGCCCTCTCATTAGGATGGAGGGTCTATGGATTTATTTGGGGTCAAAGAGCCTCGTTAGGTACTGTTGTTTCACTTGATGAGAACAGAATAATTCAATGTAATCACCTTTATTATTTGCCAATTGATATGTTGTTGGGCCTGAGAATCTACCCCTTGTAGAAAACAAAATTAATGATCTACTGAGTTCACTGATCATTTGAAAGCATCGCATTTATCCTGATCTTTGTGCCAAAAACCTATTCTGGAGGCACTGTTTGTGCAATATCTCACTTCCAAATGGAGATAATTCACTCAAGATACTGCTCTTGGAGAAGAAATTATGTCATTTGCACCCAGTTCTGCATGCATTTGAAACCACATGGAACAAACTTTCCCCAGGCCTTTATCCTATTCCTGATAATATAAGTGGCCAGTATAGGAAATCCAAAAGCAAAACCTTTTTCCTACAGTGACTGCATAAATTTACTTTAACACATCTAATACTGCTCAGGCAAGAAGTAGGGCAGACAACTGAAATAGCAAAGTCTGGAGCATATTGAACTAGAAATGGAAGGCTCCCCACACTTTAAGCCCTTTGCAATTGTGACTTGGACCATGGCAGAATTATCCTGGGGATAAGAGCTTGCCATTTATGCAAAAGACAGTAAATGCTCAATGGCACAACTCCAGTGTCCTGCAGAAATATCCAAATGAGTGAACTTGACTCATCTGAAGGGTGGGCAGTTGGAGAGGAAGATCCTCTTCAGTTGTGTGACCCCAGGAACAAAGCTCTGGCACTTCCCGTGTCCAGCTGAGCCCTTTGAGATCCAGCTAAGCCAGCATATTGACTTCATTAAATAAATTAAATTACATCAAGTAAACTATAGCAATGTCCCAAAATAACACTTCTATGTCAGCCACAGCAAGTATATTCCAGATTTTCTCCACGTGCTGCAGCACTCCAGGCCTCAGAATAATGCAGAATAATGGCCTTTCAGCATGAGTGCATCACAGGGACAGGCAAGGCACAGGCTCCTGTCACCACCCAAACACAACCACTCATCTCTTGTTTACAATGAAAATGCTTAATGGAAGAGCACAACTTACAGTCCACAAGTCAAACAGGCTAGGATCACTAGGAGAGAAATGAATGTTTTAGCATTAATTCTGTATCTCCAGTATTTACAATAAATTATTTATTTTTAATAAATTCTGTATCTCCAGTACATCTGTACTGGCCAGCATCCCCTTTCTCCTTCAAACACAACAGGACACATAAGGCTGAGCTCACTTCTGGGTCATGTATTTTCCATACCATCCATCAGTCCTGCCTTGAGCCATGCTGCAAAAACCATACACAAGTGACACACAATTTATCTCTCAGTGATCCTAGTTTTATAATAATAAATTTATAAAAAATTTAAATTAAAAAAAAATTAAAAATTAAATTTATAAAAAAATTAAATCTCAGTTTTATAATAAATTCTGTATAATAATTGTTTTTTATAATAAATTCTGTATTTCCAGTATTTATTCCATCAGTACTGGCCAGCATCCCCTTTCTCCTTCAAACACAACAGGACACATAATGGTCAGCCCAATTCTGGGTTCTCTATTTTCCATACCATCCATCAGTCCTGCTTTTGGCCATGCTGCAAAAACCATAGACAAGTGACACAGGCTAGGATCACTGAGAAATAAATTAATAATTTATCTTTCAGTGATCCTAGTTTTATCATAAACTTGTAAAAAAATTAAATTAAAAAAATTTAAAATTTAAATTTAAAAAAATTAAATGTAAAAACTTTGAAATCTTGGTTTTATAATAGATTCTGTATTATAATTTTTTTAAAATAAATTCTGTATCTCCAGTACACCTGCACTAGTCAACATCCCCTTTCTCCTTCAAACACAACAGGACACATAAAAGTCAGCTCACTTTTGGCTTATGTATTTTCCATACCATCCACCAGTCCTGCCTTGAGCCATGCTGCAAAAGCCATACACAAGTGACACGGGCTAGGATCACTGAGAGATAAATGAATGTTTTATAATAAATTCTGTGTAATAATGGGTTTTTATAATAAATTCTATATCTCCAGTCTTTATTCCATCCGTGCTGGCCAGCATCCCCTTTCTTTTTCAAACACAACAGGACACATAAGGGCCAGCTCAATTCTGGGTCCTCTATTTTCCATACCATCCATCAGTCCTGCTTTTGGCCATGCTGCAAACACCATACACAAGTGACACAGGCTAGGATCACTGAGAAATAAAGGAATAATTTATCTCTCAGTGATCCTAGTTTTATCATAAATTTATTTAAAAATTTTAAAAAAATTTAAAAAATTAAATTTAAAAAATTTTAAATCTCAGTTTTATAATAAATTCTGTATAATAATTTTTTTTATAATAAATTCTGTATCTCCAGTACACCTGCACTAGTCAGCATCCCCTTTCTCCTTCAAACACAACAGGACACATAAAAGTCAGCTCACTTCTGGGTTATGTATTTTCCATACCATCCACCAGTCCTGCCCTGAGCCATGCTGCAAAAGCCATACACAAGTGACACAGGCTAGGATCACTGAGAGATAAATGAATGTTTTATAATAAATTCTGGATAATAATGGGTTTTTATAATAAATTCTGTACCTCCAGTATTTATTCCATCTGTGCTGGCCAACATCCCCTTTCTCTTTCAAACAACAGGACACATAAGGGCCAGCTCAATTCTGGGTCCTCTATTTTCCATACCATCCATCAGTCCTGCTTTTGGCCATGCTGCAAAAACCATACACAAGTGACACAGGCTAGGATCACAGAGATAAATGAATAATTTATCTCTCAGTGATCCTAGTTTTATCATAAATTTATAAAAAAATTAAATTAAAAAAATTAAATTTAAAAATTTTTAAATCTCAGTTTTATAATAAATTCTGTATAATAATTTTTTATAATAAATTCTGTATCTCCAGTACACCTGCACCAGTCAGCATCCCCTTTCTCCTTCAAACACAACAGGACACATAAGGGTCAGCTCACTTCTGGGTTATGTATTTTCCATACCATCCACCAGTTCTGCCCTGAGCCATGCTGCAAAAGCCATACACAAGTGACACGGGCTAGGATTGCTGAGAGATAAATGAATGTTTTATAATAAATTCTGTGTAATAATGGGTTTTTATAATAAATTCTGTACCTCCAGTATTTATTCCATCTGTGCTGGCCAGCATCCCCTTTCTCCTTCACACAGAACAGGACACATAATGGTCAGCTCAATTCTGGGTTCTCTATTTTCCATACCATCCATCAGTCCTGCTTTTGGCCATGCTGCAAAAACCATAGACAAGTGACACAGGCTAGGATCACTGAGAAATAAAGGAATAATTTATCTCTCAGTGATCCTAGTTTTATCATAAATTTATAAAATAATTAAATTTAAAAAATTAAATTTAAAAAAATTAAATCTCAGTTTTATAATAAATTCTGTATAATAATTTTTTTAATAATAAATTCTGTATCTCCAGTACACCTGCACTAGTCAGCATCCCCTTTCTCCTTCAAACACAACAGGACACATAAAAGTCAGCTCACTTCTGGGTTATGTATTTTCCATACCATCCACCAGTCCTGCCCTGGCTGCAAAAGCCATACACAAGTGACATGGGCTAGGATTGCTGAGAGATAAATGAATGTTTTATAATAAATTCTGTATAATAATGGGTTTTTATAATAAATTCTGTACCTCCAGTATTTATTCCATCTGTGCTGGCCAGCATCCCCTTTCTCCTTCAAACACAACAGGACACATAATGGTCAGCTCAATTCTGGGTCCTCTATTTTCCATACCATCCATCAGTCCTGCCTTGAGCCATGCTGCAAAAACCCCAAAAATAGATTTATAAGGGATTTCTCTGCTCTGTTGCAATGAGGACCCATCCCCTGTGTTTCACTCAAACTCTTTACACGTGCTCACCAACCTGGAAGCCAGGATTAGAACAAATATCCCATGACTGCGCAGGGAAGTTCCAAAGCCTCCCACTTGTTCCAGAAAACATTTCTTTTAGAGCAAACTAAATCCAAATGTGATGCTCTCCAAAGTGTCAGGGTTTGTTTTTCTTTTTGTCCTAGACTTGTATATCTGGGTCACACAGTCATGTAACATCCTTGGCTGTGATCACAGCTATTGATTGCAGGGCTGAAAGTGGCAGGATAAATGCTATATAATAGCAGCAAGAAGGGTAGACCAGGTCAGTCCTTAATTGGTAAGCACATGCTTGCTGAGAGCAGCTGCCACAGCACTGCCCTAAAAAAATGAAGATTTTTTTTTATGGCAAAGATGTTAACAACCTAAAAGTGATCTCATGCCTGAAAAGAATTAATAAATAATTATACAATAATTAATAAATGTTAATATTATACATTATCTCAATATTATAATGGAAAATATTTTTCTCTTGCATGCACAACCAAGAGAGTCTAAATTATTTTCTAAAATAGATTATTTAGAGAGTATTAAATCCCTGGCCATCAGATACCGCTGGTCTGCATTTGACTTTTTAAATTTGTTTTTTAGAAAGGAGGAAAAAAAAATTCTTAATCATTCCATCACAAAATGGATGTTAGTAGAATATAAGGATATATATGATGTATATTATACAATATATAATAGAATGGAATATTATATTCTATATATTATAGATTTTAATGATCTATATGATAGAAAATACATGGAATATAATGATTTCTAGATTACAGTCACCTATGGTTTTGAGTAAGGAGCCAAAGTTCCAAGAAACCAGGAAAGATTTGGGGTTACCATTTGTACAAGGAGTTTCACTGCAGCTGTAATACACCACACAACATCAAAAATAAAAAAAACCTACTTGGCCAATAACAAAGTCTTTTAGTTATGCATAATATATTGGAATAGAACTCCCTCCTTGTAATAGAATGTTGATTTCTTCAGACCTTTACTATCTAAAATATAATTTCCATCAAAATTTTAGTATCAAGGGTTGCACAGAATGGACTACAGCCAGAACTGATATATTGAAATAGAATTCCCTACTTGTAATGAAAGGATTTCTTCAGACCTCTACTAACTAAAATATCATTTCTGTTAAAATTTTAGCATCAAGGGTTGTACTATGGAATGGACTACAGCCAGAACTAATATATTGTAACAGAACTCACTACTAATGATGATATTGTATAATATATTGAATATAATAAAATATATTGAATGCAATATAATATAGTGAATATAGTGATTTCTTCAGAACTTTACTATCTAAAATATAATTTCTGTCAAAATTTTAGCATCAAGGGTTGTATTATGGAATGGACTATAGCCAGAAATAATATACTGAAATAGAACTCACTACTTGTGAGCTCTGTTTATTGAGTTATATTTAATATTCATTTCTTCACAGATTTTATGATCTAAAATAAAATTTCTGTCAAAATTTTAACATCAAGGCTTGTACTATGGGAATGGATTATAGCCAGAACTATTGTGATTTAGGGGCATATTTTTATTGTATCATAAAATAATCACAAGTGAAAATCGCAGTGTGACTTCAAAACGTAAGAACAAATACAATTAATTAAACTCTGTAATTAAAGTAGCCATCCTTACAGAAAAGCAGCAGAACATGAAAGACAAGCAGCAGCTCAGGCACCTGTTAAAATTGGTTTGCTCAGGACAGCTCTGCCATGTTTCTATTAATTAATTATGCTGCATAAACAGGAGCAGCACTGATTAGAGCCAATCTGCTGAACACGCTGCAACAATGGCACAATGGCATCTAAATGCTTTATTTTATCTTTATTACCTCAGGGTAATGAATTGTAATGTAAAGAGCTGATGAGTAATTAAACTCATCAGCTGTGGATTCAGAGGTATTTTTAGTGTCACATGATGGCAAATGCTCCCAAGAGCAGAGAGGATGTGGTTTCACAGCTTGTATTCTATTCCTTAACAGGTCCCATGAGGAAGCACTTCATGCTGCCTCTAAATGATGAAATTAGCAATAAGCACTGTATTGATCTTCATTTTCTATTTCTTCCCTGCACAGGTTCAAGAACAGGAGACAACTTGGTGAGCTGAAGTCATTTTTTGGTCACTGAGTGCCACCTGGGATACAGCAGCTCTTTTGCCCCCAAAAAACCACATACATGTCAGCAGATGATATTATATATATAAAATAAAATATAAAATAAAATAAAATGTTATTTTATATATATAAAATAGCCAAGGTCTATCCTAAACTCTTTTCACTGCTCTAATTTCTACTATTTCTAATTTCTACTCTGAATTTCTACTATTGCTTCTAATTTCTACTCTGAATTCATCCAAGACTAGGTTATACATCTTGGTTTCTATAGCAGCCCTTAATGAAACAGCAATTTTCCTTCCTTGCTCTGAACATCCCAAAGCAATCACACAGTGCAATCACAGGCCCTTGGGGCTTCCAGCCTGCTGAAATAAAAAGTTCAAACTCTTTTAGATTTCACTCAAATGAAATGCTCTTTTAAGTGCTTCTTGACCCCAGATGGACTTTCCACTACATACTCCACTCCTACCTATCCAACAGCACTCCAAGTAAAATCTTTCCAGTTCTTTTTACCACAATTAAATTTTAACCACAATTAAATTTTATTCATCTCTGATGGAAATACCTGTTCTCATGCATTGGATTATTATATTGGATTGGATTCTTGGATTTTAATAATTTTTGTGGTTTTTATATTCTTAGATTTTTATAATTTTTTAAAAACTAAAGAAAGGTAAAGAGGGCAACTCAACAAGCAATTAGTATGCTTCAGTCCTTTTCCTAATGAGGAAATTGGAGCTTTCAAAGAAAAATCCTTGTGATTAGTTGCCAAAAGCTTGTCTGCACACCATCTGCTGCACTTTGTCTGAGTTCACCAAAGAGAATTAATTTCTTAGAGCACCCATATCTGATATTCCAGCCCTCTGTTGTGCTGACATTGTTCCACATTTGGGCACTACAGACACAGTTTGGTCAAGGGCCCTGAAATGAGTATTTATGACAAAGCATAAATGCAGGAAATGGAAAGAGAACACTGCAAGCAGACAACAGGAAATTGTGCAAGCTACAAAATGAGCTGCAGCTTCTGCATCAGTGATTGATCATAATGGCAAACAAAAAATCAACAACTTTGGCACCCTCGCAGCAGGCAGCAATAGATAAAAAGACCATATTTGTTTATAAAAAATACCATATTATATACCATAAAATAGTAATAAAATATAACAATAACAATAACAACAACAACAACAACAATAATAATAATAATAATAATAATAATAATAATAATAATAATAATAATAATAATAGTGGATATTTATTTAAAAATAAATGCAAAAAAACCCCAAATACCTAGAAACCACCTCTTACTTTCTTAAGCAGGAATGTCAGTGCATGTTTAGTTCTATATCCTGACCCTCCTGCTCGCTGAATTAAGCCAGTTTCAGGCTCACAGGTGAGCCAGGCTCATCCCTGCTGAGCAGCACTGGGGACTTTCCCTTTTCTCTGTTTTATTCAGCCAAATGTCTGCCAGAAGAACTAACAGTGAGAGCTGATGCTCTTTGCTTTCTACACCTGAAATGAATGATTAATTATTTCAGACATCATCCACCTCAGGCTTGGAAATCCTCCTGGAGTTCCAAACATCCTACTAAGCATTCAGTTCTTTCATGTTGTGCTCCAGATTGCAGCTCAGAGCAGAAGTATGATGGCTTGGTGATTCAGCAGTTTCATTCCATCCCTGAGCTCTGCAGGAACCTGCCCTGGGCTGCACTGCTTTGGTCCATCCCTCACAGATTTGTGACCATCCCTCACAGCTTTGGTCCTTCCCTCACAGCTCTGGGAGTGTCCCTCATGGCTCTGGGACCGTCCCTCATGGCTCTGGGACCACTCTTCACAGCTTTGGTCCTTCCCTCACGGCTCTGGGACCATCCCTCATGGCTTTGGTCCTTCCCTCATGGCTCTGGAACCATCCCTCATGGCTTTGGTCCTTACCTCACGGCTCTGGGACCGTCCCTCGTGTCTCTGGTCCATCCGTCACGGCTTTGGTCCTTCCCTCACGGCTCTGAGACTGTCCCTCACGGCCCTGGGACCGTCCCTCACGGCCCTGGGACCACTCTTCGCAGCTTTGGTCCTTACCTCATGGCCCTGGGACCACTCTTCACAGCTTTGGTCCATCCCTCACGGCTCTGGGACCGTCCCTCATGGCTTTGATCCTTCCCTCATGGCTTTGGTCCATCCCCCACGGCCCTGGGACTGTCCCTCATGGGTCTGCGAGTGTCCCTCACGGCCCTGGGACCGTCCCTCATGGCTTTGGTCCTTCCCTCACAGTTCTGGGACCGTCCCTCACAGCTTTGGTCCATTCCTCATGGCCCTGGGACTGTCCCTCACGGCTTTGGTCCTTACCTCATGGCTGGGAGCATCCCTCATGGCTTTGGTCCCTACTTCACGGCTCTGGGACCGTCCCTCATGGCTTTGGTCCTTCCCTCACGGCTCTGGGACCGTCCCTGATGGCTTTGGTCCTTCCCTCACGGCCCTGGGACCGTCCCTCACGGCTTTGATCCATCCCTCACGGCCCTGGGACAGTCCCTCATGGCTTTGGTCCTTCCCTCACGGCTCTAGGACCGTCCCTCATGGCATTGGTCCTTCCCTCACGGCTCTGGGACCGTCCCTGACGGCTTTGGTCCTTCCCTCACGGCTCTGGGACCGTCCCTGACGGCTTTGGTCCTTCCCTCACGGCTCTGGGACCGTCCCTGACGGCTTTGGTCCTTCCCTCACGGCTCTGGGACCGTCCCTCATGGCTTTGGTCCTTCCCTCACGGCTCTGGGACCGTCCCTGACGGCTTTGGTCCTTCCCTCACGGCCCTGGGACCGTCCCTCACGGCTTTGATCCATCCCTCACGGCCCTGGGACCGTCCCTCATGGCTTTGGTCCTTCCCTCATGGCTCCTGGACCGTCCCTCATGGCTTTGGTCCATCCCTCACGGCTCTGGGACCATCCCTCATGGCCCTAGGACCATCCCTCACAGCTTTGGTCCTTACCTCACGGCCCTGGGACCGTCCCTCACGGCCCTGGGACCGTCCCTCATGGCCCTGGGACCACTCTTCACAGCTTTGGTCCATCCCTCGTGGCCCTGGGACCATCCCTCATGGCTTTGGTCCTTACCTCACGGCCCTGAGACCATCCCTCACAGCTTTGGTCCTTCCCTCACAGCTCTGGGACCGTCCCTCACAGCTTTGGTCCATTCCTCATGGCCCTGGGACTGTCCCTCACGGCTTTGGTCCTTACCTCACGGCTGGGAGCAGCCCTCATGGCTTTGGTCCCTACTTCACGGCTCTGGGACCGTCCCTCATGGCTTTCATCCGTCCCTCACGGCCCTGGGACCATCCCTCATGGCTCTGCGACCGTCCCTGACGGCTTTGGTCCTTCCCTCACGGCTCTAGGACCGTCCCTCATGGCATTGGTCCTTCCCTCACGGCTCTGGGACCGTCCCTGACGGCTTTGGTCCTTCCCTCATGGCTCTGGGACCGTCCCTCATGGCTTTGGTCCTTCCCTCACGGCTCTGGGACCGTCCCTGACGGCTTTGGTCCTTCCCTCACGGCCCTGGGACCGTCCCTCACGGCTTTGATCCATCCCTCACGGCCCTGGGACCGTCCCTCATGGCTTTGGTCCTTCCCTCATGGCTCCTGGACCGTCCCTCATGGCTTTGGTCCATCCCTCACGGCTCTGGGACCGTCCCTCATGGCCCTAGGACCATCCCTCACAGCTTTGGTCCTTACCTCACGGCCCTGGGACCGTCCCTCACGGCCCTGGGACCGTCCCTCATGGCCCTGGGACCACTCTTCACAGCTTTGGTCCATCCCTCGTGGCCCTGGGACCATCCCTCATGGCTTTGGTCCTTACCTCACGGCCCTGAGACCATCCCTCACAGCTTTGGTCCTTCCCTCACAGCTCTGGGACCGTCCCTCATGGCTTTGGTCCATCCCTCATGGCTCTGGGACCGTCCCTCATGGCTTTGGTCCATCCCTCACGGCTCTGGGACCATCCCTCATGGCTTTGGTCCATCCCTCACGGCCCTGGGACCGTCCAGGGAAAAGCCACCTCTGTCTCAGTGGGGTGGGCACCCTTGAGGAGCAGGTGACACCTCCATAGCAGTGGGTAAGGGTGACCAAAGCCCATCTTCCCAACAAAGAGAGCTCTGCATTGTCCTAAACAACCCCAAACTGCAGCCAGGCACATCCATCTGCTAATGCAGAATGTCCCTTCCTGTATTTTTGTTACACCTTTGTCATTACTTCTGCATTAATCTCTCACTGATGTTCTAGATATTGTCCTGTTCCTAACAATATTCCATCTATCTTACTGCTTTTAATTTTTTGTTTGTTTATTTTTGGGTTGTTTGGGGTCTCCTGTGGGTTTTTTAATTTTTTTGGGCAAAGGGGTTGTCTTATTCCAGCTCATTTTGGAGCTGAATAATGATATAACACATAGATCACTCCACAGAAAATCACTAGAAATGCTCTATTGCTGGTTGATCCTGGCCAATACATCCAGGCTGTGTTTTGAAATCACCTAATCAGGGAACAGGACCAATATTTCTTAGCATAACTGAGTGCTTAACTGTGTGAGAATAACACCATTTAAAATCAATGCATGATTATTCATTCCTGAGACATTTTGGTGATATTCTATTTAGAGAACTCTCACCAGCGAGATGATATTTCCATCTGTAATAGCCTCACCATGACAGAAGAATAAAACTGACTTTCTGACACTGGGTCTTCCCTGATCAAAGCACTTTTTCCAGTCAGAAAACACATATTTTTTCAGTTCTTCAAGCAGACAGGACTTCACATCACATATTTCAGCATGAGACTGAAATAATAACACTTGTCTTACACTGCAGTATTGAGATAATGGCACATGGTCACACTGCAGTATTGAGAGATTATTAACACTTAAAAACAAAAGTATATTTTAGTGCATTTATCAAGAACTATATTGTGATTCTCCCTCTGCTACATAGAAGAAAAATGTGCTAAAAAATGTACATGGGTCACTGCATGCAGTAGATGAAGCATGAGAATGGGAGCTGTGCTCCTCTGCATTCTAGCCCCAGCTTTGACAATCATCATCTTGCTTCAGGCAAATCACTTGGAACTCTTGGGTTGCAGCCTCTCTATCTACAAAATAATTAAAAATATTTTACTGTGCAAAGCTTTCACTGTAAATTAAAGGCTAAGGGAACTATTATGGCTGAATTAAAAGGGACTGAAAACAATTTTTAGCTGCAGACTCTGAGCCAAGCTCAGTCCAGTGGTTAACCAAATGTAATCCAGATGAAAAAACCAGGATTTCATTAAAGTCCTCACAAAGCCTTTTTTTTTTTTTTGACTGCATAAACAGACAGAGCAACACCAGGCCCCAAAAGCTCAGCTAATTAAGCAGGTTTATAGAGAAATAAGATTACAAATTGATGTGCTGGGTAATAGACTTACAGCTGAAATGACCATCCATGTGTGTGTGTGAGATAAGAGCTGAACATCTCTGACATTTCAGCACAATAGCTGTGCCTCCCATTGTGCCACAGGGCTTTTCCCTTCTCTGCAACTCCCCCAGCTCCTCACACACTCACCAGCTCCTAATGCCCCCTTTCAAAAGGCACTGCAATGCATTCCTGACTCGTGGAAAAGCAGAATATTGAGATTTTAGTGGCCAGCTGGTCACACAGAACACTGCACCAAAGAGCACACGAGCATGAAAGCACTTCCAGACTGCACAAGTCTGAGCTTATCTACCCACAGTGCCGCTGATTTTTGCTCCATTTTATTTCAGAGAGCTTTCTTCATGCCTGCTAGAATAAGATCTATTTACCTACTTTGGTTTTTAAAAGGTCACCTTTTCCCTGGGATAGAAATCTGAAGTTCTATTCTATTATAAAAGCCTGGAAATGGAAGAGTGGCACTGTGTTTCTGCTTGAGTTTTACCTCTACCTATCTTTTTACTTAAAAAACCCTGGACAAAAAAAATCTAGGAATTCATGCATAAATTCTATTTTTTATATAATTTTGATTTAAAGTAAAGGGTAATCCCTTTAGTGTAAATGTAATTTGTATTAAAAATATGTAATTTATATAAAATCAAGAGGAGAAGCAACATGGACTAGATTTCCCTAAAGAATTGTAATACCTGAAATTCAGGTTTTATCTCTTCTGACACAGCTTAAGTTGAAAAAAAAAAAACCTGCACAAGCTATTACATAAATCTAAGAGATAACTGCATGGTAAAAATCTCCAACTGCAACCCACAACTATCTAAACTGCTATGAAAAACATATGTTTGACATAAAAATAACTGGCATTATGTTACCATGCAATGAAATCTCAGTATAAGTCATAGTTAATTATACATTCAGGGGAAAAAAAGTGAATAATTTAACCCACATCTCAGAAAAAAACTCAAAAGAGCGAAGCAAAAAACATCCATCAACCCATTGTATCCCTACAGCATATTTCCACACAACCCTAAAAGGAATGAGCAACAAAAAGTCTTATTCTTTACTAATTGAAGGATCCATCAAAACCCTAATTAAGACTTTTTTGAAGCAAGGTGATTACTCACCAAGCTCTGCACTTGGTGATGGCTCTGATGATGTGCCCTAAGGACAATTCAAGGCCCAGCAGAGTTTGGGGTGGAGTTTTGGCAGCAGGCTGGTGCAGAATAAGCAAATGGCCATGAGAATGGTCCAGCCATGGACATTTGTGCTCCGGGCAGGGAGAGCAGAACTGCCCTGACCTGTCCTTCCTTTCACTCACATTTCTGCAGCATCTCACTGACCCCTGACAGGCCAACTAAGATGTTTTTTACTACATTGTCTTAGTAAATTGGTTTTTTTCTAAGAAGGCAATTCAGACATGCATTTCTACATGAATACCATAACTACCAACCATTGAATTCACTTTTTGAGACCCAAAGCAGTAATTTTGTTCCTCCATCTGATTAGGGACTGTATGTTAATGAAATCTGCACATCTGGGCTCCTTTTGGTCAATGGTGAAATGGGATCCTGTCAAGGGCTTTTTAGCCATTCCCACAAAGAATTTGGCTTCCTATTTTGTGTAACTTTATTAGCAAGCTTCTCATTATTTATGTGATTATAGGTTAGAGGATTTCATGGTTCTTTTGTTTATATATAGCACAGTGGCTAATTGCTTTTTGTGGCCCTGAGGAGATGAGGAAAGTCATTTTATTATTATCTACATTCATGATCATTTGATCAACTCATGAGTAGGAAAGAAAGGCTTTACTTTCAACTCATGTAGAATGTCTGGGATGTTAAATATGAATTTGCCCTCAACTAAATCCCAAATTTAGGTATTGGTTTCCAGAATCTGGAAACCAGAGGAAACAGCCCAGTTCAGGGGAAAGTGCAGCTTTTTGCTGCTCAGGAGATCCAATTTAACATTCCTGACGGTTTCCTCTGGCATAAAAATCTACTATATCTTCAATGTGATTATAGGATTATGGCATTGTATTTTCTATCTGAGAATTTTCTTGGGTTTATAGACTTTAATCTCTGACCTAATTGAACAGAAGCCATTTTCTCCTCCCCAAATTTCACTCGCAGTGTCTGCACCTCTCATTCTCATTAGCACAATGCTCTAAAATCAGTACTTGTGCTGATCTTACCTAGGTAGAGGGCTTTACAAAGGTTTATTTCCTGACCTTTAGCAGCCTGCAGGAATGACAAACACAAATCACATACTACAGGGTTGAATTGTGCTAGCAACAACAGGGATTCCCAAGAATACAAGAGAGACCCCAGGTATTAAAATGTTGAGATAAAATAGTGATTTGGGACAATGAACAGCCAAATATTTTGGTTGTCCCTTTAATGTAAAAAGTGCTGCAAAAAAAGATCTTTTCCTTTCCTTCTTCATCTTTTCTAACACCAGATATCATAGCTTGTTATTCTCTCATACCTTGATGCAATCTAGCTATAATTAATGAATCATCTAAACAAGTTAACTCCCAAATCTTTTTGCTCATTTGAAATATTTTAGCTAAAACAATTCAGATTAAAAAGAAGTCTAAAAAAAAATTATCCAATTAACAAGAAGGGTAAAAAGAGAGTCACCAAAGTGGAAAAAAACAAGGAAGTTTTTAGGAAATAACCCCAAAAAATGAAGATGTGTGGTGAAAAGACAGAATCTAGTTCAGGGAAAAAATACAGAACAGTGCATGTAGGTCAGCAGCTTGCAGGGTTTGTGTGCACCTCTATTCCTTTTGCTGGGTCCTTTTTACATATTGTTTCCATAATTTTGTTCATAATCACTTTGGAAAGGGAATAAATTAAAACATGGATAAGGTTTTGCGAACCAGAACTATTTTTTGCAACTCCTCCAAAGATAGAAGTGGATTTTGAGATGCCACACAGTCACAGGATCTGCTCACCCTTCATGCAAACACTGAGGCTGCACTCCCTGCTGTATCTTCTGGAAATGCAGCAATTATTTCTGCTCATTCTGCAATGCCAGCCCAGACAGCTTCTAACCCATCTGAATGAGGTACCTGTACACACACTGCCTTGAAAGATTTGATCAGAGCTCACCACAATTAGCCAGATTGCCATTTGTTTCACCAGGCTTTGAATGAGGGCAGCATCACTGGGCTCTTGAATATTCCTGCAGTGCTGGATGGATTTTAATGGGACAACATCTACTGCAGGAGCCCAGATTAAGTGGAGATAAACATGTAGGTTTTAAAGACTTGCCCTCCAAAGTGGGGCTTGCTTCATCTTTACTGAGCTTGAATTATCCTAGAAACAGAGAAAATATGAAGCAAAGTATAAAATATTGGGCAGCACAACTGTAAAGAAGGGAACATACTAATAAAACCACATCCAGTATATAATAAAAACACAAACAGCAACATGTGGTACATTTGCAGTGCAGCCCCAGGCCTGGTTTGCCACACAGAACAGTAAGCAAGCAGCAGTTCTGCTGCTTTGATAAGGTTCTCAGCATAAACATGGTTAATCAAAATACTCTGTAATAACTCTGTAGTTGAACATTATTCCATAATGTATCAGTCATGGGTAGGAGATCATTGTATGCATCCAAATGCTGACCATCATCATACAATACAGGCTCTCAAAGGTACTTGTGTATGACAAGAATTTACTTAATTTATGGATTAAAAGTAATCATCTTTGCAGTCCCATAAATCTGCATTTTAGTGGTTAAAGTGCTCAGAAGCGAGGATCTCATAAAAACAGAACAGATATTTAGGGAAAGATTTTTTTAAATCGCAACATTTAGAGATAGGGCAAATACATTTAACATTCACTTTTCCATTCCAGCAACTGGTGATGAGAATATAGAACTGACTGTGCTAACACACTTGGAGATGTGTTAACAAAAGACACCAATGGAGTTTTTCCCTTGAAATGGAGGACTTGCTTACAGAAACACCTCTCCTCATTTGTCTCTGTTCTGTGCACCTCTGAAAGCAGCATCTCAGTCACCTCTTAGGCATTATGGCAGTGAAAACATTGACATGAAACCCTGGGCTGGTCTGGGTCCAGATTTACCAGGATATTTGCAGCGTGCCTACAGGAGACAAAAGAATTTTGCTGACAAACTGCCTGCTCTGCTTGCAGGTTTTCTCTCACATGGCATCACTTACACGCCTTACATTCCTCCTGCAAAATTCTAAGTGGTGCCTGGGTTTGCCATCCCAAGTGTGCAACACTCAGGAGAGAGAAACAGGATTATCCAGATTTCAGTCACATTTCAGGAAAAATCAGACTTAAGGGCAGTTGAAGTGCAATAGGGAATGCTGTGAAGAAACAATCTGAACAGTGCAGGAGAGGGAGAATTTTCTAGAAGAAAAAACTAAGAAGGGGGAAAGTATTTATAAAGCTTAGAATGGGTGAATAATTTGGGAGGTCTGTATGGAGGAGAGAATGGTGCTGTACTTTGGAAAAAGGAGCTTATTTTTCGGATTCTTCCCTACCAAGTCCTCTTGTGGCAGCCTGATGTGAGTGCAAATACAAAACAGACATAGAAATGATTAAATATAGTGCAGAGGGTGAAGGGACATGGTTCCAGCTCTATGTACTTCATGATCCCTACTTCAGGTTTCACTGTGCTTTTCTTACAAGTCCTGTGTTCTCCCAAATGAGGCTGCTGTTCAAGCTCTAAAAGATTCTCCATCTCCTCTCTGCTCACCTGAAGACTCACAGCAATCTGTTCCTCTAACTTCATCACTGAATAACTTCTTCATGAATATCATTTTCATTTAAATGATTGCACTGTTTTTCTTCCACCTATTCATGTACAGCTCTAAAATTACAATTTAAAAAAAGTCTGAGGCGGGTACTTTTATTTTTCTTCTACCTACTTATAGTTCTTCTTTTTACTTTCCCTCTGCAGAAGGAAAAAGTGAATAAAGTACATGCCACTGTGCCAGGGAGACACACTGGGAATTATGACAAATCTAGGCTATCTGTAGTACAGGAGATTTTCTTGTCACTTCACTCTAGTTATGTGCAATGAAAAAAAATCAAGCTTTTCAGTGTTCTGCAAGAAAATTATAATGATAACACCCTGCATTTCAGTTCAAACCACTGTTCTGCACTTTATTCCATTGGCTTGCAGAAGAAAATAGAAGCCTTTGCTGAAGACTCTTTGTACCATTCTGAGTTTAAGAATGATGCTCTTTTTAGAATGATAGGGAACAGCTCCAGGAGGGGAAAACTATAATGGGAAAATGTTGTGCACTGCATCCTCCAAAAAGAGTGATTTTTGAAGAACTCTGCTGGTGGATACCATAAAATAAGATGGTACATGAATAATTTCAACTGGAACAGAGCTATGAGAATAAAGGCATGATTATACTGCTTTCTTTTTTTTTTTACCTAAGCAAATTTAATTGTCATTTAGATTACTTGGATCAAAAAAGATGTAATTAAGCTGCCTTTTCTCTCCCCTCTGTTAATATATATATATATAGTGGAGAAAATGAGGGGTATAGATAGTAACACCAGAGCATTTACACTTGTGAAAAATGTTATACTGGGAGAGGAGAAGCAAAATTACCTACAGAGCTGAGAACAGGGATGGTCCCCAATGGCACCTGAGATGTGACATCCTCTACTGGGCACATTCCCATTCAGGATGTTTCAAAGAGTTTATTTGCACTTTCAGGCCGAGTTGTTCTTAAATTCAGTACATAAAAACGGCATCTTTTTCCTAATGGAGTCAGAAGCCATGTGTCAGTTGCCCAGAAGCATTTACACTCTGCTAACAATGATGGAATCTCATTATTCCCTCCTGAAGATTTGGCCTCACCATTATATTCAGATTTCATGCTCAGATTTCTCATTTCATCACTGAAGGATAACTGGAGTAACAGGAATTTACTGCAAGTTTTGCTTTCATCTTCTGCATGGCATTTTAACACTCTTAAATTTATTATTGTGGTATCTTATTTTATTTTTTAAAGTCTTTCTTCAGTTTAACTTTTTTCCTACCTCTTCAGTATCATTTAAAACAGGGTTGCTGAAATTTAATTCAGAAGCCCATAAGAGGAAAAATAAGCCTTAATAACTCATTAAATATATTGTTACAGCTGAAAGATTCTCAAGGAAAGCAGAAGCTGCAAATCCAGTTACTTAACATATTGAAAGTCAGCTTTAATGGACAATTTAAAAAGAAGGGTTAATCAAATAAAATTCTGAGGGGTTTTTATTAGCTTGGGTTCAATTGTTTCATTTGCTGCAAGTGATGAGAAACGTGACTAGATCAAACCACCTGCAACCCAGAGCACCCAGTTTCTACCTCATGCTCTGCTTATGACCTTGAGGACATCACCCAATTTTTCCATTCCCCTCTTTCCACATTCTCTCTCTTGTTGTGATGGATTTGCAGCTGCCTTGAAATAATCTATTAATGCTTCATGTCCACCTGCTACAGGGAAGATGAATGGTCTGAATAAATTCAGTGAGCTCCTGTCTGGAGGAGCAGACAGGAAGAAGAAAATGCCTGTTTCGAGACAGGCATCTCCATTCTTAAGGGATACACTGAGAACTCTCATTTAGAGCCATCCTTTTGTAAAAAGAGCCTCAAGAAAGAAGGCTCCCAAAGACCTGAAGCACAGCTTCAAAGCTGGCCAGTCTCCAGCAAAGAGAAGCAGCAGCTCTTTCTGGGAATAGGATTGCCATATAAAATCCTAATGAGACCATTAAAAAAGCTCCACCTGCCAAAGCCATCATCTGTGCAACGTGAGATTTGTGCTTGGTAGGCCTGCCAGCAAAAAGAGTTTTTTCCAAGTCTCTTTTTCCTCACTGAAGACTTTGCTTCCAGTGTTAAAAGAAATCTTACTTTGATGAAGAAAGGCCCTTGCCACACATTGCACCAACACCAGCATTTCAAGTCAGCAGTCTAGTCAAGAGAAAACTCCAGCAGTCTAGGCAAGAGAAAATGAAGAGATGTAGTCTTATGGACAAAGGATTCTAAAGACTGAAAATGTGGCTATTGAATTGTTTTGGTAGATTGCCTGAAAACATCAGAGCTTTGTGGTAAACAAATCTGAAAAAAGCCAATATATTCTATATTTTTAAATTAAGAGGAGGCTGCGGGTGCAGAACAAATTTAGGGACCATCAACCAGCCATTGACACTTGAGTTGCTTAAAAATACTGAAGAAAGGGGAGAGAAAGGAAACGGGGAGAGGAAGGAAGGAAGGAAGGAAGGAAGGAAGGAAGGAAGGAAGGAAGGAGGGAAGGAGGGAAGGAGGGAAGGAAGGAAGGAGGGAAGGAGGGAAGGAGGGAAGGAGGGAAGGAGGGAAGGAAGGAAGGAAGGAAGGAAGGAAGGAAGGAAGGAAGGAAGGAAGGAAGGAAGGAAGGAAGGAAGGAAGGAAGGAAGGAAGGAAGGAAGGAAGGAAGGAAGGAAGGAAGGAAGGAAGGAAGGAAGGAAGGAAAGAAGGAAAGAAGGAAAGAAGGAAAGAAGGAAGGAAGGAAGGAAGGAAGGAAGGAAGGAAGGAAGGAAGGAAGGAAGGAAAGAAGGAAAGAAGGAAAGAAGGAAAGAAGGAAAGAAGGAAAGAAGGAAAGAAGGAAAGAAGGAAAGAAGGAAAGAAGGAAAGAAGGAAAGAAGGAAAGAAGGAAAGAAGGAAAGAAGGAAAGAAGGAAAGAAGGAAAGAAAGAAAGAAAGAAAGAAAGAAAGAAAGAAAGAAAGAAAGAAAGAAAGAAAGAAAGAAAGAAAGAAAGAAAGAAAGAAAGAAAGAAAGAAAGAAAGAAAGAAAGAAAGAAAGAAAGAAAGAAAGAAAGAAAGAAAGAAAGAAAGAAAGAAAGAAAGAAAGAAAGAAAGAAAGAAAGAAAGAAAGAAAGAAAGAAAGAAAGAAAGAAAGAAAGAAAGAAAGAAAGAAAGAAAGAAAGAAAGAAAGAAAGAAAGAAAGAAAGAAAGAAAGAAAGAAAGAAAGAAAGAAAACGGGGAGAGAAAGAAAGAAAGGAAACGGGGAGAGAAGGAAAGAAGGAAAAAAAGGAAGCAAAGGAAGCACCTTTGTACAGGTGTGAAAGCCCACTCAGAAAATGGGCAATGGGAAAAAAATGTACAAGCCATCATGTACAGGAAGAAGTAAAAAAAAAACCTTTCTACCATGTTTTCCATCTCAGCTTTAAACCATGATAACGAAATCCTGTGGAGCAAGAACATCTTCTCCCCCACTACCTTTTGAAAGCTGCCCTTCACAAAGAAGACTCCACCTCATTCTAAGGCAATTCTGTAGGTGATACAATTACATAAAGGACAGATTATGCCAATATACTTGCTTCCTGAATTCATTGTAGTTATAGATCTCAAAATTAAAATTAAATGTGCAGTTAACAGTGCAATTTCATTTCTGTACAGAATTTCATTCATGTTTTCTTTTACTTAAACGTCCTGATGTTAACTTATGTTCTCTTTCTTCTCCACAAGCTATAATATATCTAAACCATGATTTATATTTTTTTTGTGCAAAGGAAAGCTTAAGGATTAAGGCAAAGCTTTTTAAAATGCTCCTGCAAAAGAAAAATCCAGACCTTTAAAATCTCCTAAGCCCAGAAAGAAAATCAATGGTAGAAAAGATGACATCTCTAGACAGGAACTGGGAGTACTGTGGTAGGGATTGACTGAGCCATGGTACAGGATTGCACCAAGTGATGTAGGGCAGCATTTAGACAAAGCAGACTAATCCTAGAGCCCCACAGGTGGGGTTTAATTTTTATTTTTTTTTCATTTTTAGGGATCTAGCTTCCAGACATGAGACAGTCTGCCAAAACTGAAGTCCTGCAGGGTGGTGGTTTGCAGGGCTCCCAGGATGAGGGAAGTGATGAGAATCTTGACTCCATGTTTCAGCAGGCTGATTTATTACTTTATGATATATATCATATTAAAAGTAAATGCTATAATAAAACTATACTAAAGGAATAGAAGAAAGGATTTCATCAGAAGGCTTGCAAAGAAAAAGAAGGAATGATAACAAAAGCTTGTGACTCTCAGAGAGTCCAAGACTGTGATTGGCCATTAATAAAAAACAACCACATGAGACCAATCCAAGATGCACCTGTTGCATTCCACAGCAGCAGATAATGATGGTTTTTCTTTTCCTCTGAGGCTTCTCAGGAGAAAAAAAACTCCTAGCAAAAGGATTTTTCATAAAATGTGTCTGTGACACTGCAGAGTGAGGAAGGTGAGTCTTACCAGCACCACTACTGCCCACCAATATTCCCTGCTGTGGTACCCACATCACAGCTCAAGAGAAAGACTTTGGAGTCACTCATTGTCATTTTGTTACTCATTGTCATGATCACATTCACTGACCTGTACCTTCATTTTCTGAGCCCCTCCATTTCCAACACAAGGAAAGCTAGTTGTTGTGGAAGCGTTAGGGACGACCATGAAAAATGCTTTTATTACAATTTTGCCTCTTCTGATGCACACTAGCTACCTCATCGCCATAAAAAGAAATTAAAAACCAGCAGAAAAAAAATTTGGCAAAAATTAAATCTTCTCTATTAAAATGATAAGTCTGCAAGTAAACCTAGAGCTGAAAATAATTCACAGAAAACAAAACAAACAGAAGAAAAAGAACAAGAATGAGAACTTCTAATGCCATGTGAGGACAGACAGGCCAAAATTAACTAGCTCCATTGTAATATGAAACCAGAATGAGGAGGTTGGATGGAAAAAGTATGTTACTTTTGGGACCCAGCTGCCAATTTTCAGGGTTTTTTTCAGTTTGTATCAACTCCACATAAAACCCAGAAGACCTAAGCCTTTACTGTACTGAAACACAAATGAATGAATTATAAGTGTACAAAATACAAGTACATAAAACAAAGACATCCATAATTCTGACCTCAAGTGAAATCTACCCTCTGCCCACACACAAAAGCTTCAGAGCTGTTAAATTTCATTTCTCCAAAAAGAAACTAAACCCCCATTTCACACGTTCAGAGTGCAACATTTTTATTTAGTTAGCACTTGAAGAATCTGCTATGCTAAAATGAAATTAAAGGAACAGTTTCATTAACTACCATGGGGTGTTTATGGTGTGAATGAAAGGTAGAACACTCTCCCTCTAAGAGGCAGATAAAACAGGATCCAAGCATTTGAAAGAAACTCAATTAGCTACAGGGCTGTAATATCTGCATTTCTGCATTTGTCCACAGAACGTCATTTCTGCATCAGTTATGTCAATTTGCTCCTTTTTGTAGCTTTGTGTGCACAGCAGAGCAAGCCCAGCCTACCTGCTCCAGATTCTCATCTCATCTCTGAGCCCTTCTTCCCAGCTCCCGCCTTCACCTTTCTCTACCACAAAAGCTTCCCCTTTGCTTTTTAAACTTTTCTTGGAATTGAAACAATCTGCTTCTATTCTCTCTACCTTACAAACATCACCTTTTACAGATTGACATACTTGATCTGGTTTTACTTAGATTTTTAAGATCTTGAATAGCAGAGAAAGTATAGCTTTCAGTGCAGGCTGAAGTCCTCTGTAAACGTATAATTCATATAATTCATATCCTAATGTGTTATTGCAGCTACAGTTCATGTAGAATCCACATTTCCTCTTGGTAATGTTTCAAATCTTTTATCATTCTGTTTATTTTCAAGATTTTCCTCTCACTGGATGTAAGTGCAAAGATTTGATGATAAAAACAGAAAATATGGAAGTTTGCTGCTGGAATTCTTCTGTGCCAAGCAGCTGCTGCAGTTCTTGGTTCTAAACACTTTATCTTTCAGACACTCAGGTTTTGCAATCCCTGATGTACCAGCCATGACAAAACTATCTTAAGAGCACTATTTATGTCTGCCCTGCTCTTCATACAAACCTTGTGATCAACTTCCTGCACAAACCAAAAAAAACCCAATCACACTAGAACCTGTTCCATAAAATCCTGTCCCTTTTTCAGCATATTATGTTCTTGCAAGTCCTCCAGTATTTTTGCAAGATCAAAACAGACATCTTTTCAATGCCATTTTCTTCTATATGCCTCACAACTTCTGCATTCCCCAAATGCAAAGAAATCTTTTTCCATCCATTCTAACAAAGACCTTTATGTAAAGTCTGGTGGATATAACTCTTGCCATCAATATTTTCATTCTCCTTATGGGGTGATTTCTACAGGAATCCAACCTACCAGCAACACCCCCAAATTTGCAGTGATTTAATTGTATGTTCGTGACACAAGTACAATAACAATCCAGAGGAGGAGCCCATGCATTCCATGTGTGTACCCACCCACCCCTGCACCCTCACCTGGCAGCCTGGAAAACCCTCTGTAAACCAATATTTTGGCTGTCAAATGTTTCTTCATCATAATTACTGCACACACACAGAGCCCCTGTGAAAACCCTTGAACATGATTCCATATTACCAAAGCTTTTTCATGTAAGATCAAGTAAATTTCAGTCAGTCAAGAATTGCAATTACAATCTGCAGAAGGATGCTTGAATTAACACAGTCTGAAATTGTATATTAACAATTTAGGAGAAGATAATGATGATGATAAAAATATAAGGAAAACCTAGAATAAAAGGTAAATAAATAAAGCTTAAGATGTTGGATGATCAGTAAATACTTTGTCAAGTATTTTAAGTTGACAAAGATGATCAGGGTTCACAAGGCTGTATTGTAACTTCTTTGGAGTTGGGGCAACTTTAAAATAAATCATTCAGTAAACACAGAGATGAAGAATTAAGTAAACTATGAGCTAGAGATCTTGTGAGAAATGCCTTGTATTTAAGTATGAGCTCAACAAATCACCTGGAAACACAACTGGAACGTGTTCCAAGTACAGAGCCTTAAGCCAGTTTGCATTTATTCCTCCCAAAACAGGACAGCAGACCACACTGAGAAAGTGTTTCAACAAGCACAGTTGTTATTACTTCTGCCAACACCATCACTAAAAAACTACTGTCTTCCAAAGAATAATAAAAAGCAAGTAAAATCAAGAAATACAGGTCTTGAGCCAAGCCTTACAAAAATAAAGTCACCAGCCTCACTGACACCTACAACTTCAGTTTTGATCCTTAATTTCAGTAAAAAGTAACACAAAAAACCTATTTATTCATTAGCTATTTATTCATTTGTATCAGTACAGCTATGAAGCTATATACTTGTTTATTGCCATTTAATGCATGCTTTGAGGCTGATGTAAATTTTTAATAGATATTATTGCAAAAATGAGAAAAAATTAAAATTTATTACAGCACAGAAAAGCACGATTAAGTAAGGAACAGTAAAAACTTGGATTTTACATGTATATTATTCCATGTAATAATACACTGCAGGTATTTTAATTTCTATACTAATATGAGAGATGTAATAATTGTGAGCAGTTACACAGTGGCAAAAAATTGGGAAAAAGTTACTCTGAAGCAGCCAAAGAGCCAGAGGATGGCATATATAGACATATATAGATGGCATATATGAGCTCAACGACTTTTGAATAATTCAAAGAAAATTTTCTAGAACTGAAAGCTTAATATAGAGGTTTGCTTTAAAAATGATACCAACATGATAGAGCTTAAAACACACCTAACAAAGCACTGCACTGTCAGCCTCACAGCAGTGATATTATCATTGGGATCATCTGGGGATATAGTACATTTACAGCCAAGTGGAAAAGGTCAGTATCCATCCAGAAAATTCAGGAAGGTGTCCATTTCTAAGAGAAAATGTAACTGCAGTTTGTCAAGACCTCTGGCAGATTCTCAGTCTTTGCAGTGGATAAACTTAGACAGGGTTTTCCTTTAAGGTTCCAGCTGAAATGCAAGTCTTTGTGGTTTAAAACCCAGCCAGCAACCAAGTACTGTCACAGACACATTTTATGAAAAATCCTTTGCTAGGATTTTTCCCCTGAGAAGCTGAGAGGCCTCAGAGAAAAAGAAAAACAATAATTATCTGCTGCTGTGGAATGCAACAGGTGCATCTTTGATTGGTCTCTTGTGGTTGTTTTTAATTAATGGCCAATCACAGTCCAGCTTGGACTCTCTGGTCAGTCACAAGATTTTATTATCATTCCATTCCTTTCCTTTCAAGCCTTCTGATGAAATCCTTTCTTCCATTATTTTAGTAGAGTTTTAATATACCATTTTCTTTTAATATAATATATATCATAAAATAATAAATCAGCCTTCTGAAACCTGGAGTCAAGATTCTCATCTCTTCCCATGCTGGGATTTCTGGCAAATTCAACATTTGGTGAGCCCAAGTGAGGGACATTGCCACAAAGTACCACAGAGCAGCTGAATGCCCCTCGGGTGAGATGGGGAGAAGCCTCATTTCCAGGTCCCAGAATATTCTAAGCTGCAAGGGACCCATAGGGATCACCAAGTTCAACTCTCATATGAATGGCCCATGCAGGGACTGAACCCCACCATGCTGGTGGTATTTGCATCATGCTCTGAGCAGCTGAGCTATTTTCATCAATCAGCTGAGATGAGAACAGTTTTATCATTGAAATACTGAAAAACAGCAGAATAATTGTAAAGAAAAGGGAGGTTACAAAAAGAGAGGTAATGACAAAGCCAAAAGGGGATAGCAAACAAAAAAATGATGCACAATTTCACTGCTCATCACCAGCTGGCCAGTGCCCAGGCAGTCCCTGAGTCATGAAAAGTCCTGGATTTAGGGTGAGCCCTGCTTAGCAATGACCAAACATCAGTGTGGAGTCCGTGTGCCATCAGTTACTCTCACAATGAATCCAAACCACAGCTCTGCACTGCACTTCTGCTGCACATGGTTCTCCTGTATTCAATACAATGGGTGTCACAGACATCTTTTATGAAAAACCCTTTCCTTAGGATTTTTCCCTGAGCTGTGATCAGCCCCTCCTGGCCCCCTCTTTCCATCCTGGCTGTGACCCTCCATGGATGGAAATCCCTTTGGCCACCTTGGGTCACCTGTGCCAGCCCTGCTCCCTCCCAGCCCCTTGTGCACCTGCCCACTGGCAGGGCTTGGGACACTGACAAGTCCTGGATTTTAGCTTAGCAACAACCAAACATCAGTGTGGAGTCCATGTGCCATCAGTTACTCTCACAATGAATCCAAACCACAGCTCTGCACTGCACTTTTACTGCACATGGTTTTCCTTTATTCAATACTATGGGTGTCACAGACATCTTTTATGAAAAACCCTTTCCCTTAGGATTTTTTCCTCCTGAGAAGCTGAGAGGCATCAGGAACAAAATGTAAACAATGGTTATCTGCTGCTGTGGAATGCAACAGGTGCATCTGGGATTGGTCTCATGTGGTTGTTTCTAATTAATGGCCAATCACAGTCAGCTGGCTCAGACTCTCTGTCTGAGACAGAAGCTTTTGTTATTCATTCTTTCCTATTCTATTCTTAGCTAGCCTTCTGATTAAATCCTTTCTTCTATTCTTTTAGTACAGTTTTAATATAATATATATCATAAAATAATAAATCAAGCCTTCTGAAACATGGAGTCAGATTCTCATCTCTTCCCTCATCCTAAAACCCCTGTGAACACGGTCACATTATGGCTATTATCTGGTTTTGAGAGAACCTTGATTCAGTGTCTCCTAAGCTCATGAAGAAATTTAATGTCACATAACACAGACATTTCTCATGACAGGCAGATGGTATTATGCATAATCTGTAAAATGTCCTTGAAAAAAATGTGCATGATTACCTATAAACTTGAAAAAATCCAATAATGTATAATTTCACTAGTGTTGCAGCAACTGTGTCTTTTACAACTCTGCTTTCTGTTGAAGTAAAAGGAGAACCAAATATATCAGTAGAGTCTTCCTCAGTTTTCTACCACAAAATCTGTAACACTGTCTTAGCTATCACAGCAGAGGGACAGGAGTGGAAGAAGTGAAAAATGTCCTGGGCTAAACCACTTCAAGGCATTCATTGGTGCTCTGAGCTGAAAACAAAAGCATGCAAGAAGCTGCTGCTGCATTTTGATACACCAATATAAAATCTATAAAAGTTGCTGCTTATGAAAGCCAGTACCTCCAAATCCTTTTTGCAGCAGAGGGTTTTCTGTAGGCTCACTCTGTGAGGGGAGCAAACATAAGGTTTACTTTCACATACCTCTCCGTGTTGACTCCTCCTCATAATTTGAAACAGTAGGAGTATGTGTCATTATCTGCTCAAAAAAAAAAAAAAAAAACACAACCTGATCTGCAGAAGTACAATTACACATTCTCCTTTCATTGTCATCACAAGGCACTGTAGGTGTGCACAGAGGTGTGTTGGATAGCAACAGTTCCTCTGAGCAGTGCCTGCACTTGGTGTAGGATGCTCTGAAGGGTAATCTCACAGGAGGAGGCTTCTCTGCTTCACTTGGAGGGCTCAGATTTTATGTTGAGTAGGATATTGGTATCAATACATGTGAGTTAAGCCATTATATTTCTGTGGTGGTCCTGAGAAGCTCCACTGCTGTGGAAGAGGTTTTACAGTGACTTCTGTGAGCCAGAGAGAAGTTTGATAAGAGGATCCATGTTTACCCCTGAAAGAATTTCCTACCAAAATCATTGAAATAGAAACCAAGAAAGAAAATATTAAATGAGAAACCTGCAAGTGCCTATTCCAATGAGCACTTCGTCTCTCATGACCAATGAGCAAAGTGCAAACTTATGAGTTTTGTAAGAAAGTATAAAAAGCATGCATGCTGTAATAAAAATGGCGTGAAGCCTTCTGAAAATGGAGTGTTGCTTTCTATTCTGTCTCAACTACAACACACTACCTTTTTGAGCTCTAAGAAACTCTTGCAGATAGGTTAGAGGCTTAATGCTTTAATGATTCTAAAGATCACCCTAAATGCCACATATTATTTCTTGTCACTTACTGCATGCATGCATCAGTGACAGGTTTCACTTCAATGCCAACCCTTTTCCTGCATCAGATGCTTCTCTAGATATTAGCTTAACCCACCTTCTACCCAAGCAGGGAAAAATTTCTGCATTAGCTGAAGAGCAAAAGTGAAACCTGATGTTTTCCTCTCATGAACAGCAAAACTAAAACTTGAACATTTCTCTTGAACTGGTACAGTGTCAAATGAAGCTCAAAATCCTTCCTAACAGGAAAAATCACTTCCTAATAGGAAAAACACCTTACAAGGGAAGCAGCAAAGCAGCACATACAACTTGGATACAACATTGTCTCCTGAAAAATGAAAAGAACTGAAAGAAGCACAAAGAGCAGACTACTCAAACCTATTTCTGGCTCCAAGCCACCACTGGACCCAGTTATGCATCTGCTGTTCCTGGCATTCAAAAACCAATGAACAGGACACCCCAGCGGTTCTTGTGTGCTGTATAATTTTCTAAGTATCTATATATTTTTTATGTTTGATTTATGATGTTTCCATGGCACTAAAATACTTGGTCTGATCTGAGTTTTCAGGAAAATGCTTGAAATATTTCACAAATTGGTACGTAACATCACTTTTTAGGAAAATAGTTGTATTGCAAATTAAAGGCTGATCCATTTCGCTTTTTGCATCATGACAAATGATGCAACAAGCTGATTTTGTTGGATTCCTATTGCAGCCTCCAGTGATGTGATGGGGAATTCTGTTTAAAAAAAGAGGCAATCTTCCCCATCCAAAACAGACTGAGTGGGACTGGGAATCAATCCTGTTGATATGGTTCCTGCAGCCCACCTCACATCAGCTCATCCCTAATGCAAGTCAAGTCTGTAGAAGGCAAAAAGAGGGTGTACCCCCCTGTGGTCCCTTTCAGGCTCCATAGCATCTCAAAGATTGCTGCCTGACATTTCAGGATGGCCCAAAACCTGGCTGACTCCCCTGTTGCTGGACTCCTTTGCTGTGCCTCCACAGAGCTGCTGCATTGGTGCAAGAATATCACATCCCCTTCAGCCTGGATGTGTATCTAGGGAGCCATCAACCCACACACACACAGACCTCATTCTGCTTCTCCCATGGTTCTCCTTCCTCACTCAACAGCACCCATGCACAGCAAGGGCTTTGTCTGCTGTCTATTAAAAAAAGGTAAAAAATTAAAAATTAAAAAAAAATAATTCACAATTAGAAATTTCCCCAACAAATTACTATTTGTAAAAAAAAAACCCACAAGAAAACTAGGTTTTTTTCCTTATATTTTTCCTTATAAAGAAGTCCCCATAACATTAACAAAAAGAACATCTCTCCCTAAGTAAGAAAAGTCTATCCTAGAAATAGTAAACTAACTAAAACCTGAAGTTTTGTTCCTTTACATTGTCAATAAGAAAAAAGAATTGTAAGAAGAAAAGTATTCTAAAAGTTTTATTCTAAAAGTAAATATACTTATTTATATATAAATAATAAATATAAATAAAAGTTTTATTTATAGTTATTTTACTCCTTCTTTAATTACTATTAATAAACTTTTCTTTATACCCTTTTAAAATTTTAAACCTACTTGACTTTTCCCCTAATCCTACCTCACAACAAAAGACAAATACACTAATAATTAACCAACACTAAACCCACCACACTTCCAATTAAGCAACTTCTATTTTCCCACCACACTGCCATAAGCCAAGCCTTTCTTTGAAAAGTGCAACTTTTCATATAATAAAACTGGAGCTGCTCTTTTTGTTTGCTTGGTACATTCTCCAAAACATTCACGTACCACAGAAAATAATCATAACATTCAAAATAACACTGTAAATATTCAGCTGCTCTCCTAAGGGTACAAAACTCTAAAAAAAAAAAAACCAAAAAATTCACAGTTGTATAAATTATTCATCCATTCTGAAGTAAATACTGTAGAGCACATTAAGCTGGGTTGTGCTCAATAACTGTAGGTGCCTACAGCAACCATCAATAATCCAAACCTCCACAAACCACCAACATTCCTGCAATTCTTTAGGCACATATGAAATTGGTTTTTAACAAAAAGATCCGGTGTACTGTGGGGAAAACCCTACAGCAGAGAGAAAAATACCAAAGAAAAGGAGCTGAAAACAGTCTAAGGCAAAAATATTCAGTGGTAAAAGCATACATCTTCCTGGAACTGAATTATTGACATGGATTCCTGGCAGATTATTAACATGAAGTGGTGACAGCGTGATGCTATGTGAGTCAAACTGCCTGTTATTGTTGAGAATGCAATTAACTCTGTAAAATGTTGTGCCAGGCTGACAGACAATTATCAGGAAAGTTTAAGAACTCGGTCAAGTGCCAGAAAATGGCAGTGAGTGGAATAGAAAACGTTGAACTGCCTGATTTCAGATAGAAAGATTGGCAGGAGAAAAACAAAAACAAGAGAAAAATGGGAAAAAGAGATGTAGGATGAGACGTGCCTTTTTTGTGTGACATTTTCTGCAATGCATCTGCCTCTCAATTACTTTTTAGAAGTGAAGCCCGTTCCCAAGGTTGAGTTCCAAACAAATAAATGTGTCTGCTGACATATTTCACTTATTCTCTGTCTTGCTCACATATGGGTTGTATAACAGTAGTTCTGAAACTTAAACCTTGACTTTGCTCGGGAGCACCACTGAGTCCTTCTTCCAAAAGAGAGTTTATTTTAAAAATATTTACTTATCCTGTCACTTTCTAAACATCAAGCAATTCATCAGTCTCTTTATAGGCCCTTTAGCCCTTAAACTGACAGCTTATTCCAACTCCTACCAGGCCAACCAACCTTGAGCACTTTGGACTAAACTCTCAGTACTTCTCAACCATTCTCAGTAAGAAAGTTATTTAAATACAGAACTCCTTCTGATATTAAAATTGTCAAAACTGACAGTTTGTTCCTTTCCATTTTAGAAGAAGAAAAAAATATATATTATTTTGGTCTCTTTCAGTTCATTTTCAAAAAATTAAGTTTGCCTTTATCATAAGGTGTATTTAAAATGATGGTCTGACCTCCAGAGATTTACTGTGTATTAGCTGTGATCTGCTTCCCATTTCTCACATGATTTTGGCATACTAAAATTTATTAATTTATTAAGAATTAACTCAATCTGTACCATTTCACTGTATGATTCAGAGGGGAAATTCTGCAAACATGACAGTAACAAAGAGGATATTAAACTGTCACTGACTTGACATTTTCTTATTACTGAATTGCTTAACACATTATATAAGTGTTCTTTCATTGTTGAGATCTCTTTCTTTAAAGCAGAGGTACTTCAGAAAGTGCAGTGATATTTCCTTCTGATATTTTTGAGACACAGGAAAGTGATAAAACACCAAACTTTGCAACAAAGTATCTCTGGGTCCATTTTTTAGAGAAAAGCTAAGTCTGATCAAAGACTAAAGAGAATAACCAAATAAAAATTATCCACCAATTGTTCCTGTAACTGAAGCTTTACTACAACCATTGATCTTCCTTTTTTACAACTCAATACCATAGCCAAAAAATGACAGTTAAACCCAACAAATTATCCACTGAATTGCAAACTGGTTTCTAAAATATTTCTGACTGAAAGAAAACTTGTTTCCATTGGAAATAACTGTTGAACAGAACTGTTGCAGGTCCTGACTTGACAGAGTCTGCTCTGTAAAGCTCAATTCCAGCACAGCCTCAGGAGGGACTAAAGGCTTCAGGAAGCATTTTCTTTGTAAAATCCACACTCTGCGGAGCACTTTTAGCACTGCATTCTTCCAGACATAGCCGGGCTCAAATTTACCCAGAGTTTTTTCTGAAAGCTTTTCTCTGTTAGAGGATGCAGATCCAGAGCGGTAAAAACTTCCTTCAGCTTTACAGAGATGGGGCAAAAGGGTAACTACAAACAAAACTCAGAGAAGATGCATTTCACACAAAAATAAACCCCCAAAAACTTAACCTTTGTCTGCAGCTCCTCGAGTTTAATCCTACAGGTAACTGCAGTCTGATGGAAAGAAATAAGGGCAGACATCTCAGAAATAAGGGCAGTATTTGAATAAGAAATAAAGGTAGAATTTTCAGAAAGAAAGGTGGAATTTGAATAAGAAATAAGGGTAGAATTTTAACCTTGAGTACAAAGAACCTGGAGGCTGACAGAGGTCCCCAGACTTCCAAAAGCCACATTTCAGCCATGCTGAATGGACAAAGTTGTCTCAGAAAATGTAACAGACCCCAACCGGTTTGGTTTGGATTTTTTCCAGAAAAAAAAGAGCTGCATACTCATTTTCAGCCATGGTAGCTAAAATTCAGCTAGAACTGCATATTTAGTTATCCTGTCACTTTCTAAACATCATCAAGCAAAGACTCAGATCAGAGTGAGGCTGTTCTTGGCAGAAGTGGTTACTTTCTGCCATGCTGACATCCTTGTCATTACATCAACTCTAAAAACAACAAAAACATTGCTCCCTTTACAGCCACCTCTGAGGCATGTGGTCTGATGGATGGACAGATTCCTTCAGCCCACATCTCCTTAGCTCCTCCAGCTTTTACTGAGAGATATGTTGTTCCTCTTCAAATGAGCCTGCTGCTTGCTTACATGAAGATTTGGATGTCTTAAATGTTCTGGGCATGTCAGAAAGATGTTCCCTCTCAAGGTGGCAAAAGCAGCAAATTAAAATCTGCTGGCAAGCTGTTCCAAACACATTCCAGCTTGTCTAGTGAGGAAGCTTAAACTTCATTGGAAAGCTAAATACCAAGGCTACAAAAATCCCTTTTATTGACAAAAGCAGGGTTAAATTTAAAAAGTCATTCTGAATTCAAAAAAGGAGACCAGCTCATTGAAAATTCCAGAGTTTACCTCTATTCTTCCAGCATGAAGAGGGTGAAATGGGAATAAGAATATAAGAATTATGTTCATAAAAACAGCCCGGGACAACAGTAAAGGTGATGCTTTTCGTTGTAAAAGTAAAGGTGACGCTTTCATTATTAAGGTACTATTAACACTAATGGCTAGTAGTAATGACTACTAAATCTTATTGTGTAAGTAATTATTTAATTATTGAACAATTTATTAAGAATTATTTCATTCATTAATTATTTATTAATTATAATTATTATTGTCAGTTCATTTTAAAAATTTACTCATTTCATTTAGAAAATTGATTAATCAAAACAGCAAAACACTGTCCAGGGAAGTGAATTAGTGTTGGTCCACTGAAATAGTAGTTACACAATTTATTTCATCCCTGCCAGCAGATCCAGAGTTAAGAGCTCTCAAGCAAGCAGAATCCAGAGGCACAATTGAGTTTATGTAGGGGATTATGTTCAGTCCACTATTTCATTAACTTAATCCTGATCTCTAGAACTGGCTTCTTTCACCAAGTCATTCCAGACCACTGAGCTGCTGAGATACAGAAAGCTTCTGGAAGTGGCAGTTGTAGAGAGAAAAGAACATTTTTCACTCAATGAAATTCATGGACATCCTTAATTTAGGCCTCTAACTGAGCTGATTTGAGTCAAGTTTTTTTCCATTTTCTTTTAATTAGCCAGGGCAGCTTAATTTAATTTTGTCTTTTGCGTGGATGCAGTACCAGGATGTTTCATGCAGGAACAAATAAGATATTTTTTTTTTTTTAAAGAGAAAAAGGGGTTTTAAAGGTTTTTTTAATCTAAGTTACAAAGAAAGATGCACTGAAATGTGGTATTGATTTGCCTTCCTTGATAACAAGGCAATGCCCAGTTTGCCACGTGGCTGTTTGCAAGCTGTGGTGGTCAGTTCTGCATGAAAAGCTGCACACCAAATTGTGTCTGATGCTGCTGGGCACTGCACTGAAGGGTGAAATGCTGTGCAGCATCAGCCTGCAGCAGTCACTGCTCTGCTCCTGGTGACAAGGACACAAACCTGGCTCGGGGACACAGAGACAAAAGCTTGCAGTGATCTGCCTTGATTTGCATAAAGCTAAATACAATCCTGTACACGTTTAGATATGGGCATGTTCTGAGTCAATCAATTCCACCAAGCTGTTCTCCAGGGGAAATAAAAGCAAAATCTGGTCTGAATTCTGCATGTATTGTCTCTGCTGCTAGAAAATACAGGCACTGCCCATGGACAGCTAGACTGGTCAAAGTTCTTGGCATGGCATTCCTCATTAAAGCAGTTAAATCTGCTGCCCTAATTTGTCTTTGATGGTTACATCACTTTGAGACAGCTGAGGACAAATGTCCCTTCCCAGTGCTGCTGTTCCAGGCTGTTCAGGAGCACCAGCAGGCAACAAGCACCACGCTGTATCTCATATCAGACAAACAGCTGAATACCTGCTCCTGAGCCACAACAAAAATTTGCAAATAGTGGTAAAACCAAAAAAAAAAAATAGTGGTAAAAATTTAAACCTCCTATTTCTTTAAGAAAAATAGATACAGGATAAGGCTGTGCTCTCCCTCTTGTTGCACACACATTATTTCTTTTCTACCTGCCATCACTGGTTTGTTTCTCCCTGACTGGTGAGCCCAAGTTTGAAGCACAGCTTTCTGTTACTTGCTCCTCCATAGCTGCTGTCTTTTTCTATGGGTTCCTTGCTGCATACAGAAATTCTGCTTTACACTGTGGCAGTCATGCCACATCACATCTCACAGAGCACAGCTTGCTTGCTTTGCCATGGCTATTGCAGACAGCTAGCTAATATGGTGAGAAACACTGTGCCCCAAAATAAACTGCACATGAAATTGCTAGGACAGGGGCTGTGTGCAAGCACAGCCTAGAATTAAGTTTGCATACCACACTTGTAAATTAGTGGGAAGAATAATCTATAGCTGGCTATTAAAATGTATTGCTTTTTGTTCCTAAACACCGGGTTGTTTTTTTTTCCTTTTAGTTTGTATCAAGTGCTTGACATTGCAGACTGTGAAGTTTAAAAAAGCTGACCTTGAAAACAGTCACATTTATTTTTGAGTGTTAGTTTAGCTTCACACCCTGGAAGTGGCTTCCTGCCTTCCAGATTCTGCTGAGCATTGCATGACCAGCCATGCCTGAACTCGCTGCACAGCTCCCTTCAGGCCACACTAGAACCACTCAGAACCCATCTTGAAACACAAAATAATGAAATACATCGAAATACAACCCAGCTTGAAATACAAAAAGGGTCTGCTTTAGTAACCCATGCCATGACTCCAGTCACCTCCACCAAACAGTGACCTCCTCAGTAGCACCCCTGACCATTTTGTCTCAAGTCTCAAGCTGCATCAAGAGAAATTTAGGTTGGATATTAGGAAATTTTTTACACAAAGAGTGATAAATTTGGAATGGCTGCCTGGGCCGTGGTGGAGTCCCCATCCCTGGGTGTGTTTAACAAAGCCTGGATGAGGCACTGGGTGCCAGGGCTTGGTTGAGGTGTTGGGGATGGGTTGGATTCAATGATCCCTACGGTCTCTTCCAACCTGGTCATTCTGGGAATTCTGTGAATTCCCAAGGAGGTGGTGGAGTCCCCATCCTTGTTTAACAAAGCCTGGATGTGGCACTGGTGCCAGAGTTCAGATGAGGTGTTGGGGCTGGGTTGGACTCCATGGTCTTTAAGGTCTCTTATAACCTGGTCATTCTGGGCATTTTCAGAGGTGGCAGGCCAGCTCTCTGCAGCCAGACTTTGCTGAGATCTTCCTCAGCATGGGCTGAAGGGCATTTTTACTCCCTGGCAGGCTTCAGGCAGTGCTCCCACACATTTCCCACCCTTCCCTCCCAGGAAGGAGCATTTCCCAGTGGAGCAGCCTTGCTTTGCACGCCCCACACAGAGCAAGCCCAGCACAGCTCCCTTGCCAAGCTGTGAGAATTCTCCTCATCACAGCAACCTGGCAGGCTGGCACTGAGGGTGAAGGGGCTGCCCTGCTGACACCAACCCCTAACATCTCCATGAAAACTCCCCAACAGCAGTGGCATTGCTATCTACACTGTCATTTTGGTAGGCACTGCAGGAAACTGTGAGGAAACGTGTGAAGTGTTCTGCAGGGAAATGTGGGATCCTGTCGGCGCTGTTGACACAGCTGGGCTTGAGCAGTAGGTACAGCACTCCATCCAGACACTAAATCACATCTCAGGCTTTCCCAGGCACTGAAGATGCTGGGCTGAAGACACTCAGACACAGACAATTCCCAAAGGTGGCTGCTCACACACACAAAACACTGCCCTGATTCCTGAGATTTGCAGGTAGCTGCAGGCTCTGCACAGTTAAATTTTAGATAGCTGTGAAAGAATCTACAGCACATGACATTTAAGTTGATATTTCTTTCACATGTGACCCATTTCAGCATGGCTTGCTTGGAAAGCATTTCTTCATTGTATAAAGTCACTTATTCACCACTCAGATGGACAATACCCACACCTCGTGTTTCACATCTGGCATCACATTTAACCAGATTTACAACTTCACTCTTTAAGAGAATTGCTCCTGAAAATGTATTAAAGAAGCAAAACCAGGATAGTTTACCTGTTTATGACTGAGAGATGAGCTGTTATCACTTATTAAATGCACACTCTTGGCTTTTCCCAATTGCAACATAAAACAGGTTAACCTAAGCCTAAACTGAAGAATGAGAAGCCAGAAAACAGCCAAAAAATTATTAACCTTGGAGGTACTATCTACTGGTGCTACAGAGGATATTATTAAAATAAACAGCAAGAAATCCCCATCACCACCAAATTCTCAGGGAACAATTACTGCATGTCCAATGAGAAGAAAGGAAATAACCATTAATAATTGTGTTTTCTGTGCTATACTCAAACACCTGTTGCTGCTGCAGGGATTTTTATTTGTTTTCACTGCACATAATGCTGGAACACATCTTGTGCAATAATACTGTTATGTCAGAGGCCTTGTAGAACCACAATTTCTTCTTGGACAGCTGCAGCATTTACATGGATTTATTAGATCCAAAAGTCCACATAATCACATCACCTGAATAAAAATTAGGCATCTGAAAGTTTTACATAACCCCAGCATTTGTGATTTGTGGTCGGGCAGGATGGTGCAGAAACTCACACTGGATTAAAAAAAAAAAATCTTAAAAATCAGACAGATTCTTCAGCTGAAACTGCTGAAGTTTAAACCAGAAAAAGCAGAAGCTGAATTTCTGTGTAACACCATGTTGGTCCCTTCCAAGGACACAAAGGGTAGAAATCCTGGCTCTCAGATGAATTTTTCTTTGCCTCATTATGACACACTCAGTCTTTGCTTGATCCTTACCCCAGGTAGGCCAGTATGAACTCATTTAACTCCACTCAATTAAACAGAGAATTGCACAATTATGCCAGCTGATATTTCAGGGCTGTGATCCCTTATCAGAAGGGCTCTGCTAAACAGCAATTTATTTGGCTTAATAAAATGGATTGCTGTGCTATCCAGCACATTTTTGCCTGCCAGAATAATGCTTTCAAGTACCCAGGGGATGCAATTCTCCCTAGAAAGACAGGCTGAGAACAGTGAGATTCACAGCAGGTGTGAGAGCTCAGCTCCTCAGCACTGACAGCAAAACCTCAAACTGCACCCAACAGGCACAGAGCCAGGCTTGTGTCCTTCAGAGAGCTGGGGAGAGCACAGAAATCTGGGAACAGCACAGAAATCTGGGAACAGCATGTTCTCACTCACCCCAACACACACCCACTGGGGCTGGACATTAACAGCCACCACACCAACAAACAGCCAGGTTTTTTAGCCATTTTACAGCTCTCATATAAACAATGCCAGCACTGCAGACAGCCCAGGAAAAAGAGAGTTATTGGACCTGGTAGACAACAATAAATAACAATCAGTGGGTACCATCAGTCATGACATGATTTAATACTGGGCTGAAGGTGCTTTCAAAACCAAAAGTATTTATAGATAGCTGGGTAAAAACACTGACAACAAACAGCCATAGAGCAAAAAAAATGTTGGCATTTTCTGGACAGGATGGCCTTTTTCAAAAGCAAATGTATGGTGATTGCTTCAAAGCAGCTAGAATAACTGCTGAAGCTGATGTTTATAAAATCTAAACACAGTTGACACAAATGAAAGAACTCTGCTTTCAGTTACACATGCAGAGCCTCTGCAAAGAGCAGAATTTGTCCCCAAAGGAACACAGTGTGCCTAAGAAGGAAAGGACAGGACCTCAGAGGCAGACATAAGTTAACTGGGCCCAGCTCTGTGAGGTCTGGAAGCTATACTCACTTACTCACTTCACTGTGCTCCTGCAGCATAAAAACAAAAACAAAACAAAACAAAAAAAAACAACCAAAACAAAAAACCAGCACCATCACACTTCTTAAAAACAATCAATTCAAAAGAAAAGATTATTTTAAAACAGAGTATCAACCTTGCCAGGAAAATCAAGGGGACAAGCCATCAAAGAATGCCTAAGGATTCAAGTAAATATTGTAAATATTGGCATTTTTTTGGTGGCCTATTGCCCCAGCTGCAGCCACACCCTTGAGACATGGCCAAGGGAGAAACTGCAAGGTGTTTGTAAGGAATAAATGAAAAATTTCATCCCATAAATTACAATCAGATTTCTGCCAGACTGTGCAGTAAACAGCATCCATCTCCAAAAAGCCGCTGGAGCACACACAGAAAGATGTGAAAGAGGAAGCAGGAGAGGCAAGAGAGGAGTTCAAGTTAAGGTGACAAACAATTCACATGCATAAACCTGTGAAACTGCAAAGTCTAAGACTTCACATCTTCCAGCTCCATCTGTGTTTTGTGGCTCCTTCACTGGTACTTGGGGCCAAATTCACCAGTTCTGCACCAGTTTACTCTGCACTTTTATTCATTCTTCAATACTGCACACCTTTGTCTTTATTCTCAAGTCATGCTTCAGCACTGCTCTTAGCTCTTTTCAATTACTGAAATCATTGCTCATCAATTTTAAATGAGCTCAGGGAGCTCATATAAATAATTCTAAAATCCATCTTTCTGTTGTAAATTAGTATTTCAAGCATTCATTCATTTTTTTTGCCCATCCTACTACGTCACTAATCTTCTACCCAAGAATTTCCTGAATATTTTCCACTTTTGGTCTAAATTTAGAAGTTGTCCTCTGACACTCTTCAACATCCTATTTTTACCACCTTAAACACGAACACGAGCAGCAGCGCTTAAAACTGATCTCACCTTAACTTTTACTGAGTTGGCAAGAAAAATTCTCATTATTCTCATTCACTTTCAGAGTAATTTAGGAATAACAGCTCAACACTAACTCTCTGCAGTGTCACAGGCTACAACTGTGACCCTCAAAACATTCTTCTGAATTTAAAATGTTTTGCTGAATTACTGGAGTTCCTTTCAGAACACACTTTGATCTTCAAACCTGGGGGAAGCTTTTCAAGTTGAATTTTTTCCTCCAATGCCTTTTCTGGTTGCCACAGCCACCTTCTACCCTGGGGAAGCACCTGGGTGCAGGGCTGGAGTAACCTGGGAGAAGCCACGGATGTGCCTCCTCACGTGGAGCCCAGCAGTGCCAAGCAGCCCTCCCAATGGCATTTTGGAATACCAGACAGGGCAAACTTTCATTTTCAACAGCCCACAGTGCTGCTGAGAGCGTTGGAAGCTGCCCAGCCACGTGTTCTGAAAAGCCATAATCAGTGTGATTGCTGCAGGAAAGGATGGCACAGGGAAGCTTGGCACTCAGTGGTCATTCAAGCATAAGGAGCCAAGGGACAGCCACTGCTCCTCCAGCTGCTTGGAGCAGGCCAGCACTGGGATGCCAACAAGCTCTGCCTCAGCTTGGGAAGACAGTGCGGATGAAGGAGGAATTCTGAATGTGACTCCATGTACTTAGAAGGCTGATTTATTATTTTATGTACTTATATAATTATATTAAAGAATGCTGTACTAAACTACACTAAAGAATAGAGAAAGGATACTTAGAGAAGGCTTAAACAAGATAATTATGAAAAACTTGTGACTGACTCCTCAGAGTCTGACACAGCCTGACTGTGATTGGATATGAAGTAAAAACAATTCACATGTTGGATAAACAAACTCCAACCACATTCCAAAGCAGCAAAAGACAGGAGAGAAAAATGAGATAATATTGTTTTTCCTTTTCCTCTGAGGATTCCCAGCTTCCCAGGAGAAGAAATCCTGAAAAAGGGATTTTTCAGAAAATATGACAGTGACAGAACAGCTCACCAAATGGAATTAAAAGGTGCAGAAAAGAGGAAGAGTCTTCAATTTCCCAGCAGCATCCAGCCCTACATGAACTAGTCCCCAGCATTAAGGTCTCACTCAATGAAATGACTGCTAGAGCTCAACAGTGTTTGTAATAATAACATAAAGAATGCATAATTAATCAAGTCCAGCTCTCATACCTTATCAAATGATAACATTTCTTACTGAAAATGCAGAGAGTGCCATATTTAAACCAATTGTCCAAAGATGACAGAGTTCCGTTTAAGAAAAAATATTTCTGTTGAGCCTGTACTGCTTAACCCAGACTCAGCAGTAATTTAGGGCAGGTACCTGCACAAAACAAACTTATTAAAGTGGTTCTTAGGCAACCAAAAGCCACCAAGAGCCATTGTGCTCTAGCAGCACTCTGAACTGTTCCCCTCTCTACCTGGCACACATTTCAGAGCAGAGGTGGCTCTGTGGCTGACCACAGTGAATTGCTCTGTCACCACTCACTGTGCCTTTTCCCTCACAAGGCTGCTTCAGCAGCACTGTGCAGCAAGTTCACTTGCTGAATTTCTTGTTTCTGGGGTCACTCTTCCTTATGCTGCCAGCTTCACCCCACAGACAGTGACTGGTATTTCTTACTCTACATGTGTGCAAAAATAAAGCCTACGGATTGTCACGGACATATTTTATGAAAAATCCTTTTGCTAAGATTTTTTCTCCTGAAATGAAATATAAACAACAATTATCTGCTGCTGTGGAATGCAACAGGTGCATCTTTGCTTGGTCTCATGTGGTTGTTTTTAATTAATGGCCAATCACAGTCTGGCTGTCTTGGACTCTCTGGTCAGTCACAAGATTTTATTAACATTCCATTTCTTTCTATTCCTTTCAATCCTTCTGATGAAACCCTTTCTTCTATTCTTTTAGTGTAGTTTTAATATATCATTTTCTTTTAATATAATATATATAATAAAATAATAAATCAGCCTTCTGAAACATGGAGTCAAGATTCTCATCTCTTCCCTCATCATGGGACCCCTGCAAACACCACCACAATTGATTCCTATTGTATTTAATAATTTTTTTTTTAATAAAAAGATGCCACAAAAAAGGGTCAGAAGACAAACTGCACTCCACATTTCCAAGAATTAATGTTAATGCACAGATTTTTTTGTTTTAAACAAAAAGTCTTCCAAAGTGCATGTTATGACAGTGACTAAAGCAATCTCCATGGTGCTTTAGTGGAGATTGTATGGAAATACACAAATATAACAGAAAACTGTTTTTAAAATATATTTTACACACACAATCTAACTCAAAATCCTGCATCAAGTACTGCAGCACCACTTCCATTAAATTGAACAAAAATTCCAGAGAGGCAAAGAACAAGTTCTGACTGAGACTGACCAACTGTAAACTATCCCTTATTATCAACTGGTCATTACTCTAACAATTATAAAAATAACTAAATACTTAGTCAAAACTGCATTACAATTTAGTAGGTTCTTTTAATCACTGACTGTTTGTATTTTTATTTATTTTTTACTGTTTGTCTCTACATTTTAGGCTGATTTAAGCTATTTAATAGAAAACTGCATTAACAGCAATTATTCTTATTGACTTTCTGCTTAAAAACAGCAACTCTTTCCTTCTGCAAGTTATTTTGACATGTAAATTCTTCTGACTAGATAAGCTTCAGTACAAAACGGTATTATTGGGAATATAATTTTCTATTTTGCAGCTCTGGGTAAAGCAAGTCAGTAAATTTAGAAACCATCCATAATAATAATGAACTACACATTTAAGCCATCTTGCATCATCAGTTCCCAAGCAGAACACATTAGTGACTGATCACACTAATCACAATGTACTACAGCTTTTTAATGTTTTTCATAATTAGAATTATTTTGTCAGTTATTTTAAGCCAAGTATTTAAAACACAAAATTACAAATATTGCAACAACAAAAATGCCAAAACCTCATGGGATTTTTTCCCCTCACTTCTCAGTAATGTAATTTTTCTTGTGTATTTGTATTTCTATGGAGTCCTCTCAAAAATGGCACCACTGCATGAGAACCAGAAAAAAAATTTACTAAAACAAGAGTAGAAAGATGCTTTCTAGCTAGAAAAGAATTAGCAAGACACTGGATTCATTTTTATATCACAATCATTTTCCAAGTCAAATTTGAGCTATTCATTTTAGATAGCATTTCACAATTGCTCTTTAATCTATTTCTATTCTTTGACTAGAGATTTTGCTGTGCAGTTAAGTAAAAAGACACCTGAATAAAGATTAGTAATGATATTCTCACAGGTTTAAAGTAAAAGAAACTAAATATACCCAATGTAATTTGTTCTCTGCTAAAATTACTCTTCCATGGTTAGTTACTGAGCTTCCTTATTAGGTCACATATACTTAAGAAGAGTGATAAATCCCACTAATTCCTGTTAGTGACAGAAAGGGAATATTGCCTCTCCCTGTGCCAGGGCAGGGATCAGGAGAGACCCTGACCTGCAGCAGTGTCTCTGCCATGGTCACCTCTGAGCTGCCAAGGGCAACTCTGCTAAAAATGCACCCTGCTACAGATGGGAGCAGCTCATCCCTCCAGAAACAGGGCTGGCTGTAACCAGCAATCATTTTGGATTGGGAAGAATGTTTGAGAGTCCCCAGGACGAGGGAAGAGATGAAAATCTTGACTCCATGTTTCAGAAGGCTGATTTATTATTTTATGATATATATTATAGGAAAAGAAAATTATATACTAAAGCTACACTAAAAGAAGAGAGAAAAGGGACATCAGAAAGCTAGAAAGGAATGATGATAATAAAAAACCTGTGACTCACCAGAGTCCCAACACAGCTGGACCTGTGATTGGTCATCAAGTAGAAACAATCCACATGAGACCAATCAAAGATGCACCTGTTGGTAAGCAACCTCAAAACCACATTCCACAGCCATCATATGGTCACTGCTTACATTTCTTTTCTGAAGCTTCTCAGGAAAAAATATCCTAGCAAAAGGACTTTCATAAAATATGTCAATGACAGAAGAGAAAGGTCTGGCTGAAGGAAAAGGGAGGATGACACATCTGGATCATCATTCACGGAGCCTGGATTTTCCTTTTCTCTTCCTTTCCTCAGGAAAATGCCTGCCAGTTACATCCTGGAGTCCTTTTGGGACAAATCACATTGCTGCCTCACATTCCTGGCTGTGACATGACAAAGAAATGCCTTTATTCTTTAGTCACACATAAGAGGAGGCTGCCTGCTCTCCCAGCATTGCCTCTTGCTCAAGCCCAGAGTCTCTGCAGCAGAAAGCAGCAAGAGGAGGGGTGGATTTGGGAGCAACAGGCAGAGCAGGCTCTGCAGGGCTCCTGCCTGCAGGACTCCCCTGTGCTCACAGAGAAACCCTGCAAAACTGTCCCAGAGACTCAGAGAAATGGTTTGGGTTGGAGAAACCCTGCAAAAATATCCCATGGACTCAGAGAAATGGTTTGGGTTGGAGAAACACTGCAAAAATGTCCCAGAGACTCAGAGAAAATGTTTGGGTTGGAAGGGATCCTAAAAAGCTCGTTTCATTCCACCACCCATTCACCCCAAAGCTCGTTTCACTTCACCACCCATTCACCCCAAAGCTCATTCCATCCCATCACCCATCCACCCCACAGAAAGCTCATTCCATCCCATCACCCATTCACCCCAAAGCTCATTCCATCCCATCACCCATTCACCCCAAAGCTCATTCCGTCCCATCACCCATTCACCCCAAAGCTCATTCCGTCCCATCACCCATTCACCCCAAAGCTCATTCCATCCCATCACCCATTCACCCCAAAGAAAGCTCATTCCATCCCATCACCCCTTCACCCCAAAGCTCATTCCATCCCATCACCCATTCACCCCAAAGCTCATTCCATTCTATCACCCATTCACCCCAAAGCTCATTCCATCCCATCACCCATTCACCCCAAAGAAAGCTCATTCCATCCCATCACCCATTCACCCCAAAGCTCATTCCATCCCATCACCCATCCACCCCACAGAAAGCTCATTCCGTCCCATCACCCATTCACCCCAAAGCTCATTCCATCCCATCACCCATTCACCCCAAAGAAAGCTCATTCCATCCCATCACCCCTTCACCCCAAAGCTCATTCCATCCCATCACCCATTCACCCCAAAGCTCATTCCATTCTATCACCCATTCACCCCAAAGCTCATTCCATCCCATCACCCATTCACCCCAAAGCTCGTTCCATCCCATCACCCATTCACCCCAAAGCTCATTCCATCCCATCACCCATTCACCCCAAAGCTCATTTCACTCCATCACCCATTCACCCCAAAGAAAGCTCATTCCATCCCATCACCCATTCACCCCAAAGAAAGCTCATTCCATCCCATCACCCATTCACCCCAAAGCTCATTCCATCCCATCACCCATTCACCCCAAAGCTCATTCCATTCTATCACCCATTCACCCCAAAGCTCATTCCATCCCATCACCCATCCACCCCAAAGCTCATTCCATTCATCACCCATTCACCCCAAAGCTCATTCCATCCCATCACCCATCCACCCCAAAGAAAACTCATTCCATTCCATCACCCATTCACCCCAAAGCTCGTTCCATTCCATCACCCATTCACCCCAAAGCTCGTTTCACTCCATCACCCATTCACCCCACAGAAAGCTCATTCCATCCCATCACCCATTCACCCCAAAGCTCGTTTCATTCCATCCCCTGCCATGGGCAGGGACACCTTCCAGCAGAGCCTGCCCAGAGCCTGGCCTTGGCCACTTGCAGGGCTCCAGGGGCAGCCACAGCTGCTCAGGGCACCCTCTGAGAGCCTCAGCAGCTCCTGGCACAGCTGCTGCAATGCAAGCCTGGCTGCAAGGAGCAGCAGAGCCCTGGCATAAATGCATGGTTTTGTCACCCATGGCTATTCTGGGCCCAGGAAAATTAAAAGTAGTTCCACATCTGACGAGGTCTCTGGTACCGAGATGACCCTGAGGTGTTAGAAAGTCTCTTTTTCCCAGCCCTGAGACTGAAGAAGAAGTTGAGATTCCTCAGCTCTGGTTCTCAAGGTTGTTTATTTGCTCTTATCTAATATATTGTCTGTCTGGCGGGTTGGTTTGTGGCACAGTGACTGTCCTTGGGGTGGTGTTAGCTTTTTATACTAAAAACTACCTGTACTCTATTTACAATAATTTTCCAATATCTATCACCTATGTTAGACAGTTTGTCTTTACTCTAAACCAATCCAAAAGTGCCACCATCACAGCAGAAGGCGGAGGACAAGAAGGAGAAGGAGAAAGGCTGGACACACCCAGATTCCTCCATCTTGCCTCTTGAACCCCCATTCTAAATCCCCAAAATTCTACTTTTTCACCCTGTGACAAATTCACTATCATTCTACTCAAACCCTTGTGGCTTGTATCTCCTCACACAAAGTTGGGAATTGTTTCCATGGGCTAAAATCAAAGGCACAGGTGTTTGTGACTCTGTGCCAAGGTCTCTGAGCCCCTGCCAGGGTCTCCAATCACCCAGGGCAGCCAGAGGAATGTCCTGGGTTCTGACACACATCCTTTTCAAAGGCTGTACATAATACACACCATTCTTTAGATGATAACAAGAGAGAGATTATGAATGGAACCACCTGGATATTATCTAAGTCACTATTTTTTCATAATTTGATGTACAGCACCATTTAATGTTTTATGTCAATAAAGGCCAGTCCACCAAGAGGTTCTCAGTGAATTGCAACAAAATCACATCAAAACATTGACATCTCAAAATGAAGATCAGTGTTTGAATCACATCAAAACATTGACATCTCAAATAAAGATCAGATCACTGACTTGCGGGAAATAAAGCTCTAAGAATAAACTTCATTTATAAAATAAATGGAAAAATTCACCGTGAATTTAACAAGAGCAAAAGTAGTTAGAAAGTAGGATGAGAAACCACAGGGCCTTAACTACAGCATTAAAAAGAAGCTCTCTCTTCATTTAATACAATACCTCCTTTGTATAGGCTGAAAACATGAAATATTACTGGTTGTATAAAACTCAAGCAGAAGTAACTGTAGGTGGCTTGGAACAAGTAAATGCTGTATTTATACAAGTGCAGCACTCTGCAAGCAATATTAGTCAGCCATTGAGCAGGTTCCCTCAGCTCCAGTACACTGAATATGTGCATAATTAGGGCTTGTTTGCATGACATCTGGTGGGGAAATAATATCACATCTGATATGAGAGATACAAAAATATTTTCATAAAACAAAAACTCACAGCGGAACAGGACCATGATGTTCCTTTTCATAACAAGCAGCCTCACATCAACAAAACCCAATCATCCTACAATCTCAACTGTATCAGCTCTCCAGAACACAAAACAAGTCAGGGTGCAATTAGACACAATTTGCCAAGATTGGTAAAACTCAATTTCCTTCAGCTCCTTGTGTCCACACAAAAAGGAACTCAGGTAATGTCAAATGCAGGCAGATGGCTGCTGTTGAGTAAATCCATTTATCATTCAAAGACCTGACTGAGCAGCCCAAATTCTGCCTTGCTTAGAGGCATTTTATACATGCACAGTCCTAATAAATCTGCCCATGAGCTGTGCTGTACACATTATCCTGCAGAATAATATCTATCCTGCAGAAAAACGTCTGTGGAGCAAAAATGTCTGTGGAGCCTGTTCCCTTCTGGGTGCCATCGGATTGGAACTGGGAACAGAACCTTGCCTGCAACATTCTCAGTAACAGCAAGAAAACAAAAAGTGAAACCAAATGAAAATGAATTTAAAGGGGGAGGGTCCAAAGAGAGTTGCACTGGACTCTAAAAATAAATCTCTATTCATGTGGCCGTGTTCACAGGGGTCTCAGGTTGAGGGAAGAGATGAGGATCTGACTCTGTGTTTCAGAAAGCTTGATTTATTATTTTATGATACATATTACATTAAAACTACACTAAAAGAATAGAAGAAAAGATTTCTTCAGAAGGCTAGCTAAGAATAGAATGAAAAGAAATGATAACAAAAGCTTGTGGCTCGGACTTTCTGTCCGAACCAGCTGAGCTATGATTGGCCATTAATTAGAAACAACTATCATGAGCTAATCAAAGATCTACCTGTTGCATTCCACAGCAGCAGATAATCAATGTCTACATTTTGTTCCTGAAGCCTCTCAGTTTCTCAGTAGGGAAAAATCCTAAGGAAAGCATTTTTCATAAAAGATATCTGCAACATATTCACTGCCTGCATTAAATCAAGAGGAACGTTCAGTGATCACACAAATACCCCTCCCTGTGCTCTGGGCAGGGCTGTTCCAAGTCCTGAGCAAATTTGTTCAGAACTGGCTCAAATGCCAGAGCACTGTGCCATGTGCTGCTCCAGCTGTGCCACACTGACATCCCCATTCTACTCATTTTATAACTGCATTATACACATTAACACACCCCCTGGAACTTCTGCATTACTGACCACCTCTTGCTCCCAAACACAAATGTTGCCATAACATAGCCCAAAATTGAGAGCAGAGGCAGAAACAGAAATGAGGCCAAACTCAAAAACAAGAATCCTACACATCTCTGGCTCTGATTGTTCAGGTTCTGCAAAATACTGCAGGTTTTGATGCCTTTCATAAACAGACATCTTCACCCTGCAGAATGCCATGCTCTGCTTGGGGCCTGTGCATATACAATATCATTTAAGCAGTTGAATAATTGTTTAGATTTCTCTTTCTTTTAGCATGGAAAGGCTGCATGGAGTGGGGATGACAACACCTTTTTGAACATTTCTGTCCCAAGTACTTATTTGGGCAACAACATCTAGTAAAAAGATCATGATCCACCTCAAGTGGTTTCAGGCAAGAGCACTTTCTAAATCCAGCAGAAAAACAGATGTCTGAACTTTGAGAAAGAACAAAGCACAGCTGCTCCACAATCTGAAACACTGTGGGTAATTGCAGAGGCAAAGTAATTCCTGTCCAGCTCTCCTTGATCCTGGGATTTAAAAGCACTTTTCCCAAGTGTGTGAAACTCATTATCAATGGGAAAAACTAGAGCTGCTGCTACTCACAGACCTGCAGCAGGGCAACAGCACACAGGCACAGAGAATTAGGAAATTAGGAATTTGAGCCTCAGGCACAGAGAATTAGGAAATGCCTGTAACATAAATACAAACTTTTGGGTGGCTTTGTTTAGGAGATAATCATTATTTTATAATGCTCTTCACTTTTCTGTGCATATACCAATATTTCATTTGATATCCCTTTAACTCCCTGAGTTTTCTGACCAGCTGACCTATTTTAACTACGTAGTTTAAACCAAACTTCAGGGTTGAACCACCTGATAAAAATGCTTTTGCAAATTATGTTATCAACTGCACAAAGTCCTTAGTGCATAAAGTGGTAAAAAATGTGCCATCACAGGAGGGTTTTGCTTGGAAGAGGCACTGAAAATCATCCAGCTCCAACCCCCCTGCCATGGGTGGGTATCACTGCCAGACCAGGCTGCTCAGAGCACCTCAGGGATGGAGCACCCACAGCTTTTCTGCAATCTCCTGCTCCACAAAGCTGCTGGTTTTGCTCCTGCTCAGCTCCAAAGGGCATCCCAGAGCAGCTTTTCCATTCCCTGGAAGTGGGACTTCTCCCAAGGACTGAGCACCACTGACACACCGAGCTCTGCACCCTGCCTGCACAGCAGGCACCCACAGGACATGAGCTGCCTCCTCCAAAAAGCAGCTCCAGATAGGGAAAAAAGCTTTGAATCCTTGACAATGGAAAGAAATACCAGCCTCTAGAAAGGGGAAGCCTCAAGATACAGTAGTTTGAAGGCTGGAGAGGTTGTAATAATCAATCTGCCTTTGGAGGCAGTGGTCAACCTCTCTAATTAACATAACATCCTCACCAGCAGTTACTGAAAATAACAACAAATCTCTCAACTTTGCTCACTGAATCTATGAAGTTTTCTGCCATTTGGATTCAGTTCCTGAATATGCTTGGACTCATTAACACTAAAGAGCCACAGAAACTAAATGCTCATCACAGAAAAAGGCTCCTGAGAATACTCAGAGCACTGCATCAAACACTGGGTGTTCAAAAAAAAAAAAAATTAGGCTGAAGGAAGGCATTGCAATATATTGATAGCATTTTTCATTTAAGTCTTTTATTCTACACAATCTGGGATGGAAGTTCTCCTTCCCTTCTCTATTTTCATTGCTGATGATTGCTCCTTTCTGGGATTGCCAGTGGGCTGCAGAGGTGGTGAGGGTGACTGAGGCCTCTGGGAAGAAGAAAGCCTTAGGAAAGAGATGGGCTTTTGCTTTGTGATCCTCAGAAGCCAAAATTTGCTATTTGGTGCTCTGGAACTTTCCATCATGTTTCAGTCTGCAGGCACGGATGGTGCCATGAAAACAGCTTGGACATTCTGCTTCCCAAATATGTGCAGCTTCCCATCTGTGGGCATAAATATTGGGGAAAACCACTCTGGCTTTTTTTGAAACAGCAACATTCCAGGTCCAATCCCCATTTTAACAACATGTTCCACTGTCAGAGCTTCAGCACAGGCCACGTGGGCTCACCACCCACCTTCAGCAAGCACACCAAGGGAAGGCATCACTACAGCATTTTTTTTTTTTCAGTAATTTAGTTCACACCAGGCTAGTTTTTCAGACACCTCTTCAAATATTTCAGCCATTATAAAATGATGGTACAGAGCTCAGATACTTGAATACATACAAGACACAAATTTAGACATGCAGGCATTCGCTGTGTTTGCTTAACACCAACATCTGCTCCAGCTCCAACAATGACACTGCTGCAGGAACAGCAAAAAACCCCCACTAATCATCTTAATTAAAAGATTAGGAAATACTACACATCATGCTCTAGCACCTTTCTGGATGCCAGCCCAAATCAGAACATCATTAGTTACTTCCCAGCACCTTCTTTGGAGCCCATCCATCCAACAGCCAAAAAATAGCCTTGATTTTGAAAATCCATGAAAATGTTCTGCATCACCACAAGGAAGCTGTCTGAAAAAAGCAAGTGGTACCACAGCTTAGGAGAAATAATTGTAGATGTATTGGCAGCAGTAAAACACTGAGGAAATATGACTCAGGAACAAACAAAAAAAAAAAAACTAGAGCAGCCAAAAGCTTAACAATGGGTCAGTACTTACAGCTCTGAAAAATGCACATTTTCAGTTTTGGATGGAGCAACACAAAGCTGGAGCAACACAAAACACCTTAGCAGAGCAGAGCTGCTGGCTGTGGTTAATGCAAGGCTTTTGTCAGGGCTCAACTTGGCTGGGATGGTCCTGCCCAGCCTCACCTGGAGCCCTTTTCACCCAGAATGGTCCTGCCCAGCCTCACCCGCAGCCCACCTTGCCCAGAATGGTCCCGCCCTGCCTCACCTGCAGCCCATCTCACCCAGAATGGTCCTGCCCAGCCTCACCTGGAGCCCATCTCACCCAGAATGGTCCTGCCCTGCCTCACCTGGAGCCCATCTCACCCAGAATGGTCCTGCCCAGCCTCACCTGGAGCCCATCTCACCCAGAATGGTCCTGCCCAGCCTCACCTGGAGCCCACCTCACCCAGAATGGTCCTGCCCTGCCTCACCTGGAGCCCTTTTCACCCAGAATGGTCCTGCCCTGCCTCACCTGGAGCCCATCTCACCCAGAATGGTCCTGCCCAGCCTCACCTGCAGCCCATCTCACCCAGAATGGTCCTGCCCAGCCTCACCCACAGCCCATCTCACCCAGAATGGTCCTGCCCTGCCTCACCTGGAGCCCTTTTCACCCAGAATGGTCCTGCCCTGCCTCACCTGGAGCCCATCTCACCCTGCTCAGGCTGTAGGACACTGCTGAGGTCCCATCCCTGTGGGATCCCACTCAGCTCCTGCCTTTCCCAGCCCTGGCTGCTCCCAAACAAACACATTTCTTTCACCACCTCGAATTGCCATTCCTGTTCTGGCATCAGGAGAACCTTTCACAGCATAGAGCAGAGGTCAGAAGTATTAAGGAGCATTTCTTTGGGCAATCCTATAATGGAAGATGCCTGGCTAATTAGGGGAATCTATTAAATCACATCTGTTGTTTCATTTTGGCAGTGCAACCAGGACTGTGCTTGGAAACCTTGTGGGTTTCCCTGCTTGCTTCCATTAGGTATAATTCAAAATACAGAATAGCACAGAAACCAAAATATAGCTGAAATATGGTTTGTTCTCTCCTCTCAAAAGACACAAATCAGTCAAACCATCAGAAATTTTCAGAAATAGGTAGTGGTCTGAATGCCCTTATTTCTAGGTGCCCAAAAATGAGACCATTTTAAAAGCATTTTTTCTGCATGAATTCAAAAGTAAATCTGCTTACAGACACTGCATTTGGTTTAGGAATTGAGTTGCCCAGTATCACCAATCAACTCTGGCAATATTGTCTTGTAAAATAGGTCAAAGAGCAGCAAATTATTACAATTTCTACTTCCTCACATTTTCTACATGTTTCAAAGACATAAAAATGCTTATCCCTCCATTCCACTCTGAGAAACTGAAAATAATTTACGAGCCACACAAAACCAGTTTTACCTTCCAACCTATGAAATAATCCTAGCATTTTTTAGAGATGTTTAGACAAGTAAAAAAGCACCAAAATAACAATTTCTTCTTGCAGATCCTCAGAAGAATTCAATTTTTTTCCTCTCATTTACTCAGATCCTTATAACATTTTTGTCCTTAATTTTGAGATCTAGGAGTCATGAATAAATAACACTGCCTACAAATAGCTAACAGAAATAAACACACAAAAATAAATGCTGGAGTATAAATTGCCATACAATTCCTCTACTGCACTCTCTGCAGTAGGATAGATTCTTGCTAAAGTAACATTTACTGAGCTTGGCATCTGGCACAGAATACAACACAATTATGCCCTTTAAACATTGAATTAAAAATATTTTCTATTTCTTGCCTGTGATCAAGCCATATTTTTCTTCTCTGCGTATCTGCAGTTAATATTTAAGAAAGACTTCAACAGAAAAATATTATTCCTTAGCTTCTTAATCTGAAAATATGCAAGATATCTGCTTTAATATAATGCCTTGCCATTTTGAATGCAAAGAGGGATCATCTTCCCTCATGCTTGAGACCTGAAAAATAAATTCTTAAATTCCTGAGGAAATCAGGGCAAGTTGAGGGCATCTTCAATGAATGAATGAGGGCACTAATGAAACAGAAGGTGTTTAACCTGAAATACACAGTGTGGGGAACATGTAGCTTATAAATAGTTTTGGATAGAAAAATAAGAGATACCTTTATCACAGTCAAGATGCCACAATACCCAGAGCGTCACCAAACAATTCCAGAAGTCTTCAGCCCATGCAGAATAACACCATGACACTTCTGAAGGCTGCATTTTTTGTTCTTCACCCTTTAATGCCCTCCTGTTGATGCCCTGCCCCTCTATGATTGCTCAGCACCCCTGGGCACTCCATGGCTCCTCACCTTCAATAGCATTCACCTGTCCTGCACAGCTGCAGCCAGTCTGGGATGAGGCTGGGCCCACATCACCCCAAACTGTGTGCCCACACACCTTCCATCAATACCCAGAGCCCTCTGCAGGTTTCTGACTCCATTCAGGCTCCACTGTGCAGGGAGAGGCTGTCACTGAGTGACACCCGGGTTTCATCACAAAGCTGTGCCAGCAGGGACACAGCAACAGGCAGGAATGAAAGTTCATTCATGCACCACAAGGACAGATCTCCCAGGCTCTGATGGAAAAGCAAAGCTCCCCTGGTCTCAGGGGAACAGGAACGTGGTGGGATCCCAGCAGAGCCCTCTGATTGCACAGGGCACAGCAAAGAGGGGAGTGCAGTCTCCCCGTGCATGTGATTGGGTTTCTTTCCAAAGCACATCATGGGAGCATCCCTCCCCTATTGCAAAATTCTGCACCAAAATCATACCAACATAAACACAAACAACCAAAAGGAATTTTCTCCTTGGCTCTGTTGACACAAGAAACCCTGCAAGGCTTTGCAGCCCAAGCCAGCACACCTGAAACCCAGAGAGGAGGACAGGAGTGATACTGAGCAGGTCTCAGTTGCTTTTCTGAATGGAAAACTACCATTCATGTCCAGGAGAATAGCTCCAGATTCAGTGGATAACATCCTTTCATAATAAGTGTTAGGACTAAGTAACTAATAACAATAATGTTAAAAAAAAAAAACCAAAATAAACATACAAAAAAACCCAACCACAGCCAAAAAATCTCCCAAAGTTAGATTTTTCTGACTGCTAAAAACAGAAGAAAAGCATGTATCTAAAATTAAAGATGCTTTTGACATACCTCACTGACTCCATCCATCCTGCTCCCTTACTCTGAACACAAATGCCCCAGGAACATTGGAGCAAGAGATTAAAAACGAACAGAGACCAAAATCTCTCTTGAATATGTTCTGTCCCTTCCTACACTCCTTCCTGCAACATCTGGAAAACCTCCTCCACCACAGTGTCTTTTTTGACCTAAAGAAAATCCCTTGTTCCTCAATTCAGGAAGCATTTGACAGCCCAGCTCCTTATGAAATGAATGGGATTCAGGTACTGACAAGCAAATTTTGTGAATGCAGATGTGAGACCCTTTAAAGCTTAGGAACTGGCAAACTGGAATCCTTGAGGCCTCCCTGTCTGGGAAGGCTGTATGGTATTACCAAGCAAATAATCCAAATTTTGCACTCAGCAGGATACTTGTGGTAGGAGTGATGCCTTGTGCAGGCTGCCCTAGAGCAGAGGCTGGGCAGGGCTAAAGAATCAAGCAGGGATGGATTCAAAGCATCTCCTCCATGGATCCACCTTGGGCAGCACCAGAGCCCAGCCAGGCCTGCACCCAAGATGAACCAAAATGGCCCCAAAATGCACCAGCGCTCCCGGGCTCTCTCCCTTGGATCAGTTCTGCTCCATTTGCATCTTGCAGTTCATTGTCCCATTCCAGCTTTAGCCCCTGCAGTCCCACCCTGCTTGTTTTTCTCTCTGCAACCCACGGGGTTTGTGCTCTTGGGGCTGAGATTGGGATCATTTGTCCTTGGTGCCCAGCTGGAGCAGGAATTGTTTTGTCTCCCTGCTCTGTGCACAGAGCTCACCATCCCTGAATGTGAAGCCCAGACCCACACACTAAAGCAGCACAGAATGTGAAAAATAGAAAAGCTGAAACCTGAGACACCATTTGCCCCCATGGATTTTCCAGACAGGCTGAAAACCTCCAGGGGGCTGTGGCAGCCCAGGTGCTGCTGCCCAGCACAGGGAGCACCTTCCCAGGCCAGGATGGCCCAGCTGAGCCCAGGGAACCTGGGAGAGGAACAAGGCAGGGAACCCCTGCCTGGAGCTGCAGACCAGTTCAACCAGTGTGCCCCCAGCTTGGTTTTACTGGCAGCGCCATAAATGCATAAATGGGGGAAATAAAAGGAGTTTTTTACTTACTTTCCCTCAATTTGTGTGCTTTATGAGCTTTTTATTTGTGATGTAAGCTTTCTCTTCTTGCCTTCTTACATACTTATTTATTTTCCAAAGGGCCTGTTACAGAAAAAGGGCTCAAGGCACATTATAATTGTACACAAAAGGATTAAAAATAAGAATTAATTCAACCATCTGAGTACATAATGCCTTAATGATTTTTTTCCTTCAGACTGTGGAATTCTGAACACATAGTAAGCATGGCAGGGATTTGTGGAATATGTACCTGGGTTTCAGGTACAAAACATTTATGCACTTTAACCCAGAATTAATCTGCCAATGACTTTGTCCACATCAGATGGTCCCTGTGGAAATTAAAGATGCTCATTTTAAAAAAGTGCCAACTTCTCTATAAGTATTTGTTTCAAATGGAGGTGCAAAAATATGATAAATCTGTCAACTAGATCTTATTCACTGCAAAATCTGAAGCATTTGATCATTCAGTTATAGCAGGAGGAAAGTGTATACCCTGTCCCATGTTTACTGAAGTTATTCTGTTATTTAGATTATTTAAAGATAAGAAAAATACATAACTGGATGCCATAGCTAGGGAGGTTTTAATACTTATTTTTATTTCTTACTGTTTCATGTAGATTAATTAATTTTAAAAATATTTATTTAATAAATTTAAATAAATTTTAATATATTTAATAAATTTAAAGTATTTATAACTGGGTGCAATGACAGCAAAAAGTAATAAAGAACCAGTAAAAAATAGAGGAAGCCAGTAACACAATGGATAGATTCTATTTAATTTGAGGACTATCTATAACTTTAAGGATTATGCTAAAAATTAATTGGTATTGAGAATGAGTTTTATGCATCCAGGATGGCCAGAAAGACAGATTTCACTTTTCAATGCTGTGCAAGAAAGACTTTTCAGGAACTAGCTACAAATGGAACAGACTTTCTGATATTTAGCTGCTTTCCCATAGCACATTTATCCTACACTTATGCAAATATGAAGTACCTCATGTTCTTGGGCAGCTCAGCACTGAATTTTCAAATCCCAAGTCAAATGGCTCTCAACACCTGACAGCAAACTTGACAGCAATGTTCCATGTCAGGAGTTACACTCTAACACCCTTTCTTCAAGGTTATGGCCTGATCCCAAACTCTTTCTACACCACTATTATGAAAACCATTTTCACATTCCAAACCTTTACAGGCTGAAAACATGCTCAAATCCCAATTTTTATCACCACAAGGATGCCTATCAGTATCCCCAAACACTATGGACACTATTTCCATGAATTAGATGTAATCATGATCACATTGGGGATTTTTATCCCCTGGATCTCCCAGATTTATTCTGCATTACATGAACACCACAGAGGTGGATTTTACACATGAAAAGCTATGTAAGCAGAAGAATTTTCCTTCAAATACAAACAAATTATATTTTCCATCAAATGGAATTAGCCACTTGTGGAGTCACTCCACAAATCTTCACTGAACACTAAAAACCTTCACCTTCACTCTGACTGGGTTACACAACATTTCTTCTAGCATAAAGTTCAGCACCCAGGCTGATGTTTTCAAGGAACCAATGTAACATAGGAAATGTAATAAAGAAAAAAAAATGGATCTAATTAAATTCAAGTCAGCCATTAAATCCAATGCCTCAACTGGCAAAACTCTCTCCTTATGAGTCTGGCCTTGGCACTTAAGGTAACTATAAAAATACCAAGGAAATTCTTTAAATAAATGCCAGCACACTGTTAACTATCAGACTATATTTGAAATCAGATTTGGTGCTGCTGTGTTTCCATGAATTCTAATGGAACTCCTCCAAATTTTTTCACCACTGCAAGCAAACCTGAAATATCTCATTTTGCATTATTTTTAGCTGAAATGTATGTCAATGTGAAATCATTTGAACTACATTACTAGAACTAAAATGATCCCCAGTGTAAATCCATTCACATCAGCTACATCAGGAATGCATTTCACCACTAGAATTTAAAAATGTAAAATGCCCAAATCACAATAAAATTATTTTTCTGAGAGGTGTCAGTATCACTAGGAAAGGTCTGACAGAAGCAGGAGCAGCCATTTGGAGCCATAACACCTCAATTAAAGGGTTTCTCTGGCAGACAATTTCAACCAAAGTAATACTTAACACAAATTTCTATTTCTTAAAGCACTTGGGATCTTTGGGTTTTAGCATGTTAGTGGTAGGACTTTGGCATGATAAAACTATATTGTGACTGGACCAACAGATAGCTGAAAAATCAAATGATAAACCCAAGTAGAGCTATTTGCTTCCACTCTGGAATGCACAATTCTTTCTGTGATTCAGAATGCTGACAGCACAACCTAGCACTGAGCTCTATAGATCCTATTTATCATGACCAAGTGTTTATTCACTGCAGGAGGCCCCAGCATTACCTGAGGACACACCCAGAACGTTGCTCTGCCAACTGCTAGGAGCCCCTACAGTCAGAGCTTCTCCTTCTGAGAGCAAGGTACTGCTCTGAAAACAGCCCAGCATGGACACTGCACACTTGGTTAAATTAACAGCTGAGTGTTTGAAGAAGTTAAGATTACTTTTTTTTTTTAAGCAGTCGTGTATCAAGGAAACAGGGCAAAAAACCAGTTTGATATCAATAGCAATCACTATTCTTTTGTGTTACCTATAGAAGACAAAACCAGCAGAGACCGTAACGAAGAACAGAACTGTAAATGAAATGGATGATGTAACAAACTGCATCTTCTTGCACTCCTGAACAGGAGTTTGTCAGCATCTGGTCTCAGCTGTTTATTAAAGCACTCCCCTCATGCTGAGCTCCCTGGCTACAGCATGAATGCATTTTCCAAGTGATTCAAAGAGTTTTCTCCTTTCCATCAGAGGTCTGAAATCCCACCTCTCATGAACCACCTCCCCCTTCCAACCAGTCAATGCTGCAAACACGTACTACTTATTTTCCCTAAGTTCTTTATTTACCTGCTCAGTGTTTCTTTCACTCCTAGCTCGTTGCCATGGTCCCAGGCACTAAATGCTCTCTGGTGTTAGACAGAACTAGGACCCTGCCATTCAGCAAGAGAGCCCTTGTGCCCTTCAGGCCATTAACTGCTAGCTGTGAAAGAAATACTTCCAGTTACAGGTTTTATAGAACACTCATCCTCACTGCTGATGTTGCCCCCATAGAAAAAAAGTATTTAGCACGTTGAAGTCGGGTCAGCTGGAGTGAAATGTAACAGTAAATTTTGGCAAATGCCTATGTATAAAATCACTGAGTCACTTCATTCAAAGCACAGCTGGAATTGACACCACCACAATAAAAAGGAGCTCTTTTTAATGCTTCACATCAAAAATATAGTGAAGCCTGCTCAGTGTTTTTAAATTAGGAATCAGACACTTAAACACACATTTTGAAGCAGGGCTCAGCACAACGCAGTCTTTTGTGTGTCGCCTTTTTTTTTATTTTTCTGCAATGCAAAAGAAGACAAGCAGAGAAACTTTTCGAAGAGACTCACAGAAAAACTATGAAGGCAAAACCCAACCATTAAAGAGAAGCCTGTGTCTGCAGCTCTGTTTGGTGCCACTGGATTCAGCAAACAAGGCTTATCATGTGTAATATCATGGATGCCCAATTCAGAGTGCATCTGTTGTTGCTGTAAGTCAGTCACCAACAAGTTCTCCCTGCAAAAAACCCTCCATCTCCACTCAGCTTTAAATGGACATTGCAAACTACTGTAATTCTGTGGTGTTGGTAAGTCCTTTCTCCCTCCATAACATCCTGTCCCAGACCTTAAAGTGCATATGCCAATTTGGTTCAAGTTTTATAATCTGGAATGTTCCACAGTGCCTCTTCAAAAACAGTGCCGGATTAATTGTGCCTTCCCTCAGTAATGGCAAGTCTGAAAAAACCTTGTTCTGAATCTATTATTTATGTTGTATGCAGCAATATCTTACCTATCTCATTCTGGACTCTGGAATATACTGCAGGCCAGCTAATCTTTACCTACCTGAACCTCCTAGGAAGGGCAGTGGGAGGTTTTGACACGTAACAAAACATAGCTGGGCTAAAAATCAGTGAAGAGAAACCATGGAATGCTTTCACAAGGACTCCATGGGACCCAATATGTTCATTTTGAAACCCAAAATGCCTGGTTTAGATCTTAAATGTTGCTTCAAATATACATGGGTGAAAGCTGTAATCAAGGGGAAATGCAGCACCAATAATAGCGCATTATTAAAAGTCAGCAATCCTCAATTGTCAGCACTGTAACAACTGAGTGTCTTATTATTTCTACCTGCTCCTCCCATACACCAAATTTCCTCAATACTGACAAAGTACATGTACTAATCATAGACTCTGAATGCTAAATTAAGCAGAAAAAGAAAAAAAAATATATAAATTAGGTTGGTATTTCTTGAGGGCATCAGTAGAAAACACCGATTTCAAATAATTTTGATTAGAAAATTTTACTTCACAATCCTTTTCCAGATCACAGATATTCATAATTAAAAAGTGTATGGAATTGATGTCATGTCAGCTGTTTTGCCATCAGCATCACAGAGAAAGAAGAAACAACAAAATATGATGCAGAATTCACTCTCCCAATGATTGTCATTGAACTATTACATTAGTAAACATTCACAGTATGAAGTCTCTTTCAATATATCTCCAGCATATAAAGTAGTGCAAAAAAGCATTCCAGTCATTTTGCCTTTGCAGTCAGACCAGGTTTAACAATTCTCTTACTTCATTTCTTTCATTATTAGACAACAAATGCTGCAATGCCTCCAAAGAGAGTTATAAAAATAAACAATTTCTGGAGGGTCAACAGCCTTTCCAAAGTAAATTTCCAGTTAAAAACAAGCATTATAGATTTCAAGAAGAAAAAAAAATTTAGATCTATCTTCTGTAGAATATCTTTTTACAATAAATTTACCATTTGAAAAACAATGACTATGGTATCCAATGATTTATGGTAGCTGCTATTAAAGCACTGATAAATAGATAAATGACTACCAAACTTCATTGTTTCTTACATAGTAAATACCTCTGAATGCCAACTTTTACCACAGAGCTGTTTTTAGTGATGTCGACAGTTCATGCACCCACTTTAAAACTGACTTGGTTTTAATAAATTTTTCAGCCTCATGTGCAAAACACTTGCATTCTAATAAAAATATAAAGTCTGAAAATTTATCAGATCTAGCAATCCTTTCCTCAAGTTGTACCACTTACTTGATATGTAATACATGTTCAGCAATGCTTTTTATTTGAATTTAACCATTAAATGGCATACTACTGTATGCTGCAGACTCTTGTTTGCATATTTCGTTATTTTCACTGCACTCTTTAATGCATAAATATATTTGGAAACGCTCAAAACTACACATCAGTTTCCACAGAATTTGAATTTACACAGTTTTTCTTCTCTGACTCACTGCTATTCCCCGTGTCCTGACTTTTAGTCTCCTTTACACAAAGAGATTCTTTAACTCCTTCTTCCATCTCCAAATACTCTGACTTATCCTCTGTGGACGAAGATGATGCGCTCCTAAATTTCTTCAGTAAATTTGTAGGGAGGTAAGGGCAACTGACAGCGTTTTGCATCATCTGCGTGTGCTCTTCGTTCTCAGTTTCTCTGTGGTAGAAATAGTTAAAATTGGAGACAATCACTGGCACTGGTAAAGCAATGGTTAACACTCCTGCAATGGCACACAGGGACCCGACTATCTTCCCGCCCACGGTGATGGGTTTCATGTCCCCATAACCGACCGTAGTCATGGTCACTACGGCCCACCAAAAGGCATCTGGGATGCTTTGAAAATGGGTGGCAGGCTCGTCAGCTTCTGCAAAGTAAACAGCACTGGAAAACAAAATGACTCCGATAAAAAGGAAGAAGATGAGGAGGCCAAGTTCCCTCATGCTGGCCCTGAGCGTGTGACCCAGGATCTGCAAACCCTTGGAGTGCCTGGAGAGCTTGAAGATGCGAAACACCCTGACCAGACGGATGATCCTCAGGATGGCAAAGGACATGGCCTGCTGGCTGCCCTGCTCCTGCGCCAGGTCCGTGCCCAGGGTGATGAAGTAAGGCAAGATGGACACAATGTCTATGATGTTCATGACGTTCTTGAAGAAGTGTGCTTTGCTGGGACACGCAAAGCAGCGCACTGTAAACTCAAAGGAGAACCAGATGATGCACACGGTCTCTACAATGAAAAAAGGGTCATTGAAGATGGTGTGCTCCCCGGCGTCCAGGCGGAGAGACTCGTTGGAAAGCCCCTTCCCTAAGCTCAGGGACATGACGAATTCCTTGTCATCTCTGAACTCTGGTAAAGTCTCCAGACAAAAGATGACGATGGAGATCAAGATGACCAAGACAGAGACAATGGCGATGCCTCTGGCTGGACTGGAGCTTTCCGGGTACTCAAACAGCAGCCAAACCTGCCTCTTAAACTCATTCTCCGGCAAAACCTTTTCCTCTTCCTCCTTGACAAAACCTTCATCCTCCCTGAACTTGAGCATGGCCTCCTCCCCAAGCTGGTAGAATTTCACCTCCTCAGAGAAGATGTCAAAGGGCACATTGACCGGCCTCTTCAGCCGCCCACCGCTCTGGTAGTAGTACAGGATGGCGTCAAAGCTGGGCCGGTTCCTGTCGAAGAAGTACTCGTTCCTGAGAGGATCAAAGTACCTGCCCCGCTTGGCTGGGTCCCCCAGCAGGGTCTCCGGGAACTGAGCCAAGGTCTTCAGCTGGGTCTCGAAGCGCAGCCCCGACACGTTGATCACCACGCGCTCGCAGCACTCGTACTCGCTGTAGCGGACGGAGCTGTAACCCCCGGGGCCTCCCCCGTCATCGGGCGGCTGGTCCGAGTAGGAAAACTCATCCTCCCCATAGTCATCGCTGTAGTAGAGCTTCCCTTCCTCCTCGTCGTCTTCATCCTCGTCTTCGTCGTCCTCCTCCTCCTCGCTCAAGTCCTTCAGTATCCTCTCCTCGGAACCACTGAGCGGCAGCAGCTCGGAGCAGGGGAAGGAGGCCCCACACTCCCTGCTGCCCAGGTGGTGGCTCCTCTTCTTGCCCTTCTTCCTCCTCTTGCCGCTCTGCCGGCGGGGCAGGCCGCGCGAGGAGGAGGCCCCGCGGGCCTGCTCCTGGTGGTAGTGGTGGTAGGGCCCCCCTCCGCCCGCCGCCCCACCTTCCACCGCCGCCGTGGCCGCCGCCACGGCCGCCGCCGCCGCCGCCCGGGACTGGGCCAGCCGCTCCCGCTCGCGGGCCCGCGCCTGGGCCGCGTATCCGTAGGGCATGTGGGTGTTGCAGCCGGAGCTGTCGGCGCTCACCATGGCGACCTCCATCCTGCAAGTCTTGTTTTGGTTTGTGGGCGCTCGCCCTGACGAGGTTTTGCGGTATTTACAGCGGGACTTTCCAAGCTGGGAAGTTCAAAGCCATCTGCGTTCGGAGGGCGGTCACCTGCGCGTTGAGCGGGGCAATGTGGTTGTAGCACTGAATCTGCACTTTGGAAAACTACAGAGCCACATCTTCCTGTTCTCTGGAAGGTTTGACACAAACTACTGCTTTGCTAATGAGAAAAGATGAAATTCTCAGATTGGACCAGAGAACAGCTGCGACCTTGTTCTTCCATCCACCAAGCCCCTTTATTTTCATTTATCTCCTGCAGCCATCACAGCTGTACCTGATCAGAATCATGACTGCCTCGCAGGCTATAAAGGCTGCATTCCTCAGAGAAAAAAAAATATGCAAACCAAAGAGTACCTGTTCTCCACAAATGGTTTTAGCTCATCATTGAAACCAAATGCAAATAGTCTCTTTCCTCATTATTTGTTCCCATTAATGCTTTGGCCTAGCACACTTACTGTTTAATGTCATTTCTTGGAGAGCTGAAGTTAATTCCAGCCATCACTTCATTTACACAGTGAGGAGGTCTTTGCAAATCCTTTCTTCAGCCTGTCAACAATGCCTCAAACCTGGGAGCAGCACCCAGGGCATCAGCAGCAGCGGTAAGAGGAGGAGGAGGCGATGGAGGAGGAGGAGGAGGAGGAGATGAAGACTGAGAAACCGGCTCTGAGGTCCCCATAGGACACAAGGGAGCGGATGGGTCACCCTTTGGTTATGGTCATGCAGAAGAAGCACTTAACCTGAGGCACATGCACAAACACACAAAAATAAACAAAACAAAAAGGGAAAAGATTGGATTGTTTTCCTAAAAGGTCACACCGATCAAATGAAACTGTGTCATCTATTACCATGGCATTCAAATCTTCTCCTGCCCACACTATTCACACTTCTACATTACACACACGCCCACATCACATGCACAGAGATTTTGAACGACTCCGTGGGTAAGGATGTGGGTGGGTATGTCACATATATATGGAGACAGATACAAAATCCCCACCCATATAAGCACTTGCATCCATACACAAACATATGCATGCTCCTGAAACACCAACACACATAAACACTAATAAATATACTGCAACACACAATGCATTCAGGTCTTTGAGCACATATGTAAGAGATACACCTACATATGCCCACATGAAACGTTAAAGAATAAATGTATTTGGACAAAGATCTTCTGTTGTATTTGCAGAAACACATCAGATGTTGGCATGTTACATTTTAATCTACAACAGAATTGTGTTTCGATCACAATGAACATCTCTCTGGATTTAATTTGGAAACGGGCACGTACAATGCTCAGCCAAGTGAAAACACCGTGATATGTCAAGAAAACAACTGCAGGTGCACTGAAGCAACATCTACATGCAAGCACACACACCAAAAAATACACAGCCCCTCACACTCCCCTTTGAAACAGAAACCTCATCCATAGCCACATCTATTAACACACGAGAGAAGGTGAACACGAACTATTAAATGACGCTATTTTTGAAACCGTACCTACGTGCCATGCAGAAGAAGACCCTACAAACGCCGTTATACTTACTGATCCTAGGCAGAGAAATAGCAGCGCTGTTCCCGCTGGTGTAAGGACCGGGTGACAGCGGTGCCGAGGGGCTGTGCCGGCTGATCCACGCTCGCAGGTGCCTGCGGTCAGTGCGCACCACAGGTTGGCCACTTTTTTCTGTCCCTTCCAGCCGGATGCCGGGGCAGTGAGCCTGGGAGGCGGCGGGGCTGGGCGCACCGGGCACCGCCGCAGCCGCTCCCGCTCGCCTCGGCATTGGCCACAAGGCAACAACGAGCGAGGCTCTCGTCCCCACGGGGAAAACGAAGGCGCTGTGCGTGTGCTTGTCGTGTGCAGGGGCAGGCGCGATCTCCGCTCTCCGCAAGCCCGGCTCTGGCGGCGGGTCTGTCAATAAATCAGCGCTGGCTAATCCGTGCGCGGAGCCGGGCTCCGGCGGGGCTGGCTGCGAGCGGCGCCTGCCCCCGCCACGTCCGGGGCTCAGCCGGCTGCCGCCCGCTCCATCCACTTGTTGGGTGGTCCCAGCCCGGGGGGACGCGGCCGAGGAGCCGCCGGCCGGAGCGCGGAGAGCGGGCGGGCGCTGCTGGCGGCCGGGGGAGCCGGGAGATGACGGGAGCCGGGAGATGGGAGGTGGGAGCGGGGCCAGCCCGCGGCACCGCGCCCCCGGCGCTCCGAGCTGGCCCTGTTGCTCCGGAGCCGCCGCCCGCCGCCGCTGCCGCCGCTCCCGGCCCGCCGCCGGCCCCTGGCGGCCGCCGCCCGCACTGCGCCGCGCACGGCTCGGCCCGGCCCGGCTCGGCTCGGCTGCTGCCCCCGCCTCGCCCCCCGAGCGCTGCTAACGCCGCAGTTATCGGAGTCGCTGTGCCCGCGCTGTCCGCCCGGAGCGATGCTGCCAAGCCAAGCCCGGCCTCTGCTCCCCTGGGCGTGCCCTGAGGGAAGCGAAACGCTTGGGTTGAGGGTCGCTCGGATCCGGGTTCCAATAAATTCCAACAGATTCCAAAGCCAAGGCCGGATCAGGTTTCCCAGAAGGAGAGAAGAGGTGGCCGCACCTGCGCGCCGCTGCCTCGCCCGGCCCCGAGCCCCTCGGCAGGACGAGCCAGCATTCCCTCTGCTCCTGCAGCCATCTCGCAAATGAAGCCAAATGAACTTTCAGCCCTAATTCTGCACCTGAACAGAAAGCCGGTCCTAGTTCCTGGCTAGAGGGTGTGTTTGGCAGAGTTAACACCTCAAATGGCTGCAACCAATTCCCTCTCCCAGCTGCAGCACGAGCAGGGCATAGACTGCCTGCTCCTTCTGCGCCTAGAGAATTGCAGCTGTGGCACATTCCCCTCTCTGCAAGGGACGGCTGTGAAAAGGCAGCTTGGCCATATTTGACGCTGCACCTCCAACTCTACCGCGGACACTCCTGCTTCCCCTCAAGGAAAAATAAAAGACTGAATCGAGAAGAAATCAAAGGCAGCGCTCACACCAGACACTTTGCCTCAAGGTGTTTGCAGCTGGAGACAAATCCAGCAGGCACAGCAAGAGGGTTGGGCGTTTCTTTCATTGCCGAGGTCCTCCTCCACAGAAAAACCAAGAGAGCCTGGTGACTATTTCCCTTTAGATCCCCAGCAGCACAACCCACAGTATCCACGTGGGTCATGATGCATCTGTGTCTCTGCTGCTACAGCAGTTACTGCCCATTCCCTCCGTCCCACTCAGGTCAGTGGGTGACCTATGACTATGTAGGGGAGCATGGGGGATCAGCCAGATAAACATGCTGGGTGCCAGGCACCAAGTCTTGCCAACAGTACTGTGAAACATAAATAGCACCTAGAGCTAATTGGTTTTTTCAACCATCACAATACTTCAGGTTCCATAGTCAATATAAAGTGAAAAACGTAGATAAATCCCTAATGTCATCCCAAATGCCGTTAAAATATGATGTCTTCTCTCAGCACAAAAGCAGTCCAAATTGGGTGCTTTTGGATGCAGTTAAACATCTATAAATTCATTCCCAATACCAAAACCCAGATTCTTCTGTAACCTGGCACAGGAGCATACCAAAGTCATGGATCAAACCACAGCCATCACTTCAGGACAAGGACATGTATGAAGCTATAAAAATACCAGAGTTATCATAGGTAAACTTATTGGCTCATTAGGAGCACCTAGACTCACTCCTTCATCAGTAAAGTTGAATTCTAGGAGCATTTTCAGAGTTCAGTCCCTTCATTCTCTAACAACTCTTTTGTTGCTTTTTATCAGTAGGATTTCAACACCCTTTTATTTCTTTTTTGAGATGTTTCAAGGACTTGGGGCAAAATATAATGGCTTATTTAGCTTTTACTTATCTTTCAAAATCTCAGATGCATTGTCTTGTCATTATCTCACGACCATTAAAATGAAAAATTCAGTAGACATCTGAGTGACAAAGACAAGTAGAAACAGACCAATCACTTTGGTATTCCTTTTTGAGCACTGTTATTCTTTCTGGTTTAAATAGCTAAATCATGATCTTGAGCAGAGGTAAATAAACTGTGGTGTGTGATTCTATACACACATAACTGACAATGGGAGAAGCAGAATAGCTTTTTTCTGCCTTTTTAAATCCATTCTAATGTAATAGGGATCGCATAACCACATGCAATTCAATCTAGCTCAGAGGTCTTGATTCAATTTTTAACTGATTTAAAAGCAAAAAACAAGCTTTAAGTATTTGCAGATGAATACTGTAACTCATTTCATTCAGCTTTGTATTTTCACGGTGTTCAAAGAGCAATATTTATTTAAGAGCTATTACATTTCCTCTGCTCCTTCATTGAGAAGGGAGAATATTATTGGTAGAACAAAGAGAGAATACCCACACATCACTGTCTTTGATAGAAATGTTGTATCATAGTAAAGGATCTCTAAGGTATGCTGCCACACAGATTTGTCCTGTTTTACAGTGATGTAGGTGAGAAATATGCATCACTGCTTAGCTATGAAAAAATGCACAACCATTTAATACATTTCTGTGCAGAGGGAACATGAGGTTTACAAAGCTTCATTTATGTTTCTGTGCCCAATATTAATTTATGCTGCACTTCACACTGGCAGGGTCTGGCCTCAGTCCAACCCTCACCTCCCTGCTGTAATCTCTGCAGTGAATAAAACTTAACTACAGCTCGGTACTTTTTGCTCTTCTGCTCTTTCCTATGCTTGCTTCACTGTTATTTCTATTCACCTCTCAAGGCAACACATCCATCTCTAAGATCATCCCTGTGAGATCAAGGGCTCCTTTCTGAACAAGCAAAATGTTGTGGCAATGGGAACTCAGGATAAGCAGGTAAAGAAGGCTGTGGTCACTACAGCATTTCTGAAAGATGATTCAGATGTTGCATTTCCACCTCCTCTCAGCTGTTTACAGTGCTAGAGACCCCTGAGGTACCAAAGTAGCAAAGAATTCTTGCCTCCACAAATAAGTTTTGTCTCCCAGCGGTTGTATCACTTCAGGAAGTTCATATTTTATTCATATTTTACTAACTAGGCTCTGTAAGACTCCCCTGTCAAAGAATCTGGCTCAAGTACTCTTCTTTTGAATCTGACTGGCAGTATTTAATGAGACACTTGGCAGACTGAAATACAGCCTTATCCTCAGTCAGTTCTTCCACACAACCTGCATGAAAAGCACATCTGTTCATTCCTTGTGCTTCAGCAGGCTAACCCAAGGAAGCTGATGCTCCAGAGAACAGCAGCCCTTTCATATTTTCTCGGGATAGTTTGCAAAACCATGGCCATTCACCGCTGAGTTTAGGATGAACAGCAGTAAAAACTGATGGTATTTTTTTACTTGGAGAGTGATTTCTCATTCCAGAGTGTGGATTTACTCAGAAAACAGGATAAAAATACCACATATGTTCTATTTTTGGGCCTGAATATTTCTCCATTCATTCTGAGCAGACAGGGACTCATCTCAAGTCTATTCTGAAAAACGATAATAGCAGAAAAAAAAAAAATAAGGATAGTCTGGAGAGAAAGCTTCTAAATGAGGAACCAGATTTCCAAGATACCCACAGGCACATCAATCATAATGCTGACATCCTTTTTCTATCCAATATAACAGGGGTTATTTATCACCTTTTTTTTTTTTTTCCCCCTAATAATTTGGTTTTAGCTGAAATGGAAGAGCCTGGATCACGCACTGTGCCTTGTTACAGACATGCCAAGGAGTAGTGAGAAGGGTGGATCTGCAGTCTGGAAACTGTTATTTTAATTAAATCATGAAGGAGATGAATTAGTTTCACAGAATTACTTAAATTACCATATCATTGGATTAGCTCTATTTCTGCATTTAAGAATAAATGTATTATTCTGAATACCCAATTTTCCAACTATGCTGACAGAAAGTGCAATGATTACAAAACTTGAAAATGTCAGATGCTGTTAAAAATCCCTGTTTTCATATATTTTTGTCCAGATCAGAAAACATTATTAGGGTGTAGTAGACTTATTTGTCTCTCGGATTTTATAAGGAATATTCTGGAGAAAAATCAGACAGTAGGATAGTAAATAATGTAAATTTGCATTATGAAGTTAACCATGACTTGAAGAACAACTGTAAGCAAACATCAGTATGACGAGATATTGTCAAAATATCTCAAAACTATTCCTGTTAAAATATATAATAGTTTTGAGATATTAAAACATATATAATAGTTGTTAGCTGGAGATTCAGGCATCTCATGCCCCAGGAATGTGCAGTAGCAAGATGTTATGTGCAGAAGCATGTAAAGAAAGGAAGTTTAGATGTTAAGTATGGCATCAAACATAGCTTACATATATATTTGTAGGTAAAAAAGGATATTTCTATGAAGTTCTAGGAGATAAATGATGGTAAATTGTAGTAGGAAACATGTTTTTATGATTCCTGTTTAAGAAATGGAATGGAAGATGTGGATGAGGGAACTGTAGGATCAGACTAAAAGTAGGGATGCACCACTGTAGGTGTAGCACTCCAAACCATACCAGAAGGCTCTACTTACACTGATTGTTACACATAAATTGGATGATAAACATGAATTCACTGGACTAGAACATTTCCTGCTAAAGACTCGGGGCTGTAACTGCAGTAGGTACACAGGTGTCTTGGTTCACAAGTTGATGGCAGTCAGATGAGGCTTCCAGATGCATCTCTGGGTCAGAGCCAGCTTAGTCTGCTCTGGCATCATTTTGTCACCCTGCTGACAAACACAGAACAGCCAGGAGAGACTCCAGATGAGAGTGTGGAGGAGAGAAGCAGCCACCAGACCTCATAACATTGAGCAGATCAACAGAGGAAGGACCACAGGCATTTCCCTTTGATGTTTAAGGGTGTGTGAGAGGTGATCTTTCATGCCACCCTTGCTCTGAAGGCTCATTCTTCTCCTGGTGTAATAAGGATGCAGAAAATTGCTCCATGTTTTAAGAGGAAGCTTGTTCTGCTGGGTCTGAGTTGGTGACATGTAGCAGAACTGTGTCAGAGTATTCAGATAACCAGGCTAAAGTCTGATTCCACTATTTTCCAAAATATCCAATCACAAACTCTGAAGGAATGTGTGTGCTTTTTTAACCAGTCTTGCATATCTGAGAAAATATAAGAAAATTTTAATAAGGAGGACTATGTTGACAAAAATGAGAATCTCTTCAATCCTGTTCCTAATGGCTTCAAAAAGAGATTCACATGGGAGCTGGATGTCTGGAAGTTTTAAGTGCCATGTGTGTTGATCCAAACAAACTGTTCTCCATTAAATTATACTTTCCTCTAGTTTATTAAACCTCTCTGTTTTGGAGATATTGTTGTATGATCTCAGGGGTGTATTAAGCACAGAGGTAACAGAGAAAAAGATGTTCCCAGCTTGAATAAGCACACAGAATTAACCAACTTTAGCAGGGTGCAATACTTAACTACAATACAAAGTTGGAGAAAAAATGCATTATTAAGATTATTAAATGAAAGAAATATTCTTGTGGCCAATTTTGAACTAGCAAACAGTGTAGAAAAAAAAATCCTATAATAGCATTTATTTTGGTATGCTACAAGGTAAACAAATAGTTATGGTGCTTCTCAGTGTGACATTTACTGAGGAAAGCCTTTCCAGAATGGAAGTGCCCTTTCCAGAGTACTGTCATTGGTCTGGGCTCCAGGGACTAGCTAAGAAACAAGCAGTTAAAATAGGTAGCACAAAGGCAATATAAAAATTGCTTTAACACTGATGCAGAAATTGAGTTACTAAAAATACTTTTAAAATTACCCTTTTGTAGAAGACCTGCACTTCAGAACACTGAGGATCATTTACAGTAATGCTTGGGAGGGCTGAGGTGCAATTAATGCAAGGAAATATTAAATTCTGTATATTGGATGAAGCATCCAGCCCTTTCTCCAGAGGGAAGAGGAAATGGTGTTCTGGAAATCACAGGCTGCCTTCCCTCACGTTCACACAGAGCTGCCACAGGCAGGGGAGGGAGGATTTGCACCCTTTGTTTGTCTGCACAAGGCAGGTAAAGCTGGGAAACATTTGCTGTCATAGCCTCAGTAGGCTAAGAAGTCATCCCAATAAATAATTTGCATATGCAAATCAGAAATAACCCATAGAGAGCTGATGTTTGTTTGTACCCTGGTGGCTGAAGTGTCACTGTGATGTTTTCTGAAAAATCCCTTCACCAGGATTTCTTCTCCTGGGAAGCTGAGAAGCCTCAGAGAAGAAGGAAAACAATAATTATCTGATTTGTTTCTCCTGTGTTTTGCTGCCTTGGAATGTGGTTTGAACATTGTTTACCAACTGGCCATTGTTTGATTGGTTTCATGTGAATTGTTTTGACTCTTTGGCCAATCACGGTCCAGCTGTGTTGGGACTCTGGAAAGAGTCACAAGTTTTTCATTATTATCTTTTGTTTTCCATTCTTGTCTTCTGTCTGTATCCTTTCTCTATTCTTTAGTATAGTTTAGTATAGCATTAATATAATATAATACAATACAATCTAATACAATATATATCATGAAATAATAAATTACCCTTCTAAGAACATGGAGTCAGATTCATCATTTCCTTCCTGCCACGGGGGACCCAGAAAATGCTACAGCAGAGGAACCCCTGGAAAACAGGGGTTTTATTAGTTAGTTAGTTAATATTAGCTCAGTTCTACCCTATTCCTGTCCCAGGTCAGTAAAGCCTCCATATCAGCCTCTAAATTTAGAGAACTCTTGTGGTTCTCAGCTGCAGAGTACTCCAGCAAATTTCCTCCCACCTGTCAGTGTGGGCACTCTCACTGTGTTATTATGTGCCCCTGGGCATTGCTTAACTCTTGTTGAACACGAGCAGGGACAGGAGTTTTCATAGAGAGATCAAAAGCCAAACCATTTGTAAGTTTATGAATACAATTATCATTTTTACGAGATCCTGAGGACTGCATTAAACTTAGCTGCTTTAAAAAATTGGGCATCATACCTGTGTCAAAAGCCTGTGTCAGAAATTAGAACGTGGAAATTGCAGCCCAAGAGTTAATCCTGGCATGTAAGCCTAAGGTTGAAAGTCTTACTGAGCTGTGTTGTTAAACTCAGAGTTTTAAGTGGACCTAATGGTCCAGGTGCTTCAGATGTCTCAGGCTAACATGGATTAATTCCTTTCCTCTGTTGAAGTCAAAAGCTTCAGTGAATTGTTCAAGACTAGGCCTGTATAGCTAATTAGTTGGAACTGGAGCCTTCAATAGCCTGCTCTGTGTTTAGGAATGGCTCACCACATTCCCCACGTGGCTCTCTAGAAAAGGCACATAAAACAATGAGCCACCTACCTTCTCCCCCAAATCCAACAGGAATAGACTTGATCTTTCATTTTTGTCACTGTACTTCTCCAAACCCATTAACTAACAGAGCCTAATGCCAAAGAATTTGGTGAGGTTTCTGGGGAGCTAAAAAAGAATACTAAATCCCTCTGTGCTGGGCTCATAGATCCCCTTACCCCACTCTAAACAATAAATAATAAATAATAAAATAAACCAGCACTGAACAATGCTCTCCTTATGAGCACAGAGCCTCTCACTGGGGATTGTTGGTGTGTCAGCTGAGAAAGCTTCCTCTGCAGGGGCTGTGAGCTCAACACTCACCCCACTTCTCTCACCACCATCCCAGCACACCCTGAAATGGAATAATCACTGAATATTGCCCACACTGACAGCACAGCCCTTCCTATCCACAAGCAGAAATAACAACTTGGGGGTGACACCAACAACAACAAAACCCCACCACATTCACAGGCTGCTCTATCATGGTCCTTGTAATCTGTTCAACATCCACTCTCAGGTAAAGTGATTTTCATTTTAAATTAATAGTAGTAAATTCATTAATAAATTAGTAGTAAATTGGTAGTAAATATTGGTAATATTGTCATAATACTACAGTAAATAGGAGTAAATTAATTCATAAATTAGTAATCTATTTATGTAGTTAATTATAGCTATAAAATAAATAAATCAATACTAGCAACAGGACTAGACCCCCTTCTGGTTAAAATGACCTTCACAAGTCAAGCTCCTGTTCAGGGATGTTCATTGGAAGCTTTAATAAGGCAAGAGCCAAGAGAAATAATGTATAAAAATCCAGTAGAGGAGAAAGCTCACCTGGACAGGCTTTTCATCCTTTCTGCCATGCTCACTGCAGGAAGTCAACTTCAGATATTCTTGGGGAAATTTTATTACATAATATCTCTTATTTTTTCTCTTCCTGAAGAAAAATGAGGAATGCTAAGTTTTTCCAGACACTTACCCTGACCCAGAGAAGGAAAATTTGAGAGTGTAGTGCTGATGAGAGTGCTCTAGAGACAAAGATTTTCTCTTCAGCCATAGTCAAACAATGGAAAAAGCATTCAGTTCTATTTCTGGGCACTTGTGTGTCTCTGTAGCCACCTATTAGGTGAGAAGGTTCTGCAGTTATTTCCTGTATCCTGAACTTGCACAGCTCCCTTAGCACCTCAGTAAGAGAACTGCCTTCACCAATGCTGCCACTGCTGAGAGCACTGAAACTAAGCAAAGAAAATGAAACTACTTTATTTACAAGCTGATTTTCTTGTGAGTCATTAACATCAGGAGCTCAAAACCTGCCCAGATCCAACCACTTCAATAAGTTCAAGCTCCATTTTAAGCAAAATTTCTCTACCAAGTAAAGAGGGACCCAAGTGAATCTCTCTAACACAAAGCTCAGCTCACTCTTCAGGACCTTTTCATAATTACAGTTTGAACATACAGGTATTATTATTTATGAAGGCAAACAATTGTCAAAACCACAAGGTTTACTAATTCAGCACCACCAAGATTCTTCCAATGGAAGGTGTTGTGGGTGACCTACAATGTTTGTTCTGAAAAAAATGGATGGTTTAATAAATATAATAATGATGTATAATAATATATATTATATACATATATAATATTATATACAGTACAATATTATTATACTATATATATTCTAAATACACTACATAATGGTATACTAATAATATTATATAATAAAAAATGCTGACTCAGCTGGGGCATCTGAAAAATGTAGATATGTGTGCATTACACCTGGAGCTGAATTCTAGACTCACACCTTGCTGGTGCAAAGTGATTTACATGAAGAAAAGTTTAACTATTTCAAGAAATGTCCACCAATGTCCTTTCTGCACAGTGGAATAGGTACATTTCTGCTGCCCATGCATGTGCAAAACACATCTGCACACATCTGCAGGGGCATCTCCACACAATCCTCAGCTCTCTGAGGGTTTTCTTTGCGCATCCTCAGGGTTATTAAATGACAGAAAGTGGGACCTCAATCATCTATGGAAGAAAAAACCTCAGTCAGAAAAATAAATCCATCCTTAAATAATTCTTACTCTCCTTCACACATATGTAAAGAAGTGGAAAAGGGTTCCAACTGTGATTTAAGACCAAAACAACACAAATTCTTTCTGTGAAACATAAACTCCTAATTTGCTCTTTTCTTTGTTGGCAAAGGGAAAGATAAGATTTAACTGAAATATCAATCCAAAGGTGGCTAAAGCAGCCCAGAAAACATCTAGAATAATAAAGGTAGAAATTAGCATTTTAATGATGGGAAGGTGAATGAATCCTGACAAAAGCTTTCTCTGAATACAGTCAAAACAAATTTCCTGTTTAATCACAAATAAAGAAAAGGACTTTTTGCACTGCTCATTTATGTCAGAGTCCATGACCCATCTGTAGGACCTTCTTTAGGAACAAAGATAAATGAGCAAGTCCAGCTTTATGGGGTTATTTATAAAGTCTTGGTTCTGCAGAGTAGGAGTTCCAAATGTATCTTATTTTACATTTGAGAAAATGTCTGACAGATCAGAGGGTTTCAGGCAGTTCTAGAACTTCCTTTATGCTAACAATGCAGCCTGTCAAAGTAGTGTAAAAAATTCTGGCATAACAATGTCCATTATCAAGGGAACTCATAATTGGCTTTCATATCAGCTTTCCTTCTTAAAATAGCCAAACCAACAAGGCAGATAATAGCAAAGTTCATAGAGAAGTGATTATACTCTGACTATAACAATCAAAATGCCAACAGACTAAAGATTTATTAGACACATAAAAGGCTGAATTTTTGTTTACAGGTGACAAGAAAGCCAGCCTTAAAATAAATAAAATATTAAAATAAATAATAAAATAAAAATAAATAACAACAAATGTTATTAATAGAAATAACAAAATATAAATATTAATAATAAAGAAATAATAATAAAATAAAAATAAATAAATATATTTATGCCACCCCTTAATGCATTCTACTGAGATTTACACATGTTGTTTGTGGCATTTCAGCACTTTCTATGCTCTGGTTCAACAAGGTAAACAAAATGCATCTTGCTGAAAGGAAGTGATAAGTTACTGTTAAAATCCAAAATACAAAGAATTCTCAGAAGCCTGTAAGCCAGAATTTAAAATTAAACACAAGATTTGATCTGAAACCTTAGAAAAAGCTTCCAAACTTAAGTACTAGAAATAAAAATGTAAATTTATATTTTAAAGCAGGAACATGCTAAGCTAAACAAAAGAAAGCTCAGAATTTTAGAGTTTAAAATACAAAGAAAATAAAAGTAGTTACAGAAATAAACAAAAATATTAAAATACAGTACTGTAGGTTTGTGTCATAAAATAATTAACTAAGAAAACTTACACTGTAAACTAAGTCCATAAAACAAAATATTTAAAAATTAATTCAAAAACATAAATATCCTTATTAACAGTGTTTTATTAATCAATAACGCCTTTAAAAATCTTATTACTAAAAATCTTACGACCTTCTAAACCATACTATAACAATGTGAGCCAAACTCACCCTTCCTACCTATGCAAAAAAAATAAAATAAATAAACCACATCATCAAAAACCACTTCAAAGTCCCATCTCTAACTCATTCAGAACTCCCCACAAGTAAATTATCACAAGTTACCTTGCCTTTTCTGGACCACTTTTTTGTACCCCAACACATCCTGATGCTCCTTGCTGAGCTGTGCTGTAATTAACTCTTGATGTATCTTAATAATAAAAAAAAAAAATTAAAAAAATGTATCCTTTTGTTCTGTCTCACACAATGGCAAGTTGTCTGGAATGGTTTGTTGGAAGCCTGGATGCTGAGAATTTCAGACTTTCTGTGCTGGCAGGCACTGATCCCCAAGAGAACATTGCATTTGACCTGAGGCTGTGGAGAAGGCTTCCAAAATGGAATGATGGAACTGGGATTGTGGGTGTGGAGTTTGGATAGAAGGGTGTAATATCACATGGTTGAAAATGTAGAGTTTAAGGGTTCAGAATATAGTAATACATATAAATCAAGATGGAGGTTTTAGGGCAGAGCCTGGTCCTTCTTCTCCTTCTCCACCTCCTCCTTCTCCACCTCCTCCTTCTCCACAGGTTTGGGTGGTTTTGTGTAATTTGATTAAAAGGTCCACATTGTGAGCACAGGTGGTTGTTGGTTATTGGGTTAAAAGTAAAAATAATTCAGGTGTCATTTCTTAATTGGACAGTTTAGCCTTAAAAGGCCTTGTAGAGAGAGATAGTTAGCCATTTTTTTAGCCTTTTGGTAGAATGCTGCAGAACTCAGAGCTTGCAAGACTGTGATATAGATAAGAAATAACAAACATTTGAGCCCAAACATGAAATACCACCTCAAGCGCTTCAATCCCAACCTTGACAGAGGCAGAAGAGAAGCCAAGAACCAGCAACTGCTCCTATGGAATTGGATGTGACAGACATCATTCCTACCATGCTTTCCCACAGTTGTGTTCTTTGCACAGGCCTAGCCCAAACAGCAAATTCCCCTGGGCCACGAGACCCAAAATGGCATTTGGTGACATTTTCTTCCAGTGGGATTCTTCCTTCCAGTCTTGCATTCAACCCAGAGTTCTGCCCCTGGCTTCACCTTGCTGGTTTTTCATGTTGATGAGGAAAAGGTTGATCTTTAACAAGAAAAAAATCATTGCTGTGAAAATTCATGAAGGTGACACGGCAATGACACCTATTTTCTATTTTATATTTAGCATCAAAATATGTCATCAGTCAGCTGCAATCTTTTGTCTTCTGCAGCTTCTGCTAAGAAACTAACATTTATTAAGTCTTGCCATTGTAATTAAGATATGAACTTTGTCACTTCTTTTGAAAGGGCCATTATCTGATTTTCAGCAGTTTCCCTCATGTTCAAGGAATTTCTCTTTGGACCTTTAATACCTTCCTTCCTATGCTTTTCTGGGACAGCATAAAGGAACAAGAAATATGAAAAATGTAGTACATCATTCCAAATCTATCACACCAAAAAAAAAAAATCAGTAAAAGACACAAAATAATTCTCAGTATTTACTGAGAATTAGAATCAGTACCAAGGGCTCTGAATGGTTCTCAGGTGTAATTCTCTGAACCTGACTACTCTGGCACAAGTGAGAAGTGTTTCCCAGGCTGGAATCCACTCATTAAAGACTCTGTAGAAAAAAGTTCTGTGAATGTTATGGTAAAGCAATGCCAAACACAGCCCAAAGGGCAGGATTTAGAAACAACCTCTTCCAAATGAGGCACTGAATGCAAACAAAAGTGCCCTGTTTTTCTAATGACATGAATCACAAAGTCCTGGCAAGAAATTCTTCCTTTATACGTGTGCTGAGATTTTCACCTTGCAAGTAGGGAAAGAGGCTCCTGCACTGCCTAATTATACAGTTATTTTAGTAAGAAGTTTTTTTTTTTTTTTCTTTTCTAAAATGACCAGCACTTAACTATTCTGCCCACTGCCTAATTTTCATAATTGAACTCTCTTTTCATCTCTCTGGGAAAATGTAATTCCCTAGGGATATGAGTCGTGTAGGGGTTGGACTCTTTCTACTCTTACCTGTCATCCTCAAATTCTTCCTCAGTTACAAGAAATTTTTCCTCCCCTGAGGTCAGCCTCCCAGTAAATCTGTTTTTAGTGATAAATCTTCATTCCCTATTTCCCATAACTAGGGTTCTACAGATGATGTGTTTGGAACACTGGAAAACTTGAGATTTATATCTCAGCAAATCATTAGGAAGTAAAATCAGGAAGCAAAATACAGCTGGACGGACTAAACCAAAAAGACTGAAGTGCCACAGTGAAAATACAACGTGGTGAATCTTTTTTTTTAAAAAACATTGATCAAGATGTCACAGAAATGAATTCTGACTGTGGTCATGAGCACAAGGAATGAAAATACAGATTGGCTGCTGAGAATGAACCAGTGCAAAAGGGAGAGAGAGCAGTGATTCCAAAGATGAAGTATTGAGAAATTCAACTGGGAGAAGGGAATTCACTATGGATAACTCTGCATGCATTAAATGAGAAATGTCTGGGCCAAGTATGACTGGAGAAAAAAAATGAAATCAGCAGAAATTTTGAGTCTCAGCCAAGTACAACAGCAAATGAACAAAAATATGTTTTTTTGCGATGCACTTAGTGCAACCTGGCAGCATTTGGCAATACAATTATAATCAACACAAGCACAATCATCAGGCACCATTAGGACTTAGCTGGGGCCACAAGAAGCACATCTTAGTTCAAATGAACACATTATTCAAGGATAAGTTTTACAATATTAATAGGGGAATCTCCAGAATTCTTGTTTGTTTTAGTCTTTGAAAGACAAGAACTAAGGAAGTATGCTATAGATGAAAATGGGTTCAGAATACAGATTGTAGCTTCCTTATGTAGTGGCATAAGGATCAGGGATATTATTTCTATCCAGACTCTCATTCTGATTTTACAAAGATTGGGAAAGAATCAAATTCCAGTTCTGAAGTCTCTGCATCATCTGAGTAACTCCCACTGTTGTTTGAAGAACTTTTAGTGAGTCACAAATGCAAAACTCAGAGCAGTTTCAGAAAGAGATGTATTTTGTAAAATTATTATTACAGAAATCCTCCTTCACTATTTTCTCTGACTACCTAGAATACTGTGCTATAATGAAAAGGAATCAGAAACCTACAAATTTAGAACAACATAATTTCTAAAAATGAAATGCACCTTCCTAGAGCTGTTTTTCATGATCAAATTAGCTTTTCACAGTAAAGACTTCCTACCAATATTTCTTGAGAAATACAAAACACTCCTTGCAGTGGAGCAGAAGCTGGGGCACACATGAAAGCTCTGTGTATGGGTGGGTGTGTATTTTGCTCACAAAGTACAAATCTATTCCTTGCCCCTCACAGGATGCTTACGATGTCACCATGATATTTTCTGAAAAATCCTCTTTGCCCAGGATTTTCTCCTATAAAGCTGAGAAACCTCAGAGAGAAATGAAAACAATAATTATCTGATTGCTTGGGAATGTGGTCTGGAGAGCATTTACCAACAGGTGAATATTTGATTGGTTCCATGTGAATTGTTTTAAATTAATGACCAATCACCATCAGGGTGTTGGACTCTGAGGAGTCAGTCACGAGTTTTTATTATTCATTTTTGTTAAGCCTTCTGATGTATCCTTTCTCCTTCTTAATATAGTTTTAGTATATCATTTCTTTTAATATAATATAAAATATGATTAAATAATAAATCAGCCTTCTGAGAACAAGGAGTCAAATTCTCATCTCTCACCTCATCCTGGGGACCCCACAACACCACACTCACAAGGCAAGCACCTGCAACAGGAGGCTGGAAATAATTAAGTGCAATGGTTTTCCACTGAGAATGGAAAACCTTTTACACAAGAACTGTTGGCATCAAAAGGCATTGAAGATAACCCCATTGTAACCCCAAAAAACTCTAAGTCCATGTCTTTACAACATTCCTTGGAGGAAAAGCATCCTGTCAAACCTCACCTCGTTGTGAGGAAATTGCCTCAGAGAGAAGCCAGGTGGATTTCTGCAGTCCTAAAGGGAGCAGTAACCACACAGAGCTCACTGAGAACTCTCATCTCCCATCAGTGTGGCACTGCCCCAGCCATGAGCCATTCACCTGCTTCAGCTCCTGATGAGGGGAGCCCAAAATGGGAATTACAACAGGAATATGAACAGGGTTGGACTTTACCCAGTCATAATTTATGACTGTGAGGAGAAAAACAGGATTAGCAGCTCTCCTCAGCTTCTAATCTCACCAAAGCAAGCTGCTAAAGTCTGAATGCACTGAAATGTTGCTGTGAAATAACTACCAGACTGAGCTGTGAGGGCATTTCCAGCTTCATTAAAATTACAAACTCAGCCTCTGCTGCTGGCTTTCAAAGGCTGTAGATCAAGCCATTTTTGTGTTTGTGCCCCAAAAGGGAAAATGCAATGTACTACAAACTATTTAATGGACAATAGATTTTTTTTCTCTTAAAATCAGAAAACTTGAAGAAACCACCTGGGGTAGAATGTGCTCACTGCAGTGTGGTATTTTCTGGGGGTCCCCCATGGAAAGAAGGAAATGATGAATCTGACTCCATGTTCTTAGAAGGCTAATTTATTATTTTATGTACTTATATTAAAGAATGCTATACTAAAACTATACTAAAGAATAGAGAAAGGATATTTACAGAAGGCTTAACAAGATACTAAAGACAAACTCATGACTCTGGAGAGAGTCCTGACACAGCCTGACCATGATTGGTCATTAAGTCAAAACAATTCACTTGTTGGATAAAAAAAATCTCCAAACCACATTCCAAAGGAGCAAAACACAGGAGAAGCAAATCAAATAATTATTGTTTTCCTTTTTCTCTGAGGATTCTCAGCTTCCCAGGAGAAGAAATCCTGGGCAAAGAGGATTTTTCAGAAAATATGACAGTGACACTGCAGTCATTTCCTCAGACCATTCCACAACTCAAACATTTAGTCCACCCTGAAGAAAAACTGTCTGACTTTCACAATGACTTTCTCTGTTTTGTAATCATTCAATGAAAAGAATCTGAATTAAAAACCTGCAAAGAGCCATACCTTCTGTCTCCTTGTGAGAAGGGAGAGCTGAAGGCTGCTGCTCTCTTTCCCATCCCTCCATGTCAGGGATTAGATATGGCAGGAAGCAGAGGGTGTGTAATTAATCACTTCAATGCTCCCCTAGCCTTGTTCAGTAATTAATTTGGCACTAATTGCAGATTGCAGGAATGACATCATTTATGATTCAAGCAGCAAATAGTTTGTCAGGTTCAAACCTGAGTTGAGCCAAATTGTACCTTCTTCTTTGCATTGTACTCAGCAGTTATAAAACTTTTTATTCAAAACTCAAAACCAACAGACAGAATTCCTGTCGAGAACAAGTTTCCTGAGTTTTTCAGAACACTCTGCCTGTCAACCAAGTTGTCTATTGGTCTGTTTTTTCATTTTTAGAACATATAAGAGACTCTTACTTTTGTTTCATGATACAAAAACCTCATTGGAAAAATAAAGTGCTTACTATCCATGTATTTTTCTGCAGTAACACTAACAGCTTTTTCAGCACAGGGCAAGAAGAAGCCCACGTGCAATTTCACCTCCCTAGCAGCTGCATTTGATGCAGTACAGGGTGAGGGTTTTTTTCAAGTCTGCAATATGCTGGGCATGAACTTCACCTCCTGTTCTTTCTGAATCTGCACTGTAAAATCACAGGCTCATGGGGCAATCCAAGCAAAACACACAGAAGAGAAGCAGTTTATCATGATGTGGTTGTGTTGCTACTGATGAGTGGCTGACTAAGTTGGTTTATATATATATATTTTTTTTTAATCGTCTATTCACTATTTTTTTATATTCATTTGATTGTGTCTTCATCTTAATCAGTCCCAAAGCTACCCCTGTGCTTACCATCAGTGACTAACACTGCACAATCCAAGAGTGAGATGATTTTTAATCTATTCTATCCAGGATTTTGGTGGCATGAGTTCATCACAGTGAACCATGCCATGTCTTGTGTAACACAAGACATATAAATTTATGTGTTTGCTCCTAGGAAATTCCTCTTATTTATGTATTATTTGTTGAGAAGCAGTTCAAGCTTGCAGGTTTCTGGAGACTCATATTTATCCCTAGTACCAGGAAATTCCAGGATTCAGTTTCTAATTCACCAAAGAAAATCTAAAAGTGCTGAAAGAATATAAGGGCAAATCTTCACCCTGTCTACTAAACACAGAACTGTCTTAATGCTTCTTATTCAACCTTTCCTGTCTCACAAACAGGAGGGACGAGCAGGGAGAATTCAGAACGTGTGGATTGGGATAAAATAAATGAAAGGTTTGCATTCTTGTTGAGAAGCAGAATCCCAGAGGAAAAAATGAGTGCAACAACAATGCACCATCAGTCCCAATTCCTGCCGTGGCAGTACAAAATCATACCTTGAGTGGAAGCATAAAAAGACACCTGTTATTCCTGTTTACCCAATGATAGCTGTAAAACAAACCAAAATTCACATGCTACCTTAGCAGCAAAATCTTCACTGCTTTCAGATTAAGAGAAGCAGAGAAACCTTTGGGTTCAGGGGGAGCTTTCTCCTCATATGAAAGGGGAAACCACGTTCAGAATATTCCAAAGCACTCAAGAGATGTGTCCTAAGAGAGCAAAAATTATGCCAAATTGTTCTTGGAGAAAGAAATGTTTCCATTTCCACATCAATGCCTTGTGAATATGCCTGCTCTGGGACAAAGCTCCCTTGCCCAATAACATTTTCTCTCTCTCTCTTTTGTCCCATACATAAGTGCTTTTTTTCCTGCTATCCTATGATAGTGCAGACATTTCTCACAGAGCCCACTAGACACTAAAAGTCTCATATAGGAATGGTTTTCTTAGAATATATTTGTTTCTAGGCTAATACCAGTGTCTGACTGGATCCTCCTCCAGGCCCACCGCCACTTACATGAATTGAGATGACAGAACACATACAAGCTTTAAACAAATGGGGAGATTTCAGAATGCTTTGTGCAATAACAAAATAATATATTTTATACTACACAACCAGCTCACAACCTACTTTGACCATCAGGCACTGGAAGGGAAATGAAAAATGATGGATCTCACCACAAAGGGCTCACAAAGGGCAATGTAACACCAAAACAATTCCAGGTGGAGGCAACAGAGCTGGAAGAGAAAAGGGACATACCAAACAATAATAAGAAAATTAATTAGGAAACAGTAGACTGTACAAGGTGCCCAGTCATTAGCAAATTTTTCCTGTTAGCCTGAGAATTGTAAATTTTAATAAAGCATATAAAATATTATTTCCTTTCATCTGTTAGAGATTATGTAACACCCTTCTAGGATGTTAAAAAAGGCAACAATAAGCCCCTTTTTTGACAGAAGACCTTTGTTTGTAGCCACAGAAAATCCACATATTAAAAATTAATTTGGGAACATGTATAAAGGCTGCAGATGTGCTAAAGCTGAATTATTGAACCGGGTGGTACAAATCTGTATTTTTAACACTAAATTCTAAGTAAAGTTACTCTGGTAAAGTGTTTAATTCATCACTACAGTGGTGAATATAACAATATGTATATTATATATCATGTAATTATAATATATATTATAACTATAATAATATATGTTATAATTATAATGATATAATATATAATTATAAGATATTATATATAACCTATAATTATAATTTATATTGTATATCATCTATTATATTATATATTATAATTATACATTATAGAATGGTTATATGTAATAATAATATAACATATTATAATCATATATTTTATAATATACATATTATGTATTATATCATTATTACAGTTATGCTGAATGCACTTTCATAAATGTATCATGCAAAAAATGCAATTGCATGCTATTCACAAGTTGAATTAAGTGTGGTTTCTATCCATAGATCAATTACTCCATGAGTGTTAGACAATATGTTCTGGTAATGGGCTGCACATCATCACAAGATACAAAAGGAATTAAATGTTCAGCTAGAGATTATAGTTCAAAGTGCACTCATTGTTTTGTTAGTCTGTGAGTGGAATGCCAATTTAGCTTATTTTCCATGTGAGATCATCGTGTACCTCCAGCAATTCAATAAAGATAAAATCTGATTGCTGCATCACCTAGGTTAGCACCAAGTCAAGCACTGCAGAAACCACTTATTTCTGTTTGCAACCACAGCTTACTGTGCAGTGTTGTGTTGTTGTGAGGGTCCCCAGGACAAGGTGAGAGATGAGAATTTGACTCCAAGTTCTCAGAAGGCTGATATTATATTTATTATATTGTATATTATATTATATTATATATTATATAATAGATATATAATACAATATGTAATATAATAAATAATATAATATATATGATATATATTATGATATATAATATATAACATATATAATGTATAACATATAATATATAACATATAAGATAATATATTAATTATATTAATTGCTATTATAAGAAATTATATACTAAAACTATACTGATATACTAAAACTACAGTAAAGAAGAGAAGCAAGGATACAGACAGAAGGCTAGAAAAGAATGATAATAAAAACTCCTGACTGACCAGAGTCCCGACACAGCTGGACTGGGGTTGGTCATTAAGTTCAAACAATTCACATGGAACCAATGAAAGAATCACCTACCACATTCCAAAGCAGCAAAACACAAGGAGAAGCAATCAGATAATTATTATTTACATTTTTCTCTGAGAATTCTCAGCTTCCCAGGAGAAGGAATCCTGGCAAAGGGATTTTTCAGAAAATACCACAGTGGCTGTACAGCCTTTCTTCAGAAGCTTTGCAACACAAACTCGAGGAGCTTTTTATAAAATACTCCATGATCTTTGAAAAAAAGCACAGTAATGATGTCTGCATTGCCAATAAATGAAGAAATGACCCTGTAAAGGCAAAGATAGCAGCACAGTGCACTCAGGAAAATCTGTGATCATTCAATCAACCCAAAAACCAATAGCAAAGTGAGTTGCAGGCTGTTTCCAAAGGATTAAGTGAAACATCCCAGCTGAACTCTCACATCAAGACACAGCTGTTGGAGGAGTAACCAGGAAAAATGGGCACACAAATTGGTAAACACATCCAGATTCCTTCCCAGCAGTCACAACACTCCTAAGGCCTAAATTCACTCAGCAGAATCAGGAACCTCATTGGATTAGCACACAACACATCAAAAATGGGCACATCCAAAAACTGGACCCCAGCTTTGGGATCTCTGTCCCCTGAGATGAACTGAGCATTCATTACTTTCCACAGCAAAGCCAATGTAGAAAAGATTAACAATTTCAGTGGAGAGGTAGGTAGCAGGGGCAAATCCTCAATAAAACCCAGCATTTAATCTTCTTTTTAAAATAGAAATTGTTTATTTGTTACTTAAAACTTGCTTGCTTGCTTCACTTACGCTGTGGCATTACCAAGTAATGAATAAATCAAAGTTGTCTCTCCCATGCTGCCCCTGTTCCTCTACACCTTAATCCTTTCAATTCAGCCTGTCAGATGTCAGAAATTCTTTAAGCTCAAAAAACTAGATTTTAGTCTTTTGATAGATGCTCAGAATGTTTATAGATATATATATAAATATTTCACATTATTTTAGAGCCACAGTATCCTTTTTTTCTTTTCCATCACAGTGGCTAATTGTTTAAAAAAACCCCAAAATCAACCAGGTTATAAGAAAATGCTCCTAAGAAAGAATCAAGTAGATTCACTTTGATATCCACTGGAGTTGTCTGGGGATATACAAATTCTTTTTGGCTTTTCTCTCTACAAAGATTCAGGCATTTCAGTTTTACTGACATGAACCTCTGAGATGATTGAAATCCAAAACCATGGGGGGGTGTAATTGCAGGTACTTGCATTTATTCCCACAAATAAGTTACAAGAGAAGTGATTTCTGCCATACTTAGGTACCTGTGAGCTAATCAGAGTGAAAGGATGACTTGTGTATTATGAAATTTACCCCAAGTCAGCACAAAGCCTACACAGCTCTTAAACTCCACTACTGCCTATAAAAGGACAATTTCTTATGTAAGGTAACACTATTTTGGTCCTATATTTTCATTTCACAAGAAAGACAGCCTAAGAGATGACTAATGCTGTAACTGGAAAAAAAAAAGATGTAATTTTAAAGATAAAAGGCTCCATAGTTTGGATGTATATGGTCTATAAACAACTGGTAAAATCAAAAATTAAATTAAGAATTATACCATTCCTAATCTGTCCTCAAAATACACTGAATTTTCAGCTTGTGTGTGGAGTGATGAGTTTTCAAGCTATGCTGTGTCAGTCAAGCCTTTTTCCACTTCACTGGTGAAACCTCCCTGGATTTCAGTGATAATACCTTTAAATGAGAAATCCTGTAATAAAAATAAATATTTCACATGTACTTGGAGGCATCTGTTTATATTTAATTTGATCATTTATAATCAATTTATAATCTGTTTATATTTAATTTGATCGTTTATAATCAGGCTTCCTCCTTTTGAACTCACATAACAAAACATTCTATATACATCTGATTTATTCTCATATTGTTGCTTTACTAAAAGTAAGAAAGAAATTACAAGTGCTGAACTCACACCTGACAATAATCCTGATTACTTATTTCATGGACTTTAAAGCAGACATTATAAATGCTGGCCTCCAAGCATTTCCAAATTCCATTTGTGCTGGATAGCAGTGATGTGGATTCATACTTACAACTTCAATTATTCTCTTGATTTACAATTCCTTTCCACTGATATATATCCAGTGACAGACCAAAAAAAAATTAAATTTACAAAACTAGGAAATCTTGTAGCTCTTGGAAAGGGAATTCCTACTACAATTTGGCACAGCAGCTACTGAATTGGCAAAATTTGTGATTTACTCTCCTTACTTGCAATTCCATTACACAGTAGATTTTTTTTGGTTTTTTTTTTTACTCTTTTCCCACTTAAGTTTTGCAGTTCTCTTTTCTTATGCCCAGATTATTCAGCACTGTGTGGAACACAGAGCAATTTAAAAATCAATGCTCAGTAGCAGCAGAATAAATTCAGCTCGCGGGTTCGTGCCATTAACGAAAGCTTCCTCTGCCCTCCCTCTCTTGGAATTTTTGTGGTGAACCAAAAAACGATAGTAAATGTGTCTAATGTTTCCATTTTGGCATTGGGCACGTGCTCCCGAAGAGTAAGGCTTGGTTTTAAATCTTCTAACATCAAGTATTGATTTATCAATAGAAAAATGACAATCAGAAGTAATGGAAAGGTTCCCTTCAGAGCAATCACTTTTGAAGTAAATAATTCAACCCTGCATGTTCAAGAAATTAGGTTTGTTCTTTGGAATTCTTGTCTGTTTAGAATCATGCATCTAACAGAGGTTCTAGTAATTTATAAAGATTAATAGCATATCCATTAAAAGAAAATCATCCAGGAATGATAAATGAGACTAAATCAGATGAATATAGAATGCTTTGTTTTGTGGTTGGAGCTCAAAAGGAAGAAGCCTGATTATAATGATTGAATTAAATATAAACAGACACCTCAAAACCTATGTGAAATATTTATTTTTATTACAGGATTTCTCATTTAAAGGTATTATCACTGAAATCCAAGGAGGTTTCACCAGTGAAGTGGAAAAAGGCTTGACTGACACAGCATAGCTTGAAAACTCATCACTCCACACACAAGCTGAAAATTCAATGTTTTGAGGACAGATCAGGAATAGTATAATTCCTAATAATTATTCTAATTATGCTAAAAGCAAGTACTCCAACCAAAACTCTTCCAGGATGATGGTTTGACCCACAGCTTGGCATGTGACTGGAAGTTGCACAGACCACTGGCATTTTTATGTTTGCTCATGTCCCTGCAGTTATTGTCTTTATAAATTCCTATTTTCTGTTTTTCTAATTTTTTTCTTAATAATTTCTATTTTTTTAATTTGTTCTAACATTTTCTTTTCTAGATCCCTAGACTAAATGTGGGGGAATTTAATGGAAATAGTGGAAAAGTTTCTGATTAAAAATATTTTTAATTACTCTCTGCTATCTTTCAAGACCTCACACCTCTTTTGATGGAATTTTTGGGTTTTAATGAACATTAGTCACGAAAGAGTGTGGGTCAGATTAGAATCTAGAATCCTGCACACATAGCCTGACCTCAAATATATTTTTACATTCACATTTTATTATCTAAGTTTTGGCTCTTTTAAACACTAAATGAAATGTTTACTTGAACAGAGTAAAGCTTGGATTTCACACTCCTGATCTGAATAAGGGCACATACCAGTCTTCAATATTTGCATACAAGCCAGGCTTGTTTATACTGATTAATTGGCAAACCTGTTAGAATGGACTATTTTATCCCATTCTTTTATTGCCACCTTTTTTAAGCGAGAAATCCTTGGCAATCTTGGAAAATAATGTGAAAAAAGTGTTTTGTTTTCTAGCTGTAATTCCCACTTAGAGTGCAGCACATGGCCTATGGAACTGATGGAAAGTGAACCTGTTCCTTGGTGCCCCAGCAGCCTCCACCACAGCTATTTCTGACTCTGCCCAAATTGATGGAGCTCTTTTAACCACAGATTTTAGCTGACACGCAGTCAGAGGGTGTCATTAAGATATTTTTTGAAAAATCCCTTTGCCAGGATTTTTCTCCTGAGAAGCTGAGAAGCCTCAGAGGAAAAGAAAAACAATAATAATTTGCTGCTGCTGTGGAATGCAACAGGTGCATCTGTGATTGGGCCATGTGAGTTGTTTCTAATTAATGGCCAATCACAGTCAGCTGGCATGGACTCTGAGAGTCACAAGATTTTATTATCATTCCATTCCTTCCTTTCTAGCATTCTGATGAAATCCTTTCTTCTATTCTTTTAGTATAGTTTTAATATATCATTTTCTTTTACTATATATCATAAAATAATAAATCAGCTTTCTGAAACATGGAGTCAAAATTCTCATCTCTTCCCTCATCCTGAGACCCCTGTGAGCTGCACCACCAGAGTGCTCTAGAACTGTGTGGCTGTGGAGCCAAATTTGCTCAATCTGCTGACAGCAGCTGCTTCCATAAAATTCCCAATGCCTGGCAACATTAGAAGTCATGGCCAAAAAAAAAAAAAAAATGGAGCAAGGGAATGCAATGCAGAAAGCAATAGCAAATAGAACACATTTAATCTTTTCTTCTAGAGAATAAGTACCAGGAAAAAAATAGCCTTTGATGCTGAGAGCTCTCCAGAAATAATCTGCACTGAGTGTTGGAGAGTTATATGGGTCATGTCTAATCATTTCTTCTTGCTATTACTATTGAAAGAAAAAACCAAAAAACCCCAAAAAAGGTGTCTGACACTGCGGGAAATCATGGTCTGAAGCTTCCCAAGTGGTACAGATGATCTACAATCAGGGGACTGTCAAACAATGCAAAATAAGAAATCAGGTTATGCTGTAATGGATCCCAGATTCAGCAATCCCATTAGACACAATTCCTTTAACTGTGGGAGGCTGTGTAACCATGAGAATAAACTGCTTTTCAGATATAATGGCTCTCATTTTATTCACAGAGGTAGAAAAATCCAGCTCTTTCTGACCACTGGGAACAACCTCATTTTAACATTCTTGTTCTTTATTGCTCCTTTTGGATGTTGATGAACAGTTCTCTGGATTATATAATTCTGGATTAATATGTCAGAATCACAAAATGCCCTATGTATATGATTCTATTATGTGAAAGATAACTGATTTTCCATGGCAAAATTTGGAAATGGCAGCTCCCAAAGTCAAATATGATTGCACTGTTTGAGGAAAAACTTAACAGCTAACCAAGACTCTTGGACAAGTTGGACAAGTTATGCCTTGAAGGGCTGGAGAGATTCTTGGCTCAATAATTTAAAAGAAAAAGAAGTAGAGTTTTTCATCTTGTAGCAAAGGACAAAAAAAAAAAATCATGCCAGTGAGTTACACATAATTACCCACAGATACCCATGCCTGTACAGCAGCAGCCAAATATGACCCTGTTAGGAAGAAAACATCACAGCACCCTCAAAGGCAACCATTGACTGCCTTTTCTAGATCAGATTTTTGCACTGACCTCTCTGAAAGGGGCCCTCTTTAATTCGCTGTCTAACACAGCAAATTGAAACAAGGGATGCCATTTACCAGAATTAATTGTCTCAAAGTCAATAGGAAAAAATTCAAAACTCATCCTAGGAACTCTGACTAAAGAGAGCACATTTCTAAATTGTCAGAAATCTCATGCACCTCCACTGCTTTGTTACCCACAATGAAATTCAGCCAGGTACTCACCCCCAATTTCCATGGAAAATTCAGCAGCAAAAGGTAGATTCACAGAAAGATAATTGATTTTATTGTTTGTATTTCTAACAGAAAAAAAAAAGTTTCATTCTTCAAAACTACTAGATCAGACAGGCAAGCTGAAAACCCAAAAAAAAAAAGATTTTATTTTTTTTTTCTAAACCAAATTATTTTATATTATATTTTATATAATTATTTTATATAGATCCATGTTCTTTACTTGCCATCTTTGGTCTGATTTTGTATTGTGCAACTTGGAGGGGAACCAGGCTAAACTATTACTGTGAAAACTCCAATTCTACCTCACAGTTCATTTGACCAATCCTTTTGACTCCTCATTGTTTCAGGTGGTTCTAGCAGAATAGACTGACATGAAAGTTATGGGGCAGCACAGAGGGTTTGTTAATCAGAGAATCTGGTAACTGATAACTGCAAGGAAGCTGAGGAGTTGATGCAGCTGCCTGCTCTAAGCTCAGTGAGACCAAGCCAGACTGCCTGGGGCTTGAAAATCTCCAAGACTCCACAGCCTCCCTGGAAAACCTGTTCCAGTAATTAATTCTTGGGTTTTTTTCACACACACCTGATCCAAGCCACTCCCATTTCCATACATGAGCCCTCCCTCCTTCTCCCTCTGCACCCCAGCTAGGATCCTGCCTTCATTTTCCTGCTCACTTCTTAGCTATTGGCTTTTATTTTTTTGTCTGTTAATGGATGTAAAATTTGCATTTGCTTAGACTGCAACAGAATCACTGCCAATAACTACAAATAGGGGAAATTGCACTGCATTAAGTTTTACTTTCTTACACTGTGATATTTCTGAGTATTTTTTACAACGATGTTTATATTTTAGAAGTAATTCTTCAAGATTCAAATAAAATTAAAAAAGGTTGGGGAGGGACAGCAAAATATGATTTCATTTGAGTGACAGACCACAACTAAAGACTGAGATAAACCACTTTCAGTTTCCCCATTACACATTCCCCTACCTGGTATCAGCATTCCTACTCCTCCTGTGACACCAGTAGCTGAGGAAAAAAAGAAAATACATCTTTAAAAATGGACAGAAATCAGGATTCTGGCAGAATTTTGCCTTGAATAATATCCCTGTAATTAACAAGGCAAAAAGACAGAAACTACATGACACAGAGGAGGGAGATGGGCTTCTGAAAGGAACAATTTCACAACAAATTTCACAAACATTTCCAATCAGTTATTGGAGAGGGTTCATCCCTCAGCATCCATTATTTCCTTTTTCCATGGAATTGGGAAGAACATCACAGGACCGTTGCTGCTCCTGGAGCCTCCTTTGGAGGTCAATGGAAGCCTTGCCAAGCTTTTGCTGCTCTTCTTACATGTTTCAAAATTCAGTGCACTCACATTCCCTTGGCAAATGTCTTTGAGTTTATTAATTATTTCTCCATTCATATTTCCTGCCTTTTTTTTTTAACGAGAGAAAAACATGTTTGAGCCTGCAGGTAAACCTGAATGAAATATTTCAAATATCAGAGCTCTGATAAAGAAATGGGTCTTTAGCAGCCATTAAATAATTAAGGCACTGCAGCAGAAGTTTCAAATGGCCCTTGTCAATGCTTGATAAGTTATTTTCACACCAAAGCTATAAATCATGGGCAATGTGCATTTCTACTGACATTTTAGGACCGATTGTAAAGTTCTAAGGCCACTTTGAGGAAGAGAAAGAAAACACACTTCATTAATAAAGAAAAAGGAAAATATTTCGTTTTGGATTAGATTCTACAGATTTAGAATGCATGCAACTTCATGCAACTTCCTTTACATTTGCCCACTATAATGAAAATCAAACTATTTTGATCAAAGCAGGATAGACAGCAGGTCTTGGTTTGTCACCACATATCTGTCCAAATTTTTCCTTAGGTACTGCAGCCCAAAGCAGCCTGACTGCTGTGAAACTGGTGAGAGTTTTATCCTTGGAGAATGGAACCCTTTGATCCATCTCTGCAGCTCAGTGAGGTGAGCCAGCAGAGGAGCAAGCACAGCATTTACAAACACAAGAACACCTGACTCTCCCAGAGTAATGGAAACTGTAAACCTCTTGGGGGGAATTATTCCTTCCCAATCCTGGGCTCTAAAAACATTCTCAGTGTTCTGGTGATTTCTCAGCTAACTGGCTGAAAACAGCTTCTTGTGAAGAGTTTTTGAATGATTTCAAGAGGGGACTTCTGAGCTGCTTTAAATGATGTAACTTATTTTTATTATTTTTTATACAGGTAGGAAAAGTGAGTTCAGCTCACATTTTCACCGCAGAGTTTAGAAAGTCACAAGACTTGTAGGTACAATATTTTTTTAAAGATTTATTGACTAATAAAATACTACTAACAAAAATATTTCTGCTTTAGACTCAATCTTTAAATATTTCATTTAGTAGACTCATGTTACAGCACAAGTTCTTAATTATGTTATGACACAAACTTACAGAATTACATTCAAAACCTCTTGTTTACTTTTGTAACTATTTTTATTTTTTCTATATCTTCAACTCTAAACTTTCCCTTCATTAACATGTCTCTACTTTAAACTATAAATCTACATTCTCACTTCCAACACCTAAGTTCAAAACCACAAACACCAAAACCCACCACAAACAAATACCGAAAACCAACCACCGAAAACCAACCACCGAAAACCAACCACCGAAAACCAACCACCGAAAACCAACCACAAATAAACAAACACAAAAAACCACAGACCAAAAACCACAAGCACCATTTTTGCAATGATAACCAGCTATGACTACAAAATAACTCCTTTTTACTCTTTTCAGGTAGAGAAGCTTAAATCATTTTTTGTGGTATTCCTAAGTAATGCCATAAAGGGAGAATCACAACAGAGCAAAGCATTTTGGGCTTTATTTCTTTGCTCCTCCCTAAGAAAATGCTTAAAGATTGCTTGGCAAATATCAGTAAAGCCTCAGTTGAGGCAGAACTCAAGTGGGAGCTCTGGAAACTCAGCAACACTTGCTAAGAACCACCATGAACACCAAGCAAATGCCCTTTCTTCTTTTTACCCTTCTTTTCACCTTTCTTTTTCCTGTGCTTGAGCAAGCAAACAGAAAAATCAAGGTCAAGCTTTTGGGGCTCAATGTTTGCTGCTGAAAGTCAAAAATTGCCAACCTCAACACTGCCTACCGTGGCTGAGCTCAATCCAAGGCTTAGGAAATGTGCAGGATGAGAAACCTTCAACCCAAGCATTAAAAAAAACCCCAAGAAAATAACACTGTTGCCTCCAGGCTCACTAAATTATTTTGTGCCCTTGCAGTGCTTTGAACTCTCAGTAGAGAAGAAACTCCAGTGGATTCCTGTGAGTTGTCATGAGAGTACAAGTTGTGCACTGCCCACAAAGCCAGGACATTCTGGTGCTACAGAAAAACACTGTTGCAGTAAAACTGAAATTTGCTCAATTTACCACAAGACAATGAGTTCCTCATTTTTCCTCCCAGCTAAAGGAGGTTGCATGGGGTATCAGAGTTGTACACAGAGCAGAACAGCAGCAAGTGCAGTTTTAGCTCTGTAATTAAAAATTAAAAGAGAAGCAAGTCATTGGTAAAAAGGCAGGTCTGAGCGAACTTCAAATCCATGTCCTCTGTTTGCTCAACACAAGTTTTAACAGGAGAACCCAATACATCTCTTACAGGGAAAATGACTTTGTAATAGCAAAGGTTTCTTTTTCATTGTTTCAACTTTTTACTCATAAAAATGAGGCAACATGAACCAAATACCTTGCTTTAGAAGGAAAGGAAAAAAACACATCTATTACACAATTTCCAGATATGTTCATCACTAAAGATGACCATCAGAACTATCAGAATTGCTTCAGAGGAAAACTGTGACAGATCCTACACAAATAGAAAAAAAAAAAAGTAAATCACAAAATAGAACTAAGTTTAGGTGGTATTATTGATGAAAGAACAAGATGAGGAGGCTGGAGACAAAGGAAAATAAAAGTAAATGACAGGAGGTCTGCAGACTTATCACAGGGGAATTCAAGGGAACAGCACAAGATATCACTGTTGGAAATCAGAAGCAATAAATGCATGCAGGAAGGCCAGCAGAAGTACATTAGAAGCATAATATCCCAGAAACTACTGAAAGATTCATGCTTTTATAGTCTTATGCACCCAGCCTCTCAGTGAATAAGAGTATTCACTGAAATTCCTGAAGCAATGAGTACATTTCTGATCCCTAGGCTGTGGTGCATAAAACCCCTGCAAACATTCCTTAAATATTGGTCTACCCACGGGAAAAAGCAAAGTGTTAGGCATTCACAAGTTACTTGTTTTTTAGTCAGAGTGAATATCCCATCAGAAAAACAAATCTGACTAAACCCTTGGTTTTAAGGCAAAGAAAATTACTTCATTTGTCAGAATTACAGTAAAAACAAACTAAAAAATAATAAAACTATGATTGGGAGACTGCCACTTCTGCCTCTACACAGCTGCAATTAAAGATAGGAAGCTGAAGTGACTCTGAGCACTGCTGTGAAAGCTACAACAATTATTCTACAATCCCAGCTACAACAATTACTCTTCTTTGTGAGAAATGGGTTTGTAAAGGATTCTCAGAACCTGACAGCCACACAGCCTTGTACATCTGTGTGCAAACTCTGAGATAAGGTGGGCTGCCCTAGGGAGGCCATGGAGCAGAGGTGACAGTGTTGAGAGATTGAACCTGAAACAAGTTTCAGAATATGGCCTTGCAAAAAGACCAGATATTTTAGAGAATTAGAACTGTGAAAGATGCATTGTAGCAGGACCAGGTGGGGTAAAATAATAGTGATTGGTGTTAGAAGTATTAGCAGCATTGTGGGGGAAAATCTGATAGGCTGAAAAACACTTACAAGGTGTTGCAACCAGGAAATAGAGTGGCTTCTGATAGAAAGGAGTTGGGTTTTACATCTCTTATGTCTCAGCCTTCAACAAGACTGATAATGGAATAAAATCTTTTAAAACACCTCTCAGTTACCCCATCTCTGTAAAAACTGGGAATAATCCAACAACTCTTGCTGTCTGAAAGCCACCTGTACAAGCAGGACCCAAAGCCTGGACACAAGCAGACACTCTGCCACAACACAGTCCTGCCAACAAACGTATCCTGCTGCCTACGGAGGCACAATATTTATTCCCAGGCTAAATTTATTCATTAGCAAGTTTAGAGCTGTTTTTTCATGCCAACACTGTACCTTAATTCAAGCATTTAGCCATCCTGGTATTTGCTTGTGCATACTGCCCTAGAGCAGAGGCTGGACAGAGCTAAAGAATCAAGCAGGGATTGATTCAAAGCATCTCCTCCATGGATCCACCTTGGGCAGCACCAGAGCCCAGCCAGGGCTGCACCCAAGATGAACCAAAATGGCCCCAAAATGCACCAGCGCTCCCGGGCTCTCTCCCTTGGATCAGTTCTGCTCCATTTGCATCTTGCAGTTCATTGTCCCATTCCAGCTTTAGCCCCTGCAGTCCCACCCTGCTTGTTTTTCTCTCTGCAGCCCACGGGGTTTGTGCTCTGGGGCTGAGATTGGGATCATTTGTCCTTGGTGCCCAGCTGGAGCAGGAATTGTTTTGTCTCCCTGCTCTGTGCACAGAGCTCACCATCCCCTCATGTGAAGCTCAGACCCACACACTAAAGCAGCACAGAATGGGAAACATAGAAAAGCCAAAACCTGAGGCATCACTTCCTACTACATTTCCATAGAGAAGTCTCTTTTAACCTCTGGCTAGGAAGACGTTTCCTTGGCCAAGGTGTGAAGTTCCCCATCTCACCTGAGCACGGCACAAGCTGCAGTTCCCCTTTCCTGATTTAGCTCACTGGGCTGGACAGCAGCACAGCAGCCCCTCCTTACCTGAGCATCACATTTACCATTTTCACTGCTCTATCAATGCTGAAACACAATTATCTTGCAGCTGATTAAGACTCTCATGTGTTGCTTATTACTCACTGATAGCAGGAATGCTTGCAATTAGTCCCTGAGCACATGACCTTGAACTATCATCCTGTTTCTGTTGCTTCACTTCAAATTCTCTTAGCTGATTTCATCTCATGCTTGAGTCAAATTGTTTTCCAGCTTTAAGACATCAAGGAATTCACCTACTATTTACAACAGGGTAAAAATTAAAATAGATGTATAAGGTTGATGCTTACACTATTCTGGAGTCTCTCAGACCACTAGGTCTTATCTCGTAGAAAATTTTATACAATGACAAAAATTTTAATCACTTCATAATTTATTTGCTGTATTGCTGGGTGCCAGCTTTTCCAGCTAAACAAGACTGCACATGGCACAAGACCAAACCCATTCCTGGAGACCTTATGAGTCAGATATGCTGCAATCTCATTGCTGATAAGAGCTAAAATGAACAAGATTACTGGGGTCATCTACCACAACAGGTCTGAATTAGTTGTTGGTTTTCCTGTTTTATATTCCTTATGATTTTACTCACCTTTTCAGGTGATAAATTCACAATCCTTGCACACACATTAATTCAGATTCATGGGAACAGCTGTTCCATGTGCTTTTAGGCTTTGTTTTGGGTTGTTGGTTTTTGGGTTTTTGTTGATATGTGCATTATGTACAGTATTGTCCCATTTTCATACAGGACTCCAGTTTTAGTAGATTAAGATCCTTGCTAGCAGTAATTTCACAGTTATTCCAGTCACATGCCAGTTCTTCCACTGTTACAGAGTGAAGCATGAGCATGTTGACTACAACCACTTTTAAGTTATGTTACAAAGTTCTTTCATTAAGTTTTTTCTCCCCAAAGAGTTATATTGCAGTTTTCATTTATGGAACTGGAAGATCTCTTCAGTTAAATGTTGAGGTATTGCTTTGTTAGCTGAGAGATCATTCTATCAAATTTGCTGAAATATGGTATTTTACACAGAAACACGGCAAGCTTATGGGAGAAGTTTCTGAAGCACAGGAAAGATTTACATTTTCTCTCACACATAAATATAAATACTGAAAGAAAAATGCAAAAAGCCTAGATTTGATTCAGTGACAGTAACTCCATTTTGCTGAAGTCTACCACAGCAAATTGCAGAGCTGTGGATATAATAAATGTTTTCACCTAGAGCTTGCAGCAAGTTTTTTCTCCCATAATTTATTTCCTTATCATATAAAGTCTGTAATTTTCTTGAGAGGGAGAATCCAATTACTCTCTAATTAAGAAAATTCATGTCCTTTGTTTAACTGGAAGGGATCCAGACCCACATAGCTGAATGTTCTTTTTTGTCACCATTAACAAAAAAAATTCCTTTACATTTTCAGGAAATAGCATCAATTATTTCTTGTAGATTTAATTCCTGGAAGAAGATGACTTAACAGATCTGGGTGAACAGAGTAACAGGGGCAGTTTTACAACCTTGTAATCATCTCAGACTATAGTCTCTATACATCATAAATATTACAATTTGCATATCTGAGAGTTGCACTTTTTAAAATAAAGCATTGCAGAGAGAGCGATCCTTGATCATCACATGAAGGCCAGACTTGCAGATGTCTGCAGCAATTTAACCTGATCTCAGTGTGGGCTGGGAGTTATGCCTTAAAGATTAAATTATTTAAATTTTAAATATTAAATTTAATATTAGATTTAATATAGATATTAAAATTCTGACCTGCACATGCCCACTGGAAACCCTGTATTTTGTGTCATTTGCACCTAAGAGTTCATGTGTGCTTTTGAAATTCTGAGTCTCAGCTGCTGCTTGCTGGGGATGTACAGTTTCTTCCTAAAGCTTGTTTGCATCCCCATGGACTGGGACTTGAGAATATCTGGTAGACATTATTATTGTTATTATTTATAAGGCTTAAAATCAAGGACTCCTCCTTTCCCCAGTCTTTTAGTAGCCATGATAAATTTGACTTCAGCTTTCTTATAAAGGGTTCACAGATTATATAGGGATGACTGTCTTCTAAAACTACCTAATAATCTTTCACAAGTTCTGTTTTATGCTAAAAGGGGAGAGAAATTCAGCTGATAAGGGAGGGGGGGAAAAAAATCATGGTTCAAAATTCAGAACAGCTAAATAGGTCATTCAAGTCTTATAATAATCTCCAGTATCCAGGAGCAGGTGATGACATTGGCAGTCAGGAACAGAAATTAAGAATACAGAGGGCTGGCATTTCTTGCTGGATTGTCTCTAGCACAGCTGATGCTCCATGGGGTAACCCTTCAGTGCATTATTGCTTATGTGAAGGCAAAAAATATATATGAGAATGTGAAGAACAGCTCCAGAGACTGAAAACATCTGCATTTTAAGCCACTCAAACACAGTGGCTTAAATACTGCTTAGAATCCTTTAAATAGCACTTGCCAGCCCAGGAATTGATTCAAAACCTCCTTCCCCTACAGCCTGCAGAAGGTAACTGAGCAGCTGATTTCATCCCAGCGTTGTTCTGCCCACAGGAGTATGGCAGCATGCTCCCTGGGACCTCACCCAAAGGCAGAAAAGGGTTTTCTACAGAGCTGTCAACAAACAACACAATTTCATCAGCTCTTCCCAAAACTGACTCCTGTTTTTTCAGACCTACTGATGATAACCAAGGCCTGAGATGGGATTCCTTCACCCTGCCTGTACTCAGTGCTCCACTAAGATCTTATTGCCCACAGCCACTGAGAGATCTGCCCCAAGCTTTTGGCACGTCTACAAAATTATTAAATTACCTAGCAGGATTCCATGGGCTGCAATGATTCATGGTATTCTGTATTTCACAGAAATTTTATCAGAGACTGAAGTATCGTTACTAATTATCATTCCTAAAAGTCATTCAAACAGATATTACAATTCAGGAAGAGAAAAATATGACAAACATTGGGCAGAAAGTGCTTGCCAATCTGCTGGATGCAATAAAAAGAGATAATTTGTCATGGCTGAGGGAAATGGCAAACAGTGGACAGCACCAAGAAAACAGGAGGCATTGAAATTAAAACAGGAGCATTGAAATGAGAGCCATTCCAATGGGACTGAAAGTTTCCTGCTTTTTGAGGACTTGTAGCAAAAGTAAAGTAAACAAGGCCTCTGGTTTAATTATTGCAATTTTTGTTTTTTAAATACACATTCATTGGGAATTCAGCCAAATACAATACTTGTTTGCTTATGTCATCATTCTGCTGAAACAACCTAAACTTGTTAGACTTGGTTCTCATATTAAGATATGTACTGGACTGATACTTTAAAAGTATTTTCTTTTACGTTTCAGATCAGTTTCCTCATTTAAATTCTCTGATCCTGAATCCTGCTGCTGTTTCATAACATTTCTTTGCCAGTTTGCAATCTGATACCACTCCAGTTCCTGTAGCTCACAGGGCAACTCCATTACCCTATAATCTGCTCCAAAATGGCTCCATGCCCTAGAATAAAAAGTCCATATGACTGCTGAGGAAAAAAAAAAAAAGAATTTAAAACAAATTGTTCAGAACCCCTAAAAGCAGTTAATATTTTAGCTAAAGTTGGTCAGAGAAAACGTTAAAATTGCAGCTAAAGGTGGGCTAGGGATGTATGCATTCCTGTAAAAACCATATAGTTGCAAATATTACATAGTGGAATGTAAGAAGGGCAAGTTGGAGCAAAGATTCTTTTTCAAGGCTGGGAGCACAGTGAGATGAGGGAGCACCCAGAAAGGCTGCTCAGATTTAGGAGTAAAGCCCCTCTGTGTACAAACACGTGGAAATGAGAGGGAGGGGACTGCTATAGATATTCTCTGTAAATTTTCTCTCTCTATTCCCAACAAGGCCCGCTAGAAGCAAAAGGATGCACTCTCACAGAGCAATTCTGTGTTTAAGACACCAGCAGGAACAATTATACCCCATGTTCCAGGGCTTAGCAAAGAGCAATGCCTGTTTTGTTGAGCACAGTTCTCCATGCCTCTCATACACAGGGACAAGCAAAAAAAATCCTGGAGTTATTAATCATCATTGCATTTCAGCAGCGCTGCATTAGCCCCACTCTTGCAGGGAGAGCTCTGACACCTTTTTTTTGCCCAAAGGCTGTACCAGGGTGAGGAAGGAGTGAGCAGAGAGGGATCTGGCCCATAGCCAGCAGGGTGAAGTGAAGCTGCAGTGCCAAATCTCACTTTGCTTGCTGCAGTGCTGTACAATCTGCTTCAGCTGGGCAGGAACTTCCAGCAGCGTGGGAACTTGACCTGGGAACCACGAGATGGCACCACAAGAAGCCAGAAAAGCTGCTCTGTTATCTGCAGCTCCCATCTAGCTGTTTATATAATTAATAAAGCTATTGAGCAGCACTGTTTCTCTTTCAGAGATTACAAATGGATCTCTGCTAAGTGACTTTTCCATTCCTCTAAGCTGAGCAGACAGTGTTTAGGCTGATCCATTTCAGGCAGCTGTGCTGAAACAGACACAACACAAATCAATGTTTAAAAAGGTGATCCGTGCCCACAGGTATCCCATTTCAAGGTAATTTTAATCACATTTAGGAGCACACATTTGGCAGGCTGGCTCGTGGAGTTTTCCTGCAATGATTCCTGGTTTTTCCTCACTGTTCAACCCCTCTCTCCCCCATCCTCTTGCAGAGCTGCCTCCCAAGGCATACCTGGCATGATGAGGTCCCATGCTCCTAAAGAGGGAGAAGAAAAGAAATTCTAGGCAAGATAAGAGGCAAGGTTCATCCTAAAGAGAGTGATGGCCAGAAAATGAATTTCTAGGCAAGATAAGAGGCAAGGTTCATCCTAAAGAGAGTGATGGCCAGAAAATGAATTTCTAGGCAAGATAAGAGGCAAGGTTCATCCTAAAGAGAGTCATGGCCAGGGTGATGGCCAGAACATGAATTTCTAGGCAAGATAAGAGGCAAGGCTCATCCTAAAGAGAGTCATGGCCAGTGTGATGGCCAGAAAACTAATTTCTAGACAAGATAAGAGGCAAGGTTCATCCTAAAGAGAGTGATGGCCAGAAAATGAATTTCTAGGCAAGCTAAGAGGCAAGGTTCATCCTAAAGAGAGCGATGACCAGTATTTTCTGATGGCAGGCTGGCCAATGCTCTGACCCAGGGTTCCAGCCATCAAATCCCTGTCCTGTTCTGCATTTCCATCTGCTGGCACCACGGCAGACACAGGAGTGTCTGTCTGTCTGGCAGGCTGGGCACCCAAACCTCCATCACAGCACAGCCTGTGCAGGGCCTGCTCTCTGTCCCACAGCATGGAATTCCAGCAGATCCCCCCCAGGAATTTTTGGGATGGGATCATTCACATCCCTTTCACTATAAAGCTGTTTCACCCTCCTGTCAGGAAGAACATTCCTAGGTTTGGGTTGGAAAGTCATGAAATGGTGGCATGGCTGACAGAGCACAAACTGCTTGGTGGACTTCTTATCTCAGCCTTCAAGGATCACCAAGGAAAAAACTTCAAATCCAGATCCCTTTAATAAAATCACAGAAACAAGTGTGTCAGAAACACACACTTCCAAATGAGCTTTCCAAACATATATTTGCATGAATAAATGCCTGTGCATCACACCCTAAAATAGGTTTAGCCCTCACACAGCAAAAAGTTCTCAATACTGTGATTTAAATCAAACTGACCTCCTGACTTCTATCATATTCTAGTTTAAGACAAGGCCTCTGGTTTAATTATTACATTTTTTTTAATACACATTCATTGGGAATTCAGCCAAATACAATACTTGTTTGCTTATGTCACCATTCTGCTGATACAACCTAACTTGTTAGACTTGATTCTCATATTAAGATATGTACTGGGCTGATACCTTAAAAGTATTTCCTTTCAAGTTTCAGATCTGTTTCCTCATTTAAATTCTCTGATCCTGATTCCTGCTGCTGTTTCATAACATTTCTTTGCCAGTTTGCAATCTGATACCACTCCAATTCCTGTAGCTCACAGGGCAACTCCATCACCCTATAATCTGCTCCAAAATGGCTCCATGCCCTAGAATAAAAAGTCCATACAACTGCTGAGAAAAAAAACAAGAAATTAAAATAAATTGTTCAGAACCCCTAAAAGCAGTTAATATTTTAGCTAAAGTTGGTCAGAGAAAACATTAAAATTGCAGCCAAATGTGGCTAGGGCTGTATGTATTCTTCTCAACCTATTTTTCTTAAACAATTTGACCTAAAATTACTACACTTGCAAAAAAACATGGGTCAGACATCTTCAGCCCAGGACTTTATGCAGCAAGTGAACTGAGGTGGGCTTCTCATCCTTCCTCCAAGAGTGCCAAACCATTCTGCACCAACTTTGTTGTGTTCTCAGTGCAGACTGCCAGCATGATTCACACCAGCCTTGTGTTGCATATCATAGCTGCAGTTTGGAAACAATCAGCAGCTGCTGGGTTTTATGTATGAATGAGGTTCAGTCCTGCCAAATGTACAGTTTTAGAAGAAGAAGGCATCATAAAAAGCATCACAGAAGCTTGCCCAGCTCCTTAACATAACAGAAATAGGGATGAAATATTACAGTGTCTGAAATATTGGGATTTTTTTATTATTTCTAGGTTTAGCAAAATAGGAACATGGCAGGTCAATGAAACAACCCACCTAGAAAATAAATGCAAAACATTCCTTACACAAACTAATGGCAGCTTTTGTCCTTTGGACTCCAGTCATTCTATTATATTTGGGCCTTGAAATATTATTTACATAATAATTAAATAATAAATATATTTTAAATGTAAAATAAGTAAATAAAACCAAAAGTTAATTAAATAATATTAAGAAAAATTAATTGGATTTTACTTTTCAAGGGAATATTTAGACATGTTTGTTTGTTTTTCTCTTTGATTATCTTTCTGATGTTCTCAACAGCATAATGACAACTCCATACAGAGCCAAGAACTGTTCAGGTAACAAAAAGGAAACCCTAGCTGATCATGTATTGAATAACTATATATATTCCATCAGGTCTTTCCCTTGCTTTGTCATTTTTCTAATATGGCTGATCCATGACAATGCTTTCTAGTTGAAAAACACTATAATAACGCTTTTTAATCCATGACAATGCTTTTTAGTTGAAAAACACTATAATACTCAGAAAAACTTAAAATAACCCAGCTGTACTCCAGGGCAATGACAGAATCAAGACTTCTACTTACTTATACACAAAAAAGGAAAAAAAGTACTTTTCATTGGGAAATTAAAATACTCAGAAACTACAAGATAAGTAAAAACAAAAGAATGACCAAGAAATAAAAAGAGAGCATTTTTAGCCAACATATATTTTTTATCCTTGGTTTACCCCTGAGCAGAATCCTAACAGATACCACTGGAGTTACCACATGATCTTATATAAGGAGCCAGGACCACCCTGTGGCTCTGCAGGAGAAAAGAGATCAAGACAATAAGAATGCCATCTCTAAAAAGCATAAGAAATACAGCTGGTTTATATATTTAGAAAGGTGGCATAAGGATCAGCCATGAATGAATTTATGTCACGTGAGACAAGAGCTACAAGAGACGACTGAATGACACCAAAGCATCTGTGTCACAGACATATTTTATGAAAAATCCTTTCACTAGGATCCTTTCTCCTGAGAAGCTGGGAAGCTTCAGCTTCTCTATGTTTTGCTGCTTTGGAATGTGATTTGGAGAATTGTTTACCCAGAATGTGAATTGTTTTTCCTTGATGACCAATGACAGCCAGCTGTGTCGAGGCTGTGAGCAGTCACAAGATTTTATTATCATTCCTTTCTATTCCTTGCTAGCCTTCTGATGAAATCCTTTCTTCTTTCTTTAGTATATTTTTAATATATTATTTTCTTTTAATATAATATATAACAAAATAATAAATCAGCCTTCTGAAACACGGAGTCAAGATTCTCATCTCTTCCCTTGTCAGGGGATGCATGCAAATTGAGCACATCTGGATTGCTGTGTTTATTAAATAATTCTCAGAATCTTTCATTTCTGCTGCTGTTGGCTGCAAGCAGGATTTCCACAAGGCTTAGAAAGACTAACAGCTTGTGTAGGTATTTGAAAATACAGGATACATAACCTCAGCTCCAAGGAATGGGAACTTGTATCTCCCGAGATTTCTAAAACCCTGTGCTACTAAAAGCACAGTCAATCCATTCTGGCATTTTCTTTAGTCTCCTGAGGGTCAAATATTCTGCTTTCATATGAATGCATATACAAATTCATCATTAATGATTAAGTCTTTAGCTGACACTAATTAGTTTCAACTATCTGCGTGCTCAGCAGGCCCGACCTACTTCACAGTTCTGCTTCATTAGTGCTGGCAACTTAAAACAACATCAGTAAAAATTCTATTGACCAACAGTGCCCAGCCCCTCAATGCAGGCACCACTGAAGGCAGTGTGAATTCAATAAGGGTCACAGTAAACCCCAAAGGCACAGGGAGAGGCAGAGCAGTGGCAAAAGTCATCTCCCACCAGCAGCAAGCAACAAAAGGGAAAACCAGAACTCCAGTCCATTTATTCAGCACTGTGCTGCTGTGCTCTGAAATTCCAACATCTCAGAGGGAGCTTAGGCTGCAGCACAGAAGCAATTTGTAAGCTTGGTACTCCAGGGATATCCATTCAGTCAGTCCCTGGGGAGCAGCAGCAAACCTCAGGGTAAATGTGGAGCTGAGCAGAAAAACATTTGGACAAGCACAGAGAGGGGAAAGGAAGAATGCTTGGTCAAGTGTCCAAAGAAAGCTGGCAGAGGCACACACCCAGCAGGGTGGCACTGCTCCACATCTTCATGGGGTGCAACCACACAGAAAGGGAATTCAGCCACAGATTTAAGCACCTTGGACATGCCTTGAGACACTTCCAGTGCATTCAGCTTGCACATGCAGAAGCTGTTTTCCTCAGTAACATATCTACTTATCAAGAGCTAAAACGTGTAATCACAACTATGAACATAAGAAACTTCAAACCACATCCCCTGACACCTTTAAGTTTAAAAACATGTAAGCATTTAAGGTTACATTAGAAGCTAAAGCTCGGCTGCAGCAGGAATTGTCACAGGTATTTTACACCAAACATGTTTCTTTCCCCACTAGAAGGTTGAATGCATCTTCTGCCAGGACAGAGTCAGATTTATTACTCGTGGTAGATGTGTTGCACACATATAATCAAGTCTTCCAATAGCATTTGGACAGATGCTGAAGTTCTCTTAGATATCTAAACTACCTTCTTTTAAGCAACACACACTTAAAGCCTGTAGCAATAGACTCATCAGTCTTAGTACCACCACACTTGAAGAAAGAAATCCCATTTTTTTAGGACATATAAAGAAGATAAAAGCTTGCAGTTCTGTATTAGATGCTGTTGCAAGGAAAACAACCCAAACAAAACAAAAAAACAATATCCCACGTATACACACACAAAACCCCAAAACAAAGAAATAAACTAACCACAAGCAGAAGAAAACAAGCATTTGCAGATAGAAGGGAAATAAGAGCAGAATGTGTCACAGCAAATTTATTTGAAGAGATTAAAAGAGGCAAAGCAAAAGCTCCCTTGTGACAGCAGTGGTGACAATGGCTTGCTAGGTTACAGCAGCAAACAGTCCAAGGGAAGGAGCCACAGAACACCAAAAACACTAAAAAAGCAGCAATACAAGAAGCCTTTCATGTCCCCAAGAAACCATGGGAACCTGCTGTCCTCTGTGACTGCCACAGGAGCTGGGACGTCACTGTAGGACACCAAACAACATGAGTGCACACAGCACTGCTCTCAAGGTGAAGAAAAGGCAAGTTTATTTTGTGACTCCAACATTTACAGTTTTCCAAGAGTGACAGTGGATTGCAGGGTGAAAGTGCCCCCTCTCCAATGACACTGGACAGACCAACAGTGCATCAAATTTCTCCTCCTCCATGAAAAAATGCTAAACACTAAGTTATTTACAGAAAGCATGTAAGAAAGTTTACTACAAGAATGCAAACATCAGAAGGCTTAGAAAATCTTAAAAAATCAGGGTGACACTGGTGTATTTGTATTTTGCCCCAGCAGAACCCGAGTTTGATGAACCAGCCCCGTGCTCACATTGAGCATCTCCCTTGAGAGCATTTCCCAGATTCCTGCACTCCCTCCAGCAGAGTGCAGAGGTCTTGGCCATCAGCTGCTCCCTTAGGGCTCTTGAAATCAGGGCAAACCTTCCATTAAAGGGTTTGCATTGTGTTCATGAACTCCATGAACTCCTCAGGAGAAGACTTTCTGCTAATCCCAGCCCTCATTCACACTCTCCAATCAATCCCATTGCTTACACTGCCACACCTCTTGGTCTCACTGACAAATATGGATTTCCAACAGTGCTGTAAAAGTCAGCTTTTCCTTTGAATAGGACAATTTCCCTAAATTTTGCTCCTGAGAGCTGGGGCAGTGAAGATACAACATAGCAGGGGCTAAACTTGCTCTGTCTGCTTGCCAAACCATGCGTTAATCAAAGTATATGACTTCCTCAAAACATGAAACAGAACAGATATTTTCTGTACTGCCCTCTGCCAATGAAACTTATTTTGTCTTGCTTAACTTGCATAAATTAGTACTTAGAAAAGATCAGATCCTCAGTAGGGATCTAACAAAAGTAATCAGCTTTTGTCTGACCTCTCTGGAATTGGAGATTTGCAGCAACTGAGAACCTCCTCTGAGAAGACAGACTGTGTTGACACTAAAAGCCACAAAAGACCATTATCAAACAGTCACAGGGTTTATATTCATTCAGAGAAAGATGTCTATTTTTTTTTTTTTTACTTCTTTATATATTTAAGTGAACTGTCTTATTCAAACGAAGTTTTTATTACAGGAGACACCCAGGGAGAATTTTCAGCTCACTTTCTAACTTGGGTGAGATGCAAAATTCATTTCCAAATGCAGGTACTGCAGGGAAAGTGGAACAGATGGGCAGCCTGCAGGACCCCAGCAAGGTATGACACACTTAAAGGGCTCATTTGTAAAAGCCACTTGGAAAAATACCCTGATTGCAGGAACCTAATAGGCCAGGGAGAACTTATTTGCCTGATAAAATGCTTTTAAACTCTATGTCCTTGTCTAGTTTTCCTTCACAGGGATGGATTTCTGTAAAAGTCAGACTGACCATAATAGAACAGTCATAACAAAGCAAGACTGGCTGTTCTGGACAGGTAATAGTAAATACAGTGCTGCTGTGAGTCATCCTCTCCAAAAGTGGTGTGTGAAGCTCAGAGACCTTTCTCTGTCCTTACTCTGGTGAAGAGGCACACATCCCTAACTTGTGAATGCAGGAAATACCCTTAACACTATCCACACACTCTTTTATTCCCATGGAAAACCAAGGAATGCATTCAAGTTGGATTTGCATGGTTGTCAGCTAAAAATATTAGAATTTTCCCTGGGACACGAAAATATTTTATCTGAGATCACAGACATAAAAACACAACTCTGGAGCCTCATTCTGACATCCTAACAGCTTCTTTCCATGACACAAATATCCCTCACGTAAGTTAAAAATGTGATCATGACAGGAACCAGGACTGCATGTACTGGGCTAGAAAAGAAAGGCAAAGAAAAGAGGAGTTCTTGGTGGTTTGACAAAATTCACATTCCTAGCTTTATTGCATCAATGAATAAACACATATGCAGCTCACTGGGTAAGACCTAGCTCAGAGAAAACCAATTAAAATTGAAAATTTCTCTGAAAAAAATAAACAAGAACATAATCGTGAGCTAAGAAACACTACAGCAGTGTCCCCACTGTTAGGGGTCCTCCACTGCCAGAGGACCAGCTTGCACCCCAAGCCATCACTTTGGGGGCTGACAGAGCAGTTTAAACACCTGACTGAACATTTCATTTCCAAAAATAGGCTTCTCAACCTTTTTTCAGACTGTGAAATGGCTCAGCTATTTCTAAATGCCACCGAATCAAACCCAGTGACATGTGGGGAGAGACACTGTGACAGTAACCTTCACCACCCCTTCCTGAGTGTGTTTGGCTTTTCTTTTTTCCTCTCAGCAAGGCTTAATCTCCCTGTCTGGCTGAACACTAATCCTCTTTCACCAAGTCCCAAAATAATGCTTGCTGCATTAAGACACTGCAAATCCTCAAGGTATAAATTACACCCAATTCAGTATAAAAGGAAAGCACAGGGTTTTCTTCTCACTACAGCTGGTGCTTCTAGGAAGGCAAGTAGAACACAGGTAAGTTCTCATCACATCCTGATGGAGAAATCTTTTTTTTTCATATTGCAAACTCTTAAAGTAATTAATTGCTTCTGAAAAATACATTATACTTGGCTCTTTCTCTCTCTTGCTTTCTTTGTCTGTCCTTACAGACAGGACACATTCTCTCTCCAGAAACTTAGATAAAAAATATTTCATTGGATGTAGTATGGTATTCTGTTATTATTACCATTCTGCAGAGACTGCTGCCATGCCATTTCCATTGCATGGGAAAACCAAACTCCTTGAGCAATTAATATAAGGAAGATCTATCTCATGTCCCTGTTCTCACTGATGATTCTGAACTCCTGCTGCTACAGAGCCACTTGGGGATAAAGCAGAGACTCAATTTCTCCCTGCTTCTCTAACTACTGGAAATAACTATACATTTTGCTCCAGCTGAGCTCTACTTTTTGCTTTATAGACAGGATGAAGACCCTTTATTGCTTCGTGCTGCTCCTTTGCTGGAAAGCAATTTGCTGCAACAGCTGCCAGCTCACCAACATCACCATTGCTGTGGAAAGAGAAGAATGTGAATTCTGTATCACAGTGAATGCCACGTGGTGCTCAGGATACTGCTTCACCAGGGTGAGACTCTTCATTTCAGGCACCAGAGTTGAATATTTCAGGTGATGGGTGGATACCCCGTTCCTGCAGTCCATAGTGAACACAGACAGGATGAGCCTTGTGAAAAACAGGCTGAATAGCTGAGTAACACAAAAGTAGACACACTGCAGCACAGACAGAAGGGTGAAATATCATCATAAAATTCAGTTAATTAACTGGCTGCATGTATTATGTTCATAATGTATGACCACAGTTAGAAGAATTACAATCTGGATCTCTGCTTTGTGCTCCATTTGTGGTTGCAAGCAGATACAATAAAGCAGCCATTCCTATGTAGATTCCTCTGCTCTTTCAAATAATTTAGACTCAAGCAATTGACCTGAAAGATTGTCTGGTGATGGGATAACACAAATTTGCTGTTCAGTCCTCCTGAAAGGGGAAATATAAAGATCTAAATGAAATTAGATGAGTCAGATCCAAATGCTTTTGATCTCAGCGGGATTTTCCCATTTTATACAAGCTCTGAAACCTAGCCCACAACCAATTTTAAAACTGTTATTTCCTTCTAATTTCAGGATCCAGTATATAAATATCCTCCAGTATCAACTGCTCAGCAGACCTGCACCTTCAAGGAGGTTGTGTATGAAACAGTGAAGATCCCTGGCTGCGGTGACCACCCCGAAGCTTTCTACTCCTACCCAGTGGCTACAGCATGCCACTGTGACAGCTGTGACACTGACACCACTGACTGCACTGTCAGGGGACTGGGGCCAGCCTACTGCTCCTTCAGCCAGAATGGAAGGAACCAGTGAGGGGCACTGGGCACAGCAGGTTGGCTCGGAATGTTCCCTGCTAGGTGAAGGTCCTGTCCAGGTTTCATTGGGAGGTAACAGGCTAGGTGTATTCAGAAACTGCCAAGACTGAAACAAAGATTTTTAAGGCCTAAGTGAAGAGCTACTGACTAAACTCCTCTTCATGCCTTCTTTACTTAACCTATCATTTGCCTTAAAATCACTCTCATAAGTCTATGAAAAACGCTGCTTCCAACCTCTTCTGCCTTTCCCCCCGTCTTTATCACAATCTTGTTATTTATATTCCTGTATTTCCACTGCCTGCTTCACAGAGATTAATCTATGATATTCTGTGCTGTCAAAAATTCCCAAGTTTCGAGTCTTTATATTCTCCTGCTTTTCATCTCTCCTAAGAGCACACTTATTTATCAAAGCCTTGCTGCTGGTTGTGTTAGCTGGACTGTAAACCTCCCTCGGCTGAGATTCTGACTGATTTTTCTTTGCATTGTGTTCCATATAGTCATCATGCTCTGCCAATAATAACAGCATGCATTATTTAAAGAGCCAAGAATCTATGTTCAAGTGTTGAATGCCACCTGAATTCTTGTACTTTCTCAGTAAGGCTTGTTAGCTCAGCCTCACTGCAACACAAGGAACATGAACTCTGCTTCGTACCTGGCTAACTTGAAGAAATCATCAGCTCTCTGTTCTCACCTGAGTGCAGGATGCAACAAAGAGCAATGTTCAGCATTATTTAACACAGGAGTCTCAAAAATTGTTTAGGGATGGATCCAGAGGCACCTGACCCCAGCAGTGCAAACATGGTGTGCTCACGTGCCTTGAGAGCTGTGCACAGGAGTCCCTTCAGAGAATGGCAATTCACAGAACCCTGCAGCAACCCAACTCTGCAAATATCAGGATGAAGTTGGGTCTGGAAGTGAGCTGGAGGACTGACTGAACCAGCATGGGAAATTACCTCATGTTGTTAAGAAAATTATATGAAGCCTACAGAATGAGCTCCTAGGGGGAAAATGAAAATACTTCACCAGAAAAATCCCCTGCACAGGCACAGGATGGAAACAGTGGATTCTGCAGCAGCCTGGCACTGCAGGCTTGGTGGTGTCAACAGCATCCAGCAGCAGCCCAGAGCTGCAGGAACGTGGGGGTGCAAGGAGCAGAGCCCACAAGACACAAGCTACCTCCAGCACTCAGCTCTGCATGGCAGGGCTGAGTGCTTCCTTCTGACAGAACTTCAGAGCTCTGAAAAACCAGAGAAAACTCACACAAGGAGAATAAGAATGGAGAAAGGCCTAAAAAAAACACCAAAAAACATCTTAGGAGAAAAAGATGATTTAAATAAATATGGTTGTTTTGCTTAGGGGAGGGAACACTTGGGGGGAACATCAGCAGAACATTTCACATGCTTGAAGACTGTCAGACAGAGAAGAGCAGTCAGCTCTCCGTGCCCAAAGAGAGCAGAACAAATGATCAAAGATTCAGAGCAGGCACCAGCAAATCCCTGGAAGCTACAGCCAGCCAGAGCAATGAGCTGGGAGAAGGAAGGAAGGAAGGAAGGAAGGAAGGGTGTGGGGTCTGTGGGTCAGCGAGCACCACAGGGCTCCAGAACACCTGGAACCTGTCGGGAATGCCAGGCAAAGCTCATTCAGCACCGGGCAGGGCAGGGCAGGAGGAGTTACCTGGCTCTGGTGACCCTTACAGCTGTGTTTATTCAAGGAGGATTTGCCTGTCACTCTGAATCTGTCTTGTAATAGATTATAGTTATTTTAACTTAGCTTTTTTACTAAAAAGTATTCATTCTCGTGATTTTGGTTCAAAGATGTATGTGCTTGGACATTTTGTCTAGTGAAGCTTTAAAAGTGGCAAGGTACTGGATAAATCATATTGGGTCTCACTGATTTCAGTTTCAAACATGAGTCAATTTCAGTTAAAACTAAGCATATTATTAATATCAGCAATTATTCCATTCTAAATGAGAGAATTTTGAATTACAACTGCAAAACAAAGTAGCTTGTAGTAGAAAAGTATGCTAAAAAAAATTATGTAAAAAATTATGTTTTCAAAATAGAACTGTATTGTCTCAAAATAGAACTGTATTGTCTCTTGTGTATTTTCAAATAATAAAAATAATTTTATTCCACTTCTCTTATGGGTCTTAATAAGCCAATTTTAAAACTTAAGAGTCCACCTGCCAACCTTGTTATGCTTTAAATTGCATGGTTTTTTCTTCCTCTCATAATTTTTTTCCCATGTAACCAGCACAGCCACCAAAGCCATGTATGCATTATATGGCCAAATCACATCAAACAAGACACATCAAATAGTTTAGCCTGATCCAATAATGTGATCATGAAATATTACATAGTTGCAATGTAAGAGTAGTGTGGATAAGAATAATGATAATCACTAATATTTTATTTACATTATAGACATTAGAACCTCTCCAGACCTGTGTCCACACCTGTCACAAATTAGACAGCATGCAGAACCAAAAATCCTACAGGTCTCATTTCATCTATCACACAAACCCACCAACATTTTCCTTTTGCAAACAAAACTATCCAGAACCTCTTCAAGAAGCTGCTCAGACTTGGAGATATCTTAGTCTACATTTGATAGTTTGTAAGACAGACTTTACCTTTTTAAAAGTTCAATTTCCATTGAATGCCCAATAATTTCATTAAGCTTACTTTTACATCAGTGTTTCTGCAAAGCTTTAGTGAAGGCACACAAAAGCCATGAATATCAGTACAGTATGATATCCAAATCTGATTTATTATTTAAGAAAAAATATTTAAGAGGTCATTTTTGTGCTTGTTGTCTAGGTCTGTCAAGATAAATGCCAGAAGGTGAAAGCTTCAGTATGCTACTTGAAAAAACAAATTGGTGGATAAGCTTTTAGCAATGTTTCTAATAGAGTTAGAAGTAGATTTTGAAGAACTCCTACCATGGGCCTAACACTTTTCATTGAAATCAATCAGTAAACTATTTTCCAGCATGAACAGAACCATTCTGCCAACAGCAAGCTTTTCCACAACTGCATATTAAATCCATTTTTAATGTCAGGCTCTGCAAAAAGACCTGGGAATGTGCAAGACTTCAGCCTGCAAAATCTAGTGTTAGAAGCAGTAAAAATTAAAATGGACTGATTTACTTGTATTTAAGCAAAACTATCTCTTCTTGCATGAGCCTGGTAGAAGCAAACCTGGAAAACTTCAATTTACACCCCCTGGTGAAGGCAAACAGCACAGAGGCAATGCACAGTGGTGGACTGAGAGCCACTTGACACAGGATTCCCTGTGCTGCAATGAATGAATGCCCAGATGTGTGGTTCAAGTGCAGGCAGAGTCTTCATTTGGGGGCAAATTCATGTTCTCTGTCATTCCTTCTGCACACAGCCTGACCTTGATCTTAGGGGGCTGTGCCAGCTGTCCTGGGAGCTCTCCAGATGTCAGGGTGGGAACACAGAGTGCAGCAGCATTCAGAGTCCTCCCAGGGAAATGACCAGTTAATCCCAGGGCCTTGTGGCGTGTAAAGCACAGCCTGGTTTTACAGGCAGGCAAGGAAACACTCATGGCTCACCTTGAGGGCATTAACAGAGCATCGATGGCATTAGCATCACCAACCACACTCTTGTCAGTGCTCAGCTGCTATTCCCAGCCTAAATAAGTCATTGCTCCTAGTTTAAAACAGGCTTGCACTTGCTTTTTAATTTATATTATACAGAAGATGCATATTAAATATATATATTATATATATACACATTATATTTTCTACAAACTACACACACTACAATGTAAACCACACACACTACAATGTAAACCACACACACTACAATGTAAACCACACACACTACAATGTAAACCACACACACTAATTTATACTATATTTATAAATACAGCCCATATAACTGGGTTCTATTTTTTTGCTTATTTCTGCCTTTTTTTTTTTGTTTATTTCACCAAACTTCATTTTTTACTACGAGCAAAAAATATACATGTCCTCTCCCTGTATAAACCCAGCTGATGAATAAGAACTCAGCAGCCACTCACAAATCCTCAGAGAAATCCAGCCTGAAGCAGAGGTAATTACAAATGGTGGGAAACAGGAATGTTTTTGTCCAGAAGTCTGGTCAAAAGGAGAGTCAGCAGCACTCTTGGCTTGGGGCTGCACTTAACTGGGACTATTTAAATGGCAAGGGGAAATGCACTTGAGCCCGGTGTTCCCATGCTATGCTCCTCTTCCACCCTCCCAGCACAGCAAGGACATTCAGTTTTGTCAGTGTGCAATATTTAGCCACATCATTTATTTTCATTTAAAAAGTACAACTGGAATCTTAGTTGAAACTACCAAAAAAGCCTGAAGAAAACCAGCTAAACAGCTAATCTGAAAAATTCATTTGGAGAGGGCAGCCTTGAGATGAGTGGCTCTCCTCCACTCAGGCAATGGGATCTATGACATTTTTCTGAGTTTCTCATGTTTCTCTTCAATTTATGTTATTAACACGGGCTCTCAGAGCCTTGGTCTGTCAGCATGACTTATGCTGATAGACATTACAGCAGCTCACAAGGCTACAGTCTGGGAAATAGAGCAAACCAGACGACAGCAGCAGGGCTGGAGAAAGGACACCCTCCCAAGAACCCAAATGTCAGCGCTGCATTCTGTGTAGGTGGGGAAGGCAAAGAATTAACCCTCTGTGCTCCACAGCCATTAAACATCAGACCTCTGAATTCACTGCAAAAACATGGCAGGTGGGTCAGATGTACTTTTTTTGCACTCTGTTATTCTGTGTGAAACAGACATTATATGTAAACATTGTTCTGTGTGAAAAAGCAAACCTAATTATGGGGCTAACACGTTTGGATGGCATTCAGCTGCAGATGCATTCATTGAATAATGCTAGAGACAGATGTATTATTCAGCCCAAGCCCTAAACTATGTCCTTGTTAAAATGACAATATTCAAGACACATAACTTAATCTAGCATTAGCCAATGGCTTGCAGACAAACCTTTGAACAACTTAACCAACCCACTTTTCCTTCATGTGTTTACATTTAAATTTTCATTCAAAAATCATCCTCTCTGTCATGACCTCCTTCTTTCATTACACAGTATTGGCAAGACTCGATGCTTTTGTGAATGCTGTGGACAATCCCAGTCAAAATAGCATGTTCACAAAGAAAAACCTTCAGGAGGTAAAGAGAAGATTTTTGGATCAGACACTCTCAAAATTTAGGTCACAGTGAGGCAATGGGTTATGGATAAGGCCTGTGCCCCAAACAGGAATTTGGAATCACCAACAGCTAGGTAACACAAACTGGGGTCTGCACCTCATCCAGCCCAGTGATCTAGAAACAACACAGCCAGCTTGAAACTAACCCTGATCCCAGCTCCAAAAAGTACCCTAGACAGCCCTGCCCAGCATGGCTCTAGCCCAATAAATTAATTTTTCCTACATGATTTCTCCTTTTGGAGAAATACCTTGATCTTGCTGACAATTCTAAAGTGAGCTAATGCTTTAGACAGGAGACTGATCTGCACCGTGGGTGTGACCAGACCAAACTTCACCTCCCTGGCTTTGTTTACACAATCTAGCCTTAAGACAAGCAGATCCTGGTCCACAAGTACCTAGATGTATCATATACTTGGATTATTATGTCTGGAACTCAAAACCCCTTCACACTGTGATGCTTAGTTCAGGGACAATGTAAAAGCTTAACCAAATTACTGTCTGGCTAGTCAGTATTGGTTATCCAGCAAGTACAGCACGTGGGCTGCCATTTCATTGAGCATTTCTCTAAGCAGAGTGTGGAAATCCCCTTGTCAAATTCCAATATCCAGCTAATAAATTCATAGAGATAATGAAGCTGTGGTGCTTGGACAAATATTCAGTGCAGCCCCACACAAGCCCCAGACATCACCCCTAAAAACGAGAAGTGTAATTAATGCAAGGTATGTTTGTCTGTAATGCTATTATAGACTCATAAGAAGCACTCCAAGAATATTTATTTTCATCTACTTAACATGATGTTATTTTAAGACTAGGACAGCCATTTAATTTTGCTTGCACTGTGTTGCTTTAATAATAAAATTAATTTAAAAAATAGAAGAAGAGGAATTCTGGAAATGAACATAATATCATAATTAGTAACCCCTAAGTATGAATTCCAATGCTTCAGGGGCTAAATATTTAAGGGCTTGTGATGTCCTTAAATAATTCAGTCTGCATCCTTCCAGTAGATATCTGAGCCATTAAATATTCACAAACACTTTGAAGACTGGAATAGTGTCAGAGCTCAAATTAGAAAATTTCCCTTTAATGTCACCCTTACCTTAATTTCTGCCATCTTATTTCAGGTTATTTCCCCCATCTCTAACTAGGTAATACTGATAGCACAAAAAAAGTTCTCCTCTTTAGAACTCAGGATGTCATATGACCAAAACAAGCAACTCTGCTTCTGACTTACAACCCATTGCCTTCCAAACAGGAAAAGTGGCCTGCCCAAGGATATGGCATGGATAACAGATTTCAGGACCTCCCAGCTTCTCACTCCAGCAAAACAACATGAAAACACACTTTTAAATTAGTAATATCACTGCAATACACCAGTCAGGCAAATCTCACTGCCCTTTCACTGCCTTAACTCATGCTCAGGATTTCAGGCTGTCTAACTCTCTTTAAGACTTCTGATCAACAACAACAAAAACAGAAACCCAAAAAAACAAACAAACCACCTCTCCCCCCCCAAAAAACCCCCTAAAAACAAACAAAAAACCCCCAAAAATGACCAAAACCCCCCAAAAAACGACCAAACCCCCCCCCAAAACAACCAAAAAAACCCCCCAAAAAAGACCAAAAAACAAACCCCCCCAAAAAAAAACAAACCCCCCCAAAAAACTACAAAACCCCCAAAAAAACCAAAAAACTCAAAAACCAAAAACAAACACAACCCCAAAAACAAACAAATCCCCCCAAAAAAAAAAAAATACCAACAAATCCCCCCAAAGCAAAACCGACAAAAAAACCCCAAAGCAAACAATTTACTGGGATATTTTAAATTTCTATTTCTAAGTTTTAATAAACCAGCTGCTTTCCTTTTCCTTACCACATTTTCTGGCTCCTGACCAGCAGAAACAGAGGCATTCTTGCACTTTTTGACCATGGCATTGCTAACAACTCCCATTTGCTTCACATGAAGCCTTCTGAAGAGCAATCTGGTCAGTTTTGAATTCTGTTCTCATTCTTTTCACACTGCAAGCACCTAAATCCTGCCTTCTTTTCCCAAGTGCATGCATGGCACTTCTCAAGTCTGCAGGTGAAATTTATCTATATGCATGCATCCAGTAGTTTTGCACTAATATTAATGGGACACAGTCTCACTTTTAGGAGCTCATAATGTCACATATAAGCTGGAAATTCAAGTTAACAGTAATTGATAAATGGCAGTGACAGTCAGTACCAGGAACAATCATCAGTCATCTGCTTAAGATGGTGAGTGGATGTTTCTGAAAATACCTTGCACCTAATTGCACAACAGCACGTGTCCTTTTCAGAAACCCTAAGCTGAAGGGCATACAACAAAATTACACCACTTAATTATGAAATGCTCATATTCTGCAGTGAAGAAGGTGGCAGAAATACCTTCTGAACCACCCACAACTCTGGTTCTCTTTGGAAAAATCTCTGCTACAGGAGTAAGTCCCTCCCACTCAGAAAAAGGTACAGTCAAGTCTGTAAAATGCTGTCAACTGCTATTTTTAAATGTTGCTTTAACTGAGCCTATTTTACTGTTGTTTGATCAAAAATCATTTAAAAATAGAATTAAATTGATATTGTGAACTCATAATTAAACATGTGAGTAATGCACTCATAAAGGTTGCTTTCAATGCAGAACAAAAGACTATTTCCCCTTTCACCTCTTCAACTCAGTCAGCTTTAAGTGTTTATTGAGCTCAATGTTTTGATTTCCAATAATGTGGTTTTTTTTCCCCTGAATGAGAATGTTCTCTATGTGCTAACTGCACTTAGGTAAAATTCATTGGGAAACCAAGGCCAGACAGATTTTCCTGTTGTTTTGGAAACTTGAGTTTCCAAAACAAATTACATGTATTTCATTGTGAGCAGTACTTTCAGGAACTCAGCTTTAGTTATCTAAATTAAAATCTCCACAAGTCAGGTTTCCTAAATCTCATTTAGCCTTTAGTACATAAATGTATCCCCAGTAGCAGAATAAGCCACAGTCTAAGTAAGAGTTGCCTGAATTCAGCTCTGAAATTCCATCTAACTTGTAAGACTTCCTAAATTCAGAATTCTTCTATAAAACAAACTCTAAATCACAAACAGGCTTTTCAGCATAAGAACCCATTCTCATTTGCCTATGGAGCATTGAGAGTGGCAAGGAATTAATGCAAACCAGAGGTTTTATATTTAGGTTTTTGGTGGTGCATCCCCTCTCCTACCCCTTTCTTCAGGCTGCTCAACACTCTCAGGAACCCTTGTTAGGCCTCAGCCTTGATTAGTGGTTTCTGGGCAATTCATCTCCCTTGAGCTCATCAGCTTTCTGTTCCCAGAAAGTTCTACTGCCCAAGGAACTTCTGTTGTCTAACAGAACAAGGCCTTGAAACATGATTTGCCAGAATCACAGCTAGAGTGAATCAAAATTAATGTAGCAGGACTTCTGAGGAAAATCCCAGTTATTGCCACCTCAGACTGTGGCCCGGACAGGGACTGGCAGGGGACTGAAGCCAAAGGAGTGGCAAACCATGAGCAGCAGCCCTGTGACACCCTCTGAGCTTTCCTGGGGGCTGTGCCAGCAACTCCCTCTGAAGGGGAAGTGTCCAGAATTTGCCAGCCCTCAAATTTGGGATGCTCAGAGGACCATCAACACAAGGAGACAACAGGGCTGATACCCCCCCTTTGACACCTTGTGCAGGCTGCCCTAGAGCAGAGGCTGGGCAGAGCTAAAGAATCAAGCAGGGATTGATTCAAAGCATCTCCTCCATGGATCCACCTTGGGCAGCACCAGAGCCCAGCCAGGCCTGCACCCAAGATGAACCAAAATGGCCCCAAAATGCACCAGCGCTCCCGGGCTCTCTCCCTTGGATCAGTTCTGCTCCATTTGCATCTTGCAGTTCATTGTCCCATCCCAGCTTTAGCCCCTGCAGTCCCACCCTGCTTGTTTTTCTCTCTGCAGCCCACGGGGTTTGTGCTCTTGGGGCTGAGATTGGGATCATTTGTCCTTGGTGCCCAGCTGGAGCAGGAATTGTTTTGTCTCCCTGCTCTGTGCACAGAGCTCAGCATCCCCTCATGTGAAGCTCAGACCCACACACTAAAGCAGCACAGAATGTGACAAATATACAAACTAAAACTCAAGACATCACCTCATGGAGGTGAACCCTTTACCCTGTGAGGGAAAAGCAACCAACATAGCTCAGTGGGGAATTTAACACCTTTGCACATCGTCCTTTGCATCTGTGTGTACACAAGTGTAGAGTAAATGCTGCCTTCTCAGCTCCACCGTTAAAGTTACTCCTGAGCTCATATAAATCCTACTGGATTGTTTTGCAAATATTAAATTAGTCAATGATTAAGTGCTGCTAAGTCCTTTAGAAATAAATTATGCCAAACTGATTCCAAGCAGATTTCCCTTTTTTGAGCCTCACCTCTCTAGTAAGCAATGGAGTGAGCCTTGCACTGAACTTTGTTAACAGTGTTGCTTCTGCATATTTATATTAAATCTGGTTTTGCTAACATTTTTGAGAGTGATTCTTTCAAGTGACCTACACCACTTATTTGCACCAAATCTCAAAACTCATTTATGGGTGCCTTCCCATCATTTTTTTAAGTATGTACTCAACTCCAGAGTAATTTAAGAGGATCTCTGGGCTATGTCCCTTCCAGGAAATTGAGAAGAGATGAAATGGAGCCAGCTACTCTTTAATTTGGGATGGCAAGAGTCTCTTTCATATGGTGTAGATGTTCCCTTTGACTGTAAAATGTACCCTGGCAGTAAGGAGCTCATTTCCTTTCATTTCAGTAGATAGGGATCTTGCCTTAGCAATCTACCACTGATCTTTTTTACCCTGTCAAAGACACAGAAAGACTGACATGGCATCTGATTCTGGAGTGGAGGCAGTTTTCCTTTTAACTCCCATAGACCTTATCTGGAAGCATTATTACTCTCTGGATCAATACTTACAGCATTCAGAAAATAATCTTAGAGTAGTGTTTGGAACAGCACAAAAACGCCTAGGATATTAAGAAATTAATATAACCTCTTTCTCGGCTCACAGAATTCTAGAAACTGATTTATCTGGTGATTTTACCCCCAGACTGCTTTAGAATATTTCCAAAGGAAGTGGTAAAAACTCAATATTTGAAATCCTATCAGTCTTAGCAGTTATGGTGAGTCACACAAACCAAGCACCATCAACCTTTTCCAGCTGAAGAATGTCAACTCTTACAAAGACTCCTTGGCATACCACCAAGCATGGGTATAGGTATGATAATCCCCACATGTGAACCTGAAAGTCAGCCTCCTTGAACAATTGGCAATAATAATTCCTCAAAGGTATTTTAAAAAAGATGCTAAAACCAGCAGAGCATAGCTGCAGCACATGAAGTGTGGAGGGGGAAAAAAACCCAAAAAACAACTCAAAAAAAACACCTCAAATATACACAGAGAAGTTGATTCTCCTAGTTTGCAAGCATCAAATAATGGCCAAATAGCAATGCACTGACAAACACATGCCAGGCACCTGTCGCTGTCATATTTTCTGAAAAATCCCTTGGCCAGGATTTCATCTCCTGAGAGGCTAAGAAGCCTCAGAGAAAGAGGTAAATAACAATTATCTGATTCACTTCTCCTGTGTTTTGCTGCTTTGGAATGTAGTCTGAAGATTGTTTATCCAACTGGTCATTGTTTGACTGGTTCCATGTGAATTGTTTTTAATTAATGACCAATCACCATCAGCTATGTTGGACTCTGAGGAGTCAGTCACAAGCTTTCATTATCATTCTTGTTAAGCCTTCTGATGTATCCTTTCTCTATTTTTGGTGTAGTTTTAGTATAGCATTCTTTAATATAATACCATAAAATAATAAATTAGCCTTCTGAGAACACAGAGTCAGATTCTCAATTCCTCCTTCATCCTGGGGAGCTCACAAATACCACAGGCACCCACCCCACCTCTGCTAAGAGGGCATTTCACACCCACAGAAACAATGTGGGCTCCTCTGCTTTCACTCAAGTGAGTGATGCAGCTGTGGCTTGCCAGGAAAGCAGCAAAAAGCCAATGAAGAATTAAGCATTGCTGTTTCAGATATGCTACAGCTAACAGTACTTCAAGCCTCTGTGTCATACGAGTGTGTCACTAATTTTGCTGCAAACTGAAGAACATGCCATGCCCCACGTGATGCTGTGCTCCAGTGACACACTTGGCAGAAGGAAAAACTGAAGATAAAGAACACTTCTTTGTCAGAGATTATGTTAACATCAAATAGTAAAAACCATAGAAAAGTGAAAATCTTTTGCACTTTTTGTAGATGATAGGTTTAGAATGCTGCTGCACAAACCATCAGCCTTGCTTGCCCATCCAAATCTATCTGTGCTACCTTCTGGTGACCAGCCCTTCCCCATAGCATGGACCATAAGGTATTTGCCATCACATTTCAAGCTCATTGTGACTGATCCTTCCCAGCCATCACCTCTCATCAAGTATTCAGAGGCCTCCAATCAAGCTGTAGTGACAGCTCCCATCATCTTTGTGTTCATCTTTTAGACAGGCACCTCTATACTTTCTGTCAAGTCAAGAGCTGACACATCCAGAAAAGCAATTTCTGGTTCTCTTTCACATCTTGCATAAAAGTCTCCTTTCCTATGATGTCAATAAGAAAAATCTTGTGCTCCGTGAAAAGAGATAACATGTGTGATCAAGAATATTAAATTGTCTCCCTCACAACTTATCTGTAAGTACTTTTGTGTTATTCTGAAGCCATCAATTATTTACTCTTCTTGATAAAGCCCTAGAGCTCTGTGGTTTATTAATGATAAATATGCAGGTCTCCCTCTGAGGTAAAAGAAAAGCACTCAGGAAACCCACAGCACTTACTCATTTTCCTCTGGGTGAGTGTAACCCAGCTCCACAAGATGGCATTGCACATGGCATTCCCAGGTGAGGAATTCTGGCACTGGCACACTCCCTGTCCTGCCTGCTTTGGTCTGGGAGGATGCAGCCCCCTGCAAACAGCACTCAAAAAGCTTACCCAGACAACTGACATCCTTATTGCTGTTCTTGGAAGCAACATGAGAAAACATACATGGGCAATAAAAATACATTAAAAGCTACAATTTTTCCTTTCAGAAAATACAGGGTACTCTGTCACAGACATATTCTATGAAAAATCCTTTCATTAGAATTTTTCCTCCTGAGAAGCTGAGAGGCCTCAGAAAGGAAATGTAAACAATGATTATCTGCTGCTGTGGAATGCAACAGGTGCATCTGTGATTGGCCTCATGTGGTTGTTTTTAATTAATGGCCAATCACAGTCCAGCTGTCTCAGACTCTGGTCAGTCACAAGATTTTATTAACATTCCATGCTTTTCTATTCCTTTCAAGCCTTCTGATGAAATCCTTTCTTCTGTTCTTTTAGTATAGTTTTAATATATCATTTTCTTTTAATATAATATATATCATAAAATAATAAACCAGCCTTCTGAACCATGGAGTCAAGATTCTCATCTCTTCCCTCATCCTGGGACCCCTGCAAACACCACCACTGTACTCACTTCATAGGTGATATTTTACAGAGAAACAAACTTCAGGTGAGAAGGAATAGGATACTCCAAGCTCTAGGCTCACTGTCACTGCAGAATTAATTCAATTACACCCTGACCACTGCTGCTTATTCGATTCCTATCAAATACAATTGTCTAGCTGAAGAAATGTTTTCCACACAAGCTGACTGGCCCAAAAAGGGTATCATTTAAATACAGTGAAAATTAGCATAGGACCAAAAAGGAGACTCAGCCTCTCTGTGCAATTAAACAACTTATCTGGCTAGCTATTTTTCCTATTTTGAGAAACAAGTGTACCTAGACTGCCAGAAGGATCAAAGCCAGATTTCTCATACATTATAATTTTATCAAGTGAAATTAACTGGAGGGGGGAAAATTGCACTAACTTCAGAGCTTTGGACTCCTCCATTACTTCCATTTATTTTGCTTCTTTTAATCTTTCTCCTTCAATCCTTCCTTTCCCAGTCCTTGATTCTTGCTAACTTGCATTCCCAGCTCATCTCTAAGTTAGGTTCTCAGTCAGTCCTCTATGGTCTTCCATTTATTCTATTCCCAGTCCCCTAGTCTCTCATTTTGTTTTCCTCTGGTACCTTTTCCCCTTCTGCTCATCCTACTAAGTTCTGGCACAAATTCTTTCTGCACTGACATCTGCTTTGGCTTCTCAGAGCTAAACATTTTGCAAAGCTAGAGAACTTGTCCCACAGGGTTGCACTGTACAGGCATCAACCTGCTTGAAAAATGATAATTCAGATATCACTTGGTGCTTGGGGAGACAAGAGTCTGAAAAGGATGGGATGGTTGTACAGTTTTTCCATGCAAATGACTGTAACAGAGCACGTTGCCTCTTTTCTGTTAGTCATGGTACTATCTGGAGAGTAAAGACAGTCAAAACAATTCATACCCATCCTGCCTGGTGCCATAAATTATCCATTCCCCAACACAAAATCTTTATTCTGCTTTTTTATATCTTGGCCGTTATTTTCCGACGCTCTCCATCGTTACAAAGCAAGCAGACAAACAAATACAAAGCTACCAGTGCACAGCCCATTGAATCCAAGAGTGACCTGACTCCAGAGCACTCCCCCTGACCCAAGCACAGCACACAGGGACCATATTTCACTGCACAGAATGAGCTCTCCCCTCCCGCAGCAGAAGAATGTTCCACTGTGCAGAGTACAAGTTAGCTCATGGGAACAAGCCCAGAACAAAGCAGATGCTTCTGTGCACTTCACTGTGCTGTGCCACTCCAGAGAGCGAAAGAAAAAGCGTTTACAATCTGAGAAATCTGATAGATACACAAAACACCAATTTATGAGAGCATTTCTGCTGAGACTGAAAGTTCTCTGGTGTGCCTCTCAATTGAAAAGCATCTTAGGATGAGCCTGCACATCAGGACCTTTCAGGTGTCTCTGTATTGTGAGAAGACCCAGGTAAAAATCCAGATTTAAGACGTCTCTCCAGCCAGGTCAATACATTACAAAACCGTAATGATTACAGCTGAGAATTTCTAAGAGGCTATCAAATATTAACAGTACGAAGTAGCCCTTTGGGGGAGAAGTTTTCTCAGCCTACATCCTCAGAATTAATTTGCTGCACTGTTTTGTTGACAGATTTCTTAATAGAAGAATTCAACAATAGAAGAATTCAATTTTTTGGTTTGCTGTAACTTTTTTTTTAATGCAACACTTGACACATGCAATTTGCAGACCACAACTGTGGCTCCTGGCTGTCAAAACAGGACAATCAGACACTTAGAGCTAATGAATTTCTAGACAGTAAGAACTTCTCCAAGGACTTCCTAATATTCCAAAATCCATAGACAGTTAGTGAAGGAATGTTTATCATCAATAGTAAGAATCATGGAGACTCTAAAATTTTAGAATTCTTCCACTCATTGTAGCATCATACTGCAAAGAGGCTGGATGAAAGCAATATGCATAGGCTTCAAAATAAAGGGGAAAAATGTAATAAAAGCCACCATAAACGCTGAGATTACATAAAAGAAAAGGAAATGACACAAAAGAAAAAACAACATTTTGGTTACAGTCTATTAAAGTGAATAATTAACCAACTTGTTGCAGTGGTATGTTTATGTTTTTAAAATAACATGAATTCAGCATAAAAAATGGCCCAAATGTTTATCTGGAGGTCAACAAAACCATAAAAACAAAACATAAAACAATAAAAACAAAACAAAACATGTTCTGAAAGGATTATCTGAATTTCAAATATCTGAAAGATGTGTCACTACACAGTTCTGAATACTATAAAACTAAAATTAAAATACTAAAGATGTAAGAATAAAAGGCAATTTCTCCTTTGAAAATAAAAACTGAAAAAGTACAAGGAGATATGTTCAAACAGTTAGCAATTGTCTTACAACTGGAAACCTGAAATCATGTCCACATGTCTAGACACCAGCTGGATAAGCAGATAATGGGAATCTTGTTGTTCCTGCCAAGGAATGAGCATCTGGATAAAATGGTACCACCCCCAATAACAGAACTGTTCCTGGCACTTGGGAATGGCTTGAAGAAAATCTCAGAACCAAAATTAACCCCACATGGTGAAACAATGATTTCTCTGGGATTTCCATCACCACTGAGCACATTTTATCAGCCGTGCAAAAGCCTGTGATGCCTCCTAACAGGAGCAGATTTGGAGGAGGCTGGATGGCTCAGCAACTACAAAAACATCTCAAGGAATTTTTAAAAATAAGTCTCAACCACAAGAAAAAAAAAAGTCAAATATCTTGCTACTGACTAAAAGAAATAAAAGTATATTCTATTCTCAGTCACACAGCAACACTGATTGTCCTACATGAACAGAGAAGCAACACAGTGGCCTGAAAATGAAAAATTGGTACTGAAAAAGCAATTTAATTATCTGAGAATTACACCGAGCTGCTCCAAAGCAAGCAAGAGAAGCAAAAACTCCCAACAATTTGCTAACTATAAAGCTCAGGAAAACTATGGCCTTTCCAAACAAAAAATTATTTAAACAAGGAATAATTTATTTTTCCACTCTAAGAGTGGTTCTAGATCATAGCAAATTCACATAACTAACACAAGAAACAAAACCTTTGACATATCATACAACAAAGATTTCTCAGAGGACAAGGAATGCTTCTATCAGAAATATTATTGGGGAAATGTGGAATTATGTCTGAATCAAACCAGCAGACTACTGAGCTGTGACTGCCTCAGAGACAGACATAGGAAAACCATTACAGATAAAATGAGAGCATGTCATTATGGTGAAGCTGGTACTCAACTTAGCCAGGGAAAAACTTAAAAAAGAACATTTGAAGCTGGCTGGAAAGAGAAGAATGTTATGACATGGAGGAGTAAAGCCAGCTGATAGAATGAGCTGCCTCAAGAAGCTGTTTGAAGAAATTCTAGAGGGTGTTCAGAGATAGAATAAAGAGCACCCTGGGCTCTCAAAGCAGCTCACTGCTCAGCCTGGAGCAGGCTCCAGCTGCTCCTGGCACTGGACCAACACCTGGAGCCTCCCCTCAACACTTTGGGGACACACTCAGAGGACAGACAGGACATCAGCCACCATGCTGGCATTGGAATGGCATTAAAACCCAGAGAAGCAAAAAGTCTCAATGTCACTGCCTCCACAAAGAAATGGTAATTGTGTGTTGCACGCTATCACCTTTCCTGTATCCCAGCTGTCAATAAAGGCAGATGATGAAAATTCTTAATTTGAAAAACCAAAGCTTACAATTACTGTCAAAACTAAAACTTTTTCTAGATCCTCTTTAGGATTAGTTACACTTTCTTTTGTCTGCACATCTGCTGATATTAACTTACATTCATTTCCTCTGGAAGCTGAGGAGTCCTCCTATGTTACTTGGATTCAATAAAATCTATCAAGAAAACTTGCTGTAACTCCTAATACACTGTACAACACTAGATAAATTGTAGCCTGACTCATATATTGCTTGGTTCAAGCATAACAAGCACTAGCCTGGGTTTGGCTTTGGTACCCAAAGTACACCCACAAAGTGGGTCAGGCTGAACAGGTTTTACTGGGGTTTTTCTGGGGAGTGATAAACACTTGATTTTCCCTCCATCATTTGCCAGTCTTTCTCTGTTTAGCTTTCAAAACAATGACAGAGGATAAAGCAACCCAAATCTCATTTTTTGAACACTTTTTAAAAGCACAGCCTAATGCAATATGTAATGGGTTTACATTCATTTCTGCAAGTCAAAAACTGCTAGGATTAGACCAGACTATTCACAGTAGCTGCTGGAAGCTGCTAACAGGCCTATCAATTGCAGAGAAATTGAGCATTTTCTCTCCAAATACCTAATGAGGCATGAAATCAGGGGGCAAACAGTGTGGTTTTAGGTCAGTGATTTGTCAGAAGGCCATAAAACTGATGGACAATGTAACTGCCTCCCATGCCTTGAGAAAAAAAAAAATCACTCTCAAAAGTAAAAGCAGAAAAGATATAAATAAAGTTTATTTCAGTAAAGGTTTCACAGGATAACTGTCTTATTTCTAAAAGGATTTCAAGGAACCATGGTAATTCCCATAGCTACAGCTGACAGAAAATTTTGATGTACAGTGAGTCACGGAGCAGAGCACTGCAGAACTGAACAACAATCACAGAATTTCTTGCAGAGCCCAACCAATTCTGTAGAATTTCTTCAAGAGAAATTCTTCTTCAAGCTCACAGAAACATTTCTTGTTTGGTTTGTGCATACACCCAGCTGCAGTGACCATTTTAATATCAAGACAAGAATATGTGCAACTCACTTCATAGTCAAATGTCAGAGGCAGTTTCTGACATTCCCTGCCTCAAACATTTCAGGACTTGCTGCTCCATGAGTGGAACTGGGGAAACGTGGTAGAACCCATGAGCCAGGAACACAAAACTTAGCAAGCAAACATCCTCTTGCAGTAAAACATTCTAAAGCATGTGTCCCATGTGAATTGTGCAGCAACAAAACATTGCACAGGAGATCACAAGTCCACCTGAGGCTTGTGAGGTGCTGTTACTTTGCTACCGGTCTGCTCCAGGATTTCAAGCAAGACATTCAACTTCTCTAAGTAATATTGCTGAGGACCTTCTCAATGAGATAACCAACAGGTGATTGTTAAGATAGACGTGATTTGCCCTGGAAAATATCCTTTTTTTAATATGGTATGCATCAGCTACCCATAGTAGCAGTGCTATGCCAGTATAGCCATGTCAACAGAGTAAATGTTTGCCTTGAATAAAAAATATCACAGGAAAATTTCTCCCTCTACAGACGACATCATACACAAGAGTTTCCAAAAAATGGCTAATAATCAATCATTGCTAGTTTTAGATTCCTTTCGTTTTCCATTATTATTATTAAACAGTTATTTTGCTAGATGGGTCTCCCAAAATTAGGGCTTAACTAGAGTGCTTTGCACAGGCTGCTGGCAGCCACAGAACTGACAATTCTTGACCTAAATGCTGATCTGTTCCTTTCTTCTCCTCAGCTTTGGTGCTCCATTCAAGGCAGCCTTAATTGAAGGCAAACAGCATCAAAGAAATGCTGAGTAACCATGTATCAAGCCCTACTATTTAACAGGAAAAAGCTGTGGAAGGCTTCCTGGAGTGCTGTGTGATCCAGAAACCCACACTCACACTGACATAAAGCCCACTCACAGATCATTTATTCATGATCTCTTGGCTCCCTGGGATATGAGGGTGCACTGGGGAGAAGTAACACACAGACAAATGATTCAGCATGCACCAAGTCAAAAAAAAAAAAGTAGGTTGCCCTTTTCGATTCTTCAATTCTTCACCAGCTGTCAGATTAACAACCTTCATTTGCCATCAAGCCAAGCATGGAGAGGACACTTTTCTTAGGAAAGGACAAACCCTAAATTCCTCAAGCACCCTGACCTGTTACCAGTGAGTAACCATCGACTGTCTTAGGGCTGTGCAAGGATTGGATGCTGTGGAAGTGACTAGAAGGAGGCTGAATGAGATTGCTTTTAGTAATATCCCTGCTTTTTTAATCAGAAATAAGTTGAATGCCTTTGGAGATGGGTAAAAGAAACTCCCAAACATTGGGTTTGTGTCCCAAGCTGGCACAGAGTGGCTGCACCAAATCCAAGTTTCTGAGCACATTCCCTCCAGCCCCAAAGCAGGGAACACAGAAGAGCAGCAGGGTGATGCTGCTCAGACAAGAGGAGCAGGCTGGAAGCAGCAGCCAAAATTCTCCTCAACACAAAGATCTCACCAGGCAGAGAATGTTCCAGGCTATAAATTTATAGGGACTGTCACGAAATCAGCCTGGAAAGGGCAGAAGATTCCCAAAGAGGCATCCCAAGGTCAATGCCAGGAAAGCAGAGGATTCTCTTCGTGAGACAGCAACACTCCAAGTGTTGAGGGGATTTTAGGTTTTTTTTTCAGCCTGACAGAATTTCTATTATTTCTAGATACCCAAAAACTCCACATAATATGAAACCACATATTCAACAGTTGTGTGCCAAAACGTAAGTGTGAATTTAAATAATCAGAAGTCTTTCTTAAATTGCCAAATGAAAATTTAAAAAAATAAAAGAGAACAACTAAGTCAGAGAGCAATTTAAGGCACTACATGCATGCTATTTTACCCATAGCTAACAAAATATAACTTATTAGCATGCTACAAAATACACCAAGGTAATTTTAAAGATTTTTTTAAATGAGTTTTATGGTGTTACCCAGACTTTCCATGACTTAAAGATTTGGTGTGAAATAAACAGCTCTATTTGTGACATTACTTGATGACTTTTGATAAAATACAGCACTTGGCATTATCTATAAGGAAAACTCACATAGGCTATTTATTTCCCTTTTTCCATTTATGTCTAAATGGTCCCTACCAAAGCTATCATCTTTTTTCTGCCTTTTTCCCTGCAGCAATTGCTCTCTGTATCTCTGACTTCATGTTTCTGAAAGAGTAGATGACGATATTTTATAAGAAAGTCATAGAGAAACTCAAAGCAGATAACATCTATGCCTGCTTGGTGTTCCAGCACATTTTGTAGGAGCTGGACAGAGATGTTTGCCTTGAAGAAAAGTAATAGGATCCCTGCTGTTAGCAAAAATATATAACCACAACTACATTCAGGTTGTTTTTTCCCAAATATGCCAAATAAAATAAAATGGACATTTTATTTCCATTTGACACTAAAGTTTAAAAAAAAAAATCCACTTGATGAGATATGATCCTATACTAGTGGAATATCTTAGCCTGTTCCATTTTAATGAAAAACCAATTTAACAGCATCCTCCAACTTGCTTAGACTGAAAAAGAAATTAAATCTGACACTTTCCACTATTCTGCTGATTTCTAGACCAGACTAACTGGATATCATATAGGTGAACAGAATCCCTGGGAGGTTTTTTAAATAAGGTGTAAGATCTTAAAATAATGCTGAACAATGGTCAAATGACAGACAGATATGAAAAATTTTTGCTTGATAACCTTTGAAATTTGAAGTGAACTACCTAGAGTTTATACTACATTGAATACAGTTACACATGGCTTTCTTCTGAGTCTATCACAAAGCTTTTGGCAGACAGCAACAAATCTGTCACTGCTTTAAGCTCTGGAAATCAAGGCAATAGAAAACCAGCAATTTTTAAGTGATGATGTTTGTCAATACTGCTTTGTACAGTTTTTACACAGAAGGGAATAGAGGGACACACAAATCACTGACTTAGTGAGCAGACACAAACTGCAGAGAGTAGGACTTGTGCTACTGCTCAACCAAAAATCCATCAAAATTTACCTTGCAATACATATTCCTTTGCAGCACGAGCTTTGACACTTTGCAGATACCCTTATGAGTGAAAATGGCAAATGGAGCCAACCTGTACCGGCAGAGAAACAAATTTAAATTCCCACCTACCACAGCTGAGACAGCCAGGACCCACAGAGCGCCACCATCCAAGTGCAGAGAATTTCAGCCCCTACAGAACAGCACCAACCACCTCAGAAGGTTACAAATACCTGCTCTTCCTGTCCTTCAGCCTTTTATACCCCTCATGCCCTGCACCTGTGTGATTGCTCAGCACCCTGGGCACTCCCTGGCTCCTCACCTTTAATATTGCTCACCTGCTTTTCACAGGTGGGAGACAATTAGGGATCAGGCTCAGCTGCAGCCCCACTCCCAATCACCACAAACTGTGTGCCAGTAGCACCAGAATATCAGAATATTTCTACCACACCCAGTTCCAGTTCCCCTTCATCCTTATGGAGAATCCTTTAAATCCCAAAGCCCTGCCTCATTAAAGCACCATTCCATTGACACAGAGGACAGCTAACGTGATCAACCAACACCAGTCTAAATCCATGGCTGGCAGATTTGTTAATAACCTGGAAGCAGCCCCGTGCAGTCAGCCTCACATATTGACACTAACAGTGAAAAAGTGAACACACCTCACTGCCCTTCCTATATTTATGTAATACAAATTGATGTCACAACCTGTAGCTCAAACATCTCCCCTCATGAATTATTCCCCTCCATTAACTCCACATATTTCATCCCAAGCCACACAAGTCAGCAGAAGCAGCCTCACTGAGGCTTTCTTGAATGATAGCACTTCACAGTCTCTCTGTCACTGCTGACTCACGGCATGATTTAATACATGGAATTTACAATGGTTTTCTTTAGTGATCAGATGGAGAAACAGCAAATGGCACAACCTACATGATGTTATTCTCACATATTAAAGCTTCACATTCCCATGCTTTAGAACCCTGGGTATCTCTTGAAGCAGGGATAAAATAATTTCTCCACAGGTTTTTAATTATTTCAGACCACAATCCTACCAATTCTTCAACACTGTTCAAAAGGTTGGGTAAAAAGGTATCCTGATTTAGAGTCTTGCATTCTAAAGGCAATTTCAGTGTCATATTTCTAGATGAAAATACCCTCTCCCTAATCTCTTTCCTAGTACTGACAAAGGCTACTGTAAATAATAGACTTAAAACAAGAAAAAAAAACCAAACAAAAACCACTTTGCTGTTTTGGGTCTTTTGTGATGTTTCTACTCCATGTGCCCAGCTGGCTTCAGTAATTAATTTCCTAATACATAAAAACGTAGCAAAAATATACCAAAGTGATAAAAACCTACTGCTAGGTCTCAAGAGAGCACCTAGCACTGTACCCAAATATTTATGGGTAAATAAAGCTGAGCTTCTATTACCCAAACTGCTGCCTCATCTCAGTCCCAAATGATTTCTTTAGAACCAAGTGTCAGCACAGCTGTGAAACCCCATGGAATTCACTGTTCTGGTGCTTACACCAGTTCCTATGGCTCACTACAATTCTGTTTTTTAGGTTCTTGCCACGCCTTTCTGTATTTGCCCTAAGAATCAGGTTCCTCACTATTAACACCCACTGGAGATCTGTTGGAAAGCAATTATTTAGTTAAACCAACAAAACCTTTGTGTGGGCATTAAGAGGTAATATGAGGCTTTATTTTAGATATCACTAGTACCATCATAATTTGAAACATTTTAAATTTAAGCCACTTACCAGGGCAACTGTGTTCTGTCTGTTCTTTGAACTCTAGAACTAACTTTGTTCTAAAAACAAAAAACTCCAATAATAATCAGGCTGTGCTGTCACTATTTAGACGTGGACCAAATGAAGGCGGGTCAAATTTTCCTATCTCCTCCCTGATAAATCCATTTTTGTCCTGAAGGATGGAAGAGACCTTCAGGTTGTACAACCACCACACCACCGAGGCACCTCTTGAACACACAGCAGAATTTATTTTAAAAAGCCAACCAACCAAAAAGAGTAACTTTTGAGGGACGTTCTGGCGACCAAAAAACAGTGACAGACTTTTGAGGGATGTTCTGGTGACCAAAAATCGTGACAGACTTTTGAGGGATGTTCTGATGACCAAAAAAGAGTGTCAGACTTTTGAGGGATGTTCTGATGACCAAAAAACAGTGACAGACTTTTGAGGGATGTTCTGATGACCAAAAATCGTGACAGACTTTTGAGGGATGTTCTGATGACCAAAAAAGAGTGCCAGACTTTTGAGGGATGTTCTGATGACCAAAAAAGAGTGTCAGACTTTTGAAGGACAATCTGGTGAGCAAAAAAAAAGAGTGACAGATTTTTGAGGGACGTTCTGGTGACCCAAACTGCATGTTGGATCTTTTCCCCTGAATGAAGAGAGAGATTTGAGGGGGGTTGGTTTTATTTATTTATTTGTTTGTTTGTTTAAAACAAAGAACAGCTTTGGTAACAACCGACTTTGGGGTTGGGCTGACATGAGAAAGAGAGGCTGAGGGACCTGGGGGAAGCACAGGGTATCCCGGGATAGCACAGGTGGGACAGCAGAGGGTATCCCGGGACAGCAGAGGGCACTCCTGGATAGCACAGGGCATTCCCAGGATAGCACAGGGCATTCCCAGGACAACACAGGGTATCCCGGGACAGCACAGTGCATTCCCAGGATAGCACAGGGCATTCCCAGGACAGCCTGGAGTTCCCCGGGATAGCACAGAGCATTCCCAAGACAACAGAGGGCATTGCCGGAATAGCACGGGGTATCCTGGAATAGCTCAGGGCATTGCCAGGACAGCAGAAGGCACTCCTGGATACCACAGGGCACTCCCGGGATAGCACGGGGCATTCCCAAGACAACAGAGGGCATTGCCAGGATAGCACAGGGTATCCTGGAATAGCTCAGGGCATTGCCAGGACAGCAGAAGGCACTCCCGGGATAGCACAGGGCCTTCCCGGGACAGCAAAGGGCATTGCCAGGACAGCAAAGGGCACTCCAGGATAGCACAGGGCATTCCCAGGATGGCACAGGGCATTCCCGGGACAGCACAAGGTTCCCCGGGATAGCACAGGGCATTCCCGGGACAGCACAGGGCATTCCCAGGACAGCATAGAGTTCCCCGGGATAGCACAGGGCATTCCCAGGACAGCACAGGGCATTCCCAGGACAGCATAGGGTTCCCCGGGATAGCACAGGGCGTTCCCCGAGATAGCACAGGGCATTCCCGGGATAGCACAGGGCATTCCCAAGACAACAGAGGGCATTGCCGGGATAGGACGGGGTATCCTGGAATAGCTCAGGGCATTGCCAGGACAGCAGAAGGCACTCCCGGGATAGCACAGGGCCTTCCCGGGACAGCAGAGGGCATTGCCAGGACAGCAGAGGGCACTCCTGGATACCACAGGGCACTCCCGGGATAGCACGGGGCATTCCCAGGATAGCATAGAGAACCCCGGCATAGCACAGGTGACACCCGGGACAGCACGGGGCATTCCCGGGACAGCACAGGCAACTCCCGAGCCCCGGCACGGCCCCGGCCCCGCTCAGTGCCGGTCTCCCTCAGCCCCGCCGCCGCTCTGCAGCCCGGGAGAGCCTGCAGCGGGCCGCGGCCCTCCGCTCACCGGCCGCACCGGTGGCGTTCGCTCAGCACCGGCCCCGGGAAACACCGGGAAATAAACACCGGGAAATAAACACCGGGAATCACCGGGAAGCGCCGGGAATCACGGGGCCCCTCAGGCCGGGGCTGCCCCTCCGCGCCGCCAGGTGTCGCTGTGGCCGCCCGCCCGCCGGAAGCGCCGCTCCGGCCGCCCCGGGCTCTGTGGCGAGGCGCCGTTGATGGCCGCCACCCGCCGGGCAGCGCGGAGGGACGGAGCCAACGGCCGGAGCGGGACAGGGCCCACACGGCGGGACACACACAGCGGGCAGGTACCGGCACGGCAGGGAGCGGGGCGGCCCGGAGAGAGCAGAAGGGCCGGCCCTACCTTTCCCCGGACGTTGCCAGGCCGGCGTGGGGCGGCCTCCTCCTTCGCCTGCCGCCCCTCAGGGAGCTCGGGTGTGCGGGGAGCGCTGGGTTACGTCGCACACACAAACCCCGGGGGTTGGGGTTTGCAGCGGTTTCCTCTTTCCGCCAAGGAGAACTCACAGCAAAAGCAGCCGTGTGCTCCTCCCAGGCGGAGGAGAAACGCTGCAGCTTCCACCAGGAATTGCTGTGGATTAATGGATGAGTTCCCCGTTTCCCTCTGCAGTGCTGTCGTTTGAGCAAAGCGAGGTGACAGACTTGTTGTGCTTTTGTGCAGTTTAATATCACATAGCGAATATCACATAGCATAGTACAGATACCACACGTTGTAATAATTATTTGGATTGGGGTTTTATTCCTTAGAAGACAAATTGGGTTTCTCAATAAGAACGTCTTCCAAGAGTCCTGACTTAAAATCCACGTGCAACTGTTGAAAATTCAGACTATCACGTGTATATTGGCATGGTGTGTTTCAGCCATACACTCACGAACCCCACTTTCCACAGCAGGAATCAGTCTAAAATGCACATTAGCACTTGAAGCAGGCTGGATGTAACAAACTTCTTTGACTAAAGTTGGTATTGCCTGAATTGCTGCTCAGATGTTACTCGGCTGCAGTGAACTTTGGTCGTTAACAGCTCCAGTTACCTTGGCTTGAAACACAAACTTTGTGCAGCTAATAATTAAAGATTGTCATTAGAGCTGGTTCACTAAGATGGTGAAGTTTGATAGGTGGTCTTTAAAAAAAAAGATTAAAAAATCGTTCACACACCAGCTGCTGTGAAAAATTTGACTCTCTCCCAGACACAACCAGTAGACTGCTTTTCCATTTTTCTGGGTTTTGCCTTTGCAGAACAGGGTGTAGATGAACATGAGCATCCCAATTAAACTACACTCATTGTAATTAAGGTTCTTGGAGAATTTGAGAGCAAGTGATTCCTTTCTTTTGGTAGAAGTTTGGTTTTTACATTGTGGTGGAAAATAGTGCAAGATGGGCTCAGGCTCTGGTGTGTTAGGGCCAGCACTGGGCTAGCAACAAGCAGGGTGTGAGACCTAAATTATTGTTACTTTTAACCCAATAACCGATCACCCGTGCCCACAGTGTGGACTTTATTATCCAATTACACAAAACCACCCAAACCCCTGGAAAAGAAGGTGAAGGAGAAGGACCAGCCTCCACCTTAAAGCCTCCATCTTGTTTTATATATATTACTATATTCTGAAACCTTAAACTCTACATTTTCAACCCTGTGATATTACACACTTCTATCCAAACTCCACACCCACAATTCCAGTTCTGTCATTCCATTTTGGAAGCCTTCTCCACAGCCTCAGGTCAAATGCAATGTTCTCTTGGGGGTCAGTGCCTGCCAGCACAGAAAGTCTGAAATTCTCAGCACCCAGGGTTCCAACATCAGTCTGTAGTGGCTCACCTGGCATCTGGTAATTTAATTTGGTGTTAGTGTCTAACTGTGAAATAACTGCTCAACAGAGGGCTGCACACAAAAATGCACACATGACCCCAGAAATGCACACATCTGGAACTGCCAGTCTTGGTGCACAGCCCAGCCTGGCTCTTGGAAAGGCTCAGGTTGATCCAGGGTGTTTACCTGCACCTGATGCATGTGGCAAGAACATACAGGAAAGTGCTGCTGGATGGGAATTGCTGACTGACACCAGCCAGCTCACCTTCTGCAGCTTTTTCCCCCCTTTAAAAACTACTTAGATGAATTGTGTAGCCATCAGCAGTCCCTTTCCTTGGGCAGCTGCATCTTGGCTAGCAGGGATTGTCCCAAGAGTGGGGGTCCCCAGGAAAACCAATGACCAGATCTGTGTGAACAATTCATCCACATTGCTCCCAGATTGCTTTTGAGACAGTCATGCCACTAAACATTTTGAATAGATACTTACTTTAGCCAAAAAATAAAAGCCTCTGAAAGGAATATAAAATGAATGGTTTAGTTCCAGAATAAATTTTAGTTTTATCTGGACTAGAAGGCTATATTTTCTTTACATGTTTTTTAAATTACTTAAATCCAGTATGTCAGGCTTATGGAGAAAAGTTTGCACTGCAAATCTGATTGATTTTAATGCTTTTTCTAGGGTGATCTTCACAGAAACCCAAAGGCTTCAAAGATTTATTTTGGGCAAAATAAATGAGCTGAGTTGTTCTGATAAAGCAAGATGGATCCTTGTTCAGTTGGAGTTCAGCTCCAGGCCACCAGCGAGTGCCACAAGATCTATTACACCCGTCACACCGGCTTGAAAACCAAACAAGATATCTCTTCATCTGACCTCCTGCTGCTGCAGCTCAGGACTGGGATAACCCTGTCAGACAACAACACAATCTGCTTCCACCACGCCAAAATTTACATTGAGAGGTTTGAAGACTTACAAAAATCCTGCTGTGATCCCTTTAACATCCACAGGAAACTGTCCAAGAAAAACTTGCGAGCGATTGACTTGGACGACGCGGCCTTCCTGAGCGCCAAGTTTGGAAGGCAGTTTGTTCCTGGTTGGAAGCTTTGTCCCAAGTGTATGCAGATCATCAATGGAAGGGTGGATGTGGAACCTGAGGAGCGACAGAGGAGAAGGCTGGATCCAGATGTATGTGTATGGATCAGTTTTCCCATCCCCTCTGAACTCTGCAAGCTATTACACTTCATAGAACTACCACATCAATTGAATTTTTCTCACCTAAAAATAAGAAAGGATGTAGTCTTTTAGATGTACAGGGGTTTGCTGTATTTAAACCTTTGTTTGGAGAACCTTAAAATCTTCTTCTCTAATTAAATAATACGGCCTCTAAGTTTTGAAAAATTTTGTCTACTTATAAATTCATGTGAATGCCAGACTGCTGCTGGTATTTTAAGCTGTTATTCAAGCCTTGCAAACAACAAACTCCTGTGCTTGAAACTGAGCACTGCAAGAGTTGCTTCTAAAGGTGTCTCTTCAGTTAAAAAGGAAAAGAAGGCATTTTCTGCTGCAGCTCATTATGAAATGAGCCTGCATTGAGGTGCATTAAGTGTACTGCTGTTGTGGTGTCTGGGCTGTGAAGGCCGTGGCATTTGGTCAGGGACACTGATGAACGGGTGTGGGAGGACACTTCTCCAGGTGCTGAGCTGGGAATGTGGCTGGTGCCTTGCTGGCTGCAGTGTTCAGGCTGTGCACAGGGAATCTGCACCCTGAGCAAAGAGGAGTTGCACCCTAGGAGCTGTTCCTTCCCCTGCTGTATTTTTCAATTATGTGTCAGTGCGATGAGGAGGATGATTTGACAGCGTTGATTAAAACTGCCACTACAGAGCTTGTGTTGCTGGGGTCAGAGGCAGGTATAGTTCTCCAGCATAAAGATTTTAAGTTGTTCCTCCTGGGAGATCATAGAATCATAGGTCAAGAATTCATCTGAGTTATTACAATATCCTTGACTAGATATTTTCTTAAGATTTGTATTTCTAATGAAGTGACATTTTCTCTTCCTTTAGGGGCGTACAGCCAAGGCTTTAAAGTCTCTCCAGTTTGCTAACCCAGGACGACAGACTGAATTCACTCCAGAGACCAGTAAAAGGGAAAAAAGAAGGCAAACAAAAATCTCAGTGTTTAATTCAGACAGGTAATTTGTTAGCTCTATTTACATGAACTTTCATTTGAAAATAAAATAGCCTTGATGGTCAGCCTGTTACATTAGCTAAGTGGATGTTTGTGTGTGTATGGATTGGGTTCTTGGTTTTAGGGATGTTGAAGATCCCTCTCATTCCTGAGAGAAATAAAAGAGAAGATAAAATGTTAGCTTACAGTTCATATTCCAGGCAAACACAAAAAGGTGTTTGTGAGGCACAATACTACGCAGACCATAGATGTAGCTATTAATACATACATAAACTAAAATTCTGATAATAAGATAAATTTGAATACAGCAAGATCAAGTAGGCTACACTTAAAATATTGGTCATCATCTTTCTGTAAACTCAGTAGTTACACTGGGTAAACAAAAGCGTGCAAGTTAGGACCTTACCTTCCTTTTGAAAAACAAAGTTAACATCCAAATTGGATAATACTGGATAACAAGTTACAACCTTCTAATGCGACTGATTAAAAAAAAAATCGAAAAATAGAAAAAAAAATTCCATTTGTCAAAATATACAAGAAATAATCACATTAGTGTGTTGTATCACATTAAGTGTAAATGTACCAGACAGAAACAGACACTAAATGTGCTGCTCACCAACTACACATCCTTCCCTCTCCCTCTGTTTCTCCTGCTTATTTTGGGCACAGAATGGAGATACAATTTTTTGGAGATGATACAATTAGGACTGACAAACATTACCAAACACAGTAGGGTATCTTTGAGATTGACAGTGTTAAAGTGAGCACCTGAAGAAAGCAAACTCCCCTCCTGTCCTGGTTTTGCATGGGAAGCATTCACAAAAGTGAAGCAAAGCTTTTAGCCACTAGAAGGCTGTACACAGCTCTGTGAAAAAACACATGCAAAAGACAAAAGAAAAACTTCTTTCCGGGAAGTTCCTTTTTTCCTTCCAGCCTAAAAAATCTCAGCAACTTAGCATCAAAACAATAAGGGGATTTTAACACAGAAAAAAAACCTGTTTGTTTTTGATTGCACAGGCAAGTGATTCCAGCCAAGAGCAAGGTGTATGACAGCCAGGGGCTGCTGCTGTACAGCGGGATGGACCTGTGTGACTGCCTGGACGAGGATTGCCTGGGCTGCTTCTACGCCTGCCCCAAGTGCGGCTCCAACAAGTGCGGCACCGAGTGCCGCTGCGACCGCAAGTGGCTCTACGAGCAGATCGAGATCGAGGGGGGCGAGATCATCAGGAACAAGCACGTGGGCTAGGGGCCATCCTGGCCATTGCTCCATCCTGAGGGGATGGGCCATGCTCTGGGTAAACACAGCACATGCAGGGTTTGGTTTACTGTCATCTCTTGGGACTGGTCAGGACCCACGGGATGAATGCGCTCACTTTCACAGTCGTTTCAGTGTGGTTAGGGACATAACCATGCTGCTGTGTTTGCACTGCAGTCAGGCTCCTTACTCATGCAGGTAGGATCTCACTGAACAGCTGTATTCAACTACAAGGTGCTCAATTCTAATGTGATCTGTCCTGAGCCACTCGCTATTCTTTCATACATTGCTCTGTAGAATGTACCATCTTCTGTGTATCCCTCATTTCTCCTTCTCAAATCCAGGATCTGAATTAAAAACAGTTTTAATCTGTTTTATGTCAAAGTTCTCAATGAATTTACATGCAGTATTAATAGAGCTCTCTTTCTAGTATTAATAGTGAATACTGTATTTTCTATAGAGTATTGAAGCTACATCTGGTAAATCCAAACCTGTTCACTTAAAAAGGAGTCAAAAGCATTTAGGTGGTCAGGTCTCATCCCAGTTACTGGGATTTGAGGTCAAGTTATCCTTATGAATTTATAAGAATATTAATTCATATTAAAATATTGAAATTAACCTGTCAAGGCACTGTGTTAAAGTATTACTTCTTACTTTGTTGATTTCTGTAGAACAAAATTAAAACAATTTTGCTCTGTTACCAGTCTGTAATTGGACTGAACCAGTACTTCAACAGCCCTCTCCCTGTTTTTCTGTCTTTTTACTGATTTTTAAAGTTTATAGGCAGTTGAAATGAGTTTGAGTGTCTCTTTCCAAACCAAGATTATCTAGACTGTTACCAAAAGAACACAGATGAATGGAAAGGATCTTTAGTTGATACATTCTCTGTCCTCGTAATATTAAACTATTACACTATAAGAAGGTTTATTGAAAAGATTTTGTAAATTAAGTCTTAGTAACATTTTTATTCTTTGTATTTTTGTTGTGTTTTGTATAAATTTCCTATCCTTTGGTGATTTGGTTTGCTGGGTTGCATTTTTTCAATAATACTGTTAAGTTCTTGCAGACTTACTTGGTAAAGTTGTAAAATCTTGCAATGTGCTCAGCAGTTCTTTCTCTGTTCTGGTAAGCATCCTGAATGTTGCCTTGCCAAAATCCAAAGTTATGCTTTGAGTTATGCTGGTCCTGCTGGAGTATAAGCACTGAGATGCTACATTTTTATTAAATCTGTTCTAAAAATAAATCAGACTGTTTTTTTGGTCAGAGCATTGGCAGCTGTTGCAGTGGATGTCTCTCATTGTTTCATCTCTTAAGCAATCTTTTCAGGCAGGTGAAAATACAAACAGGTAACTTCCAGGAGAGTGAGAAGGGAAAAGAGGTTGGGTTGTGTCATTTACATACATTTATTATTTTTTTTAATTAGACCAGAGTTGGCAGTACCCACTGTTAATAAACTTAACAGGCTTCCATGTGTGTGATGAGTGTAACCCCTTCAGGTCCACAGCCAGATTTTGGATTCACTACTTACCTAATTAACTACTTAAGGTGCCTAGAGCATCTCATGATCAGAACTGCATTTCTGCACCTCCATGAAGTCTGTGCAAAGTTAGTACATTCAGCCTCTCATTTTACAGTTGCACTAGCAGGTGATTACTTTCCCAAATAAAACACTTGTTTTCTAGCAATGCAAGTAGTGACTACTGTCCCTGAGGACACTTAGGGTTTGGGCTTTTTTCTGGTAAAAAAAATGGTATTTTGGTGTTGGCTGTTGCCATGTCCTCCTAACATATTTATGACATTTCCATTTAGCTGCATTTCCTAACATGCCTAGGCTGTAGTGTGTCATTAAGTTCAGTAGCATGTTTTTATACAGCTCCACATGCCTCACAACCATTTTTCTCTTAAAAGACATTGTTACAAGTCAAACTTTGCTAGATTTAACCTGCTTACAGCATGAATTTCTCTTTTTGCTGTTTTTATAAAGACCACACAAACTATTTTGTCATCCTTTAAAGTGAGGGCATGTGTGGGGAAGCAGATGTCCTTCCCCATCTGCCAGAATTACTCACAATTGAGCCTGTTAAACAGGACATTATTTTAATAGAGCCAAATAAAACATCTACTTTCCACAAAATCCAAAATCCAGGTGTACCTCAGTGGCTGTATTAAAACTTTCCTTTTGCTATTAATTGCAAAAATTTATGTCTTGGCAAAGTTTACATAGTAAAGGGACAAAAATCAATGATAATAAAAGACTCTGCTTTATGAAGAATGCATATCCCATTAATCAGTTATTGAGCAGAAGCTTCAGAATTGTGTAAGAAACCAAGCCAGTCCTTAAAACTCTACTTTCTCACAGAGAGCAAACTTCACTTCATGTTTAGAAAATGATCAAGTTTAACATCTTCAGAAGTCAGTGAGGGTTCTTCTGCTGGCCCTGTGAGAATTGCTGCTCAAACCTGTGGTCAGACCAGAGACAGGATGTGCCCCTTTGTGAAGCTGAACATTTAAAACCAATGAGCTATCCCTTGGGATTATTTGTGTTAAATACTCAACAGTATAGTGCAGTCAGGTAATAAACTCAGAGAAGCTTTACACTAACTTTTTCAGCATTATGCTACAAAAAGACATTTATCTTTGGAGGATGTAATAGCCTTATCCTTAGACACAGCATGAATCTGGATTTTGGGTTTTTTAATCAGTTAAATTCATTACTTCAGTAACTGACATAAGACAACTCCTGACTTTTGAATCTCTTACCATTCAATACATCAGAAAGATCTGGAAGTGGACAGACCTACACAAAAATTCTAATTTTGTAAATCCAGAAGTCAGAATTAAAGCTTCTAAATGAAAAGAAGAAAGTCAAGATAACAAATTTATACCTATTTGAGATCTGTTTTCATATTCCCTTTAGCCTTTTCTCATAGGCATTACTCATACTGGCCAGAATGGACAACTGCACCAACTCTCACTGAAACCCCATGGTGACAGAGCTCCAGAGAGGTAAAGTGGACATCTGTCCCTTGGTGTGTGACAGAAACAGCTACAGCAGTCAGCATCAAGGCCTTAAGAGTCCTCAGTCTCATGGCAAAACACAAACACACCATTTCCAGCTTTAATTGGTTTTCCCCTAAAATTCCCAATTTTCTTTTGTCATTATTGGTGTGTCAAGAAATGCACTTCCAGCATTTCTCAGCTGATCTCTCAGTGGAATATAGGGTGTGCTGACATATGGGAGCTTGTCCCTCATGATCCAGGTCTTTTTCCCCAGTAACTCCTCAGCAAACATTCTGAAAACTTGGTTCATCTTTATACTGGTTTCTAACCAATACCACACTAATGCAACTTTAAATAAAGGCCCCTTCAGACACTTCTCTCTAAATTATACATTCTCTTAAAGCCAGCTAATGGCAGAGGAGCAGTTCATTGACATTAATATATTCAAAGATCATTAATTACAAGTTGCATCTAATATTCACCAAGGTGGAAGCCATAACCAGAACCACTGTTATTAGATTGCAAATCAAACAGACACCAATTAGATCTCAAATCATCAGCTGCCCTCCAACATGTATTAAAAAACCATTGTAGGGAGGTGTGAACCCTTGCCATTAAACTGTCCAGTTGAGTGCTGGAAGGAGTTTTGTGCCACTATCCCACTCTGAAATAAGGAATTTCCACGTTTCTAGTCTCTCACACCCAGCAGAGGGCATCAGCCTACTGCAAACCTGCCCACGAGTTCTGTGCTGCACCTGCAAGAGATGCGACCCCAGAGCTGGGGGATTCCTCAGAGAGGAATTCATGGAAGCTTTCAAAAATCGAGCACAGGAGGAGAAAAGTGTCACCCACAGCCACGAGGCTGCAGTAAAGCTGACTCAGGCACAAGATTTGCACTTCAGAGAAACTGATTTGCTTTTTGGGCTTGCCAAGAGCTTTGCAGCCAATCCCCAAACACCTCGATGATTGCTAGTTCTTCCAGAGAAGAACAGCACATTTTAATAAATACATTTGAATTTTACTTTCCACTATGAAAGTTTGGTTGAGATCTCAGAAATGCAGTATTGGGTAGCCAAGGAGGCACTCACAGCAGGGCCCTGCTCTCCTGACAAAATGGAAAACTTTCCACACAAACAGGGAAAACTTTCCACACAAACAAACAGGGACAGCATTTTCCCAGAGCAGCAGCCAGAAGCAGCCTAGCCTGAGGTTGGGGTAAGGAAAAGACAAGAGAGGGACTTGGCCTGGTTCTCCCACCATAACCAAGTGGTGAGAAAATCGCCCTAATTCTTGTCTCCTTCCCTTCAGCAGCCCTGTGCATGTACTCAGCAGCAGATGAAACCTGGATCTGAGTGACTTGCCTTTCTGAGCTCCAGTCAGGACAGCATTAACAACTTTGGTCCCAAGCTCAGCTCTCCATCTCACCCACAGATGTCAGCATCCCCTACTGCAACCTCCTGAGAGAGGCTCCCTGCAGAGCTCCAGCCTGCAGCCCCAAGTCAAAGCAATTCTCTTCTATCATCTTCTGAATTGTTATTCTCCTTGTTATTCTTTCAGTTTTCCTTGCATTTTAACTGGTAGCTCTACCTGCTTTTAAATTGATTGGTTTAGCTGCTGAATTAGAGCCATGAAGTAGAAAACAGGAACATATTAAAAAGAATATAAATATATGTATGTATACACCAGCTGTGCAGCCTGGGTAAACTGGTTACCAGCACCATCACAACTTAAATTCTCAAAGAGAAATCACTGGGAATTCAAAGATCCCACTTCATTCACAGCTTTTAAGGCCTCACAAGTCATCTGAGAAACCTTTTAACATAACCACTTGGCTTAAAGGTAGAAAATAAAATTTTAGCAAATGTCAGTAACATAAGTTTTCTTAATTCACCATTTCTTTTTCTAGTTAATCCTGCATTAGAGTACCTTATAATCCAGGTGAGAATGAGTTTTCTTCTCACTTCATCCATTTTCTGTTGCAAGTTTTTTAGCACACAATAAAGACACCCACAAACAACCCCCAAACGCCACCCTCAAGCCTCCAAGCTGCTCCTCTCCTTCTGTTTTATAACATGGCAGTGCACTCTCAGCTGTCTTGCTTGTCAGTTTTCAATCAGATGGGCTGGATCTTGACAGCTGGCTTCAATGCTCCTGCAACTTCTCTCTTAACCATCTCTTTTTAGCAGTCATTGTAATTAGAGTGATTATCTTCTGGCTTAGCTTTCATTTGTTATCTTTGTGCTGCTTCCTGGGAGTTTCAGTTCAATCTGTAAAAAAAGAGAAAAAAATCAGAGCTAGTTCTCTGTTAAATACACCTGTGGTGCAGGATGCCAAACCTCCAGCAGGCTCCTGAAATTGTCAGCACTGAGGGAGCCCCAAACCTCAGCTGCCCTGTTCCATGTCTCACCAGTGAGCTCCAAATAACACTCCTGGGGCTTGGAGTGGAATTGCTTAGAGCAGTGAAGGAAGCCAAGCAAAGAGGTGTGTTCTGCCCAGGTGAAACATGTCAGCATGAAATGCTGGGACTGACAGAGCTGTTTGGACAAAGTCACCTCTCACCCTCACTGCTTTTGTGTGAAACAGGAGGAGAGATTGTGCCCAAGATCTTGTGATCCTAAGGAGCCACCATGGAAAAAAAAAGCAGCTACAGAGTGTACACCTAAAATAAAACCGCCTTCTGTTGTGGGATTCCCAAAATAAAATGCTGGGTAACCTTTGCAGGATTGTTCCCTAAAGATCCACAGAAGCCTGAAGTGCCAAATGCCTGGATCTGAACTTCAGTACTTATGTTTCCCCCAGGATGAGGCTTGGAGATGGGGACAGGGCAGCCAGACGGGCATGAGCAGAAGAGATGACTTTGCTTCTGCTTTCTGTTGGATGTGGTCAGTATAAACAACTGTACTCATGAAAGTTGGTTATATCTCCAGACAAAACCAGAATTTTATTTTTCACAAGAGAAGATTTTATTTCTTCCTATTGGGTTGGAGGGTTGGGTTTTCCCTTTATCAAAAAACCCCAGAAAGGCCAAATTTATCCAGCCTAGCCTCTCTGTTTTATGACTCCCCTGGGTTAATTTTTTGTCTGAGAGCTGCTGACTTCTTGAAGTACAGATTGGGCTGGCTGTGCTTTGGAGCAGATGAGGGTGCAGGGGTGCTGTCAGAGGACATCTGTCACAGGAGCTGCTGCAGAACACGTCTGCAATTCCTTCTGTGCTGGGAGGGGCTGCAGCACCCAGCTCTGTGTGCACACCCCATCCCACCAGGCACCTCTCCTTGTGCACCCTCTGAGCACATCCTTGGCTATTCGATTTTTCTACAAGTTCTATTTCTGCTGCAGAGTGGCAGAACCCACCTCCCCAACACTGTACCTGTAACTTATTTAATTTCTGTCTGCACAGTGCTCCAAATGGTGCAGGGCTGAGCCAGATCTCAGTGATGTGTCTGTGTGCACACATGTGTGCTTGTAGGGCTGGAATGTGCAGTTAACCCAGCCAAACTGGGTGCATTTCCTCTCTCAGAAATACCAGGTACAAGTGGCACAGCTCTAAGTTGATCTGGATTAGTTTGAAACTGCCCAAGAAGGAAGAAGTAAAACCACTTTTCTGCCTGAGTGTGTGTTCTGTCCCACAGGGTATGAGGAAAGGGGACCTGCACTCCATTGTATTGACCTTAGTAATTATTCAGTAGTCAGAACACCACCATGTGCAACAGAGCTTCTGGAGGAGCAGAGCTGGAGCCCTTTCCCCTTCCACATCTCTTCTTTCCACTGACACCACTAATTATTATTATTATTATTATTATTATTATTATTATTATTATTATTATTATTATTATTATTATTATATTTTCATAATATTTTTCCCACCCAGCGCTGATTGCTGGTGCTTCTCACATGTCCAAAATGGCTACAGACATTTCAACTTTTTTTATTATTATTATTTTTCTCTTTTCTTTGATGGAATTGCAGACAACATTGATATTTAACTAAAAAAAGCAAATAATGCATGTCAGAGTATGCATCAGGGAACATCAAATTGGTTTTTTTTCCAGTTACAAATCTATTCCAAATAGGGTAATGAAATTAAAGGATAATTACTAGAAGTGCAAGGCCAAGGTTATGCTCAGAAATGGTTACCCTTTCACTTCAAAGGGCTGTCTGACTAAATAAAACATTCCTGTGGGGCAAGTGACCCTGCATTTCTGCAGGTATCCACAAGCAATGTGTCTGGCACTACAAGCAGAGGGGCTCTTCCAGTATAAACCATCACTTTAGGAAAGGGGACAAAGATAAGAGGCCTTATCACTGATTGACAGTTGTGCAAGTTCACTTCAGGATAGGATATTAATTAATTATACATTAGTAGTTTTGAATAAGCAGAATCTTAGCACCTTTTAAATAGTAACGATGGCAACCTAGTCATACTTCCCCAGCAGTGAGCTTAGTTTGAGCTGCCATTGCTTTGATAAACAACAAGCAGCAAGATAAAGAAGCAAAAAGGTAATTCCAGTGTTCTGAGCAGTTCAGAACTGCTGGAATTCAGGGGCTGCTGTTCCCCAGGGGGGGAGATCAGATAGGGTGGAGGAGCTGCAGAGCAAAACCCTCAGCCCACAGCAGCTGTGGTGCCCTCCTGTTGCCACAGGCAGGTCCAGGGGCCCAAACAAATTGGCACTGGTGATGTGGCTCTGGCTGTTCATCCCTGTTTTGGTCCCCAGACCAAAACTGAGCCAAACCAACACACGTGTGCTGCACCCTGAGGGCCCTTCAGCTGCCTGCAGGAACACATTCCCTGTCCTTCCAAATGGCAAAGGAGCTCAGCCTGAAACACTGCCACAGGGACCTCCCACCTTCCTGCATCCTCCTATAGCCAACTGGTTTCAACTTTTCTATGTTTCCCATTCTGTGCTGCTTTAGTGTGTGGGTCTGGGCTTCACATGAGGGGATGGTGAGCTCTGTGCACAGAGCAGGGAGACAAAACAATTCCTGCTCCAGCTGGGCACCAAGGACAAATGATCCCAATCTCAGCCCCAGAGCACAAACCCCGTGGGCTGGAGAGAGAAAAACAAGCAGGGTGGGACTGCAGGGGCTAAAGCTGGAATGGGACAATGAACTGCAAGATGCAAATGGAGCAGAACTGATCCAAGGGAGAGAGCCCGGGAGCGCTGGTGCATTTTGGGGCCATTTTGGTTCATCTTGGGTGCAGGCCTGGCTGGGCTCTGGTGCTGCCCAAGGTGGATCCATGGAGGAGATGCTTTGAATCAATCCCTGCTTGATTCTTTAGCTCTGCCCAGCCCCTGCTCTAGCTCCAAGGCATCACCCCATGGCAGCAATGGAGCCATGGGGACAGCCCAAGGGGGAACTGGGGGATCCCCTCTCCCATGGAGGGGCTCTCCCTCTGGGCTTTGGCTGTCTCCTGACAGGAGTGTTGAGGTGAGCCAGAAGATCTCAGAAGTGAGAAGTTCCTCTTCCAGAGCTGATTCCCCTTCCTGGGGAGCAGCACAGCCGTGCTGTACCCCAGCTCATCTATTGGGAATCCAGCCATGGCATCTGTGCCAGCTGTGCCAGCTGTGCCACCCACACACAGCACAGAACAAAAAATGACTTTCCTGTGGCACACCACACTTTTATAACAAGCATAAAGTATTGTCACCCCCTCTCTCACTGCCAGCACCCTGGGCAATGGGGCTTTTTCCTTCAGCTGCCTCAGAGAAGGCTAAAGAGGATCTAAAACAGCTGAGAGCTGTGGGAGCTGTGGTTATAGAGGTCAGGGTGCTTCAAACTTCATTCAGATGAAGTCATGGACTCCCACCCTTCAGAAATCCAAACCTGCTGGCAATTCCTGCCTTTCTGCAGCAGTCTGTCTGCTGCTGTAGTGCTTCAGCGTCAGAAATGATTAGCAAGGTTCTGCCAATCTCTTTTATTTAAATGCAGGAAATAAAGCAGCAATCCTTTATTATTAGCTGCTTTATTGGACTGGTAATAGTGCCTAAAAAGGGTTGGGACTCCAATTTGCTCCTCTTGGAACCACTGTTTGCTGTGAGAGCACGTGGCCTCATTTCCTGCAAGGCTTTCACAGGGACAGGGACTGAGGCTTGATCCTGCTTCATTTGTCTTCATCTTTTTCCTGGAGGTGCCTGGCAGGCACTGCAAAGTACCTGTTAACTGCACCATGGGAACAAGCCTCACTTCAGTAAATGTTCCCAACCCCTTGGGTGAAAATGCACTGGTTTTGGCTGTGCCCACTGGCTTTGCCCTGCCAGGCCCCACAAAAAGGGTTTCATGAGGTTGTCCTGGGAGGCAGCTGAGCCCCACTGAGATACACACCCCAGATAACACAGAAGGGTTCAGCCCCTGGTGCTGTTAATCCCCTTGTGATCCCCTGATGAGAAGCCAGATGGTGAAAATAAACATACAGAGAATTTGGTTTATAACATTTACATTTTAAACAAATATAATAGTATTAATAACAATATGAATGATAATAGTGATGATGATAATAATAATTATAGTAATGATAACATATTTCTATTAAGTGATAAATTATTTTATTTCTCATGTCATACATCCAAAACATTTATTTTGCCTGCATCCCACAGTACCTGAGGCAGACAAAATTGCTCCTCTGTTTACAAACTGGGTAAATGGGGCAGAACAGCAGACCAGGAAATACTGAGCCCTGTGGAGCAAACAGGGAGTGGAAAAGCAGCTGAGGTCAAGCATTTCCCTCATTCCCTGGAGGTATTTCCCTGTCTCAATGACTGGAGGAATAATAAGTGAATAAATACAATGTCTTATTTAGCTGTGCTGTTGTTGGAGCCCTTTGTCTGCAGCGTACTCAGGAAAAACTTTTGGATTGATCTGGAGTGCACAAGCCTATTTTCTATTAAAGTGTATTAATGCCAGGTTCTGTGCAATTAGTGAAAAGTCAATTCCCATTACTAGTTAACATTATTGAGCATCTGCTTTCTTTAATAAAAACCTATGTCCAGCATAAAGACAATAAATCGATAGGCAGCCACTTTCTAAATCTATTCTGTCTCCTCCAAAAATGCAGAGAGTGCTGCTGTTTGGAGTCAGAATGGATTTACAAGAAGAAATCCCCTGCAACTCTTTTTTTTTTTTTTTTATATTTTAAAGCTTTGCTTTTTTCCCAAGAGCTGTACACGTGCAATCTGGTGTTAAATTTTACATTCATTCAGCAGCATCTCAGAAATCGGAGAAAATGAGAGAAATTAGAGAGTCTCACATGTTTGAATCAAATATAACCAGTATGATTTCTTTTTCTGTGAGGGTGCTGAGGCCCTGGCACAGAGAACCCGTGGCTGTCCCACCCCTGGAGGTGTCCAAGGCCAGGCTGTGGTGGGATGCTGCCTTTCCAGTGCTCATGGAAAGGGATTCATTGCATCCTGCCATGGCAGCAGAGACTTCTGAGTGCCAGGAGCTCAGCTAAAAATCAGATCTGCAAAAGGGCTGCTAGGTGTGTTTTTAAGCTTTTATATATGCAGGCTTCATGTCTGGTTAGCCCTGAAATAAATGAGGAATGTTATTTGAAATTAACAAAAATGGGAGGGGAAAAAAAACCTTGTTTTTCTTTTGGGTGAGAAAAATGAAAGCTAAAGGAGAATTGAGAGGAGGGGTGAAAGATTTATTGTTCTTCTCCTGATGTTTCTTTAGTTTACTCTGGGCTTTCACTTTCCCCATGGAGCTGCAAAACCCCAAAGGCTGCTGCTCAGAAGGGAATAAAAGGCAGCTGAAAGGCAGCTGCTGTCAGTGGCCTTTTTTGTGGCTGTTAATGTCACCTGCAGGACCAGGGGGAAAGCAGTGGCTGGGTGGCAGAAGGAGCTAAAGAGGACTCAAGGAAAGCAAATGGATTTTTCCTTCATCCTTTATGAGAAGCAAGGAAATAAAGCTGCTCTGCCTGTTTTAATGATTATTTGCTAAACATCCGAGCAGCTGAGTTGTTAGTCAGAATGAATGTAGATGAAATTCAGGCACAGACAAAGCTATTTGTAGGAATTTGTTTTTTATAGACACATTGGCAGTACTTTTTGCCCAGAAGTATTACATTTTGATTTAGCTGAGGAAAAAGAATTGTATTATGTGATTTAATTACATGATTGTGACTCACACTTTGTTACAAATACTAAGCAGTGAAAATGGGAGCAAAATGCTAGCTATCTGTTAGGTAAACATGTTCTTTTAAACTGTTGGCTGAATTTGAATAATGAATAAATTGGAGCAAATGGCAATCTGCTTGTAGAGGTTTCAGAAAAATAAAGAAGGGCTAAGCTCAAAAGGTAAATTATTAATGTTGGTATATTCGCTTTGTTCCTGTTATTTATAACATAGGAAATGTGATTTGTGTGCATGTGTCATTTTAATATTAACTCACTTGCCAGCTCAGATCTGAAATAATGAGACAGATGCAAGTCTTTCATTTCCAGAGAAGCATTTTTAATGCAAATGAAATCAATATGGTCAAACATTCTGCCCAAAGAGGAGCTAAAGGCTGGGGTTTGGGAGGTTTTATACTCTTCATTTTCTCCACCTGTGGTGGGGCAGACACATGCACACATGGAAGAGGATGGTGGCACCAGCTTCTGCTCCTGACTTCAGCACATGCTGGGCTCCTGTCTGCAGCCAGCTTGATCAGGAGCAACTACAGCTACTATAAGGAAAAAAAATTAAAAATCAGATACTTGGACACAGCTGTGTCCAGCCAGTGAGTGAGAGCTGATGCTCTTGGGGAAGCCTGCCCAATGCTCTGGTGAGTCTGCAAGGCCACAGCAGCACAGGAGCACTCAGATCCCCTCCTCCTGTAAATGGGAACATTTCAATTACCATGGAATTCTTCTTGGGCACCAAAGGGAAGTGGCAGACTGGGTCTCACATGGCTTTGAAGCTGCTCAAAACAAGGAGGGAAACTCCTTGATTTGTGAAGGAAATCCTGTAGAAAGCTGGGGAGATCCCTCCAGAGAGCAGATCTGCTCTCAGGATGCTTGCAGGGCTGCAGCTCCTTCTTGGGCTTTGTGTTGCTGAAATGGCTTTGGAGGTATTAAAGAGTCCTTTTTCTCAGCCCCACAACTGAAGAAGAAGTTGAGATTCCTCAGTTCTGCTTTTCAAGGTTGTTTATTTGCTCTTATCTGTTCCATTCCTTCTCTGACCTGCTGAGGTCTGTCCAGCAGGTTGGGTTGTGGCACAGTCCCTGCCCTTGGGGTGGTGTTAGCTTTTCATACTAAAAAATACATGTACTTTATTTACAATAATTTTCCAATACCCATCACCTATGTTAGACAGTCTGTCTCTCCTCTAAACCAATCCAGAAGTGTCACCACAGCAGAAGATGGAGGACAAGAACAAGATGAAGAAGGAGGAGAAGAAGGACAGGACATGCCCAGATTTCTCCATCTTGCCTCTTGAACCCCCATTCTAAATCCCCAAAATTCTACTTTTTCACCCTGTGACAAATTCACTATCATTCTACTCAAACCCTTGTGGCTTGTATCTCCTCACACAAAGTTGGGAATTGTTTCCATGGGCTAAAATCAAAGGCACAGGTGTTTGTGACTCCATGCCAAGGTCTCTGAGCCCCTGCCAGGGTCTCAAGTCCTCCAGGGCAGCCAGAGCAATGTCCTGGGCTCTGACATCTCCTCTCCCTTCCCTGCTCGTGGTGCCCACCGTGTTTGCCCCAGAAAGGGAGCATTGGTGAGCAGGCCCTGCCACCATGCCCTGTGGAGCATCCCTTGTCATTGTGATATTTTATGGAAAATCCCTTTGCCAGGATTTTTCTCCTGAGAAGCTTTTTATTAAATTAAATGGAAACAATAATTATCTGATGGCTTGGAATGTGGTTTGGAGGTTGCTTACCAAAGGTGCATCTTTGATTGGTTCCATGTGAATCGTTTTTAATGAATGACCAATCCCAGTCCAGCTGTGTCAGACTCTGGTCAGTCACAGGTTTTTATTATTCATTCTTGTCCAGCCTTCTGATGTCTCCTTTCTCTTTCTTTACTGTAATTTTAGTATGTCATTTTCTATAATATATAATATGATATGATATGATATGATAAATATAATATCAGCCTTCTGAGAACTTGGAGTCAATTCTCATCTCTCACCTTGTCCTGGGGACCCTCCCAACACCACAACAATTGGTGACCACAATCCCTGGGGTCAGGAGAGGCCACCCCTCTTCCATCTGGGCTTGTTTAGCCCCACTGAGCTCCAGCTCACACCTGAGCAGCTCCTGGTGCATCCTGGCCTGGCCCCAGGTCCCCACAAGTGTCACACACAGGGCAATGTGATGGGCAGAAAAGCTTGGAGCTGTCCCCATCCACTGCAGCTCTCAGCTGGGATTTTGGCTTTGCAGGCAGGGGAAACAGAGAGCATTGAGTATAAGCATTCACCTTGGCCTGGAGGGTTGTTTTAGACCAGAGCAGCCCTGTGGTGACAGGTGATGGCACAAGAATGAAATAACCCTCACCACCTCCAAGATCAGCTCTCTCAGCAACACACACAGAAGAAATAATAATGGGAGTTGGTTTTTTTTGTTTTCAGCTTGGGCAAACCTTGTGCCAAGTTCAGTGGAAGTTCACACCTACGAGCTCCAATGTGTGAAAATAATATTGCCAGGCAAAATTCAGCTGTTATTTCCATACCACAGGAGGACAGCAGCTCAGGTGCAGTTACAGGTTTTTATTATTCATTCTGGATAAAAATGCCTCTTTATTTGACTCAAAGGGTGGTGGAGCAGAGGTGAAGACACTGTGGAGTTTGGCCCAGCACCTCTCTCCTTTATTCATGCCTTCAGCCCGTGCTGTCTGGGGGTGGACCCAGCTTTCACAGCCAGCTGAGCTGCCCTGCACAGAGGCCAGGAGAATGCTGGCTTCCTCAAGGCTTAGAAATTTCCTCTCCTCTTACTTGCCATGCTGCTGACTCTGTGTTCCCCAGAGGCTGCTTGTTAACAGCACGCATCACCGCCAAAAATTAAAAACAAAACAAAAACAAAAAAAAGAGGAACGGGATGGGGAGAGGGGAGGAAGGATGAGGAAACAAGACAAACCTGCTGTGCATTCCCTCTGTGTCCCACCAACAGTGTCATGCAGGAGGAAAATTGTTCCATCAGTGAGTGTGTTAGATTCATGACCCCACCACAACCTTGAATTGGCCTTTAGTTGTCGCTGATGGGAGCTGAAGAACAGCTCCTGTCGACATGATTGCTGCTCTCCAATGAATCAGAACACACAGGGCACAGAGCAGCACATTAAACCAGCAACAGAAATATATCACTGCACTTTTATATAGATGTATTGCTTTTGCCCAGGCACATAAATGATTGGGCTATCCACTTATTTTTTTTCCAAGGACTATAAATTAAAAATAAGCTAAGGGTTTGGAAATTATGTTCTCTCTCTTTCCCCCCTCCCCTTCTCTCTCCTTTATTTTTTCAATTTTTTTTTTTTTTAACAAAGCTGGGAAGCTATTTTAAGTCTACATTAAAACATTTTAAAGGTAATCTTACTGCCTATGCCTACTTGACCATCCTTTTTTTATTTTTTTTCCTAAGAGAAATCTACCAGGGCAGTCCTTGCTTAGGTAATTTAACATTTCATTTTGATCCCACTAACTGTAAGTATGGATCCCCATGCTACTTCTGCTGCTAATGAACACCTACAAGGCTGTATTTTTTCATCTGGCCAGACAAGTTTCTGAAATGGCAAAATCTATGTGTGCCAGGTGCTGGGGGCTTTTCCCCTAACCCATATTTTATAAAGTAAGATTATTTCAATATACTTTGACCAAAGGTCACTTTGACTTGAAAGTTAGTGTGATGCACTGCTACATAATTCAAGGTAGTGCCTCAGAAATGGAAATGCTTCACCATTAAACTGCACTTAATTTTTGCAACTTTCTCTGCTTGCTGATTGAATCACCTGTTAAAAATATCCCTTTAAATTCGAGGTGATATCAACAGATATCTGCAAAAACTGGGGTACATTCTGTCCATTGCACACTTCCAGTTTTTTGCAGTTTATCACTTACCAGCTTTGCAGCCAGATGTAGCAGCAATAAGAGAGCTGCTCCCCTTGCATCCTTCCCCCAGCTTAGGGAATTTTGTTTGGGATGAAAGGCAGAACAAGAGTCCAGGGATCCATTTTTTGTGGTCTGAGCCAGGGCGGGCAGGCATCACCTTGTCCAGGTGAGCAGCCCTTGGCTGTGAAAGTAGAACAGCTGATTACCACAGGGCATTTTTTTCCTACAAGGATCCGTGGGACTGAGCTTACCAGATTGCTTTCTGCTGCCTTTTTTTTGTGTTGTAAAACCTGTTTAACTTTACTTTTCTTGGTCTACATGCTAAAGGAGTTTGGTGGTAGCCATATATCCATGTGCTGAATAAAATGGTTTTGCTGACCACAAGCAAATGAACTGGTCAAAGAAAATAAATGAGCTGGTCCCAGCTATTTCCCTTCAAGAGTCATAAGCAGCATAATTGTGTTTCTTCTGTGCCTTTTCAGCAAGCCTTGGGTGATGGAATCTGTGCTGTGCACCGCTTCCCAGCAAAACCAGTAAGATGCAAATGAAAACCTGGCTGCATCATTGTCTTCAAAAGAGCAGTAACCTCCAGAAGTTATTCTAGCATGGTCTCAGGGCCCACAGTTAACCCAGGGCTGATGGGTGAAGGGCAGCAGCTCCTCTTGGCTGTGTTTTCTCAGGGAATGGAGGCACAGCTGTAGGATGAAAGGTTTATGGTGATCACCTGCATGGAGAGCCACGCTTTGCTTGCCCAGAGGAGCCAGAGGTCAGGCTTGGACTCTGCCTTGACACAGCCACCAGCCAGCCAGCCCCATCTCCTGTGCATCCAGTCCCTTCCAGAGCCCACCTGTGGGGTGTTTTCCCCAGGATGAAGGAGGATTTGAGAATCTGACTCTATGTTCTTAGAAGGCTGATTTATATTATATTATATTATATTATATTATATTATATTATATTATATTATATTATATTATATTATATTATATTATATTATATTATATTATATTATATTATATAAAAGAATGCTGTACTAAAAGTATACTAAAGAATAAAAAAAGGACACTTAGAGAAGGCTCAACAAGATACTAATGAAAAACTTGTGACTGACTCCTCAGAGTCCCGACACAGCTTGGCACTGATTGGCCATTAAGTAAAAACTATTCTCATAAAACCAATCAAACATTCACCTGTTGGATAAACAATCTCCAACCACATTCCAAAGCAGCAAAACACAGGAGAAGCAAATCAGATAATTATTGTTTTCATTTTTTCTCTGAGGCGTCTCAGCTTCCCAGAAGAAATCCTGGCAAAGGGATTTTTCAGAGAATATGACAGTGACACACCTGGTGGTCTGTCCATGTCCATTTCCATTCTTAGGGTAATGGATGCTGATAGCCAGCCCTCCAGATTTAAAATTAATGTCATTTTACTTAAAGGGAAAAGAGACTTGCTTTGTGGCCAAAGGGCTGCCCAAAGTCATCTCTCCCTAATTTACCTTGTGGTCTTGGGAAAGCCAAGTAGCTGGTACCTGTTTGCTGAGCTAGGGCATTTGGAAGTTTGGAATGTCTTCCTTTTTCCTTTTTACAGAATTGTGGTAAGCCTTCACTTTCTAACAACTCTGGCATATCCTAATTGTTTACAAACTTACTTTTAAGCCTGACTGGTGCTAAGTTCTAGACCTAACGAAGTTTTGTGTCTCAGGATTTGCTTCTGAGCACTTTATGCTGTGAGGATGAGTCCATTTCCACTGCCCTCCTGTCAGGCCTGGGGGAGATCTCCTGGCAAGGGCATTTCTCCCTCTCTGTGCCCAGCAGAGAGGGATGCCTTGGAGGGGCTGCCTAGAAGAGAGGCTAGACAAGATTAAGAGAATAAAGTGGGTATTTATTAAAGGCTTTCAAACAGCATAGTCAAAAGCCTCTGAAGCTGCACCCAAGATGGATAATGGTCACAAGGTTTTCAGACAATTATAAGTTTGCTCCAATAACATATCAGGGGTTAATCCTCCAAATAAACTTTCAGGTAATGAAGTCATATTTGCCCAGTTCCCCCCATCCCCCAAATCACTTTTGTTTATACTTCTCAGAGCCTGAGACTATAGGGTTTCTTTGGATCACAGGCTGAGAGGGATTGTTCTCTTTGACCACAGTGTGAAGAGAGTTAACCACACTCTGTACGGAGTTTGGAGTTATGCACTAATGCAGTAGAGGATTTCAAAACTATAAAGCTAAAATCCTCAGGCATCAAGAGGAGCAGAGGGGGCAGAGGCACAGCTTGGATTTTGCTCTTCAGGGACAAAAGGAAGATCTCTCACTAAGCTGGGGGCTGGCTCAGGTATCTCCCTCTTGTGATGCCTTGTGAGGCCTTGGAGCTAGAGCAGGGGCTGGAGAGAGCTAAAGAATCAAGCAGGGATTGATTCAAAGCATCTCCTCCATGGATCCACCTTGGGCAGCACCAGAGCCCAGCCAGGCCTGCACCCAAGATGAACCAAAATGGCCCCAAAATGCACCAGCGCTCCCGGGCTCTCTCCCTTGGATCAGTTCTGCTCCATTTGCATCTTGCAGTTCATTGTCCCATTCCAGCTTTAGCCCCTGCAGTCCCACCCTGCTTGTTTTTCTCTCTGCAGCCCACGGGGTTTGTGCTCTGGGGCTGAGATTGGGATCATTTGTCCTTGGTGCCCAGCTGGAGCAGGAATTGTTTTGTCTCCCTGCTCTGTGCACAGAGCTCACCATCCCTGAATGTGAGGCTCAGACCCACACACTAAAGCAGCACAGAATGTGGAGGAAGGAACCTATAGGACTGTCAGGCCAGTGAACCTCTGCCAGCTCTGGGCAGGAGCATGCCTGCATGCTGTTTTCTATAAAATACCACATCACTTTCTGATCTGGTCTTAAAAGGCCAGAAAAAGCTCTTGAGAGCAGCCATGGGAAATGAAGAACAAGGCTCTAGGAGCTGTCTTAAAAAGGGATAGTGGTGGCCAGGGAGCAGCACAGGCTCCCAGCACAGTGTTCCAGGCCCTGAACTATTCACATCCAACTGTAACTCAAGCTGGGTCCTGATCTTAAGAGAGGTGAAGTCTGAGTGATCAACACTTGTATAAACACCAGTCCCCAGACTCAGACAAACCTGAAATACTCCCCCCCAATAAGCATCACTTGAAGGACACATAGAAAGTCACTACTGAAAGGTGCTAACTTTCCTGATAATGAATTCGTTTTCTGACTCCTTGAAGGCTTTGTCAGCCCAGTCAGGAGATGGTTTACAGCACAGCTCTGGCATTGCTGCTTGCTTATTGATGGCATGAAGTCCATAATTTTACTTAGGGTTCAGGTTATCACCAGATGTTGAGATTGTATTGGGGGATGGGGAGAAATCTTGCAAAGTCCTCACCTGATCTATTCAACTGTTCCTGCAGCAGCTGATGTGAAGGGGATTGACAAATTCCTGATCTCAAGCCAGCTGTCAGGAGAACACGGGGTAATAGCTGTCCTTGTCAAACGTGCCAATGAATTCAGCAGCCTGTCAATGCAGGGGGGATTGATGGACTCCCCATTCTGGCTGAGTAATGAAAGCCTAAAGCCTTGCTAAGCCCATTCCAGCTCCTAAGAGATCCTGCAATCTCACCTGAGCTGTGCTGAGGGGCACTTAAAGACACCCAACACACAGAACAACAGCTTGCTGCAAAAGCAGGTAGAGAGGTTCCATGTGAATCTTCCTTTTAAGGGTGGAAAAGGATGTGAAAAGAAAGGCTGTGGAACAATGCCATCATATTTTGGAGTGACAGTTTTGTTCAAATGCTGCTTGAAGTCAAATAGAAAATGCAATTAGAGGAATTATTTCTCTGTGAGAAGCAGAATGTGTTCTGGAGCCTTCCTGTGTTAATGAGAGAGCTGCTTTTAGAAGAAAATGTGGCCATTGTCTTAAAAAGTTGTGGAAAGGCAGTGTCAGCTCAGCAGGCTCATTAGCATAATCCTTTGTCTGACTCAGAAATATTTGTTAAGAACTTATAAAACAACAACAAGAATTGCTGTTGGGGTTCACTGACTGACTACTGTGCTGGCTCATCTACTTGCAATGGAGATTTTAGTTTAGTAAATAAAGGCTTGAGGTCTTCTGGCTTTAGAGGACAGGTTTTATATTAGGCACTCATTTTACCCAAAGGAAAAAAAACCAAAACCAAAATCAAAACAAAACAACTTTCTTTTTTATCACCACAGCACAGGGATAAGGCCGAGCAGAAAATAATAATAATAGCATAAAAAAGAATGAAATGTGTCTCACCCTCTGCTGGGCTGTCACAGCTGGGGGTGCTGCAAATGCACCAAGGCTCTTGGCTTTGAGAAATACCTGCTTGCTGAAGGAGCAGGGCCAGGGCCAAGCCTGCTTCTCTGGGCTAGCACAAATCATCAGCAGGAGCCCCAGGGAGGGAACAAAACCCACCTGGGATTTTCATGGATGCTCTGAGAGTCTGAAATTAAAAAAAAAAAAACAAACTGATCTTCTAGGATAATTTAGGACAGCTTTTTATGGGGAGGGACTGTGGGTTCTTTATGCAGTTCAGGAGGTGATTGAGGGACATTACAAGCACTGGCAATGATGAGAAAAGCAGATGAAAAAGGACCAGCAATGCTGGTAGCTCTGCTTTCCTGCTTCCTAGGATTTATGTACTTAGGGATGAATTTAATACTTGGTGATCAAAAGAGTTCAAATAGTGGTTGTATTAATGATTTCAGCATAACCTCTAAATCCCAGGATGGCAGTAGGAATCTTCAGCTTGGTCTTAATCTCCTGACATTTTTTATTAAGAGCAAAATTAAGTGCTGTTGCCTGATGATAAAGCCTCTTACAGAAGTGTGAACTGAGGCACTGCCACCACACTGTGCCCTGGTCTCAAGCTCTGAGCACACCAGCCAGTCCCTTCCCAACAAAATGAGTTATTGGAGGACAAGATCCTCTTTGGTTTTGATTTTTGTTTGGTTTTTGTTGTTGTTGTTTTTGGGGATTTTTTGGGGGATTTTTTTGCTGGTATTTGGTTAGTTCTTACCTGGTCTTTACAGGTTCTGGCTCTGACTCTGCAGAGTGATACACATTATTGCCTACATTTGTCACAGTGCATTGCTGTGTTATATACTGAGCCTCTGCCAACTGCTTTGGTCCTAAATTACCACTTTTTCTTCCTGTTTTCTCACTAAATGTTTGGTACCCATTAAAGACACCTGCAGGGCTCCCAGCTCATACACGTGTTATGCATCTTGCAGCAAAACCTGCCTTGTTTTGGAGCTCAGCTCACCTGTGATCTGTGCTTTGTGGCCAAAGAAATATTAATGTGCCTCCAAGTAACATGGGAATCATCTCACCATCACTCTTCTCCCCTGCCTCCCACACTTTCCCTGAAGTCTATTGATCTTTGATGTGCTGCCTTTCTGGAGCCAATTTGAAGACAAATTGGGATGGAAAGAAGTGATATTTGAAGCTGCTCTCAAACCTCAGGACAGTTTATTCTGCCTTTGCTACGTGAGTCACAAAGACTCCTCAGTTTCTCAGTTAGGGGTAAGTGTTATCTGCTAATTGAAGGCAATGACATCCCCAAAGATGAAAACTGCCAGCTCTAGTCTTGATTTTGAAGCTATAAAATGTGGCAAGGTCTGATCCCAAGGGCCTTGAATGCAGGACAGGGATTTTGGGGTTGACATGCTATTATTGTACCGCCCCCATTGCAGGGGGGACAGAATTCTGTACAATCCTCCTGTGGCAGAACTGGATGGTGATAAAAGAGATAAAATAGTTTCTGCAGAGTTTCTTCTTCTCTCTTACATGAGGGAGCCCAGATCTCACCATATCAATTGTGATGTAGCCTGAGAAATGCTGGGGACAGGGGTCTGATAAGCTCCTCCACAGTGCAGGACTTGTCTTTGTCCTGCTCCTCCAGTCCCTCAAAAAACACTCCAAGATCTTTGGATCAAAAATTAAATGCTTATTGTAATGTTATTCTAATTATTAATTAATCAAGAATTAATTATAATAAGTATAATGACATAATATTAGATATAAATATTTGCTAATAATATAATTAATTATATTAATAATTATAATTATCAATACAATTATAAATATATATTATATATAATATATAATATATTCTATATAATATATATAATAATATATAATGAATATAATCTTATAATAATATAATATAATGATATATAAAATATAATATATAATAATGTTATATATATTAATATATGATATTATATATAATATCATATATAATATTATATAATAAATTAATATAATAATATATAATAAATATATTATTTATTTATTATTATAATATATTATAAATTATATCTTATTATTAATGTTATTTTAATGTTCCCACACAGGATGTGAGGAAGGCAAGGTGTTATACTGACAGCTCCTACTTATTAAAATGCATCTAGGATACTTCCAGAGGAAAAAAAAAATGGAAGGAGAGCACAGTGGCAGCTTCTCCATGCTCCCCCAACTCCCTGACCCCAGGTTAGCTGAGTCCCTGTTTGTGTAAGATACATGGCACTAATATCTGAATCTTGTGGCCTTCAGTGAATGCAAGGTTTAAGATGTGAAGGGGGAGACATCCATAAATTCTCTGTGATGAATGGCTGGCAGTTTCATTTGAGTACTTCCTGCCACAGATATTTAACATTTTCCCCAAGGTGTCAAGGTTTAACCCCAGCTGGCAGCTAAGCCCCACACAGCCCCTCACTTATTGTCCTCTGGAGGGATGGGGGAGAGAATGGCAAGGGTGGAAGTGAGGAGAACCCTGGTAAAGGATTTTGCAGGTAAAGACAGAGGTAAAGACAGTTTAATAGAGAAAGCAAAAGCCCCATGTGCAAGAAAAGCAAAGCAAAGCAAGGAATTCTCTCCCCAGCTCTCCTGGGCAGGCAGGAGCTCAGCCATCCCCAGGGCCCAGCTCCCATAATGGCACCTTGGGGAGACAAATGCTGGCACTGAATGTGTCCTCTGCTCCTTCTTGCCCAGCTTTACGTGCTGAGCATGAGGCCATGTGGCCCGGCATGTCCCCTGGGTGAGCTGGGCTCAGCTGGCCTGGCTCTGTCCCCTCCCTGTCCCTTGTGGCCCCCAAGGCCCTGGCTGGGCCGAGAGGAGGAAAGGCCTTGGTTCCATGGGAGCCCAGCCCAGCACCAGTTCAGCTTTTCTCTATTATTAGCTAAGCTTTTTTAAACGAGTTTTTAAACTTTTCTGTGTTATTACAGCAGCCTGTCAGGACCCAGGACATTCCTCTGGCTACCCTGGAGGACTTGAGACCCTGGCAGGGGCTCAGAGATCTTGGTATGGAGTCAAAACCACCTGTGCCTTTGATTTTAGCCCATGGAAACAATTCCCAACCTTGTGTGAAGATTTACAAGCCACAAGGGTTTGAGTAGAATGATAGTGAATTTGTCACAGGGTGAAAAAGTAGAATTTTGGGGATTTAGAATGGGGGTTCAAGAGGCAAGATGGAGGAATCTGGGCATGTCCTGTCTTTCTCCCTCTCCTTCTTGTCCTCCCCCTTCTGCTGTGATGGTGGCACTTTTGGATTGGTTTAGAGGAGAGACAGACTGTCTAACATAGGTGATAGGTATTGGGAAATTATTATAAATAATGTACATGTAGTTCTTTGTATGAAAAGCTAACACCACCCAAAGGGCAGGGACTGTGCCACAACCCAACCTGCTGGACAGACCTCAGCAGGTCAAAGAAAGAATGGAACAGATAAGAGAAAATAAACAACCTTGAAAAGCAGAGCTGAAGAATCTCAACTCTTCTTTGGTCACAGGGCTGGGAAAAAAAGAATTTCTAACACCTCAGGAGCCATTTCAGCAACACAAAACCCGAGAGCAGCAGGCATGAGGCAGAGGGAGAGTTAACCCCAGCACAAAGGGGCCAGTGGCAGAGACCAGCAGGAGGAGCAGGAGATGGTGGTGGTGGTGGTGGTTTCAGCTGCACACTCACACCCCCTGGGCATGGACACCACCAGAGGATATCAAAGCTCAATCCAAGCCAGTGGCCCCTGTGGCTTCCCCACACAATGGGAAGGGTGCCCTGCAGGGAGATCAGCTTTGTGGACAGCAGCACAAACATGCAGAACCCCCTCATCTGCAGAACCCCCTCATCTCCAGGGTTATTGCCCTGGATAATAGGCTTGGGGAGAGCCAACAATCAGTAGGCATGCAGGATTGTCACAAGCCACCACTAAAAGGTGGGAGCAGCAAGCTGGAAGCTGTGCTGGTTTGTTTTGAAAAGGCCAGGGGAAGCTGGGCACCCTCTCCCTGCAGGTTTAAGGCTGCACTCTGAACCTGCTGGGGGGGAAAGGCTAACAGGATCTGAAAGGATCTGAAACAGGATCTGCTTTCCTTACCTCCAAGGACTGGAGCAAGGCTTCTTTGTGCCCTGAAGCCCACTTGAAAAGAGTAGGGCCTGTTATCCCCACTCTGAATCAAGTTGAGTTTCCCAATGTTCAGCCAGCAATCAGAAAGGGAAAACTCATGAAATCTGTTTGTGAAGCCTTTATCTGTGTCCTCTGCAGCATTTCTGACCGAAACCACATTCAGTTATCTGAGGCAGAACTCAGAAGGAGCATCTCATATTCTCCTTTTGGTGAAACAATTGGATCCACAAAGCTCAGTGCAAGGCTCATCCTTGTAAATGGGGAGGAACAGAGAGATGTCAAAAGAAAAAGCATTTTACTTTGTAAATGGCCTTGTCCTTATTTATTTTTCAGGGTGTTTTTCAAGTTAAGTTTTTTTCCCACGGTTCTGTGATCAAAATATGAGGGAAAAAATAATCTGCTCACCACAAACTTTTTTTTTTTTCATTTAGAAATATTTCAGTGTGAGCACATTGATTAACACAATAACTACAAAGTGACAGGGTGATTTTAAATCATGAGACATGAAAGCAGTTCTGACAAAAATTTGTGCCAATTGTTTTAACTCTACTGGGCTCTCTGTTGTTTCCACAGAAGTGGAACAGAAGCTCAGGGTGCAAGGGGCTGATTTAGGGATGGGATGGTGTTTGGGATGGAATTCATTTCCTCCATGGGAGCAGGTATGGGATTGTGTTTTGGAAACAAAGTTGGTCATGCAGGGATGCTTTCCTTGCTGCTCAGCAGAGTGTCAAGGCCCTTTTTGGGGAGTTGGGAGGGGACACAGACAGGACAGCTGACCCCAGGGATGTTCCAGACCATCCTGCTCCCATGGAGAGCTCGGGGAAGAAAGAGGGAAGGGGGTGATGGTGTTTTTCTTCCCAGGTAACCCTCCCTGTGATGGAGCCCTGCTCTCCTGGGGATGCTGAGCACCTGCCTGCCCTGGCAGTGGGGAATGAAGCCCTTGCTTTGCTTTGCTTTGCTTGCACCTACGCCTTTTGCTTTCCCTGTCCAGGATTTTCTCAGCTCCACCCTTCCCATTCCCATCTGGAGGGAGGGAGTGTTTGTGTCCTGGTTTAGGGCAAATTTGGGAGAAAACATCTAAAGGGGTTTAGAATTTGCTCTAGAAAGCAAAGATTTCCTTGGAGAAAAGGGGGAAAAAACCTGTTTATTTAACAGGCAAAGCATTCACCAGCACAAAAAGTGAATACTATTAAAGAGCACTAAAAAGTCACCCCAGGACACTGCTGGGCTCAGCTGCTGGCTGGAGTTAAACCATGACAGGACAGGTCCAGGCAGTAGAGTTACCCAAGTCTAAATGTTATGAATATCAAAGATCAATCTAGAGGGTTAAATTTCTGTTCTTACCTTTGCACACAAATCCAGGACCTTTCCCCTTGAACGCCCAACATTGCATTTCTCTCCTCTGAAGAAAACGTGAGTGGAGACACAAAACGCAGCAAACTGAACCCAGCAGCGTATTTTGACTGGAGAAACCACAAACAGAGAGGGAACAGAAGGTGCTCTGAAGGCTGGATCACTCTCTGGCTGTCTCTGAAGGCAGAGTTGGGGCAGCCCAGCTGCCCTGAGTGAGGGATGTGCTGCACCAGCATCCCCATGGCACAGCAGATGCCACCCTCAGCCTGGCTGGGGAGCAGTGAAAGCCAAGGGAGGAGCTGAACAGCAGATTTAGAAGAAGAGTTTTGAGGCTGATTTCCCCCAGCCCAGCTGTCTCTGGAACTCCTTGTCTGCTCCAAGCCCTCCCAGGGCTCCTGGGCATTCGGTGTCCCAGCAGGGTGACACAAGCTCCCTCCTTAGGTGGCTCCACTCCCTCTGGCAGTCACCACCAAGACACCCTGGCTTCCTCAGCCATGCCCTATTGATTTCTGCAGCCTCTCCTTCCCTCAGAAATTGATCCAATGAAGAGCAATCTGAGCATTTAATGGGGCTCCTTCAATATGATGAAGTTTGATTGCTTGAAGTTGAAGTTCATGATAATTTTTTATGCTGACAGCAGCCTCACAGACAATAAAGCCTGGCCCTTTCCTGAAGGCCTCTCTTCATCAGGGAATTATTTTAATCCTGCTGTGCTTACCTGATACACTTCTCATTATTTAATATATTTACTATATATATTACTAAATATATTAATTATCAAGTATACTTACTTCTCATTATTAAGTATGATAACAATCAAAGAACAAAATGTATTCTATTTCCACCAAAAGTGGTACCAAAACTCTTGTTTTGGTTCTGTTCTCACTTACCAAATAAAACCCAGTAGCACCACACCTGCAGTTTGGAGGTTAACAGCAGAAGCTTTAGCTCTTCTGGGTGGAGGATCAGGGCTCTCCCTGCTCATTTGCACTTGCACAGGACTTATTAAATCCATTTGTGATGAAAAGTGCAGCATTTTTGTCATGTCTAAGAGGTCTGCCTGTAATCACCACTGTGACTTAATAAACAGATTTATCTGTGAGCAAGTGTTTTCATGAGTGACAGAGAGGCTGAAAAATAAATCTCTTGCAACTTCTCGAGTTCTATCATTAAAAACCCTCGTGGCTGGGTACAATGAAACCATCCTCAAAACGTGGCTCTGTGTGTGTGTGTGTGTGTGTTTGTGGGTATCCCACAGAACCTGAGGATGTTTGTCAATGCACACAGCACCAGCAGGTTTGCATTTGTGCTCTGTGCACACACACACACACACAAAAGTGAAAACAAGATGTGGTGCATTTATACCCACATATAGAAATACACAGGTGTAAAGGAGCCCTCCACTATAAATGGAGCGGTGCAACTCCTCAGCCCACCAAAAAGTGAAAAGGCAAAAAAAGAGAAGGCAATTTTCTGATTTTCTGATTAGTTTTTTTTCCTTTAACTTTCCTCCCCCCCCCCCACCAAACAACAGCTACATCCATCCTCAGAGCTGTTAAAATAGAACACATTTTGGGACAGACCCACACAAGTGCTGCTTTTCTGTGGCAGGGAGAAAAGCAATGCCTGTGGCTTTCCCAGCAGCAATGTAGCACTCACCTGGGCTGGGCAGCTGTTGGAACCCAGGAAATCCCTCTGGCTGCCCTGGAGGACTCCAGCCCCTGCCCAGGGGGCTCAGAGACACTGGCACAGAGCCCAAGACCCCTGTGCATTTGATTTTAGCCCTTGGAAAAAACAATTACCAACCTTTAGATGAAGAATTACAAGCCACAAAAGTTTAAGCAGAATGATAGTGAATTTATCACAGGGTGAAAAGTAGATTTTTTGGTGTTTCTAGAATGGGGCTTCAGGGGGCAAGATGGAGGAATTTGGGCGTGTCCAGCCCTTTCTCCTTCTTCTTCTTGGCCTCCATCTTCTGCTGGGATGTTGGCACTTTTGGATTGGTTGAAGGTAGAAGCTCACTGTCTAACATGGGTGATAGGTATTGGGAAGTTATGGTAAATATTTTACATGTAGTTTTTAGTATAAAAAGGTAACACCACCCCAAGGACAGGCAGTGCCTCTGTCTGTCCTGCTGAATGAACCTCAGCTGGACAGGAGAAAGGATTTTATAGATAAGAAACAATAAACAAACTTGAGACTGAGAAATGAAGAGCTCTGACTCCTTCTTCAGCTGCTGGGCCAGGAAAAGAGACCTGAACACATCTTGGGGTCACTGTGAGCAGCTCAAGCCCCCAGAGGCAGCCCTCCTGGCGTGGAGAGGATGTGGACAGGGCTCTGACACAGCCTCCCTTTTTACCTCAACTTCCTGGCCACATTTCCCTTCTCTCTTTCCCCATTAGCTGAGGTACTTGAACGATATAAACTTCCTGATACACCTGATACCAAAAATTTCCTTCTGATATATAAACCTCCCTTTTGATTTTTAATTCTTATAGAATTTAGGGGTTTTTCTTCCCCGTTGTTTCTTTCATCTCTCAATGTCTAATTTCATTTATCAGCAAAACCTAAAGTTTATTTGCAAAAGCAAATACCTTTTTCTATTCATTAATCAGTAGAATCCTTCCCATTGTTTCTTTTATCCCCCAGTGCTGGTTTTATCTACCAGCAAACCCACAGCTTGTTTGGAAAGACAAATCTGCTATTCCTCTCACTCTCCTGCAGCAGTGACAGGGAAGGAGCAGCTGATCCAGGAGGGGAGGAAAGCACATTGGAGGAGTTCCCTTGGATGGATGGCCTTGTTTATTCCCTGCTTTGGCTCTCATTTGCTCTTTGTCACATCTCTGCCCATCCCTTTTGGACTGTGTGTCAAAGCACATCTCGTCTGCCTGGATTGCTCTGACACCCAGGGATGCCTTGGCTGCCTCCATCCATCCCCTTGAGGGGCCAGGCACAAGAGGGGCTGGAGCTGCCCCCAGGACATGCCAGGGTTTGCATTTTGGGGGACACTTGGCTGCTTGGAGCAGGGGAGGGGTTTTTTTGGCAGCATGGCTTGATGCCATGAAAGAAAAGGGCTTCAACTTGCTTCTCATTTGGAAAAAAATAATAAAGCAGGGAGGCAGGGAGGGAGCTGCTCTGTTTCCATAAGGGAGGGAGTCTGTGTCAGCCCCTCTGCTGAGCAGTTCCTGCCATTCCCTGCCCTGCTCCAAGCTTCTCAGTGACACTGAACTCCAGGTGACCCTCACACACAGTAATTGCTTTAGCATGGGCCTGACAACAACAGCAACAACTGCCCTAAAAACAAGCAAAGCTTAAAATAAATTCCAGCTCTGGAGAGCTGCTTGTGTGAGGAATCCAGTACATCACCTGTGTTTTCCTTGAAGAGCACCACAGTTCTTGGCAGCTGGAAAAAATGAGAGTTTTCAAGGGATTTCCAGTGCCTAACCTGGTAGGGAATTCAGCCAGAAAAGACAGGAGGTGGCCTTGAAGGGAACCTCATGGGACAGCTCCAGGCCAGCATCCCTGCTCACTTACCTCACTGAAAGGTGGGATTTAGAGAAAACCCAATTTCATTGCAGCGCCTGGGATAAATGCCTTTCCTTGCTTTGTAGCTGTAACAAAATGAATTTCAAATGGGTTCATCATACCTGGCAATAAATAGGCCCTAAAAGCTGTTCATCAGATATGCATTTAGTCCTTGGGAGAATGAAACAATTCCCTGCCCCTCTGCAGGGCAAGGGAAAATTCCAGCTGCAGGAATTGTGTGTTCTGGAAGAGGTGCCCACAGGACACACACAAAGCAAGGCAGGTCTGCAGTTCCAGAGCACTTCTGGAGCATTTCCTGCTAGAACAAACCACCTGCAAAGTAACCATCATGGCAAATTAGCCCTGGTCCTGCAGAAGCTTAAAGAGGTGGATGTACCTTGCTGCTACAATGAATCTGGAATGCAAATTTTCAGTAAATTCAATAGAAAGTAACCCTTCCATTTTCAAGAAGAAAGTGTTTGACTTGGAGAGAATGCAGTTCCCATTTTCCAACCCACACAGCAGTGGCACACACACAGGATGGATTTTGATGAGTAATGAAGAAGAGAAATCATTTTTTTTTTCCCTGGCTCTTTTTTAAAGACATTTTCCTCAGTTTTCCAGGCTGACTTTCTGCAGGCAGCTGTCTCACAGTACGAACTAGTGAAAGTTAGAAAGTACCTGCCCACATGGCACAGCCTCCCCTGCTTCATCTTTTGGAGGATGGGACATTAGGAAAAGGCTTTCAGGACATTGGAGATGAACCCCAAACATGGAATTGTACACAGAAATGAATTTGTAGAAAATTCTTAAAGCTTAATCTGGGAAGTAACCCAGGCTCCTGTGTTTTATCCTCTTAGGAAGACTTCAAGTATTTCAAAAAAAGAATTCACATCAAGTTTCAATCCCCTATAGCAAACATATAGAAAATAAGTGTTCCAAACTTTAAATACCAGTGGGTTCCAGGATGTGTTGTGTGAGGCAAGAGGAGACATAATTTCCCTGCATATAGCTGTCTGGAAACTGGTTTCTTTTTCTTTTCCCTCCCCCTCACCAATAAAAGCCAGAGTCAGATCCCAAATGTAAACTGAAATACTCACCTGACAGCAAATATTCAGATATTGCAGGCCATTTTAAAGCAGCACTTTCTCCTGTGACAAATGAAAGGTCTGAATTCTGAAAAACATATATATAGTCTACAACCTTTGCCTGTTGTCTGATTAAATACACTTCTGCTCTATCATCACTGCTGAGGTCAGTTTGGTCCAACAATTTTTGATGAGACACTGCAGTGGACTTCCTGTGGCTTTTTATTAAATGCCTGCATTTTAGAAAAAAAAAATTCTCTATATCAGCTTGCTAAATAACACAACTCATGGAATTACTTCTTTTAGTCAGCATTTGGATTTGCAGTCATTATGCCTGTAATAGTAAAATGAGATTTTAATGCTGATTAATGAAACTGCTAAATTGTCAAGACTGCTGGCCACAGTTATCAGTCTCTGGAGACTGTGCCCTAAACCAGTTGTCATCATGTGTGTAATATGGCTCCTTTTGTGGGGCCAGATGTGAAGCATATGGTGACCTATTACAGCAGGGATGAGCTGCAAGTCCACCAGGGCTGAATTGTATTGGACAAACTGTGAAAAAATAACACCCACTGATCACTGCAGGATCACAGCAACTTTCCAGAGGGTGAGGGGTGAGGAAGGGCTTGGGAAACTGCCTAGCTGAGGTGATCATTGCTGTAATTCTGATTTTCTTCCACGTTTGCTTGTGTCCTGGAGGAAAGCTGTGCATGCAAGCACGCTGTAGAACATATTGCTGCTGTTTGCACTCTTTATTCTCATACTGTTCTCTTTCCTGCCTGTCTCAGGGAGGGAAATCCAGTGGGGTGCTGGGTGCTAGCAGGGGGAACCTGTGCAGTTCCCCAGAGGAGGAAAGGTGCTGGGGGATAGGAAGGATGCTGGGCTAGCCAGAGCACCAAGCAGAATGCAGGAAAATGAAAATTAATGTCATGAAACTCTCTGCCCTCGTATGCAGAGAGAGTTCTGGTGTGTTGGGCACATTTCAGCTCCTTTGGCCACTGTCACCGGGGCAGGAAAGCAGAGAGTGGCTCCACTGAGCTCAGCAGGGCCATCCTGAGAGCACTTGTGCCCCTGGGAGGAAGAAAGAGAGCAAACTTCTCTGAACAGCCATATTTCCCTGTGCTCATTACCTTGATTGCAATCAAAAACTGTGCTCAGTGCTCAGTACACTGGCAGGTACAGCCCAGAGCAAAGCACAATGGGCTGCTCTTCAGTTTTGCTACTGCCACTTTGTGTCACTCCTGAAATGGTTCTCATTTTGTGAACAGTTTAACCTCTTTACTCACATGCATGAGGACAGGGTTGAAGATCAGAGGGGCTTCATTTGCCCTGAGGAGCTTCTGCCTTTTCTCAAAGGGAAGAGCAGCAGCTGAGCTGGATGGCAGGTCAGGCACTCTGTCCCAGCACCCTGCCAGCCCACGTGGGGAGGGACAAACAGCCACAGAACACACACAAACTGCTTTCTAGAGGCCAGGCAAGTGCACACAGCTATTTCAGTGACTAAACACACGAGTCAACGTGCAGGATGATGCAGATGGTTCATAGGCACATGCACTGTGCTTCACAGTCATTGCTAAAATCAGTGCTGTGGTTGCTGAGGGTCACACCTCAGGCAAGATGCTCCTGTTTGAAATATGCTTGGAGGAGGGAGTAAACCTTGTGGAAACCCCTTGAAATCTGTCATTTTTTCCCAGCTGCCAAAATATCTATTAGACACCCTTCCAGGATTTCTCCCATTGCCCTATTCTTGGGCTTGAGGACTGCTCTGTCCAACAAAAGTGGACAACAACTTTATTATCTTCCTACAACAACTTCTTCCAACAACTTTTATATCTTCCTACAACCTGCCAGGTCTCACTGCTTTGTGTGTGGCTTCACAGCACCCAGCCCTGCACCCTTGACACACACGAGCAGCAGCACCAACTTCACCCAATCAGATCCTCAGAAATGCTGAAACTCCACCCTACCATACTGTAACCATGCAGGGATTATTATTATTATTATTATTATTATTATTATTATTATTATTATTATTATTATTATTATTATTATTATTGTTGTTGTTGTTGTTGTTGTTGTTGTTATTATTATATGTATTAGATATTAATATATAACATATACTATATCATAAGTCTAACAGAAAATATAATAAATATCGTAATACATAAAATTATATAATTATAATATATAATGTGCAATTATATAATATTTAGAAGATATTATATATTCTATATTATATATAATAGAAAAGCTATACATTATATATATAATATATAAAATATTTAATATATAATGATACATAATTATAATATATAATATAAATTAATATATAATGATATGTACTATCTATAATGTCTATTATATAGTAAATATATTATATATAAACACATATAATATATATAGCATATATAACATATAATATACATATAATATATATATTTATTATTTATATATATATATATATATAAAATTATATCAGATAATGAGCATCAGATTTACTACAGCAGAAGCTCTCTTCAAATTGTCTGGCAACAGAAACTGAGGTATTTTTATTATAAGGCCAAGCTTTCTGTGACAAGTAGTGCCACCACAGCTTAACTGTCATTTCTACAAATACCCAGGACTGTAAATGATACTGGTGGAAGCCAGAGCTACAGCTGGGGCTGTCTGCATATGGTTACTGCACTGGGGCTGGATAATTTGTTCCTTGGAAAAGCCTGTTTTCACAAAGCAGCCTCTCATGTGCCACAGTGTGGGGAAAGCACATCACAGGCAGAAGGTAATGACTGCTGACACCAGAGCAGCTCTCCTCTTGTTCCAAATAAAAGCCAGCAAACTCGAAATCATCAGCGCAGCCACGCCGTGTACCTGCCCCCATTGTTCAGCCTTGGCTTTAAGCTGGGAACAAAATCTATCAAAATGCAGCTTCAGGGGGAAAAAAATGCACTGTGTGACACGTACAAGTGCAACTGGCTGCTCTGAACAAAAGTAAACTGGGATTAAGATTTCAACAAAGAGCACTTCCTACTAAGGAATGGTGCCTTGGGAATTACTCCATGCACACATACACACAAAAAACCCTCCAAAACTCCCCTCTCCAAACAAAAGAAAAATCTGGGGTGGGTTGGTCCTGGATTTGTTCCTGCCCTGGCATTTTGGCACACACAGCCCCTAAAGGAGGAAGATTCCAGCAAACAAGCCATAAAGAACTGTTTGTCCAACATTTGCCAAAACTACCAGTTTGTGTCTCAAATGCCTTTTCTGTTACCTATTGGTTATCTTTGGCTCAAATGATTTCACTTTCAAAAAGTGAAATCTTTTGTGGGCTTTCAAATTATTTCGTTTTTCCAAATGAGGACGAGAAAGCTGATTCATTCTCATTGTGTGATCTTTCTAAATAAAAAGTTGTGAGGAACTAAACAGCAGCAAAAATCAGAAAATAAGGATTCCATCCTCAGTTTGGCTACAGGCCACTGGTGTAACTGTGGCTAATCAACTTGATTTTCCTCCCACAGCTGCTCTAACAGTAAAAATAGCACAGTTATTGGCTTTTTGCTTTTCTCTGATTCTTGTTTGACTCAGGCTTCACAGTGAAGGGACCCTCTGACCATGTTTGACAAGGAACACCAAGTCAGGGAAGTCTTTGTGCTCCTGGAGTGCAGCTGAGAGCTCCAGCTTTTATTCACACAGCTGACAGTTTGCTGCAGGGCATTATACTAAGGAAAGTAAATTTTATTATCTGACTATCCACAGTGCTAAAGTCTGACTGGTACCTACAGCACCTCCAAAAAAATCTTAGAACAACAGGTAAGAATTTTTTTTATAAGACATGCCAAAAAAACCCAGGATTTTTAAAACATATTCCCAGATACAACATGTGATGGGGAATTCAAGAGTAACATGTTACTGGCAATGTAAACATGTCTGAAAATCTGGCCTCAATTTGGTAACAGAAATGCAAATCACTAATAACAACAAACCACCTGAAATTCATTTTAAACTGATACAGCTCTTGGGTTTCAAAGTTCTGTACTGAATGCAGTTGATTATGAATAAGTCTATGTATTTTGGAGTTTCAAGTCTGCAGAAAATTCAATAGCACTTTGTGCAAGAAGTCGTTTTGTTGATTAGGAGACCTTAATCAATACAATTTAGCTCCTCTTAGGAACTGCCCCTCTCCCAGCCAGAGCTGGGCTTCAGCCTTGTGGTGTCAATATGATGCTCAAACCGAGCCTTCAAAATTCTCCAGATACCTCCTAACACAAATCCAATAACAGGGTGGTGTTACAGACAGAGCTGCAGTTTCTACCTCACAATAATGCAGATTTTCTACCTGCTTCAGACCTCTCAAAGAATCTATGGTAGTGCTCATAAAAAAGTTCACATTCTTCCTGCAATAGCAGTAAGTCACCAGAAAAGAAAATATTTTGCTGTGGTCCTTGCACAAGAGTGAATGTTGAAAATGCTTGAGCACAGCATGCAAAAGCCCTCATATTTGTGGTGCTGTTCCTTTAGCAACTGAGGGCCCAACAGACTGACACTTCTGAGCCACTTCAACTGTCATGGTAATAAAAAAATACATCTTAATGCAATTCCTTTTATTTTACACTTTGAAGTCCTTGCTTTCTAGCCCAATTTTTTGAATATGTTGCCATTTCTCTGAACTCCTTGGACTTTGTGCAGTCTCGGCTCCTGAGTCCATAAATCTGACAAGCTGCCACCTCCCTAAAGAAGCAGTACCCACTGTTTGGGGAAGAGATGAAGCTGGGCTGTTCACTCAGTCATCCTAAACTCAGGGTTTTGTCACACCCCCCTTTGTGAATGTAAACCTTCACAAAATAAGGGACTGAGCTGTGTGTGGTAAGAATTACAGGGAAATGCTGCCCAGAGGAAATGAAGGGCTCCTCTGATTCTGTTCTATAATCAATCAAGAAAGCAAATTGAGCCTGAGGAAAACAAGAGGGAAAACAAAATGAGATGCATCCACATAGCCACATCCTAATGGAATCACTGCAGCACTGCTGGCTCCTGCAGAGGGGCAGGCAGGAAAGGGATAACTGCATGGGGAAGAAACAAATCAATATGGATCACTGCAAACTGATTTAGAGCACTGAGCTCACTCAGACTTCTCTTGCATTTTCCCTTGATGAGGCTGGCAGGAAGTGGGGGTGAAAATGTTCAAACCTGTCTTTAGCCTTCCATGCTGCACTCCTGAGCTGGACTCCCTTTGCCTGCATTTCTGCAGAGCTCTGGCAGCTGGAACCTGCCCCCAGGGGTGTCCTCTGGCAGCTGACAGCCCTGGCCAAGCCTGATCAGAACACAATTTCATTTGGGTAGCTCAGGTAAATTAGCTGGTGATAGTGCTCAACAGCCTGGCCACAGCAAATGAGGAACCTGCAAGGCAGTTAGGATTGGTATGAAGGAAAGGAAATACAGCTGCTTTTACAATGCATTTCTCTTTCCATTAGGAAGCTGTGATGTTAGGCAGAGAAAATTCAGAATCCCTCCCTGCCTCTAACTGCTAGAGAATATTAAGTTGAAAAAAAAGACATGGGGAGGGCAAGGGAGAGAGGGGGTGAAAAGAAAATTCCAGAAACGTAATTCAAACACCTGTAGTCAAAAAGCAAGCTCTCAAGAAAGGCCCTGGGGTCAATGTAACAGAATGGAAGGACTACAGAGTTTGGACTTTAAGTCATTCCCTGTGACCTAAATTCCAGATAGTTTCCAAGAGTTTCCTTAATGAAATTTGTCTAAGGAGAAAATATCGGTGTCAGTGAGGGGAAAAACTCTGATCCACAGAAAATGGAAAAGAGAAAGGCAGCCTCAACTAGGAGCCAGTCATCAATCTATTGCTGAGACAGAGTCTTGGCAAAACCCATCCTCCTGGTAGAACTTGCCTGGAGTAGAGCAGATTGATTTGACAGTCTCTTAGCCTAATAAATGCTTGACCCCAAGGTCTGCTGAATTCACTAAATCCACTATGCAGGGAGAATTGGGAAGCAGTCACCTCTGGGGAGCATCCTGCTCCTCAGCCCTCCCCTGCTGAAGGCCTTGACTGCTCTCAGCCTCGTGGAGATGAGGAGATGGGAGCTGCTCTCCCAGGAAGAAAGGTTAATCGACTGCACTGCTGTTAATCAATCACCTGGGAGGCTTCAGCAATTACAATAGGTAGGGCTCTCCTCCCACCAAGAGATTCCTGCATCTTAACCAAGCACCATCTCCTCCAGCTGGAAGGATGAGTAATAGGCAGGAGCAGAGTCCAGAGGGATGGCAGGTGTCTGATCCAGAGCCAGCTGAAGTCAATAGAAAGGCTCCTGGTGAGTTCACTGCGCTTGGGCCAGACCCCAAAGAAAGACTTATTACCCAAGGTTTGTTCTGCATACATGCATCAAGCTACTTTCAGCAGTGAAAGATCCTTGAAAAGAAGCAGATTGATCACACAATTTTGCCTCCCTGTGAAATCAAACTTCTACAAGCCAGGCTGTGTCCCAGGCACCCTGATTGTCAGATATGGCTGACATCCAGCAAAGGAGAATTACCTGCCTGTGACAGCACACACAGACACCTAGAGACATTTAGAAATCTCCAAGGAGCACAAGAAGATAAAAAAAAAGCCCAAGTGGTAATATTTTCCTGGCCTTTTTTGTCATTGCTGCTAGCCAAAATGAGAGCTTCCTCAGAAGAGGAAAACTAGATCAGTTCCTAAAAGGACAGAAGAAAATGGAGGGAGTAAAATTTAAAATACCCTGGCATGGAGGAGAAGGAGCTCAGTGCTGAACCACCAGCAAGATGAAGCTGACAGAGCCTGAGAGAAAAAAATATCAGGAGAAACCAGAGGGTTAGGAAGTACCCCTGAGGACTTACCTCTGTACATGAACAGCTGCATTTAGCACCAGCACCAACTGATGACACAGCAGTGACTGTCCTTGATGATTCTAAATGGCAGGAGGAAGCCTTAGCCTGCTGGGACAAATCCAGGCTCTTGCATCCCAGTGCAGAACCCCTTAGTAACACACCTGCTGCACCACACAGCCAAAAACCCACGTGGCAAAGAGCTGAAACCAAGACTCACACCTTTAGGACACCCATGGCTACAGGTACCAGCTTGGAGGTTATCCCAGAGGCTGCTCAAGATCTGTTCCCTCACAGCACTGCTTCTGGTCTGTCCTCACCTCCAGTCTTAGCCAAGGCACACTCCTGGATGAGCTTCCACTCCTTTTGCTGCCAGAAGTCTGCTCAAGTCCTGGAACAAAGCTGTTGGCTTGGGATTTTTGCTTTTGCAATAAGCCAGTGTCTGTGAAGAGGCAGAGCCATGACAGCCTGGTGCTGTGGGCCTCCTGCTGCAGCTAATGAAGAGGGGCCAGGCTCTCCAGAAGGCTGGAGAGCACAAGTGGTTATTCTCTGCTCACCTGAAAATTCATGGCACTGCAGAGCACCTGAGGCTGTGGGACTTCCTCCTTAGGCAGTGAGGACAAGCAGGAGATCAGTGACACAGAATAATCCAAGGTGTGCTACACACATGATTTCTATGTGCTCCAAGAACTGCTTTTCTTCCAAGGACAGCCATCTCAAAAGCTCTTTGCCAGCAGACAGCTGTGGCTGTCAAAACCAATTTCCTTGTGTTCTCACTGCTAGATGAAAAAAAAAAAGCCCAGACCCTGCATCTAGACCCAAAAGTAAGGACTAATATTTGGTGACCTTTCTTCCTTTGGCTCAGTTGATAAAATAAGCAACACTGCAAGCAAAGTGAGGCAGATATCATTAAGGAGTGAAGGTACCTGTCTATCTCCTAAGGAAACCTGACAAGGAATTCCACATACACAACAAGAACTAGATTTAAGAGATACAGCAGCTTCTTCCCCAAAAAAGACTTTGGTATGGCAGCCTTATAAATCTGAAGATTTTGGCCAAGATCTGTGACATGCATGTTGCATCAAAATACAGACAGTGGCCCTCTAAGTTGTACTCTGCTGTAAGAGCCTTGGATTTGTTTGTCTATTTTGTTTGTCCCATTTTTCTAATCTTTGTATCACAATAATGTCCAAAGTCACCAACCTGTTAAGATAAATGGAGATGCTCTGTCTCTCTCCAGGTGTTGCTGTTCCTGAGAATGCAGATTCATGCAAACTGTAAGTTATTTTCTCCTGTCTAAAAGCAGATTTTTGCAGCCATAGCTCCTGGTTTGGAAGAAGACTCTGTTATTATCTATACACCTGGATGCAGCATCACCAGCAGCTCCTGCAGGGTTTGTCACCCCCCTGGCATGCCCAGAACTCCCCTGCCCTGCCACTGCTGCATCCTGCTGCAGCCACAAAACTGACAGGAGATCCACAGAAAAACTGATGTATTTCACCTACTGACAATAATTTTTTAACCCAGAGTGGGTGAGCATGAGACACCTGCAGCTCAGTGCCAGTGACCAAGTGAGGCAGCAAAAAAGTTATTGCCTGATCAATTCTTCCTGGTGTCACCTGGAGGAGGGTCCCACAAGGCTTAAACTTGGTCACACAACACCTAAAGACAAAATCCCTTCTGCCTGAAAGGAATGAGAGATGGATGGCACAGAAACAGAAGGGAAACTCTGAGCGCTCCACTGAGCCAGCTGGCATCTGATGAATATAAATATAAACATATTCAATAGAAATGTGTTGAGAAATAGAAAACTTCTTACTTACCTTTATCATCACTCCCCAAAATTGTTCAAGGCACAAAAACAGCCACAGAATTCCCCTGAACCACGTATTTAAAAATCTTGCAATTTTATTTGCATATAAAGGCCGCTAGATGTAATATCACAATAAATTTAGAGAAAAAACTGCAAATCTCAAAAGGAATGAGAGATGGAGGGCACAGAAACAGAAGGGAAACTCTGAGTGCTCCCCTGACCCAGCTGGCATCTGATGAATGGGCTGCAGTATAAATGTACTGAGAAATAGAAAACTTGTTACTTACCTTTATCATCACTCCCCAAAATTGTTCATGCCACAAAAAAACCACAGAATTCCCCTGAACCACGTATTTAAAAATCTTGCAATTTTATTTGCATATAAAGGCCGCTAGATATAATATCACAATAAATTTAAAGAAACAACTGCTTTTCTAAATTCCATTAACAAGGTAACATAAAACAGAATGAAGCTCAATAGCATTTACAGTGGTGGAACAGAAATAACTATCTGCAACAATATTTTGTGCTAGTGAGATTGCATTTACACACAGTGCAAAATAAGAAAAAGGAAATAAAAAAGACAAGAAGGATATTTAAATATAAAGGACAACTAAGCCTTATTTTATTTAGGCTTGATTGTATCCATTTGACTCTATACATGCCTGAACTACAACAAAGATTTAACTCGGGCTCTCGAAGGCCTTGAGCACTTGGAAAAACATGTCACATCCTTCATAATTTAGATGTGCTGTACAGCATAATTTTGCAGATGCTATACTGGCAATATTAAATCCTAGCTTAGTTATAATGCACAAAAAATACATATATATATAAATTCATATTTAAAAGGAGTCCGCATTTACAATTTTTTTCTTTTTTTTTTTACTGCATGAAATACCTGCTCTTTGCAGCTTTCACCCCCAGTCTTTTAAAGCTAAAATAATTTAAAAAAATAAACAACAGAAGGTAGATATCACATACAGGCTGTGGCTATCAAGATCAGTCTTTATAAAGCAGGTAGAGACAAACAACTGAGAAGTCTATTCTCCCCTTGCTGCATTCTACCATGAATAGAAACAAGTTAAAGTACATGCACACATGTCAAGAGGCAAATGGACCCCAAAACACTGTTTGTGCTACTAAAAAAATTGATATAAATTGAGATAAAAAGCTAACATTTAAACCTAGGGAAAAAGAAGACACTTAAAAAAACCCCGACAATAACAAAAGTTGTGCAAATTTGGGTGTATTTAAATGCTGCCTATTTTTTAGCTTATAATATAATATTAAAATAAGGTTTCTCACTTATTAAAAGAAAGCTTGGCTGTCCTTTTGAGAACACTATAACAATTTACAATGGCAAATTTATTGAAAAACAAAATTCATTGTACAAATTCACACTGCTTTATCAATTTAAAATGAATGCTGCATTTCCAAAAAGCACAACCTCTAACTTCTCTTCTTGTTTCTTTGCACCAGCAATTTACAAATTAAAAAAAGAAAAAAAAACCAAACAAAAAACAAAACCCCAAAACCCAACCCAAAACAAAAACCCCCCACGGCTCCCCCAAAATCCCCCCCAGCCCCTATTTTGAAATAAACATGAATGTAAGTTTTTAATTAGAAAATGGCAGTTTATAGACCTTCCCCAGTAGTGCTTCAGGATCCTTGAGGGGTGGGAAGGTCAAAGATGATGGGAGGGTTGGTGGGTTGGAAGCTGACGGTGCAGGTGGAGGCGTTGATGTAGGTGGTGTAGCCATCTGTCATGATCCCATAACCTGTGGGGACAAGGGGCACACTCACTGGGATGCCTCAGGGTTTGGCTTTTCTGTTTTTCCCATTCTGTGCTGCTTTAGTGTGTGGGTCTGAGCTTCACATTCAGGGATGGTGAGCTCTGTGCACAGAGCAGGGAGACAAAACAATTCCTGCTCCAGCTGGGCACCAAGGACAAATGATCCCAATCTCAGCCCAAGAGCACAAACCCCGTGGGCTGCAGAGAGAAAAACAAGCAGGGTGGGACTGCAGGGGCTAAAGCTGGAATGGGACAATGAACTGCAAGATGCAAATGGAGCAGAACTGATCCAAGGGAGAGAGCCCGGGAGCGCTGGTGCATTTTGGGGCCATTTTGGTTCATCTTGGGTGCAGGCCTGGCTGGGCTCTGGTGCTGCCCAAGGTGGATCCATGGAGGAGATGCTTTGAATCAATCCCTGCTTGATTCTTTAGCTCCCTCCAGCCCCTGCTCTACGGCAGCCTGAACAAGCCATCAACTGCCAGGGACACATGGAGCACCCCACGGCTGCTGGGGCATCCCTGCTGTGCAATAAAACCAAACTGACCCCTTCAAAATGACACCAGCCCCTGCTGGTACCTCTGCCACAAAGGCTCGACTGTAAAAAACCCAGTGGGCTGTGTTTGAGATAAGAACGGGCGCTTTTGGTTTATGTAGAAACCTTTATTCACCCCTGGGAAATCATCTATTGCAACTGGGTGTGGCAGAAACACAAACCACACATGTTCTTTTTCTAATTACTTAATTAGTGGATTATAGCTGGCATACCTGTCAGAAGAAAAAGACCATTCAGAGGCAAAAGATTTTGAAGTAACTTTGGTTTAACCTCAACACCTGCTCTCCAACAAATGCCCTGAACTCTGTCACCTCCCCTGTGCTGGCCCTTATCACCCTGCTCCTCATCCCAGCACTGCCCAGCTGCTGCTCACACTGATTGATTCAAAGCATCTCCTCCATGGATCCACCTTGGGCAGCACCAGAGCCCAGCCAGGGCTGCACCCAAGATGAACCAAAATGGCCCCAAAATGCACCAGCGCTCCCGGGCTCTCTCCCTTGGATCAGTTCTGCTCCATTTGCATCTTGCAGTTCATTGTCCCATTCCAGCTTTAGCCCCTGCAGTCCCACCCTGCTTGTTTTTCTCTCTGCAGCCCACGGGGTTTGTGCTCTTGGGCTGAGATTGGGATCATTTGTCCTTGGTGCCCAGCTGGAGCAGGAATTGTTTTGTCTCCCTGCTCTGTGCACAGAGCTCACCATCCCTGAATGTGAAGCTCAGACCCACACACTAAAGCAGCACAGAATGGGAAACATAGAAAAGCTGAACCTGAGGCATCAGCTTCTGAGACCTCAGGAGCTCCTAAGCAGGTTAAAAACAAACACATTCACACCCTCAGGCTGCCCAGAGAAGCTGTGTCTGCCCCAACCCCAAAGTGTTCAAAGCCAGGCTGGACAGGGCTCAGAGCAACCTGGGATAGTGGCAAGCATCCCTGTACATGGCAGAGGGCTTGGAATGAGAAGATCCTTAAAGTCCTCTCCAATCCAAACCATTCTATGGCTCCATTATTTAATTTATATATGTATTTCAAAAGAACTTTATAAAAGTGTGTGTGTTTTCAGCTAACATCCACAAAAAGCTAACCAAGAAGCTTGAAAACATCCAGGATCTATTTGGCCCAAATGCACTTAAAAAAAAAATAATTGAAAAAAACCCCCAGAGTATCATGGAGGAAGAAAGCTTCCCATTGCAAACCCACAGAGGAAAAAGGTTTTTTCTTTTAAACCATTATGATAGAGTACAGATCACTGCTGTCTGAAAGCTCAGATAAATGCAGCTACCCACAGTGCCTATCAGAAAGAATAATCACTTCAGAATTGCTTCCCTGTCCACCCATATCACTTTATTTATTTAGACTGGCAATTTTGATTTAGATCATCTCATGGTGGGAAAAACCTTGTTTGTGGTTGTTTTGCTTATCAAGCAGGGGAGAAAACCTGCATCACCAACATGTGTATATGGCCTCTGTTGGTTCAAGGGAATGTGATCCATACTCATCTCAGCTGAAGCTGGATAAAAGTTAATTGCACCCTGAGATAATGCTCTTTTCATTTTGCAATTTCTTCCTGTACTGAAACGAGCCATTCTTATGTCTTCTGTGCAGGTACTAGAAATTATTTTAATTTTTTTTCTGGTGTTTTTACAAGAAGTTATTTGAATGCTCACTTTTAATATGTCCTGCCACCTCTCCCAGGAGATTTAAATGTGGTGCTTTGGTTCTGTACATTCAGACACCCTCCTCTCACACCCTCAGCACAATTACAACCACAAATTTCACCACCCAAATTTACAATTTACACATTTCAGCTGGGAGTCTTGCCATGTTCATTTATTTTTAATATGTGAGGACTAATGCTTGTACAAAATACCCAATCTTTTTAATGGGTGCATTAAGGGACTGTTATTTATGCCTCTGTGCAGAGGGTCATGTCAGTATTCCCAGTACAAACTCTTTATTTACAGATTCCAGGCATGGAAATCATTGTATGAAGTCACAAGGGCTTCAGAAAAACCAACACCATTGGCAGAGAGAGCTGTCCTCTTTTTATTTTGCTTTTATGAAGTCCTGAAATCTTTAGGCCTATGGAGAACCTAGTTAGAGACAATGGAGAAACCTCCAGGGGGAGAATATAAAACATTTAATGTGTAATTTTGAGTTCTGGGGTCATGAAGTCTTTCACTCTCTCTCAGGCAGAACTCCTAGTGTTTGTCTCTCAGCCACATGAAAGCCAGAAAATTGTATTAAATATTGAAGTATCTCCAGAATGTATTTAATCTCTCAGTGCCACAGACTGAGCTGGTTGTTCCTGAAGCTGACACGACGCTCACGCTGCCTGTGCTGGCAATCACAGAGGGGGAATACCTCCCCTAAAACATGAGACTGAAGCCTGACTCCACATGCCCTCCTTTCTGCTTCCCCTTCATACCCTGAGGGAGGTGAGCAGAGGCAGCAAGTTGTCTGCACATTTCCTTTTTCTCCTCCAGCATCTTTCTTAGCTCCTGTGCTCGGAGTAATGGGGATAATTTTCATTTTGGCTCGCAAGTGTGGGAAATCTCATCTGTTTCTCTAACAGAGTTTGTCAAAACTTGAATTGCTTTCAAATAACCTGCATGGAACAACCTTTGCAGCACAGTGAAAGATGTAGGTGGCTAAATGTAGCACACATTCCTGAAAGAGTCTGCTTTAATTCTGGAATAAATTTACAAAGTGCCACGCAGGCAATCACTTCCCTGAACTCCCTCCCTTACTTTAATGCAATCTGCCATTACCCACTGCAATACACCATCCAAATGTGCCTCTGGAAATGTGAGATGAAGCAGGGAACAGCTCTGCTGCTTACCTTCATGAATCCCACCAAAGACATGCAGCTTGGGCCTGACCCTCCTCTGCACTGTGTTCAGCAGCTCCACACAGCCCACTCTCTGCAGCTCCTTGGGAACCCAGTCTCGAAAACCTGGAGGCAAAAAGCAGTCAGAGCATTAATTTCCCCTATTCAGGTGAGGTTTCACCTCTTCTTTCAGGAAGTCATCATTCACACAGGGCTTATTCCATTATCTCCAGTCGTAACCTCTCCATTAAAGCGCACAATGGCTTTTAAGAAATGTTTTTCACTGTCACTTTGTCTTCCTTAAGATTTCCTCCCTCCATCTGCATTAATATTTTCCCTGGATGTGATTTGTTTTTTTGAACTATAGGTTTCTTCCACCTTGAAACCCCAGGCACTGCTGCAGAATTTTCCTGGCACTGCTGCAGATTTTGCAGATTTTCCTTCCCTTTCCCTGGCTCTTAGAGCAGTCAGCTCCGTGGTTACTCCAGAAACGAAACAGCTCAGGGAGATGAGCTGAGCCACCTCTCAATCCCAAAGATTTAAAATACACAACCCCAAAGATTTAAAGGACAGACTACCACAGCTTCTGGAGGATGTGGTCTGCAGGCATCAGGTCAATCACTGTGCAAAAATTGCAAAGCAACTCCCAACAAGCCAGTGCTAATTGACCACGCTGCCACTTGGTGTTCTGGACAGTACAGAAAAATGTAAAAAGCTGCCATGAGTCCCTGCAGGAGCCTGCTGGCTGGACTGGCATGGAAAGCATCAGCAGGACAAGGGAATGGGGAGAAATGAAAGGGAAATCAGGAGCCACGTCCAGTGTAGCACCATTCTACTGACTTTAAAATGAGCTTGGCTAAATTTTAGAGTGGCCAAAGAGTCCAGTTACAGCTCTACTTCCCTTAATATTCACTTAACATTAGTAAGTAAACACTTATTTAAAAATCAGTATTTTATCAATGTTGTCATGCAGGCTGAGACCTAAAGCCCCTTATTTTAGGGACAGTACTGACACCTAATCTGTGTCTGTAGTTAAGACACAGTGCCAACCTTTTGAAACAGCTTCATTATCTCCTTCAAACACAAAATTTAAGCAGGCTTATTTAATGACAGCACTCATGAGTGTCTGCAGCATCACAGTATTTCTGTATGAACCCAGTGGTGGATGAGCAACCCATGTAAAGCAGCACCCATGAAACATTACAAACACACTTGGGTTGGTTTTTCTTTGCTTCTTTGGGAAAATGAAGGGATTAAGAGAGTGCTGTTCAAGGCCCTGGTTTGCAGTACACTGGCAGCTCCAGCAAGGTTAAAGGGAATTTGCTGATCTTCTTACAACATTCTCTAAGTAGCATTAAAAAATTAACCAGAATATAAAAGAGCAGTGAGTACTTGGTCAAAAACTTTTTCTGGAGTTTTCTTCTTTTCCCTTAGCTTGGATTGCTGACTCTTAACTTAATTGTGGTAAAAAAACCCACAACTAAGTGGTTTTTAAACATGCATTAATTCCTGACTCCACAGTCACCAAGAAGCTCTAAAAGAACACTGAGCCAGCCTGGAAACACTTAAAATGCTGGTTTATTTGATTAAAATGCAATTCTGAGAAGATTTTTACATATTCACTACCACAAATGTAGTAAGTGACTGTGACTTGGCCACTTCCTGTGACTGTGTGACCCCCTTGGGGTCCTAAAACCCTGACAAAAGCCCTAAAACCCTGACAAGAATCACTCTTCTCCCAGTAAGGGGAACGAAGCCACTGCCACACTTCCTCATGGTGATCTGATAAGTGACATTTGTAAGAGTCTCAGGTGCTGTGAACCTGAGAGAGAGTGAAGCCACAGTCCCAGGCTGCCTGCCACGTGTGTCTGGAGCAAAGGCAGCCAAAAATTCATTATTCTGCCTCTGGGGGGGAGACAGGAGAGTGGGGCTTGCCAAAAGGGTTCAGTGAGGGCTCCAAGGATTTCAGATATGCCAAAGTGAGCCCTGCTCCCTCTCTGCTGGGTGAGTGTCCTGGGGTCCTTCTGGGACTAGCAGGGCTTGGTTTAAATTAAAAACTGAGCTCAGCCAATGATCCACACTGACAAGACAAGCAAAACTCAACTAAATGAGAAACTTTAGCTGCCTAATGAAGAAACAAATTATGCATTCAGAGGCTGGTGCTCACCTGTCATTAGATCAAGTTAGGAACAATTATCTAAGAACATAATTTTATTCCTTCACAAATTTTTTTTATGAGCCAATTAATACCTTTAAAACTATTCTTACATATTCTAAGTTTACAAGGACATTATCAAGGAGAAGATGTGACTGCAAAGTTCCAAACTCTTGACTGCTGCTCTCAAACCTTAAAATGACACGACACTGTAGTGAGAAAAGGTTTCAAAAGTTTTAGTCAATCTCTAAAAAGTCATACGGGATTGAAAACTGGTTGTCAGATGAATACTACTCTTAAATGGAATGTCATACTATAATGGTTATGGTGTCAGATATTTGATCTTCCCTAGCTTGAATTTAATAAAAAAATTCAAGTTTTTTTTTTTTTTTTAAATGGAAACTCAACAGATCAGCTAAGCCTAATAATAATTTTCCACTTCTTTCAGAAAGTTTTTCAATGCACAGCTTTTACTCTGGGTGCAATTACAACATATCTTACAGCACTATCAACTTTGCTCACTTCGAAAGTAAAATTCTCATGCAAAAAAAAAAATAAAAAAAAACCACACAGAACTTTTGTTTCACTTACCAAGGGGAGGTCCATGTGTCATTAGTATATCAATTCCCTCAGGAATAAGGTTCCACTTGTCTAGCAAAGACTGACCTCTGGGTAGATTAAAGCCCCATCCATTAAACCATGGTGTCCTTTGGGGAAAATAAGACAAACTGCATCAGTGTAAAATAAAAACATCTCTTCCCTTCGTCCATTATTTTTATGAATTAAAACAATTTCTGTGCTTCAGGGATTACCTGCAGACAGCCTCTTTTGAAGGGGGTGCCTCTAACACACACTGATTTAAATACATACATATGATAAAATGTACATTTGAATTTAGATTCATGTCTGATGTTGTTTTTGTACCTTGAGTACATTCAGCCCTGGGGGCATTTACTCACTAGAGAGAAAGGGAAAAACACTAAAATAACAAAGTCTAAATCTCAAGCTTTTTATCAAAGTTTGGGAAATGTTCAAACACAAGAACTCCTTCCCTATGCTAACTACCAAAACAACCCAAACATTTTTTTTGGAGGCAAAAATCAGTTTCTGGCAGCACAGGGCAGCAGTAGCAGTTCAACAAGAGGCTCGATGGGGCAGCACCATCTGTGCCACTGCGGCATCTCACTAAACTCAACCTTGCTCCTTTCAGCACTTTTATTACCAGAGCACTGTCACAAAACTGGGGTTTGAACCCCTGAGCCTCCTAGAGATGCAGGAAAAACATAATAAAAATAATAAAAGAAATAAACATTCACACAGTGTTTAGCCTTACAGTGGCTTTTTAAAGGCATCTTATAATTTAAAATCCATTTAGTATTTCTCAAGGAAAATTGACACCCTCAGTGTCCTCCAGCTGAGCACAGAGTTGTTGTGAGACATTTTATCCACCAACCCAAGCATGCAGCAATGAAAAGCACATTTTCTAGTAGTTTTTCAACATAGTTTTTTTATCATAGAACTTTTCCAACACCTACTTTTGATACAGGTCTATCATAACAAAGCCTTTCCCTATCAAACAAGCACACAATTGCTCTGATGAAACACAGGAATATTTAGATTTGTTACCAATAACCTTTCTTAGTAGTGTACTAATTTTAAGAGTTTCCATCTGTGTGTGTGTTTCCTAGAGCTCAGGCAACAGTTTTAGACTTTGATTTCTGGGTAGGATTCTCCTGTCCTAGCCCTGGTCATATTTCTGAAAGTTCTAGGTAGGATTCTCCTGTCCTAGCCCATATTTCTGAAGGTTCAGGCTACTCCTGAAATCTTCTGTGTGCTGCAGTTCTGAAAACAGAAAACAAAAACTGGGGCCCAAGAACAACCACAAACCAACCCTGAAAATACCCATACCTGTTAAAACAGAGATCATTCGAGTCCTGTGTCATTTCATTATGTAATCTGCCTCCTCTACCCTCTAAATTATTCATTTTTCCAGCCTCAAATACGCATTTGAGTGGGAATGTCCTGCTGAGACGACATCTCTAATTTTTAATTTTTATTTTTTTTATAATGGAAGCATTTTGTTTTGCTGAGACACCAATTGGAGCAATGAGGACTGCACCCAGCTCTGTGGATGATCTGCATTCCTGACAACTGGCAGGATGGAAAAGCAGCAGGCACTGCTAATATAGGGGCAGGAAGGTCACTGGTGCCTTTGTGACAAATAATAGACATATCCCATGTACTCCTGCTGCATAATGCTCATACTACACACACACACACAGCAACTCATTCAGGCCAGCAGACTTCCTCAATGAACACTGACAAAAGATAGGAAAATGAGATGTTGGCCAAACATTTCATGTGAGCCGTGGGCTCCTCGTGTGCTCAGCCACAGGAGAGGCTCCACCTCTCAGAGCTGCCTTGCTCTGCACCCACCAAAACACCCCAAAACCCTCCTGTGCTTAAAGCAAGGTGCCACCAAGGTTTGTGTGCAGCTGCATTAAAAATGAAGGCTGGGTCTTGGCTTTAAACCACAAGAATTTCTGCTTTCCTGAAACACCTATCTAAGTTCCCCTTCCTATAACATTCCTGGCTTTTAACCCATGGAGATTATTGTAACCTTCAGGGCTGCAGGCAGAAGTTAAAATATCCCTTCCTCTAACATTCCTAGATTTTAACCTATGGAGATTAAAATATATCAGAAGTTAAAATATAGTTTGGCTAAACATTCAGCTGCTTAAAACAAACAAACACACAGAGCTGGGGTCAAACTTTTCACTGTCAATTAATGATTCTTTCCCCACTTGCATTTCTCCTGCAGATAAGACTGTAGTTATTACAACATAGTTAAAGCTGAAATGTGAAACCACATCTGTGATTTCTCTGCAGCTCTTTGGAGACCACGACCACAGGAAAAAAAAAAAAACTGGATTTGTCTGCAGGATTTTTATTTTATTTTCTTCTGAAGCACTGTGGAAAGAGGAGGAGGGGAACCTGAGCTCAGATATATTCCTCATTCACCAACCTCTGTAATTAGCTGTGACTAACAGGCGCCACATGGGAAGAAAACTTTTGAGAAACCTTCCTCATTATGCACAAAAAAAGATGGTCAAGTACTTATTTAATATACTAAAGATTTTTATACAAAAGGGGCAAATCAAAGAGAAGAGCAGGCACGACTGAAGAACACCTGGATTACAGATTTAGGCTTCAGGCATTTAGAACATGGAACAGTGCATAACTCCTGACAGCACTGCAGGCTGGCCAGGCAAACTGAGGGTGCCTGTTTTGGAGGGGGCTCAGGCTTTGCCAGAAAGCCAAGGATGTGCTCAGAACAGCACCAAGAAGCCAAGGAGCTGCATGGCCCAGGCTCAGGGAGCACAGGGAAGGTGAGCTGGTGTTGGCTGTGAGCACGGGATGGGGTCGGTGTGCTGTGAGCCCTGGGAGGGGCTGGTCACCCCAGCAAACTCCAAATTCCTGCAGGAAACACAGAGCCTGCTCTGTGGGTCACAGAGGGAGATTTTACTGCTGCTAGTGCCTTTTGTTGCATACCCAAGAGTCAAACAGAGTCACTGTCAAGTCTAAATAACTTAGAAGAAAAGAGTTGTGCACAGAGTTAGGTGCCTCCTGCAATGTATTTTCAAGCTGGTTACTTACTGTGAGAAAGCACTTCCTGTCTAGGAAGAAATGTAGATGATGAATTTTGGCTGCACTGTCATGGTTTAACCCCACAGCCCTTTTCCTTACCTCCCATGGGGTGGGAGAGAGAATCAGAGGGGTAAAAGCACACATACCCACTTGTGGCAATCAAGCACAAGTAATAAAGGCTACTTAGTCATTAGCAGCAATGTTTCAGATCTGACCTAATTCTTTTTTCCTATGGATCTCTGAGCCGAATATTTCAGCTAATTCCTAAAACTTCATTTTTCAAGTATAGCTGGCAACAGCAGCAAGTTATTGAATTTAATAAAAAAAAAATTCAAGTTTTTTTTAGGGATAATATGATGCTGAATAATGCCACAAGGGAGGCGTGGATGGCAAACCCCCAGGGACTGGTAATGAGAGATTACAAATGATTTTGTCATTTTAGGTTTGATGGACCAGAACACAGCCCATGTGCAGAGGAACCTAACTGAGGCTCTGCTCCTCAGAACCACAGCTCACAGCTTTCCCCACGTGCCAGCAAACCCCCACGGGCATCCCTGCTCCCCAGGAGCTCACCTGGCAGCTCAGGGAACATCCTCATGAGGGGCAGACAGCTGGCCCATCCCTGCTCTCCTCAGCTCCCAGTTCCTGCAGGAATCCCCACAGATCCCCCTCCACCTGGCCTTTTGGGAGCCACCTTTTCTGCAGTTCAGAGGAGGAGGCTGCAAATTATCTTCACACCTCGTGCTGCAAGAGGTGCAGACACTGCTGGACATCGTGGCAGGAGGGAGGGAATGCTAAACTCCCCAACAAGGCTCATCCTCCTTTCAATCTTTAATTTGTTTCTTAACAAATTAAGAATTTTTTCCAGGTGCACTGGGAGAATCCCTGGACAAATCCATCTGCTTCCAGCAGCAGGGAGCTGCAGCTTCAGCAGGTGACCAGGTCTCCCTTCTCCCAGGTAAGCACTGTACAGCTTTATTATTTTACTAATACATTAAAAAAACACCCCAAACGAACCTGCAACAAAAGCACAGCCATGGAGCATGATTTCAGGGCACAAAAGATCACAACTGCTCCTTGGTGCATTCACCTCAGAACCAACACTCCCAACATGAGGAAAGGGGACACAAAGCCCAAAGTTCACCCAGGTAGCACAGAAATGTCAACTCCTTCTGCAACTTTAAAGCTTTTGAAGGGTGGCAGCTCCTACAACCTACTTTCATCTCTTTGACTAATGAATTTAATTACCTGATCCTCAGAGCTCAACAACTCCAAAGGTAAATGTACAGTGAGACCTTCTAGATTCACATTTTCCTCTGAACTCGACCAGCAAATCCATTTATTTCAATAGTTACTTCTAAACAGGATTAGAAAAATGAATTATCTCATAGGTCTTTAATCTCAGGTATTCATTCATTTTTAAGGATACACAGTCTTTTAGGAAAGCTTCAATTTTATCTTTAATCCAATGAGTAAAGTGCACAGGAGGCAAAAATCTCATTCAGTCTCCTTGCACAGGAAGGAGGCAAAAATCCCATTCAGTCTCCTTGCACAGGATAACAGCTGAGGGAGCATCTAAAAGGCATCCCAGTGGGAAGCACTTCCACACCACCAATACCAACAACAAAATGCTCTCTCTATTTGTTATCAGCATTCAAAGGGAGCACACAGCCCTGGCTCAGGAGGGAGGGAGGCAGCTCCAGCAGCAGAACAGAACTGGGGGGACAGGACAGGGATGTGCAGCCCTGGAACCATGGGAGCACCCTACAGACACAGCCCCAAAGCACCCACTGCACTCCTGGGCCAAGGCTGCAGGGCAGCAAAGCTGTCAGAGCCCAGGACATTGCTCTGGCTGCCCTGGGTGACTCCAGACCCTGGCAGGGGCTCAGAGACCTTGGCACGGAGTCACAAACACCTGTGCCTTTGATTTTAGCCCATGGAAACAATTCCCAACTTTGTGTGAGGAGATACAAGCCACAAGGGTTTGAGTAGAATGACAGTGAATTTGTCATAGGGTGAAAAAGTAGAATTTTTGGGGTTTTAGAATGGGGGTTCAAGAGGCAAAATGGAGGAATCTGGGCATGTCCTGTCCTTCTTCTCCTTCTTGGCCTCCATCTTCTGCTGTGGTGGTGACACTTCTGGATTGGTTTAGAGTAGAGACAGACTGTCTAACACAGGTGATAGGCATTGGAAAATTATTGTAAATAATGTACACATAGTTCTTAGTTAACACCATCCCAAGGATGGTCAGAGAAAGAATGTAACAGATAAGAGAAAATAAACAACCCTGAAAAGCAGAGCTGAGCAATCTCAACTTCTTCTTCAGTCATGGGGCTGGGCAAAAAAGAATTTCTAACACCTTGGGAGCCATTTCAACCACAGAAACAAGGTGACAAAACAGCCATCAACAGTGACTTTGTGCAGGGAGAAGGAGAAGGAGAAGGAGAAGGAGAAGGAGAAGGAGAAGGAGAAGGAGAAGGAGAAGGGAGAAGGGAGAAGGGAGAAGGGAGAAGGAGAAGGAGGTTCCAGTGCCCCCTGTCCCCAAGGGCACACACACAGGGTTTGCCAGGAGCAGCAGCACACACTGTCCCATGGGAATGCACACACGGGGACAGGGACAAGGGCAGGAGGGGAGAGCCTGGGGCATCGTCCAGACAAAACACTGAGCAGGGCAAGTGCACAATGCATTTGAACCTCAGATTTTGGCTTTTCTATTTTTCACATTCTGTGTTGCTTTAGTGTGTGGCTCTGAGCTTCACATTCAGGGATGGTGAGCTCTGTGCACAGAGCAGGGAGACAAAACAATTCCTGCTCCAGCTGGGCACCAAGGACAAATGATCCCAATCTCAGCCCAAGAGCACAAACCCCGTGGGCTGGAGAGAGAAAAACAAGCAGGGTGGGACTGCAGGGGCTAAAGCTGGAATGGGACAATGAACTGCAAGATGCAAATGGAGCAGAACTGATCCAAGGGAGAGAGCCCGGGAGCGCTGGTGCATTTTGGGGCCATTTTGGTTCATCTTGGGTGCAGCCCTGGCTGGGCTCTGGTGCTGCCCAAGGTGGATCCATGGAGGAGATGCTTTGAATCAATCCCTGCTTGATTCTTTAGCTCTGCCCAGCCCCTGCTCTAGGGCAGCCTGCACAAGGCATCACATTGAGGAAGCACATTTTACAGCAGCTTCTGTAAAGCCACTGAAACCTGCCTTTGGTGCCACTAAAGTGCTTTTTTGGGCGAAGCTCCTTTTTATAGTGAAGACTCAAAAGCTTTTTCATAATGTAACAAGCAGCAGGAAATGGTAAAGGCTAAATTGTTTCCTAAATGTGCTCATTATGTGCAGTGCTGTGACGTGGGTGAGAGGCACAGCCTGGGGGCTCCAGCTGGATGCCATTCCCACCAGCACTCACCTGCTGTGCCTCAGTGTCCCATTTAGAAAGGGAGAATAATAACACAGAACAGAAAGGAGCACTGGTTCCTTGGGATTTTGCTTACCCTGCATCTTGAAACAGCTGAAGCTCTCACAGAAGTGAATCATCAGTGCTGCAATTATGTTAGCCATGTACCTTCTTATTACCAGCCTGCACTTCACTCAGGAAGTCTCTAAAACATAGTTCAGCTATTTTCACAAGGTCAGAAAAACCTGAAACCTCAACAACCTGCTGGTTGTTTTGATTGGTTCTGCTTTGCAGTTTTTTCTTTCTCTAACTCACAGTCTCTAACCTCTGGTTATCTAAATGACAAAGCATTGGAGGTGCAGGACCCCCATCCTGCACTGAGTTTGGAGGGAAGGAGCCCTGCAGTGCCTTTTCCCTGGGGAGCAGGGAATGAGAAGCTGCAGGATCCCCTCAGCAGCCAGCATGACCTGGCATCCTCCTTGCACCAGGCAATTCTCAATTTCTGACTGGCCAGTGCAGGTTTGAGTTTAAACTCCTGTCAGACTCAGATTCAGGCCTGGATCTGTGAGAGCTGTGAAAAATCCAGGATCTTTATACTGCTGCCATACATCCTGTTCCATGGATGTGCTGATCTGGACCAGATCATCACATCAAACAGTGACAGGACAGCAGCAAGTGCAGCTTTAGCCATCCATACAGCTGCAAAATGGAACATGGAAAGAATTCCCTCCTGCTTCTCCCCTCTCTCAGTGTCTGCAATCTCTGCCTCCAGGCTGATCCAGCTGTTATTGGCAGGTAACTGAGCTCTGGTCCCCAAATCTACAGCCAAATCTGTGGGTACCTTTCACTTATTTCTCATCTCTGATGGTCCACACCAGCCACTGATATCTCCCACCCTATGTCTGCAATAGTTAGCCACCCTTTTTGCCAAGGATTGTCCATTCATGATAACAATACCAGAACATCACAGTTTTTATGAAAACTCATCTGTGGGGAAGATGTGTTTTAGTAAAAAGAAAAAAAAAAAAAAAGAGTTAAGAAATAAATAAAAATACACCAGGGTTTAAGAGACTTGAGAGCAAAGGAGCAGGAGGTGGGAAGCCCAGAGATGTCACAGAGACACTGAGGACAGCAGGACACAGCAGTGAAGAACACAATGAGGCAGAGCAGTGGACAAAACCACTGGAAAGGAGAGGAAGGGAGTAGGTGAATTTCTCAAGTTTATGATCCAGGCAACCTTTGTTTAAGTACCCAAATTGCTCATCAAAGGAAATTTCCTCCAAACCTTCTGGGGCTTCCCAATCCCTAACTGCATTGCAATTATTTTATTTAGGGCTTTACTTAATGAGATCTGGGAGATATTTTAATATCCCCCCCAAAAAATGAAAATAATTTAAACTTGACTCAAGGGCTAATTTCATTTTACTTTTAAAAAGCACAGAATTACAAAGGCCTATGAACAGAATCAAGTAGCAGACTTTACACATCTGCTCTGTAGAGCTGGGGCTGGCTGGAAGGACAGACCTGGCTTAAGTTAGGACCAGACTCAAGTGGATCCAGACATGAAGCACGGGGGTGCTGCACTGTGGCAGCTGCTCAGACCCACAGAGTACACTCTGGACTGACTTGCAGAACTCCTTCTCATTGTGGAGTGAGCCCTTGTAGTCCTGCAATCCCACACTGCATCCCAGTGCAGGGCACACGTGCCCTCGAATCATCGAAGGATGCTGCAGCACAGAAAAGAACTGAAATGACTCAAGTTCTTATGGCAAAATTGTGTGGTCTTTGTAAAAACACACAGAACCTTCAAGTATCTGTCTAGAGGAAGGAGCTCTCTGCTCCTGAAGCTCACCACAACATGAATCAAATCTGCTCCCAGGGACATGCCAAGGGAAAGAGGAAACAAAAGAAAAAAAGAACAAACCAGCTGTCTAAAATTTTGATTCAATTTTGCTCAACAACTGTGCATGTTTGAGAATGATGCTTGGACGCCTGATTTCTCAGAGTAAGTGTGATCATAACATGCTATTGCACTACATCTTAAACTAATTAATTTCCTACATTCCTCTCATTCTGTGCAGGAAATGTAAATTGACAAAACTTCCACCCCAGGTCAGTCTGGGAGAGGCTTTTACTAGCAGTCCTGCTTCTGTGATGACAACACACATTAAAGTAGAGCCAAAAAAAAAAAACCCAAAAAAAAAGAAAAGTAAAGAGCTGTCCCCCAACACACACTTAATAGTGCAGATCTTCAATCCACGGGGGTAAAAACAGCAACATCTGAACAGATTTTCTGAACAAAATCTAAAATACTGGTCTAATTACATCCAGTAGTTGAATATTTTATATACTTGTAAAAGCAGCATTTGGAAAATATTAACAGAAACACGTCAGACTTTAAAACAAATAAGCTGCATTTCAGTGAATTATGAAAGAAATGTTGCCAGATGTAAGTTAGTGTAACAAATAAAACACTCCAAAGTAGTTATGTCAACCTGCCCTGTTAGTGAAATTGGTTCTTGCTCTAAGAAACAACCTCTAGATATTTAATTACTTGGAATGCTCCTTAAAGCAGAATTCTTTAGCATTGATAAAGTCTCTGTAGTTCCTCCAAAAGGCTCTGAGGGTCAGCAGATGTGATAGCTTGTTCATTAATTAATGCCACAGGCCAGACAAATTCCAGACACATATTTTTATGCAGTGTTTCAGCACCTTTTTATATGTTTATATCTGCTCCTAATGTACACAACACTTAATGACACCTACAGGAAAGGTCTTTTTTGTACTGAGGAGCCCTAGCACATAACATCACAAAGAAAAAGGTTTGCCTCTGTGTGTGTCTTAGCTGCCTGTGCTTTTCCCATTCCAATTCCCAGAGTTATCAAACCACTTTGGTGTTCCTAAAAAAAATACATGAACCAAAACCAACCCAAAGGAACACCAGAAGCACCAACCTCCATCACAATCACAGGAACTTGAAGGCTTTCAAAAACTCTGTCGGGTGCTTCACAAGCAGTCAATAATTCAGGCTCAGAACTGGTCAGAGCACTGTTCACAGAGGTGCAGAACTAGGCTGGCTAACCCAAAAATAAATTTGCCAGAACACATGCCTAAGAAACTTGCATCAAGTCAATCAGACAGCAGACACAGAATTCTGCCCTCCATGGCTTTCACCATTAGTCTTTACCAATAATTTAATTATTCTTAGCTATTCAGAGACCTAAAATAAGACACTGAGATTGCTTATTGCCAGATGGTGCTGTTAATCTAGAAATGCCACCACTATTTTCATGTATGTTTTGCTCAAAATGCTGGCCAGCATTCCTCAATAAGAAACTGAAACTTTCCAGAATGCCTGCTAGGAAAACCAAACAAGGCTCACATGCATTAAATCCTCCAAACACGCACAGCCCCCAATATTTAATTGTAGGAACTCGTAACGTAATCTTCTAAATATTTACAGGAAAGAATGGAAACACTTGGTTATAATTAGGTCACAGGATACTCCCAGCATTTCTTGTTTGTCTGAGGTCTGTGCTCCCTTCCGCTCCAGCTTATTCTTGATGGAAAGTCTCTTATCCTCACTAACCAGATGAAAACTGAGTTCCCAGTGTCACAATACACGCTTAGCTGGCATTCAGGTAGGGTACAAAACACCATGGCTTGGTCTTAAGCCATCCTTTACTGGTTTTCTGTTTAATTTGAAGTTCTAGGAAGTGTCACTCATGTGAAAGCTATGCAGGTTGGTTCATTGTCTTCATTTATTACAGACCTTGCTTCATGCAGAAATTCAACACCTGGCATACTCAAAATTCCACCTTTGCTGAAAAACGTGATCCAGCCTTGGAGCCTGCAGGAAGGGAAAGTTAAAGCTCCTGTCCAGTCTTCATCAAAACCCACTGCTACCTCATCTGCCAAATTCTGCCTCCCAACAAACATCCTCTGCAAAGCCATCTGGGGAAAGGGATGATCATGGGTCTCAAAATGCACAGCACACCTCCCTCTCAGCTCAGGAACCCTCAGGAGACTCAACTGCAAGCAAAGTCCACACAGACAGAAAATCCCACACCTGATGTACACCTGGTGCATACAACACGTGCACTTGGGCGTGGATATATTTATATATATGTATAACATAAATAAACATTCATTCCCTGCTGCTCTGCTCGTATCAGGGGAACTGAAATACAGCTTGCAGAAATGGCTCAGTGCACTCCCAAACCAACGAGGGCTCCAAGTGCAGCAGCTCTCAAGCATGGCCACAGCAATGTGAGCAAACATTTCCAGGTTGTTACCTGGAGGAGCTGTCTCATGTATGAGCCAACTCAGCAAATCAATTAAGGTAATGCAGCTACTTGATCAACAGATGAACACAAAGGGAGAGATGTGAAAGAGGAGATGTGAAAGAGGGGAAAAACATAAGGATCATAAAAAAAAAGCAGCTGAAAAGACTGGAGAGAGCATTCAGCGTCACAGGGGCAAACAAGAGAATTATTTTAATTGAAAAGGATCTGTTTAAGCAATGGGTCACTCCTTTTTGTTGCCCTCAAGATTAAACAAGGAACTCGGATGACAGTTGTGTCGTTTACACAACATTTAATTTTTGGAGCCACTCCCCCTTGTCCTGTCCCTCCATGCCCTGGTCCCAGTCCCTCTCCAGCTCTCCTGTAACCCCTCCAGGCACTGCAAAGCTGCTGGGAGATCACCCTGGAGCCTCCTCTTGTCTCCAGGCTGAACAAGCCCAACTCTCTCAGCCTATCTCTGCAGGAGAGGTGCTCCAGCCAAGCTGGAGTGGCACAATTACATATTCACCCCTTGGGATATTATATACTCATAATTTTTTTTAAAAGCTGCATTCAAAGAAAAGTTGTGAGCTCATATTACAAGTTCCCAGCTGAAGTAAATTTTTTACTGATGAGTTACCAGCCTATGAACTGGTGGTTTATAACAGAAAGGCAGACTGACATTTAAATAGAGTGGCACTAGAATAATGGCTTTACATTAGTATTTTATGGGAGGCCGAATAACCACAGAGTTAACATACTGTATTTTCTGGCAATAAAAAACCCTTTGAAAACAAAAGGTCATTTTATTTGATAATGTAAATGAATTAGATCTGTATTGTACGGCCGAGAGAGTAAAGGAAAGATTAATTCTTAGAGAAGAAGTCAATATATCAGCATGGCTAGGATTGGTTTGGTTTTAATTCCTTAAGCATGCTGTAAAGCCTGCAGTTCATAACCCACAGCCATATATTGCTGTACACTGGGGGTTTTAGCACAGGCCCTGGACTTGAGGCTGATCTGATAAAAATCTGGAAGCTGCAGCAGGCCATTATGTGGGCAAACGATTCATTTTCTATTCACCTCCTTGTCGTGTCAGTGCAGGGGTCATCTAAAGAGGGGGCCCAATTCATCAAACTGTCAGAGCCCATGAGGAGGAGCATGTTAATGGGACTTTTATTTCACCCAGGAAAGCAGGGCTCTGACAGCAACCAGAAAATATGGCCTTGATGTTGCTGTTTATTAGCAATGCTGAGATCAGCCCTAATAGGTGCCAAGGAGGCGGTGGTTGATAAAGCACGGGGTGTCAGAGCCTGCAGCAGGCACAAATCAGGCACACGAGGGGCAGAGTGCGAGCACAGAGCCTGAGCCTGCACGGGACACACGCTGGGGTCTCCAAAAGTACGTTAAAAATAAACAAAACCGACAAAAAATGGAGAGAAACAAAGAGAGAAACCAACAAAAACAAAGAAAGAAACCAACAAAACAAAAAAAAAAAACCAAAAAAAAAACCAACCCCCCCCAAAATACCAACACAAAACCAACAAAAAATAAAAAAAACCAAAAAACAAACAACTACAAAAAAAAGATCAAAAAAAAAGAAAAAAAAACGAAAGAAAAAAAAAGCCAAAATGCAACAAAAACCCAACAGAAAAACAAAAAACAGTATACCCAAAAACCAACCAAAAAACCAAACCAAAAAAATCCAACCCCAAAAAACCAAAATGATAACAAAAAACCCCAAACAAAAAGCAAAAAAAATCTCCAAAAATCCCCCCCAAAAAAAGAAAAAACCAAACAAAAAAACCCCAAAAAACCAAAACCAACCAACCAAACAACAACAAAAAAAGGGGAAAAAAACCCCGAAAACCAAAAAAAAGTCTCAAAAACCAAATGAACAAAAAAACCCAAAAATCCCTAAACAAACCAAAAACCAACAAAAACAAACAAAAAAGCAATAACAACAACAAAAAAACCCCAAAAAAACCCCAAAAAACCCCAATAAGCAAAAAAACCACCCAAAAACCAACAAAAAACCCCAACTCCCCCGCAAAAAAGCAAACAAACAAAATAAAACCAAAACCAAAAAAACCCCAAACAAACAAAAATAAAACCAAAAAAGCCACCCCTCACCCCTAAAATACCAAAATGCAGCAGCTCTTTTCCTGCACTTAGAGGTGAACCTTTGCTGTACTCAATGCCTGCCTGGCTCCCCTGCTAGGCAAACACAGGGGCTCAGAAAAAGCCCTAAATTTGGTGCAGGAGTGCTGAGCTTCCAGGATTGCCTCGATGGGAGGCCAGCACAGCTCTGATGCCCTCTGAGAGCACTGGAAATGCTCCCAGGCCAGCCCAGAGCTGGGCTTAGCTAAGCCAGAGCCAGGCAGGAGCAGTCAGGTCTCTGCCAGATCAGGTTCAGCCCTGGCCCCAAAAACACAGGGCTAAAATAATGCTAAAATCAACACACAGAGCATTGCATTTCTTGCCCAAAGCCTCTCTCCAAAATTGATGTTCTTAACACAAATTGCCACCCCAGAGTAAAGAAGCCAACCAGGATATATCTAAAAGGGAGTGAGTGGGAGATATAAGAGATGCTCAGTTTTTGAAGGGCACTGGACTCATTTTAGCAGCAGCCAAGTCATTTACTGTGTGGGTGATAGATGTAAAATTTTAAATTAATTATTTTAGTAATGCTCCCCTACATGATTTCTCAGACTGCAATGTATTTTATACTGCAGGCCATGGTAGGCTTTATAATTAACTACTTTTTGAAGCCATTTTAATTATTTCCCCCCACCCCCCAACACCATTATTTCCAAATGAATAGAGAGCTAACATTAAATAGCCTTCTAAATAGAGAGCTGCAGGAATCTGCTCTGGTAGGATGAAGCACTTGCAATCACTACCCCAGCAATGCCCCAAAAAGGTTTAGGCAGCTGAAAGGAAATATGTTGTCAAAGGGAAACCTCAGGCACTAACAGGGCATGCAAGTCCCCAGCTGAGTCAAATTTTTTCTTGGTGGAAAAGGAAAGCTACTGTGGTTTTGGCTGCTCAAAATATCCTCATCCTGAATTATCTTTTCCTTTTCTCCATTGTCTGGGTCTTCCTCTTGAAGGCAGCAGTACCAGAGCTGGAATGAGGTGATTCAGAACCAAGTTCTCCCTGACTGGGGTGATTCAGGAGCCTGGGGTGGCCCTGCCTTCCCTCTGGGAACAGCTGCCCCTGGAGGAAATGGAAATACAGAAACTTCCACAGACACTGGAGGGTTTGATTTGCAGCCTTGGAAGAAGCTTGGGTTGATGTAAAAATAAAAGTCCACAGACATAAAGCAGAAAAATCATAAACTTATGTTTCTATAGTTGTAAGTAAGAATATGCCTTAAGTAAGTGAGAAACTGCATTGGGTAAGGTTGTGAAGGGGTTTTAGTGCAGTAATGTAATTGTACAAGAGTTCAGATGTTATAAGAGGAGCACATGTGTGTGTGCATGTCATAGCAGCCCACTGGACACAAGTATCCACAGTGCAGCAGAATGAAGTCAAGGTGATAGGTTAGAAAAACAAAACAAACTTTGTGTCACCTTTGCATTGGATTAGAAAGTTCTGTATTGCCTTGTAATGAAAAAACTTGTGACTGCTCTGAGCTATGGCTGAGTTCTTGCTCCTCTAAAATCTCCCAGCCTCTGAGGTTGATGTTTATCTGAGCAATAAATGGTTTTTAGCCCAAAAACACTCCCATCCCTTCATTAAGGCACCAATAATAGCCCCCTGCCAGTGGACAGGCACAACTCCACCTCCAGAGGCTGCAGAAAGGTGTTTTTCTCTGTTAACAAAACATCCTGCTCCTCTGCTGAGCCTCCCCCTGCCACAGGCACTGCTCTCTTTTCCTGATGAGCCCGAGGGGAGGCCACTGACAGCACCCTTGTCAACAAAAATGGGAAGAACTTTTTGGTTGTTTGCTTTTACAGGGTTCAAAACTTCAACCAGCCCAAATGTGGGACTGGAGAATGAGAGCACTGGGCTCAGGACTGGCTGTTCAGGGCAGGGGCTGCTTCCCTGACAGCAAAACCCACAGCCTTAGCACCAAAGTACAGCTTTGAATAGAACAATGCACTCCTGCTGCAAAAGAAATAGATGAAGAATAAGAAAGACACTCTTCCTGTCCCAATCTTCTGTTGACAGTGCCCTTTTGAATGGTAAAAATTGTATTTTCCCTTACACTTTCGTACTTTTTAATTTAAACATAAGGCACAGCACCTGTACTGCACAGAAAATACATTAGATTGAAAAGAAATGCAGGAAGCTAAAAGGTAGTTAAAATAACTATCTTTGAAACATTTAGATGGCTGTTTTCACAGCTACAAGAAATAGAAATGTTGATGTGTAAAATCTTAATGGTTATGAGCTTCATGTTTGTATTTCTCAGCGACAGTGGTGTTAAAAACATTAAAGTCAGTTCACTGGTAGCAAATGGAGCAGTACAGAAATTTGGAACATCTTTTAGAAAAGTACTGAAGAGGGTTTTCTGTCATTGACAGTGCATTAATTAGCCATGACCACAGTATTCTGTTAGTGTAAGTACAATTACCTATACTGTACTATTAACTTATAAATAGCATCATAAACTATATAAATAGTACTTATAAACTAAATAAACTTATAAAGAGTATTATTAAAAGGTGTTATAAGTATAGTATATAAACTCAAAATACTTACTTATAACAGTATTATAAACTATAATAATAATAATAGTATATAAACTTATAATAATATTATAAACTTATAAAACTTATAGGAGGTGAGGTCTGAATTTTTTGGTAATGTCACACCTTCATCTAGAAACATTGTGTAGTCAAACCATGAGCACAAATCTGCTCCAAAAGCTTTGCAAGAGTGTATTCCTAAAATGCCTGCCCAACCTCCTGGAGATATTGCTCTTATTTTGAAACAAGAGAAAACCTGCACGTTAATCCCAATGACATTGCTACAGGAACCTTATTTACAGTATGATTAAAAAATGGCCCTTTCTTACAGCCTCATTAAATCTAAGCCTCATTTAACTACCAGGACATTTTTACAATGGGTTTGCTGACATGCCATGATAAATGTCTGTATAACATCCTTCAACAATAGCCCTGACTGCAGCCATAACCACAAAGTGTATAAACACTGCACCAGCTCTAACAATGTGCTGTCCTCAATAGTAGGAAGTGAAGTACCACTAAAGACATTTTTACTAAGCCCCACGTCTCCAAACCTGTGTTTTGCTTTAGGTTTTTTCATTGGTTTCTCTTTTGTTTTGGGGGGGGCTTCTTTGTTTTCCCTTCTCTGTGGGAAAAGAAATTCAAATGACGAGAATTAAGATGTTAAACTTTGAAAAATATCACAGGCCCCTTTGAAATGGTGACCTAGGCAGAAAGGTTTCCTGAAATTTGATTCTTTGGAGATAAAAGGGCTGGCAGGAGGATGAAAGCAGCCCTACCCTTTTTTCCATGTCAGAGAAATGAATGGCACAGCTTATGAATACGTGTAAGGCACCCATTGAGGAGCCACGCCGGTGCCTGTTTGTCCTGAAATATCAGTGTCAGGTTACTCACAGCACTGTGAGCCAGCACCAGCTCCATCCACAGCAGCCACGAGGGCCACAAGAAGCACTCTGGAGACTTAACAAACTTTTCCAACTTGCAGGCAAGGAATTAAAATGCATTTTTGTGGGAATCATGCTTTCAAAACACCTCTATAAATGGTTCTCCACTGTAACTTACTCCTGCAAGGCATCAGGAGCACCAGAAGTGTACAACAAACCAAAAGTGGGCAGGCTCAAATGCTTTCCTGTTCCTAGCTGGCCTCTGATTTAATTTCACATCAAATGATATCTCAAAGCTGGACATGGTAAACCTACAGTATTTTCGCTGGAGACCAGGGTCTGACATTCTGTCCAAATGAAATTTCCCAGTTGTCCCAAACACTTTTTATCTTATTTCCATGCTAGCAGTTTGAAATGTCACTATGCATTGCCACAATGACAGATGAGCAAAGGCACAAGAAAACAACAGAGCTGCTTTCTCCAATGAACCATGCCTGGCAAATGTGAAAATTCACTTTTACCCCTGGCCCACTCCCAGGTATTGATGGTAACAGCTCAATAATGTGACTTCACACAGGCTGAAATACAGAGAATGAGTAAAGAAAACTTTGTATGTATGTATATATATAAATACTCATGTAAAAACTTATTTAAAAACACCACTAAGGGTCAAATCTTGCAAATATTTGTATCTATGTATATAAATACTCATTTAAATACTCATGTAAAAACTTATTTAAAAACACCACTAAGGGTCAAATCTTGCAAATATTTGTATCTATGTATATCAATACTCATTTAAATACTCATATAAATACTTATTGAAAAACATCACTAAGGGTCAAATCTTGCAAATATGTGTATGCATGTATATAAATACTCATATATAAACTTTTTTAAAAACACCACTAAGGGTCAAATCTTGCAAATATTTGTATGCATGTATATAAATACTCATTTAAATACTCATATAAAAACTTGTTTAAAAACACCACTAAGGGTTAAATCTTGCAAATATGTGTATGCATGTATATAAATACTCATTTAAATACTCATATAAATACTTATTGAAAAACACCACTAAGGGTCAAATCTTGCAAATATGTGTATGCATGTATATAAATACTCATATATAAACTTTTTTAAAAACACCACTAAGGGTCAAATCTTGCAAATATGTGTATGCATGTATATAAATACTCATATAAAAACTTGTTTAAAAACACCACTAAGGGTCAAATCTTGCAAATATTTGTATCTATGTATATAAATACTCATTTAAATACTCATATAAATACTTTTTTAAAAACACCACTAAGGGTCAAATCTTGCAAATATTTGTATGCATGTATATTTATACTCATTTAAATACTCATATAAATACTTTTTTAAAAACACCACTAAGGGTCAAATCTTGCAAATATTTTTTTGCTTTCTTACCACAGGTTATCAGATTCTGACAGCAACAAACACCCTGGGATACAGGAGATTAAGTCACGTGGCCATAATACATATTTTATGTGGATTAATAGACTGAGACCTAGATGATAGTGGTAAAAAAACTAGAAAACCCTTCAGAAAACATTTTTGTAGGAGATGATGCCTCTTGCTCCCAGTGATTTCAGAACCTACAGGCATCCCTTCAGTGGCAGCAGGGGGGAGAGCACAGGAAAATTTCTTACTGCCATAACTTACAAATTCCTACCAAATACAGTGGGCAACTTCCAACTGTGAACTGGGCTTTTCTCTTTGCTAAATCCTGCAGTGCCTGCTCCTGTGTGGTGCTGAGAGGAGCAGGGAGCATTGGGATGGGATGGAGCAACCCCCACACCAGTGTGTGAAATGCTGCTCTCAGCCAAGCCAGGGTTGGAAATTTCACCCATGATTTATTTTTCAATAAGTTCATCTCTTGCTGTCCTGCTCTTTGGTATTGCTTTGCTGCTGAGAGCACAGAAGGCACGAGAAGGTGCATTTCTGTTAGCAGCATCTCCTTTAAAAATTTGCATCCTACCCTCTCTAGAAGGCCCTGCTGCCTTCCATTCCCCAAGCCAAGCTGTTGCTCAGCCTTCCCCTGCCTTTGTCATCACAAGAAATCATTTTGACTGGCACAATAAAGCCCAGAGGTCACCGTGGTGTCTTTTATGAGCATTAGGAAACAAACTTTTTAGTGGAAGGTAGGCTAAAATTCAAACCTTGCACCGTATTTTGGCTACGTTCCCCTGCAGAAGTTCATCTGCACGACTCTTTTCTTTAAAAGTACAAAACCGAGGCCCCATGTGGCCAGAATTCCCCAGGGCTGAGATGACACAAATGAGGCACACCATATTTTGGGGGTGTATTTTCAGAGCATGGTGGGATCCCCCTGAAACCTTGCTCTGCCAGGGATGCAGGAGATCACTCCTGCCCCCCTCACTCCCACAGCCATTTCCTTACAGCCATGCAAGCTTGGATTTCTCCTTAGCTCAGCTTCCCTTGCCACACCTGAGAGCCAAAGGGAAAGGGAAGACAGATGGGATGGTGAATTCAGTCCATACAATACTCCAGTAATATTTTAACCTGTATATTTAAGGTGTACATTATATTTTACTCTGACTTCTATTTGAACCGATGCAAGCGGTGGAAAAAAACTTTGTTCAGAAAGCTCAGTTCAGGAAGAATGAACAAAAAATTGCTTAAAAACCAAACAGAAAACTAGAGAAACAGCCTCAACATGTCCTACACACAAGGCCAGTACCCCTGTGCATGCATGCAGAAACACAGTGCCTCTATTACACTTACATGCAACATTATTATCCTTATATGCAGCACACTCAATTTTCTCATATCTACACATAAATAGGCAAGAGGCTGCAATCTAGCAATGAAATCAGCACGAGGATTTGGCATGTTGAAGGAGTTTGACACACTTTGCACATCAAAACCTACAAGCCCTACCAAACTTTGTTCACCTAATTGTTACAGCAGCTCGATTTCTGCCTGAAATTTCTATTTATTCTATTTATTCTATTTATTTATTCTATTTATAATAGAATTTAAATTCTATTATAAAAATTTCTATTATAAGTTAGAATTCAAACATTTTGTTCTATATTTAGAAATAATATAAACATTTATATTTATAGTATAATAATATATTATATATTATATATAATTGTATATAGATATAATAAATATCTATATTTATAAAAATATAAATATTTCTTTATAAATGTAGAAATTTTGATTATAAATTGTAATTTATAAATTAGTTTATAGATTAAATTTAATTTATATAACTGAATTAAATTGAATTTATATATTTATTTATCAATTATCATTTCATTTACAAATTAAATATAATAAATTATAATAAAAAGAAATATAATAAATTAAATATAATAAATTATAAGTTCAATTATAAAATTTATAGAATTCATAATTCACTGTTGTGCCTCTGCCTAGTTGCCACCTTCATTGCAAGGTGCATTTGGCCAGATGAATTAGCCAAGTGTTTGAAACACAAGCAATGGCCCTCAGTCATTTTTTCCACTGCATTTAACGTTTTGCAGTGCTTCAATGACTTCCATGACACCCTTACAGAGGTAACTTTATTCCTTACAAGGCACCAGGACCAAACACGACCTGTTTTCATTAGCCACAGTGCATGCAAGCCTATTAACACTGCAGCTAAATGCAGCTGTTCAGAAGTCAAATATTTGGTGCAAGGCAGTTTCCTTGGCTCCCTTATGGGCAGCAGAGAGAGAAAAGCCCTTTTTGCAGAGGGTGCAATGTGTAAAGCAGCTGGGATGGATTGCAAGTGCTGCTTTCAGCCTCCTTCCATGAAAACAGGGAGATGAGGAGCTCCTGCTTCGTTTCACACTGCAACTTTTAAATTAAAACAAAAAAAATATCAAGGCTCCAACCCCAGATTTACTGTACCTTAAGGGACATGATGCATTATATAAAATAAAGCTCCTGCAGAAATGTGGTGAGATAGGTGTTTGTTCACACGAGCATGCACGTATATATACAGCACATAAAATCTGACACCTAAAAAAATATATATATCAACTTCTGGCAATATTGAAAAGCCTTCAACATGCCTCTTGTGTGCAATTCTTCTAAGAAGGCAACTGTGATACTGCTTTTAAGCTATTTTAGTAAGGGCCCTTGACAAGCTTCACATAAAATATTCAGCATTGATGCTTTCAAGTCCACACAATTTAACTTAAAAAGCTCTCTTCTTCAACCCACATTACAAATATGTTTATTCTGAAGGTGGTGTGTGGATTAGATGTTTCCCTTATCCTTCCCAAAGAATGATTGTACTGGGCTGCAGCACAAGCAGAACCTGAAAAACAATTTCTTTTTGAATTAAAATTATTTCTTGAATGTTTTGATAGTTTTAAGAAACTCAGAGGCATTTCACACACTGTTTCAAATAGTTGTGTTTACATCTCCAACAAGTAACTGCAGGGCTGAAAAGCAGTCAGAATTAGAAGGGTATTCTATTAATTTTAGTCCTCCAGTGTGAAATTATTGCTTTATTGGAAAGAATTTGTCTTCCAAACTAACCTTTGAAATTCCATCCTTTCTTTACAGAACTGAGGAGCAAATGCTACTGATTTCAGAGAGAGCTGACTTTCATCCCTAATCTTTTATTTTTCATCTGCATAATGAACTGATAAACTGCTCAATGTAAGAAAGTTCTTTAAATAATACACTGAAGTACTGAAAAACCACAGAAAACACAGCAGTCACACGACTTTTCAAACTATAGCTGCAATGAAGGCATAAAAGAAAAAGCCTTTTTCAAATCCTTACAGGCCTGGAGACTCCAATATGTTTTCCTGAGCTGTTTAGATGCCCAGGCTGGCACCAAGATGCCTGCATGCTGTATTTCACAGTGCCGTCCTGAGTCAGCCACAATTCCAAGTACCCAATTTTCATTTTTTTTCTCATCTGTTGTCTGAGAACCCCAGGATCAAACACATGATTTAAAGCCTACTGAGATCAGGGGGAAAATCCTATTGGCTTCAAGGAGCTTTGGATGAGACTCAGAGGACCTGAGTCAGAAAGTTTTCCAGGGCTGGAAATTGCATCTAGCGAGTTCTAGGCCAATTTTGTAGCTCAGCACCAAAATTTCTGGTCAACTTCGTTTTTTATCTCAATTTTTCAATCCCAAACTTTAGTAATCAGACATTTTCTTTATTCAAAAATCTAATATTCAATAATCAAATGTGCCTTTACTCCTCTGCTTCTCTTCTCTATTTGGTACATTTGGGAATTTTATCACTGACAATAGAACTCATGATAAAATAGAGACCAATAACACTTTTAACTTCTTCTAGTGTTACACAAAGATATTTTAACTGCTGTTGAACTCAAGCTATAGGAAATGGTGATTTCAAAGTGAACTTGGTACAGTCACTGAAATATTTCCTATAAATATTTTAGATGGTAATTCTATTCTTCCCAAAGAGAAAATGACTTAATTATCAGGGGCTTCTGCTCACAGTATTCATGGGAGCAGATATACTTTTTAGCATATTTAAAGAAACTAAATTATGAAAAGCAGTTCACACAGTGTAATTATTTGATAGTTCATTATGATGAACAGTACATTTATTTATAATAAGTGTCATGTTTTATAGCATGATACCAAAATCAGATACTACTTCATAGCTGTTAGAACTCTGGTTATTGAGAATTTTTGACTTTTTGTGCTGATAGGCACTGACTCCTAAGAGAATATTACATTTGACTTGAGGCTGTAGGAAAGGTTTCTAAAATTGAATTATAAAACTGGGATTATGGGTGTGTAGTTTAAATAAAAGTGCGTAATATCACATAGTAAAAAACTTAAGAATTTAAGGTTTTAGGCTACAGTAATATTTATAAAGCAAGACAGAGGTTTTAGAGTAGAGGCTGGTCCTTCTTCACTTTCTGCTTCGTGGGTTTGGGTGGTTTTGTGTAATTAGATTAAAAAATTCTGCATTGTGGGCCACAAGTGGTTAATTATTAAGTTAAAAGTAAAAATTATTTAGGTGCCATTTCTTAATTAAACAAATTTATCCTTAAAAAAACTATGCCATTCCCCGTTGGTTTATAATCCCCCCTTTAACCTTGAAGCACATGTTCACCAAAAGCTCTACAGGCACAATGGCTTTCTTCAGCTGGAGAGCTCCAGGCACACAAGGCAAGGTTTGTGCAAGGTTTTAACTTCTGCTTGACTGCAAGATATATCAAAACAGTCTCCCTGTTTGTCTTGGGATGGAGCGGGGGAACAACGTTCCTCTGTCTTCTCATCCCAGGTCTGACAGTCCCTGACGCACACTGAGGCTTCACCTCCCTCTGAAATGAGCAATGAGAGCTCTGCCCAAGGATTTGAAGTGGATCAAGATTTAATTGAGGTGAGTATTGGCAAGGCATTTACTGCAGAGTTATTGCAAAACACATTTCATTAATGACAATGATACTAAAGCATTGGAAATCCATACGGGCGGAATCAGAAAGACGAAACACTCACGGGAGTCAATGGAAATAAGCTCAGGACCCCACTTTTGCTTACAAAGCAACACCTTCTTTACAGTTAGTAAAATTTTACACAAAGGATTAGTGGCATGCTACCTATTATTTACATAAAACCCTCATTAAAAATGTAAGAGAGTAGATATGAATAGTGAAAACACAGCAAGGGAGAGGAAGGAGACCCTAACACACAATTACTGACACTCGTTCAGGGGAGCCGCTTTAACAAGTGACATTTTTCACACCACAATGTGCAGGACTGACTCATCCCCCTACCTTCAGCCACCCCATCCCCTATTTTAAAAATCAAGCACAGAAACCACAGTGTGCAGACTTGACCTTGAGTTTTACCAGCAGCCTTTCCCCCCTGCTCAGCTCCCCAAGCTCAGAGGGTCTGGCCAGGAGCAGCAGCAGCACAACAGGATCTGTGCTCAGGGCCCTGTGCCTTGGAGGAATCACCACCCTGATGGAAAAAAAGAAACCCCAGCTGCTGGGACAGAATAGCAAAATGAGCAGTTCCTGCTCCCTGGCAAAGTTTGCCCTTTCTTGTCAGCTTCTGCTGAAGTAAAAATGACTTCACCTGAAATATAACCACCAGAGTGAGGTGAGAAGAAAGTGCAATATTATTAGGACCAAAGTGAAAGCTGTGATGTGAAAGTCACAACCCCCTCCACCCCCACTATTTATTCCAACTAGAATAACAGCTTTGCTCACGCCGATATTCACCTTCTTGTCACTTGAAGAGAAAGAAAAGTCAGACCAACTTTTAAATTAACTTACATACCACACCTCCAGAAGTGATTAATTCTTCTTGAAAGGAGAGTTAAGAATAGCAACAAAAGAAAAACCTAGATTACTGTAAATGGACACAATTTCTTCTTGACCTAACCTCAGACAGAAAGATTTAATTGACCATGTTGTAAGGTCAGCTGCTACAAAATTCTGATTATCTAAGGTTTTCGGTGCACAATTCAGCATGATGCTTCTGTGACAGAATCACAGAATTAACTAGATTGGAAGAGACCTTTGAGTTCATTGAGTCCAAGCTCTGACCTAACACCACCTTGTCAACCAGCCCATGGCACTGTCAAGAATTCCTCCCCAATACCCAGCCTAACCTTCCCCTGGGGGAGCTTGAGTTGGGCTGAAAAACACAGGCACCTTCCATGACAGAAACAAAAGAGGCAAAGGAGGAAATCTGTGGGAAATCAATCCCTGGGGAAGGGAGACTGACCTGCAGTGCCTGCCCCCATGGACAGAATCCATCAGCTCCAGCACCACCAGGAGCACTGGAGCTTCCCAGAAGCTGCCCCTGGTGTCAATCTCTGCTGGTTTTAGCCAAAACAGAGCTCCAGGAGCAGAGCAACACTGAATTTCAGCTTGCTGTGTGTGCTGAATTTCTGTTTGCAGGGAGTGGGATGCCTCGTTATTATTTGTTGCCTGTTTGCATGGTGGAAGAACACTGAGTCCTCTTTTACCTCTAGCAAAAGGTCTCCAAAAATTTTTCAGACTCTACTGACTGGTTGCTTTCTCGCACAAATTATTTTAAATAAGTTTCCATGGAAAAGGGTATTTTGGAAAGCACAATTGGAATGATTAACAGCTAAAATTAAAAAAAAAATAAAAATAAGGCGGGGCCACATTTGTAATCTTCAGCACATTTTTGGTGCAACCTCCTCACATTGTGTAGCTAAACATCAACTCAAGTGTCACAAGCAGCTGCCACTCCTGGAAGAAAAGGGGGACAAAAGATCCTACAGGAAAGAGAAGAGTAGCCTGGCATGTGGCTTCACTTGCAGCAGAAATTAAGATTCAAAAAACAAAGGGTGGCAGCCAGACAAACTCATATTTCTGATTTAATTCACGTGGATTTTTGAGTTTTTACATAGCAAATTCTGGTTTGTATGAAGTACATTATTACTGGTTTGGAAAGCTGATTGTTTTTAACACTTACCCTAAAGATGTAACCACCCACACAAAGTCTACACTTAGAATAATATCATGAAATCATTAATACCCCAAAAAATAAGCAATATTTACTTGTTCCTAAAATTAAAGGTCAACCATTTAAGTGAAAGAAGTCTCTGAATAAACTCTTAGAATTACAGTTTGCTGGAAAAATTGTTACAGGATTCATTTCTGCTTTCCTAGAAAATGAGAAATTTTTTGGTTTAGTTCATATAAGTAGTACATACTTCTGCTTGATTAAAATGAAAAGGAAAAAATCCCCAAAAACCTGGGAATCCAAACAGGAAAAGTACCACCTACGATTTATGAATAAAAACTAAGCTAAAACACTGTCCCTTATCTCTGAAATCTTGAAAGACTGGCTTGACCAGGAACAATAGATTAGTTGAAAAAGCTGAGACAAAGGCAATATTTTTCTTATAAGATAAAATTTGCTGTAATGAACTTTTTCCTTATGCATTCATAGTCCTAAGCCAGTTTCATTCTGGTAAGATAATGCATTTTAAAACAATCTTTATGATAATTTATAAATTATTTCTAATAATTTGCATCAAAAGACAGCTGGAATTCATGAAAAAAAAGGTATTAAAAAGCATAATTCATCACTTTATAGTAAGCAAATATTTAAGTATATGTACAAAAAGAACAGCAAAAATATTAATGTATTACATTTTTATACTGCTGCTTAAAGAGTCAGCAGCATACTGTCCCCAATTTTAAAAAATGACATGCTGCCAATTATTGACACTCAATTTCCTTCACCTAAATAATCCCTTGCAGATTTTTAAGAAATAAAATAGCAAAAAAAAAAAAAAAAAAAAAAGGGGGGGGGGGGAGAGTTACAAAAAAATGAAAGAAAATTACAATACATTACAAAATAAATCAAAAAATTGATTAATGAAAATAAAAATAAAAAAATAAAATAATGAAGTGCATAAATAATCATCGATTTAATAAATTATATAAAGTCAAGTGAGATTAAATAATAAATTAAATGAAATAAATGAATTAAGCAAAATAAAGATAAATTAAATAATGAATTAAATACATAATAATTGAGTGAATAGATTAAATAAATAAGTGGAATTATGTGAGATTAAATAATGAATAAACAAAATTAATAAATTAATAAAAATTAAAATAAATTAAGTATATAATGATCTATTTAATAAAATAATTTTTAATTGATTCCAGTGACATTTAAGAATAAATAAAATAAAATAAAATAAATAAATGAGAATTTTAAGAATGCACTAAATTACATAAATAAATAAAATTATGACTTAATTAAAATAAAGGACAAAAATCACTTGACCCAGCCCACCTTGCAGAAAAGAAAGAACCCTTCCCCACACAGGAGCCCTTCCTTCCATCTGCCCCCGAGGTTTTTCCCTAAGCAGCGCTGCCTGCTCTTTGTGCAGCTCCAGCCCAGGCTGCACTTCCCACTGCCCTCGCCCTGCACCTCAGCCCTGTTTATCCCCCTTATCAGCTCAGGAAGAAATTTGGGCAAAACTCTTCCTCTGGTCACTGATAGCTCTGGGAACCGAAGCCATTAAGATATTTGTGAGCCCTACTCGTGCTATTTTAACTGTCTGTTGTACAGGAAGGAACTGATAAAAATAGGATTACAATGCCCTCACAGATGAACTAGCAGGAGGCTTGATTGTGATTGATGCCTGAATAAATATACAATAACAGGCCCTACATTTCAACAGGGCTTTTGATGGAAGGTAAGAAGCAGTGTCAGTTTTCACTGCCTGGACTGCAGGACTCTTTGCTCAAATAGCTGCTAAGTGCCTTTCCTTGGAGATGGAATCTTCTACCTTTGGTCTGCCTTGAAATAAAGAGCAGGAGGTGGTTATTAGGAGGTGGGAATTAATATTTGTATTATTTCGTGAGGCACAAAGGTGCATTTCTTCCCACAGGTGCTCACGTGTGGCCCACCCTACATTCCTTTGAAGTCTCAATATCATCCCCACAGATAATCAGTGCTAAGGTGGGTGTATTTTAAAAACACACAGCACCATAACAGCAGTGTGGGGGAAAAAAAATGGGCTGGAAATGGAGGTTGGGAAGGCTGGGATTGTCCAAGTCATCTGTGCATTGGGAGGTGAAGTTTCCAGCAGTGAGCCAAGCACAGGCTTAACCCAGGAAAGAGTTTCTGCAGGAGGCCAGCTTTGCTGGGCTGGACAGCACAGGAGAGAGCAGATTTCTGTGCCAGATGGCTCTCCCTGACCCCATCCCCTCTGCAGCCTCTCTGCATTCTTCCAATCCTTCCTAATAACCCAATTCTTAATGAGCAATGTGTTTACCACCCAAAGCAGAAATTTCAGGAAGTAAGCTCCGAGCTGTGCAGTTTTTATTTATTAATCTTCCTCTTTTGGAGAAGAGGGCTTCAAGTGTCCTGAAATCACACGTTATCAGCTCCCACTTCAAGTAACACAGCTATCTATTCCACTTCAACAGGATCTCAAGAACGCCCCTTCTTATCCTGCAAAAACCAGACACCTCCTTAGCTCTGCAGTGCAATGATCCAGCCAAGAGCCCCTGCAAGCACAAAGACTTCCAGGGGCAAAAAAAAACTCCCTCTGGCTCCTCTGAAACCATTCAAGGAGGAAAGGCTTGAATTTGCTCAGGACCTTGCTGGATCATCTGGCTAAAAATAAGTTAACAATACTTGGCACTTGCCAAGGGTTTTCATGTGCTGAAGTTCCTGTGAATTTCAGAGGTGATTCCCTGCTGGATTACCTCTGAAACCGAGGAGGTTGAATTTCAGAGGTGATTCTTTGCTGGATCGCCTCTGAAACCAAGGAGGTTGAATTTCAGAGGTGTTCCTTGCTGGATCACCTCTGAAACCAAGGAGGTTGAATTTCAGAGGTGATTCATTGCTGGATCACCTCTGAAACAAGGAGGTTGAATTTCAGAGGTGATTCCTTGCTGGATCACCTCTCAAACCAAGGAGGTTGAATTTCAGAGGTGATTCCTTGCTGGATCACCTCTGAAACCAAGGAGGAAAGGCTTGAATTTGCTCAGGATCTTGCTGGATCACCTGGCTAAAAATAACAACAATACTTGGCTTTTTCCAAGTGTTTTCATGTGCTTGAAATTCCTGTGAATTTCAGAGGTGTTTCCCTGCTGGATCACCTCTCAAACCAAGGAGGTTGAATTTCAGAGGTGATTCCTTGCTGGATCACCTCTGAAACCAAGGAGGAAAGGCTTGAATTTGCTCAGGACCTTGCTGGTACACCTGGCTAAAAATAAGTTAACAACAATACTTGGCACTTGCCAGGTGTTTTCGTGGGCTGAGATTCCTGTTTAAAAGGCAGTCGTATAACTGTTACTTGTTTTGTACATAGAGAAATTAAACAAAAAGTTGGGACTCCCCTTCCCTGCTCCCTCATCCACATTCTCCACTCTTCTGGCACCCACATGTTTCTCCTCACTGAAGTCACCCTCACAGCCGTCTGCAAACAAATTTAAAAACTCAATTCCACCACCCCTTGCCACATTAATGCACATCACACACTAAAATCAGCCCAACCCCAGTGCCATGAGCAGGGACACCCTCACCAGATTGCCCAGGGCCCCATTCAGGCTGGCTTTGAGTATTTCCAGAGCTGGGGCATGTGCCCCATGTCTGGGCAGCCTGTGCCAATGTTTACTGCACTCCCAGGGCCATCCCTTGCTATTGATTTCATCATTTGCTGTCAGCTGCTGCCCCTGGGCCTTTTATTTTAGCTTAACAGGTTTGGGTTTCTTCCTCTCACTGATTCTCTGTGCTTTTCAATTCTCTTCAGATGTACCAGCTGGCATTTTTTTCACAAGGAATCCCCTTTTCTTACTTATCTCAGTGTTTCTAACCTCCTTTGGCATCATTGCTCCCCCCACTGTCATGTTTATAACACTTCTCACTAGATTGAAATCTGTGAATTTAATTAATGCACTGTTTACCCCCTCTTCCAGATCATTAATAAAGATGTTAAATAAAACTGATCCTAACACCAATCCCTGCTAATGCAGACCTGACTGAAGTACTAATTCTGCTGTGAAGCCATCATCCAACAAGACAGTAAATCCTATTTTGGTGTACCTGACACTAGAGCTCTGTCAAGCCCAAACCAAGGCACTGCAGCCAAGTATTGACCCAGTATAAACCTGGCCAGTCCAAAATTTGGAGCACACACTTCCTGAGTGTACTCTGGAGAAGAAAACAGAGTTTCCCCCCAGACTGACTTGGAGGAAACTGTTAAGGGTTAATATGGCAGAGCTCAGACTAAGACAGTGGAACTGAGATTAAGCCCTGTTCCAACCTACCTTCCTCTCTCCAGTTCCAGTGAGGTTTAAATGCTTCCAGTGGTGTTTAAATGCTTCAGATCACTGTGTTTAAAGCCACTGAAATCAGCACCTCAGTGCTGGGGGAAAAGGGAGAAATCCTGGCTCCAAGTGCTCCTGAGCACAGGACCTAGCTCAGGCTGCAGAGCTGCCCAGCCCCAGCCAGCAGGGTTCAATATCATGCCCAGGTTTAATTAAGTTAATTAAGTTTAAGTTTCAGTTTCAGTTAATTCTTTTTGAGGTTGTACCTCAGTGCACTGAAGATGTTACTAATGGGAACTAATATTCTGCTTAAATGTTTCCTAGGTTTATTTTATTAAAAAAAAAAACAAACCTCCAAACTGTGCCATATTTGATGAGGAGCCTAAACGTTTCTTGTACCCTACATGATGTTACTTTTCTGGCCCTATGTCATTTATTTTATAGCAGGTTGCTCTGCTTTTGTGCTCCTCTAGAGCTCTGCATTAGCACAGACCTAAATCAGCCAGATTTTAACACCTCTTCTTAGCCCAGATTTGGTGATTCAGTGGTGGTTTGCAGGGCATGCCATTCCAACCAAGGTGGGATAAATGGCTTTTCCAGGCTACAATTTATAGAGTAAAAATGGGGGTTTTGCACAGAGCTTGTAAAATCAAGCCAAACACAGTAAGAGAAAGTGAAATCTCACAAGATTGGTTTCATTCAATGGCACAACTCATTATTCCAGTTTGTACTGATGCACACGATGAAGTTGTGAAGCACAAAATTTTTCCTATTCCAGTTGAAATACCTTTGAATTGAAAGGAAATTTTTCCTATTCCAGTTTAAATACCTTGGAATTTAAAGGAAATACAAATTCAGTGTGCTATCAAACAAATTCTACAGACCCCCAAGCTGCACAGAAAGAAAGCACTCAAACCAACATTGAACTTAAAAAGATAAATCTCAAAAATTTCACAATGATGAGTCATTGGTTCTTTGCAGGGCATGCCATTCCAGCCAAGGTGGGATAAACAAATTTTCCATGCTACAATTCATAGAGTAAAAATTTCCTTGCTACAATTTATAGAGTAAAAATGGGGGTTTTGCACAGAGCTTGTAAAATCCAGCCCAACACAGTAAGAGAAAGTGAAATCTCACAAGATTGGTTTCATTCAATTGCTGCATGACATAACTCATTATCCAAGTTTGTACTGATGCACACAATGAAGTTGTGAAGCACAAATTTTTTCCTATTCCAGTTGAAATACCTTTGAATTTAAAGGAAATACAAATTCAGTGTGCTATCAAACAAATTCTACAGACCCCCAAGCTGCACAGCAAGAATGCACTCAAACCAACATTGAACTTAAACAAACAGATAAATCTCAAAAATTTCACAAGGATGAAAGTGTGCACTTAAAATTAAGACAAGAGTTTACTATTGCTTTTGCAAACACATAAAAATAAAATTTCAAATAGACAGGTGTATACTTACATATAATTAACTATATTTATATTTAATTAATGATCTAATTTATAATTAATTTAATTATATTCTATTTAGTCAATTATTATCCATAACTATATATAATTTTGAATTTCATATTATATATTATATATAATATATATAATAATAATTTAATAACAATATAATAATATATAATAATATAATAATTTTGAATTTATATTATATATTATATATAATATAATTTATATTATATATTATATATATGTCTATCTATATATACATAGATAGACATATAGATAATATTTTATATGTATATAAAATATACATATAAAAAATATATCTATATGTCTATCTATATATAATATAATACAATACATATTATATATTATATAATTATAAAGTATATAAAGTAATTATATACTTTATAATTATATATATATTATAAAGTATATAAAGACCATAAAATGAATACTGCAGCCAACCAAGCAGTAGACAATTCAAATATATAATATATACTCTATATATATATAAAATAAATAAAGTATATAAAAACCACAAAGTGATTATTGAAGCCAACCAAGCAGTAGACAATTCAAATATATAATATTATACTATATATATAATATATAATTATAAAGTATATATAATTATATACTTTATAATTTATTTTATATATATATATATATATATATATATATATATAAAATTATAAAGTATATAAAAACCACAAAATGATTACTGCAGCCAACCAAGCAGTAGACAATTCAAATTGCCACTAGACTACTGAAATATCAACAGAACCATTCCATCCATAGTAGTTTGGTATTTAAAATCCAGCCCTGGAGAAGCAGTGAGGAGCACGGCACTGCTCAGCACACTCTGAATTACAGAGCCATGCTGAGAATCCTCTCCTAGTAAATCTAAATCGAGCCCAGAATAAAATGCTGGTGTAACTGGGGTGGGTGGGGGTGGAGGAGGTGTAATTGCTCTAAGAAAGCAGAATTATAGCTACTCAGCTGCCAAGATCTCAAAACACTCCAAAACCACAGCTCTATTTCATCACATTTAATTTTTGTACATATATTAAATTCAGCCAAGTCAGTAGATTAAAATAATAGAGTAGATTGTATCAACCCAGACTTTGGCAAAAATGTGACACAATCCCTTTTCAAAAAGCCCTAAAATTGGCTTGCTTGTGAGGACTATCACATGGCTGAATAGTGGCTAAAGGGCTATAAATAAATAGATTGCAGCAGCACAAGGGAGGTGCTAGCACATTGCCACAGGGATTGGTATTAGGATCAGCTTTATTTAACATCTTTATTAATGATCTGGAAGAAGGGGTAAACAGTGCATTAATTAAATTCACAGATTTCAATATAGCAAGAAGTGTTATAAACATGACAGTGGGGAAAGCAATGATGCCAAAGGAGGTTAGAAACACTGAGATAAGTAAGAAAAGGGGATTCCTTGTGAAAAAAAAAATGCAGGCTAATCCATCTGAAGAGAATTGAAAAGCACAAAGAATCAGTGAGAGGAAGAAACCCAAACCTGTTAAGCTAAAATAAAAGGCCCAGGGGCAGCAGCTGACAGCAAATTATGCATGGGCTTGCAACATGAATGGGGAAAAGAATAAAATGATCTGGGCTACACACATGGCTGTACCACCACATCAGAGCCTGATGCAAGCCTGGACCTCCTGCAGAAGCAGAGGAAAAACACAGTCACCATCCTTCAGCAGGGTTCCAAGCATCCAAGGATCCCCTCATCATACAGCAGTGACAGAATGCTGCAGTTTGGGTCTAAGCCTTGTGAAAATTTGGGGAAAACAAATAATAATAACAGCCCAGACAATCAATGAACCAAATACTTTGGAATATCAGGCATCTTAACAGAAATAACAAAGAGGAAAAGAGAAAAATCTGAAAGGATTATGAAGGCTGAGAGTATAAAATAAATGACACAAGGCTAGAAAAGTAACATCATGTAGGGTACAAGAAACCTTTAGGCTCCTCATCAAACATGGCACAATTTTATTTTTAAAAATAAAATAAACCTAGGAAACATATAAGCAGAATATTAGCTCCCATTAGTAACATCTTCACTGCACTGAGGTAACCTCAAAAAGAATTAACTGAAACTGCTTTTCTTCATTCATTGAAACTGGGCATAATATTCAAAAATACAGTGTTGGAGACCATCCTGCAAAAGCAGGATGATTTAATAGGTCTTCTCCATCTTGAACTTCCATGATTCCTTAAGAGACAAGAAGCAGAGAGACAACCCTCTGCAAAATTAAATCTCTGGGATTCAACTGGAGAATGAAAATTAAATCACAGCAAAGTATTTTCTTCTCTGTAAGCATTAGCATTAATCACATGCAAAAGTAAAATATTAGTTAATTTGATTCCCTGTGCCTTCCAGACTCTGGTCGAAATGAATCAATGCAGGGAGACTGATTTCTCTGATAACTGGGGAAATGATAAGGAGGGAGGAAAAAAAGAAGTAAGGATGGGGGGGAAAAAAAAAGGTAGAAATAGCTGGTGAAAATGAAATTACCAAAAGGAATTTGACTACAGAAAACCATGTTAGAGCACCTATTTCTTCTCTATTCCTAATAAGAACAGTACATGCAAAATTTCACAGCGGTGGCTTTGAAAAAGTCTTATTTAACCATGGCTAGAATTGGGATGAGTCACCTTGGGCAGTACAAACTCTCCAATTTACTGCTTTAGGTGACTAAAACCTTTGAAAAATGGCTTTGCCCTGTGTCCCCTTTGGGAGGGCAGCCCTCTGCAGCACCTGGGGCTTGCCACAGGGAGGGAGAAGGAGGTGGCACACCAAAATGCCAGCTCAAACCCCACCAAAATGCCAGCTCAAACCCCACCAAAATGCCAGCTCAAACCCCACCAAAATGCAGCTCAAACCCCAGCCAGGACTGGCCAGGAGGAGTTTACAAGGCACAGCTCATTTGGGTGTCCCTTCTCCTGCCCTGCTGTGACAAACAGGTTTAGGAACCCTTTCTCCTGCCCTGCTGTGAAAAAATTCCTTTGGGAACCCTTCTCCTGCCCTGCTATGACAATCTCCTCCGGGAACTTTATTGACCTGGCTAAGGGGTACATCATCAACATCACAAAAACTTAAAAAAAAAAAAAATTAATAAAGGCAAAAGAACAAAATAGAAAAAAAAGAACTAGCGATCTGGTTTGTTTCTTTTGGAACATTTTAAAATATGTGCTTTCCTCCTAAAGGCAAGAAACACTGCATTTAATTAGAAGAATAAATCATTACATTTTTATAGTTAGCAGTTTCATCTACAATGAAACTAGATTAGTTTCTCACTACACATGCTGTTTATTGTTCAAGCTTTATGGTAAGTTCTAATAATTCAAATGTTACAAACAGTTCAGTTTGAGGTTGTTTTTGGGTTGGTTTTTTTTCTATTAAACCAGCTCTTAGACTACTCTTTTGTTACATATATATATATATATATATACATACTTATCTATATAAATATATATAACAAAACTTGTTATATATATTATATTATATATATAATATATACATTTATATATGTATAAACAAATATATTGAAATATATGTCTCTTTCACAAAAAAATCTCTCTGGCTTTCAACCTCTTGCAGACAAATACACTTTCTCTTAAATGACCCACTGAATGTTATGGGGATAGACTTGTCCCTCAAATTTTACCAAGAGTTTAAAACTTAGTCCCACCTGTGAGCAAAGTTTGAATTTTAATCCTCACACTTATAACTCACATCCAAAACACAGGTAAAGCAGTGGCTCTGCTGTGACAGCACCTGTCCTGCACCACGTAGCCACAAATGTCACTTATTTATGCCATTTTCTGTAGGACTGCAATTATTGCCCTGTATTTTCCCCCTCCTGCAGCCACACAATCAAGATGTAAACACAAAGAAAGTGCAGCAGACACCTCCCTGATTTCAGTGCCATTTGAGACAGGCCCAGCAGCTCTGTGCTCTGGGCTGATGAGGAAAGCACATTAAGCACTTGCAACAGAACATCCAAGCAGACTTGTTTTGCAGCCTGATTAATAGAAACAACCTCTGAGGACTAATCACAAGTCAAGCCCTGTTTTGTAGATTAATAGGACAAAAGCACAAGAGAATAGGGAAGGTTACAGGACTGGAATATAAATAAGAGAAGGTGTACATTCTAGGCAGATTGACTGCTAGTAATTATCAGCACATCCTTACAGCAAGGTCTTGCTGCTCTGTGCTAGAACAGCTCATTTCCAGATGAACCATCAGGCTGTGTATGCTCCCAAATATATCTATATATCTATATCTATATATCTATATATATCTATATCTATCGATATCTATCTATCTATATATCTATATATATAATATATAATGATAACAATAATATATAATCATATATAACATATATAACTATTCAATATATATAATTATATATTAAATGTATAGATATAAAATATATTTTTATATATCTATATACCTATATGTATACATGCATATAATATATATTAATAAATATTAATAATTATAAATAATTATATATTATATATATGTAATTATTAAATATATAATAAATGTCTAAATATATATTACATATAATATTATATATAACATGCACAATATATAATTAATATATATTAAATATAATTAATAATTTATATAGAATAAATATATATTCTATATATAATTAATTAAATATATATATTTATCTATGAATAAATAAAATATAATAAAATAATTAAATATATATTTAATTTTTGTATATATAAAATTGTAATATGTCTATATATATATATATATATATATATATATTCATTCTGTCCCCAAAATCCACAAAACAATGACAAAAACAGTGTTTGTTCTGTTTGTTCCTCTGAAACAAATCACACCTTCATCTCACTCTTTCAGGTCACTTGGATTTCTAGGCTGACATTAGGTGATTAAAGCTGGTAGCAACTACACTTTTCAGCTGAGCATCTGTGGGTCAGAAAACCAATCCTGGCACGTGAGGAACTGTTACCCAAGCCCTGCAATATGGGAGCAGATGCTGCAGCCCAGCAGAGATGCCCCATACCCCATCTGGCCCTGCAGGAGCTGGGCAGAGTGATCCATACTTGGTTTACTCTGTCATTTTCTGAGCTGTCCCAAATGTTCCACCTCTATACATGCAGCAATGTCAGCTCTTGAACCCTAGAAACCCAGGAGTTTATAAAAAAAGATCTGCAGGTTAGGCAGTGGAAGACAATATTCCTTAAAATGGCATTTTGCAGGTTTCTCAAGAAACATGAAACTTATGTTATATTCATCAACAGAAGAAGGAGCCAAGCTTGCTAAAAAGTGAAAAACCAAATTCAGGGAGCCATAACTTGAGATTACAGTGTTTTAGGGCATCCCATATTAAAAATGTGGAACGCTTAGAGCTTTCAGACTAGCAACTCAGGTTGCCTTTCTCCTTTTTCTTGAAATGCAGGCCATGGAAGTGTCCCAAGCAGCCCAGATGGAGCACCAAGGGAAGTGTTAAAGAGAACACCTTTCTTGAAATTTATTACATTCCCAGTTTTGAAAACAAGATGCATTAAAATCTGTGCCAGGAAAAGGAGACTGAAAGACAGCCTTGCCTCTTACATAAAGCTCACTTTATGTAAAATTGGAGGCGAAACACAACTATAAATAACAGCAAACCTGACTCAAGAGATTAATACAGTTAGCAGCTGCAAATATCAGCTTTTGTCAGTGAGACACACTGATTCACATGTGCACAAAAATAAACAGGCTTTCTGAAGGACCAGAGCCTTCCTGCAAGCTGTACCCATCCTACAAATGCTGCTGAAGGAGCAATCCTGGAGGTGAGAGTTCTCCAGAAGCACAGGACAGGCAGGCTGGCACATCTGCAGGGACAAAACTCAAGTGCTTGCACTGCTTGCAAAATAAACACAATGGCACAAGGGTCAGATGATTTCAAATCATCACGAGATTACTTCCTGGGAAGCATTATTCCCTTTGTGTGTTAGAAATGTCAGCAATGCTCACATTTTACAGGCACACAATCCATAATCCAGACCAGCACCTAAACCTCGTAGGGGTGGTTTATAAATACCCACGGGTCTCATTGATTTCCTACTGAATCCATGAGTGTTGACCACTTCTGAAATGAGGTGCCAGATCTATTCTACTGAACAGATTCTCATGAAAATCTGATGAATGCAGTTGTCACTCTTGACCTTTATGTCTACGCTCAGATTCACAATCAGTAGTCTCTTATTTAAAGTGCATGTGCAATTTTTGCTTTATTTCATAGCTTCTGAGAATTACTTTAAGAATTTGATACACATGTCAGGGTAAAGCTAGCATTGTGATTAATAAGTATTAGATAAATATGACCCAAATCATCTGAAAGACAGTCATGAGAGATCTTACCCTTGCAAAATCTAATCACTTGCTTTTGGATTTAAAAAAAAATAAAAAATAATTGCTTCTCCATTTCTATTGCATTTTATCCCCATCACATCACGTGAGCTTTATTGTCAACTCTACCTGCAATGTAAATTTCTCCCACGTTTTTCCTGTTTGTCCTGAATAGATGAACTGTGAAACAAACCACTTGTAGATTGCATCTGTTTCCCATACCCAACCACCTTCCTCCCTGTCACCTCCTCCATCCTCATTTCACTCATTTCACTCCCCAGGAAGCCAGGCTCCATCACATGGAGTGCTGGCTCCAGAAGGCAAACACTGCAAATACCAAACACCATCCCCCCACTTTCCTTAGCTTTTCCATCTGAGCTGACATCACGTGCTATGGAATATTCCTGTGGCCAGTGTCCCAGCTGTGAGCACTTCCAAAACCTTGCCCAGCCTCCTGATGGAGGGGAGGGGTGTTGGAGAAAGCAGTGCTGATGCTGTAGCCAAGCACAGGTGTGTTATTAGCACCCTTGCAGCCCCCAGGGCAGAGCACAGCTCTGGGATGGTGCTGTGAGGAACAAACTCTGGCTCAGCCAGACCCAACACATCCTCCAACAGGCTCCTCTGCCTGTCACTCAGAGCATCCACCTGCTCCCTAATCCCTCTTGCTCAGGGCATAGGGGAAATGAAGCAATGAGAGTAATGAGGCTTGAAGAGCAGCACGCAATGCAAAATCCATCCTGGTGTCAGCTTGTCAGAGCTGCAGCCCCTCTCTTACTTCTCCACTCTGCTGCTGGGAAGGTGGCTGTCCTAGAGAGAGGGAATTTCCCAGTTAACCTGAACAGCAGGGTGTTCTCAGCTTTGTCTGCCTTCCCTTCTGTACCAGACCACCACAAAGAGGCCTGGGGCACGTGCAGGTGAAAGGAAATGGAAAAGCAGGAGCCCTGAAGTGCAGGAGAATTTATTCAACAAGCATCAACACACTGCAAGGAGTCCTGCCCTGTACATAACAGCCTATCTCCAGATTTGCCTAAACAACTCCTCTTTCCCAGCTCCCATTCTTTCAGGGGTTTCAAACCCCTTCCCAAGACAAAGCCTGATGCTCCAGAGTTAAAAATGCCAGGAGTTTTGCAGTATTCTGTTTCCTTCTCTTGGTAACTCCTTGCTGGCTGTGAATACTTTCAGCCTGCTCCTTGCACAGTGACCACTGTGTTATTCCAGGGCTCAGCTAAAGGAAAGCAAACTGCTTGATTCTGGCAATTAAAAACACTCCAACCAAAGCAAAACTACAAGTTTAAGCACAGCTTGTCTATCAAAATGTCCTTCTTGCTGAGCAAACCATACTTCAACCTACAAATGAGGAGGGCACCATGAATGATGAGCACCCCAACACCACAGCTCATTCTGGCTCCTTCTGGCTCTCTGCTTTTTTCCTGAACTCCAGGAAAATGGAGCAAGAATTAGAGACTCAGAGCAGATTTCCACAATAATTTGTCTGTACTGCTGTGGAAGAATTCAAATCCCTGTTTCCACACCAGGAAAGATTTAGGAGAGCTATTATTTTATGTCTGGCTTAACTGGCTAGAATTCCACTCACAAATAGGCACAGTTTATTTGTTAACATTAGTAAAGAATACTCTAGAGTTCTTATTCCTGCTGAAGTGAAGCCTGAAGAAAAGATCAGGACTCCATGATCTGTCCCAGTGCCAGGATGCAGAGCTATCCAAAGAATTAAATAAAATAGGGCAGGGCTTGTGCCACAGGATTAAAAATTACTCATGAGCGAGTGTATTTAAAATGCCAAACATCCCACTCTTTATTACAAAAAAAAAAAAAAAAAAAAAAAAAAGGAAGAAAAAAGAAAGAAAGCTTTTAAAAGTAATCAGGACAATTTTTTACTTGGGAGTCAATCTGATATCAAAGAGACCAAAGAAAAATCAGCCACATTCCCGACAAGGCAAGAAATGTAAACAAACCTCTGCAATTCTAGACCAGGGGGAATTCATTCTTCCATTCTAAACTCAGAGACCTGGAGGAGAAATGCCAAGAAAAACGAAACAGAAGCCTGCACCTTTAAACACAGCCACGCTGCAGTGGTGCTGTGTTTGTTTAACATACAGACAGGAGACTTCAGTCTTTGCCAATAATTCTCTCAGTTGCTGACTTCTACTGCATAAACACAAGAATTCCTGAAAAACTGGTGCAACACACACACAGCCTTGTCCAGTCTCCCCTGGTTTCCTCACCATTAAACAGCAAAGAAGAACTTTATTTCTGAATAGCGCAATTTCTATCCCTCCTTTTTTTTTAGACAGGAGCTAATTGCCAGCTAAGACCATGAAAATAAAAGAAATGAGATCCATTCCAACCCATCAGTGTATCTGAATCCCATCATGTGAGTTGCCAATTGGTTTTCCAGTCCTCACGCTCAATATCTGCTGTTAATTTGCTTGCTATTTCAAGAACTTGAAGACTGTCAGCAAAACCCATGATGCATTACAAAACTTATAATTGGAAAGGAAAAAAAAAAAACCCTCTGACACCTCTCTGACAGGATAAACAGAGAGTCTGAAAACACTGATCAGAACAAGGCAGAAGTACTAACTTGGAGCTGCTTGTACTAAAATATCATTGCAAATGAAGCAGAGAAAGAAACCGAGTCAGAGAAATCATTTTTAACTGATGTAAAATCATTTGATGAAACCCCAGATTTTACACTGGGCTGAAAAGAAAAGATTGCACAAAACATTATTTTTGAAGGAGATGGCTGAACCTGCCTCTGCTTTCTTAAAGTTGCATTATCTATGCCAATTAAAACTTTGCTTCTGAAAAAAGAGTTAAGGCACTTCCTCTGGAGTTACTAAAAAAAGCAAATGAAAGCCTTGGCTGTGCAGACGTGAGTGATAGTGAGCTGTTTGTTCCTGACCTCTGGATCACCCTCCAGATCAGATTCTTGGACATAGGAAAAACCCACTAGGATTCATTAAAAGCAACTGGGAGGCCAGCTTTGTGCCTCTGTTCCCGAGACCTGAACCAGCTGCAGCCTGACAAAGGTGCGGGATGCTGCTGAACAATGCTGCTGCTCCTGCAGGAGGGGAGAGCTGCGCTCCCACCCGGCTCAGGGGGAACTGGTGTTCATCACAGGGATGCAAAGCACTGATTGCAGGCAGGATTTAAATATTGATTGCCATCTTTTATGTTTGGGCTGCTTTTTAGTTATCCACGACGAGCTGACTCTGTTAACCATTGACATCCATTGATTTGTACAGTATGGCTTTTACACTGCACATTTCTTCCTTCAAAAAGATACGTCTACCTCCAGTTATCTAAACAAACATATAGGCTGAAAGTCTCTATGTAATTATTGTTTATATATATTTTATATATATTTTTATATAATATATATTATATATTCATATATATTTACACGACACCTTTCTTCCTTCAAAAAGATACATGTCAGCTATCTAAACAAATATATAGATTAAAATATAGATGAATATATAGATAGATATATAGATATAGATATATAAAATATATAGATATATAATATTATATATATATAAATTTTATACATTTATATATAATTTATATATACCCATATAAATATATGTTATATATATAAAATATGGTATATATTTTATATATATTTATATATTTACATTTATATTTCTTCCTTCAAAAAGATATATATATCTCCAGTTATCTAAACAAATATATCGGCTGAAAGTCTATAAATTTTTATATATATATTTTATATATATAAATATATATAAATATTATACACATATAAATATATGTTATATATAATATGGTATATATTTTTTATATATTTATATATTTACACTACACATTTCTTCCTTCAAAAAGATACATCTATCTTCAGTTATCTAAACAAATATATAGGCTGAAAGTCTATATACGTATTATTTATATATATTTTATATGCATATATATTATATACATTATATATATAATACAGTAGATATTTATTTTTATATTTACATATTTGTATATTTTTACACTACACTTTTCTTCCTTCAAAAAGATACATCTATCTTCAGTTATCTAAACAAATATATCGGCTGAAAGTTTATATATGTATTATTTATATATATTTATACGTGTATATATAATATATATTTTTATATATTTATATGTCTATATATATAATATAGATTATATTGTAAATATTTATTTATATATGTACATTTATATATATTTACACTACAGATTTCTTCCTTCAAAAACATGCCTATATCTCCAGTTATCTAAACAAATATATCAGCTGAAAGTCTATAAATTTTTATATATATATTTTATATATATAAATATATATAAATATTATACACATATAAATATATGTTATATATATAATATGGTATATTTTTTATATATTTATATATTTACACTACACATTTCTTCCTTCAAAAAGATATATATATCTCCAGTTATCTAAACAAATATATAGGCTGAAAGTCTATATATGTATTATTTATATATATTTTTACATGTATACATATTATATACATTATATATATAGTATTGTAGATATTTATTTTTATATTTACATATTTGTATATTTTTACGCTGCACTTTTGTTCCTTCAAAAAGATACATCTGTCTTCAGTTATCTAAACAAATATATAGGCTGAAAGTTTAGATATGTATTATTTATATATATTTATATGTGTATATAATATATAATATATAATATATATGTATATATAGAATATATATTATATTGTAAATATTTATTTATATATTTACATTTATACATATTTACACAACATATTTCTTCCTTCAAAAACATACCTGTATCTCCAGTTATCTAAAGAAATGTATATTTATTATTTATACATATTTATATACATATATACATACATATATATACATATATACATATATATATATAATATTGTAGATATTTATTCATATATTTATATCTATTTACACTACACATTTCTTCCTTCAAAAAGATACATCTATCTCCAGTTATCTAAACAAATATATAGGCTGAAAGTTCCAGACCTCCAGCTTTACTTCTCATTCTGCTCATTCTGTGAGTGGAATTTGCTCACACACTTTCATAGCTAAAAATGATGTAAAGGATTGTTTTGTTAGATTATTTTACACTTAGAGCTTTTGGCATTTTCTGTGAAATTCTTATACAGAACGGAATTTCAAATCCATAAATAAGCCTATTGCCTCTTTCTTCATAAAGGTAAGAATCACAAATTTCAATGCACACAAAGTAAAGTACATCAGAACATTGTTTTTCTTTTCAACTACTTTTCTCTTTCAAATAGGCAAAAACCTACAAAATTATAGAGCTGATCAGCAGAATGAAATAAAACAGCAAAAAATATTCTCCCTGAACAATTGTTTCTGTCAAAATGTGGTTTAAACAAATTCTGTCTCCAGTTAACTGCAGTCCTCTGGTGGTTTGAGTGCTTTTAAAGCTTCATTAGAAAACACACACTGTGAGAAGATTTGCACCCAAATGTCTACAGCACACTGTGGTAAATTCAGCCCTCAGCATGGATGAACCATTTCAAATATAATTTAAAAAAAAACAAGACATATTTTAAAATAACATTTGAATATAAGTAAAACTTCGACTAATTCACTTATGCATATTCAGCACCCAAAGCTGCAGTAAAAACAGACTGTGTCTCCTTACCCTTTCACAGATACATCAGCATGAGTTATGCTCATGTTTACTTCACAGAGGGAGTTTGAAAATTTAAAAATTCATAAATCCATCACTGGTTTTATTTTCCATCCTGTTTAATAGCAAACCTCAATCTCGAATTTCCCGAGGAGGAAACGTTTTCACTGGAATCTCACAGAATTTTTTACTGCATAAACTATCAATTATTTTCCCAGCAAACAAGCCAGGTTCATAGGGCAAAGTCAGAAGGAAGAGAAAGGAGGGGAATGTTTTTGTGGATTGTTATCTATAGACCAAATGGAAAATCTTCAGCCATTTTGTTCCTTCAAGGTACATCAAAGAATCTCCTATTTAAGGTGTGAAAATGTCACTTACATTCTTCACCTCAGAAAATGAGCAGAGCTCTGAATGTGATTTATGTCCCACCCCTGCACTTTTCTCTTTTAGGAGCTGAGACTCTTCTTTTCAACTTCCCTCCAGCTAATGCCATTTAATGCTCTCAGAACTATCAGGCTAAATTCAAATTTTCTGCTCCTCAGAGGCTGTTGTTATGCACCACGGCACATTCCAATTGCAAACACACACCAATGCTCCCATGTATTGTAAGTTATTTTTTTACTCACAAATCCTGCTAAATTGTAAGTTAGGAGGCACTACTTGAATTCTCTTAGGTCTTTAGAAAGCTTTTAGATGTACCCTGAGTAATAGCATGTAATGAATATGAACTGATATTTCCTCTCTGTATTTACACTGAGATGGCAATTTACATTTTCTAGATAGATGAATTATAGCCAGCCTTCCCAGTACTCTGGCAATTACTTCTTAGAAACCCCTGACAGGCTCAAACCTCCAGGATCACATCTGTTATTCTTGGTTTGATCCCTCTTTTTTAAATTAAAATCAGTAGCTTTATCAGCAAATGAGAATTTTTTTTCCCCCCTCTGGAAATACTTACAAAACTGCACATAAATTGAAGATGCCAACTCATCTCTTGTTAGGGTTGGCACATCTTCTGGGTTAATGACCAGTGCCCCATTACTGTGACAGAATTAATTGGGGTAAGGAGGCTGTAAATACACACAAAATCCCACAAATTCACCTCCTTTGGGTAATCTGAAGATTTATAGGAATAGAGCAAGACGTGATTGGAGGGGAGAGAGTATAAAAATTTAACAAGTGGTAAAATTCTTGTCTGATCATTCTGTCTCAGTTTCCAGGCACAGAACAAAATTAGAGCAGATTTTACTAATATCTGATGGGACTTTTCCTTCCTCTGAAAGATTGGCTAAAACACAAAAAAAAACTAGTAAATTTTTACATTTTCTAAAAGCTGTCATTATTAAAATAAATGAAAAAAAGAGAGAGAGAGAGAAAATGCATGGACAATACCACATTTCTACTCTCAACACAGACTGGCTGATTGATCTAAAAAGCTGAATTGAAAATGGTAACCTCAACTCCACACCAGCAGCTGCTCAAGACATGATTTAACAACAATTTTTGGCAGCTAAACACAAATGAAGATCAAGAGAGAGAAATCCTCACTTGGTTAGGGCTCAGTGTCAATTCCTAATAATCTAGCTTCATGTATCAGGCATCACTAATGGGAAAAATCCAGCTATCAATGGACTATAGGAAAGATTAATTCAGGTTTGTCTTCCATGGCTAGGTCAGGAGACACATGCCATTCATTTTTTACAGCTAAGACAACTCAGGGCCTTGATGTGATGCCCCTTAATATTCCAGAGCAAACATTCTAAATCCATGTGCACACCTGCAAATTGAAAGAACTTCTAAATGAAGCTGGGGACAAAAGGATGACAGATTTCCATTACAGATTTGGGAAGGAAAAGAGAAGAAAAAGGAACATGATGAGTTGCCGGTATGTATAAATTTAAGGTGCATCACACAGTTCTCTCCTGTGTTCTCCAGGTCACTCCAGCAGTGCTGTAGGAAGCTGAGTTCATTAAATCTGATCCAAATAAATTTGGAAATATGCCTGCACTCCCTAATCACTGGAGAGGCCCTCCCAGTCTGCTGCACACACACAAAAGCAGCTGAACACAACCCCAACCTCAGCAGAACATCTTCCTCAGCTCCTCACCCTGCAGCAAACCTCAAACCCACCTCACTACCCAAGGCCTTCTGTGCTGCTATTACAAAAAAATTACTTTGAAATGTCTCCAGGAGATGATTCCTAACCTGAAATTAAGATCATCTTTCCCAATTTGCTGATATTGCAAGGATTTAGAGCATTACTCTTTTTTTAGCCAAGCAATGTCAGGCTGATTTAAACTAGTAGCTAAAGGCTATGACTTAAATTAAAAGATTAGCAGCTCAAGTCAGGAATGTGAGATACAGAGCTAGATCACAGCTTTCCAGCCAGCACTGATGCATACAACAGCACCAGGAGAAAGCATGATCAGAAGCATCAACATGTGTGGGGCCACACCAGCCACCAAGGAATGCAGGCCAAAGCAACAAAGATCAGCTGAAGGGGAAAATTTCTAATGCATTTATAGGTTTGTCCCATTTCCTGGTTCAACCCCTCTCCTGCTTTCACCTTTAAAGCAAACCTGACATCAAAACTAAGTTATAAGCTCATAACAAGCCCTTCTTATAGGTGTGCATAAATTAGCATCTCAGTACTTCTGCTGACAATTGAGAATGCCAAGCAACAGAGTGATTATCACCATCACTCAAGTTCAGGTCTCTGGTAAAGCCTGAGAGGACTGTGGCTGTTCTCAGCATGAGAATTTAGAACAAGTGCTACCCAAGGCTCCAGAGAAAGATGTCAGGCATCACAATTAAATGACATGTAGAAAAAACAAGGCAGGATCTCCTTAGCACAAAACTGGGCAGCAATCTTTCCTGCATGACATGCTTGACACATGGGTGGAATGAGACCAAAAGTGCTTTGGAATTCTGTTATCACAGCTTTACAAGCAAAAAGAAAACAATGCCCAGAACTGCTCAAAAATAAGGCTTAAAGCACCTGCTGCCTTGTGCCCTTGTGCTGTGTGGGTGTTAAATGCCACCACACCAATCTATTAGCACAGCAGATATATAAATAGCTCAGCAGTATAGAATGTAATGGAGTTTCCCTAATGCATCCCAAAATGCCACCACAGTTCATCCACAAGCACAGAGTCAGTATTGACTCCACAGTTTAGGTGCATTCAACAGGCAGAACAGAAATAGTTACAAGTTCCTTTTGTCTTATTTCACACACATGGCTAAACAGAGATTATCTACCCAAAAAAGAAAAGGAAAAAAAGATTAAAAAAAAAAATAAAAGCAACTGTGTCAGAATGGTTACAGCTAGGTCTGATTCTGTTCTGCAGGGCAATGCAACAAAGCAGCTTCATGCAGTTTCAGCAGGAATGATTCCTGCTGGGGTTCAAGCAATAAACAGCAAAGAAAGTTGAAATTGAGACTTACCACGGGGCACCATATATTCGGAATCCTTTAACTGTTACCTCTGAATCTTGTAAGTAAATACTATTTGTCAGGAGTGACTGAACATTGTCAAAGTCCTCTGGTTTCAATTTGGACACAGAGGGAAAGCGGTAGTAATCTTGTTTAACAAGGTCTGCCATGAATTCCTTATCAAATGTCAGTTCATGATTCCCAGCAATCACTATTTTATATTCATATGGTAGGTTTCCTGAAATAACAAAAAAGAGGACTTCATTAGCACATTTCCTCCTCCCACAACAAGCAGCCAGCCAGCAGTGACAGAGCGGAACACCCGAGGCCTGGGAGCATCTCCGTGCTGGGCACAGCACACGGATGGATGCTGCTCCTCCTGCACCCACTGGAACAGGGTCAAAATGCACAGAATGGCACACAAAGCCATGGCACAGCACAGAGCCCCTGCTGCAGGGCTCAGCAACACAGCTGCTGGCAGTCACACCCCTCCAAAGGGGGCATGAACCAGCCCTGCTGGGTCATTCACCCGAGGCTTTAACGCAGGTCAGTCCCCAGCAGTGACCGGCAGTGAGGAGCCTGGCAGGTGAGCAGGGACTGCAGGATGCCAGCCATGGCCTGAGAGCACCAGACTGCTGGGGATGGTGGTTTTTAAATTATGGCTTTATTTGGATTCATCTGTATTCCAGTGACATTTATTTGCTGGAACCCTGGATGCTGAGAATTTCAGGGTTTCTGTGCTGGCAGGCACTGACCCCCAAGAGAACACTGCATTTGACCTGAGGCTGTGGAGAAGGCTTCCAAAATGGAATGACAGATCTGGGATTGTGGGTGTGGAGTTTGAATAGAAGTGTGTGATATCACAGGGGGGGAAACTTAGAATATAGTAATATATATATATAAAGCAAGATGGGGGCTTTAGGGTGGAGGCTGGTCCTTCTTCTTCACCTTCTTCTCCATGGGTTTGGGTGGTTTTGTGGATAAATTGGATAAAAAGGTCCACATTGTGTGGTTGGTTATTGGGTTAAAAGTAAAAGTAATTTAGGTATCATGTCTTAATTGGACAGTTTATCCTTCAAAGGCCTTGCAGAGAGGGAGATTCAGCTCCATTTTTAGTTTGTTAGAGTGAAGTGCTGCAGAACTCAGGGTTTGAGAGACTGTAACACAGATAAGATCTAATAAACATCTGAGTCTGAACAAAAAAAATACCTTCTCACACATTTAATCCTGACCTTGGCAAAAAAGAAGCAAAGAATCCACATTTATTCAAGACCTGGCCTATTCCTCAAAGCTTCAATTCATTTGCAACATACTTTTATATTATTATTGTTATTATGTTTATGGCAGTATCTCATTTCTTGTAAAAAGCACACAAGTAGAAGCAACCATGAAACTCAGCCACATAAGACAAACTAGGAAAAAGGAAATCTGATTAATTCATTTGCCATCAGAGTCAGAAGTAAAGAATCACATGTTTGCTCCCCTCAATTCAGGGGAACTAATACCATTGTTTGGAAGGAGGCATGGATCATGCTCACAGTGCCAGATTTTTGGAGCTCAGAACAGATTTTCAAGCACTCGGTACCAGCAATCAGTGCCAGATCTTCCAAATAAACATACTGGGTGCTGAGCTCCCTTAAAAATGCAGTCCCATACTGTGGTGTCTTCACAGAAGTTAGGCTCTCTTACAAAATCTGTCCCACTGTGACTTGCCAAAAATCCCACGTAGGATTGCATCAAAGCTAACTGCTCCTGCCTTCCCCACAAGCCTGATTTCTTAGCCTCATTACCTTACCCTTCATTTTGGTGTTTATTACTAAGAATCATTTAGAAATGGTTGGGTTTGTTATGGGGATTTCTGCAGTTTGTCTTTGGTTTTTGTTTTTTGGTTTTTGTTTTTTCATAAAGGCGGCAAAATGAAATAGAAAGCTTTGGGTTTGTCTTCCAGGTCTGGAACTCACAACATCTGTCCCAGGGAAGAGAGAATCAGGTGCTACACATTTCTTGTGAGTACAGTGCTCCTAAACTGAAGTGGCTTTGCTAGTTGGAAACTTGTCATTCAGCTTTTGAAACTGTTTGGTTTGGGTTCTTTTTAAAAGTGAGCTTCAGAGTAAAGCTCTAAGTATGTACAACGAGATTAACTTTTCCCCTAAATAGGACTTACAGGGGAAGCAGTCAGAACCCTCTGCTTTTTCAGCATTTACAGCACAGAAACACAGGAATTACACAAGCCATCATCTCTGCAAAATTAGTGAATTCTGGATGGAAAACCAAAATGATACAAATCCCTTGAAAAAACCAAGCAGACTATGTTTTTCATACACACCTCAGGTCTGAACAAAATCCATATTCATAGCTCTCTGTGGTGGTGCTGCATTAGAATAAAATCTGGGGAGATGCAATAAATGCTCCTCTACAGTTTTTGACTCACTCCTTTCTCACTTTCCTCCCCTTGCCCATCTCTACTACGTGCTGCTCTGCAATGCATTTTTATTTAAAAACTCTGTGTGGCATGTACCTACAATTCCTGCTCTCTGTGACTCCTGGGCACAAGATAAAATTGCTATTTTTTCTCTTCTCCCAGGAAACATAAAAGATATCACCAGCATGAAATTTGATACACTTGTCATAACCATCAATCCCCCAAAACAAGCTAGGTGTGATAATATTCTCAGAGAAGTGGGATGGAGGAGTTAAATTCAGGTTTCAGCTAAGTTATCAACATTTGCCTGTTTTAACACAGAAAACCCTTCATCTTACCTGATACATGTCCAAGCTTTACACTTCCAATTATTTTGATAGACTTGAAAACCAGCACGTTTTGCTCATATTATGCCCAATTAAGCCTGGAGAATTTTTGCCCAGTATTTTTTTTTTTTATCTTGACATTTTAAAAATAAGGGCTTCCTTTGGAGGCACACAGGACATGCAAAGGCAAAGTAATGGTGAGATCAGTAATTATTAAAACACACAAATGTAGCATTATACATGTCATATAAGCACCTGAGATCTGTAGGGGGAACCCAGACAGTGTTTCTTGCAATTGGTGTGAAGACAGTTGTTGGGATTTTTTAGGAATAAGACACATCAAAAGCCATCCAAGAGAAAGTCTCATTCAATTCTTCTGTCTTCCTTGAGGAAAAGGACTATATAGCACTCATCACAGTAATAAATTACCTGCAGTCAGATCAGCTATTTATTCATCACATTCTGGTTTTTCCTTCTTGAAAGGCCCCATGGCATTGCACAACATCCACTCTCTCTGATATAATTTGTGAAATATTTTGTTTTCTTTTGGCAGACCTGCCCTTTGTCTATAATCTGTTGACCTTGTGTTTAATATGGAAATAGAAACAGTCATCTTCAAAAATCTCCTACTCCATGGTAATTTAGTTTTATCTTGACCAGATTAATCTCTGTGTCTCTGCATCAGCGCTGCCTGTACAGAACAACACAGAGGTTGGAAGGCTTTTCCTCATTTTCCTTCACTAAATCTTTGTTTAGACACATTTGGTCTTTATTAGTCTGATTTCCTAACTATCAAATCTTCCATTATGCACCAGCAACACCATCCATTCTAAATTTATACTGTGACTCTGGAAAACAATTAGAAAAATCCTTTTCCAAACTAGAAAAAGTGGGATCTGTTTGCTGGGCTGAGCACTTCAGAAACTCCCATTATTAACTCCCAGTATAATAACTGAATAATTTAAAATACTTAAATGCTTAACAGGTGAGATCAAAAGGCTAAAATTACAGCTACCAAAAAACAACCAGGGCACTATGTCTGTGAAGCAGAGTCACTTATACTGGAGTATTTGAAACTCATATCTATGTCTATGTACACACACACAGGGGGTACATGTGTATCTTCAAAATATATCCATTATTTTGGTTCAGATGTTTTTCAACAACCCTCAACAGTCCAAGCAAGGGCACAATGTAATCATTGATCAAGAAAATACTGCAAATAAACAAGTTGTTCTCTTCTGGAAGCCAAAAGGTCAATACTGCTCTTGCTCAAACAAAGGCAACAATGGTTATCTCTGAATGCCTTGGGAAAATTGAATTGTTTACAGTAAATGCATTAATCTGGGAGTCTCAGAAAACTTCTGTGACTGGTCTAACTAAGTCAACCCTCAAGCTATAATCCCAGGTACCTTTGTCCCCCAGAGGTTCATCTTTACTCCTGTGCCACGACACCTTCCTGCCAACACAAGGATTTGGTGGGCACAGAGCAGAGCGCATCAGATGAAAATGAAAAATGAGGAAAAGATGAAAAATGATGTGGCAAAAAAGGAGTGGGGGTCTGAATGCTGCTAATGCAGAACTTCTATTCTATTGCTGGCTGCAGCCACTTACATCACTGCAAGTGTCAGCTGAACAACAGACTGACTTTAAATATCTATATTACATGGGACAAGGGGGCAAGCTTGGGGGCCAGAGGGCTGTGGGGTTTTTTTAACCTACCTAAGGAGTTGTTTCAGTGGCTTTCTTTAAATTCACCTTAAGCACTTGGAGCCTAGGAAGCCTTAATCTGTTGAACAGCCATTCCCCTTTTAATAGCATGCTTCATATGAGTACAGTTTAGTCACACAACCCAAGTTCTGCAGAGCTGCCAGACATGAAAAGAAGTGTGCCTGGCAGTGAACGTTAACTGCTGAGCCCCTATAAAAATAGAAAATCACATTATTTTTCTACTACTGTTACCTGCAAACCCCACAGGGAAGTAGGGGAATGAGAAATAATGTGATACTAGCTGTCTGTGTAGTGGTGGAAACCTGTATTTACACAAAAATGATATGCAAGTGGTTTTGATGCAAAGCTCTGAATATGCATACGCATGCATTAACTATTCAAACCACACAGCACTTCCATGAAACATGGAGCTTTTTTCATGCCTGTTTCATAGCCTCATAAACCCTTTGGCCATATGCTGAGAAACAGCCTGAGAAGCCTTGAAGTATAAATCTTAAAAAGAGGGAAAACTGCACAAGAGAGAGATGTGCGTGCAAGTGAATCACCTCAAATTTCTGGTATTTTGTGCATGCCCCAAAAGTGCAAAACTGGTCATGGAGCATTTCCCCTATAATCAGCACCATATACATCCAGGGGTAAACACAGAAGGAGCAGATTTTGTGCTGCTCCTGCAGACTTTGGTCCCCACAGCTGCAGCTATTGAGGGCAGCCAGCAGAGCCCAGCTCTGGTCAGCAGCTCTGCAACTTCTTCCTGAGAGGTTTCTCATGGAAAGCCCTTGGCATCACAGGGCCATGGGCACTCTCTCTTCCCAGCACAGTCCCAACACACAGAAGCTCCTTTCAGCTTTTAAAAACAAAGCAGAATTTCTCAAAGGCTGCTATTTCTCCTTCAGCAGCAATAAGTGAGTTAGACTGCATTAAGTACAGTTATACAGACTTGAGCTTCCACAGGATAAGCTGGGCCTATCCCACCAACAACCCACTTCAGGTACTGAGATCCAAAACTGGACAAGAAAAACACCTTTTCTAAGATGAGACTGACCAGCTGACTATGAAAATATTTTGGCTGTTTTAAACAAGTCAGCCTTCACAAAAAGTCCTCAACAGAACAGCTCAAACTGGTATCAACCAACACACTGGCTGAAAACATAGCCCATGAATTTCTATGAGGCTTGGCTCCCTGTGTCTGTAGAAACCTACACAATGAAACAATTAAAAGCAAAAAAAAAAAAAAAAACCCAAAAAAAAACCAACCAGCAAATAAGAAACAGAACATGCACAAAACCAGAGCATGCTTCTAAAACAGTACAAAGAACTGAAGCACAAGATCTCTCAAAGTCTTCCCAGTGAAAAATATTCCGCCATCAGTTCTGATGCCTCTTTTTTTCTTTTTTTTTCTTTTTTTTCCCCTCCAGTTTTGGAGAAGAAAAAAGTAAAGGCAAAACACACATGGGCAATAGAGCAAGAAGAGAGGATGAATGAACATGTAAGTGTTTTGCCTTTATGCAAAGAAAACATCGCATCGCAGCACAGGGAGAAGCAAAGGCTGAGACCCTGGAATCCCTGCGATAAATCCAACGCTTGTACATTAAAGCTCCCCTTTGTTGAGAGCACTGTTAGACACAACAAAACAGAAATGTTAGGTGAGTGCAAGCTCTGCCTGTGACCTTTCCCTCTGTAGCCGTCAGGCTTCATTAATTTCCACAAGGCCTGACAGCTCCAGCGTTAATACTCACGCTTGCGGATCGAGCCACACAGCAGGTTCAGAGTCTGCTGCCTTCTCCTCTCAAACTCATGCATTAGGATTTCCTCCATGCTGGCAATGGAAAACCAAGTCTAAGGAACATTAAACACAAAAAACTACGTTACAATAATGCCGGGGTTGAGCCATAAACCCATGAAAGCAAGGAAGCACTGGGTGCATGTGGAGCTCGGCCGAGCGGTGCCCAGGGAGCACGGGTGCTGCTCCACCCGTGCAGGCACTGCACACAACTCTGATGTGCACTATCACTGGTGCCTAACACCAAGTTTCCACTCCTTCTCTCTCCTCCACAAGAAAACCTAGTGAATTTTGCACGACACAAGGCCAAAACATCCCCACGTGCGCTGCAGAACCTGCTGGGCCACAGGTCTGGTCTAACCACGCTCTGGCACTTGGTCACCATTCCTTGCTTTGATGTTTTTATGTCTCAACCATAACATTATTCTAATGTAACTGTTTGTGATTAATATCTCCCTCCTGTCTGCTGAAAGTAGAAATGCAGCACTAGCTAAGTGACAAGCTTTTGTTTCCCTTCAGCGTTCCGTGGCTTCCTTTGCGTTATTCTGACATAACTTGTCCTGTTTTTTGATCTCCAAGCTTGTTTTCAACCTCACTGGGCTGCTGTTATTGAAACATGGAAATCTTCACTAAAATTTTAACAACTAATATGTGACATTTCTTTGTTTTGAAACAGAACCTGAAGTTTTTCTTCAGCCTAACCTCAAAAGCAAAAGGGAAAAAGAAAAAAAAAAAAAGCCTCCAGATTTTGCAGCTCACAGCACTGCCAACTTTAGGTGTAAAAAGTCCCCCCAAATTGACTTTAAAATTATGAAATCTGAAACGCAAGCAGCACAGATTGCTTGCTAGTCCCTGGAAAGGCTCTCTTTTCAGGCTTTTAATTATGCAACCTAAAAGATAGAGCTTTCAAGAGGGGAAAAAAAAAAAAAATCACGTAACTTAAAATCAAAGGAGCTGGCAGCTGTGAAATTTCTCTTTAAATCTGGCCAAGTCTGAGACACCACCCTACCTGGAAATCGCAATAGCTTTGTCTATCCCTTTTCATTTTCACAAGTGCTTCCTGCATTCATGGGAGTTCCTGCTCCTCTCCTCTTTGCCACAGCAAATTGATAATACCTGAAGGACTCCCAGGTCTGTGCCATGTGCCCCTTCCAAGGGATCCTTTAAGGGAAATGGTGCTCACCTTGAAAACCATCGGAGGTTTTCAGGCCAGAACACCTTTTGTCTGGCAGAGCTGAAGGGTGCTTCCCCAAACAGAATTTCCCTGTATTTACAGTGACAGAGCCACCTGCATCAAGCCCCTGCAGTTCAGGGCCTGTGTGTGCACTGTGCATACAGAGAAATAAATCCCATTTTGTCCAACAGAACTTTTGATTTTCTCCCGCAATTGAGATCTTAATGTACCAGGGCTGACCAATTTTAGGCCAATTTCAGCACCTTGTGTGGCTTCAAATGCCTCTGACCTTGAACTCCAAATACTAAGGCTGGAACTTAAGCTCTGGCTTCACAGTGCCAGTAGGGCTAAGTAGAAATGTCCTTCTTGGACTTAATTTAGACTTAATTGAAAAGAAACATTTTTGGTTACTATTGCATTAGGCTAAAACGTAAAAATGAACCCTAATACTATCTAAATCCAATAAGAGAAAAGCATCTCTCTCTCAAAACTTTCAAAGCATTCTCTATAAATGCATCACGGATCAATTTACATGGTGCTTTTGCCAATAAGCAAAACAAAATCACAGGTTCCAATTGGCTTAACTCATATTGGAAAGCACGAAAGCGAATGCTAGAAAATGCAATTACTGCAAACAAACTCCATTTTCTCCACTCAGGAGGGAATTCCAGAGAACATTTTATTGCCCTCAAATAATATTTCTAAAGGCATCAATACACAATTCTATTTTCTTTTCAGAGCACACCACACTATATAACCTAATCCTCCATGAAGAAATTCACCAGATTTTGAAATAATATATTGGTTGTTGATATTACCTTGTGCACACACGTTACTGTATCAATTTAAATTATTTTTCTTCACAAATTTTAAGAATATAAAAACCAACTTCCACTGCCTGACACAAACAGATCTGGACCAATTTCCCAGAACATACCCTTTATCTCTGTCATCTACAATTCCAATTAAGTCTTTTTTCCCCCCCCCTAAAATAAATGAGCAAAGCCACCAAAAAGGAGGTCATCTTGAGAAACAATTATACAGAAAGTAATTAAGCTAATCATAATTATCACAGACAATGTCTTGGTATTTTAATGTACAGGGATTTTCACATTGCAAAAGGCCAGGGAAAGCTAAAAGAACGAAACTTTCCAGAAAAAGTTTATTTAAAAAGAGAAACAAGGTTTGATATCATTTCTTCACTACTTAGTGAAGGAAATGAGAATTATGAGTGCAGGAGCCAGATGTAGATTCTGCCCCAGGTTCTTCTATCTTACTGACAGAGACACCTTGAAACAAGCAGCAGAACTTCCCTTTCTGCCCACAGGACTGACCAACAGCCCCCTCCATCAGGATCCTCCCAGTACCTGCCCACCCACCTGAATATGAGCAAATAAATGCAGGGAAACACATGATCTCCAAAACATTTTCCTGTTTCCCAAGTCTTTGAGCTACTTCCCAGCATTTGCTTTCTCATTTTTAGAAGAAAATCTCTGAGACTTACAAATGCACCACAAAGCAGGAAGAAATCACCTTCCTCTGTCTTCTGGCCTGGCAGAGCCCAGTCAGTATTTCTGAAAAAAAATCCCTTCAAATATCTCCTTTTTCCTGTATCCCAGGAAGGTATCCACAGCATTTCTTACAAAGAGAAAAATTGCAAAATACCCAAACAAGAAGCTCCTAAAAACTGTTTTCTTTATATGATACATTATATCCTACATAACTTCTGATTTTATACCTGGAACTGAAATCCTTCCTTTAAAATTATTATTTTTGAGCATATTGTTGGGAAACTACAAAACATACTGGGGTTCATAATTATCCAGCTATCAGTACCAGTGTTATGTGGATAAATGTCCATAAGGATAAGAGGAAAGATAAATGCAGGGATAGCAAGAATTATCACAAGGAAAATAAACTTAAAGAGAAGCAATAAGATAATTTTTTTAAATATCCCAGAGGCTTTAAAAGCATGAACTACTGCCTAAAAGCAGGATTACAGCTTTTTAATAATTCTAAGAATGTAACATTCTCCAGTGTGCCAAAGCAATCAGCTGCTCTTGAGATTTTACCCTGTGACCAAGGCTTGTGCTTTTATTTGTAAATACTGAAGTATAAGAAGCGAGTTTGATATTCCAAGGCAGTTTTAAACATATTTTCACGTGGCAATACTGATGCTTGTTTGGAGATGTTCCTTCCTTCCTTCCTGCTCTTCCTTTCTTATCTAATTGCTTCTTCCTTTTTTAAGTTGGAAGGGCAGAAATCAAAAGCTTGAGCCTAAACTCCACTTGTAGAGTGCAATATCCAGCAGGGATATGTGTGCTCCAGAACCACCTCCAAGGGCCCTTTCTGAGCTGTTTGTGGAGGACAGAACACAAAGAGAAGGTGCACAGAGAATGCAAACAGAAATTGCAGCCAGCTCAGATGTCCAGTCAGGTCTTCAGGAACCTCCAGCGCTACCTGCTGAACCCTCTGTTTAAATTTATTACTCCAAACAAAGCCAAACATTCCATTGCAGTCTTCCAAGATGAACTTGGATGCCAGGAATCTCCTGAGCCCCCTAGGGAAATTCCTTTTGAGGAATCCAGCTCACAGAGAGGTTCCTCAGCTACTGAGAGAGACAACCAAATCACTCCACAGCTGCATCATGTTCCTGCAAGGAGCTGAATTCCCCTTGTGCAGGTTTTCCTCCTGGCCATCCAGAATTCCCTGAGCAGGAGGGAATTCCAGAATTCCCTGAGCAGGAGGGCACAGATCCCTTCCTTGTGAGTGTAAGCACAAACACTAAACACTAAAAAGAGAGTGAGAAGGAAGCTAGAAGGCCGATAAAGGTTTGGAGTCGTAACTATGGACATTGGCACCAGTGATTTCTCAGTTCTGTCTCACCCCTGGCTACTGTTTCTTGCCACCTCCTCTTTTCTACTGGCACTGCAGAATTTCAATTTCAGTTTATGGGCTGTAATTTGTGCTGCAGCATCCCAGGATCTCACAGCAGAACGGTCAAATTCACACTGAAGTATTTTTTAAGAATCCAGATCTTTGAATTTCATTGCAGAAAAGTGAAATACTTCCTAATTCTCCTTCCAAAGGCAGGACAAAACAGAAAAAAATTAAAAACAGTGCATGCAATGTAAATCCCATTCTGCAACAGAGAGTTTGCATGCTTTTATTTGTGACAGAATTCAGGTGAAACTCTTGATCTTTCCTGCCCCTGTTATAGGAAAAGGAAAGATCTGCTGCTGCCACCTCTGCTCCTCAATAAGGATAATTGTAAGCCTCTAACCTAGCAGTGAAATGTTTTAAAATGAATGTGTGGGATTTATGGCACTTATTGTTGTGAATTTGAAAATGCTCAAGCAACATTTTCACAAGGTGCTTGAAAATCTGCATGATGCAGCATCTGTACCCTAGTGCAGAGAAGGACACTGGCAATTCTGATCCACCAATAAATATTTCTCTGTAATTAAATGTTATGGTTAATTGTTGGAGCATGCAATTTTTCACCTAGTGTGCTTTCTGCAGAGTAGGATCTCTCTTGACTTCCCCATTTTAGCCATCTTTCCTAGCCTTTAAAACCAAAAAATGGGATGAGAAACCTGCTGTAAAAAGCCAAGCCATGATATGCAGGCAAAGTTCTGCTGAATAACACGACAACTACAGGTAATCAGAGCTGGTCATTAGCACAAAGCATTCAGAGAGCAGCTACTTCAGTCACCTAAGGCAAAGGGAGCAATTTATTCCTTATTTATTCTCCTTTCTGCCCAGGTTTTGCCCTCTCACCTCGCAGGCAGGCATCATTGTTTTCACAGCTGGTCTCAGGGAAGCAGCTGTTTATGAAGAGCTGTATTGCTTCCCCTCTAGCTGGACACACTCTGGCACCTCACTGCAATGCCAGAGCCCTTCCAGCCCCAGAACAGAGGTGTCTGCTTCCTCCCCCTGTCCCTGGGTGCCCACCACAGCAGGGCATCCCCTCCTGCCCTTCCCACTCCAGCTAATGGCACAGAACTGTCATTTACATCATGTGGGGAGTGGATTTCTGTGCAGTGGGGGTTACAGAATTCACAGAATGCACAGGGTTGGAAGAGACCTTCAAGATCATGGAGTCCAACCCAGCCCCAACACCTCAACCAAACCCTGGCACCCAGTGCCTCATCCAGGCTTTGTTAAACACACCCAGGGATGGGGACTCCACCACCTCCTTGGGAATTCCCAAAATTCTCAGAATGACCAGGTTGGAAGAGACCTTCAAGATCATCAAGTCCAGCCCAGCCCCAACACCTCAACCAAGCTCTGGCACCCAGTGCCACATCCAGGCTTTGTTAAACACGCCCAGGGATGGGGACTCCACCACCTCCCCAGGCAGCCATTCCAGAACTTTATCACCTTTCTGTGAAAAACTTTTTCCTAATATCCAACCTAAATTCTCCTTGGCACAGCTTAAGGCTGTGACCTCTGGTTCTGTCAGTTCCTGGAGAAAGAGCCCAACCCCAGCTGAGCACAGCCACCTTTCAGGGAGCTGTGGAGAGTGCTAAGGTCACCCCTGAGTCTCCTTTTCTCCCCCAGCTCCCTCACAGGGCTTGTGTTCCAAGCCCCTCAGCAGCCTCATGGTGTTTTGGAGGGGACAGCAGTCCAGGACCTTTACTCTCAGCATCATTCTATTCCCAGCAACCACTGAAACCTGGGACAGAGGAGAGGAGAAGGAGCAAATTCCTTCCCTGCCATGCTCAGGAGACGTCTCCTGCACAAAGCTGCAGCAAATCTGTGCCTGCCCTGCAGCCTCTCTGCTCATCTCTCAGGAGTGAAGGCAAATGCCAAGTGCTGCTGAGGGAGCAGGGAGCCTTCAGAGCAACATATGGGGGAGAGCAGCTCAGGGAAAAGTAAGGACATGTGGGTAATTCTTTATCATTTGCAGCTCTGTTTTAAACTTAGAACCCTTTGTGTCAGCTGGTTACACCAAAAAAAAAATTGTAATGGCAACATTCAAGAGAGAAGGAGCTCCTGCACTCTGATACCCAGCCTGCCCTGTGATGTGAAAGCTTCTGGTTCATTAGAAAAGATGCACGTAATTCTGAGGTCTTCATGGTTCACTTACCAAAAATTACAGGAAATTCAAAGTACAGTGTTCCTGAAATCTCATATCCTAATTTTATTAACTCAAGAAGAGATGAAGCTCTGGAAAAAGCAAGTGAAAAAGAGCAGGCCCAGTACTTTATGTCCCTGTGCTCTCATTTGTCTCCCTCTTCTTTGTAGTGTCCACCCCGCCCCCAGTTTGATGTTATTTTGTTCTCCCCATGCTGGCTTTCCACAGCCTCTCTCCTTACACTGCTGTTCCCTGGTGTGCTGCTTTGCTCCTTCTCCACCAAAGGCACCATCAGTGACCAGAGAGGGTTTGGTGACTGTCACCTCTCAGCTGGGGTGCAGGACGAGCAAAGAGACCAGAGCAGCTCAGTGAAGTGAGGCACTGACATGACCTGAGCCTCAGAGCCACCACAAGTCCTGAGAAACATCCCAAACATTCCCAAAGTTCTGGCAGGGCCACCACAATCCAGCCCTCCCATGGTGTCACAGGCTGAGGAGCACTGAGGGGCCTCCTGATGCCCCAGGTTTTGGCTTTTCTATTTTTCCCATTCTGTGCTGCTTTAGTGGGTGGGTCTGAGCTTCACATTCAGGGATGGTGAGCTCTGTGCACAGAGCAGGGAGACAAAACAATTCCTGCTCCAGCTGGGCACCAAGGACAAATGATCCCAATCTCAGCCCCAAGAGCACAAACCCCGTGGGCTGGAGAGAGAAAAACAAGCAGGGTGGGACTGCAGGGGCTAAAGCTGGAATGGGACAATGAACTGCAAGATGCAAATGGAGCAGAACTGATCCAAGGGAGAGAGCCCGGGAGCGCTGGTGCATTTTGGGGCCATTTTGGTTCATCTTGGGTGCAGGCCTGGCTGGGCTCTGGTGCTGCCCAAGGTGGATCCATGGAGGAGATGCTTTGAATCAATCCCTGCTTGATTCTTTAGCTCTGCCCAGCCCCTGCTCTAGGGCAGCCTTCTCAAAGCATCATTAGCACTGATGCCTTCAGGTTTAGATTTCATATTTTCCAGATTTTGTAGTGCTTTAGTATGCAACTCTGAACTTCATATAAAGTGTTAGCAAGTTCTCTTCACAGTCTAGTTAGACAAAACAATCCTTTTCCAGCCCAAGGACACCATTGCAGCTTCAGGCCCAAAAAGTGTAAAACAGCAGTGAATTGAGGAGAGGAAACTGGGAGGATGGGACTTCATAACCTGAAGCTGTAATTGGACAATTAACCCCAATATGTAAATGGACCAAAACTTATAAAAGGTGCAAAAACTTATGACTTGGAGTCCATTTAGGGTGCAGCCCTGGCCAGGCTCTTGTACTGCCCAAGCTGCATCCCTTGAAGGCCTTTTGATAAACCCCTGCTTTATTCTTTAGCTCTGTCCAGCCTCTGCTCCAGGGTGGCCTTCCAAGGCATCCCTCCCAGGGCTGAAGGTGCCTCCTGTGGGTGTTAGAGCCACCCTACAGAGCAGGTGCCATCATTCCCTGCCATGCCCAGCACAGAGCAGGACAAGGAATACAAAATGTCCTTTAGCTCTGGGAAAAGTGGTTCTCCTTTTTCTCCTTACCAGTGGTTGGTGCCCACAAACATAACACCCACTCTCCAAAACCAACCTACTCCCTAAATACAGGCAATGAAGGTTTGAAAGTCTCCTAGCAGGCCTGACAGGGCTGGATGGGACACAGGACTCTGTTTCACACAGCCCCTGTGTGCCAAGACACATCCTTCCCATGCAGGAATTGCCCAAGCTCAAACCACTCAGCCCCCTGCAACAAGAGGGTTAATGAACAAGCCACGCAGGCTGGTTATAGCCAGCAATAAGCAGCTCTCTGTTTTTCTTCAAGAAAAAAAAAAGAAGTCAGTAATTCTTGGAACATTTATTAACCCCCTAGTACAGGCAATTACTGTAAGAGAAAGGTCTGCCAGTCTTGCATTACCATAAATTGCTGCATGTTGCTTTTCTACAGCACAGTAATGCCCACAACCAGTGAGAATAAATGCTAACATTTGAGTTTTAAGCTCAATTCAATCCTCTCGATCGAACATTTTTAACAGGTCTTCACTTTCAGTGGCTGTTGGGCCACAAAAATAATTATTTTATACAAGCCCAAAAAAGCCAGGATGGTGTTTCACTGATAGACTGTTTTGTAGCTCAGTTTAAGGTAATCTCACATATTTCCTAACATGCAGAATGGAAAAGAGAAAGGTAGGTGGGAAGTACAAAACCCCTAAGATCATTCCTGCCATCGACGAGGTTTTGTAGTCACATGCAACATAAAAAAATAGTGGCAATAAAAAAAAAAAAAAAAAGGCTTTGTAATAGACAGAACACCACCAACCAGCTTTAAATTGAATTACACAGCCTGCTAATCTTTATGATGAAATAAAATTTCTTTGAACACTTCACATGATACTAAAATCCGCAGTGCTTTCTCCCTAGCCCCAACCCCTCTCTGCTCAAAGCAACTCCTCCACCCCTAAACCATTGTTCTTCCCAGCCTGCAACGTGATGCTCTGCTAACAGAAGGGCTCATTTTAATTAGCTATTGTTAATATGGCGTGCACAGGGTGAAAACGTAGGGGAGAAGTACTTTTGCACTTTGTATTTTTGATGCAACATTAAATTTGCAAGTGAAGGAATTAACTGATGGTGTACAAAGAATCAATCCCTCAACTGTTCTCCACTGAAATCATTCTCATTTCAATATGGGGCTGTGGAAGCAGCACTGGAGGAAGAATCTGATGAAAAAGTTTCTATTTGAGGGGCACTGGCTGTCCCATGCCTGCTCAATACAACAGGCATAAATCTCTTTTCTGTTTCAAAGTGGATTTGTAGGAAAGGGGGAATGGAAAGGAAGAATTATTTGGGGGTTTTTTATACATTTGTTTTGGTTATAGCTTGTTATAGGAAACCTGATCATCTCCTCCTCCCTTCTAAGACAACATTAGCAGCCCAGTGGGAAGCAGATCCAAGAAATGACCGAGCAATTATTGTGATTGAAAATCCATTCAGGAATTGTGCAGTACTTTGCAGTGCTCACTGGCTCCTTCCTTTCATTGAAAATTACCAAATGAATATATTAGTTTAAACTTATAAAGAGCCACTCACTGCAGAACATTATTCTCTTTGAAAGCACCTTTTACCTGAGCCAAGTTTTCTAATGGCTGTCAAATAACACCTTTATGTTTGCTTTGACTGACCATGGCAATTGGTAAAGAGGATTTTACACTTTAGCAGCAAACACAGTCTAAAACCCTCCGTTTCTCTAGAGACCATTAGGAGATAGCAAAAATGGATTTTTTTGTGCAATCTCTTCATGAAGAATTGCCAGGAATAACAAGAGCAGAACAAGAAAGAACTGATCAGATATGAATGATCTTACACTGCTTCTCAGGCATAAATTCCATTTCAGTCAGTGGGAATTTTACTACCTCAACATTCATTTGATCCAATGGCTTCTATTTTACCTTCTAAGTTGCACTTCTGGGGTTCTGTTTGCCACAAAGCATCTCACATCTGACCCAGAGCAGAGGATAAATATAAAGCAGCAGCTATAACCCTGGCACAAAAGGAGAATTTTGCACTTTCTCCTACCTTTGTTTTCACACTGCACTACACCTTGCTACATCAAGAAAAATTATTCAGCCTATTAACAAAAATCAATAAGGCTGTGTTTTCCCACTACTTTACAAATATAATAAAATGAAACATTCAAACTATTTTTCCATTTGTATTTTTGTGCTATTTTGAGAAGAAAAAAACAAAGATAAAAATTAGCAATAATAGATCATAAAAAGGTATATGCCAATAAAAGCTGAGCAGACTATTAATTCAGGCAAGCCATATGGGAATTGAAAACTAAGTACAAATGGGAATTTAAACATGACATTAAACACAGTCTGAGTTAGAGCAAAAGCAAAGGAAATATTCTTAAGTATTAATATAGGAAAGGAACTATAAAAGCAAAGGAAATATTCTTAAGTATTAATATATTAATAATATATAATTAATATAATTAATAAACCCAAAATAAACTAGGAGGAAGTTTTTAAAACTTTATGCTAAAGGCAGAGTGAGATACATAACCCATAGAACTACTAAATCACTAAAAAACCCACAAGTCCTCAGCAGCAGCTCAACCTGTAAATAAAATATCTCCATCCCACCCCAGTGTCTGGAGCTTCTCACCAGGGCCATCATGGAAGACAGAGTTGTTTCCAAAATTGGATTAACAGATTTTCCAGGGAGCTGCTCCCCTCTCTCCCAGAACAGCTGTGCCAAACTCACACATACTTACAGGATTAAAGCCACCTCAGCATTTTCTTTCACTTGCAATGAATGCAATTTCTTTTTTCAAGTGCCCCGAGTTTCGTTCATCAAAATGGTATTTTATGTTTAGTCAATTATTCATTCTAGCTCTAACAAGCAGAGCAATATAGAGTTCAAAATATGCTCCAGATGGTAAAAAACACAAATCAGAAATAAATCAATTTATAAAAAAGGAAGGGATTTGTTTTTATTGCCATAATTTAACTTTAAAATATTCACAGGCTTCCTTCTGCTTCTAAATTACCCTGGAATACTTTAAGCTAATACCCCTCTGAATCTGGAGAAATTTAGAACTTACTGGTTGGTTTTTTTAATATGAAATAGTGTGATGTCAGATGCCAAAATAATCAGAAATACACTTTCAGGAAGCCAAAGCCCTCAGGAACAAACACTTGATCACACTGGAGCTGTCCCCAGTGTACATTAGTAAAAGGAACACACTCACTCCAAACCCTGCATGAGCCATGCCTGGAGAGGAGATGAAGCCAGATAACTAAGCCAGACCAGAGAGATTGAGAAAGGATAAAAGTGGAATGTGACCCTGCATTTTTAAACAGTGATAAGAAAAGAGCTTGATCTTACTATTATATTATTCTGGTACAGTTCATTTTTTTTTTTTTTTTTTAAACTGAATTATGCTATCTTCAATATCAAACACATTCTGGCAGGTGTCTGGCTCAACAGTTTTGAATATAATTTCAAATTTCCACAGCACTAATGCATAAATTTAACTGTGGACTGGAACCAAGTGTCTGTCCACAGTTCTGAGAGCAACGCCACATTTACATTTTGTCATCTATTCCACCTAACAACCAGCAATTCCAAGGTGATGCTGCTATTTTCAATTACTAACAGTCACACAAAAATGAGCTTTAAAATAATTGGCAATACTTTGCTGAGGACCACATCCACATTATGCAGAGGTTACAAGAAAAATTCTAAATTAAAATTATATAATCATTCTATTCTTCTCACTTCAAGTAACATGATCAAGGAACTACAGCACAGAAAAATAAAGTTGATTTTTTTTTAGCTCTAGCAACAAACTAGAGGCAAGCACATATTACAGGAAAAGAAATATTTGCTCCAGTACAAACCCATATGTATTTGGCCACTAAACCATCCACAAAGTTTTTACATTCATCATCCCAAAGCAATTTAAAGAAATAAACATTCAGAACAAAAGCAAGACTTAGAATTACCATGAAAGAGTCAAGTTGCTAAATCCTAGAACAACTCAGGAAAAAGCTAGCTAAATTCAACTTTCAGCCCCACAGACAATAGCCAGGAGTAAGATCACCTACTGAATTTAGCCAAGTCTACCACTGCAAGATTTTGGAAGCTCATGCAGTGATATTCTTTATAACAGAAACCTTGCAGGGGGGAAAACCAAACAAACCAGAACCAAAAAATGAACACAGTTTGATATAAACACTGAAGAAAAAAGTACAGAATGGGCTAGTCGAGAAAAAACTCTAAACTGAAATCAAATTATTCACACATATGCACAATCAGGCCCACAGTAACTGAGCAAAATAAACACATCAGCTCATTAAAGATCTATCTGCCTGAATTTATCTTTGCTTTCTCTTCACTTCTCATGGGTTATTCAATCACTTCCCATCACCCAGGAAAGGAAACATTGCACTATGAAGACAGAGCTATAATTAGATATTCCTCTATTTCATTTCACATATATGACTGAATGAGAATGGATGAGAAAAATATGAACCGAGATAATAATGGCAAGTTGAAACACTCAGTAAAAAATACATTTGGCACAGAATAACACCTCAATTCTTCCTCAGCACAGTAATGCTGTGTTTACTGCAAAATTAGTTAAGTTAGCAGAAGAGATTTTTAATGAAAACAATTATAAATTTAAAATAACTGTGTTTAAAGCATTTAACAGTCCCTAAGGTCAAGTGATTACAGCAGTTACAAGACCCGAGGGACATGTTCACACCAAAACAAAGTGAATAAATTACCTCAGCCAGTGTCTGCAATCACTAAGTGACCACAGAGGTTATTCAATGTATAAGCCCAGCTGACTTCCACGCAAAACCAATAATGAAAATGTAACGGCCAAAGGGAAAAAGCATTTAACTAGCAAAAGTTGCTGGAAGGGCTGAGAACTGGGGAGAATGGGAAAGGGAGGGTGGAAAGCAAGCTCCATGGCTGGGCTGTGGAGGCAAGCAGGAAGGATGAATGTGGGTGAAAAGGACAGGCAAAATGCTGAACATTTTTCCCAGGTGAAAGACCCAAACTGTGGCAAAAGGATGCAAGAGTCCAAAGATATAAACCAGCAGGGCTTTAAGCAGTGCTCTCAGCCCTGTAAAAGTGGCATATGTAAGGCCCAGAGAAGGACAAGCAAGGCAGGAGCTCAGAATAATCATCTCTCAACCTTCCCCTTGGCTTTACTGCCAGCAGAAACAGTGGACAGTCATTGTGTTTTAGTTATGCCATGATAGAATCCCAATGGAGGCAAGACCTGGGTTTTACCACAGAGGGGGTAAGATGAGCTGCAGAACGAAAGCCAGCTTTGATCTGGCTTCTCTGCCTCATGACATAAATGACAAAGATGCCTTGCCTTCATTGCAGCTCCACAACACAACTGCCAGGGGAGAAAACCAGAGCCAGGAAAGACAGAAAAACATTTTTCCATATGGACCACCTTGTATTTGATGCATTTGATTCTCAGTGTGTAGCTCTGGAACAAGGTTCCTACCAACTAAGGTGAAAAAGGATGCTACTGAGGAAGCAAAAGGAATCCTGCCTGCTCCTGGTATGAATTTTTTAACTACAGCACATCATCACCTCACATCCCTGAGGTCATTAAATCTTCACAACACACACAGTAAATAAGAGCATAATAAATGGTAAAACACAGCTAACACATTTTGGAGACAGGAGCTGAAATGAGAAGCAAAAGGACACGGCTGGATTTGGTGTTTTTGACTCCTGGTGGGGAATATTTGCACTGAAGCAAGCATTCATCAACGTTCCCACAGGTGAAGCAATTTGCTGGGCTTGCCCTGTGCCAGGAACCTAATAACTGGTATTGTCATATACATATATATATGACAATATATATTATATTATATTATATTATATTATATTATATTATATTATATTATATTATATTATATTATATTATATTATATTATATATTATGTATATATTATGTATATATTATGTATATAATGTAATGTAATATAATGTAATATAATGTAATATATAATATAATATAATATAATACAATATAATATAATATAATATAATATTACATTATATTACATTATATTACATTACATTACATTATATTACATTATATTGTTATAGTATGTATTCTTATATTATATTCTATTATATATTATTATATAATAGAATATAATATATATTTAATACATAAATATATGATATATAAATGTTATATATATAAAATATATTATATATATACACACAAATATATACTTATATATGTGTATATACATATATACTTATATATGTGTATATACATATATACTTATATATGTATATATATGTGCATCTATACAAATATATCTGTATATATATATACACATATATGCATATATATTTATACATATATATGTGTGTGTGCATGTGTATGTATAGATATGAGAAAATGTAAGTGGACTCTCAGCATGTAAAAAAAGGTTTTCTTTGTACCTGAACTATGAAAGCCTGAGGCCAAAGCCAGCAGGCCCTCCAACAGCCAGAGCTTTCAGTTTCAGTCAAACTGCCTGCAAAATCTGCTTTTTCAGATAAACACTACACTGTCTTCTACAAGAAACTATGCATACATGCTAAGAAAGCCCCCTGGTAAATTATTGAGGCTGGAACACAACCTATCCAAAGGGTTAGAATTCTTCTGTTGGCAATGTTATGTTGGGACCTATTCACTAAAATAATATCCTTATGATATTATGAGGATATCCTCATGAACCCCCTGTGAGATGCAAGCAATGCCAAGAGGATGCCAGCACTGCAGGAGTGCCCAGGGAAGGGTGAAAGCATCCTGGCAGAATATTTGGGCTGGCTTTCTGCAGCCCTGAGTGTTTTCAAATGCCAAGCACTGGCCACAGGCTCTGGCTGTACCTAAAGAGCATTTGTGAAATTTGTGACATTACTCAGGGGCCAAAGAGGAACTCAGGTGGCCAGACACTGCTCTCAGCAATGCACTCAGGGAGATCTGTGCTCTCCAAGAGGAAATTCCTCCTCTGGAGCTGCAATTACACACAGAAAAAGGACAGCTTTGAGCCTATCAAATCTAGTATCACCTTCCAGAAATTTCTATTTCTCTCTAGAAATAAGAACAATGCAGCTAAGTCGCAGTGGTGTGGCTAGAGAGCCCCACTCCCACGTGCACAGCAATAAAAAAATTCAAATAGGGTTTTGGAAATCAGAGGAGGTCAGGTAAAAGAGTATGAAGAAAATGCAAAGAATGATGACAAGACAGACAGTGTAGGAGTCCTTCTATTTAAAAATTCCTTTTGTAAAACCAAATGTCCCTTACATATCTCTTGAAGGGTCAGCCAATGCAATAAAATTCTGTAGACATGCTACATATGATAAAACAGGTAAGATAAACATAAGATAAAATATGCAGAAATGCTGCAACCACACAGCAGGCAAGGGAGAGTGCACTAAAACCTGATGACAGAGCTTTGCTTCGAAATATCTTTTATATATTAAAAATACATTTTAAAACCCATTCTGATGGTTTTTGAAAACCAGCTGCTCAAGCCACCCTCAGCCCTGGGTATTTCTAGAGCAAGGGGTGAGCTGGCAGTGCACAGCCAGCCTGCCAGTGGCATTGCCAACAACAGCAAAGTTGCTCCCACACAAGTTGCCTCCTTCCTTTTGCTTCTCTGCTCTTGCTATTGAATTGCCCTCACTTCCAGCAACATGCTGTCAAATGCAGCAGAATATTCAAGGTGTTTGTAGTGGGTTTGGTTTGTTAATTTGAGGTTTTTTGGGTTAATGTACAAATGAGTGTGGTGGGTTTAGTGCTGGCTAATCACCAGTGCATTCACTAGGATGTACTCTCTTATTTCTTGTTGTGAGGTAGGACATGGGGAAAGGTAAAGCTCAAAACTTTCAAAGGGTATAAAGAGAAATTTCTTAATAGTAACTAAAAGAAAAAGTAATAAAAATTGGAAAAAGACTTTTAGGAAACTTCGCACCTTTCTATGACCTTTTCGTTCTCACTGACCACGTAAAGAAACAAATCCTAAAATTTTAGTTAGTTTACTACTTTTAGAATGATCTTTCTTTGGTTTACTTAGAGAGATAAGCCTTTTTTGTTAATGTTATGGAGACTTCTCTATAAGAAAATAGTTTTTTGTGTTTCTTTTTATGAATAGTAGCTGCTTGGGGAAATTTGTCATCATGAAATTTCTTCTATTTTTTATAAGCTTTTTTTACAGTTGTCTTTATGGGCTATGTTAACTAATAGGGGTACTTTTTTAAAGATGAGTTGTTTAAAGGTAAAGGTTTGCATTATCTATCTTTAAAATTATCTTTATCTCTGGGAATAGACTCTTTTTTTTCCTCTCCCTAAAAACACTATTCTACCAAAGAGATGCTGACAGCCCATGATCAAGGATAAAATGCCTGTACTCCAAATCAAAGGGGCAAGCATGTGAATATCAACCTCCCCCTAAAAAATTCTCCAAATATATATATCTATATCTATATCTAGATATATATGCTTTATACATTTTATATATATTTAATATATAATTTTTATATAACTATATAAAAATAGATAAGATATATATTTATCTATATATATAAAATAGTATATATGTATTATAGATACTGTATATACTTTATACATTTTATCTAGTATATCTATTATGCATTATAATTTATATAATATTATATAATAATTATATAAAATATATCATGTATATATTATTATTATATATTAACATTATAGAGTATTATTATATATCTCTAATATTATAAATAGAGACATTATATATATATATATATAGTTGTTACTATTACTATATATTTATAATAATACTCTTCCAAACAGTATTATTGTTTCTGCCACATGGGAAAAAGGACTTTGATCATTTCCAATACATTGCAACTTCCAACTCCGCTGTAAGCTACAGCAAACCCAAAACACAGTGAGCAGCAGGTTTTGGAGTGGACACAAAACCCCCCCCAGCACCAACTAAGGGGACAAACTGCATCCTTTGCACGAGGTGCCACCACCTCCTCAGCACTCCCAGGGGGCTGCGATGAATCCTTTCCCCGAGGTAATGCAGAAATGCAGCAAAGTCTTTAAATTTGGCTTAATTAACAGTATATTATTATTATTATTATTATTATTATTATTATTATCATTATCATTATCATTATCATTATCATTATATTTTATTATTAATAAGTGAGGCTAGAAGCAGCACACGGCACGAGGACAAGCGGAGCGAGCGCGGGGGGAGATTCTCGAGCGCCCTAATTCAATTAGCAGGCAGTGAGTGACACTGGGACAGGAGGGGTTAATTGGGGTCACCAAAAGGCAGTAATTCCTTACCTAACCAGTCATTAAACTTCTTAACCTCGGAGGGCAGTCCCAGCTCGGTGAAGTCGCCCGTGTGGAGCAGGATGTCCCCGTAGGGCATCTGGATGCCATCTGTTCTGGAGTGCGTGTCTGAGACGCAGACAAAGCGCGTGTGGCCCGCTGGCTTTGGAGTGTCATATGGGATGGGGTCGACCCTAGAGCAGACACAAAGATCCCACAACAGTCACAAGGTTCAAAGCCTCACATCCATTATTGCAGATAGCAGCACGCTGCTCCCTCCAGGAGAACTGCCGCGCGTCCACCGACAGACGCCGCGCGCTGCCAACAACCCAGTGCTGCTAAAGACTTACCTGGTGAGGAGAGGAAGATCAAATAGACACAAATATGGCCACTCTGTGGTACTAAAGTGTGTTTAAACACAGGGGAAAATGGATTTAGGAAGCTTTGAATTGGGATGTTTTACATCCTGTGCCTTAGACATGGACAGGTACAGGGAGATAAAAGTATCCCAGGTGGGCCAGGAACGGGCTCTCACCTGAGCTCAGCTGTCACATTCACATTTTCTGAAAAATCCTTTCACCCAGGATTTTTCTCCTGGGAAGCTGAGAAGCCTCAGAGAAATAGGAAAACAATAATTATCTGATTTGCTTCTCCTGTCTTTTGCTGCTTTGGAATGTGTTTGGAGATTGTTTACCCACAGGTGATTGTTTCGTTGGTTTCATGTGAATTGTTTTGACTCTTTGGCCAATCAGTGCCAAGCTGTGTCAGGGCTCTAGAGAGTCACAAGTTTTCATTATCATCTCTTTAGCCTTCTGTCTGTATCCTTTCTTTTTTCTTTAGTATAGTTTAGTCTAGCATTCTTTAATATAATACAGTATCATAAAATAATAAATCAGCCTTCTGAGAACATGGAGTCACATTCATCGCTCCTTCCTGCCATGGGGGTCCCAGCAAATACAACACTCAGCAGCTGATTTTGTTGAAGGACACAGGTTCTCCTACAGATCCCAGCACAGAGCATTTGTTTACACACAATAAGGTACATCCAGGAGTGCTTGGATGGAGGCTGGAAACTGCAGAACCAAGTCTAGTGGCAGCTTCCTAAACTCAAACAAAATCCTGAGCTCATCATCCCAGAATCTATAAAGTCAGGGCTGATGTGCTATCACACATATAAAACTTTTTTTTTTTCTATAGCAAACAATGCTAGAAATTTAGTTCACTTGGTTATTTGCAAGCTGTATTTGGTAATTTGATCTTATCAACTACACGTGACCCGTCATGGAAGTCTGGTCATTTGGTTTTTGGTGACTTTTTTTTTTTTTTGAGCACAATAGAGGAAAAAAATAGGTACTCTAAATGCTTTATGCATACTTAGTGGTTAGAAGCTCTAATTTGTAACAGAAAAACTTAAATACAAAAGGCAATCCATTGCCTACTTTGGAATAGCAATTATTTCTCTGCAGAGTTGCCATAATTTGATTTGCTCAACACTTGAATAGCACAGCATCTGGATTAGTGCCACAGAAAATCCCATCCCAATTCCACAAAACTTCAGCTCGTTCCATTGATGTGCCACTTTGATCATGGTTAGAGCTTAGCTTCAGCTAGAAATGTTGAGGTATTTAGGAGTTATGTCAGAATAATAGTCCACTTACATCTCAAATTATCAGGCTAGTGAAACCAAGCTCCAGCTACTTTAAAGCATCCCAAAATAATGCTGTTCTAAGACTTATCTGGACAAACTGGCACAACAGGCATTCAAAAATCAGTGCCTGAAAGTAAAAATAAAATTAAACAGTAATAAGAAAACTAACTAATAATAAAACCTTTAAACAGGTTTTATTAGTTGTGCTCTCCTCACTGAAAACAAACACCAGTAGACATCACTGTGAATTTGTTGTCCTAAATCCCCACAGTTATGATGAGATGTATGGTCAGTAACAGAAAATAAAGCACAAACCTTAAGAAAATACTGACTTTTAAAGTATTACATTTGTTTACTGAACTGTAAACTACATTAACATTTAGTTTTCACTGTACACTGAACTGTGTGAAAACTTCTACCAGTGCCTTGAATTTCAGCTCCCTGCACAGGTGAAAAAGACCAGAAGCATCCTCCAGGGTGCAAATCTGTTCCCTGCCCTGAGGAGTTTTTAGAGTGGCTCCAGAAATCAGACTCCATATGGATATGCCCTGGTCTCCCAGTGGAAAACTGCCCCTGGAAATGCACTTACTAACAAGATCTTACTGAGTTAGAATTCAATTTTGTTAGAATTTTTAAATTATATTAATTGTTTGTTAGATAGTAAATATATTATATTACATTAATATATACTATATATATATAAAATATATATTATATATAAAATATATTATTTATTCTATTTGTTAGACTATTCACAGCAAAAATATTACTGAGGGAAGCAGTAGGGAGGAGATATTTGTTAGATTGATTTTTCCTAGGTACCATAAATAGGTCTTTCCAATCAAGCTGTATTTACCAGCAAAGTACCATACCTTGTTGACATTGGCCACTGAATCAATTTGCAAAATTCAGGCTCTCCAAGATGCTGCTTACTTTAAATCAGATTCTACTGCCAGCTGGGCTGGAGAGCAGAGAATCTGGTGGATGACTCTTCCTGGGGTTTGGTATTGTACCTCCTGTTCCACCCAAAGCAGCAGGTACAATTACCTGAGCCATGAAACTGTTACCACTGCAGAAACCCGGGAGACAAATCCAACAATCAATGGATTATTTTTTTTTCTCAGCAAGGGTCTGAAATTAACACAGTTATTATTCCAGAGAAAAATTAATTTACCCATTGAAATTGCACTGGCAAGCTGGGCAGAACTGCCATCATGGTGCTTTCCTACATGGTGTCTTCCTTCCAAAATAAGGGGATCCCCAGATCAACATTTCCCTACTTCCCAGCAAGTTTACTCCAGACAGCACAAAAAATGAACACCAGCTTTCATCATCAGCACAGAACTTGCTCAGAACATCTCTGCTGGAGCTAAACCAGCACTGCCTGCCCTGGGGAGCCCAGTTTGGTTTGTACACAGCAGCCAGGCTTTGCTCTTCTCTGCAGCTTCCAAACAAACCCTGCTCTGCATTAGGGTACGGCACTGAAACCTGCTTTAGGATTTTTCCATTCGTGCCATGACTTACAGAAAAGTCTATCATCAAAATTCATTAAGTCCCTGACCCTTCTTTCTCTTACAAACACTTTGATGTTGCCAAGTAACCTTTTTTCCACATCTTAGCTTCCTTCTCTCATTCAGTATTTCTCTACTAAGTATTTCCAAGTGAGATACTGCAGGTGATTGTGTTCAGTCCATCCATTTATCATACTCAGAACAGTCCTTCAATAGAAACTTAATAAAAGTGGTGTTATTGCCAGTCCTAAGGGCTCAAGCTTTCTTTTCACCCACAGCTGCAGCATGGCAAACAGCAATATGAGAGCCTCCTTTCCCACTGCATTCCAAGAGGATTGGGCTCTGAAGGCAAGGCACTGCCCTGTCACAGCTCTGGTGACACCCATTTCTCCTGATCTACCTTCTTCCTTTTCTACTTTCACCCTTCCTTCTGATCTACTCACAGCCCAGCAGCTGGGGCCTGCACACTGGCATTGCTGAAATCTCTGGGACAGTTCTGCATCTGAGCCTTCCTGCAGATAAAATAATAAATAATAAAATAAAATCATTCTTTTGGCCCCAATAATTCTAATTAATCCAAATTATTTACGTCCACCACCATTCTGCTGAATCAGAGCACGTACCTAATTCAACCTGTTCTTTACCTTTGCTGAACACACAATGCCTTCAGCTAACTCTGACACTCTCCATCACCACCAACAATTTGGTTTTTTTCAGTCTTTTTGACATGGCAGACTGAAACACTTCACAGATTATTTGATTACTCCACTTGGAGCAGCATGCTCATGGAAAGATGCAGTAGGAGATATTTCAGAATAATTTAAATGTTCATATATTAGGATGAATACAGAAATCAGGATAGAGGAAACAACATAAGTTATGTTGCACCTTAGAAAATCAGGCAATTGGCTGGTTTTTTAAAAGCTCATGTAAGACCCAGAACAAAATCCCATAAGGCAGCTGAGCAATGGCTGCTGTGTGAGATCACGACAGTAATGTAAGATCTGTCACATTTAATGCATTTATGACAAGGGTCCAGCAATCAGAAGGGACAATGTAACCTTCATACACTTCTACAAGAACCTTGTTTATCAGATAAATACTTTAGTAAACTGCCCTTACCACCAGTGGTTCTCACTTAGAGTCTAAGAGCCCCTCAGATTTGCAAAATATGGGGGCTCCTGCAAAATATGCATTTCCTCCCACCCTGCCTGAAAGGACAGCATTATGCAGGCTCTCATTTGGCTTGCTCAGGTGGCACTCAGCAAGGGTCTGAAATTTTAGATATTATATTACATTATTATACATATATATATATATATATATATATATATACACATATATATATGCCCCTTGCCCTGCCAGCTGTGCACACAGCAGCCCAGGCACTGCTCCATCCTGGGGCTGGTCCTCCCCCATCAGACAGCAAACCCCAGCCTGGCTTTCCAAGTGAGAGATGAGACAAGCAAGAATGAGCAACACACACCACACCAGGGGGGTCTGACCAGCAAGGCAGACTGGGGCTGAATTCAGGAACTCACAAAAGAGGAGCACCTTGGGCCTTGCACATGCACAGGGGTGTGGATGATGCCAGCCTGGTCAGAGAGGAAGTCAGATAAAATTCCCCAGGCATTGTTCTGGGGAGTTCTGAGAAAGCTCAGAGAAAGAATTAAAAGAATGCTTAATCTTTGCATCTGGTGTTTTAAACTTGTTTACTTGCAAGATGTGCACAAGGAGAATGTTTTTATTACCCACTATTAAGTACACTGTATGTGTACAAGAAGGGTGTTGTTCCTATTATCCTATGCTGTTCCTATTATCCAACACATTATTATTATCCTATTGCTCAGGATAATAATCATGTGTTGTTCCTACTTCCTGTGCTCCTGTACTTACTGGCTACATCTGTGACTCAATTTGTGGGTTAATTTTTATGACATCTAAATAAGTATTAATTATGCATCCATTGAAGCACAGGCTTCAAATCTGTGTGCCACATCAAATCCACGAGTGTTGTTGCACTTCTTTGCTTCTGAGATGTGTACAAGAAGAGTGCTGCTCCTAATTAGCCAATAATGTGAGGAGTGTTAATTGAGGACCAATCCGGTCTGATCTCAGAGCTATCCATAAAAAGAATGTGATGTATAATAAACTTCACATTTACCTTTTAACAACATAAAAATCTGTGTCACTTTATTCAGCCGTCCCTAATGCAACAGCAACACAGGGGCAGGGGACTTGATTTAGGATGTCTTGCCACAGAGGAGACATGTTAACTGTGCATTTCAGCCCAAGCCTACCCCAGTTACTCATAAGGATGTCTTATAAATCAGCAGGGCTGGAAAGCTCCTCTGAGACAGGCAGGGCAGTGCAGCCCTCCTGCAGACACAGCTGCAGCCACACTGGGACCCTGCTGCAAAAAAAAAACACCTCAGCAAACACACAAGCACCACCTTCCTGAAAAGAGTCAGTTTTGATGATAAAGGATAACTCTGCATGGGTGAGTTCAAATGCTGAAAATAAGGGTCTTGGGGTGTGTGGGAAATGAATTTGCAGAGACTTTTTAAAGTTTAATAGAAAGTTTATGCAGTATGTTTTTGTGTACAAACTTTGAGATAAGAAATGTTGATTTAGAAATACTGTGGAATAAGATAGATACTGTTGAGAGAGAAATAGAACTAGAAATAAATTTTAAAGGTTGGTTTAGTAAATAAGACTAGGTATTTTAAATAGAACTATGAAAGATGCATTGTAATAAGACTTATGAGGGGTGATTTTAGATGATTAGTTTTTAGATTAGAACATTTATAGCATAGTGTGATTAAAATCAATAAGTTAAGAAACACAATGCATTGTAATTAAGAAATAGTTTTTGATTGTAATAGTGTAAATTATAACATTTGTATTTTTTACATGAGAATGAAAATAGAACAAAAGTGTTTAAAATGTTTTTTAGCTATTTTATTTCTGAGTTAGAAACAATTTAATCTAACAAGGGTGGGTTAGCCTGGAATGCCTGTGGCTAGAGAGCCCAACCCCACAGACTGTTCACTGCCCTGCTCTCACAGCTTGTTGAGATATGCAGACTCCAAATCCCCTCTCACAGAGGGATTCCCAAGAAACCAATCCATCCTTGAGGATGGAATAAAAACCTTAACCATTGAGCCAGGAACGTTTCCAGTTCCTGCCGTGGAGCAAATCACTCACGCAGCACCCATGATGGACAAAACACCACCAGATGCTGCAAACCCCTCCTGCAGCCCCAGAACCCAAACCAGCATCATTGCTGCTCACAGCCCAGCCCTCTGCAAGCTGCCTCTGCTACAGGTGAACAGCAAGGCAGGAAATCTTCCTGTCCCCAGCATCTCCAGTGCCAGGACACACGGGCCACGTCCTTCCCACATCACACGCTGCCTTCTCCTCTCACTAATTACTCCACTGGGTATATCTGTGGCTGCATTTGTGGCTTTATTCTTTATGACATCTAAAGAAGTACTCATTATGCATCCATTTAAGCAAGGCTTCACCTCTGTGTGCCACATCAAATCCACGTGTGTTGTTGCACTTACTCTGTTTTGGGAGTCACTCGGAGACATCCTCTCTCGTAACTAGGTATTTAAAACACATCTATACAACTAGCTTTTAAAAAGCATCCCACCCATGCTTCCTGTGAATAGCCATCACTGTGTTTATTTACAGTTTGGCTTCCTCTCATATCATTTCATTCTTTTCTTGCTACTCCTATTTTCAAAATTTGCAAACAAAATACTTCTTCAAAGAGCCAGTTAGCTTGGTGTGTTTATTTTAGGATTAAAATACAAATATTTTCTGAAAAAAAAACCCCACTTTTAAAAGCTTGTTTCTTATTGCTGTTAGTTCCCCCTCCTCAGCTAAGTCAATGGAAGAAATTTTTTTGAAATGGGAAAACAAAAGCAATATATTTTTTATATCTTGAGGGTTTTGTTTCTCTGAATTCACACCTCTGTCTCTACACATGCTCCCTCTGGCATGGAAAATTCAGGAGAAAAGAATGGGTTTTTCTGTGAAAACTGCAAATGTATTAGTTTCTGAATGCAAACCTCACAGCTTTGTTATGTTGTGATATTTGTTACTGCTCTTAGAGCCAGTCCCGAGTCCTGGAATAGGGCAATCATGTGAAACTTGTGGCTTAATTAATTTCTGTTAAAATTTATCAGAAAGTCTCTCAGCTGAAGGAAAAAAGCATGAAATGCACCTGCATGCCCGGCAGCATCCAAGAAACGGAATGAACGTACCAGATGTGTAATTGTTCTTATTTAAAACAAACAAACCAACCAAACCTCAACCCTGTTAGGCCAACTTCACAATTCTCCACTGAGTTTCTAAGGCCACAGACTAGAAGGACTATATCAAACTGTAAATGTGTCTACATTTTGAAACAACAATTTAATATCCTAATTTCCAAACCTTCAAAACGTGAACACAAATGTCATTTAAGTTCTCCCGTCAGAAAACATTGACATGCCCATAGCTGATTCTGTGAAACAACACATGCTGAAGACACAAAGCCAAACACTAATTTCCTCTCAATACACAAAATTAATGCCCAAATATAGCATTGCTTTAGTTGGCCACTGTCAGCCATTAATTGTTTAAATCATACATATTAATGCTTTTGTTAACTTGATTCTGTCTTCCAGTGTGCTCAAACACCAAGCCAACATCTGGTTTCTTGTCTGACTGAAAACAAAGGGATGCAAATACCTTTCCACACCCTCCCTGGCAGATTTGATTTGTGCAAGCACACACACACACATCTCTAAGAACAGACTCCCCCAGACCTGCTGGAAAGCCCCACCTCTTCTGGAAACCCCCATGTGCATGTGTCACCCACCAACGCCTCAGAGGGGTCTGGAGAGCTGTAAAACACAGGTCTGATATTTATTACAGAAATGGCATTAACTGTGTCTTGGTGCAATGGTGGGGGGGAAATAAATTACATTTCCAAAGCCACAGGAGGATTCAATGCAGCGCTCAGCAGCTTACTGCCAACGCTTCCAACAATTATAGCTGCAGGGAAATGATGGATCTTTTTATTACAGGTTCTGGAGCTGTTTTACTTCCAGTGAGATTTATGAGATTAAACAGAAAAGACCTATATTACCCACTGTCATCATCTGGGCAAATTTAAGAAAACTCTTCTTTATAAGGAATTTATAATAATATATCTCCTCAGCCCGATTTAAACCTTAACTAATTAAAGACTCCAAACTCTGCTAAACCCAGATTGTGGTCAGTAATAAAAGCAGAAAGAGCTAAAATCCAGATTTGCCATGGTGTTCTTTGAGGGGCAAACAGAGAGCTGGCCTTTTCTGAAGTACCTGACCTCTGCCTTTGATACTAATGGGAATTCAGAAACAGAATTGCTTGAGCATTTTTGAAAATCCTACTAATCATCCCTTTGCAGAAAAAAATTTCTTATAAGTCAACAAATTCTAAAATGTAGCTAATCAGTGGCTTTCCAAAGGTTAGAGAAGTAAAACAGAACTGAAAAAAAGAGTTTCAATACCAGTGTCAGCATCACTCTAAGGCCCAGACAGAAGTCTCCTTTAAATAAAATAGTTAACCATTCTTATGCCGGTATGGTTTCAATTAAAATTCATTAAGAAACACTTTTCCCCTATTCTTTTGCTCCTGTTGTTGGGGGACTGCTATAAACTATCTCCCACCCTGACAGAAGGCATTTGCTGGCAAAACTGCACCTACTAGGAGGGTAAGTCAATAAGCTCTCTACACTCAAAGATTTTTTATTATTTCCTTACTATAAGCTCTCCAAACACCAACTCATCAAATACACTCAGAAAGTACAACCTGGCGCTCCAAGTTTAGATCCAATTTTAATTTAAGGACAATGAGGTTTGAAAACTGCACATTTTGATTTATTTAGCAAGGCTAAATTCATGCGTGGTATCCCTCCAATCATTTCATTTCAACTGCAGGAATCATAAAATGTGCTGGATTTACTTCTAGGATGGAAACCACAGAGCCCTTCTTTCAACAGGAAAACAGTCACCAAAAGAGCTCAGACTCCACTGGGCAAACACACTTGGGAGTTACTGAAGGCACAGAATGCCACCAAACACCACTAATGAGTTCCTAAAGGCACAGAATGCCCCCAAAAACCACTTGGGAGTTACTGAAGGCACAGAATGGCACCAAAAACCACTTGGGAGTTCCTAAAGGCACAGAATGGCACCAAAAACCACTTGGGAGTTACTAAAAGCACAGAATGCCACCAAACACCACTAATGAGTCACTAAAGGCACAGAATGCCACCAAAAACCACTTGGGAGTCACTAAAGGCACAGAATGGCACCAAAAACCACTCCTGAATTACTAAAGGCACAGAATATCACCAAAAACCACTCCTGAATTACTAAAGGCACAGAATGCCACCAAAAACCACTTCTGAATTACTGAAGGCACAGAATGCTACCAAACACCACTTCTGAGTCCCTAAAGGCACAGAATGCCACCAAAAACCACTTGTGAGTTCCTAAAGCCACAGAATGCCACCTAACAACCATTTCTGATTTGCTGAAGGCACAGAATATCACCAAACATCACTTGGGAGTTACTGAAGGCACAGAATGCCACCAAACACCACTTACGAGTTACTAAAAGCACAGAATGCCACCAAAAACCACTTGGGAGTCACTAAAGGCACAGAATGGCACCAAAAACCACTTGGGAGTCACTAAAGGCACAGAATGCCACCAAAAACCACTTGGGAGTTCCTAAAGGCACAGAATGCCACCAAACACCTCTTACAAGCTACTAAAAGCACAGAATGCCACCAAACACCACTTGGGAGTCACTAAAGGCACAGAATAGCACCAAAAGCCACTTGTGAATTACTAAAGGCACAGAATGCCACCAAACACCACTAATGAGATCCTAAAGGCACAGAATGGCACCAAAAACCACTCCTGAATTACTAAAGGCACAGAATATCACCAAACACCACTCCTGAATTACTAAAGGCACAGAATGCCACCAAAAACCACTCCTGAATTACTAAAGGCACAGAATGGCACCAAAAACCACTTGTGAGTTACTAAAGGCACAGAATGCTACCAAACAGCACTTGGGAGTTCCTAAAGGCACAGAATGCCACCTAACAACCATTTCTGATTTGCTGAAGGCACAGAAGGCCACCAAACACCACTTTGGAGTTACTGAAGGCACAGAATGCCACCAAACACCACTTGGGAGTTACTGAAGGCACAGAATGCCACCAAAAACCACTTGGGAGTTACTAAAAGCACAGAATGCCACCAAACACCACTAATGAGTCACTAAAGGCACAGAATGGCACCAAAAACCACTTTGGAGTTACTGAAAGCACAGAATGCCACCAAAAACCACTTGGGAGTTACTAAAAGCACAGAATGCCACCAAACACCACTAATGAGTCACTAAAGGCACAGAATGGCACCAAAAACCACTTGGGAGTCACTAAAGGCACAGAATGGCACCAAAAACCACTTTGGAGTTACTGAAGGCACAGAATGCCCCCAAAAACCACTTCTGAGTCACTAAAGGCACAGAATGCCACCTAACAACCATTTCTGATTTGCTGAAGGCACAGAATATCACCAAACATCACTTGGGAGTTACTGAAGGCACAGAATGCCACCAAACACCACTTCTGAATTACCAAAGGCACAGAATGCCACCAAACACCACTTGTGAGTTACTGAAAGCACAGAATGACATCAAACACCACTAGTGCGTTCCTAAAGGCACAGAATGCCACCAAACACCACTTTGGAGTTACTGAAGGCACAGAATGCCACCAAACACCACTTGTGAGTCACTAAAGGTACAGAATGCCACCAAACACCACTTCTGAATTACCAAAGGCACATAATGCCACCAAACACCACTTGTGAGTTACTGAAAGCACAAAATGACATCAAACACCACTTGTGAGTTGCTGAAGGCACAGAATGCCACCAGCATGCCTGTGGGACTGTCACTGATGTTAGGAGGAACAACCAGACTGGAACACCACAGACCTCAAAAAGCCATGTGCTAGCAGCTGTGCAGCATGAGATACTATTTGAAACATGGCATACTGCTGTAAAGTAAATTAGCAGACATCATGTGTTACCTGCAACATGAATTTGTGCATGTGAACCAGCGTGGCTGTTGTATTGAGGATGGGTGAATACAGTGACATTTAGACTCTAAGGTTTTAGAAGGTAAAATGTTGAGCTTATTAAAAACTGCACATTTTTTTATAGGCAGTTATGATAAAAGTGGACTTGATTGGTGATTAATTAGTACTCTTTACACTGTTGGTTAATTAGGAATAACATTTTTTTTGTAAGCACTTTACAATTAACAATAAGTTCAAAACACTAGGTGTATGATTGTTTTAATTCTAATTAATACTCTTTACACTGTTGGGTAATTAGGAATAACGCTCTTTTTGTCAAGGCTTTACAATTAACAAGAAGTTCAAAACATGAGGTGTAGGACTGCTTTAATTCCTTCTCTGAGCTTTACCAGACATTCCTGTGGGAAGTTTTGAGAAAGTTTATCTGACATTTTTCTCTGACTAGTTCCCAGTACCAAAACCTGTCTCTGTTAGGATGCACCTGAGTTTTAACAAGCCTCTCCAAGGTGCTAGCCATAAAATGCTTCTCATCAAACCACAAGCACTTAACACTGCTCCTACTAAATAAAACCCTGCAGAACAGCCCTGCTGTCCTAAAAGGCACTCAGTCTCATCTATATGAGCCATTTCAGCCTTGGCCAAAGGTTTCTTTTCATTTGTCTACCTCCTAAGGTTTAAGGAGCTTGCCACAGGGAAGATGATAATATTCAGACACCATTTAGCTCTCCCTGCAAAGCTAAGCCCTTGTGTCTAACAGGAACAGAGAGGGGATTATGGACTGCCTTCTACCAGCACCAAAGCACAGGTCTCTGCCCAGCATCCAGGGTAACAAAAAGCTCAGTACCACATTAAAAGCTGGAATTAGGTAAGCTTTCCTGCCCTAGGAGTCACACAGCTGGCCTAATATTTTAAAATTTTGACACCAGTTGTCTTAAGCTCAACTTGAACTCTAGATCTAGACTAGTGACAAATCTGAAGCAGTTCCAGGATGTATAAAAAAATATATAGTTATCTCATCAAATTTTCTTTGTTGCAGAGGAGGAAACAAACAAAAAAAGAAACAAAACAAAAACAGGAAAAAAAAACCCACCTAAGTGTCAAAAAACAATTTGTGCTCTTAAGATATGCTCTTAACCTTTCACAGGAACTTTGCTGGAGACACAGAAAGGTAAGAGACAACTTTGGGTTTAAAATTCTGCTGGAGACAATTTAGCACTTGAATCTTTCTATCCTTTATGTTTCCAGTGCAATTGTCTTCATTACAGCTAACATGAAATCCAGTCCCAGGCAAAACTGGATTCAATCACAAAACTGCAATTCCTTGCTGGCTGGATTGGAGGGGCTGCAGTGGGCTGGACCACAAGCACTGAAAGCAGGTTCTTTTAGTTGTAAAACTCTGGGCCAAATACATCCCCAGCTGAAAAGATTCTACCTGATAGCTTTCCCCACCTTTTCTCTCTCTCTCTCTTTCTCTCTCCAGTATTAAATAACTTATGACCAGGAAACCTCAGGTCAAACACTACACATTCCACAATATTTCAAGATGCAAACATTAGCTCAAGTGAGAAAAAGCTTGGTGGATAAAGCTGTGGGACAGGAAAAAAAAATCTCATGTTTTCACTAGCAGAAAGCTGCACAAAGGCAACTCCAGCTGGAGATCCTCCTTGGAAATGCACAATTCATTCTGATTTGCTTTCTCCCCCTTTTTAATTTTTTTTCAAATCTCTCTTATTATTTGGTGTTCTCATTCATTTTCCATGATAGAGGCTGCTGAAATCCAGACCACCATCTTCTCACAGAAAATACAAAATATCTCATGGATAAAAACCAGCACTGACTGTTTCAGTTGTGCCATCACTTTAACTTGACTGTGGCATTTATTTGACACACATCACATTTATACAATATTATGAGAAGCAGTGCTGCATACAGGATCAGGAGGTTTTATCAATAATGTAGTTAATAGGCAGAGTGTTTGTGGGCAACCACAGTGCCACAGGTTACCTCAGAACATTTGTGTTTTGCTTATACTTCTATAATAAAAATTAATGACTTCAAAGTCCTCAGTGGGAGTATCTAGGACATTCATATTTATCAGAACTGTTACTGGCTTCTGCAGCAAGCAATTATTCTTATTGCATTAAACCATTCATTTCCAAAGATGTATCCCCAAAAATCAAATAAATCCAAGAATGAATTATAGTCAAGATAGAAATTTACCTCAGGGATACTTTTAGAAAACTCAATTTAAAAACACATTTACTTTCGCCTCTGTGCCAGCAACAAAGGCAGGAGAAAAGGGGGAAGAACAACAGAATAATTTTGATTTCAGTGTTTCCTACAAGAAAATTCCAAAGCCAAACGAGCTGCAACCTCAATATCCAGCTTCCATCTGTGAAGGGTAGGAAGGCATTGCCACCTATGACTCAGAGGTTGCTGCTAATTGTACAGACCAAATGAATAATGCTGAATATGCAACAGAATATTGCTTTAAACGTTGCCCTTGAAATCTTTGAAAACTCGCTGCTTCCCAATTCTTTTGCTGAGCCCTACCAGGATTTTAGCTGGCATGACAGATGTAGGAGCACATCTGCAGAGAGTAATTCCTGTGTCAAGTACAAAAGGCAAATAGTTGCAGTTTGAGATTTAGAGAGGGAACATCACAAGGAGAAGCCCTGGGAAGGAGGAAAACAAGCTGCAGCACATAAGGTTTTACGATACAAAATGAGATGTGGGCAATGCAATTTCACTTACGTGATTCATTTTATAAGCAATGCAAATGCAATCTCACTGATTATGCTCCAAAACAAAAGAGGGAATTTCATTACTTCAGCCAGTGCAATTAGACATGCAGGAATCACAAAACATCCTATCTGCAGCAGAACAAATGGAAACCAGCATTTCCCACTCAGATGGGTATAACCAAGGTGGGTGAAACGCATTCTGTGCTGGTGGGTGCTGAGGAGGCATAAACTGAATTGTGCAGCCTTTAAGCTCACTCAGTCTGTGCTACAGACACTCACAGAGATTAATTCCACCACATTTGTCATAAATGAGCTAAAGATACCCCAGAACCCACATAACATGAGGTAAAAAACCCTCAAACAACAACAAAACTAACAAAAAGACCCCCAAACCAGTGTCTTCCCCAACAAAACAAAACACCACTAAAAAAAAAAAACACCCCAAAACTGCAGACCTATTTTTTATACAAGAGTCTTTTGCAGTTTTTATTTATCTTCTGCTTTCCCAAGGCTTGAAAACAGGCAGTTACTCTGAAGTCAGGCAAGCTGTGTGAATTAAGAGTACCATTGCTTTCCCTATATGGCTCCCCAGGGAATCCATTTATTAGGCACAGGCCTGTTTTCTGATTTAGCTGAAGCACTTTTCCTAGAGAATATCACTGTCCACAGCAAGAGGAATTTTCAAGTAACAGCTGCAGAACAGCCTTTTTCTGTAGGAACTGTCTTGAATCAGTTCCCCTATATGGATACACAGCATTGATTTCCAGCCTCATACTCCTCTTAGTACTTAAAAGGAGAAGAAAATTATATGTTTTTAATAGGTAGTCCAATAATAGAAACCGCAGAAAAGCTTCAGCTTCTTGAAAATTAGCAATGAAACTGACACTGACAAAACCAAAACACACAAATAGATGGAATAGCAGGGCACTCAGCTATACTAATTTGGGTGTGTTGCTTTCTGTTTAACAATCAAAATCACTTTTGCTTTGACTAAGAATACGTGTAAAATTGCACCCACCCAGCCATCCACAGTCATATTTCTCAGTAAATGTGAAGGAAATCCTAGTTCTTTTGATTTTATCCATTAAGGAGCAGGAAAAGGTGCCTTCCAGAGACAGACTACAACAGAATTCCACAGCTCTGCAAGGCTATGGGGAAGTGCAAAGGAAAAAAAGGAAAAGCATGTTTCTATGAGCTTGCAGCAAAAAAATCATTACTGAACATTCTGTAAAAGATACAGGGTAGCTTTTAAGGAAATTAGGGTTTCCTTTTTTTAAGGAAAAGACTATTAGGGTAGTTTTTAGGGAAACAAGCTAATTCGCTAAGTTGCTTAAGGAAACAAAAAGAGGGGAAAAAAAAAACACTTGAAAAAGCATGGAACTTAAAGCCTGGGAACAGCTGTCCTAACCATTTCTTTCTTTACATCTGGATGCACTGGGCTGTAATTTTTCTGTACATTTCTGCACTCTGGAGTGCCAGTGAAATCCCCAGATGCCCAGCACCAGGGCTGCCTGTGCTGGTGCTTGCTGCATCAGTAAAGTCAAAGTTCACAGTGACCATAATAGGACAGGAATGTGAGCTGGGTGAAACCACTCTGTTCACATCAATACTCTTACAGTCACCTACATCACACAAAATTAGCAGTTAACAGTCTCAGTTCTGTGACTGAAATGAGTAATTTCCTGCAACCTTTCTCCTCCTTCCTCCCTCCAAACGTTTTGGCAATCAAGAGCAGGCTTAGGGACTGTTTCATAATGAATACAGCCCTTAAGGGTAAAACTGGCAAGATACTCCAGTCTGTTCCAGAAATCCCTTCTGCATTTCATTATTCCCTCTAGTTCTACTCTGCTGGTTTACTCCAGCCTATGAAATCCTGAGATCCTTCATCTTCTGCAGATTGTGAAGACTTGAGACTAACTATACTCCTAAAGGCCAAAACCATGTCTTTATAGAACTGAAATGCTCTGCTCTCCCCACCTCCTGGAAAATCAACTCAGCTCTAAATCTTTCCTCAAGAAGGGCTTTGCCTGCATGTTGCTGTTGAAAATGAAAGGTGACACGCTCAGAGGCTTTCCACTAGTGACTCCTCTTGCCTCAGAACCCATCTCTAGCACTTGCTTTTGCCTGCTGTTGTTACCTACAGCAACAAGAACCACATCTCTTCCTCTCCTTGTCAAACAACATGACAGATTTTTTACAATAACAATCACCTCCAAGTGATGAAGAGAATCCCATGCAGCTCCAAAGAGCTGTGCTCATCTCACCCACACAAATGACATTTTCCTGTCTGAAACATCACCAATCTTCCCAAAGACCCTTCCTCACCAAAGCAACGCTTTGCTGTTACTGTGGCTTGAGAGCTGCCTACCCTTTACAGAGAGCAGCAAATACAAGTCATTTTAACAAGCACAGGTGCATATTTTCTGCAAAAACAGCAAAATCACTTCACTTAGATCACTGTGTCACCATACCTGTCCTTACAAGCCAGGCTGTGCACCCCACCCCAGCAAACATGAGCCAGTCAATGGCTCTGCCCTTGACCTTTGCTAAGCAAGCAGCCCCAGAGAATAGCCTGAATTACAGACTTGCCTTTGAACCACAGCTTGAGGCAACCTGCCAGGTGTGGGCACCAAACCATCCTCAGGGAGCAGGGCTTTGCTGGGCTCAGCTCAGGCAAGCAGCTGTCTGAAGGGAACCTAACCTCACAGGAATCCAACAAGGTGCCATGTGCCACTCGCTTTTTCAGTTCCCGGCCTGATGGCAAAAATGGGATTCTGGTCCAAGCAAAAATGGAATTCCAGTCCCAGCCCGATGGGAACATGTGGAGGGAGTGTGGGACAAAGGGAATTCAGCCCTGGGACTTTACTGGTGGCCTGCCAGCAGTGTGCCAGGTGTCAGAGCTGCACTCTGACAATGCACAGCCACTTCCACAGCCAGGAGCAAGCACGGGAAGTGCTGCTGAACTCAAACCCTGCTGTCATTTTTCACACTGCTAAGCAAAACAGACCCAAGTGTTAACCACTTTGAGGACCTGTTGTGCCCTGGATTTTCTCTGATCATTGTTACTGTGTGATTCTCTGTTTTATGAGTGTCTGAGCAAGCTCTCACTCAGGGGAGATAATACATTAGGAAGCCTATCAAGGGTGAAATGCCTTTAACACCCATTCCATTCACAGGTAAAGGCTACTTTTCCTTCTTCTTCTTCCCCCCCTGAGCCAGAACCTACACCCAGAGCTCACATCCTCCCAGGAGCAGGCATGTGGTCAGTCAAACCTCCTCCCAGCCCCACACACTCACAGAGCAGCTGCTCCACTGACTGAGAGTCAGGACTTGCACATCACCAGAGAGGAGGATTCCCACAACAGCCGTGCAGACCTGCTCTCCTGTGCTCCATATGCCCCTTCCCATGGGGTGGCTGCTCACTTGGGAGTGGTCCTGGAAGCTGCCTGGTCCCTCCAGGACTGGATCCAGCTCATCAGAGTCAGCTGGGTCTGAGCACAAGTGAAGCAAAGGAGGAGCAGGGCACAGCTGCCTCCTTTCTGCTGCACACTGCATCAGCACAGCCATTCATTCTCCCAAGTGTTGAGTGGGGTGGTGGTTTTTTTCCTCTTAAGGCAAAAATGAGGAGCTCCTTGGTCTAATGAGAGTTTTCACTATCTGCAGACACAGTTTGGTCTTGCTCTGCATGTTCAACTTGCAGGTGACTCCTGTTAGAGATGGTGTTAGGCTTGGGTGGCAAACAGCCTCCTGAGCAGGCAAGTTAAAAGCAGACAAAACAAACGAAGGAAGAAAAAAAGTAAAGCATATATTTTTAATATATTATAGATAATAAGAGTCCTGGCTGCAGTTTCCTAATTGTTCTAAGGAGCTGTATTTCACAACCTTCTTCAAACCTTCCAGTCACACCATTGTCGCAGACATCTTTTATGAAAAATCCTTTCTTTAGGATTTTTCCTCCTGAGAAGCTGAGAGGCCTCAGGAACAAAATGTAAACAATGGTTATCTGCTGCTGTGGAATGCAACAAATGGATCTGTGATTGGTCTCATGTTGGATGTTTGTAATTAATGGCCAATCACAGCCCAGCTGGCTCAGACACAGAGCCTGACTTACAAACTTTTGTTATTCTTCTTTCTTATTCTATCCTTAGCCAGCTTTCTGATGAAATCCTTTCTTCTATTCTTTTAGTATAGTTTTAATGTAATATATATCATAAAATAATCAATCAAGCCTTCTGAAACACGGAGTCAGATCCTCGTCTCTTCCCCAGTCCAAAAACCCCTGTGACCACCGTCACACACCTCTCAGCCCTGACCATCCAGGCTTTTCTGTCACTCCATTTTTTTTATATCTTCCTTGGCCAAAACTGTATCCTCACATGGTCTCATGTAGCCCCTGAAGCAGTAACAGCACCAAGTGACCATGCTATACACAAAAAACCCAAATGATGCTCTGCCCAGTCTCACAGGCTCTGCTTTTTCTTTGCTTTCCTGCAACCACCACCTCATTTTTCCTGAGGGACACGAATGCCACATTAACTGCCAGCCCCATGAGAAGAACATCTCAATCACCCACTGTAACCAAGGATCAGAGCTCTCAAGCCCCCTGGCCAGGCTGTTTTGTGCCCTTCCAGTAACCCTGCAGCGTGGCTATCACTGCCACTTCTTATCTTATCTGCTCCAACATTGTCTGCCAGGGGCAGACAGGGAGCCAGACCTAAACAATGATGTTAAGTGAAGGCTTCCTCCCAACACAGTCTTGAACTTCTGATCAAACTGATCACTCCTCAGCAAGATAACAAGCCCTGCTGGGGGTTTAAGGGCTTCAAAATCCAGCTCAAGAGAATGCAAATAGGAAGCAGGCTTCCAAAAAAAAAACCAGCAAAGCTCTCAGTGCATGCAAACATTCTCTGTGGTACCAGTTATATGTACACGAACACACATGGACACATGTGGAAATAAATAAATATACAGCATGGGGATGTTTGGATTCCTCAGTCAAATTCTCCTCTGCTAAAAGAAAAAAAAAATTAAAGTAGGCATTTTAAGCTCCTTAGACTTGAAAACACAGCTGAAGCAGCAGCAACTTTTCCAAAGGGAAGGAGCTGGTATTTTTTAATTCTGTTAAAATTCAGACAACTCCGCACTAGAATTTGATGCTTGTTAGAGAAAATAAGTTTTTCAAAGCTTTTATAAGAGTAAAAAAAACCCCAATAAACACAAAACAAAACCAAACCCCTAAACCTAGGAAGCAGCAAGACTTCTGCCTCCATCAGGCTACTGCCCACCAAGACCATAAGCTTTAGCACCACATTCTGTGCCATTCCTGGGCAGATCTGTTGACATCATTAACATCAGAAGTACACCAGCTGCACTCAAGTGCACATCTGGCCTCTGCTCAGATTAACTGCCCTGGTAGAAGTTCTCAATGGGGATTTAGGGTTTCCAAGGGTGGAAGACATCACATCCTGCCCAAGGCCCCATTCATTCCACCTGCAATGGGACCATGTGAGGAGACAAAGGACTCTGCAGATTCAATGTCCATCGAGCCAAAGCTGTTTATTGTGCTTCTGAGCCTTGCTTATATTTACTTCTTACCTTGTCATGCATTGTTTGATTGGTAGCTCTGCTTTGGCCATGAGGAAGGCAGGCATATTTTTATTAATCTAACTGATAGATGCTCTAAGTGTCATTTCACTGGGGTTGACACCCTTTTGTCTATTAGCAGCTTTCCTGCTGCTTCTCTCTTCTCACAGCATCAGCTATTTTACCCATGAAAATGACCTGGTTCTTTAGCTCCAGAGGGTCAGGCTGGTTCATTCAGGACATGTCCATTTTCCTGCAGAGATGATCCCACAACCATGGCCACAGCTCCACCAAGGCCTCAGCCCAGCTCCAGAGCCCCTGTGGGGCTTTGTGGGGGGGGTTTAATCTTATAGATTATATAAATTAGAGATTTATTTGGATTTTAAATTTCTGTAGATTTTTTTTTTCATCCTGGAGACAAGTCTTTCACTTTCTATGCAAGTTAGTAAATCATGCACAGTCTGCTCTTCCAGACCTTTCTGGCAATGGGCTGCAGGATTTGGGGGGTGTCTGGTGGTCCTGTTCCCCCCCTAGAGCCCATGCCCACTCTGAATCTCATTTGTGCATTTGTGTTGTGCTATCTCCAGGCACTAGGACGAGGGTACTTGTCCCAGAAAAGTGCTGCCCACCTCCACATGCTGTCCCTTCTCACAGCATGTTATTACCAACAACCCTTGGCTGGCTCCACAGCCACCTGACCATGGGTGTTTGAGACAAGCACAGAGCCCTCCTGGGCTCTGCAGACACTGTCCCACCGTGCAAAATGCTCTGCTACTCCTGCACCAACCATCGCCACTGTGGCAACGCAGCTCAGCACTCTGCACGCTCCAAAAGTGCTGCAGGAACTCAGAGTCTCACTGATCCCACCACAGGTGCTCTCAAGGCCCTTCAGGATGTAGAAATTAGCTCATATTAAAGGAGATAACCTTGAGCAAAGTTGGGAAATTCTTCATGTGCTGCTGGGAAATCACACAGAGGTCTCGTGTGGGTTCATTCCACCCTTGGACTTCACTGTGTGGGTGAACTCTAAACCAGCTGACACCACAGGAGAGCACAAAACAGCAACTTCACAGCTGTGTCTCCTGAAGGGAGCACCTTTTGGAGCACATCTGAAGCACCACAACCACAGGACAGCCCAACCCAGCCATTTCACAGATGTGTCTGATGAAGGAAGAACCTCTGAAGCACCACAGCCACAGGACAACACAACCCAGCCATTTCATAGCTGTGTCTCCTGAAGGAAGCACCTTTTGGAGCACCTCAACCACAGGTCAGCCCAACCCAGCCATTTCACAGCTGTGTCTGATGAAGGAAGCGCCTTTGCAAACCCTCAGGCACGCATTAAACACAGGGAATCCCTCATCTGTGCAGGGATACAGATCCATTACCTCACCTTCCACCAACAGGGCCAGCCCCTGCAGCTCCCAGGCCCCTTTTTGCTGTGCCCAGCTCCTCCTCCAGGCCAGCACAGGCACAGATGGTGACTAGGGCTGGAGAGCTGAGCTGGGCACCAGACTCCAGGGCTTTCTCTGAATTGCCAACTTTGCTGTGCAGCACAGGCACGAGGGCTGCTCCAGCTAGCAGCAGCAGCACCAAGCAAGCAGGGCAAAAGGGATCTCCTAAAACCTCTCCTCACTCACCTCTTGGCATTGTGAGTGCAACAACAGTGGCTGGAAGCACTCAAGCCATGCTGGATGTTACAGGAGAACTCAAAGGCAAGCCCCAAGGTGCAGGTCTTTGAGGAATCACTGAGCAGATCAGATTGCTGGCCCAGAGTTCAGCATCACACCCAGGCCTTGACTAGGTGTGCGAGTGAATGCTTCCTTTCATCAGTGATTAAGCCTTACAAAAAGGGCAAAAGGACCAGAGGAAAAGGAAAATACAAAAATATTACGTTTTCCTTTCTTAGCACTACAGTTTAGGAGAATATTCCATGGCATCTTGCTGTTTCTGCAAGGACAATGAACACCATCTCAAAAATCTTGATCCCACAGGAAATTGTCACAAAACTTCCATGCACAGAAGCTGCATTTCACCACTTGAAAACATTTCCCCAGCTGGCCTTTCAAATGTGTGTGATGGGGCAGTGAAAGCACACAGCAGTGAAGTTCTACCCTCTTTACCATTTCCATAAAACATTTAAGTCAGGTGCTGCATAGGCAGCATCACTGAAAGCCCCTTCCAAGAATGAAATTCTGAGAATTTCATCACTGGAAGCTCCTTCAAGTTTCATTCCAAGAATGAAATTCCAAGAATTTCATCACTGGAAGCTCCCTCAAGTTTCATTCCAAGAGGGGTCAGGATCAGCCACCCTCTCACTGAGTGCAGGAAGCAGAAGAGCCAGAGAGCAAGTGGAGCTGTCAAGAGAGGGAATAATTGCCTGTATGCCATTCCTCTCTGAAAACACAGGCACTGTGGAACCCTCAGAGACCTTTCCAGGCACACTCTGTCACCACTAGCAGCTAAATTTTAAGTCAAATACTGGATTAGCCAAAAGTGCAACAAATAAACAGCAAAGTTAATAAACAGCCTCGCATAAAAATGAAACCCTAATGAAACCCAGTGCAGTTTGTTGATACCACGTGCAGTCTAGGCTACATGCATAATGTAACAGTGCAACTGCTAACAGCAGGCTCACAGAAGATAATTTACACTTGTTTTTATGGACATGAGGAACTGATCTTTGAAGTTGTCCCTAATGAGATGCTGCTTGGCCCTAACAGCATCCTGAGAGAACGTGCTGGGGTTTTTTTTTTTTCCATCCCTCCCCTGCATCCGGTGCATATTTATGATGCAGAACCCAGAGTTACTGAAATTGCACACGTGCACTGCTGTCCCCTCCCTGTGCCATCTCACAGTGGGGGCAATACCTCCTAAAATGTCTCCACTCAGCTTCGAGCCTTTGCTGTAATTACCAGCCCACCTCTGCCAAGGACCAGGAGCTGCTCAGGGTTAATGAAGGTGGTTTTATCCCCCTGCACTGCTGCCCTCCCGAGCTGGTGGAGCTGCCAGGTCAATTGGCAGCTGGATCACACGTGGCAGAGGGCACACCCAAACCACAGGCACAAGGCTCCCCTGAGAAAACACAAGCGCAGCCCTGGATCTCAAAAACACAGGCAGCAGCACATTGTGAAAAACTTCACAATAACCAGTTTCCCCCAGCGGCTACAGTTTTCCTAAAAGAACCACAAAAAACCTATTTTTTTCATCTTGCAGAGAAATCTCCACGACATGAACATGAGAGACTTCTCTCCCTAAGTAAACTAAAAAAAAAAGACTATTTTAAATGTAGTAAATTAACAATAAATTTTAGGGTTTGTTTCTTTACATTAGCAGTTAAAAAAAAAGTTGCAAAGAGAAGAAAAGGATTCTAAAAATTTGTTTTAATTCTTACTACTTTTTCTTTTTTTATTTATCAACAGCTTATCTCAGGTTATTTCTGGGTATTTGAGATCATTTATACATTTCTCTACTTCCATTTATTGGTCATCTAATAAAATTTTCTTTATCCCCTTTGAAAAATTTAAGCCTACTTTACCTTTCTCCTAATCCTGTCATCCTACCTCCCGACAAAAACTAAGTACCTAAGTAATTAACCAACACTAAAACCCACCACACTCATCAACACATTAGTTTAAAAAAAATCTCAAAATTAAAGAAATCTTAAATTAACAAACCAAAAACCACTGCAGCAAGGCAAATAGGAAAAGGTTTTTGCTGTGCCCTGTGTGGTCACTGCTCCATCCACCTGTGACAGCCTAAATTTCACTCTCTCTTCCATAGTTCTCCCAAGCAGAGCCATCCATATGCCTGGCTTCTTGATTATCACTGCCTCAGGTCCAAATGTTCAAGTAAACTGAGTGCAAACTAAGGCAGTTCAAGAAACTCTTTCATGCTCCATTCAAATGTTTCTTCTACAGCTTTTGGGAGGGTGCCAAAATCAGAATATTATTCTATCTATTTTTAATTGTATATATTATATTATATTAATGTTATATTACATTACATTATATGATACTTATTATATAGATATAATGTATTGTGCATATTATATTTTATATGTATTATATTATATATTATATATGTTATATTATATAAGTGATATTATGTATTTCTCTATTATATTATAGTTTATATTTATTATATTATATAAGTGTTATGTTATATATGTTGTGTTATATTTTATATATGTTTATATATTTTTATATATGTTCTTATGTTATATGTTATATTTTACTTTGGTTATCCCAGCGGAGAATCGACATTTAAATTCTTAAATTTCTGCCTTTTTCTGCTTGGAAAATAGGGAAAAAAAAAAAGATCCCTAAATTCTTGGAGCACACCTGTCAGCAGTGTCTGTGCTGTATGAAAGCAGAGCATGCTGTTTAGGATTAGGTGACTCAGAGGACAGTTAGCAGGATGCTTGATTTTTCATTTAGAGCTCATTATCTAATAACACACTAAACAAACAGAAATTCTACCCCACTGACAGCCATTTGTGCCTTAAAAAAAAACCAAAAACAACCCCACAAAAACCAAGACAACACAAGAAAATATTCTTCTTTAGCTCCTGTAAACACCCTCTTGCTCAGCATGACTGTGCTTCCGTGCAAACAACTACAAGGCATAAGTCTGGAAGTTCAAAATCTAAAAAACCCTTTTTGTTAGGAAAATAATGAAACACATTCAAAGACACAAAAGACAGATTCCAACACAGCAATATATATCATATATATCTATATATCTATCTATATATATATATATATGTATCTCACACTGCTGCACTTCATGCTAGGGCAGGAAAGTCTTTAAACTCATATGCAGAGAGTAAAATTGTAATAAATAAATATGGCTATATGTCCAAGGTGTGATAAGAGTTTCACCTCAGGCCAACAGCTTATCTCAGGTTATTTCTGGGTATTTGAGACCATTTATACATTTCTCTACTTCCATTTATTGGTCATCTCCAGTACATTCCTCCTGCAATTTATTTTGCAATTGTTCTGGACCCAAAGAAATGGCACTGTCTCTTTATAGACAGATATACAGAAAATTGCCATGTCTATTCCAAATCTTCTACAGGACCCCATTTAATCTGAACTAATTAATAGAACTAATAATGTAATTTGAACTAATTAATAAAAAAAAAAAAAACCTCTACCAACTTCCTGGCTCCAGGAGTTTCAGTTCATACCTCTTAACTCTCCACTGAATGAATGATTCACAAGAGGTTTCCTCATGCCCTGGAATGACATCTGTAAAAGCTGCTGAGAGGAGCACCCACTGAAAGCAGCGACAGCATGAAATGATGGTATGAACAGACTCTCAAGGAAGCCAGGTAATCCAAAACTCATTTTCAACCTCAATTAATATTTTTCTCTTGACAATCTAGACCGGATGCAAAGATTCTTTTCAGGAGAATAAGCTCTGTAATAATGATATCTAAAATGAATGAGCCAGAAGACAAGACAAAATTCCCTCCGAATTCAGACCACTCCAGCACCTTGAGACCAGGGATTTCCTTTCTGTCCTCACTCCAAAATGAAGCCTTCATTCTACATGCACCCATTTTTAAACCAACCAAGGCACACAAGTGGTGGTGACAGATTACTAAAAAGAAATGACAAGTCCATGCATTAAAAGCCTGTGTTTGGTGCCATTGATGTGCCAGGTCCTGAGAGGAGCAGTGTGTGTGTGATCCTGCCATGCACAGCAGCTGAGCAGAACACCACCAAAGGTCACAGTGGAGATGATAAAAGGGGGGAAAAAACCACATAGCACCCCTGGCATTACCATCAGCGTTTAAATTCTCTGAGGGTGTCTGAAATTCCTGCTACAGCATTTGATCTGTGCAGTCTCATTAGGCATTTGTAGGAGAAAAATGCTCCTGAGAAGTTGACACAAACAATTAAATTAACCTCCAAAACACCTAACAAGTCACAATATGAATCATAACTCTCTCTCAAACACCCAAAGAGTTCCCATAACTGGAAACTGTCAAGGTATAGAACAGCAGCGAGAGCAGAACAAAATTAATTCTTGTAAACATCCCTTTTTAACAAACAAAGTGATAAAAAAATCAAACTAATGTCAAGAGAGACATTATCAAAATGAAACCATTATATATATAAATTTTCAAGTAATTAAAAGATTACACCTGGGTTATTTAGATAGATAGATAGATAGATAGATAGATAGATAGATAGATAGATAGATAGATAGATAGATAGACATATATATATATGACTGTGAATTTATTTAGTTTGAATTTATTCACTTCCTTTGCACCAAGAGGAAAAGTGAATGCCTGGATGACTTTAAATTTACAAAATAAACACACCACAAAGACGAAATTTCCCTCTTCCTTAATATCTGTCAATTACCATAATCTTCTATGCACACTGCTAACAGCCAGAGAAAATAAGCCCTTGAAAGAATCATTGCTTAAAAGTGAGGGAGCTGCTTAATCTGGTATTTTTAAGTGGCAGGTCCTGTCCCACTGGAAGCAATAATGATGTCACTAATCACTGCATTTCACAAGTATGGGACAAGGCTCCTATTTATTAAATATGCTGGCTGACATGAAATTTTAACTCTGAACGTTATTTTCCCCAAAACTACTACCTCACCATTCACAGGAAAGCAAATAACCCATTGCTAATGCTCACTGCTGGCCAAAAGTGGCTTGAAGAAAGGAGGAAGCCTGGAATAATTAAAAAATAATGACTTTTTTCTCCTTTGTGCTGCCTGTATGAGAGGAGCAGGAGGGAAGATGGACTGGACTGGCAGCTTTTCCTTCCCATCAAGTGATGGAATAGCCAAACATTGAGGAGTAATGTGCTGACCTTCCTGCTCACTCAATCCCTTATCCCAGGGAAATGGGAAACGTGGCAAACAGCAAGTTTGCTGGCTCACAGCTCCATCAGAGCCAGCCCCTCCATCTCACACCCTCCTTCCTTCCTCCTGCCCTCCCCCAGCCTCCCTCCATCTGCTGCCCCCCTGGGAAGGGAGAGCTCCCCTTAATGGCTGTGTGCTTTCAAGTCTAATGTGCTGGATATAAGTTAATGCCCACTGCTCTAAGTGGAGACTCTGCTGCAAGGAAGCCTCTGGTGCTGGTTTTTTCCCTGTCAACATCCAGCAGAATCCTCTGTAGCCCTAATGTCAGCCAGGGTGCAAGGAAGAGAGGGTCTGGGAAGATGAAATTCACAACCTGTGACAAAAGCAAACCTTGAAAGATACTACACTGCACAGTAATTTAAATAAGCTTTTAGGGAAAACAGGAGACAGTTGGGATTTTGTCACTCCCCTCCACATAATGATTTAAATTTAGAAAATAAGCCCACTATAAAATAGGGCATATAAAAATAAGGGCAAGCGTCTCTCTGTCAGTGGAGAACACAGGTGAACTTGCAGCAGAAATAAAAAGGGCCTGATGTATCAGCTATGAAGAGGACAGCTATTTGGGGATGGTGGATTCTGGATGATGAGCTGCTCTGCAGCCATGCTCTGCCCCACTCTGAAAGATCCAGCATGCTCATGGCCCAGCCCTGGGTGCCACAGCAGCAGCAGATCCTGCAGCATACACAGAATCACAGAATGATGAGGTTGGAAGAGACCTCTAAGATCATCGAGTCCAACCTATGCCCTCACACCTCACCTGGACTATAGCACCCAGTGCCATGGCCAGTCTTTTTTTAAACACACCCAGAGATGGTGATTCTACCACCTCTCTGGGAAGAGCATTCCAGCACTTTATTATTCTTTTAGTGAAGAATTTTTTCCTAATATCCAACCTTCCCTGATGCAGCTTGAGACTGTGCCCTGTGTTTCTGTCAGAGACCAACCCCCCCTGTCTGCAGCCTCCCTTCAGGAAGGTGCAGAGAGCAATAAGGGCACCCCTGAGCCTCCTCTTCTCCAGGCTGAGCACCCCCAGCTCCCTCAGTGGTTCCTCACAGGGTTTGTGTTCCCAGCCCCTCTCCAGCCTCGTTGCCTCCTCTGGATGTGCTCCAGCATCTCCATGTCCTTCCCAAACTGAGGGCCCAGAGCTGGACACAGCACTCCAGGTGTGGCCTCAGCAGTGCCAGTACAGGGGCAGAGTGACCTCCCTGCTCCTGCTGGCCACACCATTCCTGATGCAGGCCAGGAGCCATTGGCCTTCTTGGCCACCTGGGCACTCTGCTGGCTCCTGTCCAGCCAGCTGTGGAGCAGCACCCCCAGGTCCCTTTGTGCCTGGGCACTGTCCAGCCACACTGTCCCCAGCCTGGGGGAAGAGTGGAGGGGATTGTTGTGCCAAAATGCAGAACTGGGCACTTGGACTTATTCAACTTCATGCTCTTGGACTCTGCCCATCCATCCAACAGATCTAAGTCTCTCTGCAGAGCCCCCCTTCCTTCCAATAGATCAACACAAGCTCCCAGGGCTGGGGGAACCTCCAGCTTTATCGAGGTTCTGAGCAGGCTTTATGGCCAACTCTTCAGGAGATAAATAAAATGACTGCAATGCCAGCTACCTAAACCTTATTGTTTGGAACTCAAACTTGCTGTTTTCTGCTCCAACCACCTGGTACTGCTCCAGGAACATTACTGGGTGCAAGATTATCCTCTCCTAACTTTTTGTCTGAAAAAGGCAGCAAAATAAAAACCATTTAATGGAGTCTAGTCTCATTTACCCCGGGACAGAATTGGTTTGACTTCAGTATTTTAAATGCACACATGTTGCCTGTTTTATTTTATGTCATCCTAACTTGCTGGATTTTTTTAAATATATTGGTTAAAAATTTTTAACATTTAAATTTAATTTTTTAACTTTTTTTTTTAGTTAACATATTGGTTTATATTGTGGTGGGCCTGGCAGTGCTGGATTAATGGCTGAAGTTGATAATCCAGCCTAAACAAATCCATAATTCAGTCCCAGCTTCCTCCTAATTAAAAACAAACACACAGATATACAGATATACAGACCCACCACTGGTGAGGCTACACCATGAGAGAGATCACTGGAAGTAGCTCATTGGAAAAAAACAGAACAAAACCAAAACTTCAGCTACAGCACACCAGCTAAAAAACTGCAACCTTCATGGCCCACACCAAAACTGAAAGGAAATGGGTAAGGCTTGAATTTCCAAACCCCAGCAAACGAGTTGTGCCTTCTGAAGGAGCTGCCATGAGGTGTGCATGCATGCAGCCTCTTCTGCACTGCTCTGATGCTCGCTCACAGCACAGGGAAGAGCTCAGAGCCACTCTCAGGCCCTCTGCAAGCAGGAACAACCTCCTCAATGCCATAAAAGTGCAGCTGCACGTGCCAAGTATGAGTCAAACCACTGGAAACAAGAAGTCATTGCTCCAAGGACCAAAACTCACAGCTTGCTGGAAAAATCCACTCCTAGGGACTCAGGAAATTGTGAATTATGCAGGGAATGATTTCCCCATGCAGGACAGGGGGGACTGCCCACCCAGCACCAGGCTGGGCTCTGCCTTCCCAGCAGCAGCTTCCCAAGCTCAGTGCCCCCAGAGATGCTCTGAAGACATTCAGAGATCTTTTAAAGGCATGTCCCTGCCTCACTGTACTTCTGCTGGGCCTAAAAGCATTTATTTTCTCAAGCTGCATCGTGGCATGTCACAGAATTCAAAAGCAAGCTGTTCAAGTGTTCCTTTGACAGGGAGACACGCCAGCCCTCCATTTCTGCATTTTTCCATGATGTTAGGCAACTGACTCCAAAATTAAGCCACCTCTAGGAGCTCAAGATCAGAAATGTAAACTCAAAATGACCATGCCAACACTGAGTGCAAAAAAAAATTAACATCCACAACCAGCACTTGATCACTTCCGAAATAAACTTCTTGCACCACTAAACTTCTTGCATCAAGCATCAGCAAGCTGCACATAAAAATTTAACATATAACACAGGCATCTAAACTCACATTGTTTACAGGGCTTATTTGCCAAAAAAAAAAAAAAAAAAAAACCAGCAAGGGTTTGCAAAAGAAAAGTCAGATGTGTGATAGGTAGGTGGCTGCAGCACTTTGTGTCACAGCCAAGGGAGCAGGCTCCCTCATCACTGGGAGAAAACCAGGAGCCAAAATTTCTCCAGTGGGATTTGCAGTGTGGGGCCTGCAGACTCAGTTGTTACCTCTCTGTTTGGAAATCCACCCTCTAGAAGTTGTTTCACAGGACAGATTGTGCCTCACCCTTCAAGCACGAAATAAAAGCAAGAATCTGCTCCGATTCTGCAAGAATCACTCCACAACAATATCCCTCCTGCCCTGGTATTTCAAAAAGCAGAAATTCACAAGTTTCCAGAGACAGCACAACATCCTGATTGCAATGTATTTCCATCTCTTTTGTCAAACTGCTTCACAGCAGATTTTCCTGGGTGAGCACAAGGTACTGTGGCAGGAGCCCCTGCTGCACACAGCATTCCTGGCCACATCCCATCACATTTCTCCCAAAAGGTTTTTGGGACACACACACACACACACTTTTGTGTGCTGTACATAAACTTGGAAGTGCAACTCAGCCGTGTCTCAGTGTGACTGACCACAAAATGAACCCTACAGCCAACACCATAAAATCAGGTCATGTAATGAAAATTTCCTTTTTTAGTGCTCAGCTACTGAGTGGGGCCTTACAGATAAAGTGTTTGTGACCTGAAGGCTCCTGTGCAGCACAAAAGGACACCAACACACAGGAACACCACAAAACTTCTCTTCCCTCCCTCTCAGGGTTTGGCAACAGCAGCCAGGCTGCCTCCACAAGGTGTTTAAACAGCACATTTTCATCAATGAAAATCTTCCTCAGTCTCATTTCTGCACCAAAGGTGAACAAATACCCCCTTCCTCCTCTGCCTGCCCACTGGTGGATCCATAAGCACATAACTCATGGCAGGTATTTCAGCAGATACAAACAGCTTGCTTGCTGGGGTTTGGAAATTCAAGCCTTCCCCATTTATTCTCAGTTTTGATGTGGGCCATGAAGGTTGCAGTTTTTAGGTGGTGTCCTGTAGCTTAAGCTTTGTGTGGTTGTTCTTAATTAGGAAGAAGCTGGGACTGAATTATGGATTTGTTGAGGCTGGATTATCAACTCCAGGCATTCATCTAGCACTGCCAGGCTCACCACAATATAAACCAATATGTTAAATGCTAAAGATATTAACAAAAAAAAAAAATCCAGCAAGTTAAGATGACACTAAGCCAGCTCCCTGTCCTGGCTGCCCCTGTGACCCTCCACTGGTGAGGAGAGAGATCACTGGAAGCAGCTCATTGGAAAAAAAAACCAAAACAAAACAGAAATCCCACTGAACAAAAACCCCACCCCACTAGAAGGACATTTGTACCCTGGACTGTTCTCAGGGGTCTCTGTGGTCCTGGCTGACCCCAAGATGCATCAGAGTCTCTTTTTTCAGCTCTGCAACTGCAGAAGGAGTCAGGATTCTTCTGTTGTGGTTCTCAAGGTTGTTTATTTTCTGTTATCTATAACATTCTTTCCCTGACTGCTGAGGTCTGTCCAGCAGGTCAGTCAGTGGCACTCTGACTGCCTTCAGGGCAGAGTTGTCTTTTTATACTAAAAACTCCCAGTACTTTATTTACAATTATTTTCTAATACTTATCCCTTATGTTAGACAGTCTGTCTCTACTTTAGACCAATCTAAAAGTGCCACCATCATTCAGAAGATGGAGGTTAGGAAGAAGGAGAAAGGAGGACAAGGCACACCCAAATTCTTCCATCTTAGGACTACGAGCCCCCATTCTAAAAACCCCAAAATTCTACTTTTCACTCTGTGACAAACCATCATTCTACTTAAACTTTCATGGCTTGTAAATGCTCATATAAGGTTGGTAATTTTTTCCATGGGTCAAAATCAAATGCACGGGGGGGTCTTGGGCTCTGTGCCAGGGACTCTGAGCCCCCTGGCAGGGGCTGGAGGGATCCAGGACAGGCAGAGGGATGTCCTGGGTTCTGACACACTGTCTCAGTGTCCATCCAGCAGCCCCCAAGGCTCTGCCAGCTCTGCAGGGGCAGGCAGGAGCAGCAGGTGCAGCCCTGAGGCCTCTCCTGTAGCAGGGATGTGCCCCCTGAGTAACTGCAGGGACTGATGGACTGGTTTGGATGGGCACAAACCGCTCTGGCAGCCTGGTGCCCCAGCACAAGAGGGGTTAATCCCCACCTGAAACCACACCTGGCTCCTGTCTCAGGGCAGGGTGATGTGCCAAGACACTAATAACAGGGCAGTGGTGACAAAAATAAATTATTTTAAACCTGTCCTACATTTATTATAATAATAATAATAATATTGGCACTTTTACAGCATTAGCCTTCCAGGGATGTCAGGCCATTTTTTTAAAGGTAGGTTGGTATTACTCCTTTTTACAATGACAAAAAGAAAGGTCAGAAATTTAATCAAATTTTCAAGAGTGCTTAGCACATGATGACTGCACTGTATAAACTCAATACAAGGGGCCTAAATTTGAATTTTAATTACAAAACTGAGCCTTACACCACCACTGTATGAACACTTGCAGTACGCTCCACACTCCAGCATCCCAAATAAGTGCAGCTTCTTTAAAAAGTTATTTTCATTTTAAACCTAAAATTTACGTTTAGAACTTAGATTTTTGCATAAGTAACTTTGAACAGTGTAAAAATCAGTGAGATGGGAGAGATCTTCACTCACACAGACCTTCACAGGCACCAGTAAGAGTTTTCTTAATGACTAAACATGCACCAAGGTGAGCTGAGCATGAGCCAGGACCCCAGGAAAAAATCCCTGGCTTAAGTGCACTCATTCAAAGCACTCCTCTTTCCACAACTTAAATGTCACTTGATTGTTTCAGAGACTGTTTTTAATATATTTATAATAAATAGACACTTATTATAATATATATTATATACTAATATATATAATATATATATAATATATATTATATATATAATAATATAAATGTATATATTTATAATCAATAATATTAAATGTTAAACTTTACAATAAATAAATGTTAGACTAGACAAATTTAAAATAAATATGTAATTCTATATTTATTTACTTAATAATAAATAAATATTTATTTATTTGGAAAAATCAGTAGTGAAAAGAAACCTGAATGGTTATAAGGTATATATAATGTATTATATACATTATATGTACATTATATATATATATACACACACATTATATATACATTATATATAATATATATATTATACATATATAAAATACACATATTTAATATATAAGATATAATATATATATATATCTTCTATATATAAAAATATATATTGTATATATTTTTAGATATATATACATATATACATATATATATATATATATATATATATATAGTGTTATTAATGGCCAGAGCAACAGTTTCCAGCAAAACCACACCAATTCTATCACATCAGTGGCAGCTGAAACAGCCCTGCCCAGTCAGTCATACAGGTACAGCTGACTGCTGTCAGACTGAATCTCTTTTTCTCCCAACCAAAAACATCACAAGTACCAGCTCCACTTTTCTGTAAATGTCAAATGAGTTCATATTTCGCTAATGCCAAATATCACACACCGTACAAGGAACAAAAATCCAGGCTGCTGCAAATCAAGTCCATGATTTCCCACTAATCTCAGGGGGAGTTTATAAAGCCCATTAAATGCAGGATGGTTTCCCCAAGAAAAGAAAAGGAAAATAAAAAAAAACAACAAACCAAGATCCTCTCTTGTCAAGGTTAGTAGTCTAAAAAATTCTAACGATGTAAGGTTTCATCACAGCTGAAAGTTTTTCCTTCTATGATCAAACAGTGGTTTTATTTTTTTATTATTATATTCTGATTTTAAAGCAAAATTTTTAACCTAATTTCTGATTTTAAGGAAGTTGTAGTACTGAAGTTTAAAATTATTTAAAATTCTGTCACTGCATCTTACGTTGAAGTTTCTGTTTTCTAGATATATAAATATGTAAGTATAAATATATATATATGTATAGATATATACATCTATATATACATTTATCTCTATTTATTTATCTCTATTTATATATAGATATTTATAAATATATTTATATATATAAATTTACACACAGACATTTATGTACTTTGTTCAACCAGACATATATTTCTGCCAACATAAAACTATGCTTCTACTCTTTAAAATAAGAATATTCACATGGGGGATTGCTGTAGTGCAGAAAAGGCAGTAAAATTATATAGTTACAGATTGAAAAATGTATCTCCAGGTATGAATAAACTTATTTAGAGGACTTTTGCTCTGGCACAGAAACCCCTATTTTTCTCACTCCCCCGTTATTGAATTTAAACCATAACAAAGTATGGTTTACATACCCTACTTTATAATAACAAAGTGTGAACATGCAGTCAAAGTACCCTAAAAAAAAAAGAAGCCACCACTACTCCAAAAGGCTCAGCCTACAGCTATTTTATTATTTCATCTTCACAAAACTCCCTCATCCTCAGCAGACAGGCCTGTCCAAAGGTTTATTTTCCATAAGAGAAACACCAGGTTTATTTCACTCTTGACTTTTTTTTTTCCCCCTTGCAATTAAATGGGGTGTTGTACCTAAACAGGAAGATTTTTCTGTCTGGTTAAAAATTAAGGAAGGAGTTTTTCACTTGGATTTGTCCTCAGGCTGCATCCTGGTATTGTTGGTACCACTGCTAGCAGCCTCATACAGAATATTTAAAAGTCTCAACGGGCTTAAAAGCTGGTTTAGTTTAAAAAATAAACAAACAAACACCCAAAAACCTCCTCAGACATACTCTTATACACCTAAGGAGCAAGAAGCACTTCCCTCTTTAAATCACAATACTTGCCAAAAAATTTGAAAGTATGAAAACTTTCAAAATTATAATAATAATCAACACGAAGCACAGAGAAGCATATTACAGGTGTTATAATATTGATCACTATATTATAGCTATTTATAGCTACATTTTTAGCTATTTTTTATTATTTTACAGCTGCCCTTGAAAGCAGGAAACTGAAGTGATGCTGTAAATTAAACCTAACAGAAAGTAAACACTAACAGGACAAAGCATTCAAATACAAGCACTTTGTAACAGTCTAAGTAACTAAAAGTTACAGTCCAAATGTCAGTCACAATCTGACTGTAACTAAGTAACTGAAACCTGGGGGTGGGAGCATGGCTTGAGGACGACAAAATAATATTTAACATTACATCCCTTTATGCAAAACAATTGTGCAGCAAAAATTGCCTTTAGAATACCTGTTCCAACATTAATTAACAGAGAAATGAAATGAAATTTAATGAAATTTAATGAAATTAATTGAAATTAAATGGTTGGACAAACTGATTCAGAAGTTACACAGACAAACCTGCTGTTGCTGCTGGCCCAAGCAAAGGGAGCTGTAATAAATTCTCTGTTTTTAACTGACACTATGCTTAAACAAATTGACTAAGGAGTATAAAAAATACATCTAAAGATAAGAGAACTCTATCCCAGCTGCCTGAACTACATGAAAGGCACAAAACAAAAGTGGGAGAAGGAGCCCAGGATGTGTGAAGTGGCACAGTTGTGCCTTACTCACCAGATTGGTGCTGGTGATATTCCATGGGTTCTCCTCTACTCTGTGTAAAATCAGAGTTAGGCCCAGAGGATACAGGACCTTGCAAATGGCTCAGTGTAGGCCAAGAAACCAGTTCTCACCTTTGCACAGCATACCCATGAAGAAATGACTTCTAAAACCAATATTTCCTTTAGCAAAGAACGCTGCCTTCGAGCTGCACCCAGCTCCTGATTGATGTCCTGCAGCAGCAGATTGCCCTGCTGTTCACATACATGGCACAAAACTCAGCCCCCACGTTGCTCCACTCATTTCTCTTCATCCCATGATTTTTAAAATACATTTTTCGCTAGAGAATAAAGCCTCTTCCAACTCCCTCTTAGGAAAAAAAAAAGAAAAAAAAAAAGAAAAAAAAAAAAAAAAAGAAAAAGAAACCAGCAAACCACACAGATGCATTACTTTAAAAGACAGCAACAAAGAAAAGCAGACGGTAAAACCAAATCAAATCAATCCTGGCAGCTGCGGCAATGTAGCACTAACAGAGCCAGAACAGGGTAAAAAGATGATGGTTTCTTTGTTAATACTGCTTTTACCAATTTTCTGTTAACATTTCTCACTTGATGACAACCTCTTTCAGATGAACACACAAAACTTCCATTACAATACATTAAGAAGCCAAATAAAGGCTCCATCTGAGGCTACCACATAATCCAGTCTCCCCCCCCAGTAATAATTCTGTTTCTCACATCACACAAACCCTCAGCACACCCAGATCTTCCCTTCCTTGCTGGCCTCTGCCCACCTGGTGAAGGATCCCCACTCTCTCAACAAGTTTTCTAAAATCTGTCATCTGCTATCCAGAGCTGCACCTGAACTCAGCTCCTGCACTGGAACATTTCTGTCTCTGCCTCCTCTGGCAATCTGAGACTCATTGCCAGTTTTTCAAATTTTGATCTCCCTTTCATGTGCCACACCCTCTGCCGAACCAGAATTTCTGATTTTAAGAAAGTTGTAGTATTTAAATTTAAAATTATTTAAAATTCTGTCGGTACTTTGAAGTTTCAGTGTTTATTTCAACTACAGGGTTTTTCCAAACAAGTGTCTTTCACGACATCCATCAAGTTAATATCATTTTACACTATCCCTTAGAGGAGTGCTTGGATGTTTGTGAGGTTTTTAAACAAAGCATGAGCAATTTTTACAGTGTTGAACACCACACTTAGTCCTAAACTCAGCTCCCGCTGAAGTCAATAGCCATAGGAAGGGGTTCTTTAAAACTGCTTTCTGATTTTCTTTTGTTTGCTTTGAATTCCTTCTCTAAACAAGATTTGTACTTAACGCCAGTCAGAAGCCCAGCCTGAAGTGCAAAACACAGCAACAGAAATTTGCTGGCAAAAGGTCTGAAAAGTCGCGGAAATGTTTCTAAAAATCCAAGTTACATCATCACCGTGGTAGTAACAACTCAAACGTAATTAATGGGAAGTTTTCCACCTTGAAAAGCGAGAATTACCACAGACACTCGTCAGCATCCTTCCTAAAGTTGCCTTTAGGAACATTGTAACCACACGAAATCCTATTAGAAGGTGCTGAACTCCTACATTGTCACTCTTCCGGCAGGCTTCTACATAACAAAAATGCAATGAAGTACCATACAACTTTCCCCCCTTATTATGCAAAATCCTTATCAAATTCAATAGTGTGACATGGTTCAAAATCCTGCCTGACAATGGCTCGCAGGATGTCCAGGGATGTCGGCTTTGTTTTAGTTTCACGTGCTTTTCAGTCTATTAATGCTAAGGGAAAAAAAAAAAAGAACCTTCGCATAAATAACCGATAAAGATCAAAACCCCACTGAACAATGGGAAGGAAATTCAGAGTTGGAACCGGTGCTTTGCCGAGCGAGCAGCCCTTTGTGCCTAGGTGCCGACCCTGGGTGCCACAGCAGCCAGCAAGGAGGAGGCGAGGGAAGGAGGAACCTCCATCTCCCCTCTCTCCACGGTGTTCCCTGAGCTCGGGCCAGGGCTGGGCTTTGCAGGGAGGTGCTGGAAGGGTTCGCAGCTCCCCGGAGGAGCCGCGGGGCAGCCCCGGCTCCTTTGTGCGGCAGGTTGCGGGTGGAATGTGGAATGCGGCACACGTTCCGCTCGCAACCGCCAGGACAAAGGATTCACTGATCGGGGGGGACAATTAGTCCCAATTAGGCCTATTTCGCAGCTGAGTGTAAGCGCTGGGGGAAGGGAGCTTAAATCTTACAGCAACGGGTCCCTCAGGCGAGTGAAAGCCACATCAGTGAGGCGACAAGCTTGAGTCACCCCGGGGTGGTGGCACCTCCATCCAGGAGAGGATGGAGCGCAGCTGGCATACAGCGGGTCAAAAACCCGCTGACCATTCTGCCTCTCAGCTCCCAAGGCCATTTCCCAGTTCTCCAGCCCCTCGTGGAGCAGCGGTGCCGCTGTCAGGGATACTCACATGTGCACGTGGGGAGGCTGGAAGCGGCTCTGGTTGATGTTGTAGTGCGTGAACGCCTGCGTTGGGTTGGAGCTGTACTCATCCACCGTTATGGTAACTTTGCCTTGTGAAGGAATTCCATGAGCCATCCTTCCTCCTTATGGACATGAGCAGCTCACAGCTTCCCAAGGCCAGGGGCAGGGCAGGGCATTGTGCTCCGGGCAGATCCCGACTCCCAGCAGCTCCGCATCAACTCCGTGACCTCTGCCAGGAGAGACAGACAGCGCACGCTGCCGTGAGCCACGAGATGTAAACACACACTGACCTACTGCTCCCAAGCTCTCCCGAGTTCCATTCAGATCTGAGATCTTTTTCTATATTCCTGATGTACCCATCACCCCTCTCCACGCATTACTATTCACTTTGTTTTGTTTTTTTTTTTAATTACCTCATCATCCAACTCCATCATCATTAGACACATCCAAAGGATGAATGTTTAAAGTAAGGGTTTATCTTCAGGGGGTGGGGGAAGGGGGAATAAAATATCTGCGTTGAAAGCTCCAGTTTAATACTCCCCATTTTGTATCCTTGATTTTAAATAACATCTCCTGTTAATTGCAGCCACGAAAAACTCGCAAGCGGACCCAGCTTCCTGAAGGACAAAAGACTTTCCTCAAATATGCACACTTGTTTTCCAGCCGCTGCTGGCTTTGGTACACGAACAGCTGAGAAACTTAAAGAAACTGATGTAAAGAACACGTTACAGTTGCACAGCTAAAGACACACCCAAACACCTTTGAATCGAGGTGTTCGAGTGCCCAGAGAAAGGCGACTATCGAGGCAATGTTAACAAAATATCCATATTATAGCATTGAAACTGGTTTGGACTCGCTGCTAGCAGACAGCAATGATTTATCTGACTTTAGGGTGATTTCACGCATAAACATTTCTGCGTAAAATGAAAGAAACAGGCTCTTCCCTCTCTCTGCATCCCTGTCTTTGGCTTCTTCAGAGTTCTTACACATACTTAGAGCTAGACCTGGATGTGTACTGTGGCATCAGCACAACCCAACAGCCAGAACCTCCCAAACATGCCCCGCGCAAAATCCGAGCTTGGATTTCTGCGGTCGGTAGCTGAGGACACCTCAGGTTATTACATAAAAAAGCTGCCTTCCTTTCTGAGGGCATCTGTGGAAATGGATCAGCCCATGGTCGAAGGGTGCTTCCAAGATGAGCAGCTCTGTAAAAGCCCCGTTTAGAGGCAGGTGCTCAGCTGGGACACGCTGTGCCAGCTGCAAGGACTTGGGTGAAATCACCACTCTCTGAAATTCCTCCCTTCAGCTGCCACCTGCAAGAGTGGACTTCCCCTATCTGGAGAGCATTTTGCAAAAGTGAATCCTTGCTTACTGGGAAGACAAAGAGATGGGAAAGAGAAGAGCCCTGAGCATCCAGCCAAGCAATTTTTCCAGTGCAATTTCCCTGGGCTTCTCTAGCTCTCAGAGAGAAATGTGCTTGCCATGTGTAACGCTGAGCATTTGAAATCTTTGATTTGTATTCAAAATATATTTTTAATACAAAGACTAATTTCCAGTTTGGCAAGAGGCACGATGAAAAAGCTCTGCAAATGGCAGATGGCCTGCTATAGGCCATTTATTTTACTATTTTACCACCTCAGGCCTATGTAGGCTTCCATATGTTGGTTGGGTTGAGACATTCTGCAGCCTTCATTCTAGTAACTGGATTCTAACCTTCATCTTCCTTAGCATTGGAAGGAAAAAAGGAAAAAAAAAAAAAAGCAAAAGGAAAAACTTAAAAGAGAAAAAAAATATGATGAAGATGAAATGAAAAGGAAAAGCAGCAATTTCAAAACTGTCACTAGAGATGGTAGAGCACTGTAACTGTGGTCACAGCCTGGTCCTCCCCTGTGAGACCTGGTGGACCTCTCTCAAGAGAGCAAGGTTTCAGCAGCCAAAACCAGCAAGGGTGAGCTTTGCTGGAACACATCTTTGCCCTGCTAGATGCGGTGGAAGATGCTGCAAGAGCTGCTCACACAATGTAGTGGTTACCACCACGCCAAGTTTGCAGCTGTTTCGTGAATTTCCTTTACAATTATATTTCAGTGTTGTTTTGCATAACAGTAAAACACAACACCTGCTTCAGACTGCGGTCCCCGTTCCAAGCGCTGCAGTTCTTTTGAGATAGAAACTACGAAGAGTGAGCAACAGCAGAGCAGCATAATTGCCCTGCACTGAGAAGTAAATACAAATGAAAACATCTTCCTGCCACAGAAATGACTGTCATTAACAAGACAGGCCATCAGAGCTCCCAGAAAAAAAAAAAAATAGAGTTTTTCTTTTACACTGCAAGAACTTTGGAGCCTTCATATGTTAAGAAGTAGTGTGAAAATTACATGCATAATGTTATTTTTTTCCGCAATTAAAAGCAACAATATAAAACAATGCATTAAACCAACAACAAAAATATGCTTGGGCTTTCAAAAAGGCTAAATGACACTGCTTTCAACAACCCAGCATAAGAAAGGTCAGAACATTAAATTTCATATTATAGTTCACTCATGGAAGAAAAATCCAATTTGTTCATAAGAATGAATTATACATAAAGATAATAGGCGTTTTTTACAATGTTTGTAACAGTCCACATTACAGAAAGAAATTACAACTAACTGGCATAAAACAAATGACAAGAGGACACTTAAAGAGCTGCATTAAATACTTTTAAGTTGACTCTCAGATTATAAGTGTATAAGCCGCAATTGCTTCCCATTGTTCTAATCTTTAATCTTAAAAATAAATCTGTACTTAAATTGAGACAAAGCTGAACAAAGCATCCTTTTAAAATGAAATTCAACAACAAATGCCAGATTGGTGGTAAATATATATATATATATAAATATATATATATATATATATATATATAATTTGAAGCTGGCTTCTGTGTCAATTCTCTTAATTTCCATTTAATACTTCATAGAGTACTACAGCTCAACTATCAGAAGTATCTAATTATTACCTTCTTTACTGTGAACGTCTCTGAAGAAAAGAGAAGAAAGAAGCTGAACACTTCAAAACTTTAAAACGAACATATCTTAGGCCCAAAATTAAGAAAAAAGGAATTAAAAGAGACTTCTTCGAATCGCTACCATTCTTCTTTCTCCAACTATGAGCACTACTTGAAGGTTACACACGGGAGATGAGTACGAAAAAATAAAAGTTGGATTATCTTGCCATCTATCAAGGAAAAAACAACGCGTAATATCTTCTGCGCCTTTCGAGGCAGTTTCAAGTAAGAACGCCTATATGAAAACCCCAAATGATGCTTTTTCAGCACGTTGCCTTTTCCCAGCTACAGGCTGTTATCCTTTCGCAGCGTGTATCTGTAGCAAGACAGGAGATGTGCCATTGTACACTCTGCCCAGCCTTACAGGTATAAACCGGCGCTTTTTCCGAACGGGGCTGGCCCAAAGGTGAGCTCAGCTAATTGTAAACCCTGTCAAAAAACTGCCACGAAATCTGCCCAGCTCAGTCCATTTCAGTGCAGCCTTACATCGCCCAGAGAGCCACTCACACGAGCCCTGCCTGTGCACACCAAGGCACGCGAAAAAACCATTTCCCCAAATAAAATATTTACGCCTTCCTCATCTGAATTTCAAAAATTCGCCTCTAGCTGGGCTCGGGCTGTGGCACAAAACGCTGAAAGGCAGGAGCCGGGAAGGGTTAACCCCGTGTCAACACCTTCTGGCGCTCCGTGCGCTATCCCGGCGCTGTTCCACCGACGCGGCACGCTGCACCCACCGGGGCCGCGCCTCGGCCCCCGGAGCCCCCGGCGCTCCCGGAGCGCTCCCGGCTCCCCGAGATGCTGCGCTGCAGTTTGCCCGCAACTCCGCGCTCCCGCTCCCCCCCGGGCTCGGCGGAGGCTCCGCACCCCGGCTCTCCCCCGCCCCGTTCCCCCCGGTACCTGGGCCCCCGGCCGCTCCCCACCTCCGGCTCCCGGGCCGCCCCGGCCGCGGCCCCGCGGGGCGCCGGGCTCGCCCCCCGGTGATTGATGGCTCCGGGTGGCCAATGGCTCCGGCGCGGCCCCGTCCCGGCGTGTGCCGCCGCAGCCCCCGCCCCGCGCCCCCTGCCCCCGCCCCGCGGCACCGGGGGGCATCTCTGCCCCGTCTGCGCCCTACGTGCCGCGCCGCACAAAGTTCGCCTGGCCCCCGTCCCCGCGGTGCCACGCACCCCAGGGGCTGCGGGGGGAGGATGCTCGGCTCGGCTCGGGGGAGGGATGCCATGAACTCCTCAGCAGCCGCGGGCGAGCGGGGGGTGATGCCCGCCGCTCTTTATTGCGGCCCCGCCGAGCCCCGCGCCGCGGCCCCAACCCCTCCGAAGGCTCCAAGTGTCTGAGGCCTCCGGGATCAGGGTTTCAGAGCGGCTTCTCTGCCGGCGAAAGGGCGAGGGGCAACTCCGCCGGGGAACGCCGAGCCGACCCGCCTTTCCCTCCTTACTTTTGCGGCGTGTCCCCCCCCGCTCTCCCTCGCCCCCGTGCCCCGCTCCCTCCGCGCCCGCAGCCCCGTCCCCGCGCCCGCCGGCTGCCGCCCGCCCGCCCGCTGGCCCCAGCCAGCACAAAGCTCCCCGGCCTACCCTCCCGGCCCCGCCGCCGCAACCCCCGCCCCGACCCCGCACGCCGGCCCCGCACGCCGCCCCCGCCCCCGGGCCGCCCCCGCGCCGCCGCCCCCGCGCCCGGCCGGGCAGCGGCGGAGGGCAGCGGGGGCACGGCCTGGGCAGCGGAGCAGGGCAGGGCAGCCTCGCTCAGCGCCGCCGACATCGCCGCCCGGGCTGCGGGGAAGCGCCGCTGCCGCCTCACCGACCCGACCCGACCCGACCCGGCGGGCTCGGGCGGTCACGGCGGGGGCGCGGGCGGCCGCGCTCATCCCCAGCATTGTTCGCGGGAGGCTGGACCGGCGCCGCCGCCGGAGCTGCCGCCCGGCCCCCCCGCGCTGCCGCCCATGACACGGCACCTCTAACCCGCCGCTTTGTGCGCCGCTGCCCCCGCCGTGCCCCGCTGCGCCCGACACCGGCCCGGGGCCGCTCACCTTCCTTCCCTCCGCCGGCTGCCGCTGCGGGCGGGTCGGGGACGCCTTCAGCGCGGGCAGCGGGGCCGCTCCATGGGGCTGCGGGGGCGCGGCCGGGGCAGAGCCTGCGCCCGACCCCGCGGCGGCGCCCGGCGGCGGCGGCGGCCCTGGCTCGGCTCCGGCTCCGGGTCCGGCTGCGGGAGCGGCAGCGGGGCGGCGGCGAGGGCGGGCGCGGTGCAGTGAGCGGGGCTGCCACTGGGGTCAGGGAGCAGGCACCAGGAAACACGGCGGCCACGGCGCTGCTCGCTCACACACAGACACACACACACACACACACAGAGACACGCACGGCTCCTCCCGCTGCCTCGCACTTCGCCCCCCCGGGCAGGGAGGGAGAGAGAGCGAGCGAGCGCTGCTGCATTTCCCAAGTGGCGCACAAGGCTCCCCGAGCTGCGCTCTCCCTGCCGGGGTCACAGAGCCGGAGCCCCCCGGGACCCCCGACCCGCCCCGCATCCCGCATCGCCGAGCGGCTCGTCCGCTGCCCACCGAGATGACAAAATAAATAAGTAATAACAATTAAAACCCCCCAAATCCTCAGAACGGGTTTTCGCATCTTCCGCCGCACCTTTCGTCAGCGGGTGTTGATGCGGTGCCCTTCTCCTTTGTAGGTAAGCTCACCTCAGCGACCAGAAACACCAGGGTTCGCCTTTCAGGCCGAGCATTGTCTTAGGGTAACTGGGGCTTTCCTATGGGAAAATAAAATCAGGGATGTGGCTGTTGTCTTTTTTTTTTCCCCACTTCTTTCTTCCCCCTCCCACCCCCGCCAAAATCACAGCAATTGTGTGTCAACAGCCACAACAGTAACAAAGATTTGACGTGTTTGTTCTTTTACCTTCAAGACAGCAAATGGAAAGGGGAGACTTCCAAAAATATATGACAATGAGGGGAAAGACAGAAGAAAGACAGAAGGAGCAAAAGACAGAAGGAGCAAGCCCAAATATTTTTGAATAGTTGAGCAGACAGAAAATAAATAGCAGGCCTCTAATAGTGAGTATAAGTGACCTATATATTTTAAATAAGTAATTTTGACTCTAGCCATCCTTCAGATATGCATGGCAAGCAGGCAGGTTTTCCTTTGTTGCTGTAAGCCATGAGAAGGGTCTCCTGTATTGCCAGGCAGAAATCCACTGCGATGGAGTGTCCTGGTTAGAAACATGGCAAAGTAAGAAAAAATCAACCTGAAAAAGACTAAATGGCATAAGACTTTTTTTCCCAAATTTTCCCTTTCACTGTGATTTTTTCTTACAGTTGTCATTGTAACTTTTGAAAGAAGTGCAAACCACCACAGGAAAACTCCTGCTTCAGACAAAAAGGCCCAGAGATGAGTTGTCCTCCTGACCAAATCAGAGCAACACTTCCAGGGAAACTTCTCCTGGGATGGAGTCTGCACGAGGATTTTTAGCTGGCTTCCTGTGACCCAGCTGTTAAACCAGCAATCCAGCATCCCACCCGTGTCCCTGCACCCTGGTGGGAACAGGGAACCCACCAGGGAAACTGATCCACTCAGCACCAGGAAAAACCTTCTGCTCTGGTGTGGGTCAGCCTCCTCACCCAGGCCACTTCACAAATGCTCCTGCTGGGACTATCCAGGCAGAGAGATGAGCAGCTGAGGGGAAAAAGAGAACAGGAGAGCTCCCCTGGTCCCAGGAACACCAAGGGGGGGAGTGACAGGGAGCAGGTTTGACCCTGAACCTGCTGCATCCCTCCTCCACACTCACAGCACCAGGACTTGTCCTGTTTTGTCTTTACACATCTGGGGCCCCTGGCACTACAAAAGGAGCTCCTAGCACAGAGGAACAGGGAAGAAGCCTGGGTAGGGGACTGGAATTAGGAAGCTCACAGACCTTGTCTGTGGTGGAGAAGGAGATCAGACACTTCCCTGGCACTTCCCTGCCTCACTAGTCCTTACACACAGCAAGCTCCTGGTGTTTGGGTTTTGCTTGTATGAACCCAGACTGGGACCTGCTTCTAAGCTCACAGCTTTTTCACAGTAACACCTGCTCACCAACAGCAGCAAGCTGTAACACAGGCATCAGGAGCATTTCTGTTCATACATGACTTAACAAACTCTGAAACATTTTCTGCTAAGGGCACCCAGCAGAACTTTCCCCTTTTACAAACTGCTTGTTTTCAGTATGCTTTCCAAAGAGGTACTCACCTTAGAAACCTGCTGGCCCCGGAGTTGCTATAGGAAGGAAAAAATATTTTACTTAAACTAAGTAAAGGGAAGGAGTAGAGTTTTTCTAAGTGAAGAGTTTTTCTGAGGGAAGGAGTAGAATCCTGCTTCCTTTCTTCACTAATTCATAAGAGCAGCATCAAAATGCAAGCATACAAAAATAAAATATCTATATTGTGGCTGGAACATGCATTTGTTAACAAACACATGACAAAAGGATTTCAGAGATAAATTCAGAAACCTAAAACGTAAATGCAGTGTTTGAGTGTCACAGGAATGATTTTTCTAGCTGGGTGAAATTCAAAACAGTGAACAAACAGCTTTTCTTTACCTTAATACTGCCTATTGATGATAATGAAAGACATGTTATACATGAAACTTTAGTTCTGTTCAGAGTTGGCACTGGATGTTGTTGTTTTTTTTCACGTGTACGAATCCAAAGTGATTATCATCAAATGCACAGATTGAGGAGATGCATGTTCAAAATTATAAAACACTATAGAATCCAGAAAAGCACAGCCATTCTTCACAATCTATTATGTCATCTTTAATACATTTCATAGGTATCACTGCCTCCAGTTTCTGCCAAGCACAGGACAGAGCTAACAGCTTATGAGACACACACAGGGTACTTCAGACACCTTCAACAACAGACACCTACCTATTTTTGCTCTTTACTTCAGGAAAAAAATTTCCCAATTATCTGTAAAGCACTCCAAGAAAGTATAACTTCAAGCCCACCTCTGAGCAGTCATTCCTTAAATAATCAGATTTTTTCAGAGATCTTTTGCACAGAGAGGAATTCAAACCAAACCAAACCAAACAAACCTTTTCAAACACAGGCAAACCACAGAAAAAAATGAAGAAAAAAATTCAGATTTTAAAAAGGCTCCTTCCAAAAGGGCAGAAGGGGTTTTGAGGCAGACCCACAGCAGTGTCATGAATCCTTGTGCTGGCACAGCATGTGCTGCACCTCCTGAAAGAGCCAGGCCTGGGTTTCACACTATTTTTCCTTTGGACACAGTACCAGAGGGGTTTGGGTTGTTTGTTTCAATTTCCTGGATTTTTTTTTAGCCATTTTAAGACCAGAGCACCAAGGGTTCTCATTTGCACTGCAGACAATTCAGTTTCAGCCCGCAGAGACTGGGACACGCTGGTACAGTACTAGGCAATGCATATTTTAATTTCCTAACTTTTTTTTCACTTTCCTGACATTTTAAGAAAGTGGATTTTGGTCCAGTGGATGGCCACTGGTAGCAATCTTCACCAAAAGTCAGTGGATTTACCACATGTCAGCAGAGACCAGTGCAATTCTACCAAAAAACTGCATTAAACCCCCGTTAAAGCAGAAATTCTTCCCTAACTGTGGAACAGAAGACAACAGAAGCAAACTGCATCAGTTTGGGCTTCATGCCCCACTGAGCCCCACGAGGTTCCAAATTTGCTGAATATGTTTGGAGAGATTCTCCCTTGCTCTGTTCTTTCACTTGCAGGCCATAAGTCACAGGGCATTTGGTGTGCATGCTGGCCAACAACATGAAAACAACAGAAAAACAGAGCATTACTTACAAACAACAAACAAACAGGGAAAAAAAAACCTCGAGAACAACAGGATTCCAATTTTGCAAGTTGGGTTTTTTAGCTCTTAGGGCTTCTTAACAAAATTGCAGGCTGGAACTAGCAGCTAATTGAATCCCAAAAGCTAAAAAACCCCCCAAACCTCATGGCTTTGGACTTTCATAACCTGTCCCATTATGAATTTTTAGCTGACTTTTCCCCCTCACAAACAGGCCTATAAACTGTTCAGTACTCCAGCAAACACTTCAGGAAGAACCCACAGCCTTTCCATAGAAAAGGAAGGAGGAGGAAAATGACAATTGCCAAAAGGAACTGAAATTGGAGCCTTCTGTCAGAACCTGGAGATACAGAAGAGCAGGTCATTATTCTGCTGATAGAGCATCAGGTAAGATTACTGAAGGAAATATCACCAGCTGCCCTCTGGGCAGTCTTTTTACATTTGATGGGCCAGAACTTTGTCACAGGATAATGCCTGTCTGCTGCTTCGCCCCTTTAAGTTAAATAAAATTCAATATTTGATTGGAATTTTCCTACTTACCCTCTGTAAAAATAAAGTGATGCAAAAATAACACCCAGCTGGAGGAGAAGTGTCTGTCCTTCTAAGAGCTCCCAGTGTAACTGATAGTCATGGTACCTGGAAAAGAAATAATTAATCATATTAAACTTTTTAATATTATATATCATATAATATCAATAATATTAATCTTATCAACATTATATAATATTATATAATATTAATAATATTATGTATTATATATTTAATACGGTATATATTATATATATGATAAATATGTATTATATATAATATATATTTATCATATCTATATAATAATATTATATATTATATTATATTCATATAAATATGAATAATTTTTTTCCCTGAACATTCTTTTTTTTCAGAATTAAGAAGGATCCATGGGTGATGTATTTCTTCACAACAGAGAAGGCAGTTTTGTATGTACATAATGCTGCAAGTGTTGTTTGATGGAGAGCAGCTCCTGCACAGGCATCACTGCAGGAACTCCCAGGTGCTGGAGGCTCAGGGCACACTTCAAGGAAAGGTTTTGGGGGTCACACTCTGGTCAGGGAGCTGTGGCAGGGAATACACACCAGTGGGTGTTTTAACATCCTATTTATTGCATTTAGAAGGTGGATGCCTTTTATCGCCAAGTGATCGTTTTATCATTTAATTAGTTTATTATTTGACTCCAATTATTCATTGAGTCAAAGCCAGGGCATGGGAAAACCCTCAGTTTAATTCACCTGCAGCTCAGGCACTCAAAGCCCGTTTTGTACCAAACAATTTTGCACCAAAATCTGATGATGTGTGAGAAAACAGGCGTTGCTAGTACAGAAGAGTGTCTCACAAACCTCTCCTCTCCTTGACCTTGTACTTATTCAACTCCCTGGCCTGTTCATCACAGAGATTGTCTCTCCTGTGGCAGACCCTGCTCACACACTGCTTCTGCTCCTGGTGTAACATGAACTGTGTCCCCAAGGGTCTGAGGAGTCACACTGATAGCAGATGCCCTCCTGTCTACACTCTAACTCTACCCCTGTCCCTCTGACTTCAGACAGAGGATTCTGCCAAGTGGTTTTCCTTTGCATTTTTCAAATCTCAGGCTCCACAAACCGAAATTCCTGCAGACGGAGAAAAATTCTTCTCACTACTCGTGAGAGAATATTGCTATTCTCTCCTATTGCATGGAAAGTTATGTATGAAATTCTCCAAATCAGTCAAAACTCCACACGGAAAGCAAATGGCAAACCTGAAATTGATCTTATTTCTCAGTGCAAGAAAAGCATTTTACATGGTATTAAAGAGGAGAGAGTATTACTCCTGTGCTATCTTCAATACATATTTTTTTTGAAGGCTACAGATTTACTGGCAAATTAATCTGATGATGATGATGACTATTGTCAACAGCTACTCAGAGTTAACCTCTTTACATCTAAGCAAATAGAGCTTCACTTCATGCCTTGCATAATTAACTTCATGCTTTTGACAGACACGAAGAACTGTGCTCTCCAGGAAATCTGCAGCTAGTTCTGGTTCATCCAGATTCCCTCTGGGTCAGAACTGTGGTGCCCTGACAAAAAATTGCAGGATAACCATAACAGAAAGCCTTTAAAGGTTTCAGGTGTTCCTATGTGGACATATTTTCCAATCTGAGCTCTCTAAATGAAGGAAAAGATTTTCTCAGGAGCCTTGTCACTTTAAATGTCCTGGTAACGCTGCTGATCCGAAGGTACACTTAAACCTAAGAGCCTGAAGCCAAAATCTTTACTGTGTGCTAATTATCATCATTATCAGACTCTGCTGTACAGGAAATACAGCTCATGTTGCTTAGGAATCCTCCCATTCTGTGGGGAAAGAGCAAACCTGAAATGCACAGGCGGTGCTCTAATGTAAGCCAGCTTTCTGGGAAGGAATGGTGAAGGTCCTACAAAATCAGTACTGGTCAATGCTCATTTTTATCCCTCGATCTGGCATTTTAAAAGCAATCAATATTCCTTACCAGTTATTGTGTGGATTTTGAATGCATCCAGGCTGAAAACACTTGCTAAGAACTGAGGGATGTTACACTCTTTGTTTCAGGCACCCTCGGAACAGAAATCCTGTATTCCAGTTATTGTCTGGAATTTGAGCTCAGTGTTGGCAAACCAGGCCCTGCATGTCTTTGAGGCATATGGAAATTGATGATGAAAGTGTCTAGTATAACTACAAGTATAATGTGATGGAAACTGGAGCAGTGAACTGTGAGAAACTGCTAAATCAGTGTCATCAAACTCGGCTTGAAAAATAATGAAACAGAAACACCACCAGGACACAAGCAACGCAGTGCAAAGGCTGTGAAACCAGAGAGCACCTACAAAAAATTAGGGAAACCCACAAGAAATTATGTTAATTGTTATTTTTGAAACAAACATACAGTACAGCTTTGATGGAGACAGTGACATCACGTCTCCTCCAAACTGTTCAAGCCCAAAAGCTTGGCAGGAGCTGCTCCCGTGGAATATCATGTTCAGCCCTGGCACTCTCTCCTGCCTACCCAGAACCATGTGCAGAATAAGAACAGCACCGTGGCCAATCCTAGTGAGAGCTCAAGTCCCTGGGGGCAACAGGAAAACACCAAAATAGAAAACGCATTACAGTTTTAAAGCAATAATATTACTGAGGGGAATAAAATAAATATGACCTCAGAAGTAAGATGACATTTATTGCCTAAAAGTTAACAATTCCTGAAGCTGTAAAAGTATAAATAAGACCTGATGATGGCAGTGAAAGTATCCTGATATTGCTTTATTCATACAATTTGAATGAAAACAAAACAAACTTACATAGAGATCTGAGAGCGAGAGGACAAAGAAAGAAGATATTGTAATTTTTCTGTATTAGATGTATGTTTTGTTTACTGATGTTTACCTACATCAGTAAACACACACTCATATTACTGGGGGAAAAAATGAATTATTCTATTTAGTTCTACCCGTGTTTTGAGATAGAAAAATGTGTATGTATGCCCAAGAAAGGGATATAAGCGTGCACATTCGTAGACTTGCCAGAAAATTTGTACAAAAAGATCACAGGGAGACAGAGACAGCTGGAAAAAGTGGAGCAGGGGCTCTGATTTTCATGCCAGTGTTACACCTAATGCAAAGGGAATGCAGATGATGGACTGCAGCTATATGTTATTCCTCCTGACACATCTCAGTGTGCCTGCAGAGCTGAGCAAAGACTGCAAAGTAACTAAAAAAACCCCAATAACCAAACACAAAAATCTCCAAAAACCCACACAAATAAACAACAAAACACACAGAAATTATAGAAACAGTGTTATTATTCAATTCAAATATGTATCCCTCAGTACAGTCATCAACATTTTCATGTACAAAAGACAATATCAAGATTGAGCAGTGGATACCAAGCAGGAGCTTCTAAAATTGGAAAATTTAACTAAGCTGTACCTTCAACCCCACCATGACACAGGGATGGCAGAAACCATGAAATGGAAAATGAGCAGACACAAACATCTCCTGCATGTCCTGTATCATGTTTTCAAAGAATGGTAATGAGACATTTCTGCATATGGATTTATGCAGATTAATTACCAATAAGCCTAATTAGAAAGCTGATATCTCATAATGTCTAATATCTAGAAGATATTATCTTGAAGATTCCTTTCTACTAGGGAATATACAGATAGGAGCTTAGTAGAAAAATGCCAAGTGGAATCCTGAGAGGACTTTCTGGAAATACATTCAGGTTTCTAAACTAATCTAGCTGTGGGTTCTGATCTCTTTTCCCATGAGGTGACCTCAAAACCTTCATGTTAAAAAGTCATTTTCCCTGCCAGCTAACCCAGACCATGCAGGTGAGGAGTTTTTCAGTGTTTCTTTGCCCCCCTCAGACCCACTGATCACAATTCCATCTTTTGTGACTTCTGTGATCCATCCCAAAGTGGGACCACGCTCAGAAAATTGCTTTCTCAGAGAAAACCAGTTCATGAAATCAGCTCTAAGCCTCAGTTAGAATTTAACCAGGGTACCCTGGTGTGCCCCAGGGAGGGCTTCTGTGGATTCCTGCTGTGCATTCAGACCTGCACAGCCTTGGGCAGGGGCTCTGTTTGTACCACCCTCCTTGCCACAGTGACCCACCCACTGGGATGTCCCAAAATGGGACATTTGATCTGATTTATCTGTTTGTAAAGACAAACTGTGTCTACAGAACAAGATGTCCCACCCCGGGGAGGGAGAAGGCAAAAGGAAAACCTTAAAAACACAAATATGGCGATGCAGAAGACAAAGGAAAAAGTAGGGGTTCAGTTCCAGCTTTCCACAAGCCCATATCCAGTACAGGGCCAAGCCTACAAAACGCTCCAGCTTTTAAAACAAATCCAGACACAAAACTTCTCCAGGTCAGCTTGTGGCTCTACCCACCAGCAAGACAAACTAATCATCTGACAGTGATTTTTTCCCATTGAGAACAAACTGCTAGCCTTAAGGAGGGCAAATCTAGAATAAAATGTATACTTAAGCTTCTGTCCAAGCTTCAGGCTGAGGGCTGTACTTGATGTTGAGCAGACAATACAGGATCACATTCACGCCACTGAAATCCTTGGCTTCACTTCCAGTTAAACTGATAAAATTGAAAAGAGCACACATGCTGCCCTGCCTTGAGATCAAGCTCCTATTTTTGAGATTAGACATTAGCTGTGGATGTAAAAAAACTTTAAGTATACATGATTTTTTAGCCAGCTGTTTCATACGCAAAACCCATGAAACCAGAGTATTTTATTCACTGTTGTTGGCTTCCTTCTACTCTTTCAAGTTTGGCCTGTCATAAAGCCCTCTGTGTAAGCTTAAGAAGAAAATTTCCCACATATGGGAGTTCTACAAAGGGCAAATTACTCCTCCATATCTGGGGGTCTCTATCAAAATGAGGAGTGTGAGCCAATGAACAGCAAGGGAAGAGCTCACTGCTGTCAGTCCCTGCTTTGATTCCTCCAGCCCAGAAACCAGCTGCACACTCTCCTGGTACTTTGAAGCATTCCCTTATTTTCTGATGGATTTTCATTAGAGTGCTCTTTTCCCACCTATTTGTCGGGTCTGAACGTTCAATACTGCCAAATTAACACAGCAAAAAAATCAATGATTAAAGCCCACCAGCCACCAGATTGCCATAGTCTGCAAGATGCCGCTTAATTTCCATTTCTTCAAATACTTTGTTCTGGTTACCTTGTTGCAAGAGTCCCTGTGCTGTAATTCTATATTTATGTCAGAAAGTGTGCAGGAACTCAGAGAAAAGTCCTGTGGCATTGCCTCTGGGTGAGCTCTGGTCTCCCAGAGATGAGTGTGACCCCCAGCTCTGCACCCACAGGGAGCTCCTCCAACATCTGATATCTATCCTTCAATTCCAGGCCTCAGAGCCCCTGACAGAAGAGAACTTGAAAAGTTTTGGGCTCTGGGCCCTTGCACATGTTGTAATCAAACATTTATTTCTTTGTGTGAGTCACAGGAAAAAGAGCCAGGCTGTCAGGATTTTAGAAGCCTGAGTTTAAAAATAGAAACAGGAGGAAAATATGCTCCTGAACTGTCCAAGAACTGATCTGACTGTCACTGTCTTAAAATACCTCTGGCCATAGCAGTACTGATTTATTACCATTGTTTTCTGCTTCCCTGAGAGGAGTGACAGGATGAGAGTCATCAGATGGGATATTTTATCTGACTTCTCTGTTTGTAAAGACAAACTGTAGCTCCAGAACCAGAGGAGCTGGAAGGGCTCCAAAGATGCTGTTGAGTAGGTACCCTCTCAATAGACTGAAATTTCTCTTTAAACACAGGGCTGAAGCCCTGGCTCCTTGCAGAGCCCCAGGCTCCTTGCAGGCCCAGCACAGCACACTTGGTCAGTTCTCAGTGGGGCTGCAGCAGGGCTTTGAGAAATATTGATTTGATTCCTGTCTAGTGCCTGAAGAGCATCCCTCCCTCCCAGCACCAGCAGCATCCCCCTGCTAAGCAGAGCTCAGGGTTGGATTCCTTCCTTCCCACCAAATCCCACTCTTTTTAGAGACAGTTTAGGGTTTGCAATGAATGCAGAATTTCCTTTCAGACTCCAAATAAATATTTAGAAGTCAAACTTGCTGCCATGAAAGAGTTTTGCTGTTAGTTTAAACAGAAGTGAGAGGAAGTTGCAGACTTACAAACCTGCACTTATCAGTGCATTTTCCCTTTCTTAGGCTTGGATTTTGAGCCCAAAAAAGGCCCCTTCAAAAGCAAACCCAAATGTAATGTACTTGGAATTCTCCCTACCAACGACAAGAGCAGAGGTGTCACTGTTGTCACTGTGTAACAGCACAGGATGTTGATAATGGTGCCATCCAAGCTGCACAAATCTGCACAGATTCTCTTCTAAAACAGTAGCTGGTGCTAAATCCAAAGTTCCTGGTTGTGAGCTGGAGACAGGCTCCACTCAGTGATTGATGCTGCCTGCTCCAGAAGCCATGCAGCTTCAGGAATTTATTTATTTTTCTTTTCCAAGCTCACACAGCAGTTTGAAAGTCTCATCCAAGAGATACCAAGGGAATCCCAGCCAGCAGCTCATCCCTACACACCCTCCTCTAGCACAGCCAGGATTTGCATTTCCTATTCCAAGACAATTGTGGAGTAATGGACCTAGACATATTTTATTAACCAAAGTCTCCACATCCAATAATCCACTTGTCACTATTCTTAACTTTGTCTCTCACAGCATTTATTTGGTACAGAAGGATGATCCATGCCTTATTTTAAATAGCTACACTGAAAATGAATATTAGAAAATCCTGCATTGTATTTTACCTGTCAGAGGTCATTGGGAGCTATATTTCAAGAAAACTGAAGGCATTAGATGTAGTTTGCCCAGTAGATTAATACTGAGCTGTGAACTTTCATCCTCTGCAGCAAGATTTCCATCCAACTGACACAGAACTGACATGCAGTAACACTTACAACCAGGGGGATCCAATTTAGACAGAGTTCAAATGGTTTCAAGCTACTCATAGGTCACAGAGGTAAAGTATGCATAAGAGAGCTGGCTTTAATCAGGAGGTTTGCAGTAATGTCACACCAGAAGTGATGGGCTACATTGAAAATGAGCTGAATGTCAGGCTGAAGAGTTAAATTACCAAATATATTTAAATATTCCAAATATATACTTTATGTCCCTTTCACAGGCCCAAACACTTGGTGGGTTTTTTCCAGAACAATACAAAAAGACATGGCCTTCTACATGACAAAACCTTTCCTCTGTGGCATCACAGCTGTGATGTCTGTCTTCAGAGGCTGTTGGGGAAGAGATGTGACCCAAACCTAAAACAAAACAGCTTCATTGTGGGTGACAACTCGGAAATAATTCAAAAAAAAGGCTCCACATTTTCTCCACTACGGCGCGTTAGAACATAGGAAAATTGAGAGGGACAGGCAGGATTATAGTGAGAGAGAGGATTTAGGAAACTCCAATTTTAATGCAGTTATCAAATGCTGACCTACTTGTGGAACAGGCAGGTGGAATCTCTGTCAAACATTTGATACCAAAGAACAATGTGAAAGTGAGGGAACTCATTGAAAGACATGTCACTGAAAGACCATGTGCTATTCTCTTGGGCCTTTTAAAGGTTACATTCCACCCAGAAACCCCTGCATCTGTCAGGTGTCCTCATTTCAGGTTTCCCTGATCAGTTTGACTGCATCCAAACAGGCAGATGGGCTGTGAGCTTTGTCCCCATGCCACCAGGTACAACAGGGAGTAAACTGGGAGTTGGCAATGCAGCTTGGGAATCGTGCACCACCTGCTCTGCATCCCAAACACAACAGCAGTTCCTGCACAAAGCACCTCTTTATTCCACCCCACAGCCACCTGGAACCCTGGACAGAGCTCAGCAAACCCATCCTTGAGGGCATCTTCTCAGCTCATCTCCAAGGGAGCAAGCACTTCTGTGGAGGCTGACCTACAACTGCAGGGGGAACTGCCTTAGGAGGAGAAGAGGAGCATCTCAAATCTTCCCCACCACCTGCAACTTGTTTTAAATTTCACATGAAAAACGAATCCACACGTGTATTAAACACAGACAAAACCACAACACCCCAAATCAAGCATTAAGAGAAGGAAAAACAAAGCCCAAACACCCACTGCCCCCCAGAAACCAGCCTACAGAGCAGGTTACCCCATTTTAAAAAATAAAACTCCTCCAGCTGCTACTGAAGAGGTGTCAGAACCTGAACATGAGAGTTTCTTGCCCTTCTGCAGGGCTTTCTTGAGTGCTTTTTAAGGAGCCAAGCACAGCACAGCACAGAGCAGTAACTTTGCTGCAGAACTAGAGATGGCAGAATAGAAACAACCATGCCTCAACATGTTATCCACACCAAGCCCTGCTCACAGCCTTCTCCTCACTCTGCTTTTCTGACATTGTCTTCCCAGGCTCTACTCCCTCAAATCAATCACCCAGTTATGGCATGTCAGCTGAAAAGTCCTCATGAGAATAATGCTTTCCTCGCTGAATTAAAGAAAGTACAAAACACCCATTCAACTGGAGAGTGATGCTACAGGACATGAGATATTTCATGGTTTTTACAAATGATTGGCATCCAAATCTGTCCCTAAAAACAGTGACAGTTACAGCAGTGAGACCAGCTGCACTGTGTGTCTGCACACCACCTTAGAGGAAAATCAGCAGAGGGTGTTTATTGTGGTCCTAAATGGGATTTATCTGTGGCCTCCTCAGCATTCATGTGTCTAAAGCCTCCAAACCATTAAGGTATCCCTTAATATAATAATCCCCAAGACACATATCCAAAAACATCCTTAACAGCCTCCATTTCCACAAGAACAGAATGTGTGGATTGGAACATTCTGGTCAGCTCACAGGGATCAAAAAGTTGATTGGGAGCTCCTGGGGGAAAACAAAAAAACCTCTTGGGAAAGGAGCTACAAGGGTTAACTTGTGGGCAACCTCAAACAAACACATTCGTGTTATTTGCAATAAAACACCAAACTTAATGACCATCAAATGATGGTTGCATGATCTGAGATTTGGAAAAGCTGGACACATTCAATTGCTTTCTCTGATGAAGTCTGTACTTATTTGGCATTACCAGAGATATCTCAATCCCTGAATAATTAACCTACAACCAATACATATGAAATTGCCTCACTAAGCTCACTAGCCAGGACTGTTTGCTGTTAAATTAGCAGAATAAATAATTTACACCAAAAAAAAAAAAGTGTGCACAGGGTAGCGCCAATAAACCTGGAGGAACTTGTTCATTATTTCTAAGAAAATTGGATGAAAGCACAATTCCCCAAGTACAAGCCACTCTACAGAGTAAAAGGTGTATTAGTATTATTGCAGCATGTAGGGGACAAATGAAGGCTCCTGACTGCTCTCTCAGACTGTGCTCTGCTCATCAGCCTTTCCTCCACAGCTGTGCAGAAATATTTGCAGTGCACTGCACATGTGAGAACACAGGAGACTCAAAGTTTGCAGGCAAAGTACATTTTTGTGGGGAAAAAAATAAAAATATTGTAGTTTTGTCATCGCTTGCTTCTGAGCAAGCAAGGACCTAAAAAAGTAATATATAAAAATATATTTATTATAGATATTATAAATATAATATCTATTCGAGCATATCTTCTGTACCTTTGAGAACACAGGAGACTCAAAGTTTGCATGCAAAGTATATTTTTGTGGGGAAAAAAATCATAAAAATATTGTAGTTTTGAGAAAGCAAGGACCTTAAAAAGCAGTATTTATAAATAGATTTATTCTAGATATTAAATTATATTTATAATATATATTATAGTATATCTTATGGATATTTTATATATATAATATAAAATATATGATAAATATATATTATATATTTACATTATAGTACAGTATAAATAAATACATTCTATATTTATAATATAGTATAGTATATATAAATGCAAGTATATAAGATATATACAGTATTTATATACTTATATATAAAGTATTTATAACTATTTAAGTATTTATATATGGTATATACTACTTATATAGTGTATATAAATACATAATATATGTACTTTTATATATTATAATATAGTATAGTATATATAATACCATATATATAATATTTTATATATTACAACATACATAATATAAAATATATTTAATATATTAAAATATGATATATTATGGTGCATATATAAATATTTTATATAATTATATATTTTATATATTATTTTTATTTATTATTATATTTAGTATATATACTATAGTATATTAAAATATATTTACTATATTTGTATTTGTGTGTATATATTTCTATATATATTTATATATATGTATATATATATTTGTACGTGTGTGTGTATATATATACATACATATACACATACATTATATATATATATAGTATTTAACATTGAAATGACAGTTGTGTATCATTTGGGAAACCCCCAAATCATTTTTTCCAGTGGCAAAAGTCACTGTTGCTCACTCCAAATGCTCAAGAAAAGTGCTCTGTGAATCCGTAATTCGCAGGATCTTTATCATTTTAGAGATCACTACAAAATGAAGTGCTGATAAAAGTTATGTCTTGGAAAAGCCCATCTCTGCAGGGTTACTCCTATAGACCCTGCTCCAGCACATCATGAATCAGTCAGCATCTCCCCACTCATGTCCCTGGGAGCTGGAGCAGGCCCTGCTGGCTAAGAGAAACAATCCTGACTCTCTGCTTAAAGCCCAAGAACACTTGAAGAGCAGCTACTCAAAAGGCACATGCAGAAGTCACAGCTAAGAACCGACATTCAGCAATAAATAAATGAAATTCAGGGAGAAGGGTTTGGCACAGAAACTGGTGCTGAGGCCAAAACAAAGCTCATGGCTGCTGTGGGCCCATCTCCCGTGAGGTTCTGCAGAACTGCAAGCTCCTGTGCTCCCATTGTCTGTGATATACTCACATAAATATGCTCAAATTGTCAATATATATGCTCCAATTGAAGGAATGGCTTGCCCTGCCCAGAGGGACAGCAGGAAGAGGCTCCCCCTGCCCACTGTGGCTTCTGCACAGCTTCCCTCTCGGGGCTTGAGCTGCTCACAGTGACTCTGAGATGTGTCAGAAAGTCTCTTTTCCCAGCCTGGCAGTCAAAGAAGGAGTCAGAACTCTTCAGTTCTCGGTCTCAAGGTTGTTTATCGTTCCTTATCTATAAAATTATTTCTCTGCCTGCTGAGATCCATTCAGCAGGTCAGACAGAGGCACCCTGCCTGTCCTTGGGGTGATGTTATATTTTTATACTAAAAACTACGTGTACAATATTTACCATAACTTCGCAATACCTATCACCCATGTTAGACAGTGAGCTTCTACCTTCAACCAATCTAAAAGTGCCAACATCACAGCAGAAGATGGAGGCCAAGAAGGAGGAGAAAGGCTGGACATGCCCAGATCCCTCCATCTTGCCCGCTGAACCCCCATTCTAAAAACCCAAAAAATCTATTTCTCACCCTGTGACAAACTAACTATTAATCTACTTATACTTTCATGGCTTGCAGATCTTCATATAAGGTGGTAAAATGGGTTTTATTACCCATTTTGATTATTACCCTTGTTCCATGGGTTATAATCAAACCCACAGGCACCTTGGGCTCTGTGCCAGGGTCCCTGAGCCCCCTGGCAGGGGTCCTGGCAATCCTGGGCAGCCAGAGGGATGTGCTGAATTCTGACACTTCCCTGCCCTCCCTGCATCACTCCTCAGCTGAGGAACATCCTCCAAACCCTGCCTTCCCTCCCAGCTGTGCTTTTCTTACAGCCCCCAGCCTCAAGGGACAGAGGCACAGACACCTCCACCTCACCCAGAGCCCCTGGCTATGGGATCCAGCCCCTTGGCTGAGCTGCAATCAAATGCCTGATTTGTTGGGGTTTTTTGTTATTTCATAGCAAAGTATCCTGGGACGTGTTTTTTGACCTCTCTCTGTATTCATGCTGAAAACAAACAGTCTCTTTATAAAACCCCAAACATTTCTCCTTAGATTATGAATCATGTAGTTGCATGACCTGTGTCCCAATGCTTCCTGCAATCTGTCTTATTTAATACTGCAAGAAATCATAGATATGAATGCCAGCTTGTCTGTTCTCCTACAAAACAATGCTGGGAATAGCAATTTCACTCATCTTTATCCCAAAAGAACAACAACAACAACAACAACAACAAAAAAAATAAATCCAACAAAAACCAGGTTAGCCCTGTGGAGTAAAAGGTGTCTCAGTGTCATTGTTGCATGCAAGGATCAGATAAGCACTTGGTTTGTGCTGTCTCTGAAGACAGCTTTATCCAAATAAAGCAAAGTGCATTTTATCATTCTGTAATGGAAAAGACCTGTCACTCTTTGAATATCATCATATGGTCGGTGGCCAGCAGATAATGGACTGTTAAGTGTCAAGGTGACTGGCTTTGAATGTGCACAAAACTAAAAATTATAGACCTGTCATTCCACAGGCAGGCCACAATTAGCTGTCTATGCAACTTGAAATTCCCATTTTGCCAGCTGAATAATCAACTGGCTACAGTTTCTCAATGTGGATGCCTTTTTAGGTTCTTTGCACTTAGGATTTTATCTTTTTCATAAGGTATTTCAAATAACTGCACAGTGCATTTAGGCAGAGGAGGTTAGCAGTGAACTGCACAGTTATCTCCTCCCCAAACACACACATGAATACATCCACTAATATTACACAATCAACACTTTTTATGTTCATTTCCTCTCACTGTGCTCTACCCTATATTGTTTCTGCCAGAGATGTGGTGCTAAGGAACATGAGTTACATAAAATTCAGACAGCTTCAGACTTCCTAGCTGGTTTTTTTTCTTTTAGAAACATAATATTATTTTTCCACATTTTGCTATCAGTCCAAACTGATACAAGTTAATAATGCAACCTGACTTGGAGATAAAATGTTTTCAATGGCCAGCTTCAGAAAGGAAAATTATTTTCCTTTGGGAGAATTTTTTTTTTCTATTTCACTTTTTCCTCTATCACTAACAAACATTTAAGGTGGTTTTTGGCCAAGACAAGTACAGTAATATACATCCAGAATGACCCTCACTTTCTGCTAGGAAACTCAAGAAGTAATATAATCAGAAGCATGGAGAATCCCAGGACATACATTAATGTATGTGCTGCAGCCCTTTTTGTCCTGGACAAGTAGCAGGCATTTGATGTCTAAAAGGCCATTCTGCACTTGAGAAAGAAATTGCTTAACATTGTGCCAGAAGATGAAAATAAATAAGGCTAAATTCTGGGTTTATAAACAATGTAACATCAGGACAATTGCTGCCTCAATGCCTTTTTGATATGAACTCCTTTCTAAAGAAATGTTATTGCAAATGTTTTCCCTTTGGGTTGTTTTTTTTTCTTTTCTTTTTTATCTGAGCCAAAGCCACTTGGAATAACAGAAATACATCTGGGATCCTTACTGGACATTGAACCCAGCTTCTTTAAGAGGCCTTCCATCTTTCCAGTGCTTCCTATATGGATGGCTATATCCATATATATCCAAAACATGCTGGCCTGGGAGGTGCAGGGCTACTTGGATTATCTGAAGAGGGCTGCTGAGCACCCAAGCCCATGGCTGAGCCTGTAATTAAATGGCACATGGGCTGCCTGCCTCAAGTGACAGGGGCTTGAGGAAGCCCTGGGCTTCCCTCAGACCCATTTCCTTTCTCCCAGCACAATTCACTCTCCCCTCACTTGCCCCATTTCAGTGCCCCCCTCGTCCTTTTTTCATGATGACTTTTAACAGCCCTGATTTGAAGAGTGTAATTTACAGCAAGTCATGGAAATAGCTGTATGCACAAAGCTGAAGACGTGGCAAATTACAGCTAGAGAGCAGGAATGAGAGGCTGGGGGGAGCAAAGGGGAAAGTTCTTAAATTCTCACTGCACAGCTACACTGTTAGCCTGGATTTGCTCTCTGCTTTTTCTCCTCTCTCCCTCTAGAAATAGAGGGTTAGGCCATTAGAGGATTCAATTGGTTCCAGATGGACCCTTAACCCAGTTCTTCTAATAAAAACATTTTCCTGTTAAACAACCTGTGTCACATGGAATAGATGAAATTCATTTTTAGTGTACCGCCACTGAAGCCTGGAAAGACAAACCTACAGTATGAGGATCTTTATCTCAAATAGAAAAGGGCAATGCAGCAATGATTTATATTGGGCAGTGGTAATTAAAAAGTAATACTGGAAAAGATACATAACACAAGTTTCTAAGGAAAGTTATAAAAAATTATAGCTGCCCTTTTTTACAGGCAGTGGTCCATTTTTAACTTTTCTATTATATTACTTAGAAAAATCAAAATATAACAGTATGACTTCTAAGTAATATTTTTATGAGCTAATTCCCTTGTTAAAAAAACTTCAGTTTCATTTTACTTCTGGTTTTTTAATACATAAATCACAGAGCCAGCTTTCCTCATATAGAAATCACTAACAAAAATCTTGCAGTTGTCTCATCAGACCACGGTCTTTTTGCACATTAGAACATGACTTTTACCTTTCTAGATTAACACTTAAGGTGCCTGAAAAACAAGAAGGGGCTGAGATTTTGCATTTGGCAGCAGGTTGCTGAAGCAGCTCCCATCCTCCCTCCTTGGGCTCCACGTGCCAAGCAGTGTTTTGGCTGGCGCAGTCGTTTGTGTTGCCATGCAGTCAGCGTGTATTTTATCTTTTACCAGCTGGATCTGTTCCTTGATCAAGCTCTCTGTACTGCTGTGCAAACAGTTGTGGCAGCACATGCAAGAGCTGGGTTCAACCTGCCAGGAGGGGGGAGATGCCTGAACTGCCTAAGCTGTGGCTGCTGGTGAATCAGTGTTCCCAGTGCCACAGCCTGGCTGGCTGGCTACCCCAGCTCCTCAGAGAGCTTCCATTTGGCTTCAGCTGCTTTCAAATATATTGTATTCACACAGCACCTTTGCAAGAAGTACTGCAATTCCCAATCTTGCAGCTGTAGATCTGAACTGCAATGATTTCAAAAGTATCTTTCAGACAGATTTAAATTGTGAGTGCCTACGAAGCTTTCAGAATGAGCTTTTAATTGACCTAGATGCTTTTGAAATGATTTCCTTAAAAAGCAAGCAAGACATGGTTTCCAAGCTAGCATCCTAACCAGCAAGCTGTCCTGGCACCCCTGCTTTGTGTGTTCCCTTCCATTTTCCCACCAGAGATGACTGCGATATAATTTATTACGATCATGAAACTGATTATGCATTCTGAAGTCAGCAGATTTACCTTAAAATAACACAGTGCCTCAGTGAAAACCATTACATGTTCACAGTGGAATCTGTCTGGGCAAATGAAAAAAAAAAAAAAAAAAAAAATGCAACTTGCCTCAGATTCCATCCACCCTCCTCCAACACCCACACACACTCTCTGGTTTATTCTCTTACTATTTTTGTCCATTCTGGAAATTTAAAATTTCCCAGAGTTGGGGTTAGTGGATGTTTCTGTGGGGACCTGTGCTCAGATCATTGTTTGATCCTCTCAGAGCTCTGCTTTGGGAACAGGGAAGAGTTTTGGCACAGCAGCTGGGAGCATTTCTGCCATCTCAGGCTATGCAAGCAGCCTGCACGCTTTGCTAGATACTAGCAGTGGTTTGGAAGAAAATTTTAAAAAATCACACGTTCACATTTCTCTTTCTAATGTCTCTTCACCTCAGAGGGTGCTCTGTTGCCAGACCATCCACAGAAAGCTGAAACCACTCTCAGTTAAACTGGCCTTTGGTTAGACCAGTCCCACACACGTGCTGCCTTGTAAAAACACTTATTTACTTTTTTTCACCAAACAGTGCCTTCCTATGGAAGCTTATTAGCCTGGAGATCAGGAAAGCCTCACATCATCACAATTCCTGTTGAGAGCATATGGAAACACCTAGGAACATCAGCTATATGCAAACTTAGGAAAAGGGTAAAACAGGGTAAGCAGCAAAATGAAGACAAGGCATTTGCACAAAGGGGTGCAGAATTGTACAAGAACTGTACGAGCTCCCCCCCACCTCTGTGCTTTTGTTTCTTCAACTAACACCGCTCCTGCAGCTCTGTCGGCCATCCCTTTGCCTGTTTTTCCTATTCAGACTGCGAGGGGCAATGCTGTGATGCAGGGCAGAGCGGTGGATGCTGCTCCTCCCAGCGCATCCTCGAGGAGCGGCCCCGCTGCTGCCGGAGGTGATGATGTGTGAGAGATGTGGTTCCTCCGGCCCTGCCCTTCATGCACAGCCCGGCCAGAGCCGGGCAAGTTACCATGACACCGAACCACCCCTGCCTTCCGTCCCACTGCCTGCCATTTACGGGTTGAAGATGGAGAAAGCAGCAGCAGACACAGCGCTAAGTTAGGCCGGACCTATCCCCGGAGCTTTACCTGCACCAAGGCCAAGGACTGTGCTCTGCACACCTGATGGGCTTAAACTCTCAAAGCACTCATGCTCTCAAGACATTCAGCTGCTGAATGAGAGACAGGCAAAATTGCTTAATTTCTGAGCAGGAGAAAACACTTGCTAAAAACTACCACACTCTTAAGTCCTGCAGCTATTTCAACACCAAAGGTCTCCAAGAGCCCACTGCTGGGTTTTCTTTCCTGAAGAATAGAGTACACTTTTTAGGCTCTATATTAAATCTAAATAATATGGAAGCGTACATTTAGGCTCTATATTAAATCTAAACAATATAGGGACTGCAGGCATTAAGTTAATATTCCAAACAGGGCCAGCTCGATGCACACCAAACAACCAGGCTGTCCCCAAGCTCACACAACCCGGGTGGGTTCCAGCCCGGCACACACAGAGGGGCAGCCCGGGAGGGCCCCCTGAGTCTGCCGTGCCACCCCGGAGGGACACCAGGGGACACGGGGATGGCTGCCCTGGGCTCCGTGCTGACAGCCCTGGCTTCGTGGGGACAGCCCCGGCTCGATGACAATCCTGATCTGCGGTGGCAGCCCTGGAGCGGTGACAACCCCGACTCTGCGGGGACAGCCCCAGCTGGGCTGGGGCAGCCCCATTTCGGTGACAATCCCGCTGGCCGTGGTGGCAGCCCCATCCCCGTTTCGGCGACAGCTTCAGTCCCGCTGGCTATGGTGGCAACCCCAGCCCCATTCCAGTGGCAGCCCCGTTCCGGAGGCAGTCCCAGCCTAGTTTCGGTGGTGACAGCCCCGTTTTGGTGGTGGCAGCCCCATCCCCGTTTCAGTGACAGCCCCGTTCCGGTGGTGGCAGCCCCACTCCGGTAGCAGCCCCAGCCCCGTTCTGGTGACAGCCCCGTTTTGGTGGTGACAGCCCCAGACCCGTTCCGGAGGCAGTCCTAGCCCAGTTTCGGCGGTGGCAGCCCCGTTTCGGTGGTAGCAGCCCCATCCCCGTTTTGGTGACAGCCCCAGCCCCGTTCCGGTGGTGACATCTCCAGGCCCGTTCCGGCGGTGGCAGCCCCGTTTCGGAGACATCCCCAGCCCCGTTCCGGTGGTGGCAGCCCCGTTCCGGCGGTGGCAGCCCCGTTTCGGGGACATCCCCAGCCCCGTTCCGGTGGTGGCAGCCCCGTTCCGGTGACATCCCCAACCCCGTTTGGGTGGTGGCAGCCCCGTTTCGGTGACATCCCCAGCCCCGTTCCGATGACATCCCCAGCCCCGTTTCGGGGACAGCCCCAGCCCCGTTCCGGTGGTGGCAGCCCCGTTCCGGGGACAGCCCCAGCCCCGTTCCGGTGACATCCCCAGCCCCGTTTCGGGGACAGCCCCAGCCCCGTTCCGGTGGTGGCAGCCCCGTTCCGGGGACAGCCCCAGCCCCGTTCCGGTGGTGGCAGCCCCGTTCCGGGGACAGCCCCAGCCCCGTTCCGGTGGTGGCAGCCCCGTTCCGGGGACAGCCCCAGCCCCGTTCCGGTGGTGGCAGCCCCGTTTCGGGGACAGCCCCAGCCCCGTTCCGGTGGTGGCAGCCCCGTTTCGGGGACATGCCCAGCCCCGTGCCGGTGGTGGCAGCCCCAGCCCCGTTCCGGTGGTGGCAGCCCCGTTCCGGTGGTGGCAGCCCCGTTCCGGTGGTGGCAGCCCCGTTCCGGGGACAGCCCCAGCCCCGTTCCGGTGGCCCCGGTGGCCGCCCCTCGCCGCGGGCTCGCCAAGGTCACGGCGGCGGCCGCTGGCGGGATTGGCTCCGGCGCCACGGCGTGTTATTACTGTCTGGTTTGATCGGAGCGGGGGGTGGTCTCCAATCAAACAGAGAAAAGGTCCTGCAGAAGGTAATTAAATCCTGTCAGAGGCAATTATCGGTTCCAGGGCCATGACTCTGGCACTGAATGCAGATGATCTGAAGCTCTATTCTTGTAGAAATTCAAGAGGGCTTCTGGCACGGATCAGTCAGACATAAAGGAAACAGCAGGCTTTTTGCAAACAATGCCGTGCTGTATTTTGAAGCTCTTTGCACATCTTTTTTTTCCTCCTCGTTCTCAGAGTTTGGTTACCACTGATCAAAAATATTTCCTTCTCCCCACATTCTCATTAATTTAATAGATAAGATTTACTTACGTATTGTACACGTAATGACAAGCTACATAAGAGAGGTCTCGTTCTGAAACACTGCCCACTTAAAATGTCTTTCATCAAGACAAAACCGCCTCAGACAATAGAAGCATATAAAATTATTGATGTTTTACTGGAAAAACCAAAAGCTGCAGAATTGGATTAGGTATCCAGAAGGGCAATAGCTCATCTCTAAATCCCATGGATGCCAAAAGGGAATAAATAAATGACTACTTCCTAGCCCAGGATAATGATGCCAACACAAGTGTATCAGAAGTGGCCTGATGCTGAAAAAGACACGCATTTCACTGGTACAAACAATTCACTGTTTACATTTAGCTCCACAATGCCCAAAGTATTATGTGCTGGTTTTTCTTTTCACTTTACTCTGATGTCACAAACCCGCCTTACAAATGAAACCCCCGTTTTTTAACCAGAAATTTAAAAAAAAAACAAACTAAAAAAAAAAATAAATTCTCACAGTTCTTCTTTACCAAAAGCATGTCCCTGATTTTACACAAGACCTTTTTTTCACTCAAGTCTGCATCAAGTTATTATTTCAGAGGCAGATTACAAGCTCAGCTGTGACACAGTAAATCAGGATTGACACCATTAAAGCACATGGAGCTACTTTAGCTCTTAGGGAGGGCAGAGGCAGGGCCCCAGAGCCTGGGCTGAATCCCTGCCACAGCCAGGCACAGGGAAGGCAAAAAGAGCTGGGCTGTGTGACAGGGGGTCCTGGGGGTGACAGGATTTCTCCCAAATTTGCCCTAAACCAGGACACAGGGCTTGTGGGGAATCACCCTCAAAGTGCAACCATAGCTCTTCCTGAGCAGGCTTTGCTCACTGGCAGCACATTCTGCTCCAAATTATTTACAACCATCTCAAATTATTATTCATTTAATCAAAAACCAGGTGTTTACTGAGCCCTTCCTTTCTGAGTTCTTCCTTTCTGAGTTCTCACTTGCAGAGCTGACTTGGTAAACTACTGTTTAAATACAAATATTGCTGTTTAAAAACAAATATTGCTGTTTAAAAACAAATATTGCTGCTGCTGGAATGCTTCCCACACTGCTGGTGTGAGCTCTGTGCCATTCCTGCAAGGGCCCTGGGGTTTTGGTGGGGTGGGGGTCTCTGGGTGTCCCTGCAGAGGCCACGCTCTTGCATGGCATCATTTCATTCCATGGCAAGGCACACCTGGAGAGAGGGGATTAGAGCTGCCCTTTCACATTTCCTCACGCAGATAAGGCCCAGGGCTGAGTGAAAGAAATGAATTTAAGCTTTTCTTTAGCATTTCAGTCGCCTCATAGCGTAGGGAGAGTGTGTGTGTGTGGTGAGTCCTATAATGGTGGGTCCTCTGCTAAGGAGGATTATTTCCTCTCACAAGCAAGCACAGCAGAGGGAAAGATTTTTTTTTCCCTCAGACCAGGCCTGGAGGCAGATCCTTCTCCCATCCTGACCCACAGCTCACTCAGGTCTGCTCCTGCATCACCATGGAGCCTCATGAGGGTCTCCCTTTGGCCAGCGAGCTCACATTAAAAAAACTCAAGAAAAAGAATCATAAAGGGAGAGACGCTCCCATGAGCCTAACAGAGCTAAAGCTGGAATTCCACGAGTCTTTATCAATCCATTTGGGGTGCCTTCAGCTGCAGAGAGGAGGGCAATTACAGCTGTAGCAGCCAAGGAACATCCAAGCCCTTATGGTTCACTCATTCTTGAGTTTCAGTGCAAGGTTACCCACAGCAGCACTTTGGTTGCTGATAACCACCACAGGGGCTTCTGGAATTCCAGGCTCTTGTCGAGGGCTGAGCAAAGCATGAACTTGGTTTGCACAACTGGCAGCTGCCAGAGCATGACTCCCTCAGTCGCTGCCAGCCTGCAGCAGGCTCTAAGGGGTGACACATGGCCTGTCACCAGCCAGGCAGGCCATGCCCACGCTGTGATCGCTCAGTATTGGCACATTGTCCCTGTGAACCCTCTGGGAAAAGGAACATTCTGCTTCTGGCTAATGTCTGTGAAGGAAGATAATGCTGATCCTGATTCTGAGGAATAATTTTTGAGCATAAAATTGTAAAAAAAACCAAAACAAACCACCAAATAAAGGTTTGGCTTTGCAGTGCCATGGCTGTGGTAACCCAGACCCTCATCTGCCCCGCTTCAGGTCCTCAGCCTTGTCAGCACAAACATGTGTGCACACTCCTAAACCACTGTATACATCTGCATACTCCTAAACCATTTTATAAAGGCTTTGGAGAGTTAGAAAAAAACTTTAATAATTACTGATAGCTTATAGAGAACTGAACAAGATAACTGAGAGAACAAGTGGAGTTACAGGAGCTGATTTTCACTGTCATTATCACACTCTGGAATTCTCCACAAAGGCACATCAAACCCAAAAGATTGAGCCAGTTCTGCAGCTGTCAAAACTGACATCAGGATTCCATACATTCCCTCTGAAGTTGATACCATTCTGATTAATTGCTTGTGAAGCTGATATGATCCTGATTATGCAAATGCTTGGCTATATTAGAAGATAAGCACAATGCCTTCAATTTGTACCTGTATTTTAAAACATGCTCATTCATATTTAACTCTTTTCATACATAAATCTGTGTGTAAGAGACAGAGGATATATTTCTGTTTATGGGCCAGCAATTAGGAGAAATATCATTAAATGTTGTCACACCAAAATATTTCATTATTGATTCACAGACACAGCATGGGACAAGTTCTTATTTGTATAAAAGCAAATCTTAATCATCTAAGTAAACTAGATATTTTGTTAATAATGTTAAAAGTGTTTTATTTCATGGGTGCTCTGAAATATTTCCATATCTACTCTTACACTTAATAGGAAATTTGAGCAAGAATGATAATAAAAAGCAGAAAGAGTGAATACCAACTTAATTACAAATAAATACCTCCTAAGCTTTTTCTTTTTCTTTTTGCAGTATTTGTTTATGTGCCATTAATATTAATACTCTTTAAAGCAGAAAACCAGAAAGGTCAATAAAACAGTTGATTGCAGCAGCCATAAAGGGATAGATTCTCTTAGACAATCCACAGTCATCACATTACATAGGTAAATTTCAAGGAGCCAATATCCAATTTTCTGTGGTTTCTTTCTTCCCACACGTGTCACACTTCAAATCCGTTTTGACATCTAAACAATGTTTCCTTTATTTCATTATAATTCCCTTATCTAGAGTCAAAGCTTCGTAACAATTCCGTGCAAAGCAACATGAAAAGACTTTCTGGTAGATGGGTTCCTTGTTTTAAAGATTTCTTACAAAGGTACACTGACAAACAATCCAGCTGCATGGGGCTTCACAGGCAATTCCTAACTCTTACCCCACTCACAATCCCACTGGAGATCCAATTCTCATGATAAATATTCAGCCTCCTAAAACATAACCCCAAAACACCCCAGGTTATTCCTCATACCTCATTTCTGCATGGTTTTTTTTGGTTTGTCTTTTTTCCCCTTGAGGCTGAAGCATGTGTGTTAATTCCCTACCACCAGCATGCACACTTCTAATTTACTAAATGCAGTAAAAAATATTAGTTGTCAGTTTTGCAATACATATTCACTTCTTTTTTTTTTTCCAGTTTTTGTATAAATGCACCCTCATTCATAACCATATAAAAGCACTGAAACATATTTCAGCACAGGGATGCAGCCCCTGCTTGCTAATGCACAGCAGCAGGGCGAATTAATGCTTGCCCAGTGACTGCAGGAAAACTGAAGGCTTCCCAGCAGGAAGCTGCAGAAATGAATCAGGAGCACATCCTGAGACCAGTTTGATGCCAGGCTTGAGTGTCAGCCTGGCTCAGGAGGAGCCACATCTGCCTAGCTGTGCTCCCCAAAGGGATGCTGAAGTTCAAGAGCTCTCCATTCCTTGCCCTGCACATCCCACACATCCTCTCCTGCAGTGCCAGGGGTGTCAGGAGGTTTGCAGGCTGCCAGCCCATCCCCTGAGGAGGATGAGGGAATGCAGACCTGCTCCTCAAGGCTCTGAGGAAGGCTGGAGCTGGTCACACACTCTGACCCACACCAGCAAAACTGCAAGGGCCAGGAGGCAGAGGTAGAAGCAACAGACCAGAAAAGTCATAACCAGGTAAGGAAGAGCGCAGGAAAACAGTGATAGGATCTTTAAAAATCTCAGCTGCTGTGTCCCCTGGCTTTGTGGCACAGCTGAAAATGCCATTGTTGTTGTTCCCTCAGTGCCATGCCATCGTGCTCAAAATGCAGCCTGAGACAGGTGGAGAGACCATCTAATGAATCCCAAACACAGGGCAGGAAGGAACCTCCTAAATCAAAATTAATTGCCTGCTATCACAAGCCACATCATCATCCAATCTGGCTTATAAATTAATCATATTTCATTTTAATAGCACCTTGGCATCTTTCTCCCTTTTCTATCAGCAAACAGCATTTCTGGCATCTCCCTCCTCCAAGGATAGAGATCTCCTCAGAGATTTCCAGCCCAGATATCTGCATCTAAGACCAGGTGATACACAACTGGCCCTTGTGCCACTATTTCCCCTTCTCTAATGCAGGAAAGGGGTTTTGTTCTGCCTGGTGTTCACTTCTTTAACTGGCAAAGAGCTCACCTGCTCTCCTAGAGCTTCTTTTGGAAATAATTCTGCAGCTGCACCCAACTCCTGCTTTCCTCCAGCAGCCACATCACAGTGGGAGCTCCCCCTTGTCCTGGGATCCTTTTTTTTTTGTTTTGTTCAACCGACCAGCCCAGACCTTGCAAAAGAAATCCTTATGTCTAGTTTTAAAAGCGTGGCATCATGCTTTGTGGCATTAAATGACTTCCCATTTCCATTATCCTCAATCAAGTTTGTTCTTTATGAAGCCAATCTCTTAATAACGATGACATCATAATTTAATTGTGCTGTACCTGCTTTTTTTTCCTCCAGTGTTATTCTAACAGTGATTCATGGGTGGCCTTTAAAGAAATTTCCAATCCAAGTTTCTACTTTTAGAACATTTTAGAATTCTTCAGCTACTTTACATGATTTCTCTTACTTGCCTCTATCCCTTCTTTACTGAAGCTAGGTATAAATAATAATAATTCACATGAATAATGCAATTAATCAGAGAGATGTGGCATAATTTATTTTTGGTAAATTCAGTGTGTGCTATCCAATTTTAAATCAATCTCCAGAAGTTGTTGTTTATTCTAAATATCTTCCTTAGATCCTGATTACTAAATCTTGAAAAAGAAACAGTTCCCTAGGCAAATCCTCACCTCCATGCATTGCACTTATTACACAAAACTTTAGGTTTTTGGCTTTTGGCACCATATGCAATTTTACTGGTCTGTAAAAATAAAAGGGAACTACAGGAACCACAGTTTCACATGCCCCCTTTTTCAAGACTTATTCAGGTTTTTCTTTTCCCTTCTTTCTTCCTGCCAACTTCTCATATCATACTTTCCAAGTTTTCATTTCATTTTGGCTTTACTCAGATCATATTTTCATACTTTCTATTCTCATTAAGAAATGTGTGGCTTCCTTGACACCCCCACCACCAATCACCCAACTCCAACTGGTTTGGCCAAAACTAGATTATCCTTGATCATTTACATTAAACACAAGTCCCATTTCTTTCAAGCAACTCATTTTCTTTAAAAATATAAGAAAAGGAACTGTTTACCGTTGATTGACACTGATTTTTTTTCCCCTCAAGTCTAAGACGTCTTGGCTTTGGCACTTGTCACATCACACTTACCAGACAATTTTCCTACCCACACCAGACCTCTTCCTCTGTTCCCTGGCTTCTTTCCTAAATTCTAGTGGCTTTTTATTTTTCATAATCCTTCAGGCCATTGCCCAGATTAACACCACAAAACTGGGCCTCAAAACCACCCTTACAAGTTTATACCCTCTGGCTCAAGATGCAAATTTCAAACGATTTTTAGGCCAAAAGTAGAGAGGTTTCTGAGTTTTACAGTCCAAGTGACTCCAATGAATAGCTCTTTACTTTGATGTCTTTAAATCATTTCTTCAAAACCAGTCTGAGATATATTTCTCTTTAATTTGAAATTAATCAAAGGATGAAGCAAGGAAAAGTTTCCTCTGTGAGCAGCTCCTTATTATGTACTCACAGCTTACCAGAGCAGAGGATTGCCTTTTATTCCTTCTGTAGCAACTTGCTAAAGAAAACCAGCACTCTCACACTGAATTAAAATTGGGCCCTACCACCAACTTCTCCATTTTTCACCCATTTTTCTGTGGAACATTAAATCTCTGCACCACCACCCAATTCTCACAGTGCACTGTCAGACCATGTAACAGGTTTATTTCCTGCCAACCAGCTCTCAGCTTGGTGGCACATAGCTCACTGCTGATACTCTTCTGGGGGAAACAGTGAAAATAAGAAGAGTTTTAGAAAGCTGGGAAAGCAGTCCTTAGAGACAGAAAGAGCAGAGAGCAAGCTGCAAAGTCTGAAAGCAGAAAAAGTTACAATGGCACAGCAAGCAAGGACATGAAACAACAGCTTGAGTTTTAGGCTTGGCTTAGATAGACCTTAAGACTGCAGGAAAATGTGCTCAGCAAGATAGTAGAAGGTTTTAAGCTTAATGATGGAATATTGTGTATAATAATAATATAACAATGGTAATAATAATATAACAATGGTAATGGTAATAATAATGGAATAATGGTAATGGTAATAATAATGGAATAATGGTAATGGTAATAATAATGGAATAATGGTAATGGTAATAATAATGGAATAATGGTGATGGTAATAATAATGGAATAATGGTGATGGTAATAATAATGGAATAATGGTAATGGTAATAATAATGGAATAATGGTAATGGTAATAATAATGGAATAATGGTAATAATAATAGAATAATGGTAATAATAATAGAATAATGGTAATGGTAATAATAATAGAATAATGGTAATAATAATAGAATAATGGTAATGGTAATAATAATAGAATAATGGTACTAATAGAATAATGGTAATGGTATAATAGCAGACAAGCCAGCACTGTGTGCAGCAGGTGTACCTGTGCTTTTGGTGACTGGCTACAACAACTGTCTGTAAGCTTTAGCAATGTGTCACTGGCTAGAAAGTTTTCAAAATGCTCTGTAACAGAGAAATCTTTGGCTGCTGCTGGTTGTATGTGAGCTTTGCCATCTTTCTGTTGTCTCAGCCTTGTGATGAGGCTGGTGCTGCAATGAAGGTCAAGGATTGTACCCCAGCAGTCCCATCCTGCTCAAAAAACCTCCCAACACACTCCTCCATCATTCTTGAGCTAACAGTGAGCCATTTCAGTCCCAAACCCGTTGTTTTAGCCACTCCTCCATTGTGTGTCACTTCACAGGCTGATGAGCACAGAGTCTCCCCTCTCACCTTATTTTCAACATTTCCTACAGCTCACACCCTTCTAGAGGGTTCCAGAGCCCACTGCTGCCTGCCCACCTTGCTGCAGTGCCCAGTCCATGCCAGCTGTGCCCATAAACCCTTCTCAGGTTCCCATGTCACCTGCCAGCTCTCTAATTGAATTAGACATTTTTCTCAATGACCTTGCCCCACACCTGATCATTGTTGGCACCTGCCCTGTGCCTCTCCTGATTAATGCTCCTAACAGGTGCCACAAGGCTACACTGAGCTAGGGAAGCTGTCATAAATTCTTCTGAAGTTTCATTTGCCTTTAATGATAGATTAGTACACTTCTCATCTCCTTAGTTTCCATTTAAGGGCAATATTATTTCACACAGTCATCAATAGTTCTTGATATGTATATTAGCACACTCAGGTGAGCTGCCACAGTTGTCATAGAGATTTTCTTCACATAATTTCCCTTTTATTAAAAGAACTTCTGTAATTGTCACTCTTCTTCTGCTTGAAAAGGCAGCAGATGCTATGGCTGATAATGATTAGCTCAGAGTCTGAGCAGTGACATCAATGCAGCCAATCCCCACTCACAGCAATGGGATCAAGATTTAATTCCTGCCAGAGCTGCAGTGAAGCATTGGGATCTGCTGCCAGGTTTGGTGTTTGAAATCAAACACATTAGTGTGAGTTTAATTGTCAGCTGGTGGACCCTGATAATTGCATAATTAAGGCCACCTTTACAAATCCTCTTAATATTATGGCTACTACTTAACAGCCCTGAGTAGTATTTCTCATACAGGAGAGATTTGGGAACAAAGTGGATCAAAGAATAGAATACAGAAAAAAAGAAAACAACCAAACAACATTTTTGTAATGGATCTTCCCCAGTGCAGACTTTAAAAAAGAACAGAATTGTTGAGCAATTTACACCTGTTCCCTATTTGACAGTAGTTTATTACAACATGATAGAAATATTTAATTCTGAAGCACATGTTTCTTCTTGGGAAGTAAAAGAAGTATAGTTCTAGCTAAGGTTAAGGTTTAGGGTTTTTGAAGAAGTCTTTCTCTGTGATGTTTCATGACCCTTTTACCTTGAAGGACCCCATCAAATGACTCAGGCTGTCAAGAGTATGTTACAAAGTTTGATTCTTCTACAAAAATATAAAAGTCAAGAAAAAAGTTAATTGCAGGTTGCCTTTCAGAAAGCTGTTTTATCTCTGGATTAAGACAAGTCTTTGGGATTAGTGCTTCTGGAGATGAGCAAAATTGTTAAAAGGAAGTCTCATTAGGAGCACATAGTCCTCTTGCCACTGAACATCTCAAACAAAATAATATAATTGAAACCATGCAGCTTTGAGAGAAAATTCTGCAGTATTTACAGCTCTGCTGTGTGACAGGTGTTCATCCTCAGCAACAAAACCTGCACACAGCAAAGCAATGGGAAGGACCAAGTCAGCATCCTGCTTTGTTCCCTTCTGATACCTCTCTATTTCTGCCTGACCCAAGCAGATATCAAAAAGAAGCTGGCAACAATTAAGATAGCATTTGAGAAGTAATTAAAATGAGAATTAAATTCGGGGTAATTAAATATCTGTTGATTACTGTATACACTTTCAAAATCATACAGATGTTGTCTCACCCACTGCTGATATTTACTTAGAAGTGAAATTGTTTTATAAACAACTGACTGAAACTGCAGAGAGAAGTGGGAAAGTACTTGCCCAAAAATGAAATTACAGTAATACAGAAAGAATATAGCACTGGACAGCTTTATACCTTATCCACATTGCAAAAACCTGAGAGTAAAACTGCCCCCATTGCAGTACAATGATAAATACACTCAATCCTGACCCTCAGCAGAGGCTGTCTGCTAGAGCACTGTACATGGAAATGCAGGTAGGAGCAGAAACCAGCTGGCAGCAGTGGAAAAAAAGAAAAATGAAAACACCAAAGGGTCTGAAATGCTTGTAAAAGCCTGGTAATACTGACTCAGTGTGGTCCTACATGGAGATGTAGCCCACCTGCAAGCAGCTGCAAGCCTTCCTGCCTATTTTATATATTTTTATATATATATATTTATAGCTATTTTCTGTTTAATGTCTTGTCTCACATCAAATGCACAGCACCAAGGTGCCTTGGAGTGAAACTGCCACTGCAAACCTGGGGCAAATAAGATATGCTGAAGAAATAAAGTTGCTGCTTCCCCCAAATATTCTGTTGAATGCTTTGCTGTTTTCTCCCTTCCCAGGGAGAAATAAGGGATTATTTTTCCATCAGGAAGAGGCAGGTTCTGCAATGCATTCCTAAAATTCATCCTGTGGTGCTAAAGAGCCAGACTGCTTACACTACCATGTTTAGCACATACTGCTGGCTTTGTTATATCTCAGAATAGACAATTATTATTATAATAGTTGTTGATAATAATAATAATAATAATAATAATAATAATAATAATAATAATAATAATAATAATAATAATAATAATATCATCAGATAATAGATAACAATAGATAATGGATAATCACTAATTGCTGTAGTCTGGTCATCAGTGCCTACCACTGTCAATTCCAGGGTACAGACAGATTTTTCTGACCATGCTACTCCAGTCTAGCAGCATTGCACTGCAGACACCAAAGTTGATAAAAGTTTATATTTGCTTCTAAGTGATGGTCACAGATGGGAAGGAATTGGCTGTCTCACCTTCCCCTCTGAGAATCCCAAATCTGAGAGAAAAACTGCATCACAGAGAAAGGTCACACCTATCTTCAGCTTCTCTACTCTACCACCCCTTTACTTAAGGATACAAACAATTTCCCTCTCAACAGAAAAAACTGTGAATTTCTGAGAAAATACTCAGTGCACATGTAAAAATAAACTAAAAAGCACTGCTTAAAATCAAAGCCTTTTCAAATTATATCAACCAAATAATATTAACATCGGCCATATTCGCAAATATAAAAGCTGAGCACAAAGAAACCCAAACTGATTGCGGACAGTCGGATTTTTTATTGAACATCCACTGTTGTCACATTGTTTTCTATTATTCTTCATCTGAGAATTGTTTGAAAGTTAAAGAAGCTTGACCCCAAGAGAATTACTATGATTTATACAAGGATAACACTGGTGTCGTTTTTCACTGACAAATTTTTGAGGAAAATAGAAATTTTTTAATGTATTGATAGATACTGCAAGAATGATAGAACAGGACTTAGAAGACTTTTGCAGCAGTCTTCATTTCTACCTTTCATTTAGAAGAATACCTGTACTGGGCAGACAAATGCAGTGCAAACATTCCCTCTCTGGGGACGGTGGGAGAAGCATCACAAAATTCTCAGGTGAGAAAAGAGGAAATTCCATTCAAAAGGTTCATGGAGGATCCCTGAGTGTGCTTTCCACATGAGATTTTGCTTTAACTCTACAATATTGTACCAAGTGTCATTAGTTATGCTACTCCCTGTTGCAGACATCTTTTATGAAAAATCCTTAAGATTTTTTTCCTCCTGAGAAGCTGAGAAGCCTCAGGAACAAAATGTAAATAATGGTTATCTGCTGCTGTGGGATGCAACAGGTGGATCTGGGATTGGTCCATGTTAGATGTTTCTAATTAATGGCCAATCACAGTCAGCTGGCTCGGACAGAGTCCGAGACAGAGCCTTTGTTATCATTCCTTCCTATTCTATTCTTAGCCAGCCTTCTGATGAAATCCTTTCTTCTATTCTTTTAGTATAGTTTTAATGTAATATATACCATAAAATAATAAATCAAGCCTTCTGAAACATGGAGTCAGATCCTCATCTCTTCCCTCAACGTGAGACCCCTTTGAACACCATCACAACTCCCTGCAAGGAACCAAAATAGGAAAGAACTTGAGATAAACCACAGAGTGTTTTGGGTTGGCCATGCTGGAGCAGATTTCCTGGCAGGATTTGTGACCTCTTGGGGACTTGTGTGGGCTGTTCCTGAAGGGATGCAGCCCATGGGAGAGTGGCCCACACTGCAGCAATTTCTGCAGAACCACAGAATGGACTCACACTGCAGAAGTTCATGGAGAGCTCTCTGCCATGGGAGGGACCCCAGGCTGCAGCCAGGGAAGGAACAGGAACCTCTTCTGAGCAGAGGGAGGAGCAATGTGTGATGAGCTGACCATGGCCCCCATCCCCTGACTCCCTGCTCTGCTGGGGAGAGAGGATCAGCCCCAGAAAGGACCCCAAAGATCCTCCCAGTTCCAACTCCCCTGCCGTGGCCAGGGTCACCTTGCAGCAAGTTCCTCAGAGCCCCATCCAGCCTGGCCTGGGACACTTCCAAGGATCCAGGGGAAGCCACAGCTTCTCTGGGCAGCCTGTGCCAGGGCATCCCCACCCTCACAGGGAACAATTTCTTCCCAAAATCTGACCTAACCCTGCCCTCTGTCAGTGTGCAGCCGCTCCCCCTTGTCCTGTCACTCCATGCCCTTGTCCCTCTCCAGCTCTCCTGTAACCCCTTTAGGAACTGGAAAGCTGCTGGAAAGTTCCTCCTAGAGCCTTCTCCTCTCCAGGCTGAACAACCCCAATCCTGGAGGTGCTCCAGCCCTCTCAGCATCTTTGTGCCCTGCTCTGGGCAGATCACACTGAAGATTTATCACAAGTTCATGCGATCCAGAAGAGCCTCACCATCCACCCACACAGGTGTAAGCAGCTTGGACCAGAACCTTTAGATAAGGTGAAACAAGTATTGAATGAAAAGAGCAGATTGGGTGATTTTTAGGTGCTTTCTCTGGCAGCAGTTTTGTCCCTGGCAAAATGCAGTTGGACATGCACCATAAACAAAAGCAATGATCAGAAAGTTGCATTACAATCCCAGTTATCACTGCTGCAGACAGTGCTGCTGCTGCAAATCATTCAAACTCAAAACAAACCAAAGGAGTTTTTCTGTGTTTTTTTTTTCCTTTTTCCATACTCATGGTATTAGAAAGGCATTAAATACTTGCAATAGCAGTGGTACCTAGTGCTCAATAGCTCACACACAGCTTAGGCAATTAGAAGCTGTTTTCTTTGGAAAGAATGCATTCATATTGGCCAGGACAGCATAAGGATAAGTCATGGTGTTACTTGTGTGAGACTGACTGCGATAAGGAGATTATTTGAGCTTGGCAAAGTGATAAGTCTCTGTGGAGTGAATAATTTCAGCAGCTTGGGAAGACTGGAAGGGCTTTTGCTGCACTGAGCAGCACAGAGTGCACAGAGCCATGAGCCAGCTACCTGCAGAACCAGGGGCAGAAAGCTCACACCAGGGCAACCCTGTCCCATGGCTAACTACTCATTTCTGCAGCTCACTCCAAGCATTCAGCAGAGGGGGTGCATGAGGAATAACCAACATCATCAACAAGCAAGGGAAAATAGATAATAAGATCTAAATAAGCTGCAAAGAGCCAACCCCAAAACACCCACCCTGATCATGCAGTAATAATTTATCTGAAATTCTCTCCTGGACACTCATAACTCCACCTGATTTATTCAATTTTGTAAAGAGAACAGAAGACTGGTAAGGCAGACACACCAGGATCTTATTCTAGAAAGCCACGTACAAACAGCAGAATCAGCATCAGTGATTTGTGACTACTATTGAGGAAATTAGAAATAATTGCAACCTTTCATTACAAAACCTGTCATTTGGTATCTGCAAGCAATTTGGTGTAAAGCTAATCTTGACGACTGAGTCGCTGCCAAACCTAATAATTTGCTGCATAAACATTAAACCATATAATTGCTCAAGGTGAATGCAAGAACCTATAACATTAACTGTTGCTATGTCAAGACCAAACCATCAAGTTCTTGACTCAAAGAAGTTGGAGCTGTAGGATCAGGCTTTTATTTTTATTTTTTTCCCCTCTTTGAACATAGTGAGGGTAAATATGAACTCAAATTTCAGGAAAAAAAAAATCCATAACAACATCTCCATTGAGTAAGCTTATTTTGGATTACTCACATGAACTGCTGAATTCACAAACACTGGGCTCAGGATTTTGCATATTTAGACCTCAACTGCTTCAGCCAAAACAACTGCACAGTGTGGAGAACCCATTAGCATTTATCACAAATCAGATTAAACCCAACAGATTATTTCCACACACAGACTGTGGATCAAACATCCTCATCACACACAGCTTAGAGTTATGCCTGGATTCTGCATTCTCCTTCCACTCCTAAGCATTTTCCCCTAGATTAGTTCCTGCCCAGTTTGCAATTAAAAACCCCAAACCCAACAAAATATTTTATACCATAAAACGTAATTGATCTGTGCCTTCACCAAAATAACCTGCACCAGTTTCTTGTAAACCTCATGTAAAAATCAGCATTTCTGTCATGGAAATGATATAAAAAAACTGCATTTGCAACCTATCTTCTCTTGCTAACTACCATTGCTATACCCTAATCACTGTATAAATATATTTTAACACACTCCCATGGGTCTAAGCCCATGAGTTCCTACCCAGTTTGCAATCAAAAAAACCCAAACCCAACAAAATATTTTATACCATAAAACGTAATGGATCTGTCCCTCCAGCACCAGAACTTTCACCAGTTTCTTGTAAAGCTGATGTAAAAAAAAAAAATCAGCATTTCTGTCATGGAAATGATATCAAAAAGCTCCATTTGCAGCCCATCTTCTCTTGCTATCTACCATTGTTATTTTTACCCTAATTACTGTATAAATGTATTTTAACACACTCCCATGGGTCTAAGCCCATGAGTTCCTACCCAGTTTGCACTCAAAAAAACCCAATATATATTTTATACCATAAAATGTAATTGATCTGTCCCTTCACCACCAGAACTTTCACCAGTTTCTTGTAAATCTGACATAAAATAGGCATTTCTGTCATGGAAATTATATCAAAAAACTGCATTTGCAGCCTGTCTTCTCTTGCTATCTACCTAATTACTGTATAAATATATTTTAAATGAATATAAAATGATTGTATAAGTATAAAATTATTGTATAAATATAAAATTACTGTATAAATGTATTTTAACCCACTGCCATGGGTCTAAGCCCAGCTGGACGCCAGGACAGGCACTTTTATGGATATCCTGCTTTTCTGCCAATTTTGTTCCAAGGATTTGGAGAGAAAGGTGGATTGGCAAGGGGTTTCAGATGCTCCCACAACATGTGAAAATAAAGTTCAAGTCACAGCGTGGTGCAAAGCATTATTGGAAGAGAAAAAGAAAAACTCTGTCCCACAATGTGTTGAAAGCTTCCCAAATGGTGAGAGCTATTTCAGAAAGTTTATTTTAGGTAAAAGAAAGCTTTTTTTTTTTTTTCCCAAGGAAGTGTAACATAGGATTACACATTACAAAAGTTTGCTTTCCAAAGCAAAGTAGAATTATTTTACTTCTACTTCTCTTTTCAATATATCCTAGTTCTCCAGGACAGAGAGAAAATGTCTGGACAAGGCTAGAAAATATCACCTGGTTCACAGCCCATGTGTGCATGTGGGTAGATTTCATTTTTTAGCAAAACTCTAAGCTAAAACATAAATTTATTAAATGAAAAAAACTTCTCCCACCTGTTAGAAGCACTTGAGTAAAAAATACACTGGGTTTCCACAGAACTAGAAAGATTCCTCAGAATACTCTTTTTGACGTGTTCAAGTGAGCCTTGCAAAAGGAAATGTTAAAAAGTCATTGCAAAATGAAATGTTAAAAATTCATTCTACCCTAAATCCAGCAGCTGCATCCCAAATATGACCTGTGCTCTTGAGCTTTCCTCTGACAGCACCTCAGGAGCTAAACAGTTCCTTCCCCTCCTCTCCTACACTTCTGAATGAACAACTGGGAAATAAATTTGACTGTCCTGATGTGAAGGAAAGCTTCCAAGACAAATAGACTGACTTTCTGCAGTAAGCCTAAAAATAAAATGAAATACAGCATTTTAAATTATTATATTATTTTATATTATTATTATTATTCCTACAAACCTCACAGGAACTATAAAAACAGAGCTGTAGCTACAATTAAGAACTAAGTCCCTGAAGGGAAAAGGAGGAATTTTTTACATATTGAAGCTGGCCCTAGATTCAACCAAAGCCAGTGAAATATTTGATTTCTTTCACGAATTTCCAGTGCAAGTGACCTCTGTATACAGGCAGGCACCTACATCAAATGTGATGTTAGCCCTGTTAATGCAAACAAGTTCTTTATTGATCTGCTCTAGTGAAGGCTTGAGCCTACACAGGGAAATAACAAGGGGAAAAAATCCCTGTGCCATTTAAAAAAAAAAGGATTTTTTTTGGTTTGAATTAGTGGTTCTTACAGCTCGCTGCCATCAAAAGCTACCTCAGTAAATTTCACATAAAAGGGGAAACCTTCAACCATTTTTGCATTTATCACGATAGTCAAGTATTGCGAGGTACAAATGTTCAAAATTCCAAGGCACAAGGTACAAAGTGTTGTTTCTTCACAAGAAAGCAACACAGAAAACTGACAGAAGTTTGGTCTTATTAAAGCTACTCAAAGAAGAGATTTCCCCTCCTGCATGCAGTGGTGTGAATGTAACCAACAGGCACAGTGGGGAAGGTCTACGTCACATGGGCATCAATAAATCATAGCTTCCTTAGCAAGAATAAATAATAAGAGAGTATTAAAAATAATTAGAATTTTTAAAAGATAAAATTAGAATAAAAAATTAAAAATAATAAGAATATAAAATAATATTAAAAATAATAAGAAGAATAAAAATAACATTATAATTTATTATAATATAATTATCGTATATAATATTAATATATTATATAATAATATAATATAATTATTATATGTAATATTATATAATATATAATTTATTACTATTCTATTATAATTTATTCTTATTAAAAATAATAATAAGAATAAAAATAAGAAAAATTGAGAAGAATAAAATAAAAAATAGTAATAGAAAGAAATAGTAATAAAAAAGCAATAGTAAATAAAGAATAAATAAAAAATAGGAAATAAATAAAAATAAATAGTAAATAGAAAACAGCAAATAAAAATACATAGTAATAAAAAGCAATAGTAGATAAAAAAGAAAACTAAATAAAAAATAAATAGTAAATAAAAATAAATAATAAATAGTAAATAAAGAAACTGTAAATAAAAAGAAATAGCAATAAAAAGCAATAGTAAATGAAAAAGGATAAATAAAAATAAATAGTAAAGAAATAAAAATAAATAGTGAATAAAGAAACTGTAAATAAAAAAGAAATAGTAATAAAAAGAAATAATAAAATAATGAATAAACAATAAAATTAAGAATGATAAGAAAATAAAAAATGTTAAAAGGGCAAACTTTACAAGGATGATCAGTAAATGCAAAATCAATTTTGCTCATTTATTTCCCTAATCTTTTCATGCTGTAATTGAGTTTCAAGTTAGATTTTCCCTGCCCCCCTCACCTGGAATTTAAGCAGGCAGATGTTAAATCACTGCAAATGGACTCTGGCTTTCTAGGCCCCAAGAGAGCGTGGCTGTTCACTAATGTGTGTCTAAAAACAGCTTCATTTTGGGCAAAGCTGAACACTTTTGTGCTCCTGAACATTGGATGGAGAGCAGATTCTCCATGGCTGATCACTGTGAGATGAATTTTACTTCACACTGTGCCCACAATTGTGCAATTAATGAGAGAAATCCAAGCTTTCTTACTGTCATCCTAAACAACGCCATTACCCCATTCATTTATTTCATTGTCTAAAGCATGAAAACCTGTAGGGTTTCACATCAGATATTTCCTTAGTTGTTCCTGGCTAAGGAGGACTGAATGCTTGAGAAGGATGAGAAATATTTGCAAAGTTGGTGTCCTGTACTCAAAATCACCCCCAGGGTTCCTTCTGCAGAGGTTCCCCCTCACCACCCAACTCTGAGCTTCAGTTAGCAGAGCCTGTGTGCACAGAAATTGGATTCCAACTGTGCTGGCACTTGAGAACCACAAAAAAAATGCAAAAAACCCCAAACCAAACAACAACAAAAAAAAAATACACTAAAAGCAAACACACAAGACCCAAACAAACAAACAAAAACAAAAGCAATAAAAAAGGGAGAGAACGAGTAAAAACCCCATGTTTTTTGCAAGATCATATGGATTAAAATATTGTGGACAAGGCATACATAAAGCAGAAGCACAGTTCTGAAAGAAGCCTCAAAATATAACATTACACAAATATTAAAGCTATGAAACCCAAACTCCTGGAAGCCCACTATAATTGCTTCTTTCATATCTGGCATTGCACTGCTGAATTCCTTGGCTTCCAAGAGCAGACTTATGGAGATGCTGCACTGTTTGATTTGGCACTATTCACAAGCTTTGGTAGATAATCAAAACTAGAGAGAGGGCACAGAAGAGCAGGAAAACCCTCAAAAACCTGTCTGGGCTGCTGTTGTGGCTGCCCCCATAGGCAGAAAATTTGTAAGCACAGAGCAGCTGTGTGATTCACTCTGGTTTCATTTTTAGACTGCTTTTTATGCATCTTGACAAAATAAACATCAGCATCTCTTCAGCAGGTATTGATGCATATCCAGGTTAACCCTCCTCACTTGCCAACAGGTAGAAATTTTATTTTTTCCTCTTTGCAGTATTTTGGAATATATGAGTCACGTTTTATGTTAAGTGAAAACAAAAATGTTACAAAAAGCATCAAGAAGTAAACAGGGCAATTTAACAAGGTACTTTAAAAAAAATTCCCAGATTAAATCGTGTTTAAACCAGGAAGATTTAAAACATTCTGTGTATAAATATTCAAGGGACATAAAACTGATTTTATGAAGACTGGGTCTTCAAGAAGACCCAGTAATGACCTGGAGAGTCCTGAAAAGCTGCCAAGAAAATGGTGCTCATGTGGAAAACCAGGGGCAGAGGGAGGGGAAGATATCCAAGGCACCCAGAGGCAGCAGAAGGCTGGCCTAGGATGCTTACACATGGCTCTAAATACACAGGAAAGCCTTCCAAGTAAACAGGAATCTCCAAATATCAATACAGCCACCAAAAAAAGCTCTAAAAGCAGTGCTCAACTCCTGCCTGGGTCAGGCTGTGTGCAGTGCCAGGGCACACAGGAGATGGGAGAGCTGTTCCCAACACCCTGGTCCCTGCTTGCTGCCACCAAAGCCCACGGTGCTGGATGTGTCAGAGCCCTGCCTCTGCTGCCAGCAGGAACCTGTGTGGGAATCCTTAAAATCAGAGGGTTTTGGGAAAGCTGCAAAAGGCAGGCCTCAGAGACAGCAGAACTGTGATTAGAGCTAAGCAGCAGCCATGAGATTGGTCAGCAGAAAAATTAGATGTAGAAAGTAAGAACAACTAAAACAATGGTCTGTGTATTAACACTGGTCTAGAGTAACTCCCTAAGCTGCAGAACAGTATATCTAGTGAGATATTAGAAAGTTCTAAGCTTAATAACGGAGCTCTGTGCATTGCAAATAGTCAAGTACAAGTCAAATACAATACCTGTTTTAAGGCTTACAAGCAGGTATTGTGTTTGAAATCAGCAAGCATTGTTTTAACCAAAGGTACCTGTGCTTATAGTGGTTGGATGGAACTACTGTCAATGTGCTTTTGCTTTGTGATTGGCCAAAAAACTTATAAAGTGAATTGTAACATTTAAGTTTTTTTAAGTGCTTTTGCTTTGTGATTTGCTGTGTGATTGGCCAAAAAACTTATAAAGTGAATTGTAACATTTAAGTTTTTGGTCTGCTGCCTGGGATGTGAGCTGGTGGCACCTTCCCATTGTCATAACCATGGAATGAGGCTGATGCTGGAAAATCAAACAGCTCAAGGCACGTTCCCAGCAGTCCTGTCCTGTTGGTGATTTGTACACAGACCCCTGGCCAGCAGCAGGAACCCTCCAGAGCTGCCTGGGCAGAGGATCCCTCACTTGTGCTGGGAGCAGGGAGGCAAAGAGCAGGCTGGTGGCTGCAAGGGGAATGAATGCTCCCAGCAGTTTAACTCCTATTCACATTTGCACTTGGAGAGCTGCCAGGTTTCCAGGGAAGCAAGTCATCCAGAGCAGCTGCTGCCCAGTTATGATCTCCTCTCTCTCCCCAGACTTCCTCCACAAACATAGAGCAGATCCTTGTTGGCCAGCTGGGGCTTTTTGAGGCCCCCAGAGCCAGGAGAGGGCTGGAGCTCTTTGCCTGCCTCCAGCTCTGGCTGTTTGTCCTCCCCAGCTCTGTGCTGCGAGTGCAGAGCAGCAGATTGTGCTCTGTGCAGCACGGCAGTGCTGGGTGATGCCCTCGGGGATGAGAGACAAAATAAACTCTCCCGTTTGAGCACAGCCCCTTGTGGCTCAGCAGTGAGCAGAGGCACGGGACTGAAGGCACAGTGCGGGCAGCAGCAGACACAGACCCACTGTGTGAGCAGCACCACGCTCAGCTACAAAGCTCAGTGTGGCTGTTGTGCACAAGAAATTAATCCTCACAGAGGATTACATAAAAGCCATCCCACAGTCTTCCTCCTTTTTCAAGATTTTGAGATTACTTTCCCTTCCCCCCTCGCCTGCCGCTCCTATGTGCACATGCTTGGGGACAGACGTGTTCCTTAGGCAGCAGGAATGCAGAAAAAGTGCCTTCTTCTGAACAATGCTTTCATCTCCTTATTCCAAGAGTTTTTACAAGTCTTTTATGGCCAACTCTGCTTAGATTTGCCACGTTTCAAGTGAAGCAAAGCTCCTCAAAGTCAGATGCTTTGTCTCATATCCTGTTTGAAAGAGAGCCTGAAGGCTCTGCTGCTGAACATGCCACTTGCATATGTACCTGTACAAGTGCATTAAACTGAAGGTCTCCAAGTTAAATGTTCAAGTGCTTTGCTGCACTGCTTTGACAGGTGCTCATTCTTGTGACAGCTGAAAACCAGAAGCATTCCCTGCAGACAAATATTTTTTCCTGATTTCCTTCAAACCTGCTGGCAGAGTGCACTGCCTGATCACTGGGCTGCTGTGCTAAAGCAGAACTACCCAAGTGAGCAGCATCCTGGAGTGATGCATGTCTCAACAGTTGTATTGGACAAAAAAAAAAAAATCATCTAGTGGCCAAATTCCAGTTGCAGTTATGGTCCCTTAATGAAATTACATCTTAATGGAGCTGACCTAGTTCTACATTAAGACTACTGTACCTAAAATATTACATGGATGGAAACATATTCTTTGCCATTTAAGCTGCAATTTGCAATACTGATTTTAACCCCAGATGAGACCTTGATCCAACTAAGTGCACTATGAATCCAAAAATCCTGACCTCCAGACCAAACATTTGTTCTTGATTCTAAGTGCAAGCAGACTGCCTCTCCTTTGGGTGAGGGATGTGACCCAAATCTCCCAGTTAACACTCTGGTTCAAAGAGTAATCCTGCTGCATGCAGCTTTCTTTGGGATGAAAGCTACACCAGAACAATCACCCACACACAAGGTAATGACTCCAAGTTCTCAGAGACACCGAGAACCACCAGGGTATTTTCATGCAAAAGAGGAAAAAAAAAGCAAACCCAAAAGTCAGAGTTGCAGTTTGCAAACAGAAAAAAAAAATAATCAAAAAACCTTTGATTTCTTTATACCAGAGAAAATTAAGGGAAAAGGAGTGATTTCATCTTGTCTTACAAGAGACAGAGCTGTTCACCATCCCATCACAAGACCCTCCTGCCCTGATGCAGGCACTCTTGAAAGATTTTTTCATTGCAACCAGAAGCACAGGGAACCTTCAGAGCTTTGTAATACCTGTGAGCTGGTTCTCCCTGCAGTCAGTGACACCTAGACCTCCCACAGGTATTTAGGTTTAACTCATTTTCTGCTGCTTTAACTAGGCCAAAATGCCTTGACGCTGATTTCTGCCTTACCACCCCTCTTCCTCCCAGCCCATGATGGTAATACAACCTCCCTGCTTCAAAGATGGGTAATGAGAATAAACTACTAACATCACTGAGTCACTTCCAATTATACACGGTCACCTAAACAATTCTTAGGACTTGGGGCTCAGTCTTCAATCACAGGCATGGAGCAGCCTGACTACCTGCAGTGAATGAGATTTTGAAAAGTAATTTAATCACAAGAGCAAGGATTTGGGAATTAAAAAAAAAAAAAAAAAAAGGAAATTGTGATTCTAAGCAATAGAGGAGACAGGTTCTCTAATTCTGCTCTGTGCCTTTCAGAGAATCTCTTTAAGGAATTATTAGACTTTATATGACTGAACTGCACTCTCTTTACAAAGTTGACTGCACAGCTAAAGCACAGAACAAATCAAATGGAGTGGACCCTTTTAATCCAGGAGAGCCTCTCTACGTGACCAGCAAGACAGACTCTCCTCAAACTGATCTGTTTAGTGGGATGGGCAGCTCGAAATGCTCATCCCTCTTCCCTGCTTGCAGACATGAGGGAAGCAGCACTCTCAGGACTCATACTCTGGACATCATTTTCCATTAAATCATTAGAAAGCAACAGCACACAGGAAGAGCAACAGCAAGTATTGTGCAGTACTATAGTTACTATAAAATTCAGATTTAAATTAGGAAATCCATAGGAAAAAAAACCAACCCAAACACTCCAAAATATAATCAAGCTCCTATTTATCAGAGTTTCAGCTGATTTTCTTGACAGGAACCAGCATGGCCTGCATGGAATTAAAACTAGAGCTGCTCACTTGCCAATACTTGAGATTTCTAAATGAAAATAAAAAATACCACAGATGCAGAAAACTGAAAAGCATTATCCAGGTTGTTAACGATGTGAAATTAATTCAGTCAATGTCCCCAGCCTTTACTGAACAGGGGCAAATTTAACGTGAATTTTCAAAGTGTGAAACATGAGAGGGCACAGTCATGTCTGACTTAGCACGTGCCCTTTCATCTGTCATTTTCCTCCTGGCCCAGCATTTCTGGGCTGTGTTTACTTACACTTTACAGTTGCATGGAAGTAATATTGGTTAAATGAACTCAGTGCTACAAGGATCTCAACACTCACAGTGGTTGGAAGCCTGATCTCAGGAGATGGGGCTAGAAGAGAAAATAACTCACTTTCACCACTACCAAACACAGAAAGGGTGAACAATCCTAAACACTTCAACTATTTTTGCATGCCTCAGTCAGTCTTCAGGGTATTCTTCTGGAACAAAGACTTAACATTATTATTTAGTAAGTGATTTCAAAATGCTTGAGAAAAACAGAGAGAATACTGCTAAAGAAAAAAGAGGCAGAGAAAATTTACTTTATAGTAGGAAAAAGAACTGTGCTTTTCCCACAGTAGTTCTCCCTACTCTGTGACAATTTATTTTATGCCTGCATAATGTTTTTATTTTTGAAGAGGATAACATGGAAGTTTTTGGGAAGGTACTGCTTCATGACCATTATATAAATATTTTAATGGTGCAGGTAAGATCAGAGAATTCTGAATTCTGGTAGCAGAAAACATAACTTTCTGCCAAGGTGGCAATCAAGAAGCTTTGGAAAGATCTAAAACTTCATCAACTATATGAGCATTCACAAACAACCCACCAAACACTGCTTTTCCAGAACCCTGTGAGAGGAAACAAAGAAAAATACACCACAGTGTCCATCAGCCATTGCAGAAGCACATATTACATTTGCCCTTCAGATCAGCACTGTGCAAACCATGAATGAATCATTCCTCAAAACCTTTCCTCAAAACTTCTGCATGGAAGGAAAACATTGGGGATGCAGCCAAGTAGAGCTATGTGTGCTTTGATGTCATCTTGTTATTCTAAGCAAGTGTTTAAATCATTTTACTAACCCAACAGAATATTTCTTGTTACATCTGGGTTTCCACCCTTAGGCTGAGGGTCCTGTCAGGCATCCACAGGACCTTTTTGGACAGCATCCAACTGTTCCCCCCCTCAAAACTGGGGTGTTTACTCCTTGAGAATTAATTCAATCATAGTAAAGTGCAGCAAATAACTCATGGACACAGCTCCACAGTTCCTACCAATGATAGCCTATGTTTTTTTCTGACTGGTTGTTAAATACAGGGGGAAATTAGTAATATATAGTCATTGACTTTAGAGAACAACTCATTTATAGTCATTACTTCCAGAATCAAATATTGCAGAGGTGGCTCACAAGTATTATTTAAATCATTTTACTAACCCAACAGATTATTTCTTGTTACATCTGGGTTTCCACCCTTAGGCTGAGGGTCCTGTCAGGCACCCACAGGACCTTTTTGGACAGCATCCAACTGTTCCCCCCCTCAAAACTGGGATGTTTGCTTCTTGAGAATTAATTCAATCATAGTAAAGTGCAGCAAATAACTGAGGTGGTTGGATTTCACGAGGATGAGCTGCGGTGAAACTCTGAAATAAATGATAATGCCAAAGGAAAAATTCTTCACTGTTGTCAAGTGCTCGGAAAGTGTTAACACTGTTCATTCATTTTCTGCAATACCATGCTGAAAACATACTTCTGCTGGTCTGCAGTTGATTGATGTACATTACTCATATCAGGCTAATGGCACTTTATTTTCCAACAGTAGCAAGTAATGAGTGACCTTGAGTGCATATTGTTTTGCTGAGAGGTTTTGTTGCTCCGTGTTCTCTACGAGCACCCCCAAGGAAATGAGGGCCCCGTGTTGGTGTTTTTCAGCAAACCTCATTTCTTTCATGGCTTTCTGTAAAAGAATTTGATACAGGGATAGAAGCTAACCTAAGTGAGTAAATGAAATATTGATCCACACTACTCTGGCCTTGCCTTCACCTTGTCCCAGGGCTGTGAGTTACTGACTTTTCCGTTTTGGCTGTAATAGGAATTATTACAACAGGCCTGTGCAAGTAATTACTTGGCATGGCAAAAAGGAGGGTCCATCATATATTTCTGTAGAGACGTTCCTTTCCATCAGGCCAGCAGTCTGCTTTTTTGGCCCTGTCTTTCCTACTCTTGATTCAATTCCTTTAACCATCATTAATCAAGTTCCTTGTCAGCAGAAGTTTATCAAAAGTATTAAGTGAGCAAGGTTGCATGGCCTCCTTTGAAAAAAAAAAAAAAAAAAAAAGAGAGAGAGAGAAAAAAAAAAGCCAAGAAAAAGAAACACCAATGCAGGGCAGTAAATTTCAAAATATGGAACGCTGGCTCCATGATATATATGAGTGTCTCTTCAGCTGGAATGAGCAGTTTGTTTTAATGATAGATATTGTAGTTTGAGCCCTGATAGAATCCTTCTCAAGTTTATATGCCACGGACTATCATTTATGAGAGACCATGTGTTTCTAAATGGTGAAGGTCATGGCTGATGGCAAAAGTAAAAGCAGTGGTGATTCATTAAAAATAGTTAATAGGGCCTGCTGTTGACAGGGATAAATAGCAACACCCTGCATTTGCAACCCACCAGCAACTAGTTTAGGCAAAGCTTCTTCTGTGTTTGCACCACCCCTGGCTGCCAGAACACCCAGCTGTGAACATCCACTGCAAGATTGCTTCCACCCTTCCTGCCCACAACAGATGCACCGCGGGTTTCCAGTGTGAGCAGCTTCTCTGGAGGCAGATTTTCTAACCAGCAGCTCTGTCAGACTGACTCAACACCCAGCTGACACTAATTTTAGTGAATAATCACACTGTACACTGAATTCTGAGGGGCCAAACGGGTTTGCTAAGTGCCCTGCTGGGATCCCATCCTCTGGTTTGAACCCCAGCTGATGTCCCAGGTGAGCCCACATGTCATCATCTCTGTTGCATAAAGGACACTGAAACAGGACCTGGTAGCCTTGGCATGACTGGAATACCCATTATCTTTATTGGTATTTCAGTATTTTATTTATCTCTATTGGATCCTCAATCAGAAAAGTGCAATTTCCTTAAGGTGTTTTCGTGCTATTCAGAAAAAAAACCTCTCCAAATTCAGTTAGAAAGAAAATACTTTAACTGGTTGTTGTGATGCTGTCCCTTTTTTTTGTTTTGGCTTTAGTTTTAAAATGCAAACACACACAACAATCATCACTACAACAGAGATGTACTCCACTTAGTAAAGTTTACAGATAGATTTTGTCAAACAGATTTGGGGCTGCACTTTGAAAACATAATTGGGTGAATGTTCTCTCATAGACACAACTCTACAGCTCCTACCAATGATAACCTATGTTTTTTTCTGACTGGTTGTTAAATACAGAGGGAAACTATTAATATATAGGCATTGACTTTAGAGAACAACTAATTTATAGCCATTATTTCCAGAATAAAATACTGCAGAGGTGGCTCACATTTAATTTTTGACCCTCCTTGGCCAACCTGTTCTGTTTCTCCTGGGACATTTCCCTACCTAACACATTAAAATACATTAAAGTGACTTTTATTTTGGGAGAAAATTTTGTTGCTTATTCAGCTCAAGTAATTTCCTCCTCAAGTGAGATTTGACTCAACTATTTAGAGAGTTCCATTTCTTGAAGCACCATCAAAATTAACACAATTAACAACTTCCCTAGGAGTTGATCATGTGCTGCGTGAGTAGATACTGGAATGGTGCAAGTAACAGCAGCAAAGGAAAAAATAAAAAAGGAAAAAGAAAGAAAAAAATTAAATCTTCTGCTTAATTAAAAATAGTAACAAAGAGAGGAAATGAAAGTGAATCCATTCAGGCTTGGTTAATTCTGCCATCTCCAGTCCTTTCTTCTTCACATGATAGATATGCTTTGCAGCTGCCTAGATCAGAGCTGAAATCCTGATTATTCCATAATTACAGAAGCTCCCTGACTTTCTTCCCTCTCCCTTTACCGTGGAAAAGGAAGGTTAATTTTTCCTTACTTGATTGCTGAATACAAATGCTTTTCTAAGCAAGCCAGGAAATGGGGCCATGTTGTCTGGCTGAGAACCCTTCCTAAAATGTAGTTTTGCCTCAAATGTTTCTACCTTTCTTAGGCACTGTTTAAATGCTGCTTCCCTTGGCTGATCATCTGCAGAAACAACAGCAGCCTCTAAATTAGGGAGGCAGACAGTGAAAAAGATTTGATTACCAAGTAGAAAGGTAAATGAGATAGCTGTTGTGATTATTTTAATGCTTATCTTTCAATACTTCTATAAAAGGATCAGTTACCCTAATATAGTCATTCAGAGAAAGACAGTCTGCAGTGGTTACAAATTGACTTTTTATGGAGGAAAATAAGACTGTTCCTAACCTATTGCACTGATATTATATTTTGTTAATATTTTATGAAATAAAAGTCCTCCCATTAAGGGTGGCAAATTGCTTTATAATTATAGCACTTCGCACACTAGAATGACTACTTCATTTTATGGAAAAAAGCTCCAAATACAATTTCATTATCAGCCAGTGTCTTTTCTGCCTTCTCAGGCTTTCAGCAGAAAGCACGGTCATATGCATCCCCAAGATCTCCTTTTTCAAATATTAGTTCAATTTAAAGAAGGGAAAATGATGATTCCTGTTCCATTCTGCTCACTGTTAATGAAATAGTTGTGTACAGGGGACATTTGTACCTAGATGAGTCAAATGAACCAAGTGAACAACCATAAAATATGGACCTTGTAACTTCTGCATTCAAAGCTTGATTTATATCAGTCTGAGCACTGAGTTAACTCAAGTGGTTTAGAAACAGATTTAGTTAAATCTGTGCCACTCCATGGTGCAGTCTATCTTAAATCAGTTTAAGAGAAACTTCAATCAATTTAGCCTGATGTGGTTTACAGATCTGAATGGGTTTCTAGACCCATGCAGTTAAACCAGGTGTCCAGGCTGTAATCAGACAGTCTCCAGTCCCTCTCTGACCTCAATCCAGAGCAGCACACTGCTGCAGTTCTCACATGACAGCAAGGCTGCAGCACCAAAGCTTTTCTTTTTTTCCATCTCATCTTCTCATTTTTTTCATCTTTCCCCTTTGAAGCCTTGGATAAAACCATTACAGCCTTCTGCTGGAAAGCATCAGCTGCTTGGCACAGCTGCAATCTCATCTCCTGGACAGCCCAGGGACACTTTTGGTGCTCAAGCCTGCGAGCTCCAAGGTTATTTGGTTTCCTTGTCTACTAGAAGATCATCACTGCAGCACCATCAATACTGCAATATCAAATCTATATTGCAAACCAAAACTCAACTGATATGTGTAACTGGGAAATGTCAGTAAAATATTCTGATTCTAAAAGAATTAGCTCCAAAATGCCCTAATTTAATCAGCCATTATGCAGAAACTGCTTTCAACCATAACAAACTAACAAACAAAGCTCCCCTCCCTCCACTGTAAGAACTTTTTGGAATGACCTCTGGAGAAAATATTGGCTCCATGCAAAAGAAGTAAGAGCAAAGCAGAAATTCACCCCAAGCTCAACCACAAAACAGAAATGCACCCCAAGCTCAACCACAAAACAGAAATGCACCCCAAGCTCAACCACAAAACAGAAATTCACCCCAAGCTCAACCACATGTTGCTGCTTTGAGCTGGAGCAACACAAGCCTGAAATTTGGCCTTTGGATTCTGAAGATTTCGGCCAACATAAATGTCAAGTTGGGAACAAAGTGATTGTCCTGACATGTCTAAGACTTAAGGATCAAGAAATTCCAATTCTTTAGTACTGTGAATCTTTCCCTTACACCACATAATATATAAATCCCTATATAGTAAATTTAGTTTGCTTTTGGTGGTTTTTTTTCTCTTACCCTCTACACACAGAGAGTAACTCTTCTATTTTTACTCTTCTTTTTTGTCTTTTCCCCTCTCTTTTGACTAATGCCATGACATCTTGTCCTACAGTTTCTGGTTTTACAGTTTTAATTGCTAAGCAGTGAACTTCAGTGCTTGAGGAGGGTGCAGGATGCATCTTCTGCATCTGCAGGATAAATGTCATTTCCTCCATATGTGGAGCATTGTCCCTGCACCACGTATGTTTAATAAAGTCTGGTGTTTACTTGCCAAGAAGATAAAATAAATTGCCTCTAACTCTTCCACAACAATTATGTTTTATGAACTTCAGCCCTTCACAGCTAGTTCACTGCACAGAAATACTTGGTTAATTTAAAAAGGTAAATTCTCCCTGTGGCACAACTTGTGTGGTCAGACACAGAAGAAAAAATGTCATTATTTATGTTAGGAAAATTGGTCTAGCTAATAGATTTTCATTTAAATGTACTTCTGAGTTTAAAAAGTATTAAAACCAACAGAACTCTAAATTCTGGACTAAGGACATTAAAACCCAGGCACACCTTTCTATTTCCCTTCTGTCTCTCTCTGTAGATAAAATGTAATTTGGGCTTTCTTTCAAAATAAGCAAGCAATATATTGCTCAGTCAGGATTTTATGAGGTTATTCTTCTTGAATAACTCTGTGTATTCTTCTGTAATCCTTCTAAAATAACTTTATTCTTACATAATCACCCAAAGCCAGAAATCAAAATTATTCTGGGCCGAAATTCTCCATGCCCTATTTTTTTTTTTGCCCAACATGTTTTGTGATGCTGTTGGCTCCATTTGAGGGCACTCTACAGCACAAGCCAGGAAGGCACCAAGACACTGAGCTGGCAGAGGAAGCTGGGGCAGCACCCAGAGAGGTGTCTGAAAGTTGCCTCTATGGGTGCTGCTTCAAGGGATTTCTGAAGGTCTTGCTTATTTTTAATGGTTTGTTACTGTCAGGGACAGACTCCAGTGGGGTTTTTGATATTTGCTAGGACCTCAGGACCCCTGCACTGTGAGTGGAAAGGATATCAGTGAAGGAAGGTGTCCTTACCCACCTGGACAGCCAGAGTTCAAGCCAAAGATCAAGAGCTATTTTGGTTTAAACACAGCCCCACACAAGGCACTTGCACATCTCATTCCTGGCCGCATTTACAGGCAGGAACATGAATGGTTTCAGATTTCAGTTACAGTGTGAAGGAAGAGAAGGCTTTGGGCCTTGGAGGCGACAGCTGCAAAGAGAAAGAAGGAGGAGAGATTGTTTCCAGCCTGCCCCCCCCTTCTTATCTGGCTCTGGGATGATATCACTTGAATGTAAACCCAGACCTTTCCCTGATTCCCCAACACTATTACACACTCCAATTTTTACACATCAGGACCCTTAGATTATTTCTACACTGGCTCTGCACCAGTATAAGCACTGGCAGAAATTCAAAACATTTTTCAGGGAATGATTAATTGTGTAAGTGCTCTGAGATGTACAACAAATATTCCCTGGTTCGAGTGACCCTCCCAGGCTCTTGTTAGCTAAGATGACTTTGCAGAAGCTCACAGAACATTTTGACTGATGCCAAACCAAAATGCAGAGTGCAGAAACTCCAGCCAACAGCATAGATCAACCAATGCCTGCTCCTTTCTGACTTATTTTTTGTCTTTTTATTTTCATTCTAATGACACAGCTTCTGCTGCTGTAAACAAAAAGGTGATACAAATGCATATTGAAATGTGCATTTGCACATGACATTTCCCAGCGTCTTTCAATGGCACAGTATTTCCACAAACTGTCAAAATGGCTAAAAACCAGCTACTATTAAGTCTCCAGCAGAACAAAGAATAGGAGCAGATCACCTCACTTAAATCAAAGGCTCACTTTAGGTTCTGTGCTGCTTATATCCCATTAAAAAAAATTAAAAATTATGCACCTCTTTAAAGATTGTGTTGGGAAAAGAGATAGAAAGATAGATGACAGATATTAGGTAGATAGATATATTAAATAGATTAGCTAGACAGAGCCACAATCCAAAGTAAATATTTGTACTTTCTGGTAACGAACAATGCATCAGAGCCCACAGGCTTTTTCCTCCCTCTTTTGTTTCCTGTTCTCATTAAAATATTTTTAAATGAAAATGTCATTGGTATGTCACATTATTTCACCCACATTCTACTCTCAGAGGCTCATTACTCTTATTCTTCAGATAAATGTTGGTCTAAGAACAAAAAGCTTTTTTCCCCTTAGGAGAAGAAGGGTATAATAATAAAAAAATAAACTAACTCATCAGCAAACCCCATTCAATTCAGAATATTGTTTCAAGTGCTCTAGTATTAATTTAATACCCTAAAATTGCAACATTCACTTAATTCTGAGCACTCTATTAAATTTTCTTCAGTATCCATTTGTAAATGGAAAGCAACCTTTATTTAATACACTGAACGAGACCATGGAATTTTAAAACCAGAGGGTTAGAAATTAGGGAAAAATCTGATTAGAGACAGATGCAGAAAAATGTAGACCCCTAGAAACAAAGCACATGAAATCAAAGGCCTGGAAATCTAATGCTGCTAAGCCAGTGCTCTCAACCTGACTTTAATTAATGTTTTTCCAATCACCATTATTCCTAGATGAACCTCCATAGCAATTATTAATCCCTAATAATAAATGATGAGCAGACACACGTATGAAATCATTCTAATGGAGAGAGTCACGCAACTGGGAATTGAAAGCACAAAAGGACAAATCCCAGAAGCAGGTTGAATTTTTGGAACTCCAAGGCTTGGTATCCAAACTTCAGCAGGCAGAGAAAACACAGCTGAGCCTTGAAATACATCTGAAACTTGCTCCTGCCACCAAGCATGCCCAGCTTGAAAACTGAAATGCAAAATGCTTGAGGTGTTTTAGGGTGACCCAGTCTGTAAGATGATTTCATCACAGCAATGACTTGCAGGCTTTGTGTGTCCTTTTTCAGACACTGAAAAGACTGCTGGTACCATCAGTGGAGAAATTCATTAGAGAAAAAAAAACTTGCACCATTGGAGACTAAAGTTTTACCACCTTACTTCTAAATTCTTAAAAGGCTGTTGACTTCCAAAAGCACAATAAATGCAGCTGCATCTTTGAGTTCACCCAGCATGAGCACAAACCTGGGTCCTGTCCTAACGTGCACACTTTTGGGGAGACAGCCCCCTGTTTTATTTTGGTCAGGAGGTCATTTCTGACATGTGCCCGTTGGGAAACAAGGGGCAAGAAAATCATCTCTTTTCTGACAATAATATTCACAGTAAGAAAAACATTCAAATGCTGCCTTGAAATTGGCAGGTTATTTAAATTATTGCCTCCTGTAAGTTTAGATAAAGTCAGATAAAGTCAGATACAGCTTTTGAAGTCTGGAAATGGAACCTTTTATTTTCAGAGGCTTTTGGGTCATGGCATGACCCAAACCAAAATAAAGGTGCAGGTAATTATGAAACAGAAAGTTCAAATCAGATTCCAGCTTTCTGATCCACAAAGCCCATTTTTTTCCCCTTGTGCTTTCCTTTAAGCCAAGTAATTAGTGCTTTATGAGAGATCTTAATAGCAAAACTGAAGCTCCATCTGTGACTGTTTATACAAACTGCATTCCTCATCATGTATTACTAGTGGTGCAAAAGAGAAAATCTCTATTGCATATTCCTATATTTTCTTGGGGTGATGCCTTTGTTTTTTTTTTTTGCTTACAGAAGTAAGAAGGGTTTCCAAAAGAGTGATTTCAAAAATATTTGTATTGTATATTTGTATTTGTAATTGTATACAATTTCTGTATTCAGAAATATTTGAATATTGGCAATTTCTGTAAATTGCTACCAAAACTAAAGAAGCTTTTTTTTTTTTTTGAAATATATATTTAAATACTAATTTCTCAGGCTCTCCCTTAAAATCTCCTTAAGACAGGTAAATAATACTTCTGTCATGGAGGAAGTAGAGTGCCTACAGAAACAGACACAGAGAAAGCAAACTTCCTTTTTCCTAACAGTTTTCTGAAGCTTGATTTTGAAACTTTGGGGAAAACCAAACAGGAACTGTTAGCTGAAATACTGTCGTATTAAACAAAGAAAAAGGTTTTATAAATTGAAAACCTAAATTTTCAAATACTTGAAAACCTAAATTTTCAAATACTTGAAAACCTAAATTTTCAAATACTTGAAAACCTAAATTTTCAAATAATTGAAAACCCAAATTTTCAAATAATTGAAAACCCAAAATTTCAAATAATTGAAAACCCAAATTTTCAAATAATCGAAAACCCAAATTTTCAAATAATTGAAAACCCAAATTTTCAAATAATTGAAAACCCAAATTTTAAAAAACTGAAAACCCAAATTTTCAAATAACTGAAAACCCAAATTTTCAAATAACTGAAAACCCAAATTTTCAAATAACTGAAAACCTAAATTTTAAAATACTTGAAAACCTAAATTTTAAAATACTTGAAAACCTAAATTTTAAAATAACTGAAAACCTAAATTTTAAAATACTTGAAAACCTAAATTTTAAAATAACTGAAAACCTAAATTTTAAAATACTTGAAAACCTAAATTTTCAAATAATTGAAAACCTAAATTTTCAAATAATTGAATATTTAAATTTTTATAAATTTAATTCCATGGCAAACACACAAGTCAGGGCATGAGTGGCAGAGGAACTAAAGCCTTACAGACTGCAGAGGTTATAAAGTAAAGTTTGACTGGTGCCACCCTGCTTCTCAGACTATGTGTGCAGGCCAGCTTTTAAAAGGTGTCACAGACACATCCAGCCAAGTTGCCAACACCCTGATGTTGACACAGAAATGCAGCTCCAGCCCCTGACAGCAGAGCTGAGCTGATCACTTGCAGTTGGGATGTAAAGCCCAAGGGCTGTTAGTTCACACTGTCCTACCCACAGCTATAATTAATGCCTGCATGGCAGATGAATTCATCCCCCAAGGATTGGTTTGCTGTCCACATGAGTGTGCCCACAAAGATCTTGCAGCTTCAGAAGCACACCAGCCACCTTCCCACAGCCAACAAAGCTTTCATTAGCTCCTCTTCCTCCCACCTAGGGGGGGTATTTTTACTTGGAGCCAGCTTTTTTAGGCACCAAGTAAAAATACCCCTCTCTGTAGGAGGAAGTGCAGTTTGGTTTTAAATCCAGAGCATATCTGTCACAGCTAAATAAACACAGAGTTTCAAAGTAATACCTACCTAACCACATTCTCTGAAGGACTTTAAATGAGTAAAGAGAAAAAGAGGGGGGAAAAATGTTTTTGGCTGCTCTAAGTACTTCCCCATGGCTCCATCTCCATCTTGGCTCCCACAGGGCCTCTGCCCTTCCCAGAACTTTCCCTGTCCAGAAGAAAGCCAAGGCTTTAACACACCACCACAGAGAAATTAGGGTATTTTGGACTGAAATCAAACTTGAAGTTCAAATAATTTCTAGCAGGAGGCATCAAAAGGGGGCAGAGTGTTCCCAGAGCCCCATCCCTCCCCAGATGAGCTCAGGCAGTGAGGGGTGATGGGGACATGGGGCTGCCCTGATGGCAGGGTGGCACCAGTGCCCAGGGGGTCAGGACTGTGGTTCTGGGGCATTTTCTCTGCTTGGCCACATTCCTACAGACCTCAGCTCACATGAGCCCCCTCCCACTGCTCAGGGAAGGACAATGTCCATGGCACTGTGAAAAACAAGGTTCACTCTCCTGGGAAAATGTCAAAGTTTGATAAAGGACAACAGGAGACAAGGACAATAAAGATTTACAGCCAGGGGGCTTCTTGGCATTCCACCAAGAGCACACCTGCTATTTTGGAAATATCATTTCCAATATTTCCATTTTGGAAATATAATTTCCTTGAGATATCATTTCTATGGCATCAGCCTGTTGCATATTCATAAACAATGATGCATTTTTAAGCTTTTCCCCCAAACTAGTTGGCATGTTCCAAGAACTGTTCAGCATGGCTCCTCCTCCATTCCACCTTTTTAGAGCATGCCCTATTTCTTGGCTGTGGTTTTAGTCCATTCTCATCACCTCCAGTTTTGGGGCTTTGGTCCATACTTTCTACCAACAGTGAGTGCTGATAATTGGCACATCAATATCAGGGACCTCATCCTGTGTTCATTGATTGTTATCCCAACCAAGCAGGGAGTTTAACGCTGTTTCACTACTATATCTAAGTTGAGTTGACAGAATAAACTTGACAAAATAAGTTTATATGCATTTATTGTTATGGTAACAATGTCAGTAATTATACCTTGTGTACTTTACCGTGCACCACAAACAATAAACAAAAGCACCAAAAAAGTTTTTTTCTGTTCAAGAGAGAGGGGGAAATGTGGGAAATGCATTTGTTGAGAATGCTCAAAGCCTGACAGAAAGCTCCCATAGGGTGCATCAGTATGTAAACTTGGAGATAAGAAATGGTGATTCAGAAATGCCATGGAATACAAAAGACATTGCTGAGAGAGAAATGGAAATACAAACAAAGTTTCAAAGGATGGTTTAGCAAATAAGACTAGACTCTGGAGAAATAGAACTATGAAAGATGTAGTAGGACCCAGGAGGGGTAGTTTTAGATGATGAACTTTAAGGCTTTACAGCATGGTGTGGCAAAAGCTGATAGGCCAAGAAACACTTATAGTGTATTGTAATTAAGAAATAGTTGGCTTCTGATTGTGATGGTGTGAATTGTAACATCTGTATTGTGAGACTGAAAATGGAATAAAAGTTTTAAAAACACCTCTCAGTTACCCTATCTCTGGGTCAGAAAAGGGCTTAATCCAGCAAAAAGCTACAGCAAAGTTACTTTAAGATTGTACATACAGCATCCACTTAAATATTTGCAGAAAGTCAATATTCTAATACAAATCTATAACAGCACCTACAAGGCAGCTGCTGGGCAAGAACTTCCCCGGCCCCAGAGGAGCTCCCAAGGCAGAGCCTGAAGCTTTGGAGCTGTGAGAAGTCCCCAAGTGTAGCAATAGGCTCCAGCATTGCCACCTTCTTGAAGTGCCTATGATGCCTCAGGTTTCAGCTTTTATATTTTCAGAGCTATATTTTCTGCTTTCAACTATAAATTCACATTTTCACTCCTAGCACCTGGGTTTGGAAGCCTTTTCCAAGGTCTCAGATCAAATCCTGTGTTTAATTCTAAGCTTTGGCTTACAAACCCAAAGTTCTGGGAGTTCCCTGTGATGCCTCAGGTTTCAGCTTTTCTATTTCTCCCATTCTGTGCTGCTTTAGTGTGTGGGTCTGAGCTTCACATTCAGGGATGGTGAGCTCTGTGCACAGAGCAGGGAGACAAAACAATTCCTGCTCCAGCTGGGCACCAAGGACAAATGATCCCAATCTCAGCCCCAAGAGCACAAACCCCGTGGGCTGCAGAGAGAAAAACAAGCAGGGTGGGACTGCAGGGGCTAAAGCTGGAATGGGACAATGAACTGCAAGATGCAAATGGAGCAGAACTGATCCAAGGGAGAGAGCCCGGGAGCGCTGGTGCATTTTGGGGCCATTTTGGTTCATCTTGGGTGCAGCCCTGGCTGGGCTCTGGTGCTGCCCAAGGTGGATCCATGGAGGAGATGCTTTGAATCAATCCCTGCTTTATTCCTTAGCTCTGTCCAGCCCCTGCTCTAGGGCAGAATTCCCAGGGCATCACCTGAGCTCAGCCACGGAAGGGGTGGCAGGAATTTTTCAGCCTGCAGCTCCTCGGAAGGCTGCTCATACATCATGCACTATGAAAGCTAACACAATTCCAGGAGCTGTACTACATGGCCAAGGTCAGGGACATTTTCTCTGCACTCACACTTTCCGAGCACTTCACAAAAGCTTGCCTTAAACAATGGGTTTGTTATGATAAAGACCAAACAGCCCACAATCCTGTGGGATTGTGTTTATTGTTTTAACCTTTGCAGGCAATGAGAGTTAAGAATGGAGAAATCCAAGGTAATGCACAATTAAGGGGCTAATTTACGTGATTATTTGTCACTATTTCTCACACATATCAAGTGCTACTTACGAATGGCTTGCTAAATACCCATTTGTAAATACAGATATAGGATTTGTGCACAGCAGATACCCTGCTTAGTTTGACTGCAGCGCTACAATCCCAGAGCACTAGGAAATAATAAATGTGTGGAAACCAGAATGCAAGTATTTAAATAATTCAGAATCACAGTATTCACATTGAAAATTTTGCTTTATGTATTCCAAAAAAATACACCCAATTCAAAGGTCTTCTATTAAAATTAAGTCCAGGAAGAAAAATCTTTTAATTACAAATCTTCTATTCCCAAATAATACTATTTTTAAGTAAATATGTGCAAATGTATGACTTGTATTACTTTAATATTGATAATGACTATTAGAAAAACATTTACAAATGCTACCTGAGAAAAAGTGGAACATAATTAAATGCAATATTAACAAATGAAACAAGCATGGGTTTGGGGCATCTGAATGTTAGCCTTCCTCATGAAATAAATTTTTAAAAAATAAATAATACATACAGTACTTTGCCCATACTGTAATTTGTCAACTGTTGAGGAAATTGGCATGTCTTTTCTGCTGATTTATTGGTTAATCCCAACAATTCACTGCAGAAAAGGCCAACAATGAATTACAATGTGAGGAAAAATTAAGCAGCACATTTAAAAAGTGTTTAACCACACAGCCCTTAAAGCGAATTTCAAAATTCTCATATACCTAGCTAAAATATTTTGGGTACTGCAGTAGACAATATTTTCTCTTTTATGTATTATATGCTCTATAGTAGCTTTGCTACTATTGATTTCAAATATGTTTTAAAAAATATACAACCCTTGGGTTCCCAAAATATAAAACATGAAGGCATGCTGGATTTATTACGTTGATTTTCTAGGTACTGGGCATTTCTATGCATCAACTAAACAAATTATTTAATTTAAATCAATGACTTCCTGCTTATTGTAATGGATTATTTTTTTTTTTTAAGATGAAGCAGGTTTTAAAATAAAAATACCCCAACAGAGGACTAGGCACTTCTAGACTTGGCTTATTTTCACATGAAATAATGGGCACATTTTTAAATTATTATTCACTTCATGTAAATTCCTTTCCCTGTCCCCCCTACACACACAGCCCCAGCTAGGGCTGAGCTGTCCAGTTTGGTACTGGCTTTCACATTATTTCAGATGAAGCTGGGACCACAAAGATTTTTTGTAAAAATATTTATTTTATTTCCTGTAAAATATTGGTAATCAGACTTGGCTTCGTCTTAGGCTTTGCCATGCAAGAAATGGAAAATAAGTCAGCTGAGGTCAAAATAAGCCCCACTTGCTGCTTTGGGACAGAATTCAAAGCCTGGCTGTGGACAATTGGAAATGCACAGCAGGTTTGAAGCAAACGCTTTTTGAGGGCACACCTTGAAAAGCTCCAGCACACCTTCATGTTTCATATTTTAGATACACTGCATGATACAGAACTGTGCAGAAAAACACCAGAGGCAGCATACAGCCCATATCTGGTGTACACCCTCAGCTTGCACCCTCTTTTCGGGTCAGAGTTTTGAAAAGAACCTTGGGCTCCACTCAAGAGTTCCATCTCCTGGTGCTGCTTCTTGAGAGCTGTGCCAGATGCTCAATAACTAGCTTTCAACCTGAATTTATTCAATGCAAAATTATGCCCATTTGTTCTCCCACCAGATCTCCATTAGCTTAACTCTTGTTTTGGGGTAGGCAGTGAATATGATTGTTTATGGGTTGCATCCCTTAATTTTGGCCCTAAATGACCTCTGTTGTAACTCTGGCCAGTGCTCTGTGATTGGGTACTTGATTGCACATTTCATGGGTATATCCTTAAACTGAAGTTCCAGAGCACTTTTCAATTCCATGGACTCAATTCCCTAAACTCTTCAGAGCAGTTCATTTCATTGATCCACCCTTAACTGATGCATTTCTCAATTTTTCCCTTCTGACATCACTTTGATGTTCAGGCACCTTCTTGCACATAATTTAAACTGAATCACTTGTGATCACTTCTTTCCAAGTCATCACCTCCACATTCCCCCTGAGTCACTAAATTTAAATCTAAACTATCATCATGTGGTTGGCTCCACACAGCACATGCAAAAACAGATTTTGTCACCTTGAGAATAAGCATAAAACACTTTCCAAGACAGAATCCACAGCTTCTGTGTATTTTCAGGCACAAAGCATCACCTTTATTCTGCTCCCAAAAGCAAATCTTATATAAATATTTGCTTATATATATATATTTAACATTTAGCCAGATGATTCTTTTAATTATATAATAAAGCTATACTGTGTATTCCTTTCAGAGAACTGACATGCTTAGTTTAAAAATAAAAATAGCAAAAATCAACAAAACTCAAACCAAACTCAGACAATAAACTCTGCAGATCCCACAACCTGGTTTCCTTATTGTAGTTGTTATTTCAGTAAATTTCCAAGTATTTGCCTTGCAACCAGTCAGCAGGCTATAACTAAACCAGAGAACCTGGGAAAGAACAAATTCTAAAAATAGCAAGACATTATTTAGAGCAAATACTCTAAAATAACAACAAACTGTTCAGTTTGCTCTACAAGTTAATACCACTTTTCACCCTCAGACAACAGGCTAATGTGTCCAGAAATATCACAGCAATCAGAATACAAGACAGAAATTCTAAAACAAAAGAGTTATTTTTATAAAAATGATGAAATCTGGGGTTTGGGTTCAGTTTTTTGGTTTGGTTTTTGGAGAGCTGGATTTCTTTTTTGTCTTTTTATTTTTTCTTCAGAAACTTCACAAACCAGATTTGGGTCCCAGAATGCTTGACAGAAACCTGTAATACCCATGATTCTCCAAGAAGGGAGAAAACCCCTTGCAATTCTAAAAGCAAACACCTCCGCCACAATTAAAAATTTTCATCTGTTGAGACTTCAATACAGTCACAAACTGCAAAATCTGGCCCAACAAAGCCCAAGCAAGGACACACATGCAAAATTGAAACAATTATCAAATACACCACGAGGTTTAGTCTGGGTCATCCAAAACTTCATGGACAAATCTAACAGGGAATTTGTGAGAAACCCATCAAAATAGTCTTAGAGAGGGAAAAACCATTTTTGAAGGTGAAAATTCTTACTTGTCAGTTACAAGCAGAATTTCCCAGTATCTGCAGTGCAAGGCCAATACATTTCAAGATGTTTCTCTCCTTAGGGAAACCTGAACCTTCATTTCTCACTCCACAAACCAAACTCACACCCAGCCTCTGCCTGTGTGCTCTCAGTTTCTGCTGTTGATGCTCCTTCAGTTATAACAAAATACAGAAATATTTAGTGAGACAAAACCAAACCAAAATAAAACCTCCACAGGCAGAAAGAAAATGAGTCTATTGCCTAGTCTTACAGTCAATTTTCTCAGAGATCCAAGCTCAAATATATATGGGAAAAGTAGTGAAGCAGCAGTCCCCTTTTTGTGCTCCTATGATTTGTTCAAATTTCCTTTTCCATTGAGATGAGACAAGACAAGACAATAAATAGTTAAGATTTGCTCCAAATGAAAATAAGTTCTTGACTAGCATTTTTTCCCCTTGGCAGCTGACCTGAAGAGCCTAATAAAAAAGTTATTTTCAGGTGCTTAATTGTGATTGCAATCTGGAGCCAACAGGATTACCAAGAAGAAGAGGTATGAGTTCCATCTGCTGGCTGATAGTCCAGACACTGGGAGGGAACAGTTATACCCCACCAACAAATCACATGCCAAGAAGTGCCACCAGAGAACATCCCATCTGTCAGGGAATTACTGGGCAAGGTGAGGATTTGGGCCAGGTGATGATGGGGAAGCCTATTGAGAGCACTCCCAATGGTGCCTCTGGGGAACTGGGCTGAGTTAGCAACCCCAGGGACATCAGCCTGAACCAAAGCAGAGCAGAGGAGGAATGCTGCACACAGCAAGAGCTGAGGGCACAAAAACATCACCAGGGCACACAGCTCAGCACAGGGGAAGTGAAGAGAAGCACCTGGGAACTGTGAAGGGACAAGGAGCACTCTCCAAGAGGAATTTGGCAGCACCTCGTAGCAAAACAACCACTCAGCAATTTAAAAAATGACAGAACTGTGATGATGCCTCAGGGGGGAGATGATGCCTCAGGTTTTGGCTTTTCTATGTTTCCCATTCTGTGCTGCTTTAGTGTGTGGGTCTGAGCTTCACATGAGGGGATGGTGAGCTCTGTGCACAGAGCAGGGAGACAAAACAATTCCTGCTCCAGCTGGGCACCAAGGACAAATGATCCCAATCTCAGCCCAAGAGCACAAACCCCGTGGGCTGGAGAGAGAAAAACAAGCAGGGTGGGACTGCAGGGGCTAAAGCTGGAATGGGACAATGAACTGCAAGATGCAAATGGAGCAGAACTGATCCAAGGGAGAGAGCCCGGGAGCGCTGGTGCATTTTGGGGCCATTTTGGTTCATCTTGGGTGCAGGCCTGGCTGGGCTCTGGTGCTGCCCAAGGTGGATCCATGGAGGAGATGCTTTGAATCAATCCCTGCTTGATTCTTTAGCTCTCTCCAGCCCCTGCTCTAGGGCAGAATTCCCAAGGCATCAGTGACACCAGAGTAGACACTGCAGAGTTTTTGTGCGTGTAACACAATCTCTCATTTCAATTGCCAACCTGTGCATTTCACATCCAGTGCCTCTGTCCTGTACACACAGATCTCAGCTTTTCAACAGTGATGTCATCTGTGAGCACTTGTTATTTGATAGAAATCCCATGTTTGTGTGATGTCACTACTTCAGATAACTGCAGAGGAGTTTGATTTACCCTGTCAGAACAAAAACTACATAACCTCGTTTCCACATTATTTCAACTCCTTCGCTGCTGTTTATTTCTTACACTGAGAATTTTATCATCTTTCCAAACCTGACATCAGCAAGCACTGCTCATTGCAAGGGGTCATGTCCTGGATCCTTCCTCTGCTGCTCCAAGGGAGTTTAGAGAGCTAAAGCTCTGCTGCAGCAGCAGCTGGGGGATGCCCAGCCACGCGGACAGTGCCAGCCCACCCTGTGCCACACTCCCAGTGCTCAGCAGCACGGCAAAGGCACTGGGGGCCAGAGGGGAGCACAGCAAAGGCAGCACAAACCACAGCATGCAGCTCCCAGGTGGAACCAGCCCCTGGGCAATGGCTGAGGACAGCCCAGCAGCATTGCTTAGAGATGTGCTGGGAGCCCCCCCAGAGGGGCCACGGGATCAAGGGTTGCAACAAAGGTGTTTTGTAATCACATATATGGCACAGTTGAAGAATAATCCCACAGAATGTATGAGGTGCCCAAATTCATTCCGATTTTAATGCTTATTGATTTTACTATACTGCTCTTCCATGTTGTCTAGTAGCACTTTATAAATGTTTTATGTAAAATAAATAATTCAAGAAAGACACTGCTTTCTTCAGTAAAGTTTATGACATCATAAGAGCTATTTTTTGTGACTATGCTGACTGCAATGATAAAAGAAAAAGGAAAACTGGGATCTAGACATTTCAAACGTGACCATTTTCTAAATCACAGCTGCTTTTTCTGTTGCAGCAGCACTGTGTTCAGAACTGTATTAGCTATACATAGATATAGCTAATACATATTATACACACAAAGCTATATTACTACGTATTTTATAGTACTATAAATATATATTTATATATATAAATATTTTACTATATATTTTATATCTATATATAACATACTTCTGTCCATTTCTGGTACAATATTTAACATTTTTCCTCCCCTCTGATCCCAATGCCAAGTTCTTAAATATAGCAGACTGCAGTTTGTTGAATTAAAAAAATAGTATAAAAATAATAAAATAAAAAAATAAAAACCATTATAAAATACTATGAAATATTTTCTCTATGTCCCCATCATGCTGTCCCTTTTGTTCTACTGTGTTCAGCAGCACTCCCATTATATCAAAGGGAGAGCCTGCAAGCTGAAAGAGGCACTTTTGACTCAATTGAAAGAAATTGGAATCTGGCTTTTTAACATAATTTTGGTCTACTGACTTGGCAACAGCCAACCAATTCTAATGGTTAAAACTCTTTCTAATAAAAATATTTCATATCCTTATTTACACTCTCCTTTCACCTTTCTGTCAATTCTTGTGGAGCACACCATAGGATTGAAAACTTACCTATATTATAATATATATATATATTATATAATATATATATAACCTATATATATATCTTTAGTGGTTCCTTGGTGTCCATGTGTTTTATGCCAGCACATTAACATTTACACTCATCACTGAAAGGGAATTAATAGATTATAAACCATGGTTACATGTCTGTATTTCTTCCAGCTGTTAATCCTCGCAGTTTAGAAGGATTCCTGACTTTACAGAAGCACTGCAGCACATGGAATGAATAAATCCTGCCTGAGGCACACACACACACACACACAGATAGTGTTATGCAAACCTTGCTGCAGGTCACCACAAAGTCAGAATGCTCCTCACCTCCCAGGAGCCCATCCTGGAGGGCAGACAGACAGACAGACAGAGAGAAACAGGCAAAGGCACCAAGAGCTGGAAGAATTCTGCTTGGTTAATTCTGTCCACAAGGATTTGCTTATGCATTTTTACAGTGGTCTTCAAATCTGTTCAATGGAAGCCCAAGGATAACTCCACTTCCTTGAAATTTAATCGGCCTGTGGGCAAAACTCGCCCTCACCTTCAAGGAATCATCTGAGCATTTTGAAACAGAATCATTTGAAACAGAAGATTGCTGGGCTACAGATAAGCTCAAGCCTCACCAAGAGCGAGTAAATAAAATGAGAGTTTCTGTTCACTTCTCAGTGAAAATACTGAGCTATTAAGTGCCAAATGCCATTCACCATCTTGCACTACCTTACACACTAGAGCTTGGTACTTGCAAGTTTCTTGGCTCTAATTGTGACAGCACTGTTTTAGACATGCTAAAAATGCTAAAAGTGCTGGGTGAATGAATAAAACAAGTAAAAAAGAGCATTGTTTCAGAGAAGAATGGAAGTCATTAGCATTTTTTTCACCATTATTGCTTAACAATCCGACAATTTGGTCTTATACATCCATACATTATATTCTTGTCATATTTTTAAAAAGTGCCACAGTCTGAGGGCAGCTAAGAACCAAATGCTGTCAAAGACTGGAGCAGGGTTAGCAGCTGGAGAGCACCATTGATCTTTAGTGCAGCTGATAGAGTCTCACACATCAGTGCTGGAACAGACATTTCCACACCACTGTGCAGTTGGATAAGAATCTTCTCATCTGAGCTACAAGCACAGAGATTACAGCTGGCAGCAACAGGAAGGAGATCCTTCTGCCAGAGAGCAAAGTGACTTTCTGAAGGGATGGGAACCCTATGCTAATGCCTGCAGAGATTATAGGGCCAGTAGGAATAGTTATGATCATTGTTTCATCTTCTGAATATAATAAGCCTCTCTCTCCTGTAACTTGCTCTTTTCCATTCAGAACTCGAACACAATTATCCAGTGTGCAGTGGGAGATGATGGGCAAATGGTACCACCCCAGAGTGATGAAGCAGCACAAATCCAGCTCCATTCTGCACTAAGCACACAAAACATATCTCCAGTATTACATCAACATTGCTATTATTGCTTCTGGTGAATTCAAATGAGGATGCAAAAAACCCCAGCACACTTTATTTATCAGCCTTAATTCACGGCCTGCTGGGCAGAGCCTTTACTGCAGATTCATGTTTGGGGTGTCTATCTACCTCTAGAAAGGATGTACACCTTCTTTTTTTCTTCACACTACCAGTATTTATCACTGCCAGTTATTCCAGGCTGTCATTAACACTTACAAATCACATCACTGAAGACTAGAATTGTATATGAACCTTAGGAAACTGCTGGTGTGAAATGCTTCATCTTCACTGACTCCAAATGCGCATGGCCCATGAGAAAGAGAAATTAAACTGCTGCCATGCAAATGCACGAGAGACTCACAGAGCACAATTTCTGCCTGGCTCATTTGAGGCAAAGTCCACACACATGGCCAGGGGATGGCTGAGCACACTCTGCAGCAGCCTCACCACATTCTCCTGCCTTCTACACTCAGTCTTGGGCAGTGACCAGCATGTTCAAAAACACAAAACATCAATACCATCACCATGACACCAGCACACTGTGGCTGCTGCTTATTTCCATGGCTCAGCACAGTGTCTGCAGCAGGAGCAAAGCATTCCGTGCAGCTGGTAAAGTGTTTCATCTAAAACAAAACTGCAGCTTTTTTAGAAAAAAAACCCCACTTTCCCAAATCTAAGACAACCAGCTGCCTCAAAACTGAGCCCTGATATCATTTGCTTCCTCAGAATGGTTGTCCTAAGGTTCCCAGGGGCCACAAAGGCAGTGCAGGTAGCCAAAAGAATGAATAAAAACAGGGGCTTTACTTGTTGAATGAGAACTGCCAGCAGAAACGCTTTGTGCAGGAATCAATAAAACCTGTTAGACAAGTAGAAGGTATTTTGCTCAAACTCTACTGAAAATTTTATTTTGCAAGGCAAAAACAACGTATATGCATTTTTATTTCTGTCAACAGCAGAGTTAAATCCTACAGAAAGAAGGGTTTGTTATTAGCAATAACACACAGCACACCAAAGGCATTCACTGAGAGCAGGACACTTTGGGCCAGTCACCAGAGAGGTGAACCTCTGATGGGTTTCTGAGCTGCACAAACGAGGTACCTAACAAGTTAAAAAGGTCTTTTGGTGAAGTTTTGAATGAACAGGCAGTCTCCACACTTTTCCCAGCCGCACATATTTCACACGGGTTAGAACAGATGCGCCCCAAGATGGTTCTGTATTGGTACAATGTCTGCCACAAGGCCAGAATCAGGTCCTCTAGCTTGTAAACTGTGTGACATCATGATGTGTTCAGATTCATTTCACACCTCAAATGGCAACATTTCTGCACAACTGGCACTCAGACACAAAATGTTCAGTGAACTCCCAGATCCCATCTTCTTTCTCTGATAGTGAGGCAGTCTTGATGTGCCCTTGTGCTAGCAAAGGGTTAAAACCTTTTCTTATGTTCCTAGAGGGTTGTAAAAGAAACTGCTGAAGCTGATCAATGACCACTGTTAAGACCTGGAAACCAATTATAAACCTGAAATTTGTGATGAACAAAGCTCTGAAACACTAGGATGAAAACTACTGAATTAGTCTAGTTCATTAAAATCATTAATAGTCATGAAATGAAAACCACCAGAGTCCAAAAAGGCTTAATGCCCTATCCATATTAATTAGATGGGAGCAAATCTGAAGTGAAAAGCAGCACATGCTTTGTAGAATTAGCAATTGCTCTCTACAGACTACACAGATCTCTATTAAAATTCAGTTTAATTAAAATTGATCACGTTAAGAAACTGATGTGGTTAATTAACTGAATTCCTGAACTTCTTTTCATACATTTCACAAATGCATTGTACACTGTTTTCCTGGGTGACAGCTTATGTTGCAGTGAAAATCTCGATTTCACAGGTTAATGCTGCATGTTCTGTGAGGCCCAAAGTTCCTGTGTCCCTGCCAGGAAACCCTGACACTACAGGGAAAATGACAGGCCTTGGAAATTTCCAAAATCCACCACCAGAAAGCCTGGCTGGAGTTTTAAACAGTTTCTCTTTTAGGTACGTGTGGAACTGTGGGCACGTATGAGGGAACATCCCAAGAGCTGTGGTCCCATAGGGTCTCTCATTAGAGAGACAAAATTTTCACACAAAATGAACAGGAAAGCCTCCAACAGACCCATCAGAGATGCAAGATCAGCACAGACTGATGTGGACAGCCAAAGGCTCTGCTCCATGCAGGTAATGAATGTAAACACACAGACTGCAAGTGTTTCAGCTCTTAAAAACCATTTTCTCCCTGTGTCTCCGCAGCATCCATGCTGAAATAGGGCTTGGCCCAGGGCTTAAGCCAAGAGAGGTCCAGGAACACAGGACTCTGCATGGAGACTCCCAGGGCAGTCTCCAAGAGGCTGCAGGACTGTCAGAACCCAGGAAATCCCTCTGGCTGCCCTGGAGACTCAAGCCTCTGCCCAGGGGGCTCAGAGACCCTGGCACAGAGCCCAAGACCCCTGTGCATTTGATTTTAGCCCTTGGAAAAAACAATTACCAACCTTTATAGGAAGAATTACAAGCCACAAAAGTTTAAGTAGAATGATAGTGAATTTATCACAGGGTGAAAAGTAGATTTTTGGAGGTTTTTAGAGTGGGGGTTCAGGAAGCAAAATGGAGGGATCTGAGTGTGTCCAGCCTTTCTCCTTCTTCTTGGCCTCCATCTTCTGCTGGGATGTTGGCACTTTCAGGTTGGTTTAGAGTAGAGACAGGCTGTCTAACACAAGTAATAAGTATTGGAAAGTAACTGTAAATATTGTACATGTAGTTTTTAGTATAAAAAGATAACAACGCCTCCAAGGACGGGCAGTGCCTCTGTCTGTCCTGCTGAATGAACCTCGTCAGGCCAGGAGAAAGAATTTTATAGATAATAAACAGCAAACAACCTTGAGACCAAGAACTGAAGAGTTCTGACTCCTTCTTTAAGCACTGGGCTGGGAAAAGAGACTTTCTAACACATCTCAGGGTCAACTCTGACCAGCTGAAGATCCCATTCTCTAAACAATGAGGCAACAATTTCCAATTAACAGCAGACTTGGCAGTGCTGGCTTAATCGTTGGACTCCATCTTAAGGATCTTTTTCAACCTAAATGATTCTGTGATAAACCACTAGTGCCCTACCAGCTTCAGGAGAAAGACTGAATTGCATCTCCTGAAGACTCATTTTTATCATTTATCATCTCGTTTTTATTTTCTATTGTTTTAAACAATAAGGCAACTGTGAATTGTGCCATTCTCTTTTTTTGGTAGGAGGACTTCAGAATTTTCCATGGGCATGGTTTAGCCTATGGAAGCAGCTTGGTTATGAAGTAGAGCTGCAAACAATTCTCATCCTTTCACAAAATATCAGCAAAGGGTGCAGAACCTGCCCCTGGCATCCTGCTGTGAGAGAGGGCATCATTTCAGCTGCTGTTTGAAGGGAAGGGGATGGATGACCACCCGATCCAGCACAGAGGATCACGCTGCAATATCAAGATTAACATCTGAACTGCCAACCAAGTGGCTTCCCAACCTTTCAGGGAGCAGAGTGACACATGGGTTCTCAAAGACTGATAAGCAACAGACACAGCCCAGGGCACACCTCAGAGATAAAACCCCAAATTTTAGAATTTTGACAGCTAGTGAAGGGGTGTGATCTAAGGTCTGAAAAATCTCAATGTAAATGGAGGCTAAAATAATCACCCAGGAATTATAACACAATAAATACATGACAAAGAACAGAGTTTCACATATACATTTTACACGCCCTTGATTTAAATTCAAATCTGTATGAATAATAGCACTGAATTTGGTATGACTGCATCTCATTCTTCATTACTTCTGACCACAATCTAAATGCTAAAGTGGTATTTTCTTCTCTGAATTCATTTTGCTAAAATAAAGTGCATCTGACTAGGATGTAAGATACACGACTGACTCTTAATTCCCTCGTGGCCAAACCCTTGTTAATGTCTTGGCCTGTTTCAGTAAAATGATCATGGTTCAAGTAATGTAAAACACATGCATTCAATCATTTTCCTTTTCCCTAAAGGCAAATACTTTCTTATCATGGTAAAACAGGAGTCGTGTGCTGAGGCATTGGAGAGCCAAAGTTCTTTTAAGCCTCATCAGGAAATTGAACACTTACTGCAACCTATGGCTTGGAGCTGCAGAGTGAAACAAAAGCATAATGCAAACAAACATGGGAGATTCAGTCAGCATTCTCTGGTATTGCATAAGCCTAAGCAGCTGCCTTAGAAAATGAGAATACATAAGCAAAGACCAAATAGAAAAAAGAAAAATCAAATAGAAAATTTAACCTCAGTGAAAAAAAAAATCTATTCATATTTAAATCAGGATTTCATAGTTAATAGTTAAAATACAACCAACTGAAAGGAGATGCTCATGATATGCTTGCCTTGGAAGACAGGTTGTTTCTCCCAAGTAACCACAAAGACAGCAAGGACTTAACACAGCAAGTGTGCACTCTTTACTTGTGCAGCATCTTTTTATAATCCTCTTTTTGCAACAGAAAGGGAATATTGGAAAAACTGAATGACAGTACAACTGGATGAAATAGTATAACAGAAACTACATGGTAATTAAAGCAGATTCTTCATTGGTTAAAAAAAATAGAATCTTAGAACAAGATATTTGAAGTTGTCCTACTCAGGTTTCTTACAGGAAACCTGTACTGGATCTTCTGTTTCTCAGAGTGGCTTGATAATTTCCTGGCTACCATGTTGAGCCACATCTCCTCCCTGAGCAACAGCAGAATAAATGGGAATTGTCCCTTCCAAAGTGAAAGCCAGGCAAGCTGACTGGAGTCGTGAGAGGTGACAGAAAGGGAACCAGAAACACACGAGGATTAAACCTATCCTTCAGGAATAGGGTCAGGCCCCAAACCCTGAACAACTCCCCAGGTGTTCACTGAGCCACTCTAGCCCAAATGTCTGTAACGCTCTGCTCCCTGCACCTGCAGCTCCAGAAGCTCCCCAGAATGCCCCAGCTCCTCAGGAACATACTTGTTTTTGAAACTCCATCCATCCTTTGCCCATCACATCTTTCCTAGCAAGGCTGACCCCCAAAAGAAGAAGATCCAGGTTCATAAAGGGTGAACTCTCTGCTGCGCTCCTGTGGGAAATGCATTTGTAGAGAAATCTCAAAGCCTGACAGAAAGTCCACACTGTGTGCATCTGTATGTAAACTTTGAGATAAGAGATGGTGATTTAGAAATGCCATGGAGTAGGACAGACATTGCTGAGAGAGAAATGGAAACACCAACAAGTTTTAAAGGATGGCCTTGCAAATAAGACTGGATATTTTTGAGAAATAGAGCTATGAAAGATGCATTGTAGTGGGACCCATGAGGGGTAGTTTTAGATAATTGGCTTTAAGGCATTTACAGCAGTGTGGCTAAAGCTGATAGGCCAAGAAACACTTACAGTGTACTGTAATTAGGAAATAGTTGGCTTCTGATTGTGATGGTGTGAATTGCAACATCTGTATTGTCTCACCTTTCACATGAGACTGAAAATGGAATAAAAGTTTTTAAAACACCTCTCAGTTCCCCCATCTCTGGGTCAATAAAGAACTTAACACTCTCCTACCAACTTCTTTTTCTTGCTGCTAACACAGCTTAAACACAAGCATTAAATTCATTTCAGCAGTGGGTGACACAACCTGTCATTGGCCTGGAATGAAAGGTGTCATGAAGCAACGACAGGGAGCAATCTTTCCTAGTAATTAAAATAGGATTCTAAATCAGATCATACTTTCCAGAACCTGAAGCCCCAGAAATGAGGATTTACAGTATATTTAGCCCTTTTTAGCACTTCCTTAGCCTACAAGTGCTTTTCTGGCAGAGCAATCATCACAGCACAGGAGGTACAGGACTGATGAAACAATTCCATGCCTTGAGCAGGCACATCATTCTGAGCAAGTCAGACCTCATAATAAGTATTTATGTAATTACACCCCACAAAACTGAATGACACTTAACACAGAGCACAAATCTTCATCTGTTTTATAACCACACAAAGCTATTACAAATCTATTAAGTTGGTGGCTTTCTCCCACTTATATGTAAAGCCAACAAAAAAGGACAGAGAAAACCTTTCATTTGCCACTGTGTAACATCATATGCAGCAGCCCCATTTAAACTAACTAGAAACACAAAAAACCCAAACTAAAATCCACATCATATGCAGCAGCCCAATTTAAACCAACCAGAAACACAAAAAAACTAAACTAAAATCCACATCAATTTCTTTCACAGTTAAAAGTCAGGAACTTCAGAAGGAAACATGTTTACCAAAAGACTAGTCTAAAAACAATAATAGGAAAGTATTATGCTCTTTTATATTGTTGACATCAATTAATTATTTTATATGGCTTTTGCAGTCCTCATGCACAAAGAATGTAAATTCAATAATTCCTCCTCTGGGCTTCCAAATACATCTTGGGCCTGTTACCTGCAGCAGTAGGTACAGAATGCAGACCTTGTCTGGGCTCAGGGCAGAAGATGATGTAAATCATTTAAATGAACCTGTGGAAAATGGAGGCACTGCCAGAAAATGTTACTGCTGGACTTCATTCCCAAAGTCTGCCTGAGTGCATTAAAGGGAAAATGCAGAGAAATCCTCACAGCTGACTTTGGGGAAAAAAAACCCCTGGCAATAGCAATTCTCTGTAAAGCAGTACTAAAGGTACACTAGGGTACAGTTTGGTCCAGTTTCTTGTCAACTTGCTAGCATGGAATCAATGAACTTTTGTGTCTCATCCCCTCCTATGCACAGATTTAAATACTGCATGGAATATTAGAGATTCTTTAATTATTTCTTGATGAATTACTAAGTAGGCAAGGTTAAGTAACAGCTGCAGTCAAAATGTGGAGCTGAGAGGAACTTTTCCCTAGATTCTATTTATTCATTTTATTTCCATAATGATTATATAATTTACATAATTATTATAATTCACATAATGAGTATTTGTATTCATGGGCACCTGAAAGAAATGCTGTGCTCATACACTGAACATTTACGACTTTCTGAAAGTTCAGGCTCATCAGGATATTTCAAGGGAATGTTTATCTTGACTGACTTCTTCAACCTTGGTGAAATGCTCATCAGTTTCTGACAGAATTCTTGTCATCTGTCTTTTGTTATCTCCCTTAGTGTGACCCTTTATGCTACAAAAATCATCAACATTTAAAACACTTAAAAGTGGGAACAGCCAAACTAAAAATTCAGGAAAAGGAATTACTAATTGGATTTTAGATAGGAAAGTCTCCCACACTATACAATTGCATGTGAATGAAAAACTTCTGTCCTTCTTGCTGTTTGGGAAGGAAATGCTTTCTGTGTATGAAGTACATGGATGCTTCATGCAAATTCTCATAAGCGGAGTTGTCTTACTTAGCTAAATACATTAAAGTTTGCTACTGGTAAAATATATTCATTATTCCTACAGTCAGATTAAAACCTTCATCTTGCTGCTGAACTGAGAGGAAAATGCTCCAGAAATCCCAAGTGAAAGCGCCTAGAATGGCATGGAGCATGCTGGACAGGGAGGAGGATGATGCACATGAAGAGCCCACCCTCAGGAAGCTCAGTCACAGTTTATCATATCCCACCAGAGCCCCTGCTTCAATCATCTATTCTTCTGCTGGGCATGAAGCAAGGAGCTTGGAAGCAAACTCCTGCACTAATTTTGCATGAAAACACCATCTGGCCCTGAACAACTCTCTGGGCTGTGGATCTGTTAGAGCCTAGATGTGGTCAACATGATACTGAAAGGTCAAAGAAGGGTCTAATTATATGCCTTAGTACTTAGAGGCCATGGTCATTGGAGCATGAACTTAATCACTCAGGCCAAACAAGACTCATTTATAATTTTAATTATCAGTGAATCAGACATGTCTTGAAGAGTTGTCCATGTAAAGGAGTTATATGACTGTTGCTCAAAATAGCTGTCTTGTTTGTCTCTAAAATAACCCCTTGAGACACCCTCAATGATTCCCTGCTGATATATTTAGAATCTATCCATCTTCTCAAGCACCGCATGTTAACATATTTGGAGTATTGTATAATTGCACACAAAAAAAACCCTCCTTGTGTTCCAATCTGTTACAATGGAGCTAGCAAAAAACCAAAATTCCAAACCTGAGATGTCTCAAACCAGGGCTGACCATGCAATTCCATTCACTCCCTCACATGGAACAATGCAACATGTACAAAACAGACTGAAGTGATGTTTTAACAAGTGTGGTATTTTTGGGGTCCCCCGTGGCAGGAAGGAAATGATGAAGCTGACTTCATGTTCTTAGAAGGCTAATTTATTATCTTATGGTGTTATATTAAAGAATAGTATACTAAAGAATACTGAAAGAATACTTACAGATGGCTTAACAAGATAGTAATTAAAAACCTGTGACTCTCTCCTCAGATTCTGACACAGCTTGGCACTGATTGATCATTAAGTGAAAACAATTCACATGTTGGATAAACATTATCCAACCATATTCCAAAGCAGCAAAACACAGGAGAAGCAAATCAGATAATTGTTTTCCTTTTTCTCTGAGGCTTCTCAGTTTCCCAGGAGAGAAATCCTAGGCAAGAGGACTTTTCAGAAAATATGATGGTGACAAACAAGTCTCCAGGCTCACACATTCACTGTATGTGGTGGAGTCCTCTGTGGGGTGGGAAATGAGCTGTAATTATAGGAACACCCACTCTGGCTGCTGGGGAAAAAACCCAGCATTTTGTTTGTAAGGGACCAGGAGGACACCACATGAAGCACATGTTGGTAGGTAAGCTGATCTAGAAGGTGCACAACCTCCTCAGCTAAAAATCCTAAAAATCACCTGAATAACTTTTTTGCCCTCAGATAATAGGATATTCTCATAGGAGAGAATATATATATATATATATATATATATATATATATATATATATTCTCCTATACTCATAGGATATGCTCAGTTACAAGGGACCCATCAGGATCATCAAGGCCGATTCCTGGCCTTAATCAGTGTCTCAGGGAAAAACCTCCTGCAGGCAGAGTTTACTTGCCCAAGTTTAATACTGTGACATATGCCCCTGTTACCACTCATTTTACCCACTCACAGCTTGAGTTCCTCCCATGTTTGTACACGGCTGAGGAAAAAAGGAACAGATAGTTGTATAGTCAAAGCAGCTGGAGTAAAATACAGAGCTAGAATCAAAGATGCTTATCAAATAGAAAAAGGTAATAAATTGGATCATTTGCTCCCATATTTCCTTTCAATCATTAATCAAATCCATTTCCATATCTAATTTTACAATTTTTCTTTTCTTTTGACCTTTAATAAAATGTTTCAATTGATCAGGGTAATAAAAATGTGAATTATATGAGCTGGCACAGACAAAGAAAGACTGTTGAGTAATCTGTGCTCCAGATATAACAAGGAAAGTGCCTCTGATTAAGTACAGGCTAAAAGGCAACTTTAAAAAAATTCCAAGTATTATATTTTTATATCAAGAATTCTGTGAAGTACAAACTTCAAAAAAATTCCAAACATGAACAACGAAAACAAGGGGTCCCAAAATGTGGGACTGCAGCTGTCCTTGAGTTGACATACAGAATCTATTTGCTCATTAATACAAATGTTTTTTAGCACAAATAAGAACATACTTTCCTTTGCTCTTGAAGTTTATTTCAATTATATCTCAAACACTAAACTGCTTAAATTGTTTCATAGCAAAAGCACTTAAAAGTTGGGTTTTTTTTTGGATTTTCTAAACACCAGTGCAGTACTGTCAGCAAGAACATAATCAAAGCAAAAAGCCTGCTGAGCCTGCCAACCAGTAATATTATTTGTTTCAATAGCTTTCCTTTGAATAGAAGTATTGATTTTCTACATCAGAACTCTTCTACAAAGAGCATTAAAAGAGAAATTAGACTTCCTATTTTTTCTCCACCTTATTAAGGACCATTGTTGAAGACTAGCAATAGAGTCACCAGGGATTTAAAAGTTTGAGCTAAATAGATCAGCCATTTAGGAATTCTAGGAAATCTTCCTTATCTTCTAAGAATTCCTGCTATGGGGCAATGGCACTCCTACCAGAATGGATAGGGTTTTTGGGGTTTTTTTTTGCCTTGGACAGAGGCAATTAGGTAAATTGCATTATCCCATGACCATCTGGCCTCAGCTAGCTGTGTTCCTCACATGAAGCCCAGGTAGAGTGAAAGGAGGTAAGAAGAGAAGCACAGAATCAAGGGTACCAGTGGACTGGTGGAAGGGAGAGGCTGAATGCTGGGAAGGGAGGTCAAGGTCAGAGGTGTTTGGAAAAAAATTTAAATGAGTTCTGCACTTCATGACACTTCTGAGCTAAAAGAATACCTACATGCCAGGAGAAATCCCTAATGACAGGTGGCTCAACAGGTTTGGTTACTCCTTCAGCAACGTCCCCTGCCTGGATCACAACAGCCTGGGAGGGTTTTCAGGTCTTGGGCAGCAGCACCCTTCAGCAATGCTCTTTCAAGAACAGCAGTGTTTTTTGACTTCCTCAACTTAATATCTATTCTTAAAAAAAGCCCAATGAACTAGAGAGCTACTACTGAGTCGAGTTTAGTGGAGTTAGTCATGTCCATTGAAGAACAAAGACTGGCCTCACTTTTAAATTTTTACTTAAAGTATCAACATCTATTAACATATTAATTATAATTAGCTGAATATCAATTTTCAGTGAGCACATTCCCATCATATTAGAATAAATTTGGTGCAGTTATTTCACACCAGCATATTGAAATTGGAGTTAGCAGAGCTACAAAGCAAAGATTTGGCCCCACTTCCATGACAGTGTTGTTTGGTTGAACAAGGGTGACCCTGGAGTATCCCCAGTGACAATTACTGCACCAGGATCACTGAGGAGACACGAGCAACACATTGCCTTTGCACTCTGACTACTCCCTTGGGATTAGGGATGGCCAATAAAAGACACAGGGCTCTACAAAGGACAGGCAATGACATTTAACTCCTAGGCTTCTGATTCCAAGGAGGGAATTCAGATTTCTGGTGCCTGCAATGCATGGAGGAGCTCAACATTTCACAGTGGGATTCAAAACAAGTAATGCACTTGAAGCCCAGAGAAAAACCTGAGCACACAGAGAGAGCACCTAAAATGCCAGACTGAAAACATTTGCAGACAAGTTGTGGCACACAGAGCTGGGCACCTCCTTCCTCAGGCAGGCTGATGTGGTCTGACACAGGGCTTGCTAAACATGACCGATGTGGTGATTACACTGCTCACATTCAACCACAGCTCTCACACCTTTGCTGAGGGTGCACGAGGTCACGTTCAATGCTATCCTCGCCTAACAAGGTTCAAGTTTTTCCAGCTCCTTTCCCCCAGGCTGTGTATCAAATGACACAGCGCTTCCTGTGATTCTTCCTGCTAGCCCTGTCCTGTCATGCAGAAAGAAATTCTGACCTCAGCGGGGGAAAAAAGCCAAACCCAAACACAAGCAAGAATCATAGCTGGTTTTAATGACTTCTTGAGAATACTTTGCCTCTGGGTTCCCAGATGTTGATGTCAGCCCCTGAGCCTGTTCTGGGATAGCTCCTACCCCCCTGGCAGTTCTCTGTACATGCACAGGTGTGCCAAACCCAGAGAACTGAGGCTCCTTTCTCACACTGCATGACACACACGGCTCCCCCACCTCAATCATTCAGCTGCTCCACCAGTCACACCAGAACATCCACTCACACCCTGCACATTTCTGGCTTTCCTTCAGAACTCCTCTTAGTTTGCTATATTCTAACCCATTCTTTCCAGCACCAACACAGTTGATGCTATCAGTTTGAGGTTGGAATCTCAGTAGGGCATCATCTCCCCACAGGAAGAGCTCCCACATCTGTGCTTGAGGAGCAAACAAGTGATTAGAAGAGTCCAATAAAATATTGGGAGTAGAAGTCTCCAAAAGAGAGAAATGTGGTGGAGGGGGATCCAATTAAAGAGCAGCTAAGGAGAAAACTTCATCCCCAGCTTAAGCAAAATCTAAGAGGAAGTTGTGATTACTACAGTGTGTTGGAGTATCATTACCAGTTCTGGACTGAAAAAAGGATATTCAAACAAAAAGCATATTAACTCAAAGTGCACATTTTTATTTAATTAGAGGTAAAACAGAAAGACCAGTAATAGGTCAATAATAATGACTTATTACTTCCTTTATGTGGCACATTTACAATAAATGGTAATTTACCATTAGAGAGAGACTTATTAAATTTTTTTCTGCTAAAGAAATTAACATTAGTCATGTGGAGAAAGAGAACACTCTCCACTTCCAGCTCAAGGATTTGCATTCACCAAGGCAGTCAGGGGATATTACAGACCCCATTCCCCCTTCAGCAATGCAGGAAGAATTAAAGCATAACCGTGTATGACATCATTCCAGCTGTAGGCTGATGGGCTACAGATCGTTTCATCCATGCTATTTGAAAAACATTCCACTTTCCAGTCATTAGACCTGCTAAATGGATTCACCTGCCATACCCTTGGAATCATTAAAAAAAGAAAAAAAAAAGTCTTTGGCACACAGACCTGTACTTTAGTTTTATTCTTATGGCTGATGTACTATTACTTGTACATCCTAAAAATAACTTCAAATTATTTTTTCACTTTCTCCATCTACATTTAAGTTCCCTGCTTTTATTCTTGCCCTGGGCTTATGTCAAAGTTTGTGATTAACAATTTTAGCAAACAAATATAACGTGACTTTCTAGACAAAACTTGTCATTACCAGGGTTGCACTGTGCCTTAGTATTTTTTAATAACAGCCTGTTAGCCTGCTCCAAGGAAAACAGGAGCAGTTTACTCCTCAGAAGTCTACTTCTGTTAACTTCCTTAATTGTTTGACACGAAGATAGAGAGCTGCTATTTAACACTTCTTCCAGTCACAGGAAAATATCACACCATTTGTGCACTCATTATGGCCCTTAACTTCAGACTCATTTGAAAGCTTCAACTCTACAGGTGGGATTTTCAAAGCTGCCTCTAAGTCATTAATTTCTAATTGGACACCGCAACCCTCTAGGCAAGCTTTAAAAATCTCATCCTAAATAATCAATATTCTACTCCTTAATAACCTGATCTGCAAAAGACTTGACAGGACAAAACATTTAGTTACTAAGGGAGACTGCTGTGATCATGGGAGGAAAAATAATAGATTGTATATCCTCATCTTAATGGCAGGATTATTTCCTACTCCCCATCAGGTGTGAGAGGGACCAGACTGACAAAGGACAGAGAAGAGGAGGGAATCCTCTGGAAAAAAAAAACACAAATCCAGAATCAGGAGTACCGAACAGATTCAACAGTGCTGTGCACTGCTGTGCATATTCACAATAAGTCTAAAACAATATGATCAGATGGCAAAAAAAGCCCAACAACAGCTAAAAAAGTAGAACAAAATGCTGTACAATGACACAAAACAATCTATTTGATAAACAGAAAACACCAAATAATTAAGGTATCATCATTACAAATCTAACCCCACATGTTTGAAATGCATAAGATGGGGATTTAAAACACCAAAATAAATATCAGATCTTGCTGGGTTAACTAATAGTTAAATAGAAAATAAGATTTCGTTCAGGGTATATACATCAGCCTGAGTGACCTAATGAAAATGAGAGAACTAATTATATTAAATCTGAAACAACAGCAGGGAAAAAAAAGTCAGAAAAATATTTGGGAATATCTCACCAATTCAAGACTGTAAATAATTTGAAACATACTCTCCAAATACATGAGAAAGGGAGAGAAGGTAATCTAATATAGACCATCCCTAGTCTAATTAGCAGGCATTTGAACAACAGCATTTTCTCAGAGGGAAGAAAAATAACCCTCCCAAAACCCACACATTTAGAATTTTAATTATTATTTTCTCTCAGTTTCCTACATTCTAGAACAGTTACAGAACTGGGTAATAATTACCCTGTGGAGTCCTTCCAAAATAAAATACCCTCATCCACCTTGCAGCAGGAAAAGGATTGCATTTGGCTTAACACACTGTATTTAAAAACACCCCAAATCTTTACATGCTGCCATCCAGGTAATTCAGTGCAATCAGAACACAGCTCTTTCCCCTAATGGTTCTGTAAAACCTCCTTTGCCTCTGCCTTGATTTTTGCACAAGTTAGCCAATGACATGGATTATGCATGTAAAACCACAATAATGGTATAACTTTCAGCTATTTTGTTTTATAATCAGCCTGTTGCGGGGTTTTTTTTTTGACATTATATGCATGAAAACCAATCAAGATTTTAGAACAGCATCTGTCAAGGAAATTCAAGTTCCCTTTCTTTGATAACTTCCCAGCTGAATCTTGATATAATACTGTCAAGTACCTGCTTCACATTTGGTCTGACTTGAACTGGTAATCTGAGATATTGAAAAATATTCTGTTACTAATATTGCTCTGTAAATCAGCAGATGATGTCTGGAGAGATGCATTGTTATGAATTTCAGATGTTTCAAAACATTATAAATAGATATTTTTATTTTGAGCATTATCTTGGAGATGCACTTATTGTTTTGTTTTATATAATCACCGTGTATGTAAAATTCGAGGAGAATTAAAAGAAATTTTGCATAATGAAGAAGTTCAGCTTTTCAGTGCCAAAGCAGCGTGGACTGAGCAGGTTGAGTTCCTAAGTAAGGTCAGCATCAGGATTTTAATGGGCCCAATTCTCTTTTTGACTTTGCCCAAAGTCCTAGCTCAGACTCAATTAATTCTACATTCTCCAGACTTCTAGCTGTGGCAAAGCAGTAATGGTGCTGAATGATATTGGGACATTCTTTGAATTTCTCTCACTCACAAAATACCTTAATGAAGCTTTTCTTTCTAGTGTGTCAATAGCTAGTGACTTTGCTGCCTTTCTCTAGAGAGGTACTGCTGCTGTAATGCAAATAAAACTCCAGAGCTGCATCAAAGCCCAGCAATTGTTTTTTAACAACCCCTGGTGTTGATACCAGGATATCAAATCTTAGAAATCAATTCTGCAGACTAATTACACAAACAGTTGGACTCCTAAATTTCATTTGAAGTCACTAACACAGTGGATAGCATCTGGGCAGTAATTTCCCTTTCCCATCTTGATACTGCAGTTTGGAGTGGTACTCCAAAGGGCTCTGCAGTGATCCTGAGCTGACACACCCAGGAGTGAGCGATCCACCTGACAATCGGCCTGTGGGAAATACCTCCATGCAGTTCATGATCAAACGTGCTGTGCTAGAGCTGACCTGAACCCCTGGCATGGTTTTTCCTCCTAGGAAGTGTCAGCAACCCCTGGAGACACAGTGCCACTTGCCCTGCACAGGACAGCAGCAATGCTTCACAACTGAACACACTGCATCCTGAACTGAGAAACCCTTCGTGTTTTCCACATCAAAGGAGGAGAAAAAAAACACAAATCCAGAATCAGAAAAAAAATCAAATCCAGAATCAGGAGACCAGAACAGATCCAACAGTGCTGTGCACTGCTTGGGTGTATATCCAGAATAAGTCTAAAACAATATGATCAGATGGCAAAAAAAAGCCCAGCAGTTAAAAAGGAGAATAAAATGCTGTACAATGCCACAAAACAGTGCATTTGTTAAAAAGAACACCAAATAATTAAGGTATCGTTACAAATCTAACCCCCCGTGTTTGAAATGCGTAAGATGGGGATTTAAAACACCAAAATAAATATCAGATCTTGCTGAGTTAACTAAGAGTTAAATATGAAATAAGATTCGCAAGGGTGACAACACAGGCAAAGCCCTGACACCTTTTCGGCAGCCACTGAGGGTCATACACGGAGGGACAAGGATCCCAAAGAGCACAGCTCTGCTTCTTTGTCCCTGCCATTCCCCCCACGCTGTGCTGAACCACCCCAAGCAGCTCCTCTGTGAACATGTACAATTTTCCACAGAGATAAACTGGCAATTGAAATGTAAAAGCCCATGACCGCTCACTTTCTAGGTACAAAATGCTGTAATCTTGTAATCAATATGCTATTTAACACAAAGGCAGCGCAGCCCCTGGGGGAGGGGAGCTGTGCTGGGAATATGTAAGTTAGGTGATAAGGTCTGATGCTGTCTTTCTGCTTCGTGGAAACAAACAGGACCTAAACAGTACAAGCTCAACAATGCTATCTGATGGTCACCTCAGATTCATCACAAACAACGACAGAAAGGAACTGCAAGGCAGCCCTTGAAAACAAAGAGTACCTGTTGGTGCTGTCACAGCACTCACAGGGGTTTTGGAAACTTAGCCAGCTGGGGGAAGCTGAGAAACTAAAAAAAAAAAACAACAAAAAACAACCAAACCAAACATGCACAGCGTCGTTTGGCAGAAGTAGAAACACTGGTACGTTTCTAATAATTTATGTTATGCACAACATTTACAACATTCACCCTTTAAAAGAACTCAGAAGAGGCAGCACTGGTTTACAGAGTCTATTCCAATTCTAATGAAATTACTAATCCATTCTTTAACTCTGATAATGTTCTACTAGCAAATATAGCTTTTTTAACAAAAGCATCAGATACTACTACCATTTCTTTGGGTTTAATTAGGCAATAAGGAATTAACAGCCAGCTAGATAAAACCAGAAACAGTCAAAGTAATTCGAAACCTTTAAACAATTTCTAGATGTGTATTTAAGTAAGCTGCTGCCTTGTCCTTTTTGACCACTGGTGGAGACAGAACAGTGAATTACACAGATAAGAGCTGTATAATAACTGACTAGAAGCAGGGTATTAAACACAGAAATTGTCTCATGTGGAATAGCAGGGTTGTTGTCTTGGTTTTAGCTTGCATTTTCATTTGTACTTAGGAAAACAGTGTGACAATTACAGCTGATAGCAATTTGACATAAGTGGCAAAACCACACAAAATTACAAAATTTGAAGTAACTATGTAAATTAGAAATACAAGCAAACTTAATGTGCATCAAATATGAATCAAAGCACATAGAACAGAAAACAATCATGCAAGCTCTCAAAAAAGAGCATTTCCCTGTGAGATGTTCCAAACCCTATTAAGCAAAGTTCAACTTTCTTGTTTTTTGCCATCTCACACTCTGCTGAAAGCTGCAGGGACACATCCAGGTGATGTGTCCATTCTTCAGTTTCCAGTTCAGAGGCAGGCACATTATAATGTAAACCACTATTGATTTCAGGTCACTTTAATACCCTGGACCGTGAACTGTGGTGGTGGTGGACTCCAATTCATAATTCCTGTCAGATTTAGCTCCCACAGCTAAATCCACAGTGGTTGTGTATAAAAGAACTTAGAAATCATTTCAAAGTGAGATATGATCCAAACAGGGGAGTACAGTTTGAGGATATAGACACTGAGTCAGAAGGTAAATTACTAACAAGCTCTGCTCCTAAAAGAGCTGCTTTAGTTGAATGGATACCATGAAGCAGGAGCTCAGACACACCCTGTTATGAAAGCACTGCCCACGAGGAACAGGCAAAAAGAAATCACAGCAGAGCTCCTCTCACATTCTGGATACTCTGCAGTGCAACACTGCAGCCCTTCAGGGAACCAATTCCCCCATATCTCTTCCCTCACCCTCAAAAGTATCACCCCAAAGGAGGTGAGTCCAACCACTTTATCAACACAGACCTCAAAAGGAGCCTCCCACAGACGTGCTGCACTCTCTTGTTGCAGCACATATCACAGCATACATGGCAGCCAAGATAGCCACAACACAAAATACACAGAGTATCACCACTCAATTTCAGAAACCTTTAAACATTCACCAAACACAGCAACACCCTACCTCATCAGAAGGCTTCAGGCATCTGCCCACACAGAAAACCAACACATCCCACCAGAAGGCTGTGAGCTACTCCTCCTGTCCCTCAGCCCAGCCTTTTATGCCCTCCTGTTGATGCACAGCACCTGTGTGCCCTCTGCTCCCTGTGTGATCGCTCAGCACCCCATGGCTCCTCACCTTCAATAGCATTCACCTGTCCTGCACAGCTGCAGCCAATCTGGGATGAGGCTGGGCCCCAGCCCCACTCCCAATCACCACAAACTCTGGGCCCACACTCTCTGGGTGGGTAAGGTGATCAGCAGTAGTGCTGTGCAAAGGTCTGTAACACCAAGCATTGCCCACACAGGCTGTGCCTTCCTTGACATTTTGCTGTTTTGTGCTCTTCCTTCCCAAGCCTGTGTCTCTTTAGACCATAACCTTGTGTGGACTAGCACCCTCCAAGCTATAGTTAAATCTGTAGAAGCCTTCCTAGGGTAAAATTAATCATGTCACAGGTATATTCTGTCTCTCCACTGATATAATTCCAGTCATGATATCTAGCCCAGTGGTAGCCGTTTATCTAGAGATACATTCAATATGAGATTAATTCTACCTCAAGTCACTAGAAAAATAACTAGGAGTCAAGCAAAAAAAAGAACAAGAACATCAGATTAGCTATAAAAAATGTTCCCTCTCTACATGAAATAAAGGTGTAACATCTCCAATTTTTAATTTTTCTAAAGGATTGGGCAGACACCTCTAACACATGGTCCTTAAGTAAAGTTCTGCTAGACAAGAAAAATTGGTGATTGAGTAGTCAGTTGCTGATTTTCCATCAGTAAGTCTTATTATTACCCAAACCAGTAACAGCAGCCAGCCCCCGCTGCCTATTGGCACCCAGAATCACCTCCCCAGCACTACATGACTAACCAGAAACTCACTCCCATACCTAGACTACTTCTGTAATTTTAGAAAACCAATCAAAACCAAAACAATGTGATTCGATCAAAATGAAATAACAGACAACCAGAAGCTCATTTTTGTTTGCATTTACTTTTGCAACATTTTACAGTCTGCACTTTGGCAGTTCAGTTCTGTTGTCATACACACAGAAATAGTTGTAAGAAATAAACATGTCCAAGCCCTCTCTGCAGGTCATTATCATGTGTACAAGTTTTGAGAATGCAAGCTGTAGTTCACATATACATAGAGGAATCCCAGGGACCCGCCCCATTCATAGCCCTGGGGAACCTGGCAGTTCACAGGGGCAATATCAGAAGATGAGATATTTACAGTGACAAACTGGCACCACTGAGGCAAATACTAATGAAGCAATGTCAGAACAGAGCCCACAGGGCTCAGGAGCTTCTACAGGTATTTTAAGAGAAACTTATGATCTCTGCTATCAAAAGCCACAGGAAGATCAGTAAGAATTAAAATTGACAATGTGCCAGAATCCACCTACTATGAAACAGAAGGTCACTACAAATCCTCATTAAAGCTGTCTCTCTGCTTTGGCCTGATTGAAATTTTTCAAACAGTTTATTATTACCATGAAGGTAAGGGCTGCAGTTGCCCTGCCACAACCTTTTTTCAGGACCTTTGCTAGAAAAGTAGATTTGAAACAAGGTGGAAAACTGAGAAATTGCCTGAGGACAGCAAAAGGCTGCTTAATCAACTGCTCCAATCTCCAGCAAAGAAGAAATGCTTCGAGATGCCAAAGAGGTGTTAATGATAGATATTATAAAAGGGAACTGCTACGGTGCATCTTCCAAGGACTGCTACAAAAGCCTTGCTGGCAAAAGATCAAGAAAACAGCTTGCAAGTGCAAGACCATATCTATAATAAAAGTACAATGTGACAGGTTTAAAATCCATAAGCTATGCTGAAGTACATAGTTCAGAATCCCAACGACCCAGCTGGAACTGAAGTTATTGAAAGCCTTGGCATTTAACCACCACAGGAAAAGGAAAGACCCCAAAGCCTTTTCTCATCTTCTCACATCTCTCTTCTAGTAGACCTTATGCCAGGAAGTGCAGAAGCCCAGATTGCTTCTATGTAATCACTTGGAAAACCACCACGCTCAGAAAACTTGAGCAGGTGTTAATCACAAAGAATATTAATCACAAAGAACAGCGGCATTGAGTAACACAAACCAAAACCCCCAAGCCCACCACAGGTCCTTGAAACAATGGGACAAACTGAGCACTGAGGGTCTCCCACGAGCTTCCCTGGCCTCCGAGGCAGTGCCTTAGCAGGCAGTGAGGCCATGCACTCACAGGTGTACAGCAAGGTCCTCCCAGATCAGCTCCTCTGACTCTTCTCTTACAGTGCTTCAGTTCCTTCTGCTCACCACGTTCATTGCAGTGCTCCCTGTCCCATGCACATCTGCTCAATAAAGGAGCTGCCTTTCTGGGTCAGAAACCAGAAAGAAAACCTGGGAACATCAGCTGGTTGCTCTTTTGAGACTAGCAGAGTATCACCATGCCCCTGTCACACTCATATTCTCTGAAAAATCCCTTTGCCCAGGATTTTTCTCCTGGGAAGCTGAGAAGCCTCAGAGAAATAGGAAAACAATAATTATCTGATTTGCTTCTCCTGTGTTTTGCTGCTTTGGAATGTGTTTGGAGATTGTTTACCAACAGGTGATTGTTTCATTGGTTTGATGTGAATTGTTCTGACTCTTTGGCCAATCAGTGTCAAGCTGTGTCGGGGCTCTGGAATGATTCACGAGTTTTCATTATTATCTTTTTAGCCTTCTGTATGTATCCTTTCTGTATTCTTTAGTAGTATTCTTCAGTAGTATAGTATTCTTCTTATGCATACTCTTCAGTTTCGTATTCTTTAATATAATATAGTATCACAAAATTATAAATTAGCCTTCTGAGAACATGGAGTCACGTTCATCATTCCTTCCTGCCACAGGACACCCTGCAAATACAATAATATCCCCAAACCCCAAATCCCCCAACAATCCAAACATCTCCCCCAAACCCCAAGGATGATAAAGGAGCAGCATTTCAGTAGTTCCCTAAGTCTGAGAAGGATCAGCATTTGTTCACGTCTTTGGCAATCTCACTTCTTTTGTGCTCAACAAGCATTTCAACTGAGCAAAGTTTAACCAACTTTGATGCTGCTGAACGTTTTATTTCAGCAATGGTACCATTCTCAAAGATCTGGAATGACCAAAAGGGACTGCATGGAAACACAAGCCTGCAGGGAAGCTCTTGGGAAAGGAGCACATGGTCACACCCAAGTCCTGAGACAGGAGCTGCTGAGAGTGCTCTGAATTCTTGTGGTAGTGGCTGGAAGAGGTGGTGTGACAATGAATGTCATTGAAAGAACGAGTAGATGTCCAAGGAGTGAAGGGAAGGAGATGCATTAGTATTTCATTCATAGATGAAGTTCAGCAATCAAGGAATTCACTTAGAAAATGAGGTTGAGGTATCTTGTGATATTATTAGTGAATGGACAACAAGGGAACCAACAGTAGAACAGGTCATCAGTGACACATGACAAAGAAATGCTGAAATGCAAATAAATTAAAAAAACAGCCTAAACTTCAGGTCTTGTATATCTCCAGTATTAAAAGAAAGAGATGAATTCTGGATTAAATCTGAGACCTAATACATCACCCTCTTTGCAACAGCAACTAGTACCAAAACTTCTGACAACATCTAAAAAAATCCCATAACAAAAAATTATGATTTCTGGAAACACTTGCTTTTTGTCTTTTGCTCATGCCCTTCTGTAACTCTCTCTGTGTGCACTTCCACCACCTCTGTCCTCACCCCAGCCAATGGCATTACTTATACAAAGCATCCACTTCTTTCTCTCTCCTGAAACCTCCACCAGGCTCTCACTTTCATAGCAATGAGAAGAAGCAGCTGTTTGTTACATTAAAAAGTAGCATTAAAAACATTTTCTATGAAAATTTAAAACATCCTGCATCTACCTTGATGCCTTTTGAAGGCTGACCTAGAACAGATCTTAGACACAGTTAAAGAATCAAGCAGGGATTGATTCAAAACATCTCCTCCATGGATCCACCTTGGGCAGCACCAGAGCCCAGCCAGGCCTGCACCCAAGATGAACCAAAATGGCCCCAAAATGCACCAGCGCTCCCGGGCTCTCTCCCTTGGATCAGTTCTGCTCCATTTGCATCTTGCAGTTCATTGTCCCATTCCAGCTTTAGCCCCTACAGTCCCACCCTGCTTGTTTTTCTCTCTGCAGCCCACGGGGTTTGTGCTCTTGGGGCTGAGATTGGGATCATTTGTCCTTGGTGCCCAGCTGGAGCAGGAATTGTTTTGTCTCCCTGCTCTGTGCACAGAGCTCACCATCCCTGAATGTGAAGCTCAGACCCACACACTAAAGCAGCACAGAATGGGAAAAACAGAAAAGCTAAACCTGAGGCATCATTTCCTCCCTTTAGAGGCTCGACAAGGCCTTTACCTTCTAAATATTTACTAATAACAGGTATTTAATAACAGATAAGTATCTAACAATAGTAAACAACTACCAATATAAACATCTAATCATAAACATCTAATAACAGATAACTATCTAATAGTAAATCAACATCTAATACTGGATAAATGTCTGATTTATCCAGTAAATATCTACCAGTAAATGTATAATAATAGAGAAACATCTAATAATATTATTAATAAACAACAATAAACAGTAAGAAACATCTAACAACAGTAATGCCTTGCACAGTTGGGTATCATGCAAAGAAGAATAATGATTATTGTGAACAGTTCTTTGGACACAGAAGAGGAATCATTTAAAATAGGTTTTCATCTGCATCAGTCTCTGTTTTTACAGTAGTTTATTTGTATCAATACCATAACCACCTTAGCTAAAGGAATGGAGGATAAAAAGTACCAGGTTATGTCACTGTAACAAAGTAGTGAGGTCAGAGCTGTGTATTTTATATCAATTCTGTCTTTGTTTTATAAGGATGTGAGGAAATAAGAAGTTCATTATTTTGTCCAAAACAAAACAAAGGTCAGTACCATTCCTGACAATATCACCTGTTTGTCCTCCAATAGCTGTTTATTTGTTTCATATTTACTATAAACAAGGATCTCCTCTTCAGCTCCCTCCCTATATTGTTGCTGTACTACATGGATGTCACAAAACTGTTTTCTCATTTGGGCTCCTGCAGGTGACAATCCAACGCTGCACCACAATAAATGCATTAATAAAAACTTTAAACACTTTCCTGTAACCTGGCTTTCCACAGACTTGAGCCAAGCAAACCACAGGAGTGCCTTGCCTGTGTGCTGAACACGGTGACGAGAGGTGTGACTGGCACACAAATCACACAGCAGGCACACTGCGAGCTCATTTTTTTCTGAAATGGAGATGCAGTTCCCCGGTCTGGCACACAGAAATGTGAAACTTTGGAACACAGTTATAAAATCCATCACAGCTCTCACACAGAGCCAGGTCTATATTTCAGTTCTGCTGGACTAGACATGAGCAATATATGGATCTCACAATCTAGCTAAGGGAAAAAAGGGATCAAACAGATGGGTATCTTCAAATTCTCACCATGAGAAGAAAATAAAGTGTGTAAGATGCAGTTTGTCTGCCTGTGTTTTCAGTTCAACTCCTCTGTGCTCGACTCCAGGTTATCATGATGAATGATATTTTCTTTTGAATTTGTTCATTCACTAGGAGTTTTTGGCAGAAGGATAGTCTGAAGTCTTTGTATGATGATGCTCAAAGTTCCTTAAAGTTTTGTCTGCAGAAGCTAAGCACTTATATAATGAAAAACACAGGAGGACACAGAATTACTTAATTCCACAGCTTTGTCCCAAGAAATAAATCTGCTGGAACCCTGCAGTTTTGCAATACATGATCCTCTTAAAGCATGATCTATTGTTTAGATGTCTACATACAAATCAACTGATAGTGCCTGATATTGTTTCCCCTAAGAATTATGTCTGAAGCTTTACTAGGAATATGACTCACATAATTACCCTTTTGCATGCCTGCAAGAATTCCCACAAAAACCAGTAAATCAGCAATACCTGTGGGTACAAAATGTATTTCACATCTCCATGTTTTCAAGCTGTGAGAAAAGCTCAGAGTTTCCACCTGTTTTCACAGCAGTAGGAGGCTGGGCCCTGGCCATCTGAAACATCCTGTGGGGCTCCAGATGCACACCATGATGTGGTCACTCAGCAGCCACCCCCAGGTCAGTGTCCCCCAGGGCACAGTGTCACCTTCTGCCAGGGAATGGAGCAGCAGAAATGCTGCAGATCAACCCTCCAGTGCCTCTGCTGTAAGGATTAAACTGATCAGCCACTTTGGGATCACAATTTTATTTTCTCACAGGCAGCTTGCAGTGAGCACCATGATCCCACTTTGAGCTTCTTACACGGACCCAACAGGACAAAGGAACAAATACAGAAGAGAGAGAGGTAAGATTCACCATAAAGCTCCTCAATTCTGACCCAGACAGGAAGCAAACTGCCACCTCATCCTTGCCAACAGCATGTATTTACAGGCTGGTCCACAGAGGAAAATATTTCTCCTTCCTCTTCGAAAAACCTCCTGCTTGGGAGATAAGGAGCAGAAAAGATATTAACATATCATTAATTATGCAAACAAGAAGGCATTTAGGTGTCTGGATTAGGAGACAATGCAAGAAAGCATTTGGATAGAATCGTAGAATCCCTCATGTTGGAAAAGACCTTTAAGATCATCAAGAGAAACCATCAACCCAGTACCACCACCCTGTTCACGATTAAACCATGCCCTCAGGTGACATATCTACAGGATTTTTAACACTCCAATGATAGTGACTCCTCCACCACTTCCCTGGGAAGTCTATTCCAATATTCTACATCCCTTTCTGTGAAAAAAATTTTCCTACACCCAATCTAAACCTCCCCACGTACAACTTGAGGCCATCTCCTCTCATCATATCACTTGTTACTTTTGACAGGAGACCAACACCCACATCCTGACAACCTCCTTTCAGGCAGGTGTAGAGAATGATAAGGTCTCCTCTCAGCCTCTCCAGGCTAAACACCCCCCATTTCCATAAAATAAGGAACAATGAGGAAAAATCCATTCTGGTAGAAGCTGGGTCATTCTTGTGTGAATATATGGATGCTCCAATAAGTAAGATGAAGGTTTAGTACCACTGTTTGTAGGCAAAATTTATTTTCATTTGTCCATAAACCACAAGCCAAACTACAGCAAAGACACTGCTTGCCTGGAAGCTGACCAAATACATTTCTCCTGAAAGTACATCAATAATATTCCTCCAAGTCTTTTACTTTTCACTTGGCAGTAATTACTTTACTTACTCCACATCACTATTTCATCTTTGTAAAGATGCATGGAGACCCAAAATAAGCTCCTACTTCAGCACAGCACTTAAGCACATACTGAACTTAAGTACCAGTAAGTCCAGCAGGGATGTTCACATGCTCAAATGAGCCTTGGGATCTCTGAATTCAGCCAAGCACCATTAGCACTGGGAACAAGAGCACTACCTCACCTGTCCATCACAGCCCAGAGGAGCGATTCTGTCAGGCCCTGTCACCAGGAGCAAACACCAAAACACCCTCCCTGGGGAGGAAAAGGACTCCTTCTCCCACAGAAACTACTGCAGCTCTGCTGCTGCACAGCAAACAGCAGGAACATTTGGCTATAACATTCAGTGATGCTGTTACAAGTGCATAGGCTGTGGGAAAGAAATGCTGAAGCATAAATGCCTAAAGTGAGTAAAGGAGCAAAGGAACTGCCAGAATGGACGGAAATAATTCCATACTTTCCCTCCAAAAACAGGTACCACAAATAAATTTGTAAAACATCCTGGCCTGGGCAATTAAATGGCAGACAATCTACAATGAACATCTCAGATTTATCTCAGTGTTCAAAGGCTGGCTTCTATTTAAATCAAAAGAGGTTTTCTCTCTTTATTTTTAAAACCCCAAGCGCAGTCTGGCCAGGTTCTTCTCTGCTACACAAATGAAAAGGGAGGCCTGTGTTAGTTAAAAAGAAAAAAAAAAGGTCAGAGACAAAACTAGTACATATATTTTAATAAAAGAGCTGATAAAAAATATTCTGCATCAAAGTTCATGCCAAGCAGGAGCAAGAACCTCATGATGTTGACAACAGGTACTTTAAAACCTCAGGTCAAGGATAGTTGCTATATGCCCTGTCAATACACTGTTAACCATGATGGATTTGGTCCAGTGACAGATAATCTATTATGCACTCATACTACAACCCCAGTAAATCAAAGACAGTTTGTCTAGCAGAACAAAATGACACAACACAGGGACAAAGCAGTAGTATTCTTTTCACCCAACATTCTCCTGTGACAGAAGGGAACGAACACACAACAAAAGGTCTAGCAAAACACAAATGCTTGTGTGTCTGGTGGATGTAGAAGAGGAGAAGGAGAACACTGTAATTTAAAAACATATACTGATGAAAGAAAAGCTATAGAAGCTCTAGCAAATTGTCAGAGAGTTGTAAATAGCCTAAACATAGAGAACAAAGTAGGGACAGAAAACCTGCCCCTGGAGTGAAGCTGTGTGGAGATATTTATCTTAAACTTTGCAGCGAGGGAACAGAACCAGGCTCACCACTTCTCACCACCTTCAGTACAAGGGGGGAAAACCAAATTGGATTCTCTCCAAGTATCAAATAGCATAGTTTACATGCTTTTATTGCCTGGCATAGACTTGCAGTTCCCAACTTATTCTCCCTCCTGGTCTTTCCTTATTTAATGTGGATATCTGCCTAGAGACAAGATGTCTGGGAACAACATTTTCCTGTGTGTATCCCAACACTGATATCCTAAAGCTAAGGACTGCCCACCTACCAGTCTGCATGAAAATGGAGTGCATCCATCCTCTTTTATTATTACCCTTAACACCCTGATGTTCACAGCATCAGGAGCCTGTGCTGGTAAGAGGCAACACATTTCTGTGAAACAAGTGAACTCCACTACTCTGTCACCCAGACACCCTTTGCTGGTCACAGGGACTGCAAAGAAATGGACCCATGCCATATAAAGAATTAGCAGAGGATGTAAGTAGCCTAGATAGTAGAAGACAAATATGTTGTGCAGATTCAGAGATTGGAGCTGGACATGGAGTGCTCTGCTGCTTGGCATCCATACTCCACCCCATCCATTTCTTTATGGACTATAAACCAGCAGCTGGTTACCCTGAGCTGGGTACGTGTGTGACACCCAAAGCCCAGAGGGCCGTGCAGACACTGCAGGGTGTGATTGGAGCACAACCCCAGAGCAGAAGTGGCACCATGATATTTTCTGAAAAATCCTCTTTGCCCAGGATTTTCTCCTGGGAAGCTGAGAAGCCTCAGAGAGGAATGAAAGCAATAATTATCTGATTGCTGCTTTGGAATGTGGCTTGGACATTGTTCACCAACAGGTGAATGTTTGATTGGTTCCACGTGAATTGTTTTTAATTAATGACCAATCACCATCAGCTGTGTTGGACTCTGAGGAGTCAGTCACAAGCTTTCATTATCATTCTTGCTGAGCCTTCTGATGTATCCTTTCTCTTTCTTTAGTATAGTTTTAGTATAGCATTGTTTAATATAACATAATATCATAAAATAATAAATCAGCCTTCTGAGAACCTGGGAGTTGGATTCTCACCTCCCACCTGGTCCTGGGGCCCCTGCCAAACCCCACACAGAAGTGCTGCCAGCCCAGGGCTAGAGGGATGTGCTGCTGTGGGCACCCTGGAGCTGAGCTGCTCTCTGCACACCAGCCAGTGCCTTCCCCAGCTGCACAAAGGCATCTGGGGCTCTGCTGAGGCACTTGATTGCTGTGCAGGGGTGTAAAGGGTTACTAAATAAAATCTCCCCCTCAGGCCTTTTCTTTTGGAGGTCTACATGGCGTGGACCAAAACTAATTTTCTCTCCTAACCACATCTAGCAAGAAAAGCTCAGCCATACACAGGAGCTGTGGAATATTTGACAAGGACAAAAAGACTTGGAGAACAGTGAAATATTAACCTGGAGATAGTGTTCATGCCCCTCACCCTTTAATATGGGACAGAAATAAGAGGGTCAGCCCTCATCACAGAGTAAATAAATAATATTTTACATTCTATTGGGCAAGTACAGTATATATTTTCAATACAAAGTCATTTTACCAAAGCCAAGTAGCCTGCAGATATTTTTGTGTTTCCTCAGTTTTATTATTTTAGATTATACAGACATAGATTTTTCTTTAATTAAAGTAAGTATACTACAGCTGTGTATAATTTTTCTCCTCAAGCTTTGTAAAGTGTTGTCAAAGCAAAGAAGGAAAAAAGCCCACCACAGTAGTGATGGTGACCTATTTCACTTCACTGTGCAGCCAGCAGAATCAAATTTGCTTCAGCTTTAAATGCACTGCCAATGTGAAAAATTTAACACGAGCCTTTTTCCTTCTAATAATAGAGACCATTAATAAGTAACATTTACACATTCCTCCCAGCCTTTACAGCATCTCCAATATGCAAAACTTGGTATTTTTGCAAAGGCTGAACTCCAGAAGACTCCCCCCAAGAGGCACATGGATCAGGTCTTCAGATCATATGAACCTACCCTGATACCTCCAGGGGTTTAGGGAAACCATTTCAACTTAACCTGGCTGAGGAGCTGGCTCACAGCTTCAGAAGGTATTTATTTTCACACTCTGACTGACACTGCAGGCCAACTAATCTAAGCATTTATCCCATTCTATGCATCACTGATTTAAACTTACTAATACTCAATTTATAGACAAAGAGTAAGGGAATTATGTGCTTGCTCCAGGTTGCACAAGAAGCCAAGACCAGGGCAGAAATAAAAACTTTCATTTCTGACAATAAATCCTGTATCTGACTGAGAAGCCATCCCATTCTCTACTTAAAAATAAATCATGTGTAAGTGTGACCACAGAGGGGACACATGTTCAGCTGGCACACGTGGGCACAGCTCTTTTCTTGACAGCACAGCTGTGCTCTGTTTCAGTAGCTCACCTGATCCAGAGTTTGTATATGTGAAAACTGACTAAACACATGAGAAACAGAGAGCTTAAACACATGCAAGGTGTGTTTATATGGTCAATCTAAAACTTATCTCATTACCAACAAAGTTCTCCCCTCAAAACACTTGAATTCCAACCATTTAATGCTAATTAAAGTCGTTGTTTTTAAAGCAGCCTATCTCCCCTCGAGCAGTTAAATTAGGCTTAGGAAAAGAACATCAGATGACGTACTCATTTCTTGTTACCATAAGAAGAGTGACTTTCTTGGCTGGATGATTTTTAAAGAAATCACATGGTGGTGATATAATTTCCCCCTGGTTAATAGCTCTGGTGTGTCTGAGAGGCAAAGAGAGACAAGAAAGGTCTCATTACACTGAATACAGAGCAATTTGAGAATACCTACTGTCACCTTCAGCAAGGCAAAACAATTTAGCCATATATATTCACATATGTTCAGTTCACTAGAAACTCTATGTCAAAGCCCAGATCACGCCTGACTTAATGGAGAGCACTCATAGGACACAAATTGCAGACTGCTTCCTGTAGTAGGCTGAGAAAAGAGAAAACACATTAAGAAAATGGAGTCCTCGAGTATCTTGTAAATAGAGAATGTCTGCCTGAGCAACCTGTCTTGCAATCAGTCTTTAAGCCCTAAAGGCATAAACTTGTGCAGTATTTGCTGACTGTGACAGAGCCATACCCTACCTCCTAAATGCATCATTTTAAGAAAAGGCACACATCAATTGTAGGGGTGGGGGGGGTGGGCTGAGGAAAAAACAAAAATGCAAAAAAAAAAAATCACACACACACACACACAAAAATGCACAATCACTTCGAAGGAGTCCACCTCCTCTGAAAAGTAGTATTTCAGTAATATTTGATGCACAAATATTCCAACCCACAACCAGCGTCTCAGCCCATCTGTGCCCTGCAGCCTTGCTACCCCCAAAAGCAACACCTGAGAAATAAACGCAGTTGCTGTCTATTTCACTGTATACAAAGGGGCTAATGAACTCACATTTGAAATAAACCAGAGTCATTGAAGCTTTAGTGCAGCCATATATTAAGATACGAGTATATTGTTCTCTGTCCAAGAAGACTTCAACGCAGGAGACATTAAACCATAAAACCTTTACTGCCCTGCCAGCAGAGCTGCTGCGTGCCTGCCCGTGTCCATGGAGCTCCCTGCACTTCCAGAGCCCAGGGAAGCGCTCCTCCAGCTCCCGAGGGAACGAAACAGCTCACCGGGGCCGGCTCCTGCCAAAGAATATAGGTAATTTTAAACACGTGCCCACCTAGGAAACGAGCTGTATTTGTGCACTTGGGAACAACTCGGCTAAGTCTGGCGGAGACCTTCAAAACACAACTAACAAGCCAGGAAGAGGCCACTGAAATATATGAACTCGAGACTGGAACATATTAAGGACAAGATCGTGGAGATGTTCGCCAGCACCTAAAGGCAAAGCCTGTCTTCAGACAAACGCAGCGAATCACCATTCTCTGGTTCATCTTTACCACGACCCACTCGAAACTTGTAGGAGTTTGGAAAAAGTACAGTGAGTGGCCCTGGACATAAACTGGAAACAAACTCAGTCAGAAAAGCCTCCAGTGCTCACTTCCCGCCGTTGGGTAGCGATGCCCCTCAGCCCTGTCCAGCTCCTCAGCCCTGTCCAGCTCCTCAGCCCTGTCCCCCGTCCCTCAGCCCGGTCTCTCAGCCCTGTCCCCGTCTCTCAGCCCTGTCCCCCGTTCCTTAGCCCGGTCTCTCAGCCCTGTCCCCTGCCTCTCAGCCCTGTCCCCCGTCCCTCAGCCCGGTCTCTCAGCCCTGTCCCCGTCTCTCAGCCCTGTCCCCCGTTCCTTAGCCCGGTCTCTCAGCCCTGTCCCCCGCCCCTAAGCCCAGTCTCTCAGCCCGGTCTCTCAGCCCTGTCCCCCGTCCCTCAGCCCGGCCCCGGCCCCTCCGAGGGCGAGACCCGGCCCGCGGGGCCGCCCTGCCCAGCGCGCACGGGCCCGGCCCTCAGGCGCCACCTGGCGGCGCTGGAGCGACCTGTCCCTCATGAGGGGCGGCCGTGCCCGGTGACTGCGATGGATAAAGCGGGCGGCAAATGGGGGTCCCGACCAAGGGAAAGCGTGTCCGGGCCTTCCCGAGGGAAGGGAAAAGGCCAGGAGGGGGTCTGAGATTGTTGAGTCATGCTCTGAATTAATGGGGTCATCCCATCGCCAGGCGGTCCGACAGAACACCGTGCTCCAGCAGATTTGGGGGGGATGAAAGACTGTCACTTTGCTAAAAGTGACCCTGCATCTGCCCGAGTGCTCTGGCTGCTTACAGACCGACAGCAAAGCGAGAGGTGTGGCAATAAAAACACGATTTAAAGAGGTGAAAGGGCTGAGCTGCCCGGCTCAGCAGCATGGGAGCCGCGGAGAGCAGCGGGTGCGAGAGGATGCGGCTCTGGAACGGGGCAGGGAGAGAGAAGGGACAGGGACCAGGACAATGACAGGGACAAGGACAGTACAGGGGTTACAAAGCACAATTAACGCGATCCCCTCCTTCAGCAGCCCCACAGTACCCACACAGCTTCTGCACTCCGAAGAGCTGCTCTGCAGAGTTGTGTTTTGTGTGTCCCAGCTGGAACACGCTCACTACAATAGCAAAAAAAATTTAATAATTAAATCTGAAGGGCTTTTGCATCACCCTTCTGGAGGATGTGGACATACATGGCACAGCCTCCCTATTCACTACATGGCAATTAAAATAAAAGATAACAATAATGTGTTGCTTCCAAATTATGCCTTCTTTTTGGGTTTTAAAAGTGTCCATGCTCTGTGCTATCATTATAAGCTGCTCTGGTGTATTTTCCATGAGGGTTTTAGATGTCAGGATAAGGCAGAAATCTATAATGATCATTATTCTGTATTTTAAGGACTGAACAAACAAAGTCACATTGTTGGTCTTAGGGGCCCTAAGCATTCTTGGTGTTTTGTGTATGTTGTTAGAGAGATGAAATATCAGAGTAGCAAATACTATTTCCCAACAGTTATATTTTAGAATATGTCCATATGCTTGTATTCTGTTGTACTTCCCTTTGATATGTATTTCAGAAATGCAATAGTACATTTCCTGTCTTCCTAATAACACTAGTAGCTTTTAATATGCAATAGCAAATCCTGCAAGTGTTATGATCGATATAAAAGCAGTTTGAATCCTACCATGTTGGAATCCTGGATGCTGAAAATTTGAAACTTTCAGTGCTTAAAGGCACAGACCCACAAGAGAACACAGAGGTTTCTAAAATGAATTGATAGTAATGAGATTACATGTGTGTAGTTGGTTAGAAGTGTGTAATATCACAAGGTACAAAACTTAGAATATGGAAATAAATATGAAGCAAGACAGAGGTTTTGAGGTGAAGGCAAGTTGTCCTTCTTTACCTTCTTCTTCCTTCTTCTTCATGGGTTGGGTGATGTTTTGTAATTAGACAGAAAAGTCTGCATTGCAAGCTTCGAGAGATCAGTTATTAAGTTAAAAGGGAAAATAGTCTAAGTGTCCTTTCTTAATTAAATAGTTTAGTCCTAAAAGAACTTGTTATAGGAAATAGCCATTTTGTGCCTTGCTAATGAAAAGCTGCCAAACTCATAGTTGTAAGACTGTTTTAGTAATAAGAAATAATTAACACCCAAGTCCAAACACAAACTACTGTCTCGAGTACCTTCAATCTCAACCTCAAAATACCAATACTGCAGTCCTTTTTTATTAAAAAAAAAAAAAAAGAGAATTTATCATCTTAGGGTCTTCCTCCTGAGCCCACTCCTGACAGAATCTCTGAAAATTGCAATGGAAGAGATAAGAAATAATCTCTGTTTATTTGTGCATCATTACCATAAGAGAAGTAACAAAAATCTCAGTAGGAATTGCTACACTTCCCCTGCCTCTTGTTGGTACCCAGGACTGAGAGCATTCCCTTCTTCCCACATCTATTGTCAGAAACAAGTTTTAATATAAACTTCAAAGCAATTGTTCGACTTTAATGAAACTACTAAAAAGATATAGTTTAATAAAAGCTGCTGTATGAACCAAAGAACACTTAGAATCTGTTATATATAGATTTACTAAATATGACAGTATGTTAAGGGGCTTTTTTTAAAGAGGTATGGGATCAGACACTATATCAGAGTAGCTGGAACTATGAATAAAAGTTCTATTTCTGCTTAAACCCAGTAAGTGAATCATTTTTATGATTTAAGTAAGAGAAAAAGCCATGGCATCTTATGGCTTTTGAGATGGTGCATGAACCCAGTGTATCCAAAGGAGTCAAGAACTGCAAATCAAACTCCAGTGGAGATTCTGCCAAACAAAGAAGTTTATGTAGTAAAGAATGCATAAACCAACAACAGTACAGAAATGCATGCTACATCCATGCCAGACTTAGTTGTTGCTGGAATTAATAATCATGTAAATTATGAGAGACAGAAAAAGAGAATTGAATTTGGTGCCAAAGACACCACCCACATGTAGTCTTTCTTGCTGAACACTTTTAAAAACAAGAACTTACTATTTATAGATCCTGCAGTAATTCTAGGTGTCAGATGGTAAATGTACAAAAATAGCATATTTCAAGGTATTAAATTATTTCCCAATCCAAAAACCATACTATTATTGATAATTGTTTTATCCTTGAAAACCTTGCTCATAGGAGAAGGTGCACTAGTGCATCTCTTGATTTAAATATATCTGCTTCTAGAAAGAGAAGTAGAATCTGTGAAGAACATCTACAAAGGATAGGTTTCATTGTTCTTTGCCATTAACCAGGAGTTTAGAATGTAATACTGTAAGTTTGTGTGTCATATTATGATTAGTTAAAAAAATTTACAGTGTAGAATAAGTTCATAAGACAAAATATTTAAGGATTAAGTTAAAAACATAAATATCTTTGTTAACAGTATTTTATTGATTAATAAATTCTTAAAAAGTCTTGTAACTAGGGGGTTTGTGACTTTTTAAACTATGCTATAAAGATGTCAGCTGAACTCACTCTTCTCGTTTATATAAAATATAAGAAAAAGAAACTGCATCATCAAAAATAATTCAGAGGTCTCATCCCAAATTACTACAAAATTCCTCACAAATGTCAATAAACCTCTTGACTGTCAGGGGGTTGCAATTCTGCAATAATCAAAATTATGTGTCATTATAGAAGGTCCCGTTCTTAAAACTACTCTCATGATTTTTAAGTAGATATTTCAAAAGCCTGGGCCTCACTCTCAGTTACATTAGAATAACCCCATCAACTTCAATTATCTTAAAATAATATGAAGATCAGAGACTTGTCATTGTCCACTTGCTGCTGTCTCTGTAATAGAACACTGTGGGCATCAGATTGAGCTTTTTTTCTGTGGAAAATGATTTCTCTTTTATACTTTTAATAATGAGATCTAACAGAATCAAAGTGACTTTTAAGAACATCCTATTTGTTCCTTTTTGATATTTTTTTTCTTCCTAATATACCCTAAAAACTTTAACCAGAATCTCAAATAATGAGATCAAAACTATTTAAATTAAAATACATGTCTAGACTATTGAGGTATGCCTCCTTCAATTGTACTAAAAAATACAAGCTGGAGAACCATAGCTTCCAGCCAGGTCTTTTGTGTATTTGGAAAAGCTTTATCAAGCCTAAGTTAAAAACTGCATTAAACTACATGAAAGTTTTCTTCCTAATGTGCTTGGCACCATTTCATCTGTAACCTTGCCCAGTTTCAGTCGTGGTTTGGATATCTGTGTGTTATCCCCACTGGTGAAATTTGCCATCTGAGAGTGTCCTGGATCTTCAGTCTTTAGTGTAAGGATGTATCATGTCACGGGTTGAAAATTGTTTTCTCGTGACAATGGATGAGTTTGACAAAACTCTCAGTGCAAGAAGGAAATACAAGACCAGCCAATTGTGCTAAAAATATGAAATGAGTGGAGCCTGCTGAACTGCAGGTGGGAAATGGGCTGTTAGCTGGAACCCAGACATCCACAGCCATAAGGAACCTGTGTCTCGGGGTTCCACATCCTTGTGCTCAGTCATGCTTTTGCATATATCTTCCTTCACTCTGTATTTTCACCCAGTAGGGAAAAGAGTTAAAGAATATTCTTCCTCATCCCTTATTTTGTCTTTTTAAAAATTATTTTTTCTTTAATTTTCTTCTTTTTTTTTTAATCTGAATAGTCTCTACCCAGATTTTTTTTGCTGTTTCTGTGTTTTCTTCATGAAACCAGAAATGGATGAGCCTGGTCTAGCCATGACTCTGAATTTTAAATTTTTCCTTAAAACAGGGGAGCGGGTTATTTCAGGTATGGATTCAAGAGATAAAATCTAGATATTCTCCTCTGGAGAACCAGTTTTGGGCAGCCTTACTTAACAGAACCCAAAGATGAACTGAAGAGAAGGGGATTTTCAGAATAATGCAGTTAATGGATCCTAGCATCTGTATGATCCTAGCATCTGTATGAAAATCCCATTTCAGAAAAAACAGCCCCAAAATGAAACAGATCTGTTTGCAATTACAGGGTTTAAAGCCATAGTGAGGTGGAATTAACTGGAACATTTCTAATTTACCTCTGTGAGGAACTTGCCTAGTATCCCTAATAAAATAAAAAACAATATAAAATAAAATAAGAAAATAAAAATAATTTTGGATATGATGCAGATGGTGTTGTAACATTTCTTAACTTTTCAAAGAAGGCTGTGTTTAACAAGTGAAGCTTTTTAGTCTCAGGTAAATTACATCGTTCATGCTAATTTGCTTCCACTTTTCAAATCCAGAACTACAATAAGCCTGTCTTTTAGTGCATTAAACTTCATTTAGAGACAGGGTATGCAAGAACACTCTCTAGAAATTCCTTGTGAGGAGATATTTGTACCACCTGGATTTAGATACCTACTTGCAAATCTGATTTGTGCACAAAAAATATGCCTGTAAATTCCAACTAACTTACCAACTAATTACAGGATTCTTAAAAAATGAAACAACTTTTTAAATGGCTGCCAAAGACAATCTCACCTGTCCATGGGATGAAATAATATGGTTAAAGTTTTCAGAGAAATTGGAAGAAAAACACATTTTTAGTAGAATAAATGCAATAAGTTTAATACTGATTTTAAAGCTTATAGATGCCGGTCCCTCAAGATCTTGTGTGAGTTATGAAATCCAATTTTATTCTCATAACTCTGTAATAAAGTTTTATAAATGTTATAAAAAAAGGTTTTTACTAAGAGTGAACAGAAATCTGAGCTATCTGGCCAAGTAATAAAATTGCATTCCTTTGTCACTAAGTGTCAGAGAAGAAATTTTACAATACACTGCTGGAAGATGGAGCATTGGTCATATTTCAACTGATGATTATTCTGGGTAGAAAAATTTGATTTTAAAATGTTTTTAATAGCATACACACCTTAGAGAATACTTGTTTGGAATAACATGCACACTTCAAAGGACAATTTTTTGCTGCATTTGTTAGCTTTTGTGGCTGAACATCTCAAAATTCCTTTTTTCACCCTGAATATTGCTTTTGCAACTGCAGATCAATAATTGTTTTCTCACCATATTGTCATATTGTCCCAGTCACACCAAGGAAGTATTAAAAACAGCCTGGAACTGTTAAAAGGTACCCTCATTCTACCTCTTTAATTAAGAATGTTGTTGCTTTAATAATTGTAATTTCTTTCATATGATGAGATTTAAAGAATGCCTCGATTCTATTTTCACTCCCCCACCAAAATTGTCTTGTACTTCTATTTATATATGACTGCTATGTGTATTATGAGATTATTTAATACTTCTAAAGTTTGTCATGATTTCCTTGTTTTAAAGCCATGTTTCAATTAGTGAATAGCTTTGAGGAATACACTTTGTCTCATTCCTTCTTTTATTGCATACAAAGATGGAGAATCTTTGATTCTCCACAGTGATCACTGGTATTACTGTTTTATAAATTACTATAATATATTTCTCAAAATTTCCCATAGTCCTGAATGGTTTTGGCAGTACAAAATGGATAATGTGAATTAAGTTCAGCCTTTAGACAAATTTTCTATATATATATGGAAACTCTGAAGAACCTCAATTTTCAACCAGAAAACTCTTTTCATGCCTTATTCCTTAGAAATTAATTATTCTGAAAGGAACAACATGATGGCAAAAAAAAAAAAAGAGGAGAGAAATAGGAAATGAAAAAAAAACATAATTACATTTTGTAGCGCTTTGGTGAATAAAATCCACGTTTCAACTAAATCAATTAGATCCAACTCCATGTAATTATCCTGAATGCAACTCCAACTTGAATTTAACTTGCTACAGGAACTGTGCAGTTTGCCTGTTTAAAAAGACAGATTCTATCACCAGCTAAAGGCACTTCAATTAAAATAGGAGGCTTAACCAGCCAGAAGCCTGCTGGCACTGCCTTGATGAGCTGGAATCCTAATTGGAAACTCTTTGCAGTGGGTGCACAGCAAAGAACCGTGGCTGTGTTTCCAGGGATGCCCTGCTCTCTGCAGATGTTTCCTACACATCTCTGGGATTTCTACACATCTCTGCGTTTCTGGAAGGGCCTTCATGATGTGCTCCATGGATGGGGAAATGCAGAGCAGGTCTGGACCCACCTAAACCACAAAGTTGGTTCATTCTGCTTTCAGGAGAAGTTTTGATTTTCCTTATTCTGTGTCCTCTAAAATACTTTTCCTTCAGATCTTTATTTCATTGTTTTGCTGGTGGAGTTTGTGGGAATCGGAAAAACAGAAACTTCCACATACACTGAAAGGTTTGATCTGCAGCCTTGGAAGAAGCTTGGATTGATGTAAAAATACAACACACAGACATTAAGCAGAAAAATTATAAACTATTATCAAGGTTCTATAGTTGGAAGGAAGAATATGCCTTAAATGAGAATGGGTATGGGTAAGATGGTGAAGGATTTATAATGTAGGGCTGTGGTTGTATAGAGCAGCTCAGAGTTTAGAAGTTAAAATAGAAGCACAGGTGTGCCTGAGAGTTAAAAGCCCATTGGGAAAAAATATCCACAGTGCAGCAGAATTAAATCAAGGTGATAGGTTAGAAAAGCAAAATAAACCCTGTGGCAACTGTGTGTTGGCTTAGAAAGTTCTGTATTGCCTTGTAACAAAGAACCTGGGACTACTCTGAGCTATGGCCCAGTTCTTGCTCCTCTAAAACCTCACAGCCTCTGAGACTGATGTTCACCTGAGCAACAAATCGTTCTTGGCCCAAAAACAGTCCCACCCCTTCATTACTGGTGGTGGGTTAAAGTCTCCTCTGCCCATGCCAGCAAAGGCCAGAGGGATTGGTTATATGCCAGAACACTTTTCTGGAGCAGACCAGCTTGAAGCACCTCCAAATGAAAGCTGTGGTAATGGTAACTTGAGCAATTATCGTCGAATATATTCATATATTTTAGAGCTTATGATACCCAATTCAATGCAGTTGTAGCTGAGAGTGTAAGAAATATCATCAACCCTGCTATTAGTGTTTGATTATTGTTAAATAACCTCTTTTTTAATCTGTGGTTTCTTCACCTAATGTTCATAAATTCTGTAGAGTATTCTCTTGCTTTTTGGGCTCTATTTCCTTAGTATATTCCAGCTACTGATTCACTGTAAAAAGCTCTTATATCCTGTAGTGGGACCAATGTGTTGGGTTGTTTTTTTGGTTTTTTTTTTTTTGCTTTGGCTAGTGGTTTTTGGTTTTTTATTTTTTCCAAGCAGAAAACCCAGGATAGATAGTAATTAACACCAGAGAGTTCCAGTTTTAGGAGAAACAACATCACCAAACACTAATTTCCATTCAATTACTGTGATACTTAAATTATTAGAATGGACACAGGTGACAGTTTAATTTCCCTTCATATTATTTTTTGAGGTTTTGAAGAGATTTCTGTGATAGCGCTTGTGACTGTGACAGCCTAAATAAGTTCACTACTGTTAAGCAAATGTAAGGCCCAATATTTGGTAGAGATGCTTAGTTTTTTTTCCCAAATGACAGATTATTGATCAAAAATCACTTCCAAAAATCTTCTAAGAATTTCTCAGTGTTTCATTTTTGCACAGTTTGAATATTGAATATACAAATGAGTAGCCAAAATTGATATAAAATTTGATATAAATAAAAAATTTATTTATAACAATAAATTAATATAAATTTTTAAAACACAAAAAATATTTAAGTTGCATTTTTACAAAAATATAAATTGATATAAAACATTTTTGTGTGAGGTGTTGACAGTGATTTACTTTCATCTTTTTCACGTATCCTTTCATGATTTCCAAGGTTCCAGCAGCAGGCTCAGGCTCTGCTGACACAGCATTTCTGCAGGCAGCATTTCCCTGCTCACTTGCTGGGACTTTGAGCTGAGGAAGGGTTGACTCAGCTGGGAATGAAAGGAGTGACCTGACAGGAACTGCACCATGGAAAGGGGGCAAAGATGGGAGAAATAACTGAGTTTGGGAGAAAGAAGGGAACGTCACAGGAGGAAAGAGGAGGAGTGTGGAAACGTAGAGAAAACCTTTCAAATTAAAGGGCTGCTTCAACTCTTAGCTGCAGATGAGACACCATTTCTTTGAACTCATTTCACTGAATCACCCTGAACATGTTCAGTAAGTTTTGGGACATTTGCCAGAAGTCAAAAGGTTAAGTCTTCCACTATATTTTTTAAGCAGTTTTGCTGGTTTTAAGTCTACATTCATATCTCAAAAGATTTTTTTTTTTTACATCAAAGGAAGAAAGACAAGTAAAAATTCTAACTGGTAACTTCTTAGTGTTAAACCATTTTTTCTTGTGGCTATCATCATGGTAACTTTTCCAATCTCACCTTTGAAGAAAATACTACTGATGTATTTTAGGTCCTTTAAAGTCACCTAAATGTAGTACCTTTACTTTTTTCAGGATCTAATAATAATGAATAAGAGCAAGATGAATCCTTAAAGGGAATAACAGCAAGTTTTCTTTTTTCCTTCCTGACTTCTGAAAATAGAATGTTCCTTGGAATCAGTGTTTCCTTTACAAAAGAATACATTGCCAGGGTTTGGAATTTTAATTAAACGTGATGCTCAAACTAAGCCTGCTCTAATATTAGTACTACTGTTTGTTGATTTTCTACAGCAATGTCCCCTGGAAAAAGAACAAAATTCTCAAAATGTAGTTTCCCATGAATCCAAAATTGCCAGGATAACGTTCCAGCTGATGATATAAAACTCTACCTCTGATAGGCATTTTTCTAACTGAATTATCAAGCCTCAGTGATCTGTTTGGGGCAAATGCTAACAACATCAACAACTGTGAATGGCTTAACCATCGTGGTACTGAAAAATAAGCACTTAAGCTTAGTTTTTTGTTCTCCAAGATTTGAAGATGTCCTTAATTTTAAACAGAAAAGAGCCCCAGTGAAGACAGCTGGCATTTAAATTTGCCTAAAGATACAGCTGCCCTAAATGGCTGCATCACCCTCTGACACTGAGCATGACAAATTGTTTTAGCTAGAAAGCAGAAATTGTGAAAGATTCTGCATTTGTGTGGTAGTCACACTGCTTGCCAGTTTTTCTTCCATTATAACTATTTTGATCCTGTGGTGGTGAACAGGTACCTTCTCATCAACACAAAAACACCCAAAGAGTTAAGGACTTACACACCCCTCAATGCAAAATATTTTCTGAGGAAGTCCTGTGGAATCATGGACAGTTCTGGGATATTTTCTATGGAGAGCAGCATTTCTCCAAAGATCTGTTCTGTAAACTGTATACAAACCTCTTTTTCTCTACAGCTGCATGAGAGTACAAATTTTAGTATTCTCCCTTTTTCCTGGGTGTAAAAAGATCCATGACGGTGGCCATTTTTTCTGCCATTCCTTGTTTACAACACATATTTCTGTGTTTTTCTCCTTGCTGAGATGCTGGTTTGGGCTTAGGCTCCAGTTCAGCCAAGTGTGTGAGCTTGACTTTCCTGTGGTGAGCTTCACATACATAACTTTGCTAGATAAGGCACTGAGCATGAGGAATTTCTCCTCAAGTTTGAACTTGCTTCATGTTCACAGAGAAAGTCCTCTTGGACAATTTTCTGAGAACCAAGCCCTTGAGAATATAGGATCTTTCATGTTGCTGTGGACAGTGTCATAGCTGATAAATATGTGACAATCACAGCATTTTTGTTTCTGGCCAAACTTGTCCCAGAAATACGGCTTCCAACCTGATCCTAAGCTGGGTAAAATTACAGTAAAATTGAGTGCTTGGCTAATGACATGCTGAGCAATCTGTTCTTCAAGCAGAGATGGGCACTGCTGGTAAGGCTCAGGGGTAAGCCAAGATTTTTGGCATGAAAGAAAATTACAATAATCATAACTGCATCATAATATTGACTTTTTCATTGTTCTTAAAATTAGACATTGTTTAAGAAGTGAGCATTTTGGAACAACATTGTTTTCTCAACTTCTTTCAGCCTACATCTAAATGCTAACATTTTATTTTTAGAAAAACATCCCAAAACATTAATGGTCTATTAAGGAAACTGAACAACCTCCGTCCACAGAGAAGAAATCAAATTTTCTTCATAAAACAATCCAAAGAAAGAAGGCCATGTAATGAGGCTATCCATAATGTATAATATGTATAAATATAAGGTTATTCTGTCAGCTGAACCATAAGCATATAAATTCTAGAGAGATAAGAGAAACAACAAACTCCTAAGCTGGATTTGCATATTTTGCAATCTTGCAGTGTATATCTCTGTGTCTTCTATAATTGATTTGAAGCTGCTGTAGCAGCATTAAAGTGTCAGAGACTTCAATTTATGTGCCACTCTGCCCAAACCCACAGCCCAGTCACAGAAAGGGAGCTGTTCAGTCACAGCATGAGTTATTCCTTATTTTGCTTGAGAACACCTTGCAAATAAAGGCTTGGTGGCTCTGGAATCCTCCTGTTAATTATGGACAGGAAAACCCTTTAGACAAGAAAAGCCTGAGATGTGCAGGCACACAGAACTCCCTTGAGGCTGCTCAGTGTGCACTGTGGTCACTGACCTGTCACTGCTGATTTACCTCTGGATCACCCTCCTGATCCTGGAACAGCAGGAAATGCATCTTCCATGGGATGCTCTCAGCCTCTGAGGTGTTTGTATCTTCCCACTCTAACAACAGCATGGCTTCTCATTCATCTAAAAAATTACTGCATTCTCATTTGTGGCTTTCAAATACCTGATGCAAATTTACAAAAGCCTTTCAGGAATGATTTGGTTTGTTAAAAAATTATGGTATGTGGCAATCAGATCCACAAGTCATGGCTTAACCAAACAATCTATTTAAGATTTAACCACAGGGAATATTTCTTCAGAAGTTGAAGTATTTTTCAGGGAAAGATATGTAATTTAATTGTAATTTGACAAATTTTCACTTAAGACTGAAGACAAAAGTGCCTTCAACTTGGTTTATTTTGTTACAGAAATCTCATTATTCAGACTGAATTTCAAACACCTTTTTGGTTAAGTACTGAACTATGATAACACTTGTTTTTATGAGTAGCTGATAATGTACTGGAGGTTTAGGCACTTAACTTTCCCTTAATCTTTGGGTTACTGTAGAACTAGACACAGCAAAGATTTGTACTTGTTTTTTTTTTTTTTGTTCATTTCAGAGTATGAATAGGAAATTAAATTAAACTCAAATTGGAGAAACTCAATGAGGAGAACCAATAGATATTTCCTTGCTAGCTGGGATTTCTTTCTCCCCATGCCAGGAGAAAAGGAAGATTTCCTGTGGCTGGGATGACTTTTTGTGCCTTTAGAAATGAGAGATTTAAAAATGAGAGCTGCCATTCTGGAGGAATTGCCAGTACTTATATTGTGGGGAGAAAGGGAGAATCTGGGGATCTCATCTCCACTCAAAATGTTAGGCTAGCTCAGCCACACTGGAAAAGAGCATTATGCAAAAATCTCTGTAAGGGAAGTAGGTGAGATTTTAAGTGAATATTCTGGCAAAATGAGCCCTTTTCATCAGGCCTGCAATGTGCATGCAGATGAGATGGAAAAATGAGGGAAGAGTAATGAATTAGTAACAATCAGGTTTTGATTATTAATCCTAACTCAATATCAATTCTTATTTGCATGTTTTAAAAGTGGAAAGGAAGAGTAAAAGCAAGTTTCTCGTGGATTTTAACTTTCTGAAAAACTAGATAACAGACTTCTTAACTCACTTACTTGCAGAACTTCTTTGGGTTTTGTGTTCTATTTGTTTTGACAGTTTTATTGCTTGTTTTCTACTAAAGAGAAAGCACCCTATGCCACACTAAAAGGAAAATATTACAAGTGACAACAGCCCCTGGAAGCTACAGCCATGAATTTGATGACAAAGCTTCCTAGGGCATGGAAAAAATTAATTTGATTCCAAAATAGTGCCACAGAAGTTTCTTTTAGATTAAATTGTACCTGTTGAAAAAATTAATGGATGTTATCATGCATTTACCATTTTTAAGGCATCCGTGGCTCTTATGGAATGGAAAATGTATTTTTAATAAAGTCAAATAAAAATCTTTGATTATCAGGAGTAGTGTGTGTTTGCTTCAGTGAGAATTTCAAATACGTTAAATTCCTGCTTCTGAATTCATGTAGGAAACAATTATTGGAAGTCAGAAGGTATAGCAATGACATTTGTAAACCTACACTGTGATGGAATTAGTAATTTCTAATTGAATAAAAGAAATTAGTAACCACATACCTTTTCTAGATTGTATGCAAAACACCTCTCTTAAAACCTGGCTCTTACATTTCTCTGGAGGAGAAGGAGCAGTATCTGTGGCAGCTGAATCTTGCTTCTTTTGGATGCTGAAATAGCAATTAAAGTTAGCACATAAAGAGGAATGTTCAGACTTACATTTATTATATGGAGTTAGTTTGTATTCTATCCAGAAAACCATGCAAATAACTAACTTAATAAAAGTAACTAATAAATAAATTAATAAAATTAACTAATAATAAAAGTATAACCAGATGAAGGAAAATACCAAGAGTACACATTATCACAATCTGGCTTTGGCTCACAGATTGCAGACTAAAAGCTGCTGTAGAACTTAGAGGGAATAAATCAGAATCTCAGGGTGGTACTGTGTCTGTTGGTCAACTTACTATCAAAAAATTTTCTATTTTTTGACAGCTGCCCACAACCAGAAAGAAGCTACTAAGTAAGGAGAAATAAATCATAGTAGAAAAGAAGATTAAAAAACCAGTTTAGATTGGCTTTTGGAATTTCTAGGTTGTTGTATTCTCACATGTAAGGGAGGAAAAGAAATATGGCTCTTGCTCCCAAATATCCTTAGAAAGTAGCCCCAGTTTAGGAGGGAAGGCATTCAGTGGTGTTTGGCCCCACCCTAACCACATAGTGGAGCTTCCCTTTCCTAAAGCATCACCCCCACCATTGCAAAGCCTAAATCATTCCTGCACAACAGTAACAGCAGGAGATCCACATAGAAAATAAAATACTTCATTTGCTGTTCAAAAATTAGAGGCTGCATAAAATCCCTTTCACTTATTTTATTCTAATTTTTTTTTTTCCCCAAAATCTTGGGGACCTCTGATGGCACAGAGCTCCAGTGGAATCCAAAGAAAGCCAGGATTATTGGTATTGCTCCTTCATCACCTCTCAAAAGAGGATCATCATTTCATCCCTTGCAGAAGTGGAAAGGATAATCAGGTTTTAGAATTCAAGCATTATTGGGATATTAGGTAGATTTAAGTTAGCATAAGGGGGATTGTAATAGCATAAGCTATAGAGGTTGAGAACCAAGGAGATGGAAAACTGTAAGCCTCCAGCTGCAGTATGGAGCAGTAAACCCAGAAAAATGCTGACATCTGTAATGCATCAGGAATGTAAATGACTTCATTGTAACAGAAATGGTAATTGAGAGCTCTCACTGATCATTTTGGATGTCTGAAAATTTCTGATTTTTTTCTTTTTTGATTTTTAATTTTGGAGCTGTGTGAAACTTGTAGCTACAGTAAAGGTTGGTCTATTTCCTTAACTGTTTTTATTTGTTGCTACTGCTTTGCCTGTGTTTCCTGGTATTCTTTTGGTTTTGTATGCAATCAGAGGCATTATAAGGTCCCTCATAAAAATTACATTTCTGCCTACAAGCATGACTAATGTTAATGACTACATTAAATGCTTTCCTGTACCACACTTACTCAAGAGAACAAACATGCTAGAATATTAAATTTTAAGGTTTAAGGCAATCTAATATACCAACTCCTATTTTTCTCACAGTATCCAAAATACTTTAAAGGACAAGTGAAAAGGCAGTCAGAGTATACACACTACAACTAAAAAGTTTGGTTAACAGTGGAATATCTTTTGGTCATCTTATTAAATCCATAATGTTTCCTATCTGAACACCAAGCAGTTTATTTTCCCCTAAAGTAAAACCTCATGGTGGAACTCAGATTAAAAATGGCCTAAGAAAGGACTTAATCTGATTAGAAGCTGACAGCTCCATCCCATATCAATTTACAGGAGTCAGAAGTGGTTAGTTATATCAGTTTTCCTTGGTTATTACGTTCAATCTTGAATAAATGAGGGGGAAAGTCTGTCTGTGCTCCTCACATGCAGTCATTTAATTCACTGTTCTTTGCTGGCAAATCTCATTCATAGTGCTCCTTTGAAATATGATTGGTGATGCCAATTACCACAGGCATATTGGCTGAACAGAATATATTTCATTTTATTAGAGGAAAAGACATCAATGGAATCTGCTGTAATTCTTGTGTCCCTTGCTATTTAATTCCTACACTGTTTATTTTTTATTTCAGAGGGTGAGCATGCATGCTCTGCTCCCACTCAGTTTCTCATTATTTCTCCATTAAGTCAAATTACAATATAATTCAAGAATATCCAAATTGATGAAAGATGGTAATGCTTTAGCTTTCAAAAGCTAAAGAGCCATAGAATAAGCAGCTTCCCTCATCTATAATCTCAGTCCTATCATGCTCAATTCAGTTGAAGACAATATAAATGTAGGAGTTCAGAAACCAACAACCAAATGGATAAATTGCCTACAATAAGGATATTTCATCATGCAAATGTCAATAATCTCAGATATAAGCTTTAAAAGAGAACAGAAAATTCAAATTAAGAACAGAAAACTCAAATTAAAATGAGAGAGTTCATTGACATAAGACAAATTATAATTTAAAACTGAGTTTGTTAAAAGAAGAGAGTTTCATATGAAGGTCTTACTGATATTTTAAATTTAGCTGAAGTCCTGGCTTCAAAAGAATTTGGATTTTACCCCCAGTGTACAGCTACAACCATTCTTCTTCAATAACAGGCATGGGCCATCTGGCAATGGTTGGCACCCTGTTTGTGTGGGGTACTTGTGATTAATTACCTTCTGATTAATTACCAGGGACCTGAGCTGGTCCCTGTCTCACCCAGGCTTGGGAACTTCATCCTGGGGAGCTCAGCAGGCTCCTGCACCCTGGGCTGACAGGGGCACTCGTGCAGCAGATAAAATAAAGAACTCAGCAAGTTCATCACTGTGGGTTCTGCCACAGCAGCTTAAAATAGAGCCTTACCTAAAAATCTCTAAGTATAAATAATAGAAGTTAATAATACGATAAATTTTAAAACTATAAATTAAATAAAATACTATAAATTAATAAAACTACATAATTATATAAATAATACTATTACACTATAATACTATTACATAATATATAGTGTAACACTTATTATACTATACTGTTAGTATAGTAGTATTATTATTAGTATAATAGTACTATTAAAAACATAATAATATAACAGTATAATATATATTTTTCTCACTTAAATATATATAGTTATAATATAAAACAAAATCATTCTATTATACCACTATTATACTAAAATTAAAATTATTATAAATTAAAATAGTATAAATTAATGCTATAAATTAAATACTATAAATTAATACTACAACATTATTATACTAGTAATAATATTATACTATAACAGTATTATACTATATTGCATAATAGTAGTATTACACTATTAGTATAATAGTTTATTAGTAGTATAATTATACTGAGTATAATAGTGCTAGTAGTGTAATTGTCATATAACAATATAATATATAATATATATATTTTCTCACTTAAATATATATAATTATAATAAAAACAAAAATAATACTACTATACTACTATAATACTAAAATTAATAATACCATAAATTAAAAACATTCTATAAATTAATAAAATGACAATATTATACTAATAATAATACTATTATACTACAATACTATTACATAATATAGTTTAATAGTATTATTATACTATTAGTATAATAGTCATATAACAACATAATATATATATTTCTCACTTCAAAGTTATATAATTACAATTTAATATATAATATAATTCTACTATAATACTATTAGATTAAAATTAATAAATGCCATAAATTAAAACACTACAAATTAAATAAAATGCTATAAATAAATCCTACCAATTAAATAAAACACTATGTCAATAAAACGACATTATTATACTACTAATGATACTATTATACTATATAGTTTATAGTTATAGTAGTATAATACTATTATTAGTAGTATAATAGTACTATGAGTACAATAATGCTATTAGTATAATAGTCATATAACAATATAACATATTTTATAAAATATTACATATATTTTTCACTTAAAATATATTAATATAATACATAATATAATTCTACTATAATACTACTACACTAAAATTAACAATACTATAAATTAAAACACTATAAATAAAATGTTCAAAAAAATACTATCAATTAAATAGAACACTATAAATAAATACTATAAATTAAAAAAAAAAATTATTTACTTGTAGCAAGCAACTTCAATTTATCACAGCCTTATTTTATGCATCATTTGGATGAATCCGGCCTATTATATAAAATAATCAGAATTTTAAAAAATTTTCTAACTAGTTAAAATATGATTTTGGCACTTAAGGGTCTCCTTTAACGTTTAATACAGCAAATATGTTAAAAAAGGTGTTTTACAACAATGAGAAGAAATATGAATATACTATTACAGTTTCACTGAAAACTCCTTGACACAGGATGGAAAGATAGAAGCCCTGGTATACAATATTTTTAAATTGTGTGTATATATATATATATATATATATATATTTTATTTTTATATATATTTACATATAAACATGTATTTATATATATTATATATTAATATATAAATATATTATATATCTTAATATAAATTATATACAAATGTATAAAATACAATGATAAAATACATATTATATAATTGAACATATTATATATACTCATATTTAGAGTATTTAAATATATATTATATAATATATTTATGTTTGTATATTTACATATTATGAAATAATATATATTTATATAATATATTCATACGATATATTTTTATATAAATATATTTATCTTTTATGTAAAAACATTATTATCCTTTGTAAAATCACATGTCCTAAGGAAGGAAAATTGTCCTAAAAATCATATCTTTGCAAATAGAAAAATTTTACCCATGGGGAGAAATCTTGGTGGAGAGATCTTAATGAAAGGCTAAGGGAGAACAGAAAGTAAAACAGACCAAGAAAGCAGCAATGTAGTATTAGACACAGTGATGCAAACAGAGCAACCCTGGAAAAAGTACATTGGCAAGAGAGTTTTGGAATATTTTTGAACCAAACTGGACTTCCTAGTCTAATGTACCTTACAGTCTGTGTAGTGGGGATTCCAGGGAACAGTACTGCATCTCTAGGGACAAAACAAATAGATTTATTGCAAAGTGAGTCTACATATGTGGCATTTCGTACATACAGTTCATTATTCTTCATACTCTTTCTGCAATGCATAGTTCATCTCCCACACAATTCATTTCTGTGCAGTTCTTGAAGCAGATTTTACTTCTGGCAGCTGCCAGGACATGCCTGGGATGAGTTAAAACTAAGAGCAGGGTGCTGGAAGCTGGTAATCCACATGAACTGGAGAGCTTTGAAGAGCAGCACAAACACTCCAGGTCTTGCCATGTGTGCAGGTTTAACCCCAGCTGGCAGGGCAGAGGCTGCCACTCCCTCATCCCCACTGCGCTGGGGTGGGGGAGAGACTTGGAAGGGTAAAAGGGAGAAAAACCATGGATTGAGATAAAGACAGCTCAGTAGGGAAAGCAAAAGCAATGCACACAAGCAAAGCATGGAATTGATCCCCACTTCCTGATGGAGGTCAGCCATGCCCAGGGGAGCAGGGACTCCAAACATCTCCTTTTCCTCCTCCTTCCCCCAGCTCCATACACTGAGCATGAGCCAGAGGGTCTGGGACACCCCTGGGGCTGGCTGGGCTCAGCTGGGTCCTTCCCCAGTCCCTCTCTGCTGGGCTGGGCAGGGAGGCAGGAAAGGCCTTGGCACTGTGCGAGTGATGCTCAGCTGCCAGAATCTGAAATGCAGATGATGCCTTGTGCAGGCTGCCCTAGAGCAGAGGCTGGACAGAGCTAAAGAATCAAGCAGGGATTGATTCAAAGCATCTCCTCCATGGATCCACCTTGGGCAGCACCAGAGCCCAGCCAGGCCTGCACCCAAGATGAACCAAAATGGCCCCAAAATGCACCAGCGCTCCCGGGCTCTCTCCCTTGGATCAGTTCTGCTCCATTTGCATCTTGCAGTTCATTGTCCCATTCCAGCTTTAGCCCCTGCAGTCCCACCCTGCTTGTTTTTCTCTCTGCAGCCCACGGGGTTTGTGCTCTTGGGGCTGAGATTGGGATCATTTGTCCTTGGTGCCCAGCTGGAGCAGGAATTGTTTTGTCTCCCTGCTCTGTGCACAGAGCTCATCATCCCTGAATGTGAAGCTCAGACCCACACACTAAAGCAGCACAGAATGGGAAACACATAAAAGTTAAAACCTGAGGCATCACAGGGAACTCCCAGAACTTTGGGTTTGTAAGCCAAAGCTTAAACACAGGATTTGATCTGAGACCTTGGAAAAGGCTCCCAAACCCAGGTGCTGGAAGCCAGAATGTGAATTTATAGTTTGAAGCAGAGACACATCAAGCTAAGTAATGTTCAGAGTTTTAGAGTTTAAGATTTAGAAAAAATAAAAGTAGTTACAGAGGTAAAGAAGGAGTTTAGAATGCAGCCCTGTAGGCTTGTGTGCCATAACATGATTGGCTAAGAAATCTTACACTATAGTATGGGTCCATAAGACAAAATATTGAAGGATTGGGTCCAAACCATAAATATCCTTGTTGGCAGTGTTTATTGGTCAATAACTCCTTAAAAGGTCTTGTAACTGAGGGTCTTGTGACCTTCTGAGCCATGCAGTGAAGATGTGAGCTGAGCTCACCCTTCCAGCCTACAAGAAAAATAAACCCCATCATGAAAAACAACTCAGAGATCCCATCTCTAATTCCTTCAAATCCTCACACTCAGCATTAACAAAAACACTCCTACTCAAACTCTATTTCCACCAAAAATCCAAAACACAGCCCTATACAAAGGGAAAAATAATTCTACTTCAGCCCCTACCAACACACTGTGCTACTGAAGAGATTTTTCTTTTTTCCAATGTTTAATTATCACATATTTTTTCTTTTTGGGTCAGTGATAGGTTGTACACATCAAAGACATATCTGATGAACCCAAGATGACTAGACAGCAATCAGCTGAATTAGAGAAAATTTTTGACCATTTCTTAATTAATTTTATGATAAACACATCTACAATAAAATAGCTTTTTAAAAATATACATATATTTTATAGACCGTATATAGAAAAGCTATTTATAAAAAACACAGTTAGAAACTCTAGTTAAATTCTCAACAGCCTGATTGTGCTACAGGGATCTGTGGAAATAATCTAATAAAGAAATCAATCCTAATAAAAAAATCAATGCTTGGATCTCCATGTCTTTTGCAGTGAGCTTTATGTTGTTTTGGCCTCTCAGTCATACAATGCACATCTTTTGAAAGTCAGATCTCTTTTTTAGCACCTCTACCTCTGCAATTATTTTTCCTGAGGCATAAGTTGCCTTCTTGGGTTTATAAGCATTCAGATAAGCACAATTTTTTGCAGCTGGTTGATCATACCAACAAATATCTGTTTGGGTGATGGCAGTTTAAATAAGAATAAAAAATTCCTTTTGAGTTGTAACAATGAGCAATACGTCAGTGTGGCAAAATATTCAGGTCATGGTATTACTACAAATTTCTCTCAGCATTTTAGGTTAGGTAAATGAAACAAACAAACAACAAATTCCTTTTAAGTACTTCAGTGAGCACTATAAAAAAAATTTTTTTTTTTTTTAATCAAGGCACTTGGGCTTAGCCAACAGTATCTTCCTGAGTGAAGTTTGGTTCTGGAGTTAATTATGGCCAGCAGATGGTCCAGATATTACTTAAATTGTAATTAAGATAGTTCAGTTTTCATTTCTATTTCATGGCTGTACCTTTACACTTCTTATACTGAAGAAAACAGCTATTTCTACCCTAATGCTCAATTTTCAAATTGCAGTTTTTCCCTGTCCATTCCGTGTTCAGAATAGAAATGTGTTTTGCCCACAGTTTATGTTGTACACATATGCTTGGTTAATCTCTCCAGTCTGATTCTGAATTTTTTTATTTTTTTTACTTTTTATCTTCTGTTGGGCCTTATTTCATGATGTCAACACCCTCAACAAACTGCATAACACATCAGAAAGCTACACAGTATTAAGGTTATTAGCACCAATTGTTGTATTGTGTTTTACAGCCCATGCAATTTCAATACAGCTTGGAGGCAAATGTTTCCAAGGGCAAAATTAAAAGATCCTCTCCAGTTCCACAGCACATATCCTAACATCTGACCACATATCCTCTGCATAACCAGGTGCTGAAATATTGAATGCTCATCCATAGGAATGAAAAGAAGCTTTCCAATTCTGAAAGCAAACAGAATTTTCCCTCCTTGTGCTTTTCACTCCGGGCTGTTTTGAGAGTCCCCCTAAGGAGTTATTAGCACTGAATCCAGTTTTACTGTCCTTTATGTAAATATTCATGCACATATCCACAAGACTATTGTTTCAGTCTCTGCAAAGATCATAGTTCTTGTCTTCTAATCAGTCAAAGTACATTTACACATAAATCACGTGTATATTCAAGTGTCTCGTTAAGGCCTTCATAGAGTGTAATTAATCTGATCAGGATCTCACTGGGGTCTTAAAAATCAGTCTTTGATAAAGCTCTTGAATGACATGAAAAACACTGTGTTGATCTAGGATATAAAGTGTATTGAAATACCCCTGCATACTGTACATTTGCATTGAATTTGAGTAATTCCTGAGTTTTTTAGTCCACCTGCTGTGGGATTTCACTACCACTGGAGAAGCCTCCTTGTCTCAGCCAGTGTAGCTGCGTTAAAGGCTAATATTCACCTCCCTAAGATAAAAATAATGTACCTCACGTTATTGAGCCTGAAATACTGAAAAAAGTGAGGCAAAAATAAAAAGAAGTACTCAGGAACAACACAGAGCTCCAGCAAATGCCTACATATCGTTCTCTTCAGAACAAGCCAAAGGAACAAATAATCGGTTAATCTGATTTGTATTTGAATTAGTCTAAGGCTTCATATGTAAAAATAATTCATTAGATGTTAAAGCAAAAACAGTCTGTGTAATCTTCTTTCCATATTGTGTTTAACAAGCCTTTTCCCACTACTGAAAGATGTATTTTGGCATAAGGGATTGCTTGAAAATAACCCAAATTTACTTTATGTTGAGTACTAAACACTGCTACATTTAACTCTATTTTTTAAACTGTTGGTGTTTTTCACACTGAGGTTTATCTACTACACTTGAATATAATATTAAGTTGTTTCCACTTGCCTTAAGTGATGTTTATGGATTTGTAAAAACTACAGTGGATTCTACTCTTGTTTTTAGGAAACCTGAACATTCCACCCCTTCTGTGAAACTGCATCTAATAGTTTTTGTTCTCAAAACAGACAATACTATTTTTCCAATGCCCCACAAGAGATCCATTTTGCCAAAAAAATCTGTACAGACAGAGGCTTTTCTAGATCAAAAGATATAAGTGCTAAATTGCGTGAACAAGTCTGCAATGACAAAAATACTTACAGCTCATAAAACTTTCCAAGAAAAACTCCTAATTATACTCAAAACAGTGCCTTGCAAGATGCTTTATGACATCAACTTGTGGCTTCCTCCTGAGATTTTTGGCATCTAGGTCTGTAAAAAAAATCTATTATTTTCTAAATAAGTATCATCACCTTTTTTCCCACATATGTCAAAAATACATACAGTACACCTATAGTTCATATAATGGTCCCATTAATAGATCCCATATGGATTTGTAGTAATCAATATAATCAGAGCTATTATGGAAAATACCTCTGAAAAAGAAGAGTGGAAAATAATTGAGGGGCCTGAAGAAGTTCCAGAAATGAGGTGGATCAATAAAAATATTTCCAAGTGAAAAAAATAATCTATGCATTTCAAATGCTTTTTTGGCATTTACTTTTCCAGTATTACACAGTTCCATCAGACAGTGAAGATGGTTTTATCCCACCTTATTAACATGCAGCCACTGCACAAAGCTCTTACCCTTAAAAATGAAAACAAGACAAAGTTTCTAACATGCAAGGAGAAAGAATTTATTCAGCTCTTACAAGTGTAATTTAAACAACCAACACTGTTTCATTCAGTTGTTCCTGCACTCAGTACGAATAAATCAAAATTTATTAAAAGGTTAAGATAAAACAGTTATACCACAGAAGGAGAAGATGACCAGGAAGGAAAATCTAATAAATATTATTTATTCGAATCAAATAATAACCACACCCACCTTAAAATCACAGGAGTAGTAGGTCACATTCCTGAATGGTCCATGAAAAAAAAAAAACAATGAGGTGAGTAAAAGGCCAGTCTCTCCCTGGATGTTTTAAAGAAGAAATCTTTCTACTTAAACTGAGTTGCAGATGAGATATTGCCAAACCCAAACCAATCCTGCTTGAAGACAAGGAAGGTCCACGCTGATATCTTATAGGGTTAAAGGAGAAAATTTGGGCAGTTTACCATGGAAAACAAAACTCACCAGCCCACCCTCCAGATTGCAGCACGCAGGAGCCACTTGGCAAAATCAAACCAAACCGAGTACCCAGGCGTGCCAGCTTGGGTCTGGACGGTGTCCAGCACAATGTGGAATTTCAGGAGCCAGCTGGCCACTCTGGACCACATGGCCCTGAACACCAACACCAGTCCTTTTCCCAGGGAAACAAAACTCACCATCCCAGGTTCCTGATGGCAGATTGCAGGAGCCACTTACCACTAATCAAACCAGGCCGAGTTCCAAGGGGTGCCAGCTTGGCTCTGGGAAGCATCCTGCATATTGCAAAATTTCAGGAGACAGCCGGCCACTCCCAGCCACAAGACCCCAAACACAAACACCACCTCTTTTCCCTAGCAAACAAACCTCACCAGTCCAGGTTCCTGATGCCAGAATGCAGGAGCCACTTGGCACTCTCAAACCAGCCCGAGCTGGCAGTGGTGCCGGCTTGGGTCGGGGAGGCATCCTGCGCAATATGGAATTTCAGGAGCCAGCCGGCCACTCTGGGCTGCAGGCCCCCGAACAACAACGCCACCCCTATTCCCTGAGAAACAAAACTCACCACGCCAGGTTCCTGATGGCAGATTGCAGGAGCCACTCAGCATTATTAGACAATCCCGAGTTGGCACTGGTTACTCGACTTGTTATCTCAGTTATCTTGTTCAGTTCTGTATAAGCTATCAGTAATTATTAAAGTTTTTTTTCTAACTCCCCAAAGCCTTTATAAAATGGTTTAGGAGTATGCAGATGTATACAGTGGTTTAGGAGTGTGCACACATGTTTGTGCTGACAAGGCTGAGGACCTGAAGCAGGGCAGATGAGGGTCTGGGTTACCACAGCCATGGCACTGCAAAGCCAAACCTTTATTTGGTGGTTTGTTGGGGTTTTTTTAACTATTTTATGCTCAAAAATTATTCCTCAAAATCAGGATCAGCATTATCTTCCTTCACAGACATTAGCCAGAAGCAGAATGTTCCTTTTCCCAGAGGGTTCACAGGGACAATGTGCCAACACTGAGCGATCACAGCGTGGGCATGGCCTGCCTGGCTGGTGACAGGCCATGTGTCACCCCTTAGAGCCTGCTGCAGGCTGGCAGCGACTGAGGGAGTCATGCTCTGGCAGCTGCCAGTTGTGCAAACCAAGTTCATGCTTTGCTCAGCCCTCGACAAGAGCCTGCAATTCCAGAAGCCCCTGTGGTGGTTATGAGCAACCAAAGTGCTGCTGTGGGTAACCTTGCACTGAAACTCAAGAATGAGTGAACCATAAGGGCTTAGATGTTCCTTTGCTGCTACAGCTGTAATTGCCCTCCTCTCTGCAGCTGAAGGCACCCCAAATGGATTGATAAAGACTCGTGGAATTCCAGCTTTAGCTCTGTTAGACTCATGGGAGTGTCTCTCCCTTTATGATTCTTTTTCTTGAGTTTTTTTTTAATGCGAATTCACTGGCCAAAGCCCTTTGTGAGGTTTTTGCTGAAACCCATTTAAAGTAAAGTCAGATCCAGAAAAATGGATTTTTGTATCCAGTATAGTGAAAACCTCATTTTCTTGCTACGTTTTTATAATTTTTGGGTTAATTACAGGAAAGAAAAAATTACTGTAATTCTTTGTATAGAAAAAAACTTTATAGTAGGAAGAAAAAAAGAATAAAGATCAGGATTACAACATAAGACTGCCTTATGATCCATGCCTTCAGTAGCATTTTCTGAAACAACTGAGGTGCCTCAAGAAAGGATTTTGTTTAGGTCATGAATCTTAGTTTTTCAGATGAAGATTATCTTTGATGAATCAGAAATAACTTTGAGAAGGACTAGGAAACCCCAGAAATTTTTAAACATGCCCAGGAAACTGCTGAGGAAGGGACAGGTGAGAGGATCTTTAACAAAGGAAAAAAGTTACCTTTTCTTTTGTACTCTCCATTTTGAAGCCATTTTGGTCTTCATGTGTCTGAAGGGCTTAAAGAACATAACCTGTGGGAATTCCCAGCTGATCTTTTTTTGTTTTAGCAGCACATTTGATAGTCTAGTATCAAATGTTCTGCTAAAAATATCAATAATGCCAGGTTAGCATTGTTTTAAAACCTTGGTTTTAACAACAGGGAGGTTAGAAAACTCAGATTCACTCATCTAGCACTTTCAGTGACAGCAGTCATTTACCTATAGTACAAAGATAGCAGCTTTTAAATCTAAAAATGTTTTAGCCACTAGAATTCTGAGTTAATTTGTGGCTAAAACTGTATGACATGGAATGATATGGCAAATGCAAAAGGAACAACATTTACATTTCAATATGTTTATAAAAGTTTAAAACCAGAACAGAAGCAGATTAAAAGGTGTAATTTCTCTGTACTTTGACAGTAGTTTGTACTGAATCATAGTAATTTTAAAATTTATACACTGATAATGTCATACAAGAAGATTTTAGACACAATAGAGGGATTAGGAATTAATTTCCTAAATCTGCTTTTTTTCCCTGTAATGCTTATCAAAAAGAAAAAAAAAATATTTAACTACACAAATTGGTAGGTTCAAATAGGTAACCACCATAATCATCCAAGTTTGCACCACATACAGGAGAATTAAACATTTTGCATCTTTTCCTTAGCATACAAACTGCAAGATTGTCTCAATTCTGGAATTTGTATTTTTAAACTATAACTCAGGCATGTGTTTTAAGAGAAAGTCCTAGGTATGCCTAGGATAAAACCCAAAAATCTGTTGTCATTATATTGCAAAGGCTCTATTACATTACATTGCAAGGGTTCCATATTGCCAGAGTTTTGTACCTCCTTGATGTTTCTTACAGGCAGCTCCTCTAGGCACTGACTCTTCCTTGTCCTCACAGCAGCCAACTGACTCCAGTTCCTCTTACAAAAAACCAATCCACTCTTTTATAACACTCTTCTGATTGGCTACAGCTGTGGCCTGTTAACATCAGGCCTGTTCCCAATCTCTAATAATTGGCTCAGCTGCAACTCTTTAGGGGGTAAGATTACTTTCTATACTACCTTTATTTACTTCTATCCTATCCCCCTACAATAATCTAAGTCTAGATAATCTTAAACTTTCCTTCCTTATGCTGTAACAAGATTTACAAAGAGCAGAGAGTCTTTTAAGTAGCCAAGTCTCACGCTGTTAATGCCAGCACGATCGGACTTTAATCTGAACTTGTGAACAACACCAGCACAGGGATTTGTGTCTAATTTATTTTAGAATTGCCTAGAATTCAAAATTGAACACTGCACAGTATTAAGGAGTCTCCAAAGCTCTTTTTGGGGAGGGAGAAAATCTGCAAAAATGCAAAATGCAAAAAACGTCATCTCTGCTACCAAATGGGTGGAATAATCCACTGCACAGGTAATTACGTTATCTGCAGTATCAGTCTGCCCTCCACACACAGAATAAGATTCCCTGCACACAAAAAATTAAATGTGGGGTTTGAAAATTGCAGTGTTGTTTTTGTTTGAAGTGAGTAGTCCCAAACAGGGTTTACATTCATATTCTATAGCACATCAATGCCAGGCAAACTTTTCAACATTGTAAAATTAAAGAGAGATATTTCCCCCTGGTTTTTAAAGTGTTTATTTTCCTCGTGGTGGTTTTTGGTTCTTTGTAGTTGTTTTTTATTTTTTTTGGTTGGTTGTGGTTTTTTGGTGTTTTGTTTTTTTTTTTGGGGGGGGGGGTTGGCTTTCTCTTTCTAGATTTCCTTCTCTTTGGAAATTATTTTTGATACACCAAATCACAGTCCTTTCCAACATCACAGCTTTGCAAAAGATGTGTTTGTTTAACTTCTTCCCCATCTATTAATTCTCCAGGCAGCATGGCACTCATTAAAGTCAGTGTATACATTCTTAGACCATCGATTCAATTTTGCTGGGAAAAGCATAAAAAAGAAGTGACATTGGCAGTTTTTGAAGCAAGGCTGATATGGCAGGAATCCCTGCTGTTACTAGTTATACCTACAGAGTGATAACTACCTCACAATCATCCTTTTATTATCACCTCTTATTGAACTTCATCATTTTTACCAGTGAGGTAAATGTTGATTTTCAGAGCTTCAACAGGGCAGCAGCAGCCTAGGAATGGACAAAGTAGGAGTGAACATAGCTTAGGAAGTGGAAGAAGAAATGAGGAAAAGGAAAAAAAAAATTATCAGTTGAGTAGGCGTGGATCTAATCACTGTGAAGCAGAAATTGCTTGGAGGGTTAAAATTTAACTTCTGGTGGAGATTTTCAAAGGTACAGGAGGAACTGAGGTGTGCAGCACTCACTGCACTTCAACAGAAATAGCAAGGTACTTGTTTTGGTGCATAAAAAAAGGGACTGAAGATGGAAGGCGCTGAAAACCAGGTGTTACACTGTTCACTGAAGAGTACCTCACTCCTCAGGTCCTTGGTTTAATACTGGGCAGGTGCTGTCCATCCCCTGTTTCTGTGGCAGACCTTAATGGTTAAAGCAGCGTCTGAAGAAGTCACAGGGCCTGATTACTCCTGTCCCACTCTCAGGAGCCTGTTAAAATACAAAATACAGCAGGGCTGGTCAGAAATCTTCACTCCATGAAATGGGTTATTATACATTTAAACAAATGAGGACAGAGAGACAAAACCCCAAAAGAACTATAATTCTCTATTATTCTATTTTAAAAACACAGAACAACTTCATTTCTGGTCTTTCTGTTATTATCTGTCCACAATAATTAATTCAGTGGTACTGTATGGAACAAGCTGCTGACTTCTGAGCAATCACCTCTGTGGTATCCAAGTCCTGGAATTGACTGCACAACTTCAATTTTAAAACTTTCAATAACTGCAATGATATTTGGGGATGGTTGTCATTAAAAATTAAATAGGTAATGTAATGTAAATAAATAATCTGAATTTACTGGACTGCCACCCATCTTACAACTAATGGTCTAAAAACATAATTGTAAATTTAACATAAAATTCCTTTATATTTTTGTATTTGTCACTAATCTTTTAGCTATCCTCAGGTATTTGTTTCCATTTTATTACTCCATTTCAATGGACCAGCTATGGGGATTCTTGAAGGAGTTTTGAATGAGCTAGAGATGAGATCTCTGAGTTGTTTTTGATGATGGGGTTTATTTTTCTTCTGCATAGGCAGGAAGGGTGAGCTCAGCTCACATCTTCACTGCATGGCTCAGAAGGTCACAAGACCCTCAGTTACAAGACATTTAAGGATTTATTGACTAATAAAACACTGCCAACAAGGATATTTATGGTTTGGACCCAATCCTTCAATATTTTGTCTTATGGGCCCATGCTACAGTGTGAGCTTTCTTAGCCAATCATGTTATGACACACAAACCTACAGGGCTGCATTCTAAACTCCTTGCTTACCTCTGCAGCTATTTCAATTTTTTCTATATCTTAAACTCGAAACTTTCCTTTACTTAGCTTAACGTGTCTCTGCTTCAAACTATAAATCCACATTCTCACTTCCAGCACCTGGGTTTGGAAGCCTCTTCCAAAGGCTCAAATCAAACCCTGGGTTTATTTTTAAGCTTTGGCTTACAAACTCAAAGTTCTGAGAGCTCCCTGCATTTCAGATTCCAACAGCCAGAATATAAAATGGATCCATGAACCATTTTATGGAACCCCAGAAGATGCTGAGTTGGAGTCCAGACATTGCCCAAGTTCTTCCTGAGCTCAGCCTTGCCTGGGGAGCCTTCCTCTTCTTCTTCCAATTATTTCAAAGGCATTAAGAGCAATCAATCTTTACATACTCCCAGTTCTATCAAGTATGCAATAAAAATGATTAACAGTAGCATCGTAAAAATTCATCAGAAGCCTGTTCTGAAATGTATATCATCTTGCATTCAATAGTGATCAATTAATAATTCCTAAGTAGCTTGATATTTATTTAATACAACTAACCTTTACACCAAATCTGATTTTCAATAGCATTTAATTAACCTGTGCAATGACTAGAGTTGTGTACATAGATTAAAAATTTGTAAAAGTAATGGTCAGTTAGGCAGCAACCAGTAAAATTTGTACATACAGTGACATTAATTATGCTTTCAAATTAGGCACATCGTTGCTCTGGATGATGTGGAATTCTGCCCTTATAAATGTATTCCCTTCAACTTTTCACAAACATTTCCAAGTATCATCTGTACATAGTGCAACTCATTCTTAGTCCAAAGAGATCCTATTAAAATACAAAAATAAACAGTGTGTTTATTCAATGTTAATATACTTTATAATAGAGTTACTTTTTTTCTAATAGAGTTATTTATTTTTAAGAAAATAAGAAATCAAGGTAAAGGGTTTCCACAGATAGTTTTAAGCATTTATTTGGAAAGAATCTTCTTTTGGCTCCATAACAAAATATTATAGGTAGGAAAAACAATCTATATGCAACTTTATACACAAAAAGTAGAGTTAACTGCAACTTTGAGGTTTTCTTCTTTACCTGCAATGTCACTGCAGTCACTTCTTCACCAGCACCACAATTTTAGTTTTCCCTGCACACTTGTGGCCTGAATGTGGCTGTTGTCCTTTCACAGGACACCAGAAGAGGCGTCCTGTGACACCAAAGAGCTCAACAGCAAATTTGTGCAGCACAATGCAACACTAACTCAGCTAAAGAAGATCTCACTTGCTCAGCTGAATTTTTTAGGCAAAAACTCATTCTGGGTTCTGCATTTCTGAATCCTCTGTCCCCAGGTTTTGATCCTCACTGCAGGACAATCTCAGGGGCAGAAGTAAATGGTGATGTGGAATTCTCTTTGAGTGCCTTGAGCAACAGAGGATGGTCCCCACACAAACTGTCCTTTCTTCTGTCCTTTAGAGGGTAAATTAATGTAGGTAAAAGTCTGTTCTCAGGGTGTAAAATGAGTATTTGCTGGTTTTGATCTGACTCAGAACTCTACAATGACAGGAGTGGTTATTTCTTATTTCAGTGGACAAGGAAATTTCTCAAATGCAGCTCTGGAATACCTCTGAATTTTCCCAGTTCTCCCTCAAATGAATAACCATTCCTGCTATTTCCTACAGTAAAAAATTCTGTTAATGAGAGAAAAATGTAAAAATCTCATTGTGTTTAAGTTAAAGAACTGGAAGGAGATACCTTTTTTTGATGGAATGAGCAAAATTGAAAAGACAGTCCTAAGAAGTTTCTTGTTTGAGTCTTCCCCAGGAGGTCACAGGTTTTCAGTGTCTGGGATTTTCACAATTACCACATAGTGGCTATCTTTTCAGACTAGGAGAGAAAGAAATATTTGTCATTAACTCTGTTCCCTATATCACTTAGATACCTGTGATCCCTGCCCTGCAAAAATATCATATTACTACAGTAAAAAAACCCCACAGCCCCTTGCTATTTTTCCTTGATATTCCCAGTTGTTATTTTTAAAGGCACAATATTTTATACTGCACTAGAAGAGTCTGCCTCCACCATGGAAATCATTCTTTAAGTGCCATACAATGACAGAAATTAAAGAAAATACTGGTATACAGAATTACATAGTTCACATTTCAAAATAACTTCAGACCCTCAGGGGGAAAAAAAGTCATTTGAACACCACCTTCATTTTGCCTGGCAGCTTGTTATATGAAATATGGACAGGTAATCACATAGAATTTAGGACTTTGCAAAATGCAGCCTGCTGCTTTAAGACCAAAAGAGTAAAATAGAATAAAATAAAATAAAAATCACTAGGTCAAATTCAGAAGAAAATCCAGTGAGTCTGAAGGGATTTTAAGTTGGAGTGGTTCCTACTCCTGTGCTGTACCAGATCTGAAACCTGTTGGAATAGGCTGACCCCATTCCAGCAGTTCACACCCCTCCAGTGGGGTGGGGGAGAGAGAACAGCATGGACAAAAGTGAGGAAAACCTCATGAACTGAGATAAAAATGCTACTAAGTGCAAAAAACCCCAAAAAGCACAAAATCAAGTGATGCAAAAGCCATCTCTCCCCATGCCCAGCCTGTGTCAGCAGCAGCTGCAGAAGGTGGCATTGTTTCCCAAATTAACATGAGGAAAACTCTTTTTATCAGGTTGGTTTTTCTATCCTTACACCAATTAAAGCTGCTTCTGCCTGATGTGATCAAGAAAACACCTTCACATTTTTACTAATGCTATTCATACTGTTATTTCTGTTAGTATTTCTGTTAACCTTTCCTTTTGCTTCCATTACCTGCTAAGAGCAATCTGACCATAGTTATTTTCTCAAAAAGAGGCCACCAGAATAACTGTGAGTGTAAGGGCTGGACTTGATGATCTTTTCCAACAGAAATGATTCCATGACCTTATAACACAGTGGAAGCTTGCCTGGTTAAACACACAAAAAATTGCAGCAGCAATTCTTCAGTGATACAGTTCATACAACACACACTGTTGTGGCCAGCTCAAAATTAAGTTTTTTTAATAATAACAGCCATAGAGTGTTGTCTCTGGAAAACAAAAGATGTGACATAAAAAAAAAAGTTGAATCCTACAGAAGAAAGATATAAGAGCATGTGGCTCTTTTATTTTGAGAATAAGAATAAAAAAAGGGGTTAGGAGAGTAAAAACATTTTAATTAATCAATGAGTATTAAATAAGTGAACTCTGATGAGTTTTCTTTGAATTCTAGTTTTTGCAAAATTGTTAAATGAGTTGGTTTAACTTAATAACTAAAAGTTGGTTTATCAGCTTTGTGTATAACAAATATTGTGTATAACAAATATTTTGTATAACAATGCGTAGAAGAACTTGAAAATATAGTCCAGGGCATATAAATCCTCAATATTATGGATTAGTTTTGATTTACAGGAGACGCAGAGACAATGCTGCTGTTGGAATCAGACACTTTTCTCTGTTCATATAACCTACTTTGAATTTCTGTTGTTACTGCTGAAAGACAGAGTTTTTCTCTTCATGGCCTCACTGACTGGTTTAATATATCTTCTGTCATGCTGCTGCTGTGGATTTCATCTCTTAAGGGAAAAAAAAAGGCAGAGAAAAAAGTATTAAACTGCACAGCAATCTATAAAACTATTGGCATTTGGAGCATTGTCAGTGTGTCTCTGATTAAAGGCAAATAGTGCATATATTTTTCTCTCTGTTTTCTGAAGGACATAATGCCTGGCTTCATTATAATAATACTAATCGGAGCCTCTGTGACAATATCCTATTTTTGTTTGATGACAGGGTGGCCCTAAGATCATTCCTCACGTTGGGAAAGCTTTAAAGCAGAGAGCACTTCCCATATCTATCCAACAGGCCACTATTGAATGACTGTGATTCATTAGTGAGATGGGAAGAAAGTTCCTTGAGATCAGCCCTGAAAGCAATCTGTCATTAGAGCAGCACATTAGCTTTCCTCAAATTCATTTGTGAGACTCTTTGCAGGAAATAGTGCCTAATAAAGTAAGGAAATGACAGGGGAATATTGGAGACCTATTAAAGCATTAAACCTAATTCTTTCCCAAACACAATAAAGGCCAGCCAGACAACCACCTGTAATGTTGCATTAATTTTCTAAGAAATAGGGAAGAGTTTGTGTTCATAACTCTGGGGCTTTAACACATGGGTCGCTGCAAGACTTTGAATTGTCCTTGTCTTTGCACAGAAGTGTGGCTGCTGCAGCCTGGACATTCTGCCACTGCTGTGACCTGTCTGGGTTTGAAAAGACAGGCGACTGCTAAGGAAGGCAGGAGCCTCCCTTGAAATGGAAAATGTAAACCCCCTCTCCCTCTGAATTATTATAATTTCAGAATTAAGGGGCTCTCAGCTAAAGATATGGGAGTAGGAATTACAGTTCTTTACTAGGAAAAAATAAAAATAAAAATTAAAAAATGCAGTACTACAAAACAACCCTGCCAGAGTCAGAGCAGGCCCTGTCCCCTGTGTGTCAGGGGGTGGCACAGCCCCATCCCATGGGGGCTCAGCCCTCCTGCAGTGCCAGCTGTGGCTCTGCTGGAGCAGGGATCCTGCACAAGGGGGGAGTTTTCCTCTGCAGCTCCAGGGCTGCTGGAGATGGGCCTGGGCTCCCTCTGGGAATGCAGGGCAGCAGAAGCTGCTCCTCTGGGAATGCAGTGGGCAAAGGCTACTGTGCTGTCCCAAACCTCAGATTGTATCCAGGTAGGAATGCTTGGCTCCTCCCCTAGGCAGAGCATATCCCCATGGGATGATGGAATTGGATCAGCCATGCAGGGACACTCAGTGGCCATGGACAGCAGAGATCTCCTGCAGGGAGGATTGGCTGTGGGAGAGAGAAAGAAATAACTGCCCCATGGACAGCAGAGAACTGCCCCAGCTCTGACAGATGGGAATAAAACACACACCCCCAGCCACATCTTGCAACCAAAGACAGCACCTCAGTCCTAACACCCAGGGCAGAATTCCCCACTCCCAAAAACAAAGCCTGGGAAGGCGGGGGTTGTGCTGTTCTCTGAACCCAAACCACTGGGTTGCACTTTTAAAAAGACAAAGACCTTTGAGATCTGAATAAACAGCTTAATTTCATGCTGATAAACGTTCTGTGAACCTGAAATATTGATAGCTTTATACAAACAGTGTTCATAGTTTATGCTTTTTACTGAAACTTTCTTAAACTATGTTAGAAGAGTAAGTATGATGCAATCTTGTGGACAAAGAGATAGAATTGGAAGTTTGCATTTTTAAAAGAAAAACAGAAAAACCAAGGAATAGAAACTGCATGGGAAAATATTTCAAAGAAAGTATAAGGCCAGTGCTGTCTTGTGATTCTTACCAGTTCATAATCTCCAACAATTCTTCATTCTTGTCTTTTGGGAATCCATCCTATGATCAATTTCACCAGTGTTTTCTTGCCAGGAGTATTTGTGTACTAAAAAGCAAGAATTCGCTTTGTGTCTTGATTTGGCATGTGACTTGCCTGAGAAAATAAAACAGAAAAGATGAAACTGTATTTTGTGCAAAATAAGTTCTGCAGTGAACACATTTGGTGTCCTTCATCTAAGAATTAATTTATATATAAATATATGTATAATTTATAAATTTTATAAATTTATAAATATATTTTTTTCCTCCAGTATTAGTATGTTAAAACAAGAGTATTATTTTCTAGCACCCAGAGCCCAGGATACTTTCTGATGTGCTGGAAGCTGGCTGTGGAGCAGTCCCATGTGTGATTTACTGCCCTCCATGTCAGAGACAGGAGAAGCTCACTTTTTATTAATTTGAAATACTAGAGGAACACTGGCTGTGAGATTGATCTTCCAGCTGCTCTGCTTTATGGACATGGCAGCAGAAATTATGGCAACTCCCTTGGGCATCTCCCAGGGATGCTGGAGGGAGTCACAGTCTCCTGGCTTGCGTGTGTTTTCTGCACACTCCCAGGGCTTGGCAGCCCTTTCATTTTGCTCCTCGTGCTCTCATGCAAAGGCCAAGTACATGTGCAGCTCTGCACAGGGAATTTATGGAGTCTTTTTCAGCAAGTAGCTAAATTAGCCTCTTCACCTCTCCCAGACCTGTGTACTGCATCTTTTCTAAACAGGTAAAATCTCTTCTATTAACAGTGATCCTCAGGGAGTGCCTTTGCCCTGCTACTCTTTCACATCCTATCATCTTCTGGGCTGAAAGGCCACGCAGTAATTAAACCCTGAGAGTGATCTTAGCAGGGGAAGGCTCTGGGATGTTTTTATATTCAAGTTCTGGATATGTAAAAAAGGCATTTTCATGTGGCAGTCAGCTCTTAAAACTAATATTTATCCACAGGTGATACCCACACTGAGTTTCTGAGAACCAACATTTATGCTGGGTTCCAAGAAGTGTCAGTGTATGATTTATAACTGTTTTAGAGTGAGATACCCTATCTAACTCTCCCAACACATAAGAAAATATTGCCATCTCTTGCTCCGTGCAGGAAGTGCAGCTGCTTCCTCCAGGTCCTCCTTGATTTTCATTGCTCTCTACTTACCTCTGTTGTTACAACAACTCAGTTGTTTTCAGAAAAGCTGGGCTACTTCGATGCCTCAGATCAATGCCTGAAAAGCTTTTCTATTTTTCCCATTCTGTGCTGCTTTAGTGTGTGGGCCTGAGCTTCACATTCAGGGATGGTGAGCTCTGTGCACAGAGCAGGGAGACAAAACAATTCCTGCTCCAGCTGGGCACCAAGGACAAATGATCCCAATCTCAGCCCAAGAGCACAAACCCCGTGGGCTGCAGAGAGAAAAACAAGCAGGGTGGGACTGCAGGGGCTAAAGCTGGAATGGGACAATGAACTGCAAGATGCAAATGGAGCAGAACTGATCCAAGGGAGAGAGCCCGGGAGCGCTGGTGCATTTTGGGGCCATTTTGGTTCATCTTGGGTGCAGGCCTGGCTGGGCTCTGGTGCTGCCCAAGGTGGATCCATGGAGGAGATGCTTTGAATCAATCCCTGCTTGATTCTTTAGCTCTGTCCAGCCTCTGCTCTAGGGCAGCCTGCACAAGGCATCAACTTCTGTTTCACACTAGAAAGCTTAATTTCAATGACCTTGCCTTGTAAAATGTTGAAACAAGAATAATGCTCTTATTTTGCAGTGGTGGGGTTGGTTAAAGATTAATGGGAATGATGTCATTAAAAGTATAGGGAGATTTCTTACATTCTTAGAGGTTTAGTCTTGAGGTGGCTGCTGAGAAAAATCACAGTGCATTTAGTGCTGTCACTGCTACTTACAAATCCTTGGCTCTTACCTTGATGCTATGGCCTGAGGTGTGTGTTGTGGAAACTGTTTAGAATTTGTAATAGAGAAAAACATGGAAAAGTCCTATTCCAGTCTTGTTCCAACATGTGCTCCCTCTAAACTTCTAATATGTACAATCTAAGGCAGAATCTAAACCCACAGAATACAAACACATACTTAATACCTTACTTAGTCCACAACCAACCTTACCTCAAATAATAAAAACTTACAACAAGATAAACACTCCTCAACATATAACAATAATCCAAACAAGCACCTTAGAAAAAAAATCAAAAAACTTCTAAAAACAACAAATGAAAAACTAAAAAAAACCCCCACAACTCTCCATGTAACTGCTCAACAAAATAAATCCACAAAAATAATAACAACAAAACTCACCAAAATCCCATATTTCAAATTTAGAAAATATAAACATATAAAAAATATTACCCAAAGTCTACAAAAAATACAAAACCACCAAAACAATATCCAAAATAGCAAAAACCCCCTACTTTACACATCAGAATAATTCTAAAATAAACATAGATAAAAAACCTCTACCCCTACCAAAAAACGCCAAAAAAACCATAACACACTACAACACAAATAATAACAGTAACTTATCAGCTTTTATATTTTTGCAGTTTGATTTTTCTTTTACTTCACACAGATACTTAGAATTACAATTTAATCTTGTGATGGCCCCCCAAAAAATAAAACCAAATTGAAAAATTCCACACAGAACAAAAATTCTCCAACTCCAAACAAGATTTACGGTGCCTACAGGCTTCAGCTCTATTCCAAATTTGTTCCCATTAGCTTGAGCACTTCTAATTGCTCAGGTCAAGCATTCTTGATTTACAAATAAAAGTCACACATAAATATTGCATCTTGTATAGAGGGCTAGAGATACTTGGTGGCATGAGGTGAGTGGTGCAGGTGACCCTTCTGAAGGACAGGATGCCATCCAGAGGGACTGGACAAGCTCAAGAACTGGCCCATGGAAATCTCCTGTGGTTCAACAAGGCCAAGGCTGGTGCTGCACCTGGGCCAGGGCAGCCCCTGGTACCAGTCCAGGCTGGGGATGAGCAGATCCAGAGCAGCCCTGGGGAGAAGGACTTGGGGTGCAGGTGGGTGAGAGGCTGGACATGGGCCAGCAGTGTGCAGCTGGAGCCCAGAAAGCCAATCCCAGCCTGGGCTGCACCCAGAGCAGCCTGAGAGCAGCTGGGGAGGGGATCCTGCCCCTCTGCTCTGCTCACATCCCACCTGGGGCTCTGCATCCAGCACAGCAAGGACAGGGAGCTGCTGCAGTGATCCCACCAAGATTAGAGGGGATCCTGCCCCTCTGCTCTGCTCAGATCCCACCTGGAGCTCTGCATCCAGCACAGCAAGGACAGGGAGCTGCTGGAGTGATCCCACCAAGATTAGAGGGGATCCTGCCCCTCTGCTCTGCTCACATCCCACCTGGAGCTCTGCATCCAGCCCTGGGCTCCCAGCACAGCAAGGACAGGGAGCTGCTGCAGTGATCCCACCAAGATCAGAGGGGATCCTGCCCCTCTCTCTGCTCACATCCCACCTGGGGCTCTGCATCCAGATCCAGGCTCCCAGCACAGCAAGGACAGGGAGCTGCTGCAGTGATCCCACCAAGATTAGAGGGGATCCTGCCCCTCTCCCTGCTCACATCCCACCTGGGGCTCTGCATCCAGAGCCAGGCTCCCAGCACAGCAAGGACAGGGAGCTGCTGCAGTGATCCCACCAAGATTAGAGGGGATCCTGCCCCTCTCTCTGCTCAGATCCCACCTGGGGCTCTGCATCCAGCACAGCAAGGACAGGGAGCTGCTGCAGTGAGCCCACCAAGATTAGAGGGGATCCTGCCCCTCTCCCTGCTCACATCCCACCTGGGGCTCTGCATCCAGATCCAGGCTCCCAGCACAGCAAGGACAGGGAGCTGCTGCAGTGATCCCACCAAGATCAGAGGGGATCCTGCCCCTCTCTCTGCTCAGATCCCACCTGGAGCTCTGCATCCAGCCCTGGGCTCCCAGCACAGCAAGGACAGGGAGCTGCTGCAGTGATCCCAGAGCAGAGCACCAAGATTAGAGGGATGGAGCACCTCTCAAACGAGGACTGGCTGAGAGAATTGGGATTGTTCAGCCTGGAGAGGAGAAGGATTTGGGGCCACCCAACTGTGGCCTTCCAGTGCCTGAAAAGAGCAGTGGAGAGGGACATGGGCATGCAGTGACAGAACAAGGGAGAAGATTTACAATGAAAAAGAGTAGCTTTATATTAGATTTAGGGGGAAATTCCTTGCTGTGTGAGTGGGGAGGCCCTGGCACAGAGAAGCTGTGGCTGCCCCATCCCTGGAAGTGTTAAAGCCAGGTTGGATGGAGCTCATTCTGTGGGGTAGCAGAAGGAGTCCCTGCCCATGGCAAGGCAGATGGAACTGGATCATCTTTGAGATCCCTTCCAATCCAGGCCATTCTATGATTCCATGATTTGTACCATAGTTGAGTAGGAATCAGTATTTTTGCTTTCTGCTTTTATCAGATTATAAATAGGTATTCTCAAAATATAAGAGAGTGCTGATGTTTTATAAGCATTAAAAATTCCTTGTTATAATTGTTTTTTCTTGCTCAGATGTTGTGAAATCAAGACTTTCCTTATTCATAAGCTGAATTTTAACATTTACATCAGAGGATTTCTTTTTCTACAGTGAAGTAGGCCATGTTCTTTGGACCAAAGTGTAAGATTTAATTTTCTTCACTCATCAGCAAAGTTGCATCATTTATTTAAAGTTTTTTCACCCTTGAATGCAATGATTTATTGTCTTAGAAGTGAGACACCAAGAATATTACTATTGACTTATTAATTCAATACAGATACTGTTCATAACTTCACCTTTCAGCTCTCACATCTTGCAAGGTTTTAGTCCAGCAACCAGTCAGTAATTTCACCAAAAATTAGGAACTCAGCCACACAGAGGATGACACAGATACTTGGTTAAGCCAGATTCAGGGACTTAAATTTCATTTAAGCTTAGAAAACTCAAAAGACAACAATTATGATCTGTTTTTCCCAATTGTCACTCACCATGGTTGCTGCAGGAAGGAAACAGAGCTTTTCCCTGACAGAGGATTTCAGGTCAGACACGGTGTGGCAACAACATTTTTGGCCATTCTTAAACCCTTCCTTCTGCTGGCTTAATCCTGCTGAGGTCCCCAAGGAGGTCATGGAAGGAAAAACCCCAACCTAAAATATGTAAATACAAACCAAAATGGAAACCGTGCACGCACAGGCAAAAAATCCACAAGCCAGCAAACCTCCCACGACAGGAAAATGTCACTGTTGTAGTTTATAGAATATTCTACAGCAGCTGGACCATGAAAAAATGGTCAGAAATTGGTGATGGCAGAGAAATGGGGGAATGACCTCAACTCTATCCTTAAGCTTTGATCCTGCTCATATTCTGGGAATTTCTTGTTCCCTTGATGTGTAGGTGGATCCTGTGCCTGAAATAAGAGTTAAAGTAACACAAGAGACAAGAAGGGCTATTTTAAGTCACTTTAAAAAAAAGGAAAATTCAGTGACTTAACAAAGAAAATGCCAAAAAAGCCAAATGACTCCAGAATCCTTCCAAGTCAGAGGTGCAGCAGCTAGAACAATTCATTAATGCTCCAGGCAGGAAGACCTGAATTATTTTAAGAGCACTGTATTTGCATTTTAGATATAGCAGAATGAACTAATTATGAAATGTATGCATCAAAGATTTCAATTTCAGGCTTGACTTTACTTTGGAGATTAATTTTTTACTTTATCATTTTTGCAGGCAGTTCAATGGACAGCCTTATTTGAATGTTACTCATTGTTCAGTGATGTATGAAGTGTATTTAATCAATGTGAAGAGAGTAATATTAAACTATTATCAGAAGCATCAAATGTTCCAAAAAACCTCAAAAGGAAGGTCAAAAGGTAACATTTCAGCTAATAATAGGAGAAACAATATATTTAACTTATTCATTACATACAAGTTTTTCATGGCATATACATTATCCTTTCCACATAAAATCACAATGGAGAATGTGGAGGGTTATCCCCTTGATTAAAAATATCATATGTAGAGTTGATCAAGTGAGCTTTCAATGTTTAGTAAAAGATATTTAAATAACTGTTTTAGAGTTGGTCTGTATTTTACAGGGTTTGCTGCAAAAACCTTTGACAGAACAGTTCTTGTGCTCATCATTAAATTGCTCCAGGTGGGATTTCAGCCAACCTTCTGCAAGCACTTCCACAATGGGTGCCACAGGTAAAATCTGCTTCATATAAGGCCAGAGCTCTCTCAATTCCACTGCAGGCACATCCTCAGGGGGTCAGCTCAGGGTGGGAGGCACACCAAGCCAGCTGGAAAAGTGGCTGCTCAAAGGCACCAGAGCCATGCCCTAAACTTGGACTGAAACTTTTTATTTTCCATATTCACTGCCTCACACTCGTGGATCATGTAAACAATAATGTAAAAAACACTGGTGTCAGAAATATTAAAAAAAAAATAAAATCCTCCCGAGTCTGTATGTCTTGCATTTTCTGTGCTAAGGAAGGTTTCAGCTCTAGCTCACAAGTCCAGAAGATCCTTCTGAAATAAGGAAGAAATCATGTGAATGCAAACCACTGACACAGTTAGATATGCTCAAAGGGTAATTTTCGCTGTCTGTTTGGATTAAGAAATTAATTCATTGCAAATTGAGAAAGTGGTGACCTGCACTGTGGTTTTTAGAGCAAACTACTGATTAAATTATAGAAAACTGGGGTTTTTTTTCTAGCTTAAGATGAACTCAGAGTTAACTGGGATCAAAGAAATTAATTTTATAGCACTTCCAAAATGAAATACTGCGTCCTCACTCTCTTTTTACCACACTTGTGATATCTCTTCCAGTAACAGCTGATAGCTTTGCTTTTGCCTCCTGCTCCCTGACACCAGCCTTGCACTTTCAGAGCCATAAAGCACTAAGACTTGTTGACTGGGGACTTCTCTAGTGAGCAAGCTATTGAGGACGAGCAGCCCTTCAAGGGGCTAGCAAAAGTGCTTTCAGTGAAAGAGCAAAACCATTGCTGTGATTTGACAGATCTGCTTCAACAACCCCTCTCAGTTTCTGCTTTGTCCCATCAGCATCTTGCAGAGAAGCGTGTATTTAAAGTTAAACTCAGACAAGCACGGTGTAAATGTTTATAGAGAGCAGCAATCCTCTGTGCAAGAGCACAAAGGAAGATATTTCCAGCTTCTCAGCCTTGAAAGCAATGGGCATGCAAGGCCACCTGAAGTTCCAAAGGAAGTGTTCCACGGGATTTGGGACATGTAAAGTGTGACCTTCACTGTGCAAGCACAGCAAAGCCCTCTCAAACATCACTGCCACTGTGATGGCTCCCCTGGCTTGCAGAAATCAAGCATCTCTAAGTCTTCTCTGCAGTAGGATTTTACTGTCATGCAGAATACTCTGCCTTCTAAGTTTATGCTCAGAGGTGGCTGTAGAAGAAGATCCCTGGTGGAAAGTACTATTAGAAAGGCACCTGGGTGCTTGAAAGAGTTTTTGGTGTGACTGGCATTGTCCTTCCTCTTCAATGGCTGTTGAGCACACATAAATTAACGCTGTCCCTTTTTCTTCCCCTCGTGTAATTTTTCAATCTCTGTTTCAATGGATGTATTGGCAAGTGAAGGCCACTAAAACCACACAGCCTGACAGATAACATCACTTACTGAAGCAGACAACTTTTGCTTCAGTTCCTGATTAGTTATTTTATTGAGCAAGGTTAATCTATGAAATTCAGGTTTAGTACATTTGCGAAGTTTTGTAATTTAAAATCCAGTAATGTCACCCCAAAACACTCCAAGTTGTAATTACCTGTTATCAGTTGCAACAAGTGTGTTCATGTGATTAAAAATGGAGTTATATTCTTCAGAGGCAGTAATGCTGTAATTTAAGACTATTTGGTATATTAAAGAAACCCAACACATAAAGCTGTTACATGCAAATAAGCATGACAGATAGGAAAGGATATCTGTGGGCCAAGTGCCAAGAAAGTCCATTTTTTAAAAATTGATGTGATTTACAGGTGAACATTAATGAAATAAGCAATGCAAAAAAGCTTCTTTAAAAACCTAAACTCTCAGTACCATACTACCATGGAAATAGCAGCCTCTGAAGCTTGGTGTTTCAGCGTTAAAGGTCAACAAAGGGCAAATTGTAAAGTTTTATTTTATTATATTTTATTTCCTGTGACTTTTCCTAACCAATGAACACTTTCATGTATTCCTTTCCAAATGGCAACCTTCACACCATATGTCTGCACAGAAAAATTAAACCTGCTCTGCATTCTTAGACCTAGCATAAGTGAAACAAACCACCATCACTGGCAGTGGGATTAATAGCTGCACCACTTTTTTTAAAATTAATCTATTAATCCCAGAAGTGCTGATAAAGGATTTTGAATAACAGTGTAAGCTCATTACAAAATTTTACTATTTTAATGCAGAGTTTCCCTGGTGGAGGGGCTTCAATTGCTGCTTCTTGTGATGCACTTAGTACATTAAAATCTCCATTTGGGAGTGGGGACAGCATCTATGTTACCTTGTTCTACAAGCACTTTTCTGCTCTGGAATGTGTCTGCTGGCCAGGTTTCATTGTCCCTTCATGCTTGGCCCTTCACAGCCATGTGAAAATATAGGTAACTCCTAGAAAAGGAGAATGGAAAACAATTAGTAAGTGAAAGATAAAGTGAAATTTCTTCCTTTCTTTCACCAGATGCCTTGTGAAACTACAGGTCTGGGTGTTGAAGACTGAATGCTGAAGCTTGAAATCTGCATTGTGTGCTGGAGGAGATGCTCAGGTGCCGTTTCCACAGATGGAGAACACAACCTGAAATGTATCAACACCCTGATTCTAGAGCTGATCATGTGCACTTCAGCTTCCAGGAGCACATGTCACATTGCAGCTGTGATCTTTGAGCTTCATTTTAAACAGCTGCTCGATTTTACAGCCTGCTTGGATGGGAAAACACTCAACATATTAAAATAAATGTTATTTATTATTTATTTTATTTTAAAAATAACATTATTTATAACTTTTATTAAAATATTATTTATTATTTATTATTAATATTTAATTATTATTTCTTTATTCAATATTTCAATTTCTTATTTATTTATGGGATTTATTATTATAATTATTTATTATTATTTATTATTTGGCATAGCAAAAGTTAAAGTAAGTGTTAAATAGTAAATATTACACTGTGCAGCAAATAAAATGATCAGTTGGTACTTGCAGCACCACCAATCACAGCTCAAAAACATCATACTTCAGCTGCAGAGCCTATTTAAGAGCCCTCACTTTCTCAGATGCACAAATGCAGAACTCATCCCTTTGTGAAAGCCTTCCAAACTTCGTGCCTGTGCCTAAATTTATATTTGCTTTATTGCTTATCTGATTTACTAGATTGTCCCACCAGTGCTGTCTGATAGTGCCAGCTGTACTGCCCACTGCCACAGAGACTCAGCAGATGAAAATTTCACTGCAGGCTCTGTGCAATACAGACCCCAGAAAAGTCAATTCAATACCAGATGTACCTCTGGGACTCACCCTGAAATCCTGGAATTGGAGCTGAGCTTGAGGCATGTTTCTCTTTGAGATTCATGTTTCTTATTAATAAGGGTTCCTTGTCTCCCAGAAGTTTCTCTGAAATTCTACAGGTTTGAAGGGTCTTGCTTTTCTTCTCAGAAATATAATTAGGATATAAAAGAGTTTCAGTTAATTCCTCAGAAATTATAAGGTCTTCAAATCAGAATATATTTTATCTGTAACACCAGACAATTTTGTTAAAAGAAAGTATTAGAAAGATGTAGAGAAAGAAACAGAGTGATAGTTGAATTATCAAGTTAATTTAATATCTCATATTAAAAAATATGAGATAAAAGACCCAAACTGCACTAGGGGATCTTAAGGAAACATCAGTTAAATACTTTCTGCAGACAGAGAAGTTGTCAGATACTGCACTCTGCTGAGCAGCAGCTACAGCTCCTGTGCAACTTAGGCATAAAAAAGGACTGAACATTGCTGGATATATTTTATTTCTTTAGTTTTGCTTCAGCAAACATAAGATTTCATTTTACTTTGGTTTTTTTTTGTTTTTTAACTTAACACTTGGCTGTAGATCAGACTAACCCAGCTAGGACAATTTCACTTCAAACGAAGTAAAGTTGTGGAAGCAGAAAGAAATCATTAGAAAATTATGAATTTAGTTATCCTATTAATTTTTAATTGAATGTGATCAAATATCTTTGCAAAATGCAAATCAAGACACTTGTTACTTTTGCAAGAAGTGAAAGTGAACAATTGAAGTAAACATAAAAGCTAACCCTCAGAAAAAAATCACTAAAATGGTAAAAAGTAAGAATACTAGAGATACTAAAGAATTAAATAAATTTGCACGTGACTGTAGTTCAGTTCTCTTCATCAGTTTAAATATTACTAACATTAGAGCCAAATGAACATAGACTATGTAAAAAAAAACATTTGCAGCAACAAAAAAAAATTTTATCTACAGAAGAACAATGAAAACACAGACCTTCAGGGTGTGTTTTTTTTTGTGTACACTGAATATATTCAACCCTGTTTGAGATATCTGATGGTTCAGTGGTGGTGATATAATATAATATAATATACAATATATAATAAATATATACTATATGATATATGATATATAATATATAATGCAATATATCATAATATATTAATACAATATAGTAATATACTATAGTGATACATTAATATAATATAGTGATATGTAATATTATATATAATATAATTAATATGTAAAATATATTATAATATATAATGGAATATAATGTAATGTTAACATAATATAATATAATATAACATAACATAATATAATATAATACAATATAATATAATACAATAATATCTGGTGTATTTCTGTTGATAATATACAGAGTGTACTTTATCATACTGCAGGCTCTGCTCTGATGAACAAGAATGTGATCCACATGAGATTATGAATACTGACCTTTATTGTGTGGCTTTAGTGCTTCAGTTCATTGGTTTAGCACTTGACTTTTAAAGACTAATCCATTGAAATCAATGAAAATTAGATAGAGAAACCTCTTTTAAAAAGCCAGCAGCATCCAGTCCATGATCCTGCATGCAGCATCCTGCTGAGCATCTTAGTTTGGGTGCAGATGGCCAGGATGAGGCCCCAGATAACCAACTGCAGCATTAACTAATTCCTCCTTTTCCTCTAGAGAGGAGGCCACTCATGGAGGTGTGATTTAGGAAGTTTTTCAAACACTCACTGATGTTTTCTCAGAATCTGTTCTAGCACGTGCTGCTGTCAGGTAACTGCATAATTCATTCCTGTGTCCCTTACACACCTTCACTAGAGCAGCCAGAGGTACAGCTTTGCTCTGGGAACTCTTGAGAGCTCTGGTGACAAAGTGCAGAGGAAGGAGGTGTTTTTTTGGGATGCAGTTGTTTGGGTAAAGAAGCAGTGACTCTCTCAGGTGATGGAAATGCAAAGCTGTCTTGGTTTGAAAGGACAGGTGTCTGCTAAGGAAGGCAGGAGCCTCCCTTGAAATTGAAAATGTAAACCCCCTCCCTCTGAATTATTATAATTTTGAAATTAAGGGACTCTCAGCTAAAGATATGGGAGTAGGAATTACAGTTATTTACTAGGAAAATAAAAATACAAATGCAAGAGTACAAAGAAAGAAAAACAAACCACTGCCAGAGTCAGACCATGCCCTGTCCCCTGTGTGTCAGGGTGGTGGCACAGCCCCATCCCATGGGGGCTCAGCCCTCCTGCAGTGCCAGCTGTGGTTCTGCTGGAGCAGGGATCCTGCACAAGGGGGGAGTTTTCCTCTGCAGCCCCAGGGCTGCTGGAGATGGGCCTGGGCTCCCTCTGGCAATGCAGGGCAGCAGAAAGCTGCTCCTCTGGGAATGCACTGGGCAAAGGCTGCTGTGCTGTCCCCAAACCTCAGGTTGTATCCAGGTAGGAATGCTTGGCTCCTCCCCTGGGCAGAGCATAACCCCATGGGATGATGGAATTTTATCAGCCATGCAGGGACACTCACTGGCCATGGACAAAAGATAATTACTAATGAATAGCCCATTAACAGAAGAGATCTCCTGGAGGGAGGATTGGCTGTGGGAGAGATAAAGGAAAAACTGCCCCTGGACAGCAGAGAACTGCCCCAGCTCTGACAGATGGAAATAAAACACACACCCCCAGCCACATCTTGCAACCAAAGACAAAGGCCTTACCTCCCTTCAGTCAGAGGATTTTAATGGATGTACCTCAGGTTCCAACATCCCAAAACACAGAGAGAGGCTTTGAAGAGTTGGGTCACTGGAGGCTGCCCAAGCTGGGATGTTGGAGATGTTCCCTGTAGGAAGCAACAGTCACAAAGGTGGTGAGAAGACAGTCCCATGATTATCTCAAACACAGTGTGGAGAAAAAGTGACGTTTTCCTTCCATCCTTTGGAAGGGGAACATGAGGGTCTCTGCCCCCGCTGCTCCATTTCAGGAGAGCAGCAAGGGCTGCAGCAGGATTGAACAGCTGCCTCCTCTGCTCAGACAAAAGAAGCTTAATCCATGTATCAGTTACCACTTACCACATCCATGCACCATTTCCTGACAGTCATACACAACTCCAAAGGTCCTCATGACAGCACAGCGAAACTCAGATATTTAAATGATCCTTGCAAGTTATTTGAAGCATCTGAAGCTATTAGAACGTTTTTTAGTTTATGCCCAACTTGATATCTAATTGTTTTTATGTATTTTGTGTAGAAGATGTAGGAAAGTACTTAATACAGCACTTCACTTTTATATCATAACCAAAAAAATTAGATCCAAACAATGCTCAAAGTCTGAACTAAATGAGAAAAAAATATTCTTATCCTGACTTATTTAACCTGTTATAATTCATAGCAAATATTTATAATCCTAATCTTGATTTAAGTTGATAATATCTGAATTTATAAGGTGTCCTACAAAGTTGGGGGAGGTGACTATCTTATTTGTCCAAGATTAGATAAATTAGTTACAGCTCATAATCAGAAAACAACATGAGTTTAAAATTATTCAGAAAGATAGAAGTGGGTTAGATAGTTTAAATTATGATGGTTGCTATAAATTTCACAATTTAAAAAAATGTAAATTGCAATATACCTACCAGAAAGACCATGGAAAGCTTAGTCTGGTTTTGAGTCCTTGAAAGCACTATAAGATCATGAAACAGGTTCCACTTGTTTCTAACAAAAAATAGATATAAAACATTGATTAATGCACAGAAATCCACACAAATTCCATCAGTCACACTTTTATCCATTTCCAATTCCCTAAAAAGGGGACAAGCCTATTCCTTGTGCTATTCGCTATATTGAAACAAGACTGAAATTTGTAGTGAGAACTCATACCAAGTGTTTAAAAGCACAAAACAAATTGCAGATCAAAGTCACTGCTTGTCTTGGTATTTCTGTTTGTGGAATTATTGCAAAATGCTATTTCCTGAGCTGGGAAGTTATGTTTTGCACATGCTTTATTCATAGGGCTGAATATTACTTCACAGTAATTCTCTTCCAGGTTCGAGGAGGTAACGCAACCAGCAGTGAATTTGCAATTATTTTTTAAGTTGGTATTGGAGCAAAAGATGTAACAAAAGAGACTGTAAAAAAAGAGCCTGTAAAAAAAGAGCCTGTTAGGAAACTGTTGTAGTATAACCCTGTCATTTTTAATTCCTTGGATTTAGTTATGCATTGCCCCCTTTTCTCCTGTCTCGGAGCACTGCCTGTAATGGATCAGCCACTCACTGATTTACAGATTGGTCAATTGGAAATGAATCCTTGACCCAGAGATTCTGCAGCCACGAGGGCACTCCATGGTTCAGTGAAGTTCCTGCCAAGATTTCTGTGCTATTTATTATTGATGTTGATATTCATTAACAATAATGAACATATTAATGATTGTACACCAAAAGGTCTTTGCAGAAAACCCTGAGGGCTGCAAATGTCAACACCTGGTGAACTTTTATAGCCAATTTATAAACTTTGTGTGTTACAAATGAAACATTGACATATTTTAACCTATAATGAATTAATGGCTGAAACAGTAACTGTTTATATGAAGAATAATTTTAAATCATTCCAGAATCTCTTGTGCTTGCAGTGTCCCTACCAAGGAGGGTTTAGCAGCCCAATTCCTTGCTGGCAGCACTAGATGGAGATAGTGACTCACACAAAGCTTTCTGACAGATGCTTTCCTCTCTGCCAGAGAACAAGGTTTCTTTTGGTGTGCTCAGTTTATTACAGATTGCACGGTTATAGTTGTTTGTTTGGGTTTTTTTTGTTTTTTTGGTTTGTTTTGTTTTTTTTTTTAGTAGGCATTGCAAAAAATGTGAAATAAAATTACTCATGCTTTGAGTAGCTGGCAAGTCTCCCTGAATCTCTTTCACACACACATATGTAAATGCAAATCACAAAACTCCTGGCAAACTATAAACTAAGCAGCAGAATTTTATTTCCAGGTTTAGTATATGTGAAATTTATTTATCAACAATAACACTGGTCATGTTTTTATTTGACCCATAAGAAAAATCCCTACCCTTACTTTGTAATTGAGTGTTCTTTTGGAATTCCTGGAAATAAACAAACATAACAAACAAACAAAAAAATCTATACCTGCTAGTTTACTTTCCCCACACAAAGTCAATATATTGATCTTCCCAGGTGTATTTAATTATCTTTACCACAGAGCAGCCTCCCAATTAGCAGCTGGACAAAGCTCTCACATGGCAGTCAGGAACACGGATGGACATCACCCTTCCCATCCCTTATTTTTGATTTCCTATGATCTAGGTTTGGGTAGAAAAGGGATGCTAAAAGAGAAAAGTCAACAGGGACAGAGAATTGTCTGTAACTAAACAACTGCCAAGAATGTTCTGTGCAGATATTTTGGGTTAAATTTCCAGAAGTGGCTCGTGATTTAAGGAGCTATATGGCATCAGTGTGAGACAACGTGTAATTAGCAGAAAGGAGCTACACAGCACAGCCTGCAAATCTGACATGTGTGAATTATTAAAAAGTTGGAAGTCAGGTGTGTAGCGAGTCCTTTTATTTAGGCTGCTGTTTAAGACAAAAGCAGCTGGAGTTCTTGTGCTGGTGCACAATCTCCCAATTGTCTGAAAGATGGGACCTCCTGGCAGTGACATTGTTTTGACTTAAAAATCATTTAAACACACTGAACTGGAGTGTGAGCTAATTTCCCAATGGCAATCAAACTTCAGCTCCTGAATTTGGCTGAACCTAGCTGTGGCTGACTGCAGCTCCACGTTGGAACAATGCATCCAAGAGGAGCCTCTTGCAAACATCTGCTCCAGTTAGCTGAGCCCTGGTAGGCTCCTGGCAAATGGCACTAGCAGGCTGCTGCTGTTGGTCACAAACTGGCTGGAACTAATACAGCCTGGCCTGGTTTATCTGCATTTCTTTGCACTACTGCACCTTGCAAGGGGAAAAAGAAGTGTTAATAGTGCAGAATACTGCACTTCTACCGTGCTGGTGGAAGCTGTTCTGACTTTTGTTCAACAGCACAGAGATCAATTGGCTTCACCTGAGAGCCTTTGGAGGCGCCCAGCTCTCTGTAAGATGTAAAGGCACTGAAATTTGCTGAGTGGTGTGCCAGAGAGCACATCCAAACTGAAAAAAGCACAGGATTGTTTCTCAAGGTAAGCAGGACAGCTCTCAGAGAACACGATGCCATGGTGTGCAGCTGTCCCACAGGGCTTTTTTGCCTGCTGAAAGGGGAAAAGGAGCAGGGCAGGCTGCTTGAGGGTCACAAAGTCAGTGGCTGAGGTTAGTTACACACTTGGAACTCCCTGATAATCATTCACTAAAATTAACATCACTTAAGGAATTCAGGAGCTTCTGTAATTTAGATGGTCTCCAACTGAATCCATCTCAGTATTCATAGTTTAATCAGGATTATGAGTTTTTCTGGCTATTTTGGAAATGAGAAGGCTCCTGCCAGTCTTAATGTATTTTTTTTTTGTTCTTATTTTCTTTAAGACATGCCATCACTACTGACACCTCACCTGAAAAACAAACACCTAAGCACACCTGATTATGTGAAAGGGACCAAAGAAGGCCCTGCTCAGGGCAAGGAGAATTTCTGTTTATAGTTCGTAATACATGCGGGAGAAAATCCAAAATATCCTTCTGGAGCCTTTCACTACCAATTTATTTCAATCTTCAGTTTCCAACAAATGAACAAGAACAACCACAAAATACGAGCTAGGTTTTTTTCTTAGTTCTATTTTTTTCCAATGGCTCACTCATTTTTCATGTCATTAGACTATTTATTACCAAAAAAAGTAGTTGCAGACTGAGTAATTTGGGAGAAAAAAATAAATACCTATATTCAAGTTATCCCTTTTTACTGAGTGCTTCCTTACAGTGAAGTAACTAAAGTATATTTATATATTTTGTATATTTATATATTTTATATAATTTTCTATATTTATATTTTCTTTATAATATATAATACATATAATATATACATATTTTATATATATGTATTTTTTATATATATATATTTTTTTTTTATATGGCTCACTCATTTTTCATGTCATTACACTATTTAATACCAAGAAAGCAGTTGCAGATTAAGTAGTTTGGGAGAAACAAATAAATACCTATATTCAGTTATCCCTTTATACTGAATGAGTGCTTCCTTACAGTGAAGCAACTACAATATATTTATATATTTAAATATTATATATAATATATATATAAAATATAAAATATAAAATATAAAATATAAAATATAAAATATAAAATATAATATATAATATATAATATAATATATATTTATAATTTATATATATTTATATATTTATAATTTATATATATTTATATATTTATAATTTATATATATTTATATATTTATATGACTCATTTTTCATGTCATTAGACTATTTATTACCAAAAAAGTAGTTACAGATTAAGTAGTTTGGGGGAAACAAATAAATACCTATATTCAGCTATCCCTTTATACTGAGTGGTTCCTTATACTACAGTGTATTTATAATTACAGTATATTTATATATAAATATACTGTAATTATATATAAGTAGCATATTTATAATTCTCAGCAATTTTTCAGTCTCAGAGTCCCTGTTAGAGCAGGTAGTTAGGTAGTTTGTGTTTGTCTTTTTTTTTTTTAGCTTGTTTCTGAATCCTGGCCATTCCTGAGGCACTCACAGCACCTTGCTTTACTTCCTTTCCCAAGAAAAAGGGGTAATTAATTTGTCTTCCTGGAAATAATAAACTTCCACCATCTGTGCTGGCTATGTATATTCACAACATCCAGAGGAAAGGACAATTGAAGAGTCCATGACAGGATTTGAAGAGGATCAGGGTAGCCACGTGCTCTGGACCTGATTTTGCTAACAGTGGAATGAATTTCAGAGCATTGTTTTTCTCTTGGTAATTTGAGTTTAAGGACTCTGAATAAGACATAGATATCACTTTTTGGTATGATGAACCCTTAAAGCCAGCGATGAAATAATTACCTTTAAAAAAAGCTCTGCTTCTTTTCCATATTTTCTAAGAAGGCTCCACTTACATAGGGACAGGACCATTAATTTCTTCTTGTGTGGAGACTCAAACATGAAATAAAGGATTTAATCTTAAGGTATAAAAAGGGACTCTTTTTCTTCTATTAAAAAAACAACTATATTCTTTCTAGTGTTGCAATGAAGTGCAAGATCCAGTACAGGACATAATTTGAATAAGATACTGTTTATCAGTATCATTCAAATAATAATATAATATTATATAATTATTAATTATAATATAATTATTAAATATAATGTATTAGAATCACTTTGGGGAGCCCAAAGCAGCCCAATCAGCATGTCTGTAATAAACATGCATGAAAGATTTAACAGATTAGGAGCTGTTATTGCCAAAGACTGAATCTTTTCTGCAGTTACTCACTTTGCACATGGCAATGCACATTATTTCTTTGTCTTTAGATTCTCTGTGTTTTAATACAGACTAAAGTTTCCAAACCTTGGCATTTAAAATTGCACTCTGAATTCTCTAAGAGAAGAATAATCAGATTTCCAAAGGCTCTTTACTGGGGAGCCTGGAAGTCAGCAGAACTATCCCTTTTTGTATTAGGCTTGAAAAGATAGACTTTATCTTAAGAAAACTAAGTTAAATAAAACTAATACATTGAAATTATCTATGTTATGTCTAATACTTATAAAAAACAGAAATTTCATGAAATCTGATGGGAAATAACACTTCCCTTCCACTTGCAAGCCACAGTATTTTCCACATATCTGGTGTTAAGCTGTTCATAAGTGTTTCTCCATGGACTCTATGTGCAGGGGTTAAGGGGGAAGGAAAGGGAAAAAAAAATCCTTTACCTTTTACATGTAAAGAAAAGCTTTAGGAGGGGTCATCTGAGATTTTCCTTTGACTTCTTGCCACGGGAGCACCATGCTGCAGAGAGTTTGACCTGGTTTTTCTTGCAGATGATCTCCAGTTAAGCAGTTGCTGATGGTGACCAATATTTAAGGATTAAATGCAGTGGGGAATGGGGCAGGAATGGGCAGTGTGGAGGGCAGTGTGTTTTGATTCCAAATGGACTTACAAAAGCACATTGCTTAGTGATGAAAAGAAATTTTGGTTAGCATACTCAAAGCACAGATTTGTGCATGGGAATGTTTCATAAGGAGATTTTCCCAATTTTGGAATAAAAACAAATGGATTTACAGAAACACATTGCTAATGGATGAAAAAAAAATGATATTGCTTAGCACACTCAAAGTACAGATTTGTGAAGCACAAGAGAAGGATCTGCACGTCCAAGGGAGCAGCAGGGACAGGAACAGGCTGAGGGCCCAAAGGAAATGCAGGAGAAACAAGGGCACAACAGCAGTGCCAACACTGGCAGCTGTAAATGTGAACAGAGGATTGCAACTCTAAAAAATCTCCACTCCTCCAGCCAGGGGTTAAATTCCCATCCATCCAATGCCTGCCAGCACCAAAGGCACTGCCCACATTCTCACCTGTGCTTGCAAGCCTCCTTCACCAACCATGCATTCCCACACAGTGTCCTTTGCAGCACAAAAATACAATTACTCACAGCCAAAACTTCAAATGCCCTACATTTTCAGAAAGTAAATAATATATACCCCTACTGAAATAGTTGCTGAGCTGAAACAGCTGACAAAATGTCATATATATATATAATATATATATAATATATATATAATATATATATTAATATATATATTATATATAAAATATATTTAATATGTATTATAGATACTATATTATATAAATATATAATATAATACATATCTATTATAATATATAAATATATTATTTCAGCTGCAAGTAGAACCACTGCTCTGCATTTAAAACTGTTGTAAAAAGTCAGGTGTAGTTCTACGAAATGATGATAAGGTGGCTCTTTTAATTTGGATCATGTAAATTTTTTAATATACTGCCACAGTAATGGTTTCAATTATTTCAATTCAAAAATTTCAAAAGGTATAAAGGCATGTGAATTACAGTTGGGCTGCGTCCCTGATAAATCTCATAAGCAACTACTGCCAGATCCCTCTAAATTAAAAAAATGTAAAGAGAAAAAAAAAATTAACTTATACTATTTATTATACTAATATTCAAAGCTCTCCAACTCAGGCCTAATAAATGGCTTTTAAAATTTATCCTCTCAGCTCAGGCTCAGACTGCACTGCTGAAACACAGAATTCCAGCCCCTGAAGATCTAATGCACTGATCTAATGCACTGTGCCTGACCTATTACAGATGATTATAAATTACACAGGGCCTTGTGTTGCTATAATTTTCTAGAGATTGCTTCTTAAAGGCAGAGGGTGGAAAAAAAAAGAAGAAAAACAAACCAGGAAAGGAGTGTAAACTACCATTTCTTTTCTCTATGCTGGATTTAGCTCAGTCAGAAATACAAATTTGGAGCCATAACCACTGCAAACCATTTATTTACTCTCTTATTTGAAATTTACACCATGAGGAAGCAGAAGCAAGCTTATTTTTTAACATAAAATTACAAGAAGGGGTGGGTTCTGTGCTACCCACTCTTGGTGGGATTTGGCAATTTTTCTGCAGTATCTGTATTCCAGAATATTACAGTATATTCCATATTACTGTAATATATGGAATATATTCCTTATATTCAATATATTATTCCATATATTGTAATATATGGAATATATGACAATAGTACAATATATTCCATATATTACACATATATGAAATGAGGAAAAATATTCCCTTCCTTTAAATAGATAAGAAATTCATGATGGACTATGAAATTCTATTATGTGACAGCAGTGCCATGCAAATATGTAGTTTAGAAAAATAAAAAACCTAGAAAATTTGTATTCCGCATGGTTACTTTATTTTCGTTGGGTAAATTATTTGCAGGTTTAGAGTGTGTTTGAAAATTAATAGCAATGTTCTTTTGTGTCATTTTATGCAGTCCCAGAGACCAAAGGAGCCTCAGGAATTAATTGCAGCCTTCTAATAAACACAATGGTGTAATGACGTATTTAACATTACTGCTTTTTGTTTGATTCCAAATAAATTGCCAATTTTTTTTTTTTCCGCTGTGATACTAAAACAATTACCATCCTGAAAAAAAGGATAATTAATCTACAATTTTTTCACATTAGATCATATATCCCTAAAGAGTGCCCACGGGTTTGATGGTCTTCAGCTGCTGTGTATTTATTTTTCATTTTTGCTGGTGGTGCACCGCCCCATCAGTGCTGACATTTAAATGAGTGAGTGTTCAACACAAATGTGATCATTTGTGGAGCATCCAACGTGGCACCATACTGAGATGATTGCTTCTGGGAGCCATCCATGCCTTCCCGAATAGGGGGGAAAAGCCAGGCAAAATTTTATCAATTTACATTTTTCTGTGATTAATTTTTATGCAAATGAGGGCCCGACCGTGCTCCCATCTCACCTGAATCATGCGGATCATCAAAGACAAATTGAGCATCACTTATTTAAAAAATAGGCTTTAAACTACTCTACAGCTGTGTTGGGAAATGCTAAGAGTGGGGCATGAACTTTTCTAATGTAACAGGAATAGATAAGAAAATGCTTCTCTTTGCATTTTTGTCCACACTGTGATAAACATGAGTCTTAACAAAATCCTAAAAATTGTCTTTGTTTTATATTCCTCGTGCCCTTGTAAACGTTTGACTGTGGGAATGCTTCATAAGGAGATTCTTCCAATTTTGGAATAAAAACAAATGGATTTACAAAAACACATTGCCTAGTGATGAAAAAAAATTATATTGGTTAGCATACTCAAAGTACAAATTATATTTTCATTTTAGATCCAATTCAAGAAATCATCTGGTGGTATACTGCAGTGGTAAGGGCCTTACATAAACAATCTTCTAATGTTAAAGCTGTTAAGACACACAAAAAGGTAAGTTCTGTCTACAAATAAACATATTCTGTACATTATTGTGCATATCTATGTGTATCTACAGAATAAAATTGCATAAAACTGGATATTTAGACTTTGTTAAACAACAGGCTTTGAAAATAAATTCAGTATGAAGAGGTTACACTATGTGTAATAATTATTATAATTATTGATACTAATATTGAAGAGCATGAATAGCATGAAGAGCTATTCTTATTTACTTTTTAAAAAATTAGATTTCTCTTCTTTTGGGAAAGGGACCAAAGTGTTTCTTTATGGCATTAAGGAATAAGGCAATGCTGCCAGCCAGAGCTGTAATTTTTACAGCTGTAAGATTGCTAGCACTCAGGAATATGAACATTTGTGCCTCTTATTTTCACTTGAAATTTGAATCCAGGTGTAAGAAAATGTCCTCATGAAAAGCATTCTCTTATGAGGAAGCTGAATTTTGAAAAGGCAGTTTTCCCTTCAGAACAGTGTTCTGCAAATTGCAATATGGAATGTCAGTTCAGAGACTCGTTTTACAAGGCTTTCCACAAACCCATATCCCCAAAGCCAATCTCAGAGGAGTAAATGTGATGTGTAATAGAGAAAAGACAGTCTTTATCAGTCAGAGCTGGAAAAACAGAGGCACTGTGGCACAAGAGCAGAGACGGCCCCTATGAAATTGCACACATTAAAGCTGTGATTTTACAGGTCTGATTAACCCACAGCTTAATGAGCTACTTTTCATTAAGCTGCACAGCTGAATGTGTGTTACTGCACACCCAAACAGAATATGTGTTTGCAGCCATGACCAATTTCATGCTCGGCCCTTCCTCTGGCATGGGAATCAGAAGAACACAAACTTCCACAGACCCTGAAGAGTTTGATCTGTAGATGTACAAACACAACACACAGACATTAAGCAGAAAAATCATAAGCTTATATGTCTACAGCTGTAAGTGAGAATATGCTTTAAGTGAGAAACTGTTTTGGGTAAGATGGTGAAGGGTTTATAGTGCAGTAATGTAATAGCATGGAGTAGGTTGGGAGTTTGGAAGTTATATTATGTGTGCCTGTGAGTTAAAAGCCCATTGGACAAAAGTATCCACAGTGCAGCAGAATTAAATAAAGGTGATAGGTTAGAAAAGGAAAATCAACCCTGTAGCACCTATCTATGAAGTTAGAAAGTTCTGTATTGCCTCATAACAAAGAACCTGGGACTACTCTGAGCTATGGCCCAGTTCTTGCTCCTCTAAAACCTCACAGCCTCTGGGACTGATGTTCACCTGAGCACTAAATCATTCTTAACTTAAAAACAATCCCATCCCTTCATTACTGACAGCCACAATGATGCTCTGGAGTGTTTAATGCTAAACCACAACACCTGAGCTCACAACTGCAGCAAAGCCACCAAGGATCCCCACACTGCTCCCAGCAAACCCAGAGCTCTGTCTGCTCTCCAGCCTCCAGCCAAGACCTCCTAAATGCCTCAGACATACAGAACCCATAGGGTTTGACATCTATAAATGTCTATAAATCCATTTCTCGTCTCCCCCAGTTGTGATTTTTTGAGAAGAACTGTACTGTGGCAAGTTGGGGGACACCCAACAGCTTGACTACAGAAATGATACAATTCATCTATTCAGGAAAAAAAAAGGGCGAAATCAGTTAATTATTAAAAAACCCCAAACTGGTATTTCCCTCAAAAAATGGTGTGGAACAAAATCAATTTATAAAGAGAGCAAAACATGTCTAAAATATTACTAGATCACTTGACTGATTTAGAACCTTCCTAAATGGAACCAAGTTTAAAATAGTTACTGTTCACTGTCTTTCAATAAGCTTTAGCATCTTCTGTAGAAAATACCCTCTTATGATTGCATTAATACAGAAATACAATAAAAGAACTATCAAGCCCCTCTCTATATGACAGGTTTCCATATATTACTCTGTCACAGATATCCATATCATTTTTTTATAAGCTGCAGTCTTCACGTCCTATTATAACAGGTAATACATCAAAAACTACTGTCTAACAGCTTCCAGTGAGGATTCTGAATCTACTGAACAGAGTGAAAGTGATATTCTGGTGTTTAACTCCAAATAATTACCCCAATCTTATGGTATTTGAGAGGCAAAAAGAGATTATTTTACAAGCCGTGGGCACACATTTGAGGATGGAAAATACCTGGTTTTTGATAGCACGTGATCACACTTTCAGGGCAAGCAGTGAATGATTTAGAAAACATGATGTATGTGCTTCACCCCTCCTCAAAAACCATGAGCTGTGGCACTTCCCTTGCCATACCAATGCAAACAGTTCTGAAACCCAAGAAAAATCAGCATTTCCATAAAATAAATGCCTGTATTCACAGTTGCAACAAAATGTGGAGAATATTTGGAAGGGAAAAATCCTGTCAGCCTTTAAAGAAAGTATGTACGTGTCACTGAATTGAAACATTTAAACCAAGCAAAATACATGTGTAAAAAAGACATTATAGATGCATACATACATATATACACACACATATATATGCATCTATAAATATACATATATATGCACAATTATTCACACATTTATATGTGTATATATAACATATATATTCACACATATATATACATACATATATAGACACATTCACACATTTATCTGTGTATCTATATAAAAAACATATATATTCACATATTTATACACATATATGCAAACATATTCAGATATTTTTATGTGTGTATATATATAAATAACATATTCACACATATACATATACAGACACATTCACACATTTATATGTGTATATATATAAATAACATATCTATATTCACACATATATATAGACACAGTCACACATCTATATGTGTATATATATATAACACATGTATTCATACATATATATTTATACACACATATGTTTATACCCACACACATATAAATAGAATATATAAATAAGTAAATATAAATAATTATATATAATATATATATCAACACGCATACAGATATTTCCCCTTCAAACACGTGTGGCTCACAAGGTCCCTTTTTCAGCAATCTAGGGAGCAGACAAGGAGCTGTTAAAAGGTGCTTGAGGTGATTCCAGCGTGCTCAGCTGCAGCTTAAATTCAGTTTCCCCTCTAAGGTAGCTCATCCCTCACTGTGCCAAACTGGCCCCCCTCGGCTCAGAGTGATGCTCTCAGCTGCAGGATGGGCATGAGAGGGTGGCTGGAGCCCAGCTTTGGAAAAAAAAAAAAACAAACAAATTTTCCTCCAGTGTAAGACTGAGTTTTTACTAAAATTAATGAAAAAGAGCACAAGGGAAGGAGCTGAGCAAGGCCACGCTGAGGCTGTGCCTTGCCAGGTGGCAAGCTGCTCCATTTCTGCTGCTGAGGTACCAACCTTTGGCTTCTGGCCCATGTTCTGAAACCACAATGCTCAGAGGGAAATGCTGCATGGAAGGCAACAGCAGACTTTGCTTTCTGGGTATGAGCCTAGTGACCCAGAAGCAGGGAATTGAACTTAAATGTCCTTAAAATATCTTTTACTCTGGTGGATGCTCAGAAAAGTATTTTTTACTGGGGTTTTATGTGCAGGAACAAAAAGAAAGGGTATCACAGAAATAAAGATTTTGAAACCAAGGTGCAATATTTGGTGGAGAAAACCAGAAATAATTGCATAATTGCAATTTGGAAATAGAATGGTGTGAAACAGGAAAAAAAATTGCATGTCATTCTCACTGAGGTATACATTTGGTGACACTATTTCTGCTTTTACATATTTTTATGAACCCCAGTTCTTGTTACCTGGAATCTTAAATGTTCATTGTCATGCAATTACTAATATTTGTCAGATATTTTGTATACAGATATTACCATAGGCTCAACCAAGCAAGTGACATGAAAACAATGAGAGAGGGCTGCTGCTGGAACAAATTTGTCAAAGTTCTTTTGTACTGTCCAAGTGATTTTTTTTTTTTTGGTACCCACATTGAAAATTATGAAAAAATCATCATGATGATTTTGTGATGATCGTTTCATAATCTTCATTTCATCATTTTCCAATTACCTGGAGGAAACTTTATTTGAAATGTTCTGCATCTCCTTAAATCTACCAGGAACAACACTGGATTCCCACCTGTTATATTATTATTGTTATTATTATTGAAGTTAATTGTTATTATTATTGCAGTAATTGTTATTATTCCTTCAGTGCCAAGCTGAAACAGAGACATGGTTTATTCCTCACTCCAGGCTGGATTCTCACTTAGCTCATACCTTCCATCTTCTGACTGAGGATATTTTATAAACACTGCTAGGGAGTAGAGCAAAGAGAACATGAAAACTGAAAATAAAACTTATGCTGGGAGCCTCTGTTTATATAACAAGATAATTTGCATGCTGTGTCTATTATCCTGTTATTACAGCAGCAGATCCTGAACTCTCTGAGCTTTGTGGAGATCTGCTCTTGCAGGATTCCCAGATGGATGCAGCGTGTTGGACATATCCTACTATAAGCTAAACCATGATTTTCAGATATATCCAGTATATAATTCAGATTCTTTAGTTAACTGCATTTGATCTGAATTGACCTTTGCACTCCTGAGGCTGATGCTTCAGGTTTAGCTTTTCTATTTTTCCCATTCTGTGCTGCTTTAGTGTGTGGGTCTGGGCTTCACATTCAGGGATGGTGAGCTCTGTGCACAGAGCAGGGAGACAAAACAATTCCTGCTCCAGCTGGGCACCAAGGACAAATGATCCCAATCTCAGCCCAAGAGCACAAACCCCGTGGGCTGCAGAGAGAAAAACAAGCAGGGTGGGACTGCAGGGGCTAAAGCTGGAATGGGACAATGAACTGCAAGATGCAAATGGAGCAGAACTGATCCAAGGGAGAGAGCCCGGGAGCGCTGGTGCATTTTGGGGCCATTTTGGTTCATCTTGGGTGCAGCCCTGGCTGGGCTCTGGTGCTGCCCAAGGTGGATCCATGGAGGAGATGCTTTGAATCAATCCCTGCTTGATTCTTTAGCTCTGTCCAGCCCCTGCTCTAGGGCAGCCTGCACAGGGCATCACCCCCAGCCTCCCAACAGGGCTGAAGATGCTGTCTGTGGGTTTGTGAGGAGAAGTCTGAGAGGTGTGACACCAACCTCAGCTCCTCCTGCAATTCTTGCAATTGAACTGCTCAGGTGAGGAGCTTGAGTTGATGCCTTGCGCAGGCTGACCTAGAACAGGGACTGGACTCACAGTTCAAGCTCAAAGGGATATTATTTAACACCTGACATTATTCACCCCTTTCCTTCCCTTCTGTCAGAATGGGCATCTTTTAAAGGACAACAGAGCATTCTAATCCCACCAAAGATGTGTACAGAGAGGGGGGAACAAGGCTTATGAAGGGTGTGGAGAATAAGTCCTGTGAGGAGAAGCTGAGGGAGCTGGGTTTGTTTAGTTTGGAGAAGAGGAGGGACCACTTTGCCCTCCACAACTGCCTGACAAGGCTCTCCTGCCATGCCTGGAGTGAGAGAAAATGGCTTCAGATGAGACAGGGGAGACTCAGATTCCATATGGGAAGAAAGGTTTCACTGTCAGGGTGCTCAAGTTTAGAGCCCTGAGTGCTGAGAATTTCAGACTTTGTGTGCTGACAGGCACTGACCCCCAAGAGAACTCTGCATTTCACCTAAGACCATAGAAAAGACTTCCAAAATTGATTGATAAAACTGAGATTTTAAGTGTGTAGTTTGAATGGAAGTGTGTAATATCACATAGTAGAAAACTTGGAGTTTAAGGTTTTAGAATATAATAATATATAGAAATATATAGTAATATATAGAAATATATAACAATATATATAAATATACAATAATATATAGAAACATATAATAATATATAGAAATAATATATAGAAATATATATAATAATATATAAATATATAATAATATATATAAAACAAGATAGAGGTTTTAAAGCTGAAACCTTAAACTTGGAGTTTAAGGTTTTAGAATATAATAATATATATAAAACAAGATAGAGGTTTTAAAGCAGAAACTAGCCCTTCTTCACGAGTTTAGGTAATATTATGTAATTAAATAAAAAAGTCCACATTGTGGGACACGTGTAGTAGTTAGTATTAAGTTAAAAGTAAAAATAATTTAAGTGTCATTTCTTAATTAAACAATTTATTATTTAAACAAAAAGCCTTTTATAGAGAGAGAAACACAGCTCCATTTTTAGTTTGCTAGAGTGAAGTGCTGTAAAACTCACAGTTTGTGAAACTTTAATATAGATAAGAACTAATAAACATCTAAAAAATACCATCTCACCTATTTAATCCCAAACTTAAAAGAAAAAAACTCAAAAAAATCCACATAGTGGTGCCAGGTGTGAGGAACAAACTGGAACAGGTTGCTAAGGGACTTTGTTTCCTGCTAGCTTTTGATGAATCATTTAATACATCTTTGCTTCAGGTTTCCCCTCTGTAAAAACAAAGTACCGCCTTGACTTATAAAGTCCTCTGCAGCTCTAGAGAGAAAAGTTCTGTTGAAAGCTAAATATTACTGTCAAAATATCAGGAAGATAAAATCAGTATTCATAATATGACAGAAATATTTTCTTTGAAATGAATGAGACAGATTCTAATAAATAGCAGAGGCTCTGTGGCTATAGTTAAAAATGGAGTGATACTGAGGAGCAATGCCAGAGGAAGAAGTAGACATTTATATTTTTCTACATATTTACTTCTAACTATAGTTCACATTTAATACTTCTGCCCAGAAATTACATATTATAAAATGTTGGTGCAACAGATCTCAAGGAATCAGTCACATTAAGGAGAACAAAATAAAAAGTGGGAAAATCATTTAATTAGTCCAGAGTAAACCACACCAAACTGAGTTTTAATATTTCCTCTTTTTCCATTTAGCAGCCTAAGGGATGTCCCTGCTGCTGGCACAGCATCCTTGAAGAGTAAAGCTGCTCTGATGAACAGGACAGAGTATTGCAGGAATTAAATATGGATTGGGTTGGTTTTTTATTGTTGGTTGGTTCTTTTCCCTGATTGTTGTTGTTGTTGTTCTTTGGGATTTTTAAAATGTTATCTCCCTGTATTCATCTTCTGCTTTGTCTGGTCTTTGTCTGGATACTAAGATTTTTCACTCTCTTTGAGTTTTCAGTTCTGTTCTCTCTACCCTTCTTTTACTCAGTTCTTGCTGATTTTACGTTCAAGTCTGAAACTTCTGAACCCATTGTGGCTGAGCTTCTTAGAAATTTCTAGAAAATTCTAGAAGCAAGGTCGACAGAGGCAAATATACTTATTATTACAGCCTGGATGTCTGGAATCTGATTTTCTAGTCACAAACCACAGCTGTGCCACCACTCTGCTGCCAGTGCCACAGCCCAGAACACAGGGAGAAGTCATCACAAATTAAAACTCTCCCAGATTTCCCACTGGCTTCATCTGGGCTCCCCCGTGCCCAAGTCACCTCTTGAAAACTCTCCTTGAGTCCTGAGGAACCTGGCAAACATCACCCACTCTCTTAAAAGGGAACCAAGCTTTTTCATTTCATTATTCTTACATAATTAATTTAATCTGGTACCTACATAGCTCCATCTAGAGATCTGTTTGTCTCCATTGCTGCACATCCCTCAATCACCTCAAAATATGAAGTGAAAAGGCTAACTTAGCTCAGCTCTCAAATAAAAAAAAAAAATCAACATTAGATAATAAAGTTGGGAATATTTTTATGATACTTTAATCTGAGGAACTGATTTTTAAAATAATGCAGTTGCTCTGACATCACTTATACAAACCCAGTGGCGTTTTGTTCATTCAAATAAGAGTGGAAAGAGGAAAAGCACCCAAGTGATAACTCATGTAGGATCACTCTGATAAAGGGAAGCAGTGGAAGAAATGTGATTTTTCTTTTCAATGTCATAAACCTCATGGCTGTTAATGATGAAATTCTGATATTTAAACACTACCATAGAAACACTTCCATCCATCAAGTCCCACTGCTGATGGTGGTTGCAGAAGAAGAAATTCAGCTACAAGCAATTAGGGCATGATTTTCATCTCCCTAAAACTTGCTGCCATCTCCATCTGTTAGGGGTGGTCTACACCTTGACTGATGATTTATCAATTGTTACATCAACCTCCTGATCACCTGTTTTATAAATTTTAAGAATTATCACAATGAACGGATTTTTTTTTCTTGGTAGATTTTGGCATTAAAAACAAAATGGTGCTGCAAGAAATTCAAATCAACAGCAACAGATCAAATCCTTCCAACAATCCAAAATATCTCTCCTGCTCTCCCACCAAACTACCACAGTCAATTCTGTTAATTGTGATGCTTAATGAAAATCAAAATAAATCCCAGGCGTGCACACACTTACTTTCTAACTTTACACAGCTGTTATCTTAATATGTGAAAAAGGCATTCAAATATTCAAAGCTGTTTTTTTCTTATAGTTGGATTTTTTATTTTGAAGTTTGGTCCAAGAAGGCCTCTCTCAGTAGCACTCAGGGCTGGGAGTGTGTGGTGGAGGTTTAAAGTGTGCAAATTGTCAGACAAAGCACACATGGGCCAAAAAAATCACCAGGGCAGGAGTCTAAGGAAACATAATCACCAATTCCCTCCATCAGATGTAAGAGCAGAAATGTTGGCTATTCAGATTTCATGTAGAGGTTAACTCTCCCAAAAATCTATGTCCTTGGTGTAATTTGAAAAAAGGATGTCAACACTTTATTCTCAGCAGCTAAAAAGCCATTTCCTCTTGAAAAAGAAGAATGACAAACACCAGCAAAACCTCTTTTGCAGTTTAAAAGCTCCTGTCTGTGCACATTACTCTTTCACAGAAAAAAAAAAAAAAAATAGATATATATAAAAAAATAAATCTCTGTTTTGCTCTGTACACAAGGCTGCAACTAATTACAAGAAGAGACAGATGCTGGGTAGCCTGAAGGCTTTCCCTGCCACCACAGTGAGTCTGTGCACTAGTCAACAAGCAGGTAGTGAGTGAACTCAAATGTTATCTGACAAGGCAGCAGATCCCATCACCTAGGGTTAGAACACAGACAAGCAACTCCGTGCTCAAAAGGAGAGACAGAGAAATTTCAAGCAGATTGTTTCTGACAGAAATCATATCACAGCCTCACTCCCTGACAAAGTCTCTGCCAATGAAACTCTACACTTTCTGCTTTCCATCCTCCCCTTTAAGAAACAGCCAGCATTTCAAAGGTACATTGGAGGTGACAGCTCAGTGCACAGTGCTTAGCCAGTGCTCCTATGCTTGTTTGCTTTCTCCAAGTTTTAGGGAGCCTCCATCTGTGGGGGAGCAGAAGAGTGCCCCACTTGTTCCCACCCCACTTTTTCCTACCTGGTTCTTTGTTTCTCAAACAGGTCCAAGCTTGCTCACAGATGCCAAATGTCATTTTCACAACACAAAATCCTGGTAGGCAAAAACTTCACGTGCCCACATGGAAGTTTTAGTGAAGTTGCAGCACCCTGAAAGGAAAGTTAGCAAGGGGATAAAGCTTGGTTGTAATTGCCAATACTGTTTCCCCTGAAAGACAAACAAAATCTCCCAGCTGAATCCTTGCAGAGAATTATTTATTAGCTTTGAAACACAATTTTTGCCCTTCCTCACAATAACCATGCTCTCCATACATTTTTGAGTGTTACAAATCCTTGCAAAGTAACAGATTTGAACAGTTTTCTTGCTTTCCTGCCCAGAAAGGATTGAGTTCATCTAGATTGATTTGGCTGTTTCACTGTGAGTAATGTCAAAACAAGACAGGAGAAATACAGTGTTCAATGGAGCACAAGAGATTTCATGTCCATGGGTTCTAGCAGTGCTGTGGATTTTGACCTGCAAGCTGGGCATTTGCTCCCAATGGCCCGTGAAAAGCCCCAGGGAAGTTTTTGGGCTCTGCTGACTGGCATTACAAATACCACTTTCTTTTGCTGAACAGGAGTGCTTCCCAACCTCAAAAATTAAAAACACAGGACGTGAGGCGCGCTTGCTTTACCCTGTGGCATCGCTAAGGCACAGAAGGTGAATGAGGCATTTATTTCTAAATACTCCTTTCAGCATTTTGGGATAAACACACTGCTAATTAGCACAGGTGAGGGACAGAGGACTGTGAGCAGAAGCAAGGATTACCAAACCTTACAGAGAGAACATGGTCACCCTGTGTTAAAGTTGCTTTGGACTCCAGAATTCTTTTCCATTTCCATTCCTCCTGCTAACATTTTTAGGAAAGACATTAAGGATTAAGTTTGTTTAACACTGTGAATTCACAGCACTGATCTCTTCCTTTACATTACTAAAATGACTATTGCAGCATATTTCACTTGAGATTATACCAGAAAACTAGTGGCAAGGAATATAGAAAATATGTCTGGTTGGATTCAGTCAGTTTTGTAATCAGTGCAGCACACTGATTTCTGTGCAAGGTATTGGCTTTAGCCATAATTGAATTTACATGGCTTGGGGTGATACCTTCCACAGTGGACAAGGACAATATCACATAATATTCTAAATGATTCAAGTTTTGAGCAGTCTCTGATTGATATTTCTAGGCATTAGAGCAAACAGACCTATAGTTCCAGTACTAGCTCCCAATTATACAGCACTACATTAAATTTGGTTTTTTAAGTCTTTGTACCTCATCAGAGAATTTTTAATCTTGGAGCATCAGAGAATTTTTAACATTGGGGTGCTTTTCTGCCTTAAAACAAGTTATTTTATGGAAAAATCAAACTCTTTGCCAGCAGTACTAATCTAGAAGTGTAGTTAGCAAGAGTGTGCTTGCTCTCTTTATCCCACTGGAGCTGCTTCATCAGCTCCTGACGAGGTAAATCTCTGCTCAGCGCTGCACTAACAGCAGTGCCACACACTTTATGGACAATTTAAAAGCACTTCCACTTTGGGGCCAGTCATGCACATCATGTGTGCATGTGAGTGTCCTGCCTGAGGTTATGAAAGACCTACAGTCCACTTCTCTTTAAAAGGAGTCTGAAAAACAAAAAAAAAAAAAAAAAGAGAAAAAGCATCATTTGCAATAGCAGTCCAGCTTATTTCCCCATTTCCTCTGACAAACTCTTTGGGTCTCTGCTAGGGAAATCAACAAGCAACCTTGAGGTGTCTTTAAAAGGGATTGGGAAGAAACCTGAGTTTTTGTATTAGCAGAAAATGAGCAAGAAAAATCTGAGCTAAAAAATTAACCAAAACACCTTGATGCTTCCAGACCCTTGGTATCTCAGATCTGATATACAGTTTAATTAATCCAGGCAGATCCTGGACTTGAGGGCACTTGGGTTTTGGACCTCAGTACTTAAATGAATGGTTGGATGGCAATAACAATAATAACAATAATAACAATAACAACAACAATAGTAACGATAATATTTAACAATAATAACAACAACAACTATTATTATTATCGTTATCATTATCATTATTATCATTATTATCTTTCTCTAACCAAATGAGCTGCCTGGTCTCTGTGAAATCATTCTATCACAAGTGCCTGAACATCATGAGCTCTCCTTGATTAATGTGGCCAGCCAGAAAGGCAATGTTCACAGAAGGGTGAAAATCACCAGAAGTGAAAATTACCAACTGATTGCTAAAGAAAAATGACTAATGTAACCCAGTGACTCAGTTACTCTGAGGTTGCTCCAGACTTGCAGTAGGATGAAAAGGAACTACTTCAAGCATTAGCTCTTTGCCCACATTTTCATCCTGCTCCATGAACAAAAGCTGTCAGTTCATGGCTCCCCAGACACAGGACCAGGTGTTCTAAGCAGCACTGGGGAGCTGCACACAGATAAGTCCTGATGTATTTCAGAGATGCTCTCCACAAGTTTGGGAAGGGCTTTTAAAATTCCTCAGAAATTGTAGCTTTGTCACCACTATATCTGCTTTGTGCCTGCATAAAATCCCAGCTACTTCAAGGACACTTTCTTGATCTTTTGTCTATTTTGATGAGCCAAAAGGGCTTAAAAGCCTGAAAGAAACCTTTTGGAATTTTTTTATACTAAATTACAGAAGTTCTCCAAAAGTAGTCACATATAAAATTAAATATAATCAATAAAATTAGTTAGCACATCTGATGAAACAGATGTGTTAACCAATTAACTGCAAAATCAATCAGAAAGCATTGGGCAGCACAGTGGATGACTTCTGTTAATAAATTATGGCTGCTTTATTAAAATTACAATGGAAATTATATTGAAAAAAATCGGTGAGCATGCAGGGAGAGATATGTATAGATTTTGGAGATGCTGCTGAAGGACTCCCTGCAGCAGCAGGACTCCCCATGAAGGGGACAAGCACAGCACTCAGGCTTAACTCTGCTCCCAAATCAACACATCCCTGGTGCTTTGAAAAGAGCCCACACTTCCCTTCTAAAGTTAGAAATGATAAACTTAGCAACCCAACTTCCTAAACACCTGATTGATTGGGGAATTCTGAGCAAACAGACCCTGCTGGCAGTGAGTTAAGGAGAAGCAGCTGCCTCAATTCCCTCCCTGCACTGCCTGAGGCTCCAGAAGTGATGTTGTCACACAAGCTACAAAGCAACACGAGCAGCACAGGTGCTCAGGAGAGCCCAAAATAAAATTTAAAAGTGTCTGTGTGCTCCAAGTGCATATCTGTGCATTGAGAAGTTATTTAAGGATGGCATGTGCCTTTGCAGCTATGCTGAAATGATTTGCAGAAATGATTGCCTTAAATGATTCACTCAGGGTGTTGTCTCTGTAGATGAAAGCATACATGAATTGTCTCTTCATTTGGTGAGAAAGCCTTGTTGCAAGGCACAGAATGGCCAATTTAATATCTAATTTTAATTATTCTAATTTCTGGAAAAACAACCAAACCTGCACAATGGCCAAGAGTATATTTTTGTCCTGCTACAATGGCCAAGAGTATATTTTTGTCCTGCTACAGATAACTAACTACTACTGAAATGATGTGGTATTTTAGTTCTAGCTAATAAAAGCAACTAAGGAGCTTTTCTTCCTCTCTCTCTGCTGTTTCCAGGTAGCTGTTGCTAGTTAGTCCACACAGTTAAATGATTTCTTGTGCATCAGGTGCTTACAAGGGCAGGAACTTTGCTTTGGTACACATTTGTAAAGTGCTATGGGTGCTTCTGGTCCTTTAAAGAATAAACAACACCAGTATGCTTCATTTCACACGTCTAAAAATATTTTTCCCCCAGGAACAGCAGGCAGGCACTCTGCAACTGGCCACAAGGCCAACAGAGGGCGATGCACATTGAGGATTGTCTCTCCACATCTCACTGGCCATTGCTGTCATCTCTGCCTTAAAGCCCCACCACACTGGGAACTGCTTTGCCAGTAATTAATAATCTGGCTTAGGTGCTTCTACTGTACACATCTTGACAAAATTTTGACACAGAATAGCTATTGAACTTTGTTCTTTTCCTCACTGAGGTCCTTTGCTAAAACCAAAACTGCTTTTTAGCCCTCAGCCTGGTAAATTAAAGAAAAATACTTTGTTTTATTTAGAAAAAATCCTACAGAAGGCTCTGTTGTGTATAAAGGTAAATGCCTTTACACCTTTCTGGCCCAGCACTTGCCAAAAAGGACTTTTTAAAGCCATCCCTTCCCAGCAGTGGCAGGATTTGCTGCCCGTGTTTCCCCCGGGCTCTGTCCATTGGCAGTGCTGGCTGCTCCTTCCATGGACACACAATTCCTGTCTGGCTGCCCTGCAGGACCTCTGATCATGGCTGACAGCAGTCCTGCTGCTCCCAGAAAGGCCAGGAGGGAGAGCTGAGGGCAGCAAGCTCCCAGCTGCAAAGCCATTTCCATAGACACAGCCACAAACCCTGGAGCAGGGCAGCACTCACAGAACCAACAGAGCTTCTGTGTGAGGAAACCAAAGGGCTCTGCCTTAGCAGCCATTCTGCACCTCCAGCTCCTCTGCTGGAAATTCCATTTACCTTGGCTCTGCTTTTGGTCAGGGGCTTTTGGGTTTGCTTGTTTGTTATTTTATTTTTTTTTAATAGGCATTTTGTAAGAGTTCTCACCATTGAAACCACATGTTTTCTAGAAGAAATTTCCTGCCAGTCAGGTATTTGTAATGACTCAGGTGCACTTAGTTGTTCAGAAAACCCTCTGAAAGAAAAATCCAGAGTATCTAAGATGATGAATGAAATGCATAAAGCTGTTTCAGTTATACAAGGTATATCCCACCCCCCTGAGACCTCACAGTTACTCCTAAAGAGAGAAAAGGACAGAAAAATTGGCGTTGGTTTTGTTGTGGGGTTTTCCTTTGTTTGTTAGGGATCAAGTGAGAAAAATCATCAGGAGGCTGCCCTGAGAGGTTTCCAAAGCTGGAGGTGGATTCTCCACAAGGGAAGTGTCTGCTTTGGCTGTCCTGGAATGCTCTGTAGCCCTACTGCCAATTTCAAATTAAAAAAGGCAGATCCATAGCTATTGTGAGTGTCAGAAGAGCAGCCAGCCACGTGGAGGACAGAAGAGAGGAGTGGAATTAGGAGTGATTTTACCAGGTGCCCTGGGTTAGGGTAATTTTGGAGAAAAACTTCTCAAGGGGTTTCCTCTAGAAAAGCAAACTGGAGTGGTGTTAGTCAAACCATGGCATGTTTATGCCAGCACAAAGGGGCAAACCATCATCCTGTGATGCTCATCCTGCAGGGTCAAACATGCACCTGCCCTGACTTCTTCAGGATGCTTTGGGCCAGGGAAAAAAGTCAGTCCTGTGTTACTGTTATATTTCTTTGAAAAGATCTTTTGTTAAGATTTCTTCTTTTGGCAAGCTGAGAAGCTTCAGAAAAGAATGAAAACAATAATTATTTAATTGCTTCTCTTGTGTTTGCTGCTTTGGAATGTGGTTTGGAGATTGTTTACCAACTGGCCACTGTTTCATTGGTTTCATGTGAATTGTTTTTACTTAATGATCAATTATTATCAGCTGTGTGGGACTCTGAAGAGCCAGTCATGAGTTTTTTATTATCATTCTTGTTAAGCCTTTCTCTTTCTTTAGTATAGTTTTAGTATAGCATTCTTTAATATAATATCATAAAATAATAAATCAACCTTCTAAGAACATGGAGTCAGATTCCTCATCTCCCACCTTGTCCTGGAAACCCTCACCAACTCAAAAATCATGTTACAGAGCCTGTGGCTAATTCTTTTAGGCAACATTTCCTGAGCTCAATTATTAATTCTCCAACAATATACCTAAATTATTTTATTAAAACTTATATTAACTGAATCAGCATCCAGGAGCATGCTGGGGACAATCTGTTCCATATACTAAGATTATTTGTTCATTGTTGATTATTTTCCATTATTACCAATAATATACCCACCAACCAGCAGATAAATATAAGCATTTGCTTGAAATAAAAATTACTTAAATCTTACACAACAGGAAAAAAAGCCATATTCAGGGTATATACAGGATTAAAACTATATTCACTAACCTCCAAGAAGGGAAGCTCAAGGCTTTTGGGTGTTTAATGAATTAAACCTTGGATTGTTGTTAAACGTGATTTTTAGCCACACTGAGAATTGTTTCTTGGTAATAACGGGTTTTGAACAAAATCTTTTTTTTTTCTTTTCTGCCTCTCATCAACTGTTATTTTGTTTCTCTTTTCCTCCCCAGCTGCTCATGTTATTACTTGCTTAATTTTTCCTGTTTCTCTTTCCATCTTCCCTCTCTCCAGGTGTTTCAATGCCAGATTTCAGCTATTCTATAGATTTCTCTAGGAGGGATTTGTTTCAATTGTATTGCTAGGTTTTATGTACTTATTGTTGCTGTTTCAAATTAAAACAATCCTATCAAATCATGATTATTTCCTGTCAGAGTAATTTTTGGTTAGGTTTTTTTTTTGCATAAATACACGAGATTAAATTGTGGTTGAACACAGCTTCATTTGACAGTATAATATCATCTTCCTATTTATTGATTACCAGCTCAAGTAAACATGCCAGCAGCTCACCAAAATCAATATATAGTTGGAATTTATATTCAAAAAGAATTGCCTGGTAACAAATAACTTTTTTCTCTCTGTGCATGTACGTTGCAGACAATCTACAAACTGGAAACCATATTCAAGTTAAGCAGCAGAATAAAAACTGCACAAGGCACACGACAAAGCTTCTTTCTATAAAACATTTCCTTCTGTAGCAGTAGGAAAATCTATTCAGTGACCAGCCCTGGTGGTCTAGAAGGGGTTTTTTTTTTTTTTTTTTACTTGGGCAGTTCCACCAGTGAAATCAGACATGGACTGAAATGAAACAGCCTCAATTAATGAAATAACAGCAATTGCTGTTAGAATTATATCAATAACTACTTCCCACGCCAGATATGTCAATAACCAACTGTTTATGCAGAAATAATCTGATTTTCTGTAATGCTTCCATTATACTATGCCACATTTTTTGGATGACATATTCACTATACAGCCACTAGAACCCAACATATTCAGTGGTTGAAATACCACCTTAGAGTATTTTGACATCACTGAGAACAACAGGCACAAATGTCTGAAGCTAGTTTGACTTTATAGATAGACTGGGGAGCTACATAGGGATTGATAAAAAACCTGAGCAGCATTAAACTTGCCTCCTTACATTGATTTTATATTTATGCTGTAGCACATAAAATTTTACCAAAGTAAAAACATAGCTGAGATTTCATTTTCTTCCACACCTGTTTTTTTTTTTTGTAGGCATTACTGAGAAAACTGATGAGCTTCCAGCACCATAAAGATCCACCAATATCAGTCTGATGATTTCTCCATAAGGTTTTTCAGCTCTTTTTGTTGAGGAGTTCCTGTGCCAACACAGGAAAAAAAATAAGAAAAGTGAAAAGTAAGTCTCAAAAGTCGTATTTAGTTACAGTGCCTTAAACTGGCTAAAGACACAACAGATATCTGCTGTGGCCAGACTACATGAGCCTTGAAAACTGCATTCAGTGTTATGTGCCTACACACCTGATCTACCCAGCATTTCTTAATTTGCATGGACTCACACAGAAAAAAAAAACCCAAAAAAAACCAACCAAAAAACTCCCAAGCAGTAGGAAAAAAACTGTTTGCCTAAGAAAATCAGCTTCAGTAGAGGAATCCTCTGGTGGTCTGCCATGGGGCTTCCTCCTCTGGGGAAACCAAGTGCCATTATCCTACCTGGGATTCAAATCAAAATCAGATTACACGCTCACTGTATGCAGTGCTCAATCTTTTCTCCTCTGCAAGCATTTATGAGACCCAGGGTATCCTTCACCAAAGAAGGGAACACGTAATGATAACATATTTATGAAACTTAAGTGGTTCAATTATTTTCATCCCAGTAGCTTTATGAGAGAGGTAGAAGTATGAAACTCCACGAAATGATATAACTCAGAGGAATTATTACAATGCTTGTGCATTACTACTAATTCCACCCTATTAGATGATACTGTATCTTTTCATAATGAAGATTAAATGCAGCAGAAACCACATAATGGCAGAACTGCTGTAGATCAAATTGAGTCTACCATAAGAAAAATGATCACTGATCCCAAGACGTTATGGAGTAGTAAACTTAAATTGTGCTGCTTTTCAAGTTTATGTGACTATGATTATTTAATTTTCCTTTGTGCCTGCTCAAGTATAGCTGTTATGCGACTACACATGAGAGAACCTGAAATTAATTTGTCTCTATGAGATCAGTGACTGTACAAATTCTTATGAAAACTAACATGCCATGACAATAGTAATTTTGATGAAATTACAGCAAGAACTGCAATTCTCTGCCATCTGGCTGTCTCATCATAACTACTTTGATGTGCTTTTTATTACTTATTTACTTACTTCAACTACTTTAGCAGTTGTTTCAGAGCTTAGAAATGTTAACTGCAGAGCAATATTAAAGAAACAGCATTGCCAAAGCTTAACATTAATTCCTCACAGAAGTCTAAAACAATCCACAATCATGATTAATTAAAGCCCTAAAAATGATAGTTCTACTCCATAATAGACCTACTTTATGAAGCAGACACATTTTCTATTTCATATTTTAAAATGCAAATATGTGTTGGTTTTCAGAGTAGTCTGATTAGTTTATTCAAAAGTCTGAATGAACTGCCAGACTCCTTTCATCTTCCTAAATAAAACCTTTCAATTACTTTTGGAATTGAGTTACATATTTACTTAATACACGACCACAATTAACAGACTGAAAGAGAAGTGTATCTAGGTATTTTTTTAGAAATAAGGAACCCATTTACTTGAGGTCAGGGTATCAGTACTGTGCATTTCTAATTCAATCATATTTATTCCAAGGCAAATCATCTCTTTGGTGACTTCTTATGAATACTAACCAGCCACCATAATTTATTTCCTTCATAAGGGGTGGAGAAGGTCAAACACTGCCTTTATGTGACCACTGCAAATCTGTTTGCTTGGTAAAGGTCCTGATCTGAAAACACAGAACTTTTGTAATTTTATACTGTAATCTAGCAGGTTTCTGAGATAAACCCCAGTATGTCCAAAGCCCAAATTATCTTTGCTGTTTTCCAGGAGCTATGGAGATTTTCCATATCCCTTGGAGAATTCTTAGATCATAGCACACATCATGGCTCCAAACGTGCGCACACGAGGTGTCATGTACAACGTGGTAATTTAGCACGCGTAGATTTCATAGAAATGTTGGATTTCTGAAGGCTAAGAGAAGATGTTACAAAGTACACAACCACCAAGAGTCACACCATGGCCCTGAGAGAGATGTCCCAGTGCTCCTTGAGGCTTGGGGACACTTCCCCGGGGAACTATGAGGGGTGAAATCCTGCTCCCAAAAAAGCCACGTGGGGCTAATCCACATAGAACCCACTAAATCCACTAACCCCCTTCCAAGGGGTGGCCAAACCCTCCTCTCCTGGTGTACAGCACCAGCTCTCTGAGTTAGCCGAGCTCAGGAACTCAAGGAATTGCCTGGAGGAATTAATGCCATGTTAGAGTTCAAATCTGTATCTTGGGCTCAGGGCGAGGAGCTGCAATGGTGGAGCTCCTCTAACAACGCTGTATTTCACCTTCTGTGAGCTCTAAACTTGCAGGGAATTACATTAAAGAACACCAAAACAAAACTAGAAAAACCCACCAAAAAACAACAACCAAAAAGAAAAAAAAAAACCCACCCAAAAAGCCACCAAAAAACCAAAACAAAAAAACCAAACCAACAAAACCAGCAAACACAACAGATAGAGCTGCCATCAGAAACTCCTTGCAGATGGCATAAAATAGCTTAACTACAATTCACTGGGAGCTAATTTCAGTCATTGCTTATACATGCTGGGTAGAAAATTAGTGTCAAACAACAAAATGGCATGATTTTTTTAAAAGCATTTGGATTCAAGTTTCAAATAATCTCTATTAACAAGCATTCAAGTTTGCAGATTCAAATCTCCCCCACAGAATTACACAGTACCAGCTATTCTTCCAGTTTTAACAACAAAAAAAAACCACCAAAAACCCCACAGGATGTTGAACATTGTTGTTAGATTGTAATAATTAGAGTAGTGAAACATATGGCCATATAATACAGCCAGATATTTATGTGGTGACTGGACAGATACAGCATTTGGCTAATTGTTTGCTTATCTGAGTTGTTTTTCTCTGCTGAGCAGGGTGGAATGTTTCTGCACTGAGCTTTTCCTTTTATTCTGTATTTGATCCCTCCATAGGTTTATTAACACAGACCTGCCTGAACAGGCCAAGATGCCAAAATTATGGGGACAGAACAGGATATTCAGATTTGCTTCCCCGTCTCTGTTTACTCATTCTTGTAAAAAAAAAAAAATCTTTCTTCATTTTTATCTAAAGACCTAAAAATTAGGAGGCTATCAATTGCACCATAAATGGGTATATCAGACTAATCTGCAGACTAATCTTGGAGACAAAAAATTAGACTCATTACAAAAATACTTCTCAAAAACATCAGAACTATGCCTTGGTAACACCACATATAAAGATTTAAGCAACACACCTGGATTATTATTTTTTTTATTGTGCTTTCAGGCCTCACAGATTAATAGCAAGTTGAAACAGGCAGTAATGGAGGTACTCTGTACATCTAAGATGTTAAACCACAGTTTGCATCTGTAGAGAGTTAAGACTGCAATACTAATAACTCCATATAGATAATTCTGCAATACTGTTAATTCTACAGGTTTTTCAAAAGCTGAGAATTTTTTTTTAATTAGTTTTTGGAAAGAATAATGGATTTACCTTTAAAAACCTGTACGTTCTAGTAAGAGTCAAGCAGTGGGTTGCATAAGACTGAAGAGAGGAACTTTTTTTACAGTAACAGAACGCAAACAATTTTTGCTTTCTGTTACTGTAAAATTAGAGAGCTTTCTGATCTCTGTTTTGTACTAACACACATTCCTAAACTTGACCTGTGTTTATAACAGACAGAACACATAATAGGTACAGAAAAAAAAAAAAAAGCTAAATGCAGAGGCCAATTAAAGGAACTAACAACAATTTAATCTGTAACTTTCTAAGACCTTTTGAATATAATACGTTCCACATTAACCTTTAACACCAGCATGATCATTCCATATTAAAATTCAGCATTCTCAAGTCCATGCTTTAAGTGAAATCTCTATTGAGCTTTATATTTTCCTCCAAGCAAACTGCAGAAGGACAAATACTTGTTTGTTAAAAAGCCAAAAACGTTCTAACTCTAAATAAAATCAATATTTATAAAGTGCATTTTTGCTACGAAAACAATAATTACATGGCAAAAACATTCAAACAATTATGCTGGGACAAAACTCTGACTTGGGAGATAATGGATAGAGCCAGCAGGGACTAAAATGTGCAGCATTTCCTGGTCATTTACTCACTGGAAGATTTGAAAATCAGTTTATTCATGGGAGAAAAATAACCTATTGCCACCAGTCCTTGATCATAAAACACATAGAACTTTAAACTCCCAGTGCAATATTGAAAGGAAATAAATGTGCATCTAATCAGCTTTGCCCTTCATAGCAGGTATCACTTTGGCAATCAGGAGCACACTGTGGATAGCAAAAATAATGGGAAGACAATATTCTGAGTGGGGAAGAGAAAAAAAAAAAAGAAAAAAAGCCTACACACTTTGCAAAACACACAGGAAGACTGTAACCACAGGTGGCTATTTCTGCTGACCTAAAACAATTCCCTAAAACGGTGGCTGTGATGCAGCCAGAACACCAAGGGCATGTTTTCACTTTAACTTATGCATTCTTCTGGAATCCTGAGGTCTGAGTAAACTGCACCATCCCAAATAACCCTTCAAGATGCAAAGGCAGGCTCACACCGACAGCCCACAAAGAGGTGCATGAAATGACTGCCTCTCAGTGCTGAAATCCCACAGAACCATTTCTCTTTACACGTCTCTATCAGGAATTTTATTCCCTTCCACTTGAGAGAAACCTGACAAAATGAAGCAACCTTAGTGAACAGAATGGCAATTTTCATAAAATGCACAGTCAAACTGGTAAAGGCAAAAATCATCTAAATTCTCCAATTTTTACTTCAATTTGAAATAAAATAATGTGAAATACAGTCATTGTGGGTTTCTCATAATAAGACGCATTTTACAGGTACTAACACCAATAAGTAATGTATATGAATTTGCTGGCAATTCCGAACTGCTTGTCTTTCATAGGATTTCTTATGGCTATTTACATTTTCACTCAGTGAAAATCAATTACCTTCCCGCAATAAGCCTCATTTGCTACCTTTGAGTATAATAGAAACACCATTAGGATGATGACATTACCCAAAAGAAGGGCACCACACAGTTGGTAGACATAAATTAAGGACCCTTTCACATATGCATTAGAAATACTGCTGCGACTGAAATATGCATAAAACCCGTATCTATTAGAGCTATTAGCGCGATTCTGAAGGAGGGAGGTGGGAGGAGGGGGAGAGACGGCGTTCCGCTACTTCGACAAAAATCATCTATTTCCTTTTTTTTAAAAAAAAATTTTTTGCTTTTTATTTTTTTTTTTTGAGTGTTTTTTTTCTCACTGATGCAATAAGCAGAGGCCCCCAGCTGAGCTGATTTTGGAAATGCCACTGAGCATGGCGTGCGCGCTTCGCTTGGCTGCGGCACAGCCCGCTCCTCCCGCCGCCCTGACCCGCGCTGCTCCGCGGATGTGCGCCCGGCTGGTTGCTGTTTCATGTGGAAAACACCTCCTGCCCGCCCAGGCACGGGATTTAGGGACGTTTAACTTCCATCAGGGCTCCCTGATAACTTATTACCCAGCCTTAATGGAACTAACGCCGAGGGCTTTGTGTGCGCACTTGGAGGGGGAGAAACTAATTTAGAGATTCCGCCCTTGGAGTCTGTTAACTGTGTTCAGAAGCAGCTTCCTCTTGTCTTATTCCTTATCTTTACCTGGGCTCTTATGAGCTTAAGCAAAACAAAATTATAAGGCAGTGTGATGGTGTATTATGTATTAAAGGTGTAAAATGCTCTTCCCTCCTTCCTGCCTCCATGTTGTTGTCAGGGTCCCCAGGACGAAGCAAGAGTTGAGAATTGACTCTAAGTTCTCAGAAGGCTGATTTAATATAATATCATAAAATGATCAAAGAAAATGATATACTAAAACTACACTAAAGAAAGAGAAAGGAGACATCAGAAGGCTGGACAGGAATGAATAATAAAAACCCATGACAGACTCAGAGAGTCCAACACAGCTGCCTGTGATTGGACATTAAATTTAAACAATTCACATGCTGGGTAAACAATTCTCCAAATCACATTCCAAAGGAGCAAAACATGGAGAAGCTGAAGCTTCTCAGGAGAAAAAATCCTGGTGAAGGGATTTTTCATAAAATATCACCGTGACACTTCCATACTCGTTTGACATACCAATGAGTCCATTAGGAATAAGCAAAATGCAAGGATGCTGTTTCTCCTGCAGGACTGCTGATCACATTTGTCACGTGGTTTTTAACAGAAAAGCTTGTTTGTCTTGCAGACATATCAAAAACTAGTTGGTTCTAATGGCAGGTTTTAAGATTGTTGTCACCACTCAAAAGTCAGGACAATCTCAGGCCTAGAGCAGGCATTCTGCTGACAGGGCTCTGAACAGAGTTAAATCCACCAAACAGCCAACATCAAAGTGTGAAAACTTGCCTCGTCACCAAAACCAGAAGTACTTAAGGTGCAGAAGGGTGATCCAGGACTTCTGGCATTCCATAATGAAAAGCCACATTGGACATACAACAGAAGCAGAACCTGGGGCTCCTCTGCCTTATCAATGAGTCAGAAAAAGGATTCTAGGAAAATCCAACCTATTTATATTATTATTTTCATAAAGTTGCAATTAAAGCTTGACCACGCGGGAACTAAAAGAACATGGAGTATTTCCTAGGTAACTTCCCTTTTAATTTATTTCATTTTTCTGTTAGGCACAAAAATAATATCTGTATATGTTTGCTACACAGGATTTCCAAACAAGCTTGACAGGAATAAGGTGTTACTGAGTTCTTAAGGAAAATGCAGCAAAGAACTAACCTTTTCTATTTTATTTCCCCTAGGAAAAAAAAGACCAAATGGATGAAAAAGTAATCTTACATTATCTACTTAAAATGTTATCTATTTACATTAAAAATTCTGATTGGCAGAGGAATACTCAAATCTCTTTGGGCATTTCTATTGGTACAATGTACAGTAGAAAATATGCAGAATGGTTGTGCCTTCAGATTAATCATTTAGACACTATACATTTCATAAGGATAAAGGTCATAACAGCTGAGCAAACACTTTCCATCAACATTTTAAATAAGATTATAGGATACATAGATTTTTCATTCAAACTGGGCAGAATCTGCACAAGGTATTGTGGCATTATTGCAGGAAATTATCTCTCTGAACGAAGAAAACACTACAGAGGAAAATACAGAAGTTCTTTAACTAAAAAGCAAATAAAAAACACCCACTTAAATGTTAGATGCTTTTTCCATTATCCTGAGTAAAGGTAATTCTAAAGACCTGTTTCATTTTAAGGACACATAGAAGTGTTACATTTATTCAAATGTTAATTGAGTTTTTAAAACATATTTGATCTTATCTTAAAACACATCTATAGAGTCCTTTAAAAAGAACATTTTAGCAAAATACCAAAAAGCTGTCTTCTCTGAAGTCAATGTAAGAAATTAGTAGGAATTTGGAAATAGAATAAAATTTTCTATTTATTGCAAATTTATGTCTCTAAGTACAAAACTACCAGGAGCACTAAATATATATTGCTTTTCTTCCTCAGGTAATCACATTGTTCTGATCTTTAACACACATATATATATATAAATATAAGTGAAGAGGAACATTTCTTGTTTTCTGATTAAGGTGTTCTTTTGCATCTAATAATTAGCAATGCTAAATCAATTACTTGATAAATGTCTTAATTAAATAACTGATGGATTTCAGCCTTGAATTTACATAATCTAGCTAGTAATAATGACTTTTTTGTGAAAATTTATCTCTATATTGGAAACCAGGACCTGGTGAAATCAATGCATTTCTTCACCTCAACCTCCCATTCCATAAAGTAGAGGAGAATGAGTAAAAATTCTGGCAGATTAAGAAATAAACAGTCTAAGAAAACATTCTATCACAAACACATTATGAAGTCCAAAATAAGTATGCTTGATACTAAAATCAGACAGGAAAAGCCCTGGGAATTTCATCTTTCCAAGGAATCTGGAAGAAGAAAATATGTCTCATTACACATGCCCTAATTTAAAGCTATTGGAAGTGTTTGAGTTTAGTGTCACTTCCTGCTGAAAGGGAGACAAAGAGAACAGAAAATGCAAAGGGACCCATCCTTCTCCACCTCACAGCCCCTTTTCAATTTCCATCAGGAGCTGTGCCCAGTCCTTACAGCTCAGCCAAGCTACCCCACAGAACAAAAGGAAAGTGCAAAGGCAGCCCTGATGCAAGTCAAGAGCTCCAGCAATGCTGGGATCCCCCAAGAACCAAATTCATCACCTCCACACTGTTCTGCACTACCAGGCAAGTTTAGAGCACAAAAACCAAGGCCTCAGGGCTTAATTTTACAAGGATAACACTAAACTCCTTCAATATTCACAAATTGATGTAAAATGTCATCCACAATCTATGAAAAATGAACATTGTGGAAAAAAAAAACAACCCACAATGAGAATCAGGGGACTAAGGCTGAAGGTGAATTCCAACCTTCAGCTCCTTTGTTTTGTGTGATGGATTTTCACCTAACTCCTTTGTACCAACAAAATTTCTTCCCAGTGATTTAAAGATCCCAGTGATAAGTTTAACCTAGGTACTTTGATAACTTAATGTGGCTTCTTCACCTGGCATATTTGATTATTTTTTGGCACTTCAGATGTGCTGGAGGATTCTGTTCCCAGGAAACTGCCCTGATGCTCCTGTAAATCAGCTGCTGCTCAATTTGAATGAAGTGTTTCCAAAAGCCCAGCATGGTAGCAGTCCCTTTGAGAGGCATAAAACAGAAAGGAGTGGTTGCTGCAATGTCTCATGCTGCCCCTCTCCTGGCTTACTCTGCACATCTCAGCCAGTTTTAGTTCAGCTACCAAACTTCATCCTTATTAGAACAAATCTCCATACATAAAGGGGGAAAAACAACCACCCAAAATAAGTTCATTGTTCCTGTGCTTCTTTAGAACACATTACTGTGTTCTCTAAAGCTTTTGTAATTATTTAACTCCAGTTGCCTGCTGAAGAACCAGATATTGCAATAAAAATTGCCATGAAGTCTCACCTGCACAGCAGATCATAGTTTGGATATTTTTGGAAAACAAAACATTGAACAAAAAAAAACACCCCTATGCCACAGTTAAATCCATCAACAGAAGCAATTCTGGTTCTGGGCATATGAAAAAGAAGGTAGAGGAAAACTGGAGCAAAGCATAAAGAGACACAAGAGGTGTGCACAGTGCTTTCTTCTCAAACTGGGGAGTGTGGAATGAGAAAGCAGAGGGTGGGATGGCACTGGGTGAGCAAGGAGAAGGGGCTCAGAGATGACTGCCTGGCTGGTCAGTGGCTACTCCAATTGAAGAATTGGCAGCTGATCAGATGGAGCAAGCTGCTACAGGTTCCAGAACAAAGGAAGGAACAAGTGCCTCATCAACCTGTGGAATTACTTGACATAAAATGCTGCAGCTACTGAAGGATTACAATTTTAGAACCAAGTCACAGTGGGCTTCTAAATTTCTTATGCTAATAACTCCCTGTAATGTTTCATTTCAGCAATAGAAAGCAAATTGAAATATATATGTTCCAACACACACAACTGCAGTATTCCTTGGAATTATTTCTGTTGAGGATTCATTATGCATTAAACAAAATGGTTTTTTATGAATTCTTTTCAATGGACTGGAATAATCATAATTATCACCATGAAGAGACACCATTCCCTCAAAAATCCAAACACATTATCCTCATCTGCCTCCAAACATATGTACCCACTGTGGTTCAAGACACTGCCATGGCACAGTTATCTCACATTCAGGGTACTAATAGGATGATGGTGCTTGTTCCTGGGTCAGTGAGCAAGCCAAAGCTGCCTAAAGTCACACTCCAGCTTGGAGAGAAAAGAAAGAGATGTTTGCCTTTATTTCTTTTTTTTAATTTTATTTTATTTTTTTTTAGCAGAGAAAAACAGAAAGAACTGGTTGGCTTTTGCTGGTTCCAGACAGTTTTATCTTTGTGTGTGCTCTGCTTCCTGCCCCTGCATAGCTGTGCTGGTAATTTTCCTGCCTCCAGGCCAGCAGGTCAGGGGTTGAAGGACAAGATAAAAACTTAGGCTGTAATTCAGTGGTGCCACAGAGGCACAGTGCTCGTAGGGCAAGAGCAGCCCCACTGTCAAAGGTGTCTGCTTTGGATGAAACACTGAGCAGAGGTCCCTACTGGCAAAGTCAAATGAAAAAGGAATAAAAGCTCCACTGCAAAAAAAAAAAAAAAAAAAAAAAAAAAAGGGTTTTGAAAATGACTGACACAGAGTTGAAAAAGAAAGCTGAAGTTCTGATGGCTTTCTTGTTTAACTAACATTTATTTTTTACATCTGTCCTTCAATATTTATGGAGGTCTGGCAAAAATAAAAATATTTGTATTTTCACTTTCATTATCAGTTCATATGATAATTAGACAATAAAACCTCTATCTTATTTCAATTGATATGGCTTTCATTAACAAAAATTAGGGTATATAACAGAGTAAAAAAGCAATCTTTTTTTTTTTTCAGAAACAGATTGAAATAGAGTCCTAGTTGTCCCATTTTAAAATGCTTAATTGACCATTTTCCTGTTGGCAGTTGGTTACTACTGCCAAGTGTTTCTGCTGATAGACAGATAAAATGCACAATTTTCAAAATGAATGAAAAATGATAAAATGAAAATGAGAAAATAGATAATTCAGTGAGCAGTAAACTAAGCTTTATCTGAAAGCAAACAACTAGCATTACCTTGAATACTAAGCTGAAAGAATAAAAAAATTTAAATAAAATTCCATACTCTAGCAATCAACTAGAAGTGCCTCTGAAAGCACAGTTTAACTTTAATACATTTATAAACAGTTATAATGATATTGGTCAACAACAACAAAAAAGAAACGTTGAAAATCCTAAAGTTGGAGAAAACCTGATATTATTTTATAGAAGACAAAAATTCACCTTTTTATTCTTAGCTTCATTCCATGTAGCTGTAGCAAATTCTTAAAGATCAGAAAGTAAATTTTTTAAAGAAGTTTAAAGTTAGTAAAAATAAAGTTATTAAAAAATAAATCTACCCACAAACTTGATAATTTGAGTGATTTTGTGTGGAAAACTTATGTGCAAGACTGTGATAGACACACCAGCATTGAAATTAAAGCAGAAATTAGGCTTTTATCACTATAGTTTTTTGCTTGAGTGTGGAGGGAAATCAAAAAGTACCATTAGGTTGACAGAAACCTTAAGTTGTAAACCTTGAGTTGTAATAAACTCATTTTTCCTAGGAATGCTCTCCTTGTAGGTACAGTTCTCTCATGGGAAGTCATGGTCAGAAAAACGAGATGTGCTAAGGCCAAAGTCTCTGTGCACAGAAAAGAATTAATCTCAAGGTGTTCTTGAATAGCACCTCAGGAATAAAATATTGGCCCAGACCTATTAAAAAGACCTGCACTGTTTTTATTAAGAGGTTGTATGATTATTTACCAGTCCTAATCATTGATAGTTCACACTGAATATCTTACCAACGTTTAAGGTTCCACATTGTCCTATGGAAAACTCACTAAAGATTCTCATAAGAGTCCTGACCCCATTTCGGAGTACTAAATTTTGGATCCTACATGTTCCAAGTGTGGTTAGAAATATAGATAAGATTTAACAGGAAAAAAAAAAAAGCACTTTTTGTTAAAGCTCTTAAATACCAGAACTGCCTCTCAAAAAAACTTCTTGCATAAAAGAAAAGGCATGAGAGTTGGAATGCAAAAAAAAAAAAAAAAAGGTTAGTGCTATACACTAATTTTAGAAGTACCAATCATTTTAAGAGCACCAATCGTTTCTTAAAAGAGTAATAATTATTTTAGAGTATTAATACACTCCTGGTATTTCAGAAAAGAAACCTTTTCCTGGCAAACACCCTTGGGATGAAACACAAGATTCCCCTGGAAATGAGGTGAGCCCAGGTGATGCAAGTAATTTAGACAGAGGCATTCCTCATTAAACAGCTTTGCAAAGGAACCACAACACAACTAAACTGAGCTCCACCATGGTATTGAGTGGGAATAATTCCTATCAAAACCATTGGAAAGGTGCAAACCTATGTAGCACAAGGGGAGTGATGGGAGTAAATTGAGCAGACAATGTTTTATGGCTGAATGTCAGAAAAAATATTCCTAACAGAGAAGACAACTATTATACTGCAGAAAAGCCACCCCCAAGGGAAGTGACAACAGTCTCATTCCTTCAGTCCTTTAAAAGGGAATTAGGTACTGCAGAAGATGCTGTAGAAAACAGTGCTGTGCTTTTAAAATTATTTTTAAATGGCTGTTACACCTTTCTCCTCTCTCATTCCTGTCATTTTCAGAACACAACCGGGGGCGCACAGAGCACAGACGGCAAGGTGGGAATTCCCAGCCTGCCTTGGGCTTCCTTCCCTTTTCCTTGCCATTCCCACCCTTTCCCATCCTGCCTTTAGCTTCCTTCCCTTCTTCTTGCCATTCCCACCCTTTCCCATCCTCTATCCCAGCCTGCCTTGGGCTTCCTTCCCTTCTTCTTGCCATTCCCACCCTTTCCCAGCCTGCCTTTGCCTTCCTTCCCTTCTTCTTGCCATTCCCACCCTTTCCCATCCTCTATCCCAGCCTGCCTTTGGCTTCCTTCCCTTCTTCTTGCCATTCCCACCCTTTCCCATCCTCTATCCCATCCTGCCTTTGGCTTCCTTCCTTTCTTCTTGCCATTCCCACCCTTTCCCATCCTCTATCCCATCCTGCCTTTGGCTTCCTTCCTTTCTTCTTGCCATTCCCACCCTTTCCCATCCTCTATCCCATCCTGCCTTTGGCTTCCTTCCTTTCTTCTTGCCATTCCCACCCTTTCCCATCCTCTATCCCAGCCTGCCTTTGCCTTCCTTCCCTTCTTCTTGCCATTCCCACCCTTTCCCATCCTCTATCCCAGCCTGCCTTTGCCTTCCTGCCCTTCTTCTTGCCATTCCCACCCTTTCCCATCCTCTATCCCAGCCTGCCTTTGCCTTCCTGCCCTTCTTCTTGCCATTCCCACCCTTTCCCATCCTCTATCCCAGCCTGCCTTTGGCTTCCTTCCCTTTTTCTTGCCATTCCCACCCTTTCCCATCCTCTAGCCCAGCCTGCCTTGGGCTTCCTTCCCTTTTCCTTGCCATTCCCACCCTTTCCCATCCTCTAGCCCAGCCTGCCTTTGGCTTCCTTCCCTTCTTCTTGCCATTCCCACCCTTTCCCATCCTCTATCCCAGCCTGCCTTGGGGTTCCTTCCCTTTTTCTCACCATTCCCACCCTTTCCCATCACCTACAGATGGCTGCGGGAGCAGGGGGCAATTACAAATTAATCTCTGTTATTGTTGCAGAAGCCTCGAGCTGTGCTCCAACAGCACAGAAGTAATTTTCTTGTCTTTGGGAGTGGGAAGAGTGGCTGTGCATTTGTCAGTTTTATCCTTGTCAGGGTTTTTGTGGGGCTTCTGCTCAATATAACGAGATAAGTGAGTCAAACGGCTTTTCTCAATTTTAACATCCCAAGACTTTGCACTGACGTGAGGATTGCTGGCACAAAGCGTCCTTATAAAGTTCTTTTGTCACATACTGCATTATAAACCTACCAGATTCTCTCCATTTCAGGCACTGACACATTTTCTAACCTTTTTTTACTCTAAGTCTCAGAATTTTCACATGCAATCAAAGAAGAAAACACCCACCAAAAAGTCAAAGCCAACCCCATCCCATCTGTTGAATTTTTAAGCTTTATCTCAAAAGAAACTCAGCCCAGTTCCTCAGTTTCACTGTCACTTCCTGATACACATACTTTTAGCAAGAAAAAGGGGTGATATAACTATTGTTCTAGTTAATAACTATTTTTCCCTGCAATTTAGGATAAATTCTCATCTTTTACCTTCATCAAATTATACCTGGATCATGAGATATGATTACTTCAATACATAAGTTAAGCATAAAAACACTTCTTTCTCTCTTGTATCACTTTACCCAAAAACAAAATGTTATTTTGAAAAAAAAAATGCAAGCCCAACCAGAACACACCACAAACTACACAAATCCAAGAACCAGCTTACAAACAAACAGAAACTTTCCAAAAAACCCTCAGGGGAGCATTTGTGCACTACTCTTAAATTTATTTACTATTATTTTGTATTCTGTGCACCCCAAAAAATTAATTTGTGAATAATGTAGAAATGTGCCCAACTGTTGTGAAAAAATGTCTTCTTGTAAATTTTTCATTTAAAATTTTCATTATCTTTTTATCCTTCAAAACTGACAGATCCAGGTGGCAGTTGTTGTATTTTCTTGGGAATTTAAGACTGATTTACACTTTTCCAACAGCTGATAGTTTTTAACTGCTGGTTAACTGTGATTGTTCTATTAAGACAACAGTAGCAATAAAATAAATTTATATGAGTGAGTGCCCAACCAGGAAATAAAAGTTGCATTTTCCCTTCAAGAGCATTACCTCCATAACAATCTTAATTCATATGAAAAAATTCTATTATAATGGATTTTTTTTAAATTTTCCTAAGTCCATTGGACTGCAACTCAAGTGAATTTTAGTATTCAAGTGAATACTAAAATTCTCTGAAAAAGAAGGGATAGGGTTTCCAAATAAATCTGTCAAAATGTGTAAAAGTTGAGGCCCACCATCTCTGTAACTTCACTATGCATTAATAAACCATTATTATTTTTGAATAGTAGTTTACTAGAAAAAAAAATGCCTTGAACTGTCTTAAGTGCATACAGATAAACGTAACTAGATATGACAGCAGGGCAACTTCTCTGCAAGCAAGAAGTTCTAAGATCTGATGGATGCTCCTCTGCAACTCCATGGCTTCAACCAGCACCTGTGGCATTAATGACCCCTCTTAAGAGAAATAAGAGATTTCAGGGAGATCTGATGGAAAACAAGCTTTTGGTGCCAGATGAGATTTTAGTGCAAATGAGAACCATTTGCCTCCACCAGAAATAACGTTGCATCCTTTCAGATTTTGCCAAAGCATTCACCTTCCTCTCACACACGTCTGTAGAGCTCAACAGCTTTGTGCAGAGCTGTGGGACTGAGGAATTGTCTCCCACAGCCCAGAGCAATGCCAGAAGCTGGGAGGCACCTGCAGCTCATTCCCTGTTCTGTGGTTGCACACCTCCTGTGCACCACACACTTTACTGCACAGAGAAATGCTGCTGCTACTGTGGACAGCAGGAGTTCTGCTCTCAGCTCCAGTGGAAGCCAGAACTGTGCCCTCTTTTGTTATCAAAGCCCACAAACCCCAAATTCAGCCCTTTGTGGTTCATTTTTAACAACAAAGAGGGGTGCCAACACTTGCTGTAAGGCAGTGAGGTTTTCTGGTTATGCTAGACATTATTCAAACTGTGATCTCTCTCAATAATGAAGGTACCCATACTGGTACTTCAGGTTATTTATCAGCATAGAAATGGCAGCACCAATTTAATTCTCACAGCTGCACTTTTAAGCAGGAAAGGCCACAGGATTGCCCTGCTGAGAAGCAAAAACAGAGCAACAGGAGCCATGGGTGTGTGGATCCAATGGCTCCATCACCTCAGAACTAGGCAGAGCTGCATTCTAGAGCAGCTTGCCTACACTTCTACAGCCCTCAAACAACCCAGGGCAGAAATCTGTGTGTCCTCAGAGGTAAAATAAAAGTTTCTTTTATCCTTGCATGTGAACACTATTAAGGACAGCTTGAACTTGGGGCATGAATTGGCTAAAGAGAGTAAGAAAAAAAAAGTGCAAATACAAAAAGACAACCTAAACCTCCCCCAAACAATTAGTACTAAAAAGATTTCCCTGCCAGCACAATGCTCCTTCAGTCTAGAGTGCAGTCTTGAATACTCAACTTCTGCAAAGTAATTTGTGCCAACCCACTCCAAGCATATCACAACTTAAAAGCAGTAAGGTATAGCAACCATGCCAAAAAGCTTACACTTTTTTGAAACAGCTTCACACTTTTAAAGCAAATTTTTTAGTCATTCATTTTACAAAAGTCAGGATTTCACGTTTTTCTTAATCATCACACAGAAATCAGCTAAGAACCCATTATGAGAGCATTTATTTAACAGTTTTCTAGCTGAAATGCTCAATGTGAGCCAAGTTACCCAAGATTTAGCACTGCTGTACCAGGAAGGACATGCAGCTTTTGGTCAATCTGCAATAGTAGTTGTTACCTTTAACAGTAAATAAACATGCAAGGTTAGGTTTATTTTGTAATATATCATTTTGCCATAAATATAATAAATAAATTTATTCATTCATATATTTAATTTACATATATAAAATAAATAAATAAGATAAAAATATCATTTGCCATAAATATATCATTTAGCCAAAAAAGCTGCCTAGTTTCATTGTTTACTGGATTATTTAAAATGTTATTACCATAAAACTCAATGTTTCACTCAAAATAGTTAAGCACATCATTGGGATGGAAGGGTATCACCAGATATTGAACACTGCTGCAAGTTATGCAGGTAAGATAATGATAAGGTGAATAGAGCTAACAGGTCTCAGGTGGATTTAGATAATATTTTCATTTACAATACCCGACTGCTGTATTTCAATTTAATTCCGATTTAACTCCTTTAATTTCAATTTCATTTCTTTAATGCTATAAATGCCAAGCAAATCATTAAAAGAAATGTCATCTCCATCAGTGGCAGCTGCTGTTGCTACAGAAAGAGGAGGGGAGGTGCAGGAGCAGGGCAGCCAGCAGAGCCCACAGCGGTCTGCAGAGTCACTAGTGGGAAAACAACAAAGGCCTTTCCATGCAACTACCACAGATGTGCCCAGAGCCAAACTGTCAGAAGCACTTAGGGTGACAGCTACTCACAGTTCATTATTTCCTTCTCACAGGTCACTGGGTGACAAGCTGGGTCACCGTGCTTGCTCGGCTGCTCCCGGCTCCCCCACGGCCCCCCGGTTCTGACGGCACTCCAGTCAAGGTAAGCTCCTCAAATGAGTGCCAACAAATATCTGCAAATGCTCCCTGAAAATGGGAGTCTGGGGCTGAATACACCTTCCTCTTCAGGTGGGTGGATGGCATCTCCTCTCTGTGCTGGGTTTGTATCTGTAGCAGGTACAGCTACTAGGATAGTTTTGGCAAATGCGGCTAAAGCAGATAATGAAAGCTAATTTGGCACCAATTTGAAGTTTTAACCTTTGCAACACTCACATGGCAGATGCATCATGAAAAATCATTGCAACTCAGGGCAAAGATGCTTTTCTCAGAGAGGACTTTCCCCTTTTATATTATATAAAATGAAGGCAGACTTCTAAAATGCAGAAAGTACAGTCTAAAGCACATTCTCTGTTTTTTGTGGATTGTGTATAAACAGCTTTTTTCAATACTCCAGTAATAAATTAGTGCTTCTAATACATTCTGATCTATCTTCATGGAGTAACCAATTTACAGTACAGACATAGATCATGACTTTTTCCTCTGTTTTGCCCACATGGAGTTTAAAATGAGTGAACAGAGTATCAAGAATCAAGGTCAAGCATTTGCTTAGCTCTAACAATGGAAGTGGGAGAAGGTTTCCATTTCCTTGGGGCTATTCCTTAGTCATTTTGCCTACACTAGAGCAAGTCTTACAAAAATGTAACAACTGAATTTGTCCAAGTGATTCAAGAAAATTAAAATGAAACCAAGTGTCCCAGATGGATCTGCCTCAGTAGTAAATGTGACAAGGTCATCAACATTCTGACTCAGATCCAAGAGTGCTTGTACCTAGCACGTACCTACCCTGGAGCACACCTAAATGCAGGCCTGGGTTAGAGACCAAGCACCCAGAAACTTGTGAAACCAAGCTCACTTAGAGGAACAAAGTGATCCAATAAGGCCTGAAACCAAAACTGCATCAGACCAGGTGATGAATTTTAGAAAGGTGACCAGCACCTTTGAAAGGGACAGTTCTCACACTGAATTTACTGCTAGGACAGCACAAATCTGTTGCAGCTGATTCAAGAGCATTTCCTTACTTTCCTAATTGGGCCCAACATGTAAAATAACAACAAGAGAAATACTTAAAACACTGCCAGAAGTTATAGAGGTTACATTTCCACAATACTTAAACCATTACTATCTTGACCCAGCAAAGATAATATGTTATTTTTAATAAAACTGTCCATTCCAAACTATTTTTCAGTGAAAGGAGGCAATGGATGAGCCATCTCCCACGCACCAACAGTGAGAATGAGAATTAGGATGGCAAGGAAATCAGCAGTCATTAGTTAATTAAGTCATTAGTTCTTGTGCACTGAGGGAAGTGCACAAATCACAGTCACACAGCTCGATGCTCCACCCAACCTCATCCTAAAAGCCAAGTCTTCCCAGCAGCTTGGATCCTCCATGTCTACAACTACCTTGGGTTTGGTTTTGGTCTGTTTGGAACCTGTCCCTTGTTCCTCCACAGTATTTGCTGAATGGACAAGTTCTCTGTTGCTTTAGGACACAAAATAAAACGATGCAGACACTGGACTCTCTAAGGTAAAAAAAGAGGCAAAGTTTCATTCTGACTCCAACATTTATAGATTCCCAAAAGTGCCAGTGGATTGGAGGGTGACAGTGCCACCTCTCCAATGACACTGGACAAACCAACAGTCCATCAAATTCCTCCTCCTCCATAAAAGAATGCAAAACAATGAGTTATTTACAGAAAGTGCCTGAGAAGGTTCATCACAAGAACCTAAATATCAGAAGGCTTAGAAGAACTTAAAAAAAGCCAGAGCAACAATTTTCTACCTTTCACATGCAAACTCAGGGGTCCAGCCTGGTAAATCAGAGATGAGGCTCATGTTTTTCTATCTTACAGGCATCATGTATCATGCAAAGTGCCAATAGTGGGAGATGCATTAAGTAATCAACACTGGAAAAACACTCAGTAAGATGCCTGCAAAGATACCAAGGACTTGCTCAGACCACTAACATGAGACACACAAAAAAACCCCCAAAACAACAACTTCATTGTTATCTTAACATATATCAGAGGAAAACATGCAACTTGCTGAACAATGTGCAGGTAAGAAAGGGACTGCCTGCAGCCTTCAACCAGCAAAGATAAATAAGGAAACCAATCTGAAAGAATGAAAATTATGCAAACAGACAGCCTTGCCATCTAATTAATTATATTCTTTGAAATTTAACCCTGTTAGGGTGTTCTCCTTATCTCATCTAATAGATTAAGGGTTTTTTTTCTTTGTGGCTCACTGTGAAAGGGTGGCTGTTCCTCAGAAACCAAACCAAACACCAAGAATGACATGTCTGAAATGCATGTTCCTGTGAAACTAAGCTGGAAAACAAAACCTTCAGGGTAGGACTCAGTAGCTTAAGGAGAAACACTGGCTTGTTATTCCCATAAAATGTTAATGTTATTACCATAAGACTAGATCTGCATAGCTCCACAAATCCATCCCAGTGCTGGCAGGAGACCTGCAGCACTCCAAAGCAGCTGGATGCCTGGTGAAACCCCATTTAACACCTCAAAATCCCTCTGCACACCTGTGTCTGGGCAGCTGAGTCTCCTTCCCTCCCTCTCAGCAGAGTTTCACAACAATTGACAAACCTTTTGAACAGGGCCATTAGCCAAAATAATTTCACAAGAACCAGGTGAACTTTGGAGGAGCAGCGGTCATAATCCTCAATTTATCTACTCATGTAGCTGGACCAACTGGAACAGTTCAAGAACACAGATATATTTTCCCCTAACACATAGTTCATACCTCATTTGTGCTCAGTTTTTCACCTTACTTTGTAAAGAAAGGCAGAATTTTTTGCTGTTTGGAAATGGAACAGCTTTTCAAGTCACAGGAGATAAAAAAACCCCTGTCTCCCAATCTTACATCAACTTTCAGTCACTGAAAGGATTCTGCAAACTACAGAGTGGGATGTGGCAGCTGTTTAACAGAACACATTAGTACTTATCACAGTCTAGTGGAAAATTGCAGTAAAGAGAATTTAAAGCACTTAGTAGCTCCCTAACAGTGGGAACTGCAAAAGTTTTGAATTAGTTGTAATTGGTATTTAATGCCAAATATTTCTGACAGCAAAAGTAATGTTATTTTGGTGTTAAAATGTATTTTTCTACATCTCATTCAAGTTCAAGAAAATGCTCCAGGCTGCACAAGTCTGCTTTTGGAAGACCTTGACTGCAGAGAGCTTTCCAAATCAAATATGTTTGTTCTGCAAGAGATTTTTTTTGCTTAATATTTATATCCTGTTATCTGAGGCTAAAAGAACAGACATTAAGTTGAAAATTCCTTTATTCCAGTGTACTTAAATGAAGTTAAATAGCTTTTAGTGACCCTGACATCACATGACCTATTTAAAGAACAAAAATCCATACTCAAAGCACAGGGGAGCAAATGGTGGTTAAATCTTCACATTGCTTTGCAGATGGCATCTCTTGAAAGAGTCAACATAGCCAACAAATAGAGTTTACATTTTAAACATACAAGATTATTCACTAGTAGATTAATAATTTATTTTTAACAAAGTTTTAGAGGCATTGGATTAATGAAATAAAAATAAAACTACCCAAAACACAGGTGAGCTACCTCTACCTATGCAGCTCCCCAAAAGCTCCTGGCAGCCAACACTTTCCAACACCTCAGTCATGGCACAGCCTTCAGGCATGTTTTGAAAAACATTCCAGGCACAAAAAGCCTTAATGTTTGTAAAATAATATTATAAAGGAATACCTGGAATTGAAGTCCTTGAAGGAGGACTTTGAAAACCATTTTGAAAAACACTTTTGATATTGAAAAAAAAATAAATTATAAATACCCTTATAAAGGAAATACCTGAAACTGTAATCCTTGAAGGAAGGCCAAAAGAGCCAATCTATGGGTTCTCTATGGGGGATTCTTCCAAGGGAAGAGTTACAGCAGCTTAGATGGACCAAACCCTCTCGTTGCTTGAATCACCTGCAAATTACTCTCATAAACTTACTGCCAGCAGTAACACCAACTTTAGAAGTTCAACTTTATTCCTGATAGCAAGTGATGTCTTGTGATCTGAATGGGAGCTCCATTTTTCACATGTTTTGCCCTAAAAATACCTAAAACCTCACAGATAACTAGCCAAATGCCATTTGTAAAACACAGCTTCAGTTGTCTAAAGAAAGACAAAAAGTCTTCTGCCTGCAGTCAGTGGAAGCAATTAAGAACACTACTCCTTATCATTTATTGAAATTAAAACCCAGTCCCACATGGAAAGTCTCTGTCACTTAGTGTTTTGGCTCAGCACGACTTTCAGGTTTCTAACAAAACCTTTACCATTTAAATTTAAGTCTTGTGCCACAAAATATGTCACAATGTTGACACAAGTCCTATTTCTTCTTGTAATTTACACCATGTGACATTTGTAGATAAAAAATTTAAAAGTAAACTTGCAATCACTACCAAACATCATCCACATCAATCTTCAAAATAATAAAGAAAAAAAAAAAGCAAAGAAGCACATAAATGTCACCCCTTTTCATTAATTTTGGTCAAAATCCCTGTTTGCTTATCAGCCAGAGGCTTTCTGAGATATTTCAATAATATCCAGGAAATCAATCTTACATGAAACTGAAGGAAAACATCTAATGTCATTGAACAATAAATATCAGTTCTGTCAGTGCCTTACCTTTGAGCTGGGGCCTTAGGATGTTTCTCTTCTAGTTTCCTCACCAGTGCCACTGTCAGCTGTGCAGTCTGCCCCAGGGGATCTGCAGGCATTAAATGGGCGTCCAAAGGTCCCCAAAGTTGTTTCTGATTGGGGTTGCTGACATTTTTTATTTGGTTTTTTTTGCAGAACCTAAGAGATGAAAGTACAACCACGCAATTTATATATTGCTAATTAAAATAATGTGTGTCTACTTTTTCAAGCAAGGCTGTTGATTAGCAGGAAATGTCAGAAATACAAATAGCTATGTCAAGATGCATCAAGAAGCACAAATCTAGAGATTTAATGGTCTGGGGTTTTTGGTTTTTTTTTTTTGTTTCTCTTCCTTACTTGAGTTTTTCCACATAGAAAATAAGAAATTTCCAGAATTTGGGCTATAAGCATGAACTGTTCTGAGACACAAATACATGTAATTTTTTATTCTTCTATAGTCCTACGTATAGCTATTATTTGCCTAATATATAAAAACCTTCTTAAGAAACCAAATAACAAAATTAAGAAATTTAAGAAAAATTAAGAAATCAAAGAAGTTATTTTTATTTCTTTTAGGAAATAAGGCTTCCACACTGATATTTCTCTTTGCAGAATGTGTTTTTGAAAGGACTGTGTCTGACCTGCCTCTGGCTCAATACTGTGACCTCTTCTGCTGAGCTGCTGTCTATCTCCTGATGAGCTGCAGCCCAGGCCCCATGGTGAATGTGGTTTTCTGTCTGGGTCACCTCCTCTCTTTCATTTAGCTCCTCTAGGTAGGTCAGGACAAACTCAGGGTAAGCCTGGAGGAAAGGACAAAGGCAGAGGAACAATGAAGAAAAACATCAGCCACATCAGCAGAATGACAACAGTCTGAGCACCAGGGAGCAGGGACTGATGATGCACCAATGTCACAGGAGCTCCTGCCTGCACAGGACCTTGTGTTCCACAAAGTTTCCAAAGTCAGGCTTAAATAATGACCTTTTCATGTGCACTACAATGAAAACCAAAAATACTCAAATATTTTTTATATATATATATATATATATATCTATCAGTTTAAGAACAAAGACAAACAACTCTCAAAATGAAAATTCTTATAAATACAGAGAAATATAAAATGTTGGATCCCTATCTTTTGGGAATATTTAATTGGTTATAGGTGACATTTTGGTTCATTCCATGTAGTACATTAAGGGACTTTAAAATGGCATTTATTCTGAATATTATTATATAATCAGAAATATACATATGAAATAGATTAGTTCAGAATATTCATAATAGTCTGAAATCAAGACACATCACATAAAGAAAAAGCCTTCCTGATGGTTTTGAAAGCTGAGTAAATTTTACTGGTTTAATTTCTCAATTAAGTCAATTTGCCTTATCAATGCTCTTTCGATCCTTGTTTATGGGGCAAAATGTCCCAAATAAAGAAAAGGCAGACAAAAAGACAAAAATTACAATCTGTTGAATTTGAGGCATTAACATCTCATCTACTTAGCCTTGTAAAATCCAGATTTTGCGCCATGGAAATGTACAGAGTGTTATTTATTTTGCACCATGGAAATGTCTTTAATGTCATTTATTTTGCATTTTCTCACATGCTCCTTCAATTCAAGCAGTGGTCACCCCACTGTCCTCATGATGAAATAGGCAGAACTTTTACTTACAGAAAATATTATTTATTTATGATGGAAATTTTAGTTTAAGGTTCTCTGAGCACCCACACTATTTTTTACAGAAAATGTACAGATATTAGGTAGACTAAATTAGAACCAAGACCAGAAGCTATGAAAAGGACAGGTAACACTTAAACAAAATGAAATCAATAATCTATTAAAACCTTGTGTTCACAGAGTGAAATGTACAACAGGTACAAGAAAAGCCACATTTTTCCATTCCATCACTCATTAGTGAATAAACAGAAGTAATTTCATTTATAAGGCAGGTAATAGTACAGTAGTTCAACACTTGGGCGTATTTTCCAAAGCCAATTCTGAATTCAGAGATTCAGTGAACCTTCTAAGGTGAAGTGGAAAGCAAAACACCAAAACTTTGAATTCTGAGAAGAATTTTCTCCTTGTATCCTAAGAATGCTCAGCAATATTAAAGCATTTAGTTGTTTTGAGCTTGGTTTGCTCTGGAAAATTCCAACAGCTTGGCTTCAGTTGCATGATGTTTTCTTGAGCCTTGTCTCAGACTTGTCCCATGAGTGCAGTGATTTTCAATTTAGGACCATTTATATTTTACTTTAAAATAAAGCCCTTCAATAGCAAGAATGCAACAAACAGTGGGGGGCTTTTATTCCTTAAGGAAAGGCAAGTTCTTCACCAATCAATAACTGTGACTAGCCTGCTGTTTATCAGCTTGTGTGGACAATATATTCCAAATATAATACAATACACAACATATTCCAAAACATTTATCTCCTGCTTCATTGTTCCATCCACATTTTAATTCTGAGTAAATAAACTCAGATTTATGGTATATTTGCAGACTGATAATTGACTTGTAATTTCATTTATTTGGAGTTTTAAATTTACTTTTTTTCAACTTGTCCTTTGTTTAAGTTGTCCATAAGCTTTGCCCAAATAAGAGCACATGACTTGACCTTTCACAAATATGGATAAAATTAAATATTAATATTTTGACTAAAATGTAAGGGAAAAAAATCAAAATCAATTTGTTGTTGCTGCATAAGAACAGTTTTTGAACAAGGGAAAAATATCAGGATTGAATACTGGATCATCTCAAAAACACTGGGTGATTTTTTCAAAACTTTTTTACATATGTACTTCCACATAAATATTTTCATATTGCATAGGGAGGGCATGTTCATGGCAAACACAGTGAGCAGTAGGTACTAGCTCCAAGAAAGTTGAATTTCCTTCTCAATCTGGATGTGTCACATATCATTACCCTGCACTGTGCTGCTTTCCTTTATGTCAGCTTTTGTTGGCCTACATATGCTGCAACTTAAAACAACATGACACTCCAGATAAAGTGAATGTGAAACACATGGAGAAACAACATTTTCCAAGGAGATCTGCTGTTAACCACTACCATTTTCCCTGATAAAATTAAACAGGCAAGAACCAAACAGAGTTATAATTATTAACCCTCAGAAACTTGAGAAATCTCTCTCCTCATAATATGCAAACTACAATTTTTTTTTTTATAGCAGTGTGCATAGAGAAATAAAGAATTGTGCAGCTGTCAACTTAATGTTTATTTATGGATCAGTCTGGAACAATTCCAGATAACAGGTAAAACAATGGGAACATGGTCACTGTTTCTGCAGATTATTGGGAGTTTCAGCGCCATCTAAACACTAAAGCTGACCAAACATGCTGGAAAGGAACCTCTCAGCAGGTCATTTTCCCAGGAAAATATTTTCGTTTTAATCAACAATCTATTTTGAAAGGATTATTTTCTTCAGCTATACAAGAGTCAGGACAACCAGACCTAATCAAAGAACATTTCACTATTTACTAAAGTTTGGCCCTATTTGTTCAATAAATGAATAATTTTCTATTTTACTAGAGTTTGGCCCTATTGGTTCAATAAATGAGTTTCTTCTTTATTTTGTGCTTGTTAACTGCTAAAAGAAGGTGTTAATAACATATCCAGCTCGAGCTCAGAGGACTTAATTTATATCCTAGAATGTGTTTTAAGCTTTTGTTAACCAAGCTATATAAAAGCAGAGAAGTTAAACAACTCATTTTAGATGCCAATAACTCTTTAGATTTTTTGAGAGTGGTCTTACTTCTAAGCACTGACCCATTGTCATCACAGGTTACTACACAGATTAAAGAATAAGGCCCATTTTTGCTACATAATTGAAATAAGTAAGAAATGCATTGCAATTCAAGGAACAAAGCATTAAAACAAAAATTCTCAATGAAAATTATTAACAGGCTCTGTTCAACTTAAAAAGGTTTTAATAAAACACAGTATGTTACTATTTTCTCATGAAATACAAAGTATTTATGGAAATAACATGAACAAACAATGCAGTGACATCACAACACCAAAATACCAATTAATTGAAAGCTTCATTTTGGAAAAGGGAGACAAAAACAAATAAGAGAAACCCCCACAAAAATCCATTTCATGGGAAATGCAAATACAATGTAATACTTATACGGTTTACAAAAACCATGTTACCAGAGCTCAAAAATAAATTAGCAGATAAAACAGTATTTATACTTTAAATAGCATGATTCCACCAGGAAAGAACATTTCATTTCTGAAGCTAACATGACAAATAAGCATCTAGTGCATTAAATTAAGATGTGGAGAAGAATTAATCTCTGCAGATTATTCTGTTAAATAAAAGAATCAGGAAATGAGTCATGCCTTAATATTTTGGAGTAAAAATGAATTAATGTTAATAATAGTGCCAATTAAAATCAGAAAAACTACCTCAACCAGAACAGTTCTCCAGCTCTATATGATACTGACGACACTGGACTTTACAAAAGTTCAAAATTATTATATTGCCCATTTCTCTTTTAGAGCATTTGAACCCAAACCAAACTCATTAAGAGAGAAAAGATTTCTAAAAATATTTATTTTTTAAATCTAAAACAGACCACTTCTGATGGAATTTACCTATAACGCAACTCCCATAGCACCTTCTGGGCTGCCCAAAAGTTAAAGCATATAATAAAGGACATTGCCCAAATGCCTCTGAACCACTATGGGAATCAGAAAAACAGAAACTTCCAGAGACAGGGAAAGGTTTGATCTGCAGCCTTGGAAGAAACTTGGATTGATGTAAAAATACAACACACAGATATTAAGCAGAAAAAATCTTATAATAAATAAATATAATAACATCTTACAATAAACTTATGTTTCTATAGTTGGAAGGAAGAATATGCCTTAAGTGAGAAAGGGTATGGGTAAGATGGTGAAGGATTTATGATGTAGGGGTGTGGTTGTATAGAGCAGCTCAGAGTTTAGAAGTTAAAACAGAAGCACAGGTGTGCCTGTGAGTTAAAAGCCCATTGGGTAAAAATATCCACAGTGCAGCAGAATTAAATCAAAGTGATAGGTTATAAAAGCAAAATAAACCCTGTGGCAACTGTGTGTTGGCTTAGAAAGTTCTGTATTGCCTTGTAACAAAGAACCTGGGACTACTCTGAGCTATGGCCCAGTTCTTGCTCCTCCAAAATCTCCCAGCCTCTGAGACTGATGTTCACCTGAGCAATAAATCGTTCTTGGCCCAAAAACAGTCCCACCCCTTCCTTATTAGGGGCACTAATGGAAAACCATGACAGGCTGCCTCTCTAGGAAGCAGTTCCAGCATTTGACCACCTCTCCATGGAGAAATGCCTCCTCACACCCAGTCTGAACTTACCCCAGCACAGCTTTGAGCCATTTCTGCTCACCACTGCATCACAGGCAGGAGAGAGAGATTGCCATGGACTCCTCTTACCCTTCCCAGGAGACTGTGGAGAGCAATGAGGTCACCCCTCAGCCTCATTTTCCCTGTCACAGCCAAGATGGCCCCAATACACAGAGTGTCACCACAAAATATCAAAAAGCTTCAAGCATTCACTCAAACACAGCAACACTTTACCTCATCAGAAGGCTTCAGGCATCAGCCCATACAGAAGAACATTGTTGTACCTCAGAGGGCTGCAAGCAACTGCTCCTCCTCTTCTTCAGCCCAGCCTTTTATGCCCTCCTGTTGCTGCCCTGCCCCTGTGTGCCCTCTGCTCCCTGTGTGATTGCTCAGCACCCCTGGGCACTCCATGGCTGCTCACCTTCAATAGCATTCACCTGTCCTGCACAGCTGCAGCCAGTCTGGGATCAGCCACAGCCCCACTCCAATCACCACAAACCCTGTGCCTACACTTCCCCAAACCAGACAAACCCAAAATCCTCTGTGGCTCCTCACAGCATGTCCTTTCCAACCCTTTCTGAGCTTTGTAGCTCTTCTCTGGATGCACCAAGGACCCTCACAGCCAACCTGTGGGGCCAGAGCTGCACCCAGCACTCGAGGTCAGGCCCCACCAAGGCAGGGCCATCAGGCCATCAGCTCCTGTGCTGGGCTGGTTTTGATGCCCACCAGGATGGAGTTTGCCCTCCAGGCTGCCAGGGCACACTGCTGATCTCTCTTGGGTACCCCAGGTCCCTGTCTGCAGGGCTACTGTCCACGCTCTCCTCTCCCAGTTTACACCTGTGCCTGGTGTTACTCCACCCCAGATGCAGAATTGGCCTGAGATGATTTTATGATGCCCTATTCTTCTGTTTGACCCAGAAATAAGTTCTGCACCTTTACAGCTGAGAGCGAAGAGGGGGGAAGAAGAAGAAGAAGCATGGAGTTTGTTTTCAGAAACTGCACTCATTCCTCCATGTTCCTGCTCCTGCAGATGGACAGATGGTGGGACAGAGCTCTCCTTTGCTTTTAGTTAGTTTTTAACTAGCTGAGGTTGAGAACTTCCCTGGACTGTGGTTATTCCCTTTTCTTTAAACCTGCTCTAGACTAAAAACCCAGAAGAACACCAACAACTCACACCTATAGCCCACCAGACTGAGCCTAAACCACAACATTTCCATCAAGGAGAGACTAATAAGAGACTAAATGAACTAAACTACTGCCCACAAAGTGAACTTTCTGAGTTTATAATCTCTTTTAAAACCACAAAAGATTTTATTGCTTAATATTACCCATTTTTTGTACTAATAAATGCTTTACCTATTAAAGAAGCATTTTTTTCCACTCTTCTTCAAAGAAATCTTTTTCCGAAACCAATTAGAGAAGGGACCACTTGAATTTACTTTCTAGAGAAAACCCCTTCAGAGGTTTTCTCCAAAATTTACCCTAAACCAAGACAAAACCCCAGCATTTGGACTTGCTAAATGCTGTCATTATATTACAATGGTTCTATTATCATTATATTACAAGAGTTCTATATTACCAGAGTTTTGTACCTCCTTGACGTTTCCTGTAGCCAGCTCCTCTAGGCACTGACTCTTCCTTGTCCTTACAGCAACCAAATTACTCCAATTCTCATCAACCAACCAATCCACTCTTTTATAACACTCTTCTTATTGGCTACAGGTGTGGCCTGTTAACATCAGGCCTGTTCCTAATCCTTGATAATTGGCTCAGCTGCAACTCTTTAGGGGGCAAGGCTACTTACCTTTACTTTCTTATATTGTATCCCCCTACAGCTGAACTCCATCCCACTGATATTTGTCCAGTTTGATCCCATTCTATCTGGATCCCTCTGCAAGATGTATCATCTTTCAAGAGAGTCAACAGCACATCCCAGTTGGCATCAGCTGCAAACTTGCATTCAAATCCTTGCATTTGGATCACTGATAATGAAATGGGACTGGGCCCTCAGGAACACAACTGGTGGCTGCTCACCAGCCTCCTGGAGTTTAATTTGTTTTCTCAACATATATAGATAAAAACTACACAGATAAATCCAAAGATTCACATGTTTATGTACATTTGTGGCATTTTATTTCACCATCTGTGTTATTGAAATAGCCAGTCAATACATCAGAATGTAATAAATTTCCCCAGAACAATAACCTCAACCTGATTTTCAGCCTCAGAATTGCCTCTGCCTCTGAAGATTCACCAAAACAGATTTCAGAGCTTTGAAAGTTTAACGCATTGGAATGCAGAGACTTTCTAGTAAGCTTCTTCAAAGCAGTGCAAATTTTATTTATTTATTTATAGGTTAAAGAAGAGGTGAAAATCAGCACATGAGTTAAAAATGAATAAGTTGTCCCTGACTAGTCTTTATATACCAAAAGAGAGGCAAGATTTTTATCCCAGATGTGAAAGTTGGGAACAAGAACATGCTAAGAAGAAAACACAAACTATTCCTGACAGTAAGGCAAAACTGAAATCTCCCTGTCAGTCCAACAAGCTCTGCAACATTAAATAAATTTTAAAATATTTTTATCAGCTGAACAAAAAAAATCAGATAGTCACAAAATTTAATTTCCACAGACATATCTGCTAAATTTGTCTGATATAAAGATATGACATAAAGGTATCTTTACCTAAGTTTTTTTAAAACTAAAAAGCAGCTTCAAGAAATGAAAAGGCACTGCACACACAGAACAATATTTATGATCCTGATGTTTAAAATACAGTTTATATTCCAATTTCCTCTGAGATCTCCATAACCTATGTAACAATTTTTTTGAACCTAGGGTGAAAACATATTAATGTAAAAAATCTTTAAATTCAAAAGTCCAAATTTCAAATAGGATTTAGTTTATGCTGGTGTTTTTTTCCTTAATTTCAGTTCTCCAGATTTCTTTGTTCCCTGTGCATTTTGATGCTCTATGGCTCTATAAATAATTTCTTTCTAACATGGCAGTTGAACAGAGGTTTCTTAAATAAATGCAGTTATATCAAGCCTTCAAAGAGAAGCTGTTCTTGCCCTGTAGTTTCAGGGTGTTTACAAAACCACATCTCGCACGTAGTGTCCTCCCTCAGACAAGCAAGAATCCTTCACATGCCAACATGCAGACAGTTGCTCAAGGATATATCAGCCAGCCAGGATCCTGTGTGTCTGACTTGCACAGCGCTTGCTTTAAATGTAAATCAATCCAAGCTAGGTCCAGCACACAATCTAATTCAGCTGGGACACATCTAGGGAATGGCTGGCAGAGGTGGGGGTTATCTTTCTCCCTGAGTGTCAGCCAGTGACAGATCTCAATGACACCCCACGCTATTTTTCTACAGGGAGTACCAAGAAGCAAAAAGACACAGACTTACTACAAATCTTGACATGCCCAACAGTCCCAGGGTATCACATCAGCCCCTTCAGGTTATTTCAATTTGATCTCCATATCCATGAAAATAAAAATCAATGTGCCCAATGGTCTAGTAAAACAGTCACCCTATCCTGTGCAGCCATTTCCTTTCTGCAAAGTCCAGGCATAAAAGGCACAGTGACCCTTGGAGCTGTGCCACTGGGAGCACATCCATCCTAGCAAAGGATGTCTGGAGAGCTTGGGAGGGTCCCAGGATGGGGTGAGAGATGAGAATCTGACTCCATGTTCCCAGAAGGCTGATTTATATTAATTATATTATATTACATTACATTTATTATATTATATTACATTATATTATAGAATGCTATAGTAAAACTATACTAGAGAATATAGAAAGGATACAGAGAGAAGGCTTAACAAAAATGATAAAAACTTGTGACTGCCTCCTCAGAGTCTGACACAGCTGATGGTGATTGGTCATTAATTAAAAACAGTTCACATGGAACCAATTCAACATTCACCTGTTGGATAAACAATCTCCAGACCACATTCCAAAGCAGCAAAACAAGGAGAAGCAAATGAGATAAGATTGTTTTTCTTTTCCTCTGAGGTTTCTCAGCTTCCCAGGAGAAGAATGCTGGGCAAAGGGGATTTTTCAGAAAATATGACAGTGACAGATGCCATGCTCAACAAAGTCTAATTTATTAACAGATCTTCCCCCTTGACTCTTCTGGGATGGCCTGGGCCTGGTTAGAGGGAATGCTGTAAATACTTGTAGGTGTTTTTACAGGAGCCACATAGAAAGACAGTAAGTGGATTTTTTTCAGGCTCTTGAAGGATATGACAGTAAACATTTATATGAATATATTCCTTTATTTATAAATCTATTAAGAATATATTTTTACAAATATATTCTTTTTTTAATATAATTTTGTCACATCATAGAGGCTTCACTTTACCAACAAAAATGTCAGAACATTTCAATGTTTGAGACAAAAATATTGATTGATACAAGGAGAAAAGCTTTCAGCATTGAATATTAGATCCTCCTTATTATTCAGTATATGGGGCCCTGGTTTCAAAGGGCTCTGAAAGCAGCAAGTACCTTCTATCTATCTATCTAAGCTTTCTTCTATTGCAACAGTGAGGTTTGGCAAGATTTACAGATTTTAATGAGGGCACAAGGCATAGAAAACACATAAAAACACATAAAAGAGAGCCAACAATGCTGAAGATGATTTATCCACCTGACATATTGTAGACACACTTTACTCCTTGTTGGAGACAGCCAAAGCAGCCCTCCAAAATGCAACTTTCTCTCAGGGAAAATTGGAGCTGTCCAGAATATACTGTGCAAATAAAAACAAAATAAACATTTTTCTTTTGGTGGGGAACCAATAGACGAATAGATAGGCATAGGTCGAAAACTGAGATAAAATTTTAACTTCCACTAACTTCAAATCCTTATAAGCCAGGTCTGGATTTAGGTCTGGAAAGTAAATGTTGTGCACTGCATATAATTCCTGGGTTTTTTGCATATTTTGAAGCATCACAGTTTTAAAAAATGCAAATCTCTATCAACATTTAAAATATTTAATACCCTAGCTATTGAGATGTAATTTTAATTTAGTGACTAGTTAAAAAGTTGGCATTTCCTTCCTATCAGTTTAAATATCAAATGTGAGCTCTACCATAATATAGATTGTTGTAGTATGGATTATTTACTATATCAGAACTAACTAAACCAATACAGATACAGATACACCAATATTATCCAAAACACATAGCCTATATAAAAGAAAGGTTAGTGCAGATGTAGAGCACCTCTCCTGCACATTTTGAAGTTTTTATTCATTTACAGATGTGCCACCATCACGTATTTCAGCTGCAACTGCCTGACCAACAGCGAGGCACCTCTGCACTGCAGCTCAATTCAGAATCCTTCCAGCCCTCCAATGAATGGAGAAAAAGAAGGAGGGAAAAAAAATAAAATAAACGTTTGAATAAGTTAAAAGAACCAGAAAATTCAACAATGTGTCACAAATGGAGAGGTCATTATGCCTGGATAAGCCAGGATATTAACAGTTGCAGAAAGTGAAACGCTACCCACAACTTAGCAGTCAATGAGCCCTGCTCAGAAGCAGTGATCTGCTGTACAACAAGGGTGGCATTTTACAGTTCAGTGAGAAATGGAACAGACCCTTGATATCTTCATTTGTCCTTTTTCTGTGCATATTTCACAGTGCAACGATTTAGGGTCCATAACGTGTCACTTGGTATAACTGCAGAGTTTACTTGAGATATGTATGCGCAGGGAAAAAAAAAAGTTCAGTGAACTGCAAAGATTGCAACAAATCCATATTCTTTGGGTCAATATAAAGTTTTACTCCAAGTCTGAAACAATAGTGGTTAAACATGCCAAAAGTCCAGTCTGAACTATTTTTGCTTCGAATGCTTCAAAAATTTACTACAACATTTACAAGATGGGATTTACTTTTTAAAAAGCCTGTTCCATACCTGATATTATTATTATTTCCCATTTGAATGCAATATTTACTACAGAATTTGATCACTTAAACCTTGGCTACAGGTCAACAGCTCAAAAGTATTTTCTAATTAAATCCCATTTTAAAAAAGAAAGGCTTATTAGCCATTAGCAATAATACAATTGTATTAGCAATAATACAATTAAAGTGTTTAATCATCAACATTTTGCTACATTGACTAAAAGGTGAGAAAAATTAAGAATGGAAAGAATTATTTTTATAAAGGACACTGTCAGTGACATTTCAGTCCTTCTTAAAAAGTTGTAGTAGAAAATGCCATTAACAGCTATTCTAGATTGGGAATAATAATAGAATATTAATATAGTAATAAAAATAAAAATAAAAATAATAATTCTATATACATATTTCTAAGTACATTTTCTGCTTGTGCATTTTTTCTGCACAACCATGAATAAACATTCTGAACCACTGATTAAGAGGTGACATTAGGGAAATGTCAGTCTCAGAAGATAGTTTTTAATATCTAAGAAACATTTGCTGTACAAATACATTTGCTGGAATGTTTCAGAAAACATCACATTACAAAGCACCAAGGGATAAAAACAATTGCAATTGAAGTTTACTGTGGACTGTAGAATGCCAGCAAAACATTATTTTGTTCAATTAAGCATGAAAATAAATGTTTCAGCAGCATATCCAAGAACTGGACTACATGATTTTACAAGTCCTGATAAAAGATTTGTATCTAAACCTTCCCAGGTATTCCACTGTCTTCGGCTACCAGAGGGCAGAAATGAAAACATCCTAAGTTTGTCCTGAATTGCTGGTTTGATCAGCAATTCAGTATTGGAAAAAGAAGGAAAACAGGGGAAAGAAAGAAGGAAAAAAGAAGGAAATACTGAAAACCATAAAAATGCCAATTTCATGAGTTTTCCATACAAAAATATTTTAGGTGGGTTCAAGGGAGCTTTCAGACTGCCCTGTGCTGGTGTAACTCAATTTCTGAGGGTCCCATGTTCCATTTCAGCTTCCTTTTACATGTTTTGCATACATTGCTTTTCATAACTCCATTAAATAAAGGTTTTCCTGCAAGGAAAGAAAAAACAGGTGAACCTCAGGTAAGCAGAATATTAAGATGAAAAGGGAGACCTTGAATTAATTGGGGGGGGGGGGGGGGAAGCTTGTAAACACAAATATTGGAATTTTCCTTACTCAAAGACTATTGGTCATATCATACCCAAGTTTGATATGGACAACATAGCAGGAGAATGAAAAGAGACGTATTTTGGAACCATAAAAAGAGCTGTATTACCAGATGAAGTCCTCCAAAGACAAATTTATAAAATAAATCATGTACTGAAATGAGTTTAAGTCACTTTGCCAATAGCACTAGATAATTCAGTAAATGCTTACCTTTTTTTTTTTTTCTAAGTAAAAACAAGAAGAAAAAGAAAAAAAGAAACTGTGTTTGGGTCATTTCAAAAATCTATCAATATTCAGATTTGATAGGATTATTGTAAACTAATCCAGTTTGCTTGATGTGTTTCAAGAGTACTGTGAATGCCCCTCTTAAACTGCAGGGAAAATGTCACTAAAACAAGTACATTTAGAAAGCTCATACACTGAGCTTTCAAGAGTGGACTTTGCATGGTCACTTATGTGAGGTCAACAGGGAGAATGTTTCCATTTATGTGTATCAGGACAAAAGATTTAACAGCAGAAACAAACTATTTGGAATTTAACTAAAATATGCAAATCACTTAGACACACAACTTGCTGTGTATGCACATCGCACACACGCAGAACAAGCTGTTTGTCCTGTGACTCTTGGCAGGTATAAAATTCCAAATAATGGTCACTGTAACAGGACTTGAACTTGCTAGGGCTGATTTGGCATCCTGCAACTGCTTACATTCATCAGGAGGTGAAGCTTCACAACAAAGATAATGTGGTGGAAGCAATGAGCATTCACCACATCAACAACAGGTCTTCAGCATTTGACTGTGGGCTAAGCAAGGCTTTAATAATATGTGCTATATAACACACTTTTTAAAAAGTAAATCACAAAATTATTTTGATTTCATGCTGAAATATCACCTGGTTTTCATGTAGAAAAAAAATTTTAAATGCAATCCAGATTTTTATATTCCAAGGCTTTTACAGGCTTTCAAAGAGGGTAAATACATTTGTTTTCAATTAAAGTGCATGATAAAGTGGCAAAAGCCAGGTTTCTCCTTTTCTTCAAGAGTTCATTTGAAGTTCTTCACATTTGCAATTTATGGCATCTGACTCTGCTACATTGCTCAGCAAGGAGAAGTCAAGAAGAGGACAGCAGTGGTAATTTCTGTTCCATTTCCATCTCTCCAACAGGGTCCCTGCCAAGAAATGAAATTATTATTCCTTGCTAGCTGACAACTTAGTATCCAGGACCCAGTCTTGACCCTTCCCCCCATAATCTGGATCTCAACTCTCGTTCAAATTCACTCCCTCTCCTGTCAGTTGAGAGAACAGCCAGCAAGTCTTCCTGGTTGGTCAGTTATTCTCCATTTTTGGCCAGTAATTCTCCATTTTGGCCAGCAATTCTCCCTTTTTTGTCAGTAATTCTCTGTTTGGTCAGCAATTCTCACTGTTTGGTCAGCAAATCTCACTATTCGGTCAGCAATTCTCACTGTTTGGTCAGCAAATCTCATTGTTTGGTCAGAAAATTTCCCTTTTTGGTCAGTAATTCTCTGTTTGGTCAGTAATTCTCCCTGTTTGGTCCATGTGGGCAGTCAGTTCAAAGTATGGCACAGGCCCTGCTTTACCCCATGCACATCCTAGCAGAGTAGAGAGCCCCAGGGAAATGGAGGGATCTCATCAGCTCCATTGCTTCAAAAAATGCTCCTGTAAGGTTGTGGTGAGAAATGGGAGGGGAAAAAAATAAAAATAAAAGGAAGATTAAGTCACAGAATCATTCATGGTGCAAGGGATTTGAGGAGTTTGTCTGCTCCCAAGTCCTGCTCAGACTCATTGCTCGGTGGTGAGTTCTTTCAGGTGCTGAGAACTCCAAGGACTGAGGTTCCATAACCCTTTTGGTGCCTTGTTTCAGTGTTTAATCATCCTCAATGAACACTTTTCATCCTGCAATCACTAAAGGTTCCCTTTCAAACCTCGTCTTTCATTCCCCCAGCACTGACCTCCCAAGAGCCTATGGGTTCCTCTCACTATTGACCTCCCACAGGTATTGCAAGGCTCCATCAGGTGATCCAAAGCTACCCAAGAAAACATGACAGGAGCACAGGGCTGGATTGCAGAGGGGAAAAACCCATTAGAAATTAAATCTAATACTGAATCCTGATTTTGATCCAAAGATATTTGGAACAGAATCCTAGAATCAAGTGAACTCTGTGCTAATTTAAGCCTTCCCTGGGAAAACTTACTGATGTAGGTAAATTACCAGAACATCTGAATAGCTGTAAAGAGGTATTTTAAGTGAATAAAGTTTAAAATGAGATAGGAGTGGGAGCAATTTCTAACAGGTTTGTAGTTTAGGAATTGTCTGATATTCAGTTAATGTTTCTGCTCCTTATGGTGTTTACAGGGCGTTCATAAGGACAGGAAATTACCTGAAATTCCACTATTATTTTTCTGCCATGTCTTTTTCAAGAAAGATTAGCTGGAAATTTTCAGTTCTATCTTTATTTTCCTTATGATTTCTTTCTGTCATCTCCTTACACTTCCATGACCACAAGGCTTAGACACCACAGTCCCTTCCAAGCACAGTAATGCTTTTTGTGTCACTTGATCAGAGTACAGGGAGGAAAGGAAAAGGAAAAGGAAAATGGAAAATGAAAATGGAAAAGGGAAAATGGAAAAGGGAAAATGGAAAAGGGAAAATGCAAAAGGGAAGACAAAAGGAAAAGGAAAAGGAAAAGGAAAAGGAAAAGGAAAAGGAAAAGGAAAAGGAAAAGGAAAAGGAAAAGGAAAAGGAAAAGGAAAAGGAAAAGGAAAAGTTATTTACACTAGAAGCATTTTAAGATTGTTTTTCCCCATGATGACTTTTATAATCATCACACTGGCAAAATGACAGAAACTGGACTTTAGCAACTAAACTAAGGAGAATATCTTGTTTCTTCTTAGCCTGAGAAATTATTTTTCCTGCCTAGCATAAACTCCCACATTATAACATTCAATTTTCTTTGAAATTCAAATTAGTCCAACCTTTTCAACTTTGAAGAATCCACCCTGATTGTTGTGACACAAATAGCCAAAATCCAGCAAGAGTGCAAATACAGCAGAAGTAAAATCATCTGTTCTTGTTGCCCTTCTGTGGGCATTCAAAAAATGACTATTAACTTTGTTTCAGGGCTTAAAATTTTTCAATTAATTTTATAGCTTGTTCAAGACTAGCATCCCATCAATTACAGGGGAATTAGATGAGATAGAACAGTCAAAATTGCAAAGCTGAAAAAGTTTATCAAGTTCACAAAGAGCAAGAAAAATTACACAGATTGTTTTATTGTGCCATGCAAAACTATTGCATCATACATACAGACAGGGTGCCATTATGACACTTCTGAGTTTTCACTAAGCATTCATAAGTTAAACATCAAATTCTCTTAAGTTAATTTGTAAAACTTAGAAAAGAATATAAGGCATTTAATGAAACTCTACAGGGAACAAACCAATTAGAGAATAAAAAGGGTTTGTTCACTATTTAGCAAAGCAAAACCTTGTAATATTACAAAATATTAGGGGAAAGGCTTCAAACTTAATGCCAGTGCAGTGAAATCAAAACTGCAGGCAGTGAAGGTTTTTTTCTATTTTTTAATATTAACAAAAATTTATTCTAATAAAAATAGTTTGACAAAGTGTTCATAGTAAAGGACTAAAGCTTACTTAATGTGTTTAACTCATAAATGGGTCTCAATTATTTTCCTCTATTATGCTTTGTCCTATTCAGAATGCCTAGAGTATTGAATGGTATTATACATAAAATGTAACAGTATGATGGAAAATCAGACTTGAATTAGGCAAAACACTGAAAATTTTCTGGTATGAATGAAAGAAATTAGTAATCTTTAGGGAGAAATTTAAATTGTTCCACGTTCTGCAACAGATCAAGGACACAGAAGTGTGCACAACAATGCTTCTAAACCTTAGCAGAAATAGACTGCTGAACTCTACAAACCCAGACCCCAAAAAGAACTCTCCCCCCAGGCCTCTAAAAAACCCCAAAACACCTGATAAAATTTGGAGGGATTATATCAGTTGACAATTGTCTCTCCCAACTTGCTGGTTCAGGGTTGATCTTCCTGAGTGATAAAAGGACAACAGGCTGTAATTGTCAAGGTTAGCTGCAATCCCAGGCTTATACACAAGGATTATACACCCTGAATTCTCCTCTGCTGGAGAGGTTTCATTTGGCAATAAAAGATTAAAAGCAACAGCCAGGGGCTCAGCTCTAATACCTAAATCTGAAGATGTTTTTAAAGCACACACATCCAGAACATGCATCCCTTCTTAGTGTAATCCTCTTAGTGTTTTCTGTACCTCACTGAGCTTGAAGCCTCTGAGGATAAAAATATACTGTACCTGGCACCTTTATCCTAAATTTAGCTTCAAAGGGTCCCTCTTGAAGACATCACAATGTATGATACAGTGTTCATTCCAGGTGCATAACTGTGGATACTTTCATCCTGTTTTCTAGTAACAAAGCCAGAACATACAAGCACAATTTCTGTTTTTAAGTTTGTGTTAGCTATTCCTTTCACTATATAATATATTTGAACTTGGAATATTCAAATGGTCCAGATAACAGCTCTGAGATATATTAGATCACTGTGAGATGACAAAATGTAGAACCACTGCACAATAAACAGTGTTTAGGTGGACTATTTTGAAAAAATTGCTAAGCAAATCATTATTCTGTTTCCAAAATGAAGTTGGGTAAAACTCAAGTCTTCAAGTAGTGGAGGTATTAATCACTGCATTTTCTGCTTGCACCCTCTTTGTGATGCCTTGTGCAGGCTGCCCTAGAGCAGGGGCTGGGCAGAGCTAAAGAATCAAGCAGGGATTGATTCAAAGCATCTCCTCCATGGATCCACCTTGGGCAGCACCAGAGCCCAGCCAGGCCTGCACCCAAGATGAACCAAAATGGCCCCAAAATGCACCAGCGCTCCCGGGCTCTCTCCCTTGGATCAGTTCTGCTCCATTTGCATCTTGCAGTTCATTGTCCCATTCCAGCTTTAGCCCCTGCAGTCCCACCCTGCTTGTTTTTCTCTCTGCAGCCCACGGTGTTTGTGCTCTTGGGGCTGAGATTGGGATCATTTGTCCTTGGTGCCCAGCTGGAGCAGGAATTGTTTTGTCTCCCTGCTCTGTGCACAGAGCTCACCATCCCTGAATGTGAAGCTCAGACCCACAGAATGTGAAAAATAGAAAAGCCAAAACCTGAGGCATCACTTGTGCCCCACTAAGAAGGGGACCCAGCAGTCCCAGTGCTGCCTTCTGAGTTGCACAGCCATGGAATCAAACCAGGAATTGCTCCAAAAGGGATTGTGGTGCTGTGGCCATGGTGACAAACTGCTGGCTGGAGACCCTCTAACCAAAACTGGGGACATTCCTCCAAGACAAGTCAGCTGGCTTCTCCTTTTGGTCAGGAACAGCCATGGAAGGGAGGCTCACCTCAGATTCCTTGGGACAGCAACCCCTGGGCCAGGCCAGCTCCAGCTGTGCTGAGAAATAAACACCAATGGAGTGCATTGCAGGAAAGCTGTCCAGAAATTGACTTCAGGATGAAATTGATGGCTCTTTGCAAACGTGTACTCACCTTATGACTCAGGTAAATGCAGAAGTAGCCCAGATAATTCACAGTAGAGAACTACTTTATGCCACTATGGTAATCAATTCTAGTCCAGTACCTGTTCTTAGGGATAAATGGCCTCTTTATTTGACATGAGTTTAATTTCTACTCAAGAAACACTGTGACTACTTGTTACACACACACAGGAGGCTAAATAATGGTATAAAAACAAATTTGCTTGTGCAAATCTCAACTGTTCCTTAAAAAGCCAGCCAGTGAGCAATAGCAGTGAAAGAATTAAAGATGAATTTGGGTTATTACTGCTGTAGACAGTTGTCTTTCTTGGCTAGTACTTAAGACTCAAAATGCATAAAGAACAGTATTTAATACAGATCCTAAATCTGCAAACTCACATGCACTTATGGCTGCTTGCTGGGACCACAGAAGCAGCGTCCTGAAAATGAGTGCAGCTGATCAAATGCCCAGCATTAACTGCTCAGAACCTGGAAGCCCAAGCACTTGCAGGACCGAGGCTGTACAGAGGCAAAAGTGCACAGGAGACATCACAAGGCATTAATCAACTCATGCAGCCTCAGGTTTATGCTATTGGTTATTTTTGCTTAAGATACCTTAGAGCAAATGTCAAAACAAGTGTCATTTTGTTTCTTAATTTCCAGTAAGCTCTGAATTGAAATAACCTATTATATGTTGTAGCCAGGAATGGAGATAACACTCCTATTTATTGCAGGACACACTCTCTTACAAGTTTAGATTTTCACCAGATTTTCATTGTTTCAACAGGTATAAAAATTAATTAGAACAGTAGAGATTAATCTTTATCAAAGCAAAAGTGGAAAAGAATATTTAATATTTATACACTTGAAAGCAGGAAAAGAAAAAGGGTATTTTCACTGGAGAAATTATGAATTTTATGGAGTTTGTATGCCTATTTATTGTAGGATATACGCTGCTACAAGTTTAGTTTTTCACAGATTTTCATTGTTTCAACAGGTATAAAAATTAGTTAGAACAGTAGAGATTAATCTTTATCAAAGCAAAAGTGGAAAAGAATATTTAGTAATTATACACTTGAAAGCAGAAAATAAAAGAGTATTTTCACTGGAGAAATTGTATGAATTTTATGGAGTTTGTATTCCTATTTATTGTAGGATATACTCTGATACAAGTGTAGTTTTTCACCAGATTTTCATTGTTTCAACAGGTATAAAAATTAGTTAGAACAGTAGAGATTAATCTTTATCAAAGCAAAAGTAACACGAAAAGAATATTTGGTAATTATACACTTGAAAGCAGGAAAAGAAAAAGGGTATTTTTATGGAGAAATTTTATGGAGTTTGTATTCCTATTTATTGCAGGACATACCCTGCTACAAGTTTAGATTTTCACCAGATTTTTATTGTTTCAACAGGTATAAAAATTAGTTAGAACAGTAGAGATTAATCTTTATCAAAGCAAAAGTAACACAAAAAGAATATTTAGTAATTATACACTTGAAAGCAGAAAATAAAGGGGTATTTTCACTGGAGAAATTTTATTAATTTTTTGGAGTTTGTATTCCTATTTATTGTAGGATATACTCTGATACAAGTTTAGTTTTTTCACCGGATTTTTATTGTTTCAACAGGTATAAAAATGATTTGCATTGTGGTACATTGTTACCAGCCAGCAATTATCTCCAATAGGGAAATTCATTCTCAAGGCTAACTTTTCAGGGTTTGAATTTTTCCTTTTAAGTCTCTTTCCCCCCCGTTCCTCTGAGCCCAATTACTCTATTATATCAGAGAACTTGGACAAAGTAGGAATTAATGCACTTGTCACATCCAATCAGCAACTAAAACTTAGAGCTCAGGAAAGTTGGGTAAATAAACTGCAACATCACCGTTTCCAGCCGCAGCCGCTGCGCCAAAGGTCACCCTCAGAACACGATTTAAGGGAGACCTGGATATAGAAATCACATCAAAGCTGACCTCTGGGGAAAATCAAACAGCTGCACAGCCAGTAATGAGATTATCCACACAGAGCCAGCCCACATGGCAGCGAGGGCTCTGCAGAGTGAATTAGGAGAGGAAATACCAACACCTGGCTTGCATTTTTATGTGCTGGGCAGGAAACTCCCAACCTGGCACTTGGCTGGGATTAGTTCAGGTGCTTCCCACTCAGGCACCTCCCAGCAGCCAGATTTCTGGCTTCTCTCACCTACAGGTTGTGGGGAATCATTCCCTGGGATTGGTATCTTTGTGCTAGATTTACACGGACAGAAATGAAAACTGTTCATAAAGAGACATATTAGAACTATGGGAAGATGCTACTGCTTATGACTTATACTGCTATATGATTGATAAACATTGTAAAAGTCTTTATAAACATTGTAAATGTCTCTAGGAAATCATGAATATTCCAACATTATTTACCTGAATACAGTGAAGAAATTTCTGCTGAAGACTGCTGCTGTTCAGTGACCTATTACACAGTCATATACCTGAAAATATTGAAAATATTAGAAAAGTAGGAACAACGTGTTCTCTTTCAGTTAAAGGATATTTTAAGAGACTTGTCTTAAATTCATTGATTTGTTTCAGACACAAGTCAGAGCTATGAAAAGACAAATTTTAATAAATCATATTCTATGTCTTTTCCTTCGACATTTTCCACTGGGTACATTTTATTGTATTTTGTGCCTAAATGATTCCCACCACACTGGCATTTATTTTCCTTTTGTGGATTTGGGTATTTCAGGCAGATGATCAGAAAGTAAATGTTTTGGGAACTCCTTTGGGATTTTGGGTGAGGAGGCTTTTTGTTTGTTTTTAAATCCTCTTTTTTTCCCTTGCGATTATGTGATATTTTTGATTTTACTGCAGGGTTATTGAGAAAGCAGCCTAACTTAAAAACTAAACAAGCCCACTTTTAATTAGCTGTGGTGAAATTAGCCAGTATTGGTTGTCAGTTCGACTTTATAGTGAGATTCAATGGATTGAAATATAATTTCATAACATGCTAAAAGAAACACAGCAAAATGTGTAAAATATAAATTTACAAATTGTAAAAAATAGAACAAGTTGTTTGCTTGATACGTGGATTTCCTTCTGAGTAAACCATTCATAAATTGGTGGGAGAGGAGAGAGGAAAGACAGAAAAAACTGCTTTTGAAATTAGAATACTATAACTACTCATTATAAATCATGTAATAGTCCACCTCTGATTTTCCACTAAATGATGTACTACTATATTTTATTGGTTTAATACAGGTCATTTGAGTATGGATGAGAGAATAGCCAAAGCAATCCTTTCCTGCTGTAAGAAAGAGCCAAACTGGCTTACACCAAGTACAAAAGTAAAAAATGAAATTGTATGTTTCAGTGAGAATCTTTTCTGAACAATGACTGGAAGATTTACCACTGAGTAATTTTTAGCTTATTCTCCAATTCTAATTGATTCTGAGTATTCCTGAATCTAGATTTAAGACAGGCTTTAAAAAAAAATTAAAAATCAATTAAATTGATTAAAAAAAAACAATTAGCTTGATCACAGCCAGGCTTTTAAAGGCAGCTCATTGCCTAAGGATTCAGACAGGTACCAAGGAGCTTTTTCAAAAGTGCCTTGTCATGGACCATATTTAATTTCAGCAGTTGTAGGCATTTCACTATACACTAAAAATTAACAAACAGACCCCCACAAATACAAAACAAGCCAGCTCACCCCTCATAGTGTGGCATTTTCATTTAAATGGGACAGCCTACAAAATTATTTAATTGCTTCTCCTGCATCCTGAACTTGCTTTCATCCAAGATTTTAGGAAATTAACTTAGCTTTGATGCTTTTCTTCACTTCCATTCGGCCTCTGAGTAACAATGAAGATAATTAGTGTATGATTCCATTTCAACTTAAGAAAGCAGCCAAAATAATTTGATTTAATAGTTCTGAAGTTGATTAAAAAAAAACACATTTCAAAAGGTATTTGGACTAATTTTTTTTAATATTTAAAACTGAAAAAAAAAGGAATGTTACTTCTGTATGGCAAAAGGGAGACTCAAATCCATGTACAAAGTTTCTTCACACCTCAGAAGTGATCTCTTCACTGTAAAACTGAAGTTCATTTGTGATCCAGTAAAACTGAGAGCTTGTAATTTTTCTTCTAGAGATATGAAGGGTGTTTTAATATCACATGATATTAGACAGAAGTTTGTACATAACTAACATTTTCTTCCACTATTCTGTTGACATATCACTTTCTTCAAGTTGTGATGATTTTAAGGCTTTTCTTAGCTAAAAACATTACTAAAACCAACATCTGATTTCTCCCTGATCATAACTTCATGCAGATTTCACAAATCAGATTAGAGAATCCTCATAAAAATAACTGCAAACAAATCCAAATAAAAAAATAATCAAGCAAACAACACAGAATGAGTCTTAACAACTAGTTTTAGTTTATGGATCTTTACAACTACTTTTAGACATGAGCCTAGAAGATTCTTGACACGACCAAGACATGTAGCATAGCAAAGAATTGATAGTGCTTGTGTATTTATCCTTAGGAAATCGATAAATCTGTGCAAATAAAAGCTACATTGAAGGAAACAAACCACGCTAAGGACGTAACACAGATGGGATGCATCCCGAGGAGGGAAAGGAGAAAGCTTTGGCAGGCCAATCTTTATAGAGCTTTACCAATTTAGCTTGCTTTCTGCTCTTATTGGTGCTTAAGAGGTTAAGACTTTATTTGTGAAAACAGCGAGAGGGAGAGAGAGAGAGCGAGAGAGAGCGGGGGAATCGCGTTGTCTGCAGCTTCCTAAGTCTTGCTTAAGATCCTTTTCAATTACCATCCATTTCTCCTTTAAAAAGGGACAAAAAAACGGAGGAGTGGAAGCGGGTCAGGGCAGCGTGTGACAATGACAGTGTGATGGGCTCGGGCCCCCCGTGGCGTTTCCATCTGCTATCATTAAGGTGACTACTCAGACATGAAAAAATCCCCCTCGCTGCGCTGACAGGCACACATCAACAACCATGACAAGGCATTAGGACCGAAAGTAAGAGACGGAGAGATGTCATAGCCCGCAAAACAATCCCTGCCTCGAAACAGGAGCGCTAAAATTTTATCGGAATTTCAAAATCGAAATCAAAGGGCTTTTACCTGCGGGGTTATCAAACTTCCCCTCGCATTAGTTTGACAACGAGGATGCGGCTGACAGCCACAGGCACGCTCAGCTCCTACCTGGAGTCTCTACCACAAAAACCCAAATTTTTAAACGGTTTTCTCTTTGCTTCGATTAAAGCAGAGCTTTAATTCCTGCCCTTTTCCCTCCAGGAAGGGAAGGCCTGGCGGTTTGAAGCTCGTTAAGCGCCGAATCCCACAGTGACGATAATAATCAAAAATCAACTAACAGAGCGATGTTTTAACTTCCGTGATAAACCAGCCCTGCTTCCCGGCGGGACAACCGGCCCCAGCATTCCCTGGATTCCCGGGAATCCCGGGCAGGGAGTGGGCCGGGAGGAGCGGGCGGGCCCGGCAGGGGGCGCGCCAGGACCGCTCCGCTCCCGCTCCTGCTCCGTGGAGCTCCACAGGGCCAGGCCCGGCTCCACCACCCCGCTCCACAGCGCCAGGCAGGGCTCTACAACCCAGCTCCACAGCTCCAGGCCCGGCTCCACAGCCCCGCTCTACAGCCCTGCTACATAGCACCAGGTCCGGCTCTACAGCCCTGCTCCACAGCCCAGCTAGTCACCACAGCCTGGCTCCACAGCGCCAGGCCCGTGGAGCTCCACGGGCCCCGCTCAACAGCGCCATGCCCGGCTCCACAGCCACGCTGAGCCCCTGACACAGCCCAGCCCCAAGACAGGCACAGTGTCACTGCACGGCTAGTCACTACAGCCTGGCTCCATAGCTCCAGGCCTGGCTCCACGGCCCGGCTCCACAGCGCCAGGCCCGTGAAGCTCCTCAGCACCAGGCCCATGGAGCTCCACGGCCCGGCTCCACAACCCTGCTCAACAGCGCCAGGCCCGCTCCACAGCCACGCTGAGCCCCAGCCCCAGGACAGGCACAGTGTCACTGCACACCTAGTCACCACAGCCCTGCTCCACAGCGCCAGGCCCGTGAGCTCCTCAGCGCCACGCCCGTGGAGCTCCACGGCCCGGCTCCACAGTCCCGTTCAACAGCTCCACACTGCCAGGCCCGTGGAGCTCCACAGCCCCGCTCAACAGCGCCAGGCCTGGCTCCACAGTGGCGCCGAGCCCCTGGCGCAGCCCAGCCCTGGGACAGGCCCCGTGTCACTGCCCCTGCCATCCCACGCTGCGTGTCCCCAGCGGATCCCGCAGTGCCATCGCAGCGCTGCTAGCAGGACAATCCCTCCGCCCTGTGCCACAGCCCAGCTGGCGCTGCCGCCCCAGAGCCCGCACACGGAGCCGCTCGGAGGGCAGCAGACAGGCCGGGAGTGATGGGGCTGTGCCGGAGGAGAGAGGGCTCCAGGGAGAGCTTGCGGCACCTTCCAGTCCTGAGAGCCGGAGAGGGACTTTTGACAAGGGGGAATGGCTTTAAACCTGGAGAGGGTCAGATGATCTCTTAGGAAGGAATTGTTCCCTGCGAGGGTGGGGAGGCCCTGGCACAGGGTGCCCAGGCGTGCCTGCCCCATCCTTGGAAGTGTCCAAGGGCTGGATGGGGCTCTGAGCAAGATACCTGGGATAGCAGAAACTGGCCCTGGCCCTGGAGGAAGATCAGTTTTAAGATCCCTTCAATCCAAAATATTTTATAATTCTATGAGTATCTTAAATCCTCTAGAATGATTCTTTGGATCTCAAATCCTCTAGAATGATTCTTTGAGTCTTAAATCCTCTGGAATTATTCCTTTGTGTTTTAAATCCTCTAGGATGATTCCTTAGGGTCTCAAATCCTCTAGAATGATTCTTTGGATCTTAAATGCTCTAGAATGATTCTTTGGATCTCAAATCCTCTAGAATGATTCTTTGGATCTTAAATTCTCTAGAATGATTCTTTGGGTCCTAAGTCCTCTGGAATGATTGCTTTGGATCATTAATGCTCTTCCTTTTGCTGATCTCTTCTTACTAAAAGACAATTTCTTTGCAGCTACTGCACTCTCTTGAAGCATGGTTACTTCTAATTTGAGTTTTTTCAGTCTCACCTCCCTTTGTGCTCTGCCTGCCCACAGACTGAGTTCCAGGATGTTCTTCACATCTTCATAACTGTCCTTTCAGACATGTGAAGAATCAGGCTGGCAAACTGATGCTTTGGGGTTTTTTACTTAAAATAATTTGAGAGAAGGGGACAATAATATGTGGGTGAGGTGTTAAAGACAGGCTACTTAAACTTTTTTGTCACTAAAAGAAATATGTGTGTGCAATCATGTCCATCTTGTCTACTCACACCCCACTTAATTAAATTTTCTCCTAATCACATTTAACAGAGGCACATTGGGAACAAATGTGTCAAGGTTTTTGGGGTAGAAAAATATATTGAATTTATATATATATAAAATATTAGTTCTCATTTGAGCTCAAGAATGGAGGGTATATATAAACACACATTTAGGCTTCTGTATTTTACATAGTCCACTCACATGCTGATGGGAAGTATTGGATACTAAATATTGGAGATTAACTAGACACTAAACAATATTTTCCATATTGATATGCCAATTGTCTTGGTATTCCAATACCTATGAATTAATCAATATTAATTAATTAATTTGGACCACATTAAGTCCAAATCCATATTTGAAGTATGTAATGATTGCATGGAAAGATAAAGACAATACCCTAATAGTTGAAGTTTCATTTATTGCTCATTTAATCTTACTTGCTTTTTCAGCCTGTAGGAATATGAAAATTGCATTTTATTGTTTGAAATCTGAGGTTTACTATATACATATTTCTAAGTTTAGTTCAATCACTAAGTTACATATTTTATATATATGGAAGACAAAGTAAAAAAAAAAAAGGATAGTGCATTTCCCTCCATCCAGTTAGATAATGGAGGCGTGCCAATTTAAATTTCAGTAACCACAACAGCTACTTCAGCCACCAATTTAAGATGGGTTCTGGTTTCATGTAGAAGAAATGAGATTTTAGAAGTCATCCAGTCTAAAGTAGGGGTTTAGGATTTTCCTGTAATCTATAGGCTGAGATAAACACCAGCCTGAGGCTATTCACACTGGTTTTATGATAAACAAGGCAGTTTGCATCATTCTCTCTTTTTATTGAGAATAAACAGCTCAGACAGCTTCCTAGTTTATATCAGGAACTTCACTGCTATTAGCAGGAGCTAAAACCCAGCCAGCCATCATGGTCTCTTAAGGAGGATTTTAGCATAAATTTCTATGCAAAAATAATTTACATGCAAAAATATTTACACTATTCTGATTATAATGAAAACCTTGGAATAATGGGATATATGACATAGGAAAAGCATGAAAGTACCCCTTCAAGACTGACAGATTAATTCTTAGAGGTCCAAGGCTTAAGGGAAAAACAGTTTTATTTTTTATGAAGTAAACTCAGGAAAAAAAGCAGGACAGAAATCTACATCTAGCACAGGAAATCCCTGAGGCAAAGAAAGAAACAACCTGCAACATTTGAACAACCACATCTCCAGCAGCAGCCCAAAGGCTGGGACTACAGAAATCCTGGACATGAGATGTAATGAGTTACAGAGACAGAGCTCCCAGCCAGTGTGAGAATTCACCTGTGGGGAATTCTGAATGAGTTAAAGATAGAATCTCTGAGTTGTTTTTGATGATGGGGTTTATTTTTCTTCTGCATAGGCTGGAAGGGTGAGCTCAGCTCACATCCTCACTGCTTGGCTCAGAAGGCCACAAGACCCTCAGTTACAAGACATTTAAGGAGTTATTGACCAATAAAACACTGCCAACAAGGATATTTATGGTTTTGACCCAATCCTTCAATATTTTGTCTTATGGACCCATGCTACAGTGTGAGCTTTCTTAACCAATCATGTTATGACACACAAGCCTACAGTGCTGCGTTCTAAACTCCTTGCTTACCTCTGTAACTACTTTTATTTTTTCTATATCTTAAACTCTAAAACTCTGAACTTTACTTAGCTTGATGTGTCTCTGCTTTAAACCGTAAATTCACATTCTGGCTTCCAGCACCTGGGTTTGGGAGCCTTTTCCAAGGTCTCAGATCAAATCCTGGGTTTAATTCTAAGCTTTGGAAGCATTTTCCAAGGTCTCAGATCAAATCCTGGCTTTAATTCTAAGCTTTGGCTTACAAAGCCAAAGTCCTGAGAGTTCCCTGCATTTCAGATTCCAACAAGCCCACCTGGAAGTTTGGAACCACGGAGTGGGAGGACACGGCAGCTTTATCATTTATGGGCAGAGAGCTCCAACCCTCAGCTACTTTGAACAGGAGCTGATCTGAAGAGGACCTGGATGCCAAGCAGGCCACTGAAACCTCCCACATCCAATTTATTACTGTACTCTGAACACAGGGATGGAAAACAGGTGGAGAGAAGGGAGAAATAAAAGGGGAGGAGAAGCAACTCCCCAGTTGGAGGGGGTATGGGATTACCAAATGCCTCCTTGTCTCCTTGCTAGACAAAGCTGACTTTTTCCACAGTGAGTGAAGATAGCAAGCATTAAAATGCTACCAAACCAAGAAGAGTTGGAGCAAAGGATGAGGGGGAATCAAGGGTGTGTTGATAAAAGCAAACACACCGGCAAGGAAACATGCAGGGGAAGATGGTGCGTGTTACTCACGGAATAGTAAAGGAGCTGACATGAACTTCAAGAAACCATCAAGGAAAGATCAAAGTGTAAATAAGATCATAGAGGTCCTGCTTTATTTTTACAACTTGTTTTATGTGTCTTTTATGTGTGGAGAAAATAAATAAATAATCTTTCCTTTGAACCTTAATAAAGTCACAGATCCCAGGAACAGAAGGGCTGAGAGGTAGCAATCCCTGTTGTTCCAACAAGAGAAACAAGGGGTCTGTCCCCAGAGACTCCTCCTCTAAAATGTGGGATCATTCACCTACAAAAGCATGGCTCTGAGTCATAAAAAAGAATGTTTACTCTAGCAGATAAAAGTAGAACAAATCAGGCATCATTGGAAGAGCAAAGCAGCAAGTTTGTTTTTTCTGAAATGAGTGTGTATTAATGAGATGGATTCTTTAATACACAAAAGCTGTAAAGGCACGGGTATCTTTCCAAGGGCAGCATTGTGTCTTTAATGAGTAGACATTGGGCTTTATTTAGCAATCTCTGGGCACAATTCTGAGCACAGCCACCTTTTTGGGCTCTGAGTTGAGCATCTGAGGATGATGAAGAGCCCCTTAGAGCTTCTGGATTGTTTATATGAAGGTATTCTCTACTCCTCAACACACACCTTATCAGTTTCACACCATGGACATGCCATGTGGTTGTCCTGGTCTCTGTACAAAATCAGCAATCTAGGATTTGATAACCTCCAAATGATTTTGCCCTCTGAGATATGAGAAGCATTTGGAAGCTCTGGGTTCCTGTTGAGTGTGAAGCAGGTTTGTCTGAGTGTGCAGACCCTTCACATCTCCATCCCCAGCCCAAACAAAACCAGATACTGCTGGCAATCCATTGTGGCAACAATCCAGCACACAATGTTGTGCATCACACACCACGATTTGGAGCAGATCTACTTAAAACCAGCCTGATACTAATGGCCTGCAAGGATTTGACTGTAAAGACTTCCACTTTTTACAGTACTGATAGGGCAGAATTATTATATTATTAATATAATATAATATAATATAATATAATATAATATAATATAATATAATTAACATAATATAATAATATATTATATATAATATATATAATATAATAATATATTATTATTATATATAATAATATATTGTCATTAAAGAACTATAATATATAATATATTTTATTATATATTTCTATATATTATTATACTATGTTATATATTATTATATTATATATTATATATATATCTGATAGGGCAGAATTGATATTATTAATATAATATATAATATATTTTATTATATATTTCTATATATTATTATACTATGTTATATATTATTATATTATATATTATATGATTATGAATTATAATGGACAATAATAACAAGAATATGAATTATTATTATTATTATTATTACTACTACTACTACTACTACTACTACTACTATTATTATTTAGATTGTGGCAAAGTTTAAAAATTTCCCCAGTGAAATTCTTAGTAAAACACCATAGGGGAAAAACTACTGCAAAAATGAAGAAGAGCAACAGAAACCAAGCAGTGGTGAAACACTGACAAAAAGACACAACCTGGGGTGAATCTAATGGAGTCTGGCAGATGTTCATTCTCACAGTACAATTCCTGGAAACCCACCCACCCCCAGAGCCTTTTTCCCAATTCTCTCAGCCATTGCACAGTGCCACTAGCTTGGGCAACTGTGGACATAAATGTGACACTAGTGGTGGAGCTCTCAGGGGTTAATCTCAATTTAGAGAAATCAAATTAAAGTACAGAAGTCAGGCATGTAACAATTGCTTAGCAAAATAATTTTGAAAATACTCTAATTGTGAAAATCAGCCACTCTACAAAAGTACTGTAACAATGGGACCCTGGGCTGGGGAAAGTGTTTTTCCATGAGCCAAAATAAAAGGCCAAGCAGAATGAAACAAAGAATGAAACTGGTGAAGGGATGAAGAGCCCATGACATCACAGAGTATTTTAAAAGTACAGATACAATTCTTTCTGATATTATCACATATTCTTGTTGAATTCAGCAAGAAGCTGCCTTCCAATATCTAAAAGTATTTGTTTATGAGATTATTTTAGCCCTCCCAGCAGATCTCATTTAGTGTATGCTGTTTATTATAATTGACTTAAGAGGTCTCATGTATCACTTTTTAGTTCACCAGGGCTTTGTTAGACAACCATTTAATATTTTGACCTGGCTAAAATAAATATTCCCACAGATATTTGATTCTGGAGAAGCACAAAACAGAACTACTGACAAAAATGACATTCATAACTAGTTCTACTCAAACAGAGATATAGCCCTGAATGCAATTTAAAAATTAATTTTGGACATAATTTTGTGTGGTTTGCCAGAAATGAAAAGCACTCCCAGAAAAAAAAAGTGAAATTTGTCATGAGCCTAAAGAGATTTTAAGTAAAGAGCTCCAGGAATGGAGACAGACCTATCAACTACTTTTGAAGAAGTTGAATTTTTAACCTATAGCTAGAATGACCACTAGCTAGCTCTTGTGAATTATGGTGCTTCAAGAGCAGTTTGACCCAAATTTTAATTCTTTAACATATCTATTAATTCTATTTTCCCAGTATTCATACCTGAGCATAGATCAGACTGGAGGAGATTCTACCAGGCTTCCCTAGAGCCAGATTTTACTGATCTAACACTGACTAAGGAAAGACATCTACATACAGAAAATAAGGAAATTTACCCAGAAGCTGCAGTCTGACCAACTTTGACAAAATCTGACTCTGTAGTTTACAGATGTCTCTGCACGAGAGTTGGCTACAGAACAGGAGGTCCTATCAGAACTACCACAAGAAGAAAGCATTAATATGTCATAAATGTGTAAATAATTTGTCACTTTCTTAAAAGCTGTTGCATGAAGAGGCACAAAAAAAAGGAAATACAAATTTTCAAAACTGAACGCATTCATTTCTGGATACAAAATTCCAATTAATCAAGAAAGTGATGTTGTATGGCCATCTGGTCAGACAGGGGATGGAATAAAGAGATTCTTTTCACCACAAAATATGCTGGCTATGTCAGGAATGAGCTGGGATGACCTGGCAGGAGATAAATCAGGTGCTGTCTGTCTCAGAGGCACGTTGAGAGGGGCTAAGCCCATCATGGTCCTTGACTGCCCACAGAGGAGAAATGCCAGGGCAGGCTGGTACCAGGGGTGGTTCTGGCTCCTGGGAGGATTCTCCTACACAGCAGAGGATTCTCCTACACAGCAGAGGATTCTCCTGCACATCAGAGCAGTGGCTGGGCCTCAGGTGTCTGAGCACAGCTCTCCCTGGCACAAGGGACATCACTGTGCCTCTGATGTGGGACAGCTTGTGGGAATCCTAAGGGTCAACAACCAAACCTATAAAAACCTGGGTTTTTCTGAGTGAAAACCTAAAATCACTTAATGCTGAACGAGATAAAACTGGAATTTAAAGTCATCACTTAATTAGTCTTTCCATAATAGCTCTGGATTGATTCTCAGAATAATTTCCCAGTTCTTTTCGTTAATAGAGAAGTTCTTCCCCTGTGCCTTCATCACCTTCAGGTACCTGCAAAAATATTTGCAAGTTAAGGATGCAAATTAAACAATTAATTCTCAGTAATCATTTGGCTGCATTTACCTTTTAATTTAGATCTAGAGAAGCACTGTCAAGGCAAACATCTCAGCCATCCCCAGTTTCCATACTCCATCTCACCCTGCAGTCTTGGGACTGGATTCCTTTTGTCTGAGCAGCAAGACACCTGATGTTCTCCAACCACAAATAAGATATTCTTATCACACATTCTTATCAGATATTCTTAGATCACATGTGAGACAGCCAAACAGAAGCTACCAAACTGCTCTGAGCACTGCAGGAGCAGCAGCATTCACTCCTTGGCTCTCTGGAGTCTCTGGGTGAGTCTTTGCTGGACAAATACGATGTCTGAGAACTCCTAGAATTTCTCCAAGACTTTTTGGCTTAAAAGAAATTAAGGATGGGTTTGAAAATGCCATAGATGTTGTTATTGAAAGCAAAAGTTAGCATTAAAATCTTCTTAATATTTGGTTCACTACAAAGTTCTATACTAGTGTATAAAAAATTACCAAGTGTAAAGAGGCTTCTTGTTTGTAAGACAGATATTATAAAGTATGTCAGCTGCATGAGCTTAACATTCCTTAAATATAAAAGATATTTTGCAAATTTTAACTTCTGTCACCTCATAGTTCAGGCTCAGAGCAACTATTACCTTTTCATATGAAAAACTGCATAATGGTGTTTTAGGCAGAATGACTGAAACAATGCAAGGCCAACAGAAATTCAGAGCTTTCTCTGTCTGAGTACTGAGCTTCAAATAATATATTTGAATATTTATAATAGAATATAATATAGTATAATATAGTATGATATAGTATGATAGAATAGAATTAGAATAGTATGATAGAATATAATATAGTATGATATGATATGATAGAATAGAATATGATATGATATATGATATGATATAAAATGATATATAATAGAATAGAATAAAATAGAATATATAATAGAGTATAGTATAATATAGTATAATATAGTATGATAGACTATAATATAGTATGATATGATATAATATAATATAATATAATATAATATAATATAATATAATATAATATAATATATAAAATATAATATAATACAATATAATATAATATAATATAATATAATATAATATAATATAATATAATTAATATAATATAATATAATATAATATATATGATACAATACAATATAAACAATATGATATGATGCAATAGAACGCAATTAATTTAATGTTTTATATTCATATATAAATGCTGACACCTTTAGATGTTTTATAGATAAGGATTTCTGCTCTGCACAGTAATGCCTTTCATAAATGCAGTGGTCACGCTTTGCACTTTTTTTAAATTTTTAAAAATTTTTTACTTTTCCAACCTGCCAAAATGGGAAGTGTATTTCAGTTGTGTGCACGCTGTGATTTTATTTTGCATCACTTCCCAAAAGACAGGCATAGCCACGCCTTGCACCAGCACATCTCAGAACCCGAAATGTCTCAGAACTGAAAAACAAGATGTGCTCAGCCCTAGGACCACCCTGACCCAGGACCTTCTGCAGCCCAGACCAAAGGACCCAAAGGAATCTCTCCAGAGGGAAGGAAAAAAAAAAGTGTTAAAAAACCAGTATATCATACTACATCATATTATATTATACTATATTATACTTGGAGAGTGCCTCATGCAAGCACTAGAGTCAAATATGGCTGTATTATTGCCAGAACCATCCACATACTGAGAGCTCTGTGACCTTTAACATTTAAGTTAATAAAAGGATTCTTTTAAGAGAGGGAAAACAAGTCTTCATTCTAAGCAATTTCATTTTTCTTTCTATGTCTCTATTTTCCCTTCAGGTTACAGCATCCAGGAAGAAGAAAAATATTAGATAAAATTAATCCATCTACTGCTAGACAGAGCCTAATGTATTCAGAAAAGATCCAGACTATTTTCTCTATCAATGAGTGCATAGAACAAGAACACCAAAAATCTAGATTTTTAAAATGTACTTTTTGGTTCAGAAGAAAATTTAAACACTGCAGTCCTTCAAATATGCCTGATCCAGAGCATGACTGTCTGTTTAAATCCCTTCCTGTAGAACAAATTCATTTAGAGTAAAACTTGTTTAAGGGACAATTTTCTGTAAAAGGTGAAATACACAAACCAAAACAGGCACACAGATCACACAGAAAGTTTATTCTTCAGAGATAATTATATAGATAAAGTGAAAATTCAAGTTTAAAGTCTTCCAGTTTGTTTCAGAACTGGAAACTATGGAAGTGGGATGGAAACCATTTCTTTGTTGTTTTCAATAAGAGCATACCTTGCACAAATCTATACACACATATATATCTGTGTGCATTAAAACAGAAAGGGTAACTCCATTTCCAGATGGAAGTCTCTATTCTTTCAGCTCTATGTTCCCAGTTTACCTTTTCAGTTGTACTTGATAACTATTATTACTGATGTCTTAATGAAGGGATGGGACTGGTTTTGGGCTAAAAACCATTTATTGCTCAGATAAACATCAGCCTCAGAGGCTGGGAGATTTTAGAGGAGCAAGAACTCAGCCATAGCTCAGAGCAGTCACAAGTTTTTTCATTACAAGGCAATACAGAACTTTCTAACCCAATGGAAAGCTGCCACCAAGTTTGTTTTGTTTTTCTAACCTATCACCTTGACTTCATTCTGCTGCACTGTGGATACTTGTGTCCAGTGGGCTGCTATGACATGTACACACACATGTGCTCCTCTTATAACATCTGAACTCTTGTACAATTACATTACTGCACTAAAAACCCTTCACAACCTTACCCAATGCAGTTTCTCACTTACTTAAGGCATATTCTTACTTACAACTATAGAAACATAAGTTTATGATTTTTCTGCTTTATTTCTGTGGACTTTTATTTTTACATCAACCCAAGCTTCTTCCAAGGCTGCAAATCAAACCCTCCAGTGTCTGTGGAAGTTTCTGTATTTCCATTTCATACAATCAGGAGAATCAGGCCATTGCAGGGAAACTCTCATCAAAATTTAAAGTCAGTGCAATAATTACATTAAAGAAACAATGCCACTTGATGAAGAATCCCAGATAAGCAGTGCAGGCCTTGCTGCATGAAGAACTACGAGGTTTGGTACTAAAACTAAACTGTGACACTTATGGGTGTTTGGAATTCACCTAAACCTCTCTGTGGAGCTATAAATGCACAGAAGTATAAAGCAGTATAAATACTATCTGGCTGTATCTATCTATAGATAAAAATAATACCTAGTTATAAATTCTGTCTCTATAGTATAACTACATAATTATTTTTAATGGCACACTAAAGATACTTTGTATGGAAATCAGAGGCAAAGCACCTCATCCCAGAGCCAAAGCAAGATCCCTGTTCTCCAAAGCACCTGATCCCTGCCCTCCAAACCAGGATCCCTATTCACCAAACCAGGATCCCTGTTCTCCAGACCAGAATCCTTATTCTCCAAACCATGATCCCTGCTCTCCAAACCATGATCCCAGCTCTCCAAACCAGGATCCCTGCTCTCCAAACCAGGATCCTTATTCTCCAAACCAGGATCCCTGCTCTGCAAACCAGGATCCCTATTCACTAAACCAGGATCCCAGCTCTCCAAACCATGATCCTTATTCTCCAAAGCAGGATCCCTGTTCTCCAAACCAGGATCCCTGCTCTCCAAACCAGGATCCCTTCTTTCCAAACCAGGATCCCTGCTCTCCAAACCAGGATCCCTGTTCTCCAGACCAGGATCCTTATTCTCCAAACCAGGATCCCAGCTCTCCAAACCATGATCCTTATTCTCCAAAGCAGGATCCCTGTTCTCCAAACCAGCATCCCTTTTCACCAAACCAGGATCCCTGCTCTCCAGACCAGGATCCCAGCTCTCCAAACCAGGATCCTTATTCTCCAAACCAGGATCCCAGCTCTCCAAACCAGGATCCCAGCTCTCCAAACCAGGATCCCTGTTCTCCAAACCAGGATCCCTGCTGTCCAAACCAGCATCCCTGTTCTCCAAACCAGGATCCTTATTCTCCAAACCAGGATCCCAGCTCTCCAAACCAGGATCCCAGCTCTCCAAAGCAGGATCCCAGCTCTCCAAACCAGGATCCCTGCTCTCCAAAGCAGGATCCCTGCTCTCCAAAGCAGGATCCCAGCTCTCCACACCAGGATCCCTGCTCTCCAAACCAGCATTCCCTTTTCACCAAACCAGGATCCCAGCTCTCCAAACCAGGATCCCTGCTCTCCAGACCAGGATCCTGCTCTCCCAGCCAGGATCCCTGCTCTCCACACCAGGACCCTGCTCTCCCAAGCACCTGATCCCTGCTCTCCCAGCCAGGATCCCTGCTCTCCCAGCCAGGATCCCCATTCCCTGCAGACATGAGCTCATGCCTTGGCATTCCAGAGCATCCCTGGCCCTTCTCACCCTCCAGCCTGTGAGAGCAGGCTCAGGAGGATTAGAGGGGCTGTGCTGCACAGCACTTATGACAGGAATGCTCTGGGAGCCCTGCTCCTCCTTTTATCTCCCTCTCTGCTGACCACACCAAACGCTGCTCCACCTGTGGGATGGTTTGGTCATGTATGATCTAATTAGAGGCAGTCTGCACACATACAATGCTCCATTCAGTGGGGTTTGGGATGGAGAGCCAGATGTGTCTGTGCTGGGCAAGTGGTTAGACAGGAATTTACTGGGGGCTGGAGGGAGGGAGGGCAATGCACAGTGAAATAAACTTTTTACCTTTTTTGTAACATACTAAGGAATAACTGTGAACCAGACAACAATGGCATCAAGAGCAGCCGTAAATCAGATGTCAAATTTGCCCCAAAACCCAATAAATAACATCTCATTTAGCAGCTCAGCTCACATTTCCTCATCTACCCACCCACCTTTTATTTTATTAATAAACAATTCACCCTGTGAGGTGTTAGTGACCTGAATAATCCTTATTATGTGAGTTTTCTTCATTTCATATGGAAAAAATTCTCAAGAGAAAGACATTTGAAAACACACATGTTGAGACTGGTTGTTGCAGCATTCAAGTCTGATGGAAGGTATTTCTATAACTGGATGTATTTTAAATAAATTTAGAAAAAAATATAATTGAAATGCAGTGATTGAACATGAGCATGCGCATGATATTTTAAACAAAAACTATTCAAACCCTATTCCTGCTGAAATCAATAGCAGGGTTCTCTTGGGAGACATAATAAGTCCAAAAATGTAGTGCTGATGTTTGTGTAAAATACATTTGATTCAATCTGGGACTCTTGTTTATAGTGTGAAATCTTTTTCAGCATATTACAACGTCCCCATCATAAATACCTCAAGAGACTACAATTCTGAACCAAAACAAAATCATAAATGCTTCTTGATGGTGGGTTTTTCTTATTGGTTACTTCAAGCCTTCCAAAGACTAAATGTTCACAGAACCAAAGAAAGCAAAGCAAAGTTTCCTACCTGCTGAAGTGATCTACTGGCAGGGAATCTCCTTCTTGTACAGTTTTGAGATTAGAAGTCTTCCCCTGACCGAAAAAAAAAAAAAAAAAAAAAGAAAAACTTTTGACAGAGAGTATTAAAATTTTTTTAAGAATATTCGCTCCACACTCAAACCAGGCATAACACAGAGGTGCACTGAGGTAGTGTCAAAATTAAAAAAATAACTGTAGGCTTATTTTCTTACTGATTTGTTCAGGAAAACATGAATGTTAACAACCTATGTGTGTATTGGTAGGTAAATATTTTAGCTTCAGCCAACAGTTTATTCTGTATACGTATAAAGAGTATAATACGTATAAAGAGTATAATCTCTGATTATGGATTGTGGTTTTGTGAAACAAATCTCCAAATATGACAGTACAGGTCTAATTTCCAGTCTGTGTTGCTATGTAGGTGCCACAATCACATGAAGATATAATGCAAACAAAATAACCAGATAATTAACTTGCAACATCTGCACTCTATTCCTCAGATGTTCCCAGGCTTGTTCTGATAGTCACAGATTTCCTTATTCTCTCTGAAAAGTTTCTGAAAGAAAACACCAAAACTGAGCACCTGTGACTGATTTTAACTCTGAGGAAGACCTCACATCATAAATATTTCACTGCCTGTAACGCTTAGCTAGAGCATTTTCATCAGAAATAAAGAGGTTATTATCTCCATTTTCTGAGGGTTCACTGCCTGCTTTCTGGAGACTTCACCAGAAACAGCTGTCAAACCTCACTGCCACATTCTGACCTGCATAAAACCTCTTGTTGTCTTCTCCAGTTTAGAAATGCAGCTTTTTTTGTTTCTTCAAAGCCAAGCCTGAAAGAACTACAGTTTGTGACAGAGCAAAATGCTTTAATACCAAAAGGAAAAATTCTGCTTTTAGAATTAGGCTTTCCTGAAACAGATAGATCCAATGGCAAGTTGGTTTCCTGAGGGATAACAAGGAATTTTGTAGGTATATGAATAATGCCCAGTATTCAGTACAATCATTTGCCATAGGAAACAATATCTAAAACTTGGATATTCTCTCTGTGGAAGATTGAAGAAAGCAAAAGAAGACATAAGCTCTGCCTTTATGCAAGACTTACAGAAATAAGATGCAGAGTTCTTACTACAGCAATGAAACTGCTGAAAGAAGAAAAGCCAGGCTAGGCTGAAAGTTAAGACAGCAAATTACAAAACTGCTTCCAAAATGTCCATAAAGCTGACCCAAATCCAGAAAAATGCTCCTGTTCTCTTCCTTGAGCTTGATAACCTCCAGAGCAGGAATCCAGCACTGTTTTAAGCGCTGCAGAGCAAACCTTGTTTTGTAAAATTCACCCTGAATTATTTTAGCTCTCCCACATCTATCCATTGGTCAAAGGGGATAGACACACCCACATCTAAAGTGCTATTAATCAAGGAATTTTATAGAATATCTATCTGTCAAAGGAAGGTTGATTACAGGACAGGTTAATAGACTGTATTTTTCTGGGAAAACATGTGAGGCAGTACTCTTCAAGGTCATAGAATGTAATTTTCCAAAAGTAAATTAAGTCTATATATATATATATATATATTATAATGTCCTGCTCACTGACTTTTAAACTAGTTAGTGAAATGGATTGACAACTTTTATATATTTTAACAACTTCAAGTGAAAAAACTATTACAAACCCTTTCTAAGCTCTCCTCCCAAATGATTTCCATAAATGTCACCCATGCAAAACCATAACAGGAATGTAGCCTAATTTTGAACAAAGTCACTTCAGAATGCATATGATGCGACCAAACAGAAGCCAAGATATTTTTAACCAAGTTAGGAGACCATATCAATATTGAAATATTCCTCTGCTTACAAATCCTGCAGTGGTTTGGTGGCTGTGGGACACCCTGGTTTGTACCTACAGCTACACAAAATCCCTGTTCTTTGCCTGTAAGAGTGGAGGATTTCAGGAGGTGACTCCAGAGCTTTGGGCAGCTGCTTGCAATTCATCTCTCTGATTCCTCAGGGTTTTGGCTTTTTTATGTTTCCTATTCTGTGCTGCTTTAGTGTGTGGGTCTGAGCTTCACATTCAGGGATGGTGAGCTCTGTGCACAGAGCGAGGAGACAAAACAATTCCTGCTCCAGCTGGGCACCAAGGACAAATGATCCCAATCTCAGCCCCAGAGCACAAACCCCGTGGGCTGCAGAGAGAAAAACAAGCAGGGTGGGACTGCAGGGGCTAAAGCTGGAATGGGACAATGAACTGCAAGATGCAAATGGAGCAGAACTGATCCAAGGGAGAGAGCCCGGGAGCGCTGGTGCATTTTGGGGCCATTTTGGTTCATCTTGGGTGCAGCCCTGGCTGGGCTCTGGTGCTGCCCAAGGTGGATCCATGGAGGAGATGCTTTGAATCAATCCCTGCTTGATTCTTTAGCTCTGCCCAGTCCCTGTTCTAGGTCAGCCTGCACAAGGCATCAACTCAAGCTCCTCACCTGAGCAGTTCAATTGCAAGAATTGCAGGAGGAGCTGAGGTTGGTGTCACACCTCTCAGACTTCTCCTCACAAACCTACAGAACAATGGGAATCTGCTGTTCCAAACTGGGGAGGACACACAATTCAATGAGTAACTTCTATACAAAAATTAATTTCTAATATACATGCATGGTTATGTTTTATTTCTCCAGAGAAAGAGGCATAACCACATGCAAAACCGCAATTTAGAGTAGCAAATGCAAAGAATAAACACAGTTTTTCTCCCCCTTTATCTTGCATTTTGTAGGCAATCACATAAATCACCAGTAATTATACACTTACAATGATCTTTAATAACTGGAAAAAACACATTCATTACTTCCACAATTTGTGATTTACAATCTCTGTATTCACAGAAAAATGACATAAATTCAAATGAAATAACAAAACCAGAGTTCTTTAACTTCCAGAGAACTTATATGTATTAGCTATTTAGCACATATTCTTTCGGTTTTCATGAACATATTTTAAATTTTTTAAATATATATCATGCCATATTTTCATTGTGAGAATATATATAAGAAAATATATCTAAAATAGAATATAAATAATATATAAATACTAAGAATATTTTATATAGATAATATATTTTTATATATTATATTGTGTTCTGATATATATTTTATATAATATTATATATTAATATATTACATTATATAGATAAATATATGTTATATATAATATAGATATAGATATAGATATAGATGATATAGATATAGATATAGATATAGATATAGATATAGATATAGATATAGATATAGATAGATATAGATATAGATATAGATATAGATATAGATATAGATATAGATAGATATAGATAGATATAGATAGATATAGATATAGATTTTTTTGAAGAATTGGGAAGGGCAAGACAATGTCTCAAATCAAGGAAAAATAGAAGGGATTTAAATACAGGGAAAATCATCACTATCATTCTTTCAAATATCAAGCTTACCCTACATTCCTTAGAACAAAATAAAGGATCCTTTCCTGTGGGTAATGCTTCTATCTGACACAGTAACCATGTAGTTCCAGTTTAGAATTTACATTTTTGTAAATATAGCTGATCATGTTAACTGTGTGATCATCACCATCCCAATGTTCCATTTTGCAAACCACTGGGATATGCAAATGGAATTGGCCTCCAGAAAGGGCAAACATCAGCAGGCTGCTCAAAAGAGGGACACTTACCAAAAATAAACCCAAAAAAACCAGTCCAAATACTGTCAGAACTGCAGAACTTTCAGGTTCCAGAATTGCAGTCACTGCCCAGTTATACAAGTTAAGCATAGCAGCACAACCAAAGTATGGAAACATAAAAATTTGATTCTCATTAGGAAATGCGAGCTGTACATTTGCAAACACAAAATACTGGGACTGCTTGAACTGGTGTCTGCAGCTGTCTCTGTTTGTGTTCCTAAATTCATTTCTCATGAGTAATTGTGCATCTAACTCAAAGAAAATGAGCTTACATATGCCATTAGTTTTAATGGCTCAGGAGAAATAACTGGGCTAGATTGTGCATGGCAGCCAAGGAGTGATGGCTGTGTATTGTGTGGGCAGGCACCTGATTGCACTGCAGAGGGAAAACACAAAACACACACATCATGCTCACACACACAACCATGTTCACACCAGCAAGGCAGCCAGCAAGTCCTGAACTGAGATTATTCAGTCCTGAGCCCTGGGATTTTTCAGTTTTATTTACCCCACTTTCTTTTTTTTAAAGGACAGCATAACACACTACTGAAGGGAAATCTTTTCCAGCTGCTGGAGCAGATTCTTCTTTATTACTACATTATTATGCCTTATTCTATTCCCTTATAGGTCTCAATCAAGAAAACACAAAACCTAGAGGTTCCTGCATATCAAGAAGAATATGAACATTGCTACACAGTCATCAACCCAACCCAGCCCAGCCCAGCTGTCTCTGGCACTGACCCTTGCCACAAAACAAAGGTAACAGGACTCAAGGATAGCTTGCAAAAGTGACTTCTGGAATTCCATTAACTCAGAAGGAAAAAAAAAATGTAATTAGCCCTGTGTTGGAATCCTGTTGTTTATCTATTTTATGCATGGGTGTTTTTATAATGTTTTATTTTCATCTTAATTGAGCTACTGTTTGTTATTTTTACCTGAAATAAAATATCTGTAGTCTTTTTGAAGACAAAGCTTTAAGCCTTTTTTTAACTATGGCTTTCTTTCCTAAACCTGTGGGAAAAAAAAAGAAGTTTCAGATGGTGGTGTTACTATAACAGCATTGCAGTATTTTGCTACTAATTTTATACAGTGTCATTTTCCTTCCTACTTCCTCCCATTAATCTCACTTACTTCACCTATAGGGATCCCTAGATGATTTTATCAATTTTTGAGTTGGTAATTCTTAAATTGCAAAAACAATGCAAATAATTCTTTCCATGTGATCACCTTTTCTATTAATGCATTTAATTTGTTATCATTATATCCATTTCCTTAATTTCAATAGGTTTCTCTGGTCTTCTATGATTAATGTCCAGCCTTAATCACACTCAAAAATTTTATATCACTTATGCATTTTTCTTTTTCAGGATGTTTTGTATCATTTTTTGCAAACACAAGAAGACATAGAAATACATTTTTAGCATTACAAAAAGGGAGTATTGGTGAACTTAAATACTTGTTCTTGCAAGAACTTGCACTGATGCACACATGCAAAGACAGACCCCAAAATGGTACCAAAAGTAATGCAGAGCTTTAGGGTATAACTTTAACTTTTTGCCATCTTAAAAGCATCGCCTCTTTCCTCAGTTCTCTCAAACATTTCTTCTGTGGAACATAGAGGAGAAAATATAGGAGAATTTTAGGTGTTAGACTAACACCTAAAAAATTCAGGATTCACCTAGATTTCAGGACTTTGCACCATTGGATATAGAACATGAAAATATAGTGGGTACTCTTCAATGAGATTATTTATTTTCTCATAGCAAAATAAAAAGTGAAAATAATAGAAATATTACTTATGATGAGATCTGGCAGAGTACTTTGTAACATCTGCTTTTATGTGGATGTGGCTATTAAAGTTTAATATAACTTTTCAAATGAATATCGAAAGGAATAGTCCAATTTCAATGTAAGATTTTCCTGAAAAAAAAATCAAAAAAGATGACCAACATTTAAAGATTTTTCTTGGAATACTTTGACAATTTTTCTTTAGTTAAACACATCCATTATAATAGCAGGAATATTTTCCTAAAGTTCCTTTTTTGGTGTTTTTGTTCCTTATGTAGCAGGTCATTCCATTAGGTAACCCTCCAAGTGACCCAAAGGAGATATATTAAAATCTAGTAATACAATACCCCTAGACTATTTTACATGATAAGAATTTTTTTCCAACTCCCAGATGTTGCTAAAGGACAGGGAAAAAAAAAAAGGACCTGTAAAATTCTTCATCATGAATCTTTTTTTTTTTTTCCTGCAAATCCCTTTTTTCCCCCCTTTCAAAAGCAATTCTGAATAGAGGTAAAAGAAGACAAAACTTGACCTTTTGTGATCCCAGCATTAATAGGTCTGTTCATAATTCAATCTGTGTGTGTGTAGAAGCATCCATGTGGAAACATGCAGGCCTGAGAGACATAAAGCCTTTCCCTTTAAACATTATCTGACCCTATGAGTCTTATTCACAAAAGAAGGCTTACGTACGCATAAGTTGAAAAAAAAATGCATGCTTTCATTGTGCCACAGAGAGCCTACACATTTTACTCCTCATTCTCCAGGAAAACTCATCATGGAAGTGACACTTGTACAGGAGCTGGGCCAGGGAATGGTAAAAGAGGGGAATGGTAAAAGAGGGGAATGGTAAAAGAGCACAACGTAGCAAAACAAAAACAAAACCAACCCAGCACATGCAAAGAATAATTTTTTTTCCCATTAAGAATACAGAAGGGTCATCTCCTCTGCTGGCATGTGGCAGGGTGAGGGCAGGGACAGGAGAGCAGTTTGCAGCCTTGCAAAGCTCCACCTGAGGAAAGCAGCCTGCTTTTCTTGCTGCTCTTGGGGGTCAGCGCCTGCCTGCACAGAAAGTCTGAAATTCTCAGCATCCAGGGTTCCAAGGGAGTGCCACATCCAGCCTTTCCTGAAACACCTCCAGGGACAGTGATTCCATCACCTCCCTGCTGAAGGCAGCCCCTTCCAATACCCAAACAGCCCTTGTGTAAGAAATTCTAGGGCTATTTCTTGCTACTCTAAGGCTATTTAATTTTCTCCTTCCATAACCTGTGTTCACCCAGGTGAGGGATGCCTGTGTCACTTATAGCTGTGCTGGTGAATATTTACACTAGCTCATTTCTAATTTACACAGATTCTAATGATGGTGATTCTACACTGGTTTCAAGGCATTCCTGCCAGGGTATTCAAAGTGTGCTGATGCTGCTGTAAATCCACAGCCAACAGGAGTTTCAGGTATTTGTGTTGTGTCAGTACACGAGGTCCATCTGTTATCACCAGCATCCATTCATGCCTCTCCTGCTTAGTTTGGCTCTGCAAAGTCAGCTGTCAGCTTTAATGCTCAGTTACCCAGAGCCCCTCATGTTATCAGAGAGTGCTCTGAACCTGTCAACTGCCACCTGAACAAGGGGCAGGGGACACACAATTGTCAGAGCAGCAACAAGAGTTTACACGGAGGGAAACAAATCCTCAGCTGCTGCAGATCAGCCAAGCCTCAGCAGCTGCAGTATTGATTTATACCACGAGCTGAGCTCAGCAGCTGTAATTATTTTCTAAACAAGGCAAAACAAACACCATTGGGAATCATGGGGAAGACTTTTCTTAATGACTAATGAGTGAAGTCATGATGACATTCCCACCAGTTTCCAGCATTTTCCCTCCCAGTAGAGGGGAATAACTGTCCAGATTTTGAAAATCACATTGTGCACCTATCTGTGTCTCCATGTGCCCAAATAGTTTCAAAACACAGCTTTAACAGCACTCAGGTTCTAGAATCTCACAGGAGAATTGCTAAGGGAGGAAAGAAATGGAATTTCTTGGCCCTTCATTGCTTTAATTGTAAAAGAGAAACAATACTGTGTCATTAGGTAATCAGAAACCAGAAAAAACACAAAATCAAAAGTAAGGCTGCGACGGTGCCACAATTAATTATTTACCATTTCAAATGTTCAAATGCAACACCTTTTTAAAATGAAAAACCTTTAATATGAAAAATATCATATATCCCAGTGATACCAATTATGGTAACAACTGCTCATTGGTTAAATGTCTTAAGTGGTTAGTGAATAAAAGTCTAATCTGAGATTGATTAAATATATCTACATTTTATTGGAATATATATGATAATTAATATGCCTTCTAGTGTGATAATGTCTGAGTGGATAGTGAATAAAAGTCTAATCTGGGATTGATTAAATATATCTACATTTTATTGGAATATATATGATAATTAATATGCCTTCTAGTGTGATACAATATCTTCTGTTCAGATTATACTTACAAGAAATTGTTGAGTTAGAAAAATTACAAGAAATGGGGACTATTTAAAGCTTGATCATTTAACATGGAAATACTACCAAATTTGTATTCAGGCTAAAGTCAAGTGACATGGAAATTAATATCCACATTGAAGGACAAGTGAAATATCTGATGTAGTTATTCAAAAGACAAAATTCTGCAGGCATTGGATGTTGTAATTCCAAAGGGAATCGGAGAGCTGTGAGTGCCTGTAGGATCATATCTACAGGAAAATGGCCATGTACTGAATGAACCAGCCTGACCCTCTGAAACCAAAGAATGAGGTCATCTTTGGGGATAAAAAAAGCTGATGATGTAAGAAGAAAGAAGAAGAAAAGTTGTTAACAGACAAAGGGGTGCCAACCTGAGTAAAATGATACATCTGCCAGTCAGATTAATAAAAAGGTGCCTCTTGCTTCATGGACAAAGCAGAGCTACCAGTCAAGAGAGGCATGGACAAAGCAGAGCTATTATTGTTGCTGTTATTAATGAAGGGATGGCATTATTTTTGGGTTAAGAATGATTTATTGTTCATAAACATTAGTCTTAGAGGCTGTGAGATTTTAAAGGAGTGAGATGTTGTATAGCTTAAGAGTAGTCACAAGTGTCTTTGTTGCAAGGTAGTATGTAACTTTCTAATTTAATAGACAGTTGCTATAGGGTTTGTTTTGTAATTTATTATTTTTACTTACTTCTGCTGTACTGCAGATACTTTAATAGGCTTCTAATTCATAAGTACAAATGTTTCTATTATAATTTTTAAACTCTTAGTTACTCTATATAACTATACACTTACATTATTAATTCTTCACTGTCTTATGCACACAGTTTCTCATTTACTTAAGGTATATGTTTACTTATAACTATAGAAACATAAGTTTATGATTTTTCTGTTTAATGTCTGTGTATTGCATTTTTATATCAAACTAAGCTTCTTCTAAGGTTGTAGATTAACATGGAAGTTTCTGGTTGTTTGATTCTCACACGGAGCTACCAGCGCAGCTGTGTAGACCAAGGGAAGAAATAAATATATACAATGTTTACAAGCACAATAAACAGCTTTTGCTTGACTCACAGTCAATCTGCAGAGTCCTTTGTCTCCTCAAGTGCCCTGCACGGAGCACCCACCCCACAGTGCCCTGCTCAGGGGGCTCCTCACTTCCTGCTGCTTACTCCAGGCTGTCCACAGGGCAGAGCTGACCAGGGTTACCAGGTGAGCATCTCCCTGCCCAGGGTTACCAGGTGAGCATCTCCCTGCCCAGGGTTACCAGGTGAGCATCTCCCTGCCCAGGGGTGCCAGGTGAGCATCTCCCTGCCCAGGGGTGCCAGGTGAGCATCTCCTTGCCCAGGGGTGCCAGGTGAGCAGCCCCCTGCTTAGGGGTGCCAGGTGAGCAGATCCCTGCCCAGGTGAGCAGCTCCCTGCCCAAACTCTCAGAGCAGCTGGGCTGGGAAAGACCTCTGAGGCCACAGAGTGCAGCCCATGACCCATCACCACCTTGTCACCCAGCCCATGATGTCAAGTGTTATCTTCTTTTTTTTTACCAGGGTCGGGATTAAATGTGGGAGATGGTATTTCTTGTTGGGACTCGGATGTTTATTAGTTCTTATCTGTGTTACAGTCTCTCAAACCCTGAGTTCTGCAGCACTTCACTCTAACAAACTAAAAATGGAGCTGAATCTCCCTCTCTGCAAGGCCTTTTAAGGATAAACTGTCCAATTAAGAAATGATAGCTAAATTATTGTTACTTTTAACCCAATAACCAACCACACAATGCAGACTTTTTTATCCAGTACACAAATACACAAATATCCAAAAACCACCCAAACCCATGGAGAAAAAGGTGAAGAAGAAGGTGAAGAAGAAGGACCAGCCTCCACCCTAAAACCTCCATCTTGCTTTATATATATTACTATATTCTAAACACTTAAACTCTAAGTTTTCCCCCTGTGATATTACACACTTCTATTCAAACTCCACACCCACAATCCCAGTTCCATCATTCCATTTTGGAAGCCTTCTCCACAGCCTCAGCTCAAATGCAGTGTTCTCCTGGGGGTCAGTGCCTGCCAGCACAGAGTCAATTCCCAACATTGTAATAAATCAAATGGATTTGTATATGTGAATTACCAATTTACATGCTCCAAAGAGAAGATTTGGTGTCTCTAAATGAATTATTATTGGACTATTGGTATATCTAATAATTTTGGATTGGAATATCTAATAATTTTATTTATTGGAAAAATAATAATATAGAGATATATTAATATATATTAAATAATGAAGTAAGAATATATAATTATATATATATTAGTGATATATATATAATATATATACATAGTGATATCTATTGTAATATCTAATAATATTTATTGAAAATAAATATTAAGAATGCATTTACATGTTAATACAAATATGTAATAATTAACTATAATATATATTAGTATATATTACTAACAATATTTATTGGAAAATCTAGAACCAAAAACATTTTTAATATTTTGCCCGCAATACATATTTCTCACCTCATCTAAATGAATTTCACTGCTCAGTTTTTATTTTCGTGGCCTTCTAAACATTTTGAGGATGGTTCAGGGCAATATTTTGGTTATGGTAATAATAAATAGTGTTTGTCTTCTACTTCCATATTTCTGCTAATAAGTGATGGATCATTAAAAACTCATTGTTTTGGTCCACTCCTTTTAGCAGGAAGAGATAAAATTGCCAAGTACATGGAACTGGAGAAGCAATTCCTGCTGACCTCAGGCAGATAATTTAGAATAATTAGAATAATTTCTGCCAAAGTAATGAGATCAGGATTGAGGTCTACATGTGATGTTTAGTGAGTCTTTTTTATTTAAGAAAAGTTTGATGAGTTAGAAATTAGTAAATAATGAGGAGAAGTATTATTACTGAGACAAGCTAACCTCAGTTACAAGTTTCTGGTGGAGAAGTGAAATATCTTTGATATAATTCTAGAAATGTTTTTAATTATTCCAAGAAATGCAATAGTATCCATTCATATACATTTACAGGTAGCATTCTGATAAGATGCATGTATTAATAATATCATATCTGAAGGGCTTGTTTCTTTTTCCCATCAAGAAACCTACTCTGAAATAATTCTTCATTTTTAACTGCCGTCAATTTTGTATTAATATTTCATTTATAGAACCTGCTGACAACTCCACAGCATGAGATATTGTAAGAAAAATGCTTGATTTAATAGCTTTTCATTATAATATTTCCTGCAAAATCTTATTATTAGCTTACTGAATCTTGACATTGTAAACTACATTTTTCCCTAAAAAAAAAGAACAGAGTTTAAAGTTTGTAATTAGAGCAGCAACACTGTTCTAACAAAAGCAAAGAGCTACTTAAATTCTTAACTGAATACTAAATATTTTGCTCTCTTGAAAAATCTCTTCTAAAAATTGGCTTACAAGCAAAAGGAATCATATATTAGAAAAAACAAAGAAAATTCGAAGAAAACATCCCTTTTCTTTAGAAAGTTTCAGAATTGATAAAAAGTATGACCTGTACACCAACCCCTTTTGATTATCTGAGAAATAAACTCTGCAGACAGGGAGGTTCTCTCTAAGGGAAGGATAAATCCATCCTCTACTTGGGCTTGGATGACACCAAACAAATCCAGAGCAACTCAACTGGAATATATGGAGTTTTTGCCTCATTTCAATCTTCCCACCCAGTCACTGATTGCTTTATATTTTTCCTTTTCCAAACACATGGGCAGAAAGTAGGCTGGCAAGGATAAGGAAGGGGGGGACAGAATCTTTACTCTGCATTTTCATCATGAAAATAAAGGCAGGAAAAATCTGTGCCAGCAAAAGGGTTGCGAAATTTATTTCCATTCTGCCACAGTGAGGGAAGAAAAATGAAATTGCACTTACCAAAATTCTCTTTGGGGGCAGAATGAGTAGCTCTGCTCTGCTTCTTACGCTGAACTGGGAAGGAGGTTCTTTTACTTCCTTTTTTAATCAGAGTCAGAGATCAGCAAAAGTCAGTCTGTGATTTTTAGGCATGGATCCTCATCCCACCACTCAGTTTTTGATTTTTCATGGAGGTAACTGGAGTTGGAAGTCAACCTTCAATATAGTTTTACACAGAAAAGGCTGGAAAAGAGAAGGAAGTTCAAGTCTATGTCAGACCACTCAATATGGAACTAGGAAGGCAAAGAAAAAGAACAAAATTGGGGGTGAAGTACAATAGTTGTCTCCAAAGAAAAAAGGCTCATCTTCAGAGACATTCCAGAATATGAATAATTCTTCTACAAAATATTATTCATAATAGTCATCATTCATCATAAATTCTGGTACTTTTATAAGAAATGAAATTAAAAAAAAAAACTTCATTTTTATAAAAGTTTTATTAAAAACTTAAAAAACTTAAAAAAGTTTTATAAAAAATGAAGTTCCCTACCAGCTAGTATTGATACTGACTTTACAAGGTGTTTGACTGTTTCTGATAAGCAGCTTTAAAGTTGTTGTTGTCGTTGCTATTATTATTGTTATATAATAATAATAGTAGCAACAGAATAATTCATAAGCCAAGCAGAGACTAAATTCCAAAGAGAGTCACATATTTATAGTACAGGAGACTTTTGTGTGATTATATTATATTATATTGCATTATATTATATATTATATAATATCATATTATATAGTCTATCATATCATATATTCTATCATGTCATATCATATTATATAGTCTATCATATCATGTAATATCTTATTAGTGTCTGATAAAGTTATTGGTCTTGTCCTCTCTCTCTCTTGGAGAAATTACCCTTTGCATCTGCAGAGCACAACACCCCACAGAAAAAGATGGAAATCTGAAGATTCAGAAATGTGGACCCAGAAACTGGTTTTGGCAATTATTTTACTGGGTCATAAAGAAGGAGAGTGGTAGGAAATTGTCCCATTTTTACATGGAGCTCACAATGAGCTTCAATGCCAAAAAATAACTTTTCAGGCCTTCAAATACAGTGTTTATGGTTTTCTTTTCCTCTTATTTGTTAACAAAATTGCTGTGTATAATTCACTTACTTCCTCTGGCTTTAAACACAACTCTTCTGCTGTCATTGAAATAAAAATATCTAATGGTTTTTCCTCCTAAAAGCTAAAAGCAAACTCCAGCTGAAGTGAATAATGACATGCTACAGACACATGGATGAAAAACCCATAAGGAGCATTTTCATATGAACACATACAGCACTTTCTTATTTTTCATTTTTCATAGAAGCATTTTTAAGGGCTTGCCTGTTTTTGCATCAAATAGAAAATGGATATCTTGTAAATGCTATTGGAGTTCCTTGGCTTGCAATGTAATTACAAAAAAAGCCACTTTTCAGAATGAACAGTCTAAAAACTTCATATATTCCAAATAAGTTTTGCAAGTGATGAAAAGTTATTTTAAAGTGGTGAAAGCTATGCCTAAGTCATATGCAGCAGAGGTGAGGTTAAAAAGAAAATTAAACCATGCTAGTTTTGACAGTAGTCAGTGTTTTTGTGGGGGTTGTTTAAAACTCCCAGTTTCCAGCTCCTTGAGGGGTTTAAATGCACTTTTTCTGTTTAAATGCACTTATGCCCTACCTGTGGTGGGATTTTCCTCTCTGAGCAGTGGCAGGTTTTTCAGGTTTTTGCCTTCCCAAGGCACCAGGGTCAGCTAGGTTTATTAAAGTTGTGGAGAAAAGGTAATAGAGGCACACAAATACATAGATAGGCAGAATTTAAAATGCCAAATCCAAAGGAGTGAAGAGCTAAAGATAGTCAGTCCCTTTGCTTCAACAATTTTGAATGTAGCATCAGTTTGGAAATTTGCATGTGGGCTAGTTACGTCTGTGTATGTAGGCATACAAGAGCTCACATTTAGAGAAAATTCAGAGAAAATCAGAAGCAAAAGTTGCCAAGATAAACCATAAAAACGTCCATAAAGACTTCATCTCTCTTACCAAATTTTGTCTACCTTTCTATATGCAAATACCTTTTGAAATTGTTGTGCTAACTCTAGAGCCCAAAGAACACTGTATATTGGTCTGGAGCATTTCAGCTTATGCTTATCTGTGCAGTCCAGAGCAAGAGAAACAAAACAATAGAAAAGAAATGAACAGTTATTATTAACAGTTAATATAAGTGACTGTTGAATGAAAGCAGGATTTCATCTACTGTCCCAAAGTTTTAAACCTTCCAGAGCATTCAGCTAAAAAATGAGTGGTAAATGGAACCTCTGGAAAGGCAGAGGGGCTCTGACTGTGCTCAGCTTGATTGACCCCAGTCCACCCACTGGCCTTCAGCAGTTTCAGCTCAAAAGGAAACCAGCAGAACTGATCAAGCTTATAAGTAAATATAAAAGTTAAAGATGATTCCTGTTAGCACATAAAGGCTTTCTTCATGGCACAAGCTAAATTAGCTGTATGGGACATGCTTTTAATTTGACAGAAAATATTGATAAACTGATTCTAAATATGAGAAAATGCCTGGGCAAAGGAGCTAAGACCTTTCCTATGACAAGTTCTAAAAGCACTCTTAAAAGATTTCAGAGCACAAAGACCTGCACTTTCATGCACAAAGTAAAAATAAAGTAAAACATCTTCAAAGTAAAATGAAACAAGAGTTTAAGCCAAAAGAGTTGATTTCAGTCACAGATCTTTGAAATCACACACTTGATCCTTACTTCTCTGTAGTGGAAAAGAAAGACACAAAGCTAGTGCCCTGCTTTCTCAGCATATGCTGAATTTTATTCTTCTGTCACTGCTGAATGGGACTGTACTGACTCAATAATATTTAAACTGTTGGCTGCACTTCATAGACAATATATTTCTCCAGCCCAATGAGTGTGACTTGTCCAACAAATTGGCATAAATATCTTCCAAAGACCAGGCTCTGACTGTCCTTGTGTGGTTCTGTGCACATCACCTGAAGCTGCAGGACAGACAAAAGCCTGAGAGCTCCACAGACCTGTTGTGGAAATCTGTTCCAGATTTTCTGGAAGCCTCTGGTGGTGAAGGCTGGAGTCCAGGTTTGCATTTTATTATTGTCACCACTAGAAATGAAGGGATCGGACTACTTTCAAGTTAGGAATGATTTATTGCCCAAATAAACATCAGTCCCAGAGGCTGTGAGGTTTTAGAGGAGCAAGAACTGGGCCATAGCTCAGAGTAGTCCCAGGTTCTTTGTTATGAGGCAATACAGAACTTTCTAACTGAATAGATAGGTGCTACAGGGTTGATTTTCCTTTTCTAACCTATCACCTTTATTTAATTCTGCTGCACTGTGGATACTTTTATCCAATGGGCTTTTAACTCACAGGCACACATAATATAACTTCCAAACTCCCAACTTACTCCATGCTATTACATTCCTAAATTATAAACCCATCACCATCCTATCAATACAGTTTCTCACTTAAGGCATATTCTCACTTAAAACTAGAAACAAAAGTTTCTAATTTTTCTGCTTAATGTCTATGTGTTATGCTTTTACATCAATCCAAGCTTCTTCCAAGGCTGCACATCAAACCCTCAATGTGTTTGTGGAAGTTTCTGTTTTTCCCTCAGTTAAATGAGCAAAAAGCCACCAGCTCCAAGAGGCAGCAGAGCTGAGGGTCTGCACCAGGACATTCAGGCACACAGGGGGAGGCACCACTTGATTGTCACAGGGGATGTGTTGGGATCACAGAAACCCTGACGTAGCTCAGGGTCCTCACAAAAGCCTACAGAAGCTTCACACAAGAATAGCTCTTCCTTTTCCTCCCCCAGGCCCCCACAAGCAGCTGAAAATGATGCTACTGCCAGCTCCTGATCTCCACCCCCAAGCCAGATACATAGAAGTTAGAGATAACAAGACAGGCATTATTTCTGCAGCAAATTTCTGCTCTACACATGAATTTTTATGGAGAATACTCTTTGCTTTGCTTGTACATCCCCTCTCAAAAATTATGCTAATACCTGGTGTTCATAGGAAAACTGATAAGAACAGAGAAACATAGTTAATTTTTCCCCCTCCTCAAATAAATCTTTGATAATTCTAACTGAGTTCTAGCAAGGCTTAGTGAACATTTGAATATCATATTGTGATTTCCTAAACTGGTATTTCCTCAGAGAATCTTAGGGCACTCTAATAATAATATTAAATCAAGTTAATATTATTTTGTTAAACAGCTCTATCTGGACAATGAGGTGGGAACTGGTGACCTCTGTGTGCTTACACTCCCAAGATAGAGCTGAATTTTGTCAGGAAAAATACATTAAAGAAAGGAAAAGGAAGTAAGTATGATAAGAAAAAATATTTTGGGGGGAAACAAAGATTATGAGTGAAAAGAATTGAGGTAAAAGAAATGCATACACAAAAGTTAGAAAGATGCAAATTAGTAAAATCAAGGTGTGACAAGATAAACTCAAATTAGAATAAAAAAATTATCAAGATTCAAGGCTAACGGATTAGAAATCCACAATTTACACTTTCCCAGTTTTTGGGTTTTTTAATAGAAATAAAAGCATAGAAACATATGCAACCCAAAACCCAACATTTCTTACATCTTGTAAGGAGCACAAAGAATATTCACAGGTACACAAGGGCTGTGATAACTTCCTTCTAACTTCTCATTTCTGCAGAATTGATGGGAAGCAAAATGCTCACATTTTACATTCTGTGTGCCATGGCTAACACAACTTCACATATAAAAGAGCCTGGGGAATCAGTGTGGCAATAGCTCCATTAATCCATTAAATGTAAATGTCTATGTTTTTATTTTAGCAAAATGCATTGGAAAACACCTTCAGCAACATTTTAATGAGTCCCTGACTGCCTGTGGTGTGTAACCAACAAATTGCAGGGCTCAGTAGAACTCTGCATCCTCTCTTGCCAATATTAAATTCTTCCTGCAATGCAGCTATGGGATATTTGCAGCATCTTTTTAAAGTAATATGCCTTAGTATTTAAATTTTTGAAAAAGAAACAAAGTACTTGTTTTCTTATTAAAGATAACCCATAGTAATTAAAGAGGATATAAGGCTCATTTTCTTTAAAATAAAATTCTGAGTATATACATGGTATAGAGAATTAGCATATTGAGCACATGAATCCTCCCATAAATTCTATATTAAAAACATGCAAAAGTTAAAAGCTCAATTAATGGTTATTAAAATATTTGCTTAGTTTGACCATAGATATAAAAGTATTAGAATAACATGTTTATACATATTACTTTAAGAACTGCTGCCAAAAGGAAATGACTCAATAAAAAAAATCATGCCTAATGATCAATTTTAAAGTCATTATTTGTAACCAAACAGCAAACAGCTACTGTAAATACCTTTACAATGATGCTTTTTATGCAGATCAATATAAATAATACTGTTTAACCAAAATTCTCTGACACTCAACCTTCATATCTGTGTTGACAAGATTCTCCAATGGTTTGTTACCATACAAAAGAGTGGGACAAATTACTTATTTATATATACAAAACATGCTTATAAAGGCCAGCTGCAGGTATTTTTTGGAAAGTGCATTTTAATAAGGTCCTATTCAGTGGGGGAACAAATGGGGAAAAAGTAGTTTGCACTACAGAGTTTAGTGCAAGAGCTTTCTCTTTTTCTAACAACGAAATCAATCATTTGTCCAGACTGTGGGGAGTCAGAGTTAGTTACTGAAAAGAGCTCCATATATAAACAAGTCAATAACTCATTGTGTGTTATTGTTGGACTGAAGAAGTCTGCTTTCAAAAAGCTGCCCCTGCTTCTCTGAGAATGAATGTCACTGTATTCAGAGAGGGAGAGAGGGGCCTTTTGTTTCTAGCTATTGCTAGCTGCCATTTATGTATGGGAAAAGGGATGTGGCTGCTGGTTGTCCCAGGAAAGCCACAGCATCACCTCCAGCAGCCCTGCCCTGCACTCTGCTTTTGTAGATGCACTTCTGGCAGGGAATTCACACGTCTCACCGAGCTCCTAGACCTCTGGGAGTGAGCATTTGTGGATACTGTTGGCATTTTACAGAGATAAAATGGCCAAAGGCTGGAGGAAATAACATCCTCAAGGGCTTTGTTTTATCTATGACAGTGTAAGGACTGTAATTAAACTCTAAAAATAATTAACTATCTCTATATATATATAAGAACTCTCTCTATATATATATAATTAACTCTAAATATAATTCTCTCTATATATACATATATTATAACTCTATATATAAATATGTTTATATAAACTCTCTATATATAATTAACTCTGAATATAATTAACTCTATATATACATAAATGCTCTCTTTATATATATATGTATACATATATAGATATATATATGTATACATATATATATATACATATATATACATGAGCTAACTCTACATATCTATCATTAACTCTAAATATAAGTAGCCCTAAGGTTTTCTGAGTAAATATCAGTTTAGGAAATCAGTTTTGGGAACTCAAGAGCACAGAAGTGAATTTTCACATATCTTTGTACTAGTTCATGCTTTTTCTATAAAAGGGAATAAGCCCACAGTTGCTCAATCATCTCAATTCAGAGTTGGGGGGGAAAAAAAGAATTTAAATGTTGTTTTTTGTTCACCTAGCTTAGCTTAGGGTGGGAAGCCTTATCCTCCAGCCCAACCAGTTAAAGTAATTTCTGACCTTTGAGATTTAACAATAAAAATTGGAGGTCCCTCAAACAATATTATCATTCTACAAGGGAACTCAGGGGAGTTACATTCACAGTCTAGGTTGGACTCTTCTTGAATACTACAAGTTTCACTAACTGTAAAGTAATTCCATTTCCATTTAAAAACAAGACTCGATGTATTCTTTACACTGACAGAGAAATCAAAATTTCTTTTCTGTTGAGCCTAATGAAACTGGAGAATAAAAACATGATCCTGTGGAATGAGCACAAGCTCACACAGGAAATAAGCTTCATCCTTGTCCCAAAATATTTCCAACACTTCCTTAGACTACAGAGTGTTTCTCAAGTAATAAAGAAATGTAGAAGAAACAGCAGCATTTTCCCACCAAAACCTCGTGATGAACATTCAATATATTTTAGAGGGCAGGTCGATAGGGAAAGCCCAACAGGAAAAGCTCATCAATAGAGTTTCAGAGTGTAAAATCATGATTGCACTGTAAAATCCCAGCCATTACACAGATTTGCAGCTTGCAGCTGATCAGCTCTGTTGAGCCCACTGCACTAATACTGGATTTTGGGAGTTCACTGCTCTCCAGTTATGTCTCTCTTGCCTTGGAGCCTCTGTGGGGCTGCAGATTCAGGTGGAGTACATGTAAAGCTCACTTGTGGTTTGAAAATTGTAATTTTAGTAGATTTTTATCAATAGGATCAGCTACATTTCTAGGTGCTCCTTTTGTCTCTTAGGGAGTAATGAAATCCTGAATATAAGGGAAAGCAGGTGACCTCCTGGGTGAAAATAATCCCTGAGGAACTCAGAGAGGATGCAGGAAGCGAATCTTATAAAAGTAACAGCTACTGAAATTGAAGATGAATTTAAAAGCTTTGTTAGAACCCAGACTCATTGCAGTTCTTCTGAGTAAAACCACAGAGACTGGACTTGTTCTGAGAAAAACCTGTGTGCACAGGAGGGCTGGCAATTCAACATCAGCTCAGGACTCAGAAACTCAGCCAGGGGCTGAGTGCGGGCTCTGAGCTGAGTTCACCCGCACAAGTGAGAGGCAAGGAACAAAAGAACCTTCCAGAAAGTCCAGCTATGCCTTTTCCCCTTCAATTTTATTTATTTTGTGGGTATTGAGGTGCTGTTGAGATCATGGACACTCTGCAGCCCAAGGCACTTCTACAGGAGAAATTTTGACCCAACACTGAGTGAAGATCAAGTGATTCTGACAAAACAAACCCAGTGTGGCTGAGCATACACATGGGGGAAAGAGCTTAGGGATGGCAAACATTTCATCTCAACCACAGCACACTTCAAAAGGAATTCCTGTATTAAAAAAGCAATTCATTCACAGCTATGGAGGCCAACTGAGGACAATGAGTCAGGATTTATGTCCCAGAAGATTTTCAAATGTGTCTGTTTGGCAAAAAAAAAAAAAATACTGTAAACTGGAGGGAAATATAGATGCTGGATTCTATAAATTAAAAAGGAATGAGTAACTGCATACTACTATAATATTCCTGGAGTCATGCAAAGTCTTTCTGAATTTGTACATTTGACAAAAAATAATGAATGAATAACAACTCATAACAACTTTATATGTATTACTTTAGGAACTGGTGCCAAAAGGAAATGTCTCAATTAAAAAATCATACCTATTAATTTTTAAAAGTTATTTGTTTCACCAGGAAATATCTTGCACGATTAAGTAAAATAATTGTATTTAATGAAGTGGCCAAGCAATAGAAAAAAAATACATACGTTTCATAACATGAGATACATAGATATTTAGGAAATATATATACATACATAGAGATTTAGATACATAAATATTTAGGGAAAAAAACTTGGGGCAGAATTTTTAAAAATGTATTTACTTTGAATGGGAAAGAGACTAATTTAATTAAAGACATTCCAGATAAGAAACCTGCCTGATGTGAATAGTTTCCTTTATGAAAATGAAAGGAAAATGATAAAACATTTCAGTTACATGAACATTCTAACTGCTGCTTCTTAATACTATCAATTCTTATCACAAAGAAAAATCCAGATTAGAATTCCCTCATGAACAACAATCTGAGATTATTTATTTCCCTATGACAAAAAAAGTGCTAAAAAGGTAAAGAAAAGGCTAAAAATTGGATATTAGGCAGAGAGAATCTGATTGTTCAAGCACATAGCAATTAGTAATGAATTGGTTTCCCTTCTCTCTCTTGTTTCACCAAGAAAAGGGACACTAATAAATATTACTTTTCATGCTGCTGAATATTATTTTTCAGGCTGCTTTACTTGCCTTATTAAAATGCCAACTTCTTAATTAACTACTTAGGGTAAGATCCACCTCTAAACACATTTGTACTTCAAGGAATTATTTACAAAGGGTGAAAACACAGCCAGGTAGTGAAATAATAAGTAAATGGTGGAGATTAACAAAACCTGGGTGGTGAACCTCAGTATCTGGTCCTCTTTTATTTCTTGTAAGCAATTAGCAAATTATGTTGTTGAGTTTTAGCCTCCCCTACTCCTCTCTTTGTATGATTCCTTTTATTCTAGGAGGAAGACACCAAACACCAAAGACAGTTCCCTCTGAAAGCACAGCTCTCCAAAAGGCAGTTTAAAAGTTTTAAAGTGGTTTTTGTTGGTTTTATTTCTTCAGTATTGTAGTAACCTACAACACACCAGGTGATGATTTCAGATTGAGCAGGATAATTATCAATATTTTATATGAACCATCCAATGTTACTGAAATGGAATTGCCCTTCTCTGAAAAGGAAATGTTTGCCTCAATAAAGAGATTGGTATTTCCCACTTAAAGACTTTCTCAGGTAAATCAAACACCAAAGGCACTGAATGATAATCACACAAAGGACTGAGGTAGATTTAAATGAAGCAAGAAGTCCTTGAGTTAAATCAGAGATAATTCCATGGCCGAACACTTTTAGCTTGCTCTGCATAAGCATGTCTTTTACAAATACAAATATTTTCACTTGAGTAGTTCAAACAGACAATTCTTCAGAAAATTATTTTGGTGGTGAGTGGAAAAAAACAAAATATCGGTGAGTTTAATTTCTGTATTTCCCACAAGTTATGTACTGCTTTATGGTAGAAATTCCTTATTAAAAATTTTAAAAAATAACTGTTGGGGTTTTTTCCTTGTCCTGGGCCAGCTTGTTGATTTGGCACATTTTATTTCTTGTTCACTAGAAAATCATTTATTCAGAATACTGATAAGAGAAACCCAAGCCTTGCATCTCAGCGTGCAGCACCCTCACCTGCAGGCACAGGAGGAGATCCCTGCTGGAATGAGGAACAGCACAGCTGCCCAGGTGTGTCAGGACCCAGGGCATTCCTCTGGCTGCCCTGGGTGATTGGAGACCCTGGCAGGGGGCTCAGAGACCTTGGCACAGAGTCACAGACACCTGTGCCTTTGATTTTAGCCCATGGAAACAATTCCCAACTGTGTGTGAGGAGATACAAGCCACAAGGGTTTGAGTAGAATGATAGTGAATTTCCCACAGGGTGAAAAAGTAGAATTTTGGGGTTTTTAGAATGGGGGTTCAAGAGGCAAGATGGAGGAATCTGGGCATGTCTTGTCTTTCTCCTTCTTGTCCTCCATCTCCTGCTGTGATGGTGACACTTCTGGATTGGTTTAGAGTAGAGACAGACTGTCTAACATAGGTGATGGGTATTGGAAAATTATTGTAAATAAAGTACACATAGTTCATAGTATGAAAAGCTAACACCACTCCAAGCTGGTCACTGTGCCACAAACCAACCTGCTGGACAGATCTCAGCAGGTCAGAGAAGGAATGGAACAGATAAGAGAAAATAAACAACCCTGAAAAGCAGAGCTGAGGAACCTCGACTTCTTCTTCAGTCACAGGGCTGGGAAAAAAAGAATTTCTAACACCTCAGGGGTCATCTCAACACAGAAACCCAAGTAGGTGCTCCATGGGAAGCATCCTCTGTGGGGTCATTTCCTGCTGCAATGGGGTCTGAGCCAGAGCCCACTGCACTCATCCCACCCCAGTGGGCTCTGGGGCTGGCCCAGGTGCCTCCAGAGATGCTGGAACTGCTCCTCATTTGCTGCATTCCCCATCCCAACAGCAGAGTCACACAATTCCTTAAGCACAATTCCTTATTATTATTCCTTAATAATATCTCAATTAAGAGCAATGTTAAAACTCCCTTTCCCTGCTTCCTTTAATGTAGTAACATCCAAATGATTAGCTTGTCATCATTTCAAGATGCATTAAACTTTGCTTTTTTTCCCGTGTAACTTCTTTTGGAATCCACAAATGAAAACTTCAAAGCAACCTGGGTTGCTTTTTATCGGCCTTTTAATATTATATAATTTTAAAAATTATATAATTTTAATTTTAAATATTATATAATTTTAATTTTAAATATTATATTTGGTTGCTATATTAATTTTTAATATTATATTTGTTTGAAACAAAACTATTCCCTTTATTCTTCCCTATTTTATTATTAGGGAATATTCTCTTCTACATTAGATACAATTTCTACATTATATATTATGTGATCAAATAATTAATAAATAAAGTCTGTTTTCTATTCAGTTTCTTGGCATTACACAGAAATATATTTTAAACCATGTTTTGGTATTGTTTAAATAATATTGCTTAAATTTGTTTAAAATTATTTAATTAATAGAATATCGTTTAAATGATACTGTGGTATTGCTGTACCACAATCCATCATTTTCATGAGTGGCTCTGTGAAATTCTTCTAGAAAATTACCTGCAATGGCCTCTAATGCCTGACATTACCAGCCAGTATTACTTAAAAACCAAGAAATAACCTCAGGTAAATATGGGAAAATTCGTACTGCAAGGAGGAAAATGAACCGTGAAGTTAATAAATGGGAAAAGAAAAAGTGTTTCCTTTTACTTTTGTCAATATTCCTTTTGTTTACAAAAATGTATTAATTGAATCTAAAAATTCCTTCTGGTTTCTATCATGTTTGCCTGCAAAATAATAAAAGTAATCTGGATGAATAAAAGCAAAAATGGATGCAGCTGTTAATATAGGAAGCCACAGCCTGATTTTATGTCTGAATGAGAAGAAGATAATAACCATTAAACATTTAATGTTTCTAGGAATCCATGAATGTTTGTACACACTTTGGAGATGACTGATTCTATTAAAATTCATTATGCCATCACCAGAATTAATTTTAAAAAACCCAAAAAAAAATACAAAAAAAATTAAAAAAAAACTTTTTCTTAGCTATTAGCTCTTTTTATTTTGTCAGTGCTCGGGCTGACCCAGTGTGTGAAGCTGCAAGTTGGCAGCTGTGATTGCAGTACAGATTTCACACAGTGTAATTACTGCAGTGACACCAGGACTGAGAGGTACAAAGAAAAAAAGAGGCCCTACAGGTTATTAGCACTAAACACTGGGAGAAATCAAACGGAGAGTCAATGCGTAATTTCGAGGCCTATCAAGCCTCATCAGGAACAGCAGGGAGGAAAGTGCTTCACTTCATCATCTCACTCTCTGACTTTTGTTGAAAATTACAGTAATTAAAAAAGAGCTAAGTACTTCTCGGGCAAGGGGTCTTTTCTTTACCCATCACCTTTTAGTTGGCTGCTGATTTTGTGTGACCTTTTTCTTGGCTCTGTCTATCGCAGTCAACACAGATCTTTGTTGAATAGCTCTCTAAAACCTAATTACTATCTGCTGGGTGATTCAGTATTGATCAGAAAAGGTGGCACAGCAAAATAAGAGTACCAGCGCTGTGGCCCCAGCAATCGAAAAGTAATTCTAGCCCCATAGAAACGTCCCTTCCATCCCACTTATTAGAAGCAGCTGTGATGTTGCCAAATCGATACACAACATTGAATTGCTTCTTTGACTAAAAAGCTCTTTTTTTCCCCCTAGAACTGGGGCACAATCAGTGGCCTCTGACTTCAAAGGACTGTGCCCTAATGCTGTATTTGAGTGAATAAATTCCCCGTTGGCAAATATTTCTCAGATCTGAGGGCTGAGATTAAAAATCGTTATTTTTATGTAGGCATTGTATATTCCCCGCTCTACAGCATTAAACATTGCTCCCAGTTTTTTGCAAGATTGAAATCACAGAATTTCTATCCAGTCTGTCTCTAAATCAAAATGAATAGTTATTTATAGTCTAAAAGCAAAAAAGTGATAAATTGTACTTAAATTCTTTGCGAGACAAAGCCTGAAATACCAAACCAAACTTTTAGAAATAATCATATATCAATGACAAGGTTCTTATCAAATCCTAACCTAACTCTTAGAGTTACATTTTACTCTTATGAAAACCCAACTCCATTTGAGGACAGATTCCATAACTCATATTCAGTGAAACTATATTTTTATATATGTTCTGCACAATCTCCAAACATTTTTTTTTTTCTGAATGATGGAACTACAAATATTTTATGTAACGTCAAACTTCAAATATACTCCAAAACTTCAAATCAAGCCTGTTAATAAAGCTTCATAAATATGTATTTTGATGAATTAGAAGCCATGCACTAGAAAAAAAATGATAGTTATATATGCATAACCCTTTGCCATAATGTAGATGGTTCTGTGCAGAGAGAAATTGATCCTCATGTAGAGGCAGCACACGTTGTGTGAATTTCTTCACAAGAAGTTTTCCATGAAACAGACTCAACTTGGCTTTCAAGGTGGGTGTTTAGAAAAATATTTATCACACATCATCCCAGTGCTGTTTTCCAGATAGAAATATATGAGCATATGACTTCATTTAATGTACTATACAGGCCTTTGAGTGAATTTATCCAAATTCATCTAGCTATTTTCACCTGCGTGTAACACATAAAAAAGCTTAACTGAATAAATATATTACATGAAATTGAAAAACTATTTTGAATTTTGAATATTGTCATGACTGCACTTGAACACAGAGATATGCCAAGAGAGAGAATTGATATTTTGAACTTCAGAAATTAAACCAACCTGTTTATGATTTAGGTCTTCTTTCCATTGACATTGCATTTTACCTCAGCCTGTCTCTCATATTCCTAATGCTCTGACCCAAGGGGTTTCTGCTCTCTCCATTCCACTTCTCCTTAATCCCCAAGCCCTTTGTGCTCCATCTGGATTACACCAGACTTTTCTGTCCAATTACACAATACCACCCAAACCCTCAAAGAAGAATGAAGAACAAAAAAAAAGACTAGCTACTCTTTTAAAACTTCTATCCTAGTTTTATATATATTACTATATTCTAAAACTTTCAGCTATGTGATATTACACACTTCTAATCAAGCTACACACTTCTAATCTGATTTATCATTCAATTTTAGAAGCTTTCTCTACAGCCTCAGGTTAAATATAATGTTCTTTTAAAAGTCTGTACCTTTCTGTACAGAAAGTTTAACATTCTCAGCATCTAGGGTTCCAATGCTGCTCCTCATGTGGCAGCTGCTGTCCCACAAAGGGAGTAGTGGGAGGTGGTGCCTCTGCTCTCCCTCCAGTGCCTGGCAGCTGCTGCAGGACAGGCCCATTCCAGGGAATTCTTACTGGAATTCTGACTGGATTTTGGCTGCAGCCCATGCCCAGAGCCCTGTGCTGGGCACTGCCCTCTGTGGCTGAGCCAGGTGTGCAAGAATTCAAATGGCTGAGAGCTGGGAGCCCAAGCTTTGTGTGACACATCCCAAAACTCTCCAAATATCCCAGACTCCTGGGATTATAAGGGATAATGATGGAAACACAAACTGAAAAGTAAAGAGCACAGTTTCTTTTGATTGCCATCCTTGTTAAAGGTGATGGAGCCCATCTTTGCCCTGTGCCATGATTTAATACCTAAAGGGCTGCCAAGCTCTGCAAGAGCTGAGCCACCATCCCATCCCTGGGGGTGTTTTAAAGATGTGTAGATGTGGCATTTGGGGACATGATTTGGTGGTGGGCTCACCAGTGATGGGTCAATTACTCAACTCAGTGATCTGAATGATTCTGTGGGTAGAAACTCTCGGACAAGGCGCCATATAAAACACATTTTGTGCAGAATACAGCAGGAAAAACAGAAAAACCTGATGGAAATTATTGTCATTACATTGGTATGAAGTAAGTGCCTTAGACATGAAAGCTCAAGTGTATTGTCAATTGTCTGAACAGCATGCAAGCATAAAATATGAAATAAAAGGATGATTGACTTGAAAGAGTGCAAAAGCATTAGAAGAAAGAGAGGAAAACTGAAATTGAGGGCCTGTGATGTTATGCATCTCTTCTGAAGAGACTAAAGCAAAAATGTTTCATTAAATAAATGTGGTTTTAGATAAGGTGTGAAGGAGAGAGAGAAAAAAAGGCTCCCAAATAGCAAAGGTGTGTTGTTCAAACAGGTATGGCCTTTGGCAGGATTTTCCATTTGTCAGGGCAACCACACTGGTGAAAGCAGAAATGAAAACTGCTCAGCTGTAAATGTGTGAGGGTGTGAGAGAGGCCAGGCTTGGAAAGAAAGCCAATACCTTCCATTAGGTGAAATGAAATAAAATTATATAGAAATAAATAAACAAGTATTAACTTAGAACAAGCCAGTATTTTCTTCTGTAATGTGGGACACTGTCTAACTCATGGGCAATAAAATCCTCTACTTCCTGTGAGTTAATGCCACTCCTTCAGCCCCTCATTCCTAGTTTAAACTAAAAGATAAACTAATTTCTCTTTTGGCACCTTCAATCATGAAAATGCATCATTGCTTTCATGCTTACTTCAAATTTTGGGGCTGGGGTTTTTTTGGCTTTTAGGAGTTTTTGTTTAGTTTTTGGTGGAGATGGTTTTTTTGGGTTTTTTTTTTTGTTGGGTGGTTTGGGTTTTTTTTTTTCCTTTTTTAAATGGCTAAAAAAAACAGTCACCCCAGAATGTAATGGGCACAAAAGACCTTGGGTGTTATTGGTAATTGTAGGTGCTCTGCTATTGTGGAGACATCTGCAATTCTCTCCAGTTTCCAAGGACTCAATATTCCTTCTTTGCTTCTCTCCTAGGATTACCTTGAAAAACAGAGCATAATTTTGATTTGATATTTAGTGACACTGAAGATATCATTTTATCATGGACAAAGTTTTTCTTTGAATAGAATATGAAGTCTATGTATGTTTTTCGCAGGTAAAATACAGCATACTCTTAGATACACCTTATAATTTCCAGCATTTCTATGACCTCTGACTCAAAAAAGAAAATGTTCTAGGTTGGACCCCAGGCTAGAGTGAGCTGGGTAACCTTTTTATAGAGAAATTCTGAACACAGCAGAGAAATTTGCATAAATAAGAGGATTTCAGACAATTGGGTAAATAACCCAGTTGAATGAAGCAGTGAAAATTCTAAGCTCAAGTTTGGGCTGGTTTAGGTTATTCTCTCTACTAACCTGACCAAGAGCCCTCCCCCCAGCAATCTCATCTGAGCTTCTAAGTATAAATTGTGTTTAAAATTACTTATGTTCGGTGTCCTCAGTGAAGATTTCCACTTATGGTGTCTGGCAAACTCTTAAACTGTCCCTGGTAATCAAACTGGACCATGAGATGCAAGGCTCTGCCTACAAGGCCCTCGCAGAGCTCAATGACTTCTATTTATTTTTATTTTTATTCTTTTCCAATCCTGGCCAAGTCTCTGTGTAGTGGTTTCATGGCTACCACAAGTAGGTGGATTTTAACATGTGTGTGAGGAATACCTTCTTCTGAAAACCACTTAGTTATTGGATGAAATACAGCCAAAGTGATAATAATTATTTTATGCCCTGCCAGCAGCAGAAGTTTGTGACTTCTGCAGGCACTGCCGGCAAGGTGGGATTCATATTTATTTACAATCTGAGTGGACCTTCAGAACTCTCCCTCTTTCCTCTCTTTTATCACCTGCAAATTATTCACTTCCTCTGCAGGAGAAATTGCAGTAGCAAGTTTTGATTGCTCTGATGTTTGTATATAAATGAACTTTTGATTGCTCTGATGTTCGCATATAAAAGAAAGTAAACTTATCACGGGCAGGTGGGACCCGGTATCTCAGACAGTGAAACAAACTTTTCCAGCCAAGAGATCCAGCCAGTGTCACCTGGAAGGCTTTTTGGATCTTCAAGTAAAGACTATTTCTGGCACAAGACAGTTCTGGAAATTTTGTCAGTCCCTGCCTGGTGTGGTTATAGACATAGTATTTAACTTTGAGCTATTAAAAAGGCTATCATAATGAAAAATAATAATGAATACAGGGAAAATACTTACCAACTTCTGAACACTGATTTTTGGCATAAAGATTTATTTAATTTTCGTAGCAAGAAAAGCCATGTAAGCTGTAGATATGATAATCTCCAATGATATTAAAAACTAAATCCTAGTTTTTACTTCTAGTGCACATTCTTTTAGACCATCTGGTTTTACCCAGCATTTCCAAATGTTCTCTTGCTCATGACTGGCTGTACTCTTTAACAGCCTGTATTTCCTTCTCATGCAAAAGATCCATACCATAACTCCAGGTCTCTCAAATCGCTCATTGCAAGCCTTATTCATCCCAAAGTAACATTGGGTGTGGGTGGGGTTTTTTTTGCTTTTTTGTTTTAGTAAGAGCTACTTCCAAGATCCCTTTCAGAACCTCATGAGCACAGCACAAAGACTCAGGACCGTTCTCTGCAGATTTCATTAACAATTTGAAGCTAGAGAGTCCCAAGCAGTGTGAGCTAAGTGCCAGATTTATTGGCCAAACACATGGAATGCTCTACAAACAATGGAATATCCTATGCACAAATTGTGGAATCTGAATAGCAGCTGATAAATGTAGGGAAGGAGTAGGAAAATAAAAGAAATTTGGTAGTAGAAAAAAGGAGAAGACAGTTCAAGGATTAAGGAATGTGGAATAAGCAAAGGAAACTATGACAGAAACTATTAGAGACAAAATTGGAATAGACCAGACCAAAAGAAGGAAGAGCAGAAACAAAGTGGAACTAAACATTTAGGAAACAGAAGAGAGTAAGAAAAATAAGGCTCAGATGATAACAGTGGCTCAACAAGGCCAGGGGTTGGACGCTTAATCAAACACAGAGATGGAAGAAGCCAGTAAGTCACAGTCGCCTCAGAAAATCCAGAATATCTGAGGTAGAGCTAATTAATATCATGTCATCCTCAACAGAAACCATTCAGCTTCCCAGAAGAGTAGGGCATTGGGAATTAACAAGTAGGGCTGGAATAAATAAATATTTGTCAGAGGTCCATGACAGTGCAGTCAGTACCTGAAGAGTATCTCATCTCACCTTCATCAATCTGATAGCATTCAGCACTACATTTAATTACTTTGAAAGACTTAATTATAAGTAAGGCTTCCAATGATCGTCTCTTTCTTATCTCACCTGTTGAATATGTAATTATTTTCTTTAGATTTGGCTACCTCCACAGTTTTAGTGTAAAAAGTGGTTTTAGCACTGACTTATGGCTAAAAGTAAACGAATATAAAATATTCTTGAGAATGTGAAATTCTGCATGCTCTTAGAGCTCATCAAAGTAAACTCCAGCTGTTCTCTCATGCATTCTGCCTGAACACTTGCACCTTTAGGGCAGATTCAGAAGTCAAAGCTCTTCATAACCAAACAAATATTAGAGATCAATGTCTTTAAAGACATTGAAATCTGTTGTTAGTACCATAATTCATTCTCTCTGGTTCCATTTTTAACAGGGTGCTTCTCAAAAAGTAGAAATCAAGTTTTTATGCCTTGTCTCTCTTCAGCAGAGAATTTACATCAGAACTGCCTTGAATATTTGCTTTAAATCCACAAGTCACCTTAGTTACTTCAGGCTCTTTAGAGTCTTAACTGCTTTTAGTTTTTATATAGTTCAAGGAGGGCAAAAAAGACATTCTCAGAGAGAAAAAGCCTCATTTTGTCCTTCATGGAGACCTGCATATTGTGAATTATGCTGAGGAAGGACTTTCATTAGTACAAATGCACACACAAATATGCAAATACAAGCCAGAAAAGCTGCAATATGGAGCATCTTTAAAGAGGCATAAACCTCTTTAAGAAGACATGGATAATCTCTTTAAATTTTTAAAAAGCAGCCAAGAAGTTAAGAAAGAAGTTAAGCAACACTTTGGTCCTGATTTGCCAACAAAAAGCCCTCCAAAAAGCTGCTGTGTATTGCTCTTTGGAATCTCTTTTGTGCTTCCTCATCATTAAATTAAAAGCATTTCTACTTGTCCATATTCAGAGCTTTGAGATAGTACAGAACTAACTACAAGTAAGTGAGTTAGATCTGAGATTTTCAAGTTATTTTCTGAAGATATTTATTTTATGTGTTAAAATGAAAACAAAGGAAAAGAAATCTTAGGTTTTATCACTTCATGGTTTTCCATTTTTGAATGACACGAAGCAGGACTGAATTAAAATGAAAACAAACTTCTGTCTGCACACACATCCACAGTTTGAAGACAATTCCTCTCTCAAATAAAAATGTAAAATAAACAGATTTTTATAGCAGTTGCTGTATAATTTCTCTTACCTGGCAAAAGCAAAGAGTGATTGATCAAACCCTCTTCCTCAAGACACCAACTTCACACAGGTTGTGAAGATCTGGTCTACCTGGTCATTTCAACACTCATTTCCAGCTCCTTACAGACTTTGTTTCCTCTCTCAGACAGTGAATTTATTTTTCTAGTCAAATCACCCAGGAATATTTCTTGTTTGCTGCTTCTGCTTCAGTATTAAAAGCTCTCAATGCTAGAACTGGGCAGGGTCGTGCAAATACTCCTGAAAAGAGAGGAAGCTGCAGATAACTGAAAGCAGCTACATGATAACAGCAAGGATAAAAGAAGAAAAAAACATTAGTGAATTCATTAATTTTTGCCTTTGGCATTTAGTGCTTCTGCTTTCCTCCTTTCTGCTATTTTCCTCCCAGATATTAACATGCAAAATATGTGGCATATTAGAATAAAGTGTTATTATTACTTATGAATGTCCAAAATCCATGGGATATCAGGGATTAAGCTGAAATGCAGACAAGTAAAATAGTTGATTTTTTTGCATACACACTTGCACCTCTAAAATATAAATGTAAAGACAAGGAAAGGTCAGGAAACTGGAATTGGGTCATGCCAGAGAAGAGGAGGCTCAGGGGCAGCTTATGAATGTAGAACAGCTTGAGAGGACAGTCGGGCTCTTTTTAGGGGTACCCAGGGACAAGAGCAAAAGTAAAGGGCACTAAAGGAGAGCCAGGAGGGTCTGAACCTCACAGAACACTTTGTTATTGGGAGGGTTGAGGGTGTGGAGCTCTATCCTTGGACACATCCAAACATGGGTGTCCCAATGGCAGTTTTGATAAAATTTCTGGGACTGATGCTTCAGGATTCAGCTTTTCTATTTTTCCCATTCTGTGCTGCTTTAGTGGGTGGGTCTGAGCTTCACATGAGGGGATGGTGAGCTCTGTGCACAGAGCAGGGAGACAAAACAATTCCTGCTCCAGCTGGGCACCAAGGACAAATGATCCCAATCTCAGCCCAAGAGCACAAACCCTGTGGGCTGCAGAGAGAAAAACAAGCAGGGTGGGACTGCAGGGGCTAAAGCTGGAATGGGACAATGAACTGCAAGATGCAAATGGAGCAGAACTGATCCCAGGGAGAGAGCCCGGGAGCGCTGGTGCATTTTGGGGCCATTTTGGTTCATCTTGGGTGCAGGCCTGGCTGGGCTCTGGTGCTGCCCAAGGTGGATCCATGGAGGAGATGCTTTGAATCAATCCCTGCTTGATTCTTTAGCTCCCTCCAGCCCCTGCTCTAGGGCAGCCTGCACAAGGTGTCAGGACAAAATGGAGTTTTTGTTTCTGTGCTGTTGAGGTCTAAAAGATCCCCACCGTACATTTGCTCCTCCTTTTCGTAGCTTGGCCAAGTTCTCAGTACGAAGCTGCTGTTTTCCATCACAGACAACTTAGGGAACACCAAGCTCACTGCTTCTCTTCCAGCCACAACTCCTTGCCACAGCCTTACTCTGTGCTCTCTACCTCCTTTTCTTTTTTCATACCTAATGTTATTAATTGAAAAATTTAAAGAATATCTTTTTCTCCCATTATTTTGTTCTCCTCTGGCCAGTCACCACCTCCTTCATTTCTAAAGTTGAAATTTCTGACCAGTTTTTGAACTAATCTCCCCAAACTGAAGTCACAGCTCTGTAATTTACAAGTCTGTCTATTTAGACCTCAACTTTTTTTCCTGAAAATATTTTAATTCTCCCATTATAAAGAACGTAAAACTGGCATAATCCATTCTCTCCTGGTATTCCTCACATTCATACTCTTCAAAATCATTATCTGAAATGCCAATTTCTTTTCATTTTAGACCCTGTTCTCCCCTTTCATGGGATATGGGGCACTGAAAAAGGTTGCTCCAGTCTACAATCACCCTTACTTGACTAATTGTCAGTTTTACTATTTAATATTCATTCTCCTCCCTCTGCTGCTTCATTTTAGCCATTAAACTCTTCTTCAAAGTCCTGTATTCACACATTTTTAATTCCCCAGCCAAAACCACCAAGTCCTCCCAGACTGCCTGGAGGGTGAAATCTCTTTTTTCTTTTCTAGATGAGATGCGAGGCTCCTTAAGCCATTCTGTTGTTCCCTCTAAGTGCATGTTTCTCTGTCTTTTCTCCAACACAAAAGGAAATATTAGGAGTCTTGGGGTATCTTACTTTAGTCATGTCCATTAAGACCAACTTGTTATATTTATTTTACATATATTGAGTATGTTAACCACATTGCATTTTTTATGTATGATAACTGTGTATGATGTCGTGTATATTACATAAAGAATTTATATCAATTAACACTCCCAACTGCTCCAAAGATCCTGTTCTCTCATTTTCAGGATACTTTCCTTCTCATCTTTCTTTCTTGCTCTTCTCCACTACACCAAAAAGAAAAGTGAAGTTGGCATGCCTGACATCTTCTACTGTATCAACGTAATAATTAAAGGAAGGTCGAGGAAGAGGATAAAGAATTGAGACAAAAATAACTTGTGGTGGGCCTATAGCCAAGAAGAATTTTTCACAAATCAAGAATCACAAATACAGGCCCAAAAACCTGCCTGTAATCAAGCCTGAAATGGTTGCTTCTATTCAGAATGCCAAAACCATAAAGTGACAGAGGAACAGAAAGAAGTCTGACCATTTCAGTGTCCTCTGGTCTCTGATGCACTGAAAGAGATAATTTATTTTTAAAATCTGATATTATTATTATTCTGAAAGCAAAATATTCAGAGCTAAGATGGTTAAAACCAACAACAAACTTAAAAATCATGCAAAATGTTAACCACAAGAATACAAGTGGTTTTTTTCCTACCATACAAACAGTGTAGATAAATCCAAATACCAGCAGCCTTTCCCTTGAAGATTACTTAGTCATTAATCATTTACATTAAAGGAAAAAATCCACATAATAGAGGCAGAACAGAATTGCCTATTTTTACAGGAGGAAAATGAATATTAAATAGTAAAACTGACAATTAGTCAAGTAAGGGTGATTGTAGACTGGAGCAACCTTTTTCAGTGCCCCATATCCCATGAAAGGGGAGAACAGGGTCTAAAATGAAAAGAAATTGGCATTTCAGATAATGACTTCAAAGAGTATGAATGTGAGGAATACCAGGAGAGAATGGATTATGCCAATTTTACGTTCTTTATAACGGGAGAATTAAAATATTTTCAGGAAAAAAAGTTGAGGTCTAAATAGACAGATTTGTAAATTACAGAGCTGTAACTTCAGTTTGGGGAGATTAGTTCAAAAACTGGTGAGAAATTTCAACTTCAGAAATGAAGGAGGTGGTGACTGGCCAGAGGAGAAAAAATAATGGGAGAAGAAGATATCCTTTTAATTTTTCAATTAAAGAAATCAGATATGAGAAAAAAATGAGGCAGAGGGCACTAAAAGGGCAGATAAATCTGAGGAAGGGTTTGACAAGGAGTTGTGGCTGGAAGAGAAGCAGTGAGATTGGTGTTCCCCAAGTTATCTGTAAAGTGTAAAATTATTTCAATCTAAAGGCACGTGGATGGAATCCTATTTTTTTTTCTTTTCACCATTTAGGGTAAGACACCACAGAAAAGTTTGCAAAAAGGGAAGAAACAAGTCCAACAGCCCTTGTGCTTTTGTCTCCAACTTCAGCAAACAGTTTCTCCTTTCAGCATGCCTGGAAGTTCACAGGAATACAGGCAGGGTATAGAGAATGTCACATGGCAGATACTAATTGTTACGATTAAGGTCTAACGAGCAGGATTCCCTGCTGCTCCGAGAATGCCTCTGACTTTTGATCCTGACATCTGTGTCTTACAGGAATTTCAGTCTGCTCTGACATTCCTTCTGATGTTGATCCAGGAATTAATGGATTGTGAAAAAGCTGGCAGGATATCATTTAAAAAATAGAATTCTTGGTGCAGGGCTGATGAAAAGGTATCAGAATTCACAGACTTTGTGTCTGATACCAATACATTGTGCCCATATGCGTGAGTTCCATATGAGGCAGCGTCTCAAAACAGAGGGCAGAAAACAAGATTTAGGAGGAAGCAAGAGCTTCCTGTTATGCTCATTTATGGAATTGCTGCTGTACATCTACAGCATGTTACCAGATGAAAATTATCAATGGTTTTGACAAATTCTTTGTCTTGGAGATTCCATTGTTTAAAACCTACACGAGCAAAATTAATCCCACTATTATGATTAATTCTGATATTGTTTAAAACTTTAATAAGATGCTTTTCGGTGGACAGCATTAAAGAAATCAGAATTAATTTTGAAAGAAGTTTCAGATGAGGCAGCCATAAACACATTTAGAGGTCACCATTTCACTTACTGCACTTGTATTTAAGCTGGTTTTGCTACAATAATTTCAACTTTAGAAGGCCTATAAGGAAAAAAAAAAAAACCAACAAACAAACCAAAAACTTTAAAAGATGTTACCAAAAGTTAAACTGACATTCTTGTCTAGGTGTGTTTAAGACTGAAGAAGTACATAGAGAATGGAAATTTTACACATCAGAGAATACTGCCTTGTGTTTCATGGTTCTGGATAATTACTAGATGCCAGTGGATAACTTAAACATAGCTTAGAGTCACTGACATTAACGTGTGACAGGCAGCTCTGCAGAGTGTATTTAGCAATCTTAAATGGAAAAGTTGAATGATATTTAAAAAAACAAAACATAAAAATAAAATTCAGGATTATCAAAACAGGAAAGAAGCCGTGCCCTCCTTAAAGTAAATGAAAAAGTGTTTCTCAGTGTGCAATAAAAAGACATGAAAGGAACTAGAAAAGAACTCAACAAGTTAAAAAGGAATTAAATTCACCTGTCAATTATTGTCAATTATAACTAGCTAAAATTAAGACTGTATGGTTTAACCATCTCCTCAAACAAGTCAACCCAATTTCAAATCCAGCACTGATGTCATTGTTTATTAAGTTAAATTTCTGGCATTTGCATCCATATTTCAGTGGTTAAGAGGCTTTGACAAAATTTCTTGACACGCAAAGGCAGAGGACATTTTGACACAAGTCCAGATCAAATGCCATTAATAGACAAAGGTAATTAATAATATTAATGGTACAGACTACCTAGACATATTTAGCCACTCATGCCCAATATATAAGCATTGGAAGCACTGAAATGATCCAAAATTAGAAAGATATAATCAATATTTGAGAAGCCCTGTTATCTCAGGTATTAGGAATCAATATGTGAAAAAAGTTAATGACTTGCAAGGTGGACACCCCTTGTCAGTGCCCACTCCAACTCTGCTGTTGTTCAGCTGCACAGAACTGACAAAATTCTAAGGAGAACACCAGAATTCTAACAAGATGCAACTAACCATCTTAAACATTCAAAACATTAATGGTACATCTAGAGAATCCAGTAAAGTTTAATTTAAATTACATGATCAAAACCACCATGTGAGCAGTCTCTTGTTTTAAGGGAAATATCAATGCCCTTAAGCACTAATACTTTTATTATTTACATTTCATGCTATTTAAATTTACTGTTCTGCTTTTCCTTAAGAGTTCTATAATTCATTTAACAGGCAAAAGAGCAAATAGCACAGAAATGAGGAAATTAAGAAACAGAAAGGCAAACCCTAAAGAGAACAGTTAAAGAGAAAAGGCTGGATCACATTTAAGATGGGGAAAAACAAAAGGCAAAGCTTGTAAAAGCTGAAAAAGTAAGGTAGGGGTGTGAAAGTGTGATGTGTGACAGGTGGGGTAAAATGAGACAGTTGGGAGGGAAGAAATAAATTTGAAGAGCACAAATTAGACAAGACATTCATTTTAAGCCCTAACAGGCTGGATCTCATCGTTGTCATCAGACAGGAAATGTCAGAGCTGGCACATTTGGGTTTTTTTATGCTTTTTACTTGTTTAAAAAAAAACAAACCAAAAAAACCTCTGCGTCTTATGATACATAAAAAGTCTATTTGCTTTAAAGAAAAAAAAACTCAATTTGTTCCTATTTTTCTCCTATTCAATCTTTAACCAACTCCAGCTCTATTATATTGGAAACTACATTAATTATAAGGTTTAATACTTCCACTATATTTTGAGTTATTTTATTTAATACCTGAATAAGAGTTGAATTCTTTAAAAATAACTAAACTTTGCACTTGTACAGGTGGATTTCTGGAAGAGGTGAATGTTGCAGAAGATAACATGCAGTGAGGGCTGTTTCACAAACACAAACAAATCCTCACTGTAAAGTTCAGAATTTTTGAAGGTATGGATATATTCTTTCCAAAATATATGACCAACATAATTATGTCAAAAATATTTCAATTTGCATTCCAGTTGATAGTAAGTTTTTTTAATAGAGGTTTTAATAAATTTCTACAAAGGATATTGAAAAGAATAACACTGTATAGAAGTTACCTTCTCTTTATATGACCATTTAATTAGTGTGTTTGTTCTGTCAAAAAAAAATCCTTGTGCACTGGGATATAATCTCAAGGTTAAATTCAAATGAAGTAAAATACTGCCAGCAGGAAAGTGCACAGAATAACTGCAATTCTTAATAGTTCATTACCTTTAGAATGCACTCTTTGTTTCATTTTTGACTGAAATTATTCTTGGAACTTTTCAGTTTAAAAAGTTTGCCTCAGAATGATATATGACAAAAAACCTCCATATTGAGGGAATGAACCCTATCTCCTGCACTGTTTACATCTTTAAATAAGCCAACTCCAAGATTGTCTTTCATTCAGAAATAAAATTTTCATTCATAAATTCGATTTTAATAAATAATGAATGAATTAATGAATAAAATTAATCAGTTAATAAAATTCAATATTATTCATAAATAACAGTTTCCTTTCCTTTTCTTTTTCTCCCCAAATTGCCCTAAACTGGGACATTAAAAATAAACAACACGGTGCAGTATATTTAGAAAAGATAGCAAAACACTGAGCTGGAAAAAAATGTTCATTTTCTAACCATTTATAATTCTCATTATCATATTTATGTGTTTCCAGTGAAAGTCAGATGGAAGGAATGAGGAAGCAAAGATTTGGCATCTTGCACGGGGAGGTCAGTGATGGCAGAAGAGCAAGGCAGGGAAGGATCAGATGAGGGATTTAGAACTAAGTCCAACTCAAAGTCAAACTAAAAGTCAACCCACACCTATTTCCAGCAGTAAAGGGCTTTTTAGGCAAAAAAACCACCAAAACAAATCAGATTTCAGGTGCAGAGTGATGCCACCAGATGATTCCCTGATGGACAGGGAATTCCAAATTCAGGGCAGAATTCAGACCATCCATTGTCACAGCCATCAACAGACCTGACCTGCCCACCGCAGAGATTTTGTAATTCCATTGTCATTTTCCATTACAATGCTCTTTATCATATTTCTGTGTTTACAATGAAAGTCAAATAGAAAGAATGTGGAAGCAAAGATTTGGGGTTTTACATGTGGAGGTCAGTGACGACAGAAGAGCAAGGCAGGGAAGGATCAGATGAGGGATTTAAGATTAACAAGTCCAACTAAAAGTCCACCCACACTTATTTATAGCACTGAAGGGATTTTTAGGCAAAAAAACCCAAAACAAATGAGATTTCAGGTGCAGAGTGATGCCATCCACTCTCTGATGGACAGGGAATCCCAAATCCAGGGGCAGAATTCAGACCATCCATTGTCACAGCCATCAACAGACCTGACCTGCCCACCATAAAGATTTCCAATTTCTAACTTCCCCTACTTGCAGCTTCAATAAATGCATTTCCTGTTACAGGTCTTTATTTTGGGCCATGTGCTCACATTTTGTGGGAAAAATCTAGCAAGTGTGAGATTCCTGTATCAGATTTTTAGCTACTTCCATGTAAGAATTGATGCCTTTGTACTGCAAATCTTTTTTTGTGTTATTGTCTTGCAAGGTGTTATAGTTTTGCATGAGAGACATTTAGGGAAGTGATGTAAAGCTTTTAACTACTAAAAAAATTAGACATACTTCTGTGAAAAACACACTTTAAAGACAAAAGAAACTTGATTATGATTCTTACTACTTTTTTTTCCAGTCATTATTAACAAAATTTTCTTTATACCATTTTAAAATTTTAAGCCTACTTTACTTTTCTCCTAATTATATCTCACAACAAGAAATAAATACACTAATAATTAACCAACACCAAAACCCACCACACTCTTTAATATATTAACCAAGAAATCATAAAATTAAAAAAATCTTAAATTAACAAACCAAAACGACTCAAAATGTTTCAAACATCACCAGGAAGTTTAGTCATTGAACTTGTCTTGGAAACAGGTTGGGTTAATAGTTTGTGTTCACAAAAAAACCCACAAATAAGCAAATCAATTATAATTGGAACATAGATGATGAAAAAAAATACATATACACCTCTTACTCTCACATGACATCAAAAAAAGTCTATAGAACTTAAGGAAAAAATACAGATCCCTCTGCAATTCTGGACCATGCAATTTCTATAGACACACATGTAATAGCTCATCTTGCTTTTCTCTCAAAACTAATTAAAATAGCCACTGTGTTACACGGGATTGCATATTCTTAAAACATTGCACACTCCATGCTGGTTAATCTCAATGTTTCCAATTTTGCTTTCCACTCTTCAGATCACACAAGGCAGATGTGCTGTTCTCATTTCACAGCAAGAGCACCATGGTTTGCCCAAGGTTTAACAGGAACCTTTTGTCATAAGAAACCAAATAATCCCACTCAAATTTTCCAGATTATAAGGTGAAGGTTTAATTTTGAAATCTATTTTGGGCCACCTTTGCTTACAATCATCTCCACAATGAGATACTTGAACTTTGGAATATTCAGGTATTCTTTACTGATTTTTTTTTTGTAAATGGTGGACTAACATAAATTCTCCTAGCATTTTTGGATTAGAAATAAACAAAACCCCATAAACAAACAAACAAAAGCAAAAAAATGATTTATTTATTAACACTAAAAAATTCCCCAAACAAAACCAACTCAAATAAAATAAAAAAAAAGTGGGCCTATCTGGAGAACAGGGCCTCAGAACTGCTGAATACACATAAAAAGCAATGGACTTTGAGGACTTTTAACACATCTACAAATTGGTCTATTTACAAAATTACACCACAAAGTGCTTTTGAGTTATCTAGAAATGCCATAGCCAAAGATAGTGAGAAGCTGTAGCTACAAGCTTCTGCTGACAGAGAGAACACTCAGGCCCATGAGCCTCTCATGAACTCAAAAATGGGAAATTCTTCCAGCTGGGTCAGGCAGCAAAACAGTGGAAGAATCATCTCTGGTCAGAGTCATCAAAATAACATTTTTTGTTTCATGTCCAGCTCCACAAAGCCTTTCCACACTGGTATATTACTTGGATATATAATCTGGATGGGATCCTTTCAAATGGAAAGGTCAGGAGTGGCTGGGATGCCTCTGATCTTGTCCAAGCCCCTTGGGTAAAGCCATCTGATGGAGCATTTTATCTTCTCTGATAAAGCTTCCATCTGATGGAGCATTGGTTTCCTTTATCTTCTCTGGTAGAGGCTGCAGGAACCTGGCAACAGCTCTGTGTGTTTATCAATGTTATTCCCAGAAAATTCATCATATAGCACTGTACCAGCTGCTAAAAAATCCAGGAGAAAAGTGGAGTGACAACCCAAAAAGCACATGGAGGGTGTGCTGCCAAAATGAGAACCTTGTGATCAGCACTGGTGGTTGAGCTGTTCACTGAGAATTCCATGGCCAAAAATAGAAACTTTTTCAAATATTTTTTCTTTTCTGCTGTGTTATCTCCACCTTTATACCCACACAAGCCAAACAAAGATGATTTTCCTGTAAGCACCCAGTGGAAGGCCCTGTAGGTTGGTCATTCCCTGCCCACCTGCCCGGGTTTAGGGCAAATCTGGGGGAGACAGCAGCCTTGTGTGCTGTCAGTGGGGCAGGACAGAGCGCAGGGAGCTCTGCAGCCCAGGCTGCAATGCCCCCCAGGGAAGCACTGCCAGCTGGCAGAGGCTTCAGCAGTGCAGGGGCCTGGGGCTAGGTGGAAAACCAGAGAGCTGGAACCATCTCCCTGACAGTGCAAAGCAGCCACATGGAGAATCCAGGTCTTTGTGTGCAGCAGGGAGGCCAGGGTTTGGATGATTCCCTGAAAGATTCTGTCTGGCAATGCATTGAACAAGGTATGAGCCATGCCAAAGGTGAAAACGGTCCAGTGTTCACACATCTGGCTGAGATCTTTGAGATGATCTGATGGCTGGAAAAAAGCCTGCTTTTCTCTCAGCAGATTTGAATGATTCAGAGTCATGGATTGAAGGATTTCTAGCCAGACATCCATTACTGATTTACTTTGCCTGGAGACAGAAGGGGGCAGAGCTTCTGAAACCTCAGCACCACTCACTGCATTCCAAAGAGTGCAAATTCACAACACCAGAAAATTAACACCGATTTGGTTTGGATTAACAAGATGAGGATTTGAACTTGCCATAGGATCTCATTTATAAGGTATATATATAATACCAACACATATAATAGATGTGAGAACTTGCAGGAGCTATGGAGAGCCTTTGTCTGGACACTCAGAGTGCAAGCCAAGATAATGATTGTAAAACCCAGCCAGGACAGGAATTCACGGGGTATGATCATTCAGGGAAGGATCAGCTCCTGCCATGCCATGTTCCTGGACAACAGGATGTTTCTACCTCTCTCAGTGTCTCCCCTAGTCAGATTTTCCACCAAAGTACCTCATTCTTATCTCCTCACCTATAAAATTGATTCCTCTGCCCCTTTCCATCATCCTGGAGCTGTTGTGGGGTGGCCATTCTTGCCTCTTCCGTCCCAGCACAGCTGCCAAACAGGACACCCTCTCCAGAGCATGGTCACACTGAATTTCACAAATAGCACGAGAGGCTGTACTTAAGTACAACCAGAAGTTAACTTCTGGGAGCAGAATGGCTTGCACATTAAGAAATCAAATCAATACTTACACTATTTTCAGAACAGAAGAAAAAGAACAAAAGAAAAAGGATCCTTCCAAAAATTGCTGCCAACTCTAGTTAGAATAGCCTAAGAACAGGTACATACATGACTAAGACAGTAAAACCCCACTGGCATTCTTACCAACATCAAAATATCATAATTTGGAGTTAAATTTAATGTTGAAAATACTATAATGAATAACACAACACATACTAACAAGATTATGAGAATGGCCACGTCATGGAAGAGTTAATGGCTCCAGTTATGGTAGAAATTTAAATATCATGGGGAGGCACCTCCTGACCCAGGCATCACTGAGAATTATGCAGATTCAAATGGGAGCCACACAGGCTTTGATTTCCCCCAAGGATTGATGAACAAGTACAAAATAATAGAAAGTGACAGGAAGCAGATGACTGAGGTCTAATTTAATGTCATTCTAAAAGACAATATACCTTAAATTGGCCTGAGGAAAATTATGGGTTACAAACAAGAGAGGAGAAACATGCACTTTTTTCATTTTAGTTCACTAATTTAAAAAGTAATCCTCTGAAGAAATGAGCAGTGAAACAATAGTCATTTGGCAAAGCAGGATTGCCAAAGTTAAGTAGGCGTACTTTGTTTGCATAATTTGCAATTTAATGGAAGAGGCTGTAATCTTAAGAGGAAAACTCTATTAAACAAAATAATGAAATGATCTGAAGAATTTTATGCAAATATTAATTTGAGGCTGCTATGAAGACAAAGGATTAATAGTTCTTAAATAGCAGGATAAAATGCTGGGAGGATGTGCCTAGGAAACATTTGCCATTTTAGTAAAGAATTAGCTACACCTGCACTTATCTAGAAATACAACACCTCTTCTGTAAAGGTTTTTCTATGACCAAAGCTAGAACATTTTGCTATTTTTTACTTGGTAAGGTTCAGAAATGGCCCTCTTTAGTCCAAAGCTAAGCATAAGCTACACTTCAACCCAAATCTTCCAGATTTCAGTACATGCTGCATGTAATATGAACTTACATCACTTCACATTACAGAAGTCACAAATATCAGCAGCTGGATAATTTGAAATAATCTATTTTGCACCATAGATATTTGAGACATATGTATAGAAACAGCACTTCATAGGTTTTTGTTTTTACTTCGGAAATTATGCTATTTATCCTGCATTGGTTTTTTTTTTTTCATTTCTTTAACATCAATGAGTAGAGATATCCCTAGTCAGGCATTTGTTCAGGAATGGCCTTAAAGTCCCCACTGATATTTCCTCAGCTTTTAAAGACCCCTCAGTATTTAAACATGGGAAATTGTTTTTGATCAACATCATTAAAACCAGATTTGTACGGCATCAAATTAAAAACTAAGAGATCTAGTGGGTTGGACAAGCTCTCTGTAATACATTACAGCGATGACAGAAAAGATACAAAAATTCTCTCTAAAAATTGGAGGTTTCTTAATTTTTACAAGAGGGGAAATAGCTTTTTTTTAAGCATTTACAAACAGGCTCCCCATTACGATCAAAACAAGGAAAAGAAGAGTGCATTGCTCCATCTGCAGCTCCATCACATGGGGACCTGGAGGCATCAGTGCTCACAGAACTGCCTCAGGAATCCACAGAGCAGCCAGATGCCAGCCCTGGGAAAACAGGGAATGTTGCAGGATATCTGCATCCCATGATTGCCATTCAGAGAGGGGCCACGAGACTGGTCCAATGCTCAGGGCTCAACACAAGCCTGATTTAAGGATTAATTAAACAATATTGATAAAAAGGGTGGACCCCTCAAAAGTTCTCCCCCCCAGGAAAATACATACTGGAAAATTAAGGTATGTTGCATTCAGACCAAGCCAAATGTTAATTTGATTCTTAAAATTGCAAGCTTTAAAAGAAATTTCATCCCTCAGAAGAATACTACACATAGTGTTCAAACTGAGCACAGCAATGATAGATCTCTATAAGATCAACAGAAGTCAGTCTCTCCTAGAAATCTATATTTCATATAAATTGTGAACTTTTCAAAAGTAAATCAAGGCTGGGAACATCTTGATTTACACCTTTCCTTAAAAGATGGCAAGTTTCCTGCAAATAAAAACTCACATCATTTAGGAATAATGTAAACGCTATTGCCATTGGAAAACATTCCCTTGATTGTTATATTTCCTGACACCAGGTTGTTTTCCTGCATGTAATGTCCATTGTTCAGTGACATTTGCAGTCATCTTCAAAACTAAACTTTAGTTTATATGACATAAGAAAAAAATGTAATCTTAATCTAAAGAAAAGACAGAGGAAGAAGGGGAAGGGAGACAAAGCATGATACTAAACATAGTAATAAGTGTTGGGCAAATGGTTTAGTAAACCTGAAAGAGTTAAATCTTCAATATTCAGATTTTACAGACTTCCTCCACTGGATGTTTTCAGGGCAAGTAATTTTCAGCAAATTGTCCAAGCCCTGCCCCTGGCTGGGGTGGTCACTGCAGACCAGGAGAACCAACCCGCAGAAGGCTGATGGAGACCTGCACCACACAACAAAATCTGTCACACCAAAGTCAGCCAAGAAAAGGGAGTTGGAAACTTTTCTTTAAGGGGCATCTTCCTAAGCAGAGCATTAGGCCTGAGAATCTCCATCAATGATAGTGGAAGCTCATAGCTGGAATCAATAATCAATACTTTTTACAGTGTTGACAAATCAGCACCTTATGAAGAGGGAAATCTGTTTAGTTCTTCCATCTTAATGTGAAAAAGAAGAGGGACAAAGGCTGGGAGAGCAGGTATTTGTAACTACCATGATGCCTCAGGTTTAGCTTTTCTATTCTCCACATTCTGTGCTGCTTTAGTGTGTGGGTCTGAGCTTCACATTCAGGGATGGTGAGCTCTGTGCACAGAGCAGGGAGACAAAACAATTCCTGCTCCAGCTGGGCACCAAGGACAAATGATCCCAATCTCAGCCCAAGAGCACAAACACCGTGGGCTGCAGAGAGAAAAACAAGCAGGGTGGGACTGCAGGGGCTAAAGCTGGAATGGGACAATGAACTGCAAGATGCAAATGGAGCAGAACTGATCCAAGGGAGAGAGCCCGGGAGCGCTGGTGCATTTTGGGGCCATTTTGGTTCATCTTGGGTGCAGCCCTGGCTGGGCTCTGGTGCTGCCCAAGGTGGATCCATGGAGGAGATGCTTTGAATCAATCCCTGCTTGATTCTTTAGCTCTGTCCAGCCTCTGCCCTAGGGCAGCCTGCACAAGGCATCAACCACCATGGAGAGAGAAGAACTTGATGAAAACAACACTGCCTCCAATAAGCAGCTACAAGAATTACTTTTCAATTTGCACTCTTCCATTTAATTTCCCATCAGCTAGAATTTCAGCAATACAGAACACTGTCATTCCCTTCAGTATAACTGCAGCACCCTGTTGTACAACAATTCATCCACATTTGGAAGTTAAATAGGATAAAATGTGCCACAAAGTAAAACAAAACTATTTCAAAACCAGAAGATAATTTTTGTAGGCAAATTGAGGAGACAACATGTTTGGCAAAGTTGACAAAATCAAGAAATAAGGACTGAAGAACAATAAAATAAAATTTGATTTTGACCTTTTGAAGTACCTAGACATAAAAGCTTGACTCTTTTATCAAACAGATTTTTCTATGTACTTCCACAATATATTTGACATTTCATAAACATAACTTTATGCATAATAGTTACTGCATTAAAAAATACTTATCCAGAGTTCAAAGGAGAGCCACATGATCGTCAGTCTTTCAGAACTCTTTCCTTCAAAAAATTCATATCCTTTACTATCTGCTCACATTTTAGCAGCTAAAATGACCACTAAGAATAGGGCAATGAGAAAAGAAGTTTTCATTATTTTCACTTTCAATTTTAACAATCCTAGGAATAGATAAAACTGCAGAAGATATTATTTGGCAAGGTTTAGTAGTTACTGTGTGACTAGAAAAAAAGAGGGTGTGATCCGTAAAAATCCTGGAGTGGGTGGTACCAATGGAAAAGAAAAAAAAACTAACAAAAATCCCCTGATGTCTTAACAAGAATGAAACCCTGTATCACTCAGGCAGCAAACACACTGGAAAATTATGCCTGGAATACAAGTATTGAGAGAAATTATTTTTTTTTAGAGAATACAGAGTAAGTATAGTAAGGTAGCACTATAAGTTAATAATGAAAAATAGTATGGTATGACCTAGAAAGTAAAACTCAAACACTTAATATTCTGAGGGCAATAAAAATTCTTAATTTTCTATTTTGATAGAAACATAAATACTTCTAACACACATTCTAATGGCAGAGAGGTCATCATATGAATAGCAAATCCTGAATATAAATTCTAAATAAAAAAGGATTAAAAAATATGCATGAAACTAGAAAGCACCCTATCAAGCCATTAAACAGCTTGAAATAATGTGGACCTTTTATGTTCTAGCAGGAACAAAAAGAGCTGCACTGAGGAATATTACTGTGGTTAAACAACGAAGAGTATCTCCCACAAGAGATTTGGTTTAGTCTATGCATCAAAAAAACAAAAGGCTGAAAACAGATATGACTGCTCTTTAAAATATATGGAGAGGAGGCAGAGCATTTTCAGGCAAATTCTACTAAAAAAAGGAAGGAATTGATATTAAAGAGACATGAAAAATTTTTAATGAATATTAGATGAAAGCTTCTAATCATTGGAGCAGTGAAGTTTACAGACAGCCTTATTGTAGCAAAACAGGGAGTAGAAACCCCCCTTTTTTTTTTTCAGAAATTTGATCTAGTAAGTATAATTGTTGTATAATATGGCTCCTGGTTGTTCTACCTTTTTAAAGCCTTTATTCAATCTGGACTTTACACGAGGGCCTCTGGCAGGTAAGTGCAACCGTTACCCCAGCTTTAATTTCCTTGCAGTTGGAAGGAATACTTAATATTTGGAATACTTAAAGGCATTTGCTCAATTATCAAAAAAGATGCTTGTCAGTCATCTCAGCTACATCAACACTGACAACCTGTTTCCTTTCTTACAGACTTTGGACTCGGCTTTTCTGGACCTTGGGAGATAAGTGATTAACCACAAAGCATTCAACAGACACTTGGTTATCTACACAAGACTTTCTTCCAGAAAAGTCTGTGCTATTTTCATTCTTGGCAGGGCAAAACCATGTTACTGCAGCCTTTAACATAGTTTTTGTGAACTGTCCAAATTCTTTAAGACTTTAGTGAGATAATTGTCTCCTTTCACCTGGAAAATTAGTCTTAGACCAAGTTTTGTGCCTTTTAAAGAGTTCTATCAGGTCTTCAAGAGCATTTTTCCTTCTTTGTGTTCTTGAGGAATGGGTGCAGCAGCTCATGAAATACTTCTTTCTTTTTTCTAACTGGGGAGCACTTTTTCCTTTTTCCATCTTCTACATTTTAAATGAGTCAAGATCAATAGTGACCATGGATTGCAGGTAGGTTTTACTGCAAAAACCTGCAGTAGCACACATGTTAGGACACCTTGTTCAACTATTGCTACCAGCCCAGTCTGGGAAGCAGGGTAGAACGTGCCATTTCACATGGTTTTTATTTTACCCAGTACATCCACATCATTTCTTCCAGAACATCTCTATTTTGGGCTACCTGGACAAACAAGGACTGAGAGAATCCTGGTAAATGATAAAAATCCTCTTTCCTCCTGGCAGGCAATGCCTGGACTCTGCTAAAAGTGATCCTGGGGAGATGTAACAGGGGAAAAGGCACACACTCAACCCTTCTGCCTGGGAAGAGGTGAACATTTGGGTGTCCAAATGGGCAAAGCCAGCTGAAATAGAGCCCTTCTGAGCTGCTATCACATCAGGCTGGGCTAACAGCAGCTTGTTCCTGCACCTCTCCTGCACTGGAAAGTTTTGAAATAAAGTTTGCAACTTGCACTAGAGGCCAGCTCAGGCTTGCAGTTCATTTATAAAATTATGGATATGTAATGCCCATAAATTCTGCTAGTTAGCCCAAAGCAATTTTACTTTCCCTTTGAACAACTGCTGTCTCTAAGACCACAGAATACAAACTGGGAAAGCATCTCACTTACCAATAAATTATGAGAAATAGTTTTTTGAAGACAAAGATGCATACTTGATAGGGTGGAACTCAGGTGACTCAGCTGGATGAAACAGCTGAGATAGTTCAGGGAAAAAATCACAATGAATAATATTGACAACTGCTTTCTTTGCTACAATTGTAGGATTTTTTTTTTTAAGTCAGTGTGTGTCTGTAAAGAATAGAATCTGCAGAGAAAATTAAGCTGAAAAAGAAAAACAGGCTGGTGACTACACCCAAATAGTGACAGGATACAGATGTTTGTCACTCTGGACAAAAGAATGCAGCTCATAAATCAGATATGAGCACCACTGGGATGGGGCAGCAGAAATCTCTCATGTTCTGGACACTTGTTTCAGTCAGCACAGAAGTCTGGCAGTGCAGCCCTTCACTATTTGCAGCTGTACCAAGTACGGTGGTTGCTCTATTCCTTAGCATAAGGTTGTGAAAAAAATTATTCAGCAAGAAAAAGAGAAGGAAGGATTTCGTGTTGTTTGCTAGAGAAGGAAGTTTAGATTTGTTTCAATATTTATGGTCCTTAAATACACCATAAACTGAGAAGACAGTTTTGATTTACATCCCTAATATATTCAAAATAAAACTGAATTAGTTTAATTTTTAAATGGCAATATTTATGTTGTTAATACTGAATTTAAGTAATAAATCAAGGAAAATAATAAACACAGTGAACTGCTGAAAAAGAAGAAGAGTACTGTTTTACCAGACACAGATTCTTACAGAGCACAAACAAGTTTAAAGGCTTTGGGAAAAAGGTCAAATTTTAAAATACATAATCATAGAAATTTTTTTAAATATATAATAGAAGAAAAACGGTCACATTTTAAAATATATAATAATTTCAATAAAATTATACTGTAAGGTACAGGATCCTACATTTTTGTGACATATAATAAATCCAGTGCATGCACAATAAACAGGTCTGGTCTTTTTGGATCATTGAGGCAATGCTGGAATAAATATTTTATTCCATTAAAAATATTTATTTTAAAAATAAATATTTTTAATGGAAATAAAACCATAGCATGAAAAAAGCATCTTGGAGAAATGCTCAACATCACAACGTTTCAATTTTATAAACTTAAGGTCCTCCTGTTAAAGCCCCTTAGGTAAAATTTATGCAATTTGAAGAACCCATGCTGAGTATTTCAGGACTTGGTTGTTTAAAGTAAGACAAACCAGTCTTTGCAAGTCTGAAAAAAGTCAAACTAAAAAGAGAATAAAGCAAATAAAACTTTCATTTTCATCTTTTAGGCTATTTTTTTTCTTACATTCAGCTTTTAAGCCAGTAAATAATTACCTTTGAGAGGGTCTAACAATTAAAGAATAACATTGATTAATTAGGAAAGAATGTGAGGAATACCAATCAATCCTAAAGACAGTTTTCCTTCTCCCACCTCAATCCCTTTGAGGAACAATGACTTTTCCATCCTGTTTGGATGCCTTTAAAAACCACTGATATTCTTGAGCATTGACAGCAAAGGCTCTTGGTGAGCTTTGTTTTGGGAGGAGTGGGTGGCAGGCTGGGGGCACGGGCTGCTGGGAGAACAGATAGGATGTCAGGTGAAGATGGAATGCTGTGCCCTCTCCAACCAGCTGAAGGCTCTGCATGATTGTTTCCTTACAAATAATACCTGTGGGTGTTGAAACAGCTCAGGGAATCTATCAAACAACACCCCTTCACTCTGCTGTTGTAACTCCAGAATATTTATTCTCCTTTCAAAAGAATCTTGGCAGTAATACCTGTAGGTGGTTGAGTAATTTAGAGGAAATCTGTCAAATCTACTTCCACTGACTTTAGCAATAGAATTCCCTAATTACTTTCAAAGTTGCTAAATGCAACAATTTATTTTCAGAATAGTCAGAAAGCTCTGAGCTCCTGTTTTTTATTTTAGCAACTTTTTAATAGGCTTAGTGGAAGAACTAGCTCAAAGAGTACATCTTATAATTCTGCAGCATTTCATTTAACACTCAAAAAGGAAAAAAAGTCAGTGCTGCACACTGGTGGCAGCCAGGACTCTTCTGCAAACCTAATCCCACTTGATTTAGGTGGATATTTAGCTGTTTTCTTACTGAACTTGAAGAGGAGACATAGGAAACTAATCTTTATTCAAGTCTGTGTAGTGTTGTGTGGATTATTTACAGATTTTTTTTATGAACAACCTAAGTGAAGACCTCTTTGCTTAACCAATAATTCTTAGTTGATAATAACAGAATGATATTCAAAACTCAGAAATTTGTTATAACCCACTTACACCAGCAGAATGTGTAGTGCCCCCCGACACAGGCACACACTCCATTTACTCTGTTTCACAACTTTGTTAGCTGAAGTGATTGAGGGTACATTTATTCACTCTCAAATGTGATGTAAAAGATGTGGACCTTGCACAATCCCCAAAGAAGGATAAATTGGCTGGGATTAACTGAAATAATCTCTGCATGCCAATATCTACCTCAGACTGAAAAAAACACAGGAATATTTGTCTGTTTCTGTCTGACACATTGTTAGAACCTGGTTCCAGCTGATCAAATTATTTTTTATGCCATCAAACATGGTTAGTCTGGACTAAGTGTTAAGACTTCCCAGTGTGTGAATTCTAAATCTTAAAAAAAGGTGAAAATCGTATTTCAGTGCAGAGACACATTACTTGCATAGGTGTTTTGTGGCAATCCAGTGACAAAATGGATAATAAAATGGAAAGTAACAAATTCCTTTTGCCTCCCTGTCATCACCAAAGAATCCATGTCCTCTTTGGATTCACCTGATTTTGCAGGAAGCACCTCAGCACACAACATATTCAAAAAGTGAACAGGTCCGTAGCCAGTGAGGCTGAATCAAACCTGAGTGGTAAATACAGTGGACAAAGATGATGGACCCTGCTATAATTAAAACTTCATTAGTTGCAAAAGGTGGCCGAATTTCTAATTTGCAGAAGAATATCGTCCCCCATCTGTGGTCTTTTGACTAAAATGCAATTTTTTAGCATGAACCATATTTCTCTAGCAAACATTCACGTTCAAACAGGGAGAAAGAAAAAACAATGCCAGCTCATGGTGGAAAAATAACCCAGAAATTACATTCTCAGGGTATTCATTTAACTCCTCAGTGCAATTTCAGACAGATTTCTACCATTTACTCTGCTGAATTTATAATCTGTCCAGAAGGAATTAACAATGAAATGCTGATGACAAAGCACAGGACATTGCCTCATCAGGTAATGACACAAGAGTAGCCACCAAACTCAAAATAAGGCTCTGATGCTCAGAAGACAAATTGTTTATATATTACCGACCAAGTAGAAGGAAAGCCAGAGGCAGCATCATTCTTGCTGCTTATAAAAAGGAAAAGATTTATTTAGTTCCTCTCTTAACAAACATTCTGTATCTGTGCAGCTAGTCACCTTAGAATTGTCTATACAAAGATGGTTTTAATTACCCAGTCTCCAATAACCTCAACCACTTCTTTTTACTGAAATAAAACACTGAGAACTAGGTAAGCCCATACTTCATGCTGCTAGACAGAACTGTTGGTTCTACATCTTTTAAAAACACTTTTCAGAAGAATTCAGGGTTTCCAATCATTTCCCTGTGAAACAAAAGCCTCTCTAGATCTAAATAAAGTTTCATTTATTCAAAATGCAATATGGCTCTTTCTAGGTTCTATCAATCAGGTGCCATCCATATTAAAAGGGTTGAACCCCCTCTATTTAACATATCAAAATAATTTTCTCCCAAGATAAATAGCTCAGAGACAATTCCCCTGCAATGTATGTTTATGAACAGTCAGCAGGAGCCATTTATGGTCTCATAATACATAAATCAACTGCAGGAACCCTTGGTCAGAACGTGCAACATCACAACATTAACTCCCTGGGACTACAGAGCTTCCCTCTTCCCCTTTTACAGGTGTCAAACCATGGCAGTGATTTTTGTTAGTAGCTGGCAACAACTTCATCTGTTTAAGTCATAATTGTTCCTTAGATACATTCAAACCTTAGCTTGCAATGGGGGGGGGAATTGTGTCCTTACACAGTATTTAATGAAAAGGCATAAAACTAATGGAAATTCTCTTCCTTTCCCTGCCCTACACAATTTTTTGGCAAGGCAAATGAACTATTCCACATAGATAGACACACATGCCACAGAGTGATGGAAACAAACAAGGCCTGGAAGCATCAATGTTTATTTTTTCACCGGGGCTTTTGCTCTCAGAATAATTACCTATGCACAAACTCTAGATGGCAACATTGCACTTACTGTATTACTAAAACAAAATGTCACACTGAGTCCCTACATATCCTCTTTATCAACATTTTATGTACCACAGATCTATAGCCTCTTATTATAAGTGTAATGAAGCAGAAGTTATTGAAGCATTTTATTGATTGCTCAGATCACAAGTTTACTGTCATACTGAATTGGCACCTTACTTGCTGAAGCAAACTGCTGACACCTTTTTAAAAAAGTGACAACTACATCTATTTCATGACCAGAAATCCATTTTCATCTCTATCAAGACAAGAATGCAATTTTCACTTCATTTAACTGATGTTAGGCCTGCTCAAGGCATGACACTTGGAAAAAGACACAAGTTTAAGGTTCTTAAAATACTTCTGGTAACTAGAATGCAGCTCAGCTGTGGGAAAAATCTCAAGCCTCACTCAAATCTATAAACAGCCAACATTCTAAGAATCACTTAGCTGAACTATCAAGAGGGCAGCTTACTATTTCAAAATTACCAAAACACTGGTTTTATATTCTTTTAATAGGAAGCCAGGGTGAAATATTACAGTTTTCATACTGAATTTTGCTCTACATAAAGTTCACTTTAACATAGGATTATTTCTGGAGTGGTCTCCACACAGGGCAAACAGACAAAAAAAAAATCTATTTTTCTGTGACCTCTAAAGAAGGAAATAAAGATACTTAACACCTCTTCAAGAGCATGAATCAGTGTCATATAAAATTAGAAAAAGAGAAGCTTCATGGAAGAGGAAACAAATAATTTAGATCTACAAAAAAGGAGGGGGATGTTAATGAACAGAAGCTGTGATACTCGAGTTATTTTAAGAAATTCTTTCATAACCCATAAAAACACAAATAGAAAACTGTGTCGATTCAGAAACCAAGTTAAGAATTTTGATAGAGTGCTTGTTTCCTTCAAATAACAGCTAATAATTATTATGTTGAGTTTATCACAATATAATCTGATTTTCTGAAAACAGCACTACGAACAGGGTTCATTTGGTATAAATTTCTGATAACTCTGAAGAAGTGTGGATATAGAAATTATAGGAAAAACAGTTTAAAAATACTTGATACAAGTGTATCATTTTATCAGTTTCTGCTAGGCAAACCCCCTGAAAATTATTATACCTACAAACTAGTTTGCATTTTATTCATATGAGGGAAAAAGAAAACAAATAAGTAATTAAAATTCTTACTGAACAATGTAATTACTGCAATCTCCGAAAACCAACTGAATAGTAATGATAAATATGTTTCTTATAAAGCATAAAAAAGAAAAGTTATGGAACAAAGCTTTTTTTTTTGTCTCACAGAGGTATTCAACCTCCAGAACTTGAGTCAGCAGTTTCAAAAGAGCAACACAAGAAAATAGAAGAAATATAGACTTTCTTTTTTCCTTTGTTCTGGTGCTGGCAGTATTTCAGTTTTTTTAACATCAGTAATATTTTTTGCAGATCTGCACGGCAGAATGAGGAAAGCCTCCTGAATTATGATGTTTATTCACGTGGCTTAGAAAAAGTGTTGGATATTCAGTTTGAAGCAGTGCATTTAAGCTTGTTTTCCCATAGCCAAAGCAGCAAATAATAGAATCAGTCAATAATTTTATTCCCTTTTGTTTCCTTGTGGGTATTTTGCATACTAGCTCCATTACTTTAATGCAATGTAATTTGCTGTGGTTCCAATGATTAATTACTATTACTGTAAGTTCTGCTAGATCCAGCTAATGAACATTCAGCACAGTTTCCTGTCACTTCTCATCCCAGCTCAGTCCCCTCTTGCCCACACATAACACCCTTGCAGTAAAAGTAAAAGCACACAGAGTAAAACCTCAGGAGCAGCTGTGTTTGTTAACCACCACATCCACATTTTGCTAAACCCTTGTGAGTGCTCAAAACCACCTAAATACTGATAGAAACTTGGGATTCTCAAATACTTCTACACCTACATCTTGCCCAGGAAATGCTCACTGTGGCAGGGAGATGTTCTTTTATTTACCTGCTCCCAATTGATATTATTTAGCACGGGCCAGACTGGCAGCGCAACCCTAAATGAAGAAAACGTTTAAAAACCATTAATATCATTTTAAAAGGTATTTGAGCCCTCTCTTTTGGCCTCTGTTTGGCTGTGGCGGGCCGGTGAGTGACAGCTTCCCTGCTTGAAGCACGCAGAAAGCACAGCCTTCCTCATTCACTGTCAGCTCTGTGGCCTTTTCACACGTTCCCTCCACAGCAGTGTTTGTCCCCAAACACTGGGACCCGGCACAATGGCATTCCTGCCCCGACACCCCCACCGACAGCCCCGCTACTGCCGGGGAATGCTAATGAGGGCAACATCCCCCATCCCTGCCAGGGCTAGCGCAGCCCCAGCCCCGCTACTGCCATTGTTACACGCACAGCTCGCCTGCATCTACTTGGGAAAAGGGCTTTTGGGGGGTTTTTTGGGTCCCCTGAAACTAGTTTTAGTCGACGTGATAGAGGCTTGGCAGGGAAAAAAAAAAAAGTTTTTTGAAAAAAGTCTTATGTGCTTTCCTCCAACTGCATGCTTGACATATAAAATGGATTATATGATGAAAAATAATTTTATAACTATATCTATAATATATATAAAATTTACTGGTTTTAGGATATAAAAGAATTATATAATTATATATGATATATAGAAAATTAACTGCTTTTATGATATAAAATAATATGTATAATATATAGAAAATTAACTGCTTTTATGATTTCATATATTATAATCATATATATAAAATTTACTGGTTTTATGATCTAAAAGAATTATATAATTATATATGATATATAGAAAATTAACTGCTTTTATGATATAAAATAATATGTATAATATATAGAAAATTAACTGCTTTTATGATTTAATATATTATAATCATATATAGAAAATTAACTGCTTTTATGATATAAAATAATGATATATGTATAATATATATAGAAAATTAACTGCTTTTATGATTTAATATATTATAATCATATATAGAAAATTAACTGCTTTTATGATATAAAATAATGATAAGTATGTATAACATATAGAAAATTAACAGCTTTTATGATTTCATATATTATAATCATATATATAAAATTAACTGCTTTTATGATATAAAATAATGATATCAGTATGTATAACATATAGAAAATTAACTGCTTTTATGATTTCATATATTATAATCATATATATAAAATGAACTGCTTTTATGATATACAATAATGATAAGTATGTATAACATATAGAAAATTAACTGCTTTTATGATTTCATATATTATAATCATATATATAAAATGAACTGCTTTTATGATATACAATAATGATAAGTATGTATAACATATAGAAAATTAACTGCTTTTATGATTTCATATATTATAATCATATATATAATTAACTGGCTTTATGATATAAAATAATGATATAAGTATGTATAATATATAGAAAATTAACTGCTTTTATGATTTAATATATTATAATCATATATATAATTAATTGGCTTTATGATATAAAATAATGATATCAGTATGTATAATATATAGAAAATTAACTGCTTTTAGGATTTAATATATTATAATCATATATATAATTAATTGGCTTTATGATATAAAATAATGATATCAGTATGTATAATATATAGAAAATTAACTGCTTTTCGGATATAAAATAATTATATAACTATATATTATATAAATTAAAATTTCTGCTTTTATTATATAAAAGAATTATGTAATTATATATGATATATAGAAAATTATGCTCTTATGATATAAAATAATTATATAATCATGTATAATATATATAAAATGTACTTTTATGATATAAAATAATGATATAAGTATGTATAATAGATATAAAATGTACTGCTTTTTTGATATAAAATTATATTATATATACTATATGTAAAATTGACTGCTCTAATGATATAAAATAATTATATTATTATATATACCATACATAAAATTGACTGCTTTTATATAAAATTAACTGCTTTTAACCCCCAGATATATTTGGGGATCCCAGAAATTCCAACAGATGCCTACTCAGCATGTTTAAAACAGCAAGGCAAAAGGCTGACCTCTGCAAAATTAATAGTAGAAGAATTCTAACAGAACTGGTGGTTAATTTTTTTTTGGTTTTTTGGTATTAGCTGCATTTTACCCTCCCAGAATTCATGGCATTCAAATGTCAACAGAAGCTTTGCTGAGATTTTAGGAAAGCTTATGGCTCATTATACACAGATGCAGTTGAAATTAGAAAGTAAAAGATAGAGGATTTATGCAGTATAGTGTTGGTATTTTCTTTTTTTTTTTTTTTAACTTCCTCACTGATTTAAAGAAAAACTAAAACCAGTTCCCAGCACTCAAGTGTTCCCTGAGTGTCACCTGGTTTACTCTACCTATATTAATGTCAGGGAACACTTTGAAGAGCTCTCCCTGTCCCCTGTGAAAGGCTCCTCACCCTGCCCTTCCCTGGGGCAAGGGGCAGCTGTGATATCAAGACAACACTTTTTTAACTCAATACATGCATTTTGGACTCAAGTCCAGGTGGATTTAGCAGAAGTACATTCATAATAGAATTATGTGTATTAGCATATTATTATGTGTATGTGCTACTTGATTTCTGCAGGCAGACCAAAGTGCCTTAGCAGAGTGATACTGAATCCAAGAATGTAACTGCTTTAAAATCTGCTTTGCCCTTTGATTTAAATGAAAAGACAAATTAAATACAAATAATTCAGGTGCCCAAAGAGCACAGAGACAAATGGAAATGGAGCAAATCTATTTGGTGCTGTCAGGATGTTACATTGGTGCCAATGTTACATTGGTGCGAATTCTGTGTGCAGCCACCACAGCACTGCCCTGCCAGGCCTCAGCACAACAGGACAAAGTCAGAATATTTCCCTGGAATGTCCTGGTTTGTTTTTAATGTGCCTCTAACCTTGGATCTGTCTCACAGTGCAACGTGCTCATTCCAAAACAAACTTTATTCGGACACGGTCAACACAAACAAAAAGGTGTAAGAGCACAGTGAGAAGAATTGTTACACCTACAGCTGAAAAAAACCCCAGCTGCTATAATGATCTCATTTATGCTCAGTACTAACACAACTTCAGTTAGAAAATGGCTGGAAAAATTAAGAGAGACACTTTACACTGAATTATGTTGTATCTTATCTTTAAAGTAATATAACTCAACACAAGATTTTGGCACATTAACTGCACAAAACATTTAACATCCTGGTGCTGTAAAATTTTCATTTAAGCACTTAATTCAGTTTGAAAAGTTTATTAAAATATTTTAATCTAAGATTTTTCTAGACTGTCATAGCTGTACTGACATTTATCCTCATAATTTGGACTCCTAAAAGTTACAAATGTCCAAGCTGATTATATAGGCATATATCTATATGCAAGGCTTTCATTATAAAGAATCATTTGTCATCAGAAGAGATTTGAAATCTACTAAAATTGTTTAATTTTCCTTGTCATTTACAATTTCCTACTGAACACTAACAGATAATCACCAGAGGAATGATTAGCATAGAGCTAATTTACTGAAATGCCTTTATATATTCTTTAAAGAAAGGAGTGAAAAGTAGTCAATAAATGAGTTTCATGTGAATTTCTATTTAGAAACTCTATTGTCTGTTTTGTTCAATTAATTGCCATTATACTTGCTAAATACTTGTTTGCATTATATATATTTGCATTTATTTAAGAGTTAATATTATGTTTTAAGGCATTGGAAAGTAGTAGATTTCAGTTCTGTGGCATTTGTGACAGGAAACATTAGAACTATCAGCAAAATGTGTAAAGCTATTTGCCACTTTTTAATATACTGCCTCAGAAACAAACTTTTTCTGAAACAAACTTTTTTTTTTTCCTTTTGTCTTTCACACGCCCTGTTATTTTTGGTTTTCTGTTTGATTTCTTCTAGCGGAGCACTGTTAGTTCTGGAGAGGAGCAGTGTCTCCCAGCCTGATTTCTCTGTGTGGAGCTGGCAGCAGGAGGTGCTGTATTAACAGAGCGAGTGACACTGTGCCTGCTCCTCTCCTCCCCCTTCCTTCCTCCAGCCTGGAGCTGCTCATCCTCAATTCTGGGGCCAGCAGCACTTGGAAATCTCTGCTTCCCCACTGCCTGCTTCATTTCGTTTTTGCCTTCAAAACCTTTATGTCTCCTATTTTCACCTAGTCCTTAAAAACATGTACATTCCTAAACATATACATGAAATTATGTTGCTGTGCTCAGCAAGATCAGCATTTTCTCAATTATGTTTCCTAAAATTTCAGTAATAAAAAATTGCTCCCAAACTGTCCAACAGGATAGTGAGTTCCTCTTTGCCACTGCTTTTTCTGATTGAAAATGCACGTCTGGTACATTTGTTTGAGGACACACACATAGAAATTAAAATAATGATGTTTTACAATACGATACATTGATTGAATTTTTCATGACACTGTGCCAGCTGTACTTAGAATCGTTTTATTTATTTATAACATGTTTCAACTGAATCATTATTTAAGTTAGTTCAGAGTAGGAAGACTTTTGAGACAACTAAAAAGTCTGTGCAGAACAGCAGTGAGAACTGATGGCTTTAGAGAATTTCCACACAGGGATTTCCATCAGGGAACTCCACACAGAATATCCATCCCGGCTCGGCAAAAACACAACCCATGCCATCCCACACCACCAGAGAGAGAGAGACACACACAATTAACTCCTCTATTGTGGGCTCTGCAATCACAGGACAAGCATTTCCTTCTCCTAACAGGCACTGCAGCTTCTCCAGCATGTGGCACAGCTGGTTTTACACAATCAGTACATTTGAAAAGAAAAACAGACAAGCAGACTTGTAAAGAGTGGGACAACTCACCTGTTTGCAACACTTTGCAGGCTTTGCTCATTGGTGCAGGGCCAATAAAACTCCTTGGATGTAAATCTCTGCTCCTGAGAGGCTGAAACCTTCTCTCTCAAAGACCCAAACAGGTCCACACAAAGGTCTGATGACATTTTGCAGGCATCTGTCAAGCAGAGGAGCTGTGCAAAGAAAAGAAGAAAAAGAGAATAAAACCCCCACCAAACGAGCAATAGAAAATGCATTCTTTTGACCCAACTGAAATATAGAGCCTCTAACACAGCCTCGGCACCAGAACTAACTCTTAATATCTATTATTTATATCTGACCTGGGTTAAGTCTTGGAAAAGCAACTCCTGCATTTCTAGTGGCCACCATGAAGGAGGTATTTATGTGCAGACACCCCCAGGAAAGGCTGAGCACACCTGAGTAGCTCTGAAGTGTGCCTAACTAGCTGTCGTGGTGTGCACTGATTGCCTTATCTTCTCATTTATCACAGATGAGTTGGAACCAACCTTGCTGAAACCCACTTGCTTTGTCCTGATCAAATTGCAAGATCCATGTTGTTTCTGTACACAGTTTGCTGTTCAGGGGCTGACACACACCCACAATATTGCAAAGGTAACATTCATAGAATAGAATCAACGCTCTCACAGAAGCTGTTTTAGTATAAACTCCTCTCTGCCACCACCTAAAAACCAACTTCTAACAAATAAAACTGCTCAGCGTGGCTGGTTAATAACAAGAAAGGTCAAATGAAGAGAGAAATAAAATTGATTCGTGGCAATGCTCTCAACAAGATCTTTTCCTTGCTGATCTTAGATTTCCAGTCACCGCAAAGGTTGAAAGGATTCTCTCAAAGGGACCTAATGGCAATATGTGAGATAAATAGGGAATTATTGTTTTGGCTTCAGGCATTACTAAGGTGCAAGTGCTCTGCACACACTTCCTCTGTCAAATATGCAGGCCTTTCTTATACAGCAAAATAAAATAATATTAAGCAACATTTCAGGGGAGGGGAGGGAAGTGGAAGGAACCACCAAAATCTGGTTTTATGAGCAATATGAAACACAAGAAAATGAAATAAATTCGTATACAGCACACCTGTGAACAATGCAAAAATATTATATATATAATTTCCCCATCTAGTCAATCTGTGGTCATAAAGATTCACATTAGCTGTGTTGGTATAAATGATGGATTTCCTAGGAACATAAAGACTGACAAAAAACTGCAGATTTTGTCAGAGAAAATACCAGAGGAGGTGAATTCCACTTTCTGTATTTTATTAGAGTAGAAGATGTGTTCCATTTGGGTTTGGCAAATATTAAGCTTCAATAGCTGTGAGAGCAGAGTCTGAACCAAGGCCTCATTAAGGAACTTTCATATGCAAGTTCTTTAGTAACTGGAGACTTTTGGACAGACAAAGAAGGAGCATCTCTCATGGTTAAATTTATCTTCAAGGATAAAGAAACAGGTAATCATGCAACAGATTGTATTTTGCCTCTGCTAAAGTCAGTGTATTTTAGAAATTATTTAAGCACATGGTTAAGCAAAATTGTGTTAATTTTTGTGAAAGGCATTACTTTTCTGAAAATCATGTTAAAGTCCAGGTCTTCTGACTTCCACAATTTCATTATAAAATTTGATCATCTAGTCAGTAATTGTATCTATTCTCATACAAACATACCTGTGAGTTTCTATATCATACACTTTTCTCTAAAGGGAGACCAGATTTAAAATAAGACAGAAGATTTATTGAACAGGTTAATATTAACCTACTCTAATGATTATCTCATTTAGTATCAAACAGCAATATTGCAAGACTTTTTAAAAATATTTCATCAAAGCAAATACCCCAAACCAGAACACACACAACAGACCATTAATATTTGCTTTTAAAACCTGATTTCTCAGGATATGGCCATGCAATTGAGCATAAGCAAAAAATATCTCAAGTTGACAACAAGTGAATAATAGTTTTCCAGACTATTCTATAATATACTATTCTATTAACACACATTAATAGACTATTCTGATAATACACTTCTCATTCATGGGAGCCAAACATTAAATTAAGTAGATTAGGTGAGATAATGAATGAGATTTGGCCAGGAACACTGGTAGGGGTGAACTTCAATTAAATCTATGTTTCATGTTATGTGATAAGAAGTGGTTATAGTCTTACTTGGTTTAAACAAAATAAAAGGATGAAAATCTGATCCCAGTGATGTCTTTGGAAGGTTTGCAAATAACTGAAGTGAACTTGGTTTTTATTCAGTACTTTTTAGCTCAGCTACCATGGGATAAACTTCACAGAAATTAAGATCAAAACAAGTAGTACTGATTTTCTGAGCGTAAACTGAAACATAGCTGTGGAAAAATGTTTGTATACTGGCACTGAATGTTACATTTGAAACACCAGTTATAATACTTACAATAATTTAGCTTTACCACAACTAATTTGAACATCAGTATAATGCACCAGTGTTGACTCACTTTTTCTGAAGGTAGTGACCTTCAGAACCAGAGAGGAGGAGTGACAAGATCTGCTGGGGTAGCTTGGAATTTAAGGATTTAAAGTGCCACCTCTTTCAGACACACCTAGCACCCAAATTACTCAGCAACACTGACTATCAGACCCAACTAATTTTCTACAAGCAATAACCATTTCCTTAAACATCAGCTGACTTTATCCACAATGGTATTTACTTCATGCCACACTCAACTTTATTGTTTCCAGATTCATGGTCTCAAAGTGCTTATATTCTTGCTTTTTTTCCCCCCATTCTTAATAATCAAAATATCAATGATATTAAGTTATTAAGTATCCACTGCAGTACAAAAACATGTGCCTAGAAAGCAGAAAGAATAAAGGTAGAACACCAGAGCAGTCACTTCAGAAGAGTACACTTTCACTGAGATATTCTATAACTTTATTCTGTATGTTGATTCCAGAAGATGCTTAAGATAAAAAGTCCTCAAGATAGAGTAAAAAAAATCATCTCAGTTTTTCAAAAATTCTCCCTAGTTTAAGAACATTTCTGTTGTTCTTAGTTGGAGCTGATGTAGGTATGCAAGAATAATTTCCAATGAAGTTACTTCCAGAGTTGCATAGATTTTGGTGATTTACCTAAAACAAAGAAGGTATTAGTCTGAACTATCACCTTTTAAAAACTGAAAGTATCAGCAATGACTTCACAAAATATCTCCCAACTCCACAGGACTGCTTTGGTACTGTGGTTTAACACAAAGTAATCTACAAAGCAAGGTGAAAAGAACATACAGGCAAAATTTCCAAAAGATTTGCAAATTTGTTGTGAAGTCCATTACAGCTGATCAAACATTACAAACTGAGCTATGAGGCAGGACCAGGAAGGTCAATAACAGCAAAATAAGTAAATTTAACCCTTGCAGGAAGGTGCATGGGCTGACTTTCAGGAACAACTCATCATGATGTGTCCTGCAGGAGGTTAGAGGACAAAGGAAGGTAGCGTTAAGTTATGGAAAACACTTTAAATGACAGGCAAAATACCTTTTATTTATAACTTTCATGCAGAATTTAAAATCCTGCATTAAAACCAAACTGCTTTTTTTCCCTGTATTAATGAGCAATTTTCCCCATTGCAGCAGTTCCATCTGCTGGAGTCAGCAATGGATAAAAGGAGAGCACCCAAGGAACTTTGCTCCTAAGCTGAGCAGTGTAAATACACCTTGATTGTTTTTATTCTCCCCCTTATTGATTTTTTGACTTCAAATCACATGACAAACATTGGATTTCCTTGAAGAAAATAATTGTTTCACAGTGTAATTTTACACTCCTCTGAAGAAAAGAGATGTGAAATTTTCCCTAAAACAAACCCAGGGATTTGAAATTGATGGAGAAAATAGCATGATGCCAGTGGCAAATTGAAGAGAGAAATCTGGATTTTTTTTACTTTGTCTTGTCTTTAAACTTGCTGAAAATTATAAGACTGTAAGTTTTCTCAAATTGAGTGACAGAAAGGATGAAATCCAGTAGAGTATCCAAAAAAGTAAGCAGAACATTTGTAAAGGAATGGGAAAATCACCCTCTGGCAATTTGCAATCATCACCAGTGGACTGCAAAAAATTAAAAAGCAAATACACCAAAATTCAGTTTGTTAACTTTCTTCTTACTTAGAACTATGACCCTACTGGAGCACAGACATCATTTCTTATGGTATTATTTGTTATAATCATCATTTATTATTATTATGCTGAGTTCCTTTCTCCATCAATTTCTCTTAGCAAACAAGGTACCAAATGGCAATTTATATTTTTTTAAGCAAATGGCGCTATCAGAACAACCAGAAATAAATCATCAACATTTATTTCTGTTAGGAGACAGAAAGATCTTGCAATATGATCAAAATATTAAAAATTCTTTTTATAATTTCTAGTGACAAGGCTTTTTTCCTGAAGGTACTTTGGTATTTTCAATACACCCTGTACAGTTTGTGTGTGTGTGTATATATATATATATGTATACATATCACTGAGGGCTTAAGATTGAGTTGGTGCTCACAGTGCTTCATGTTTCTAGTTTTTAGCAACCACAATTTTTAGCAATAGATAGCAATTTCTGATTTTTAGCAACCATTTAGCAGTTCCTTGTCCAGGGCAACTGGCACACACTGTCCAAAATTGTAATTTGTATAGGGAAACTGAATGATGGAGACCATGCATTTTCCTCTGCTGCCTAAATTACATCAGGGTGTTTTTATTCAAACACAAACTAATCTACCAGCTGCTGTGTACTTTTGTTTATATGCTATATGTCAAATCCTATTGTCCCCAAGGTACTTAGGAGAGATGCTTTAGCAGTCATTTTCTTAAATACTGATGCCTATCCGAATTTGGATTTTTCCACCATTGAGCAGCGTGACAAGTACACGATTGCTGTACTTAAAGCAATCTTTCACAGCTGCTTTGCTTTCCCAGTGATCCCATTAAATTGACGGCGTATGCCCGTGGGGTCTGCACTGTTACAATTCTGCTGAACAAGATGTTGATCGTACACTACAAATTCCTACAACACAACTTGGCTTTTTTTTGTGGGGACCACTCCTCTGGTCATCCTCCTGTTTGTTTTTTTGTTTTGTTTTTTTACCTGAGCAAAATCAGATTTAAAACCTTGTCCGTGGCCATGCCCTTTACTGAACAGCTGGTTGTGTTAATTGGTTAGAAGTGCAAACTCTAACCCTGGGTGGTTCGTAGGCATGAAAACCTACCAAGGCTCCTCAGTTCCTAAAATGAGCATGAGTCATGTCTTTCCTGGACTGAAGGAAGTAGCTGTGCATTAAATATGCTGGCACATCTTCTGCTTGAGCAAGTGGACCGAAATGGTGTGAATTGTTAATGCCTTGCTGCTTTGGTTCACGGCTTGTGATTGATCATTTGTAACTATATCTACTCCTTGTTCCATGAAATCAAGTATGGAGTAATGGGTTCATCAGATTTTTGGGTTAAATTGAGAGTGAAGAGGTACTGTGTGTGGAAATAAGAGTTGCCATGTTCGGGGCTGGCCTTGTAACAGCATGGAATCTAAAGGCGATATTCAAAACCACTTCACTCATCACACGCTTACTGATTCTGAATAGGGTCCATTTGCAGGGGACATTTGGGAGTTTTCCAATGCACTTTATGCCTCTTTCTTCACTTCTACCACCCTGCACATCTTTTTTTTTTTTTTTAACCAGGACAGCTTATTACAGCTCAGAGTAGAAAATTAATAGATTTAAGTAAGTTGCTTACCTAAAAGTTAGAACAGGCTTGGATTGAAATGAGCATCCTGCTAATTAATGATACTACCTAAATATCGTCAGGCTAAAAGAACTTGGCAAAGTTTTACTCAGTAGGAAGAATGACAATCTCATATTTTGCAGGAACTTATTTTTCCAGGCAGCAAAAGAGAACTATGCAACCTTAATTTTCACTCCTCAATCCTTTCATCATGTGCAGGAATGACACACACTTGCAGACATCAGAACACAGCTCTGTGACTTTGCAAACAGCAGTGTGTGGGACCACAGCAAATCCAAACCAACAGCAACCAGAAGTGACAACTTGTGATGGCCTGCAGGAGAGTAATCGCACACAGTGTGTCCACAGAACAAGAAAGGTAATGAATGTCAAACTTGCTGCCACGCTCACACTGCTCTGTTTGGGCAGCAGAAACCTTCCCAGACTCACTGTGCTGCCTCAGCTCCTCCAGGTAAATTCCACCAGTTCAGAATCAAACACAGCAAGGGGTTTCCCTGCTTTAAAACAACCTATGGAACTGATTTAATTCCATGTGAATGTTCTGCTTGCAATGAAGGAATCACTCTGGTCACATGAAACGTACATCTAGGCTTTCCATCTGCTCCTGTGCTGAAGTTCAGAGACAAAACTGAAATCTGGACAAATTTAAGACCAAAATAGAAATATGGACTAACAACAGGCTACTTTTCTCCTCATTTAGGAGTAAAGAGAGAAATGGAAGGGAATTAAATGAAAGTGCAATGGACAGGACTGCACGTATACATCTGTGTTTGTGATGATTATAACTTCCTTAAGATATAGATACAGCAGTTCAGTTTTATTTCATCCAATCTGGGGCACACAAGATTCTCCATCTCTCTTCTTTCATATTTATCTTGATGAATGTAAGCACAGCACAAGCCTACAGCAATCCAGTCCATGCACAAGTTCCGTCATTAAGAGTTTTGGGGAGACTTCACCCATGGAATGTTGGGAAGCCAGAGCCATCACAAATGAAGAAGCTGCCTTTTTAAACTAATTTTGAAAATGTCCCATCTTTTTCCCTGTTTTCTCCTTCTGCCTTTATATGAGCACCTTGCTGAGGTCAAGTTTCTACATCTCAGTACTACATCAGGCTTTTTTTAAACTATTTGGACTTAAAATTACTTTGTTGGCTCCTTATTGTTATTAGGAAGCTTCCCCACACTTACACAAGGAACTGTGCCACAACTGGAAGATGTTTATCAAGACCATAAAGTCTTTTACAAAAAACTAATAATTTTCCCAGGTATTTCCTTTTTTAAATGCTGACCAGCCTCCAGATGCTCATCTCAGTTTTCAAAACATTCCGTGCTGAATCATTTACAGAAATTTACACAGATGCTATTGCATCAGACATTGAGAGGCTGACAAGGCTTCCTCAGCCCCAGTGTGCTCAGAATTCTTGAAAACAGTTCATTCTGACACTTCACTGCAGCTCACCTGGTGACTTCAGAGGCTCACAGAATGCCTGAGCTTGGGAGGGATTTCCAGAGGTTTTTCTAGCCCAAATCCCTGCTCCAAGAAGACTCAAGCAAGAGCACATAGTCAAAATACACTGCAGAAAACCCTGGCCAATCTCTTAGCATGAGACTCCAAAACATCTTTGGACAAACTCTTCAGTGTCTGAGCAAGTCACAGTAAACTTTTTTCCTCTTATGCTGAAGTAGAATTTTCCACACATCAGTTTTAGTCCAGTTTTTGCTTCTTATCACCTCACTGAATTTTACTGAGAAAACATCAGAATGCATGTTCTTTGCTCCCTGCCAGCCCAGCCTGTACTTGTGGATTGGATTATGGCTCCAGTTGCAGGCCTTGGCATTTCCCTTTCTTGGACTCTATGGGATTCCTCTCTACCTATTTATACATTCTTTCTCCAGCATTTACTCTAATACACAAAAGTTCACTAAGACTCACAAGAACAACACATATTGCCTAGTTCAATACATGTGTAACTTAAGTAGAAACCACTGGAGAAAATAAATCTTCATGACTCTGACCTCATGTATATCAATTTCATTCAGGCAAAAGAATCCCTCCCAGTGAAGTTCAGTTTAAAAAAACCAAACTAGCTATGAAGGGATATTTTCAGCTTTCAAAACAAACAACTCCAGATACTATTCTAAAATATCACTAAAAAGCAGAGGTGGTGTTTTTTGTACGACCAGATACCTGTACTGCCAGACAGAGAAAGAGGAAAGCTTGATGTCATGACTTTTTTTTTGTATTTTAATTGATTGAGTCAAGGAAAAGTGCATTATAATGGAACTTATTAATCTGGTACTGAAACTGCACTAAGAAATTTAAATTTTTTTTTTTCCTGTTAAGAGTGTACTGTCTACACAAAGCAGTGTAAGGTAGGTACATTCACTGTGACAAATAAATTCAGTAGGTTCTGTTGTTCTTTCCAATGGAGAATTTTATAGGTGAGTACATTTGACTGTGGAACATTTAGTTTTACGTAAGTACCAAATTTTAATGAAAAAATGTATGATCTTTCTATTATAATATATAAGATATACAATAATGCAGCCTAACAGTAGCTATTTACTATAGTACTAGAAATATTCTGCATCTAATATATAAATTGAAAAATGACATTGAAGAGAGAAGTGTTTTCATCACATGGAGTAGGAAGGCAGGAAGGAGTGGTAGTGTACAACAATTCTGACAGTCCAGTTTCTCCTTAGACAATTTCAGGGACTACTTAGCTGAGGATGTCATGCTCTTCTTATTATAAATATTTTAATGACCATTCCCTACATTTCTTTTAATAACCAAGAGCATATTAATTTATTATCTTTGATCTGAAAGCAGCTATAAACTTTGAAATAGCCAGAAAATGCTCATAATTAAGGCAGCCATCTCTCTTCCTAAAATGTGGCCTAAAAATCTGCTTTGCTTCTCTGAAAGTGGTTAGGACTAGAAGAGAAAAAAGCAGACTGCTTGCAAAGACACTTCTTGAGGTGCAAAATCTAAAGAATATAAGGTTCCTTTTATTGACTTAAAATGCTATATCTTCCATATATATTTTGTCCATGATAGAAGGATTATTTACAGACAACTCTAAAGTCCACAAATCTTGAATTTATTTATTTAAAGACTTGTACTAAAAATCTTTGGTGTCAAAAAGAGAGATAGTCATGAATAAGGGAAAAAACAGCCATGGAGATATATTTTAAAGTGCCTAATTAAGTTCATAGTATAAGGATACAGGTATTTGCTAAAAGTAACCATTAAAGACAGCTCAGAGAAATAATTTTTAGCCCCCAAAAAGAGTTGGAATGATGTCTTACTCATAGACCACATACAAGGGTGGAAGAGAGAAACTTTGTGTGTGTTATTCCATTGAAACTGCTAGCAAAACTTTCATGCAATGCAGCACCCACAAAAGACAAACAATTTCTGAAAATTGATCAAAACCATGCAAATATTAAAATGCTAGAATAACACAAAGCAATAGCTTTAATCACAAGCTTTATAATGACTATTTGTCATTTTCAGCTCAAATTAATGGCACCAATCCACACAAATTATTAAGAAAACAGGATTCACTTTTCAGTCTACGTCCTCAATGTAGTAAACAGAATACCTGTGCTACAAACATTGCTTTACCACTAATGATAAACTACCAAAAAACAGAGTCTGGATTCACTCTTCAGTCTAAGCCCTCAATGTAGGAAACAAAACACCCATCCTACAAACCTTGCTTTAGCACTAATGATAAATTACTAAAAAAAAAGTCTGAATTCACTTTTCAGTCTATGTCCTCCATGTAGTAAACAGAATACCTGTCCTACAAATGTGGCTTTATCACTAATGATAAATTACCAGAAAAAAGATTCTGAATTCACTTTTCAATCTAAGTCCTCCATGTAGGAAACAGAATACCTGTCCTACAAACCTTGCTTTACCACCTATGATACTGCACTTTTTTCTCCACATACCTTGTGTTAGTATCTCACTGGAGAAGCAAGATTCATCCTCAGAGTACCACAGTCACTGTTGAGATGGCCACAATCCACAGAGAGTCACCACATGATTCCAGAAGTCTCCAGCCCACACAGAGTAACACCATAGCACCTCAGGAGGCTGCAATTGCCTGGTTTTTTTTGTGCCTCAGCCCAGCCTTTTATGCCCTCCTGTTGCTGCCCTGCCCCTGTGTGCCCTCTGCTCCCTGTGTGATTGCTCAGCACTCCATGGCTCCCCACCTTCAATAGCATTCACCTGTCCTGCACAGCTGCAGCCAAGCTGGGATCAGCCACAGCCCCACTCCAAGCACCACAAACTCTGTGCCCACATGCAAAACTTTAAAAATGAAAGGTGATAGCAAAAATAATTAAAACCTAGTTCTTTAACAGCCTCAAGAAAATCAAAAAAGGCATAGAATAAGCCCTAAACACCTACAAAGAAAACATTTACCACTAAGAGAACAAATGCCTTGGCAAAGCAATCTGTGCTCTAGATAAAATGCAGACATGCAGAACACAGAGCTGTCAAGCATTAGACTCCCAGCAATGACTCCAGTCATTTCAAGTCTAGCATTCTACATAAGTAAATTTATTAAAAATATAAGAAATTGCAATCAAGTCTAGCCCAGCAATGACTCTAGTCATTTTCAAGTTCAGCATTCTACATACACAAATTCATTAGAAATGCAAGAAATTGCATATTCCAAGTCATGTTGGGGGTGGGTGTGAAGGTAGTTGCAGGTCAAGCAAAATGTTTTGTGTCTTTTACCAAATGAAATAATATGAACTAAAAAGAAAAACTTAAAATTTTATTTTTTAGAAAAAATTATTTTTTAATTTAAAAAAATTAAAAAAGAAAAAATTAAATGCTTTTGAAAAATAAATCTTAATGTCAAATGCTATACACATACATGCAGCAGAAAGATCTTCTTGAAAGACTTTACAAATAAAACATAAAATTAAAACTGCTATAAAATCTAATTGTTTAACCGCACAGAAAGATGATTGTGTTGTGCAAAATTGTTTAAAATCTAATTGTTCAACCACACAGAAAGATGACTGTGTTGTGCAAAATTGTTTATGTGTAGGTGTGGACCATAGATAACCATGGTAGAAAACCAATTTAATGGAGCAATGTTTCAGAACTTTGTGACTTCAGCAAGAGACTCCCTAGCAGTGGGAAGTATGTGACCTATATTTGAATTAAACTGGGTTCTGCAGAGAGGGTGGGGCTTTGTTTTCCCTATTATTTTTATTCTGGCAGTATATTTTGACTAGAGAAGCCTGCTTTGAATAAAATTACCATGCCAAACTCTAGAAAGGTCACAATTGATTCATTTAACCTCTGATTCCAATTGAACGTCCAAATGCATTGATTCTCATTAGTTTAACTGTTTAATCCTAATAGCTTTTAATAAAAAGTGATTTTTCACTTTTAACTCTGCCAGTAAAGATATAAACTCACCTTTAGAAAGCTTTTGAACAACACAATGATGTTTTGGCCCATTGTATACCATCACAACAGGGAACACCACTTTCTTGCGCCATTTCTTGTGCCCACAGTAAAATTTTAAAATCTATTTACTGTCCATGCCCACATTGTTCTGGTTTTTCCTAGTCAGGCATTACAGCTAGTGCTTTAGAGAGAATCCTCCCACCTCTAAGATTTTATGCTGAACCAAATTTTCAGCTTGAACAACATAAAGTCATATAGCTCAGTGAATTTAAAACTTGCATTTCTTGATGGCATTCTTTTAAATACTATTTTCTTGCTACACTTACTTTGAAATAATTGATTATTGAATATTTGGCTTACCTCCCTCCAGCTTCTACAGAAATCATAATACTTGAGCATATATACAATAGCTGTTTTATTTTGTGCAATGCTATTCAGCCAATGCAAAATTATGAAGGAGATGAATCATCACTGTAGAAGTTGTGTGATTAAAGCAGAAACTGTCACTGAAGTGATGCTGCTGAAATTACCTGTCATTCTTTGAAAGAAAGTCTGAGAAAGATAGTGTACAAGTTACTTTTTGATGACAGAAATGGCAATACCTTGACCAGGAGAAATTCATTGTTCACGGAGCTGTTGAAAAGAAGAGGCAAGAGGAAAATACTAATGGCATTATTCAGCCATCATTCCTGCCTCAGGTCAGGCAGGGCAATATCCTGAGCTGTCTTTTTCAAGGTGCTCATAGACAACACAGAGGAGAAAAATTTACAAATCTTGTACATTTTAAAAGGAATGCATCCCATTTCAAAAAATCCCACATTCAGCTGCAATGAGACACGTTCAGTTGTGGAAAATGCCTCTCCTGCCTCAGTAAAATGCACATTCCACAACTGACACTGCACACCAAACCTAGGAGAGATGCTGCCTGTCCAAAGAGATCCCATTTAAAATAAGACAAAAAGAATACAACATCAATAACATTTTTGGGGTTCTTTTCTTTTTTTTTTTTCCTTTTTTTTGTTTCAATTTTAACTGTAGTTACAGTATCTCCAAAATGCTGTTCTAACACAATCATGGAACTCTTTTGAAGGGGCTGAAAATCATCAAAGCTAAAGCTCCATATATTCCCCTCCATTTGCCCATTTCTGCACATATTTACCATATTTAGGCCCAAATGTCATATTTCTTACCCAGCTTTAACTCAGAATCCCCTTCTTTGCAAGAGAGAATAGAAGAGGGGAAAACATGCAAATATATTACAATTTATGACAATGGGATCAAGGACCTCCAACAGTTGCAGTTTCCAATCCTTTTCACCTAAAGGTTCCTTACTTTTTTAGACAGTTGCCCAACTGAAAATTACTATCTAAAATATATTTGGGAGAATCAGGTTCAAGTTTAAACTGCACAGTATTTTAGACATTTTCTGGACTTTAGTGAGACAGAAAAAAAAATTTCATACACTTATTTTCAAATATAAAACTAATTAGGAAACAATATATATCTTGGTTATATATCTATGTATCTTGTCCATACATAACTATATATCTTGTCTCTTCTTTCAAATTTTTTTAACATACTTAACATTCAGTTTTAATTGCATTAGGATAGGCATTTTCAGCATGAAAATTCCTTCAGTTAATTCTGAATCCTCTTTGCTATAGATCAGTGTACTGATTGCTTTGTGGTGGGTGTGGAACTGACTAAGCAGAGATGGGAGGGAGGCTGTGAAGGTTGTACAGCCTGCTAAATCTGCTTTTTTTGAGAGCTGAAACTGAGAGAAATTGTTCAGTTTGTCTTTTCCCCCATTCCTTCAGTGATACAGATCTAGCAGAAGTGAAGTGAGAAAGTCATCGCTTTTTTCAGGGTTTCAGAACACAGAGAATCAAACATCCTTCAGTCTGAAAAGAAATATTTACTGACAATGGAGAAATAAACACATTTTTCACACAATAGCAACAATCTGCTGAGCATTTGCTTATTATACATTGAAAACTCCCATGTTTAATAGCTTAGTTTAAATCATGCTAAGTCAATGACACTGCCAAGGGAAGGAATAAAGTCTCAAATAACAAATAATATTTGTATTTAAGGGGAAAGAAAGTGCTCTGCTTCTGATACATTGGTGATTTGACTGCATCATAACTGGTGTTGTTCCAGATTAGGGCAGTGTGTTAGGAAATTACCAACATATGCACCATATGCACCATATGCTGCCTTTATTCTCTCACTTTTCATTAGACATCTACTTCAAGACAGGATGTTGGACTATGTGAAAGTCCAGTCTGATACAGTATTGTGATTTTTATGGTAATTTGGCTTTGCTTTTAATTTACTGGCAAGAAATAATTTTTTTTATTTTTAAATCACTTGACTGGATGAAATGCCATTTTTAAAATTTAAAAATAATTCTGTTTTATACTTACTATTGCATTGATACCTGTGACACCAATTTGCAGTTTATTTTAAATATGCTTTTTGTTGTGGCTTAACCCCAGCCAAGAACCCAGCCCCAGGCAGCTGCTCACTGGAACCCCAGCAGAGGAACAGGGGAGAAAATGGAAAGGGTTGAAGCCAGAAGATTTATGGGCTAAGTTTAATAGGGAAAGCAAAAGACACACATACAGAAGGAGAGGGAAAAATGGAATTAATTCCCTGTTTCCCAAGGGCAGGCAGGAGTTCAGCCTTCTCCAGGAGAGCAGGGCCCCATCACAGGGAATGATGGCTTGGGAAGGACAAACACCATCACCCCAAATGTCCCCCTTTTCCTCATTCTTCCCCCCACTTTATACACTGCCCACGATGCCACATGGTCTGGAATGTCCCTTTGGTCAGTGGCGTCCCCTGTCCTGGCTGTGTCCCCTCCCACCCTCCCAGGCACTCCCAGCTCCCTCAGCAGTGGGGTTCACAAAAAGCAGAGAAGGCCTTGGCTCTGTGCAACAACAACAACAAAAACATCTCTGTGTGCTCAACCCTCTGTTCAGCACAAATCCAAACACAGCCCCACCGCAGCAAATTAACTCTAGCCCAGCCCAAAGCAGCCCAGCATGACATGCACATCAACACCCAAGTGTCCTTCTGTCCCCAGCTCTTCCTCTCACAAAGCAGAACACACCTGCCAGAACTTTCCCAGCAGTTTTTGTCTTGCAGACTCATTTGTTTCTTTCCACTCCCTTGCAACCTCTTCCCTTGTGCTATGTGCAGTAGATCAGTCTCCAGAAATTATTCCAGATTCAAATGGATGGCTTCAGCTGGTTTATTTTTGGCATAGATCATCTCCCCTGCATGGCTCACTGAGTGATGGAGGAGAATCCTTGCACTGGCCAGGGAGCTGCAGAAGTCCTACAATGCCAGGGCACAAGTGGTGGAGACTTCTTTTAGCAGCAGCACTGGAATAAACTGATTTGGAGCACACTCCAAACCAGTCTCAGTCACTTTTGCCCTGTCCCTGTTGGACATCCACAGCTCCCTGGCCAGTCAGCCTTTTCAGCCAGCCCACACATCTCTGAGGAATCGTGGATATCACTTTCATAATCAGTGTTCTAGGTCAAGACACCCCAGAAGAAAAAAAAAAAAGATTGATAAGATTGATTAGTAGTTTGGTTTTTTTCTGTGATGTCCAGAAATTGCTGCTGAACTTTTTTGCTCCAGTGTACAGACAAGCTTGGTCTGTGTGTTTTGATTATCCTCATCATATTGAAGGAATTGTGAATGTTCTAGTCAGACAAGAGGTTCTAAGAACATTTGCTGCTGAAGAGTTATTATTCACATTTGAATGCAGTATCCTGACATCTATTAGCATCAATATTGACAGCAATACAATTAATTTTATATTACAAAATATGGGATGATCTCTATCAAAGGCAACATCAGGAAACTGACAGACAAATGACTTTCCATTAACTGTGCTAGATGTAGTTACATAGTTCTCCTGGGTATTATTTAGTGGGTGAAAACTACAGTGAATAAATAGAACAGTTCAGTTGGAAGGGACCTACAATGATTGCATTGTCCTACCATCTTAAAAAAACCCCAAACCTGGATTTCATAATTCAGGGGAGCTGAACACTAATATTCCAGTCATTCAAAATTCCTTATGTATGGTGCAAATCATTGCAAATATTCCATGTTGTTAATCACTCTAAGTTTGAAAAGCACTTAAAACTTATTTTTTAAAACTTGTTTCAAACATATCACAGAATAATAATAGATATGAGGAAGTATAAAGCAAATATGCCATGCATGTTTTGGGACAATACAAAGGCTCTTCTAGACTTACCTGAAAACAAAGACAGCATGTAAATCCTTCGAAAATCTACTGGGAAAAAAAAAATTCTTCATAAATAAAATTCATGTAAATTCTTCTAAAACCTACTGAAGCGCACAGAAAATGTTAAAATAGGAAAAAATATTCTTGTATATAGAAGAACTTCAGAATGTGTTTATAGTGTCATGTATTTTAAGAAAGCATTTTAACTACTGAATGGTTATAATATCCAACCAAATCAAAATTGACTATATTTGCAAACACATATAGCACATATAACCCTCATCTCAGGTAATCTTAGAAATTATCTTTCTTGGCTGTAAATCCTCAGATTAAATGCTGTTAATTAGCACACAGAGGGGTAGGAGAAGAAATAGGCACCATCAGAAGCTAGGTAAAGACAAACAGGCTAAATAGCAAGAAGATTACAGAAAAGAGGGAGCAGGGAAGTGAAATTTCCCTTCTATAACCTGAACATACATGTAATCCCTTCTTTATTGAATTCCAGAGCTTTATAATTTAAGGGATTTTTTTTCTTAAATTATAACCTATAACTATACAAAAGCAATGCAAGTGCAGAAACAATGAATGTGCTTTCGAGATCATTGATTCAAACATGCTAATAAACAAAGGTTACCTGTTCAATTTGATTTTGTGGAGCAATGTTCTCATAGTTACCATGCCCTGTACAGCTCTTAAACACTAAAATTCTAACAGAGGTGCTCTCAGTAATTTTCTACACGCAGATGACAATGACAGGTTCGGTTTTTCTTTTGCTTGACACCACTATGAAGAACCATTCACTGTCTGAGATACTTTCTTCACCAATGACAGATGGTCTGAAAGGGAAAAAAATAAAAAAAAAGTGAAGTGAATACTTGGCTTCAAAACTGAAAACAGACACATCATGCTCCCCTTTCACTACTACCTTAAAAATACCCACTGGCCTGTGTCCACTTAGATGCTGGTATTTTCTGAAATACTACCACCAGCTTCCTCCTAACCGTGCCATAAGCTGTAGCAAGCTGTCTGCAGTGATAGCCTGCATAAATCATTGCTCCTGAAGGGAACAGATGTTCAGGGTATGAAAGAGTAATACCACAATTTAGTCATAATTAAAATTCACCTTAGCATGCCTCTATCAGTGAGCAGAGAGGAACGTTTCACTTCTCACCTACAAAAATGAAATGCCTCTCATTTCTTCTGCTTCAGAAAAATTAAGGCTGAACCTTTTGTACCTTGTTTGGGTTCCACGTCTGACAATGCATCATATAAATGACATTTTTATTTCACTTCAACTGTTAGTTTTCTTCCTTTCCCAAACACTGGGAAATGACCTCTAAATGGTGCACTGCCTCTGCACAAAATGCACTTACAATTAAACCTTCAAAGGAGATTGTTGCACACTGCATGCAGAAATACTACCAGTATCCAGCTACAGATCAAACCTGTGGCACTAAAGACAATCATTGGACTGATAACAATCCACTCTGAGCTGGATATATTTAAAAACTTAGGGGCTGAAGGCCTTTAAAAATTATTCAGTAATCTAAGATCACTGAAATCAGTGGGAGTTAGAGGATTAACTCAGGAAAAATTTGATCCTTAGCCTTGTAACTGCCATTAATGTTAATGGAATGGGTCTATACACATAATTTTGAAAATGTAAGCCTAATACTGCTGTTATTGCAGTTGGATTACATTAGATGCATGACAGTTCTTTTGAAAAATTTGTTTCAATTCACAGGTCTTCATATTGTGAGGCTACATCATTACAAAATATAAAGGATGTGTTGATTATGTTACTAAATGTCTCTAAATTCACTAAAGTAAAAATGGCTGAGGCTTTCATAGCACTTTAAAATTCTAAGACAAAAAAATTAATCTTCTCTTCAGCATTGATACTGGCAATCAATTTGAAAAAATAAAAAAAACAACCCTGTCATTAAACCATGGTTTAGTGTCGCAGACATCTTTCATGAAAAATCCTTTCTTAGGATTTTTCCTTGTGAGAAGCTGCAGTTTTCAGCAACCAAAGTAAACAATGGTTATCTGCTGCTGTGGAATGCAACAGGTGATTGGTCTCCTGTGGGTGTTTGGATTTCTTGACCACTCATGGCAGAGCTGGCTCTTGCTCTGTCTGAGACACAGATCTTTGTTATTCATTCCTTTTCTATTCTTAGCTTAGCTAGCTGCTCAAGAAACCTTTTCCTTTCTATTGCTTTTAGTATAGTCTAATGTAACATATATCATAAAATAATAAATCAAGCCTTCTGATCATGGAGTCAACATTCTCGTCTCTTCTTCACCCTGAAAACCCTTGTGACCACAGTCACAATTGGTGACCCCCGACTGAGGAGGACACTCATCACTTGGTGAGACCACCAGAGGAGCATTGCTGCACTGGGTAATCCCTGAATGTGTGGCATTGATGGTTGCTTCACAAGTGACCACAGAAGTGGATTCTAGCCAGGAGCTGAAGAACTGAAGATCCGAATTTGGACAGAGTTCACAGCAAGGCTGACCACAAAGAGAACCTTCTGAAAAGCCTCCAGGAAGATGTTCAGAAAGCTCAGCAGCACCGTGCAGATAGCCAGAGAGTCCTGGACACTGTCACAAGGTACTGTTGGTTTTTGCCCTCCTGAAGATGAGGCCGTTCGCAGTTTGTGGCTGCTCATCTGGAGGACTTCTCCCCTAGAGCATGAGGTTCCATTCTCCCCTTCAGAGGAGAAACTTATTGCCCTCTGGCAAAAATGGGGTGCAGAGGACAGAATTCTCCTGTCAGAGACAGATTTTTATGAGTTCTTTCGATGGGCAAAGCTCTTTGGGTTTTTTACGAATGTGCTATATGCCCTTGATGTGTTTGTCTGGGAGTGTATGGGCTCCATTTTCCATTTCTTTTTATACCGGGGGTTCGGATGCCCCTCGATTTATCCAACCTTTTTGAAGCTCTTTCTAGTCTTGAAACGGAGAGCAGCTGTTTTTCCCTGGATTGCTAACTGCAAGGGCAAAGCCCCGTTCCCCCCGATTCCGGGGGAAGACCCTTTGGAGGGGGACGCTCTGCTGCTTTCCAGCCCCCCTGAACTGCAGTGGGGGTGCGAAGTTTCGCCCGCAGCCGAAGTTTTTTTTACTGCGTCTTCGGAGCATGCTCAGACGGAGCCGGTTTCTCCCCCCTCCCGTTGCTCTCAGGGGGGATGGGAGTGGGCGGTGCCACCCCGGCCAGCGCCACGGGCACCGCCCCGGCCAGCGCCGCGAGCGCCGCCTCACCCCGCCCCGCGGGTGCGGGCACTTCCCCGCGCGGCCCCTCCCGCGGCCGCCCCTGCCGTGGAGCCTGTGGGCGCTCCGGCCGCGGTTCCGCCGGCTTCCCTGCCTGCATCTGAGGCCTCAGAGACACCGCTTCCCGCGGCAGCGCCGATGTTGCTGGGCAGCAGCGATCCACCGCTCCCCCCGGCCGTCCCGCCGCCTTCTGCGACTGTGGTTCCGCGGCCGATGTCAGAGCCCGGCGCAGAAGATGCTGCCGACCCCGTGCCGCCCCCGTCGCCCCCGCCGCCTCCCCAGGCGGCCCCGCTGCCCTCCCCAGCAGTTCTGCCGCCTGTGGGGACTCCGTCCTCCGTGTCTGCGTCAGAGGCTGCCCTGGAGCCGGCGGCGGCAGCTGCAGCGGCGCCTCCTGCATCCAGCGTGACTTCCTCCCCGAGTTTTTCGGGTTGTCCCGGGGCTGCCCCTACAGCGGGAGCTGGGACAGAGGAAGAGGGCGTCAGCCTGTCCTTCCGTGGAGGAGGCATGGCCCGACAGCTGGCTGTGGGCGCAGCGCGGCTGCCTGTTTTCAAGATCAGCATTTTTGGCAGGTTGGGGGGTGTTTGGTCCGGGGTTTCCTCCTGGGGGATGCGAATCTCTCTGCCGCCCCTCGCGCGCCCCAGCGGCGAGGGGGAGGTGGGTCCCGAAAGTTCTGCCCCTGGTCCCCAGCCCAGAGGGGGTGGAGGTGGTGCCGTGAGGCAGATGGGAGGAACACCTGGTGCATTTGCATCGCAGAGGCAGAGGGCACAGCAGGAAGCGAGCATCGCTTGTCTGCTGTGGGGAAAGGACATCCCCAGACCCGAGACGAAGTTTCTCGGGACAGCTTCTGTCTTCCCATTGCCGGCATGCCTCGGTGATTTTGGGGAAAGGAAGCGTTTGGTCACCCCTTCTGCCATTGTACTGGCAGCAGGGTGCAGGTCTGTGCCAATGCAGAGCCTGCCTCGGGGGCTGGGCCCGGGCTGTTTGCCTTGGTTGCTTGGGCCAGGGCCACCTCCCGGCCTCCTGTTGGGTTTGGGGGCTTTGCTTCCCCCTTCTGGTCCTGGGCCACCTTTCTGTGGGCCAGGTGTGGGGTTCCTGATCCTTCCACATGGGCCAGGGCCCCCAAGGGCCTCTCTCTGGCTCCTCTGCTGCTGCTCTTTCCGACAAGAAGAAAAAAAAAAAAAAAAAAAAAAAAAAATTGAATAAAAAAGGGTGAAAGAGCTGGCAGCAGCTCAGAGGCATTGAGCAGAGGCATTGAGGAGCCAGGGATTGGCTTCAGCCCAAGTTGTTCAATAAAGGGCTGTGGCAAGACATTTCAGAAATTTTCTCGAAATTCTTTGAAGACTGTCAATGGACATTTGATAACTATTGATGGACTTTTCTGTAGCAAGCCTGTTTCAGGACCAAAAGAAACTTTCAGATATGGCAAAGAGGAACATCTTCAAGCCATGGACTTTTCCTGAAACTCAGCTGCTTGGACTTGAATTTTCTTTGCATTGTTTTTGCATTTTCCTATATTATAGAATTGTTTTAGTAATATGATAGAATTTTATGTTCTACAGGTGAAGAAATTCCCAGTGCATTCCACAGGAGCACTTGAGTGGAGTTTGATTGGCAACAGATAACCTGTCAAGTGTTTGTCTTTTTCTTCAGCATGAGTACAGCAGAGAAAATTACAAACGCTTTTTCCTTTTAATTTAATTAAATAAAAAAAGGTGACATGTCGCAGACATCTTTCATGAAAAATCCTTTCTTAGGATTTTTCCTTGTGAGAAGCTGCAGTTTTCAGCAACCAAAGTAAACAATGGTTATCTGCTGCTGTGGAATGCAACAGGTGATTGGTCTCCTGTGGGTGTTTGGATTTCTTGACCACTCATGGCAGAGCTGGCTCTTGCTCTGTCTGAGACACAGATCTTTGTTATTCATTCCTTTTCTATTCTTAGCTTAGCTAGCTGCTCAAGAAACCTTTTCCTTTCTATTGCTTTTAGTATAGTCTAATGTAACATATATCATAAAATAATAAATCAAGCCTTCTGATCATGGAGTCAACATTCTCGTCTCTTCTTCACCCTGAAAACCCTTGTGACCACAGTCACAGTTTAGTGTCCCAATTAAATACCTTCAGTGACTGTCCATGGATCAGATCCTCAGTGAATGTAAATTAGGTAACTTTATTGAATTCAGTACAGACACTGTAACTTACCAGGACTGAGAATACGAATTGATAAATTATTAATCCAGTAAGGTTTTGTAACCAAACTTACCTCTCAACAGGAAAAGGAATTTCAAATTTGCACTTGAACAATTGTGGTTTGTTTTCTCCACAGGGATGTATCTACAGCAGGTCAAGCAAAGACTGCAATTTTTAGGTGAGGGACCCAAAGCTTCCACTTTATGTACTTTGATTTATATCACAGAGCAGTTTCAAGGCATGAAAACTGATATCATTTGGATGAAATTAAAGCAATGGATGTGATCCAAAGTCCCTCCATAATTCCACAGTGCAGACTGGAGACAGCTCAGAGTATTGTCTTTTAAAATGCATATGGTGTGGGCATTAGGATCCTCTGTACCAACAACTGCTTCCTTCCACACATCTGTTTTCCTGTTGTTTACAACTTGGTGACACAGGTGTAGTTCCATTTTTCTGCTCACTTCTCCAGAGCCCTTTGTGTTCCTTGTAGAGTTTAGGAATTTTGCCTTATCTCCACTTTTTAAACAGCACAAACGAGCTCCTGCAGTCATCAGGAAGTTATTCTAAGGTTGATGTGAAATTTGGCACGTGCATTTGGTACACAGTTGTTAAAATCTGCTGCCAAAACACTAAACATTGTCATTGCCACTGATTCCAGCATCAAATGACTTTGCTGACATGGCTGTACTGGGGAGTCTCAGGCTCAGAACAACCTTTCACTGCACAGGTAAAAGTGCCAGGTAGGATACAGACAACTGAAGATCTTCCATTTACCTGCCACAGCATAATTCCAGTTATTATTGTTAGCCACAGCTAAATGGAACAATGCTAGATCAGGAAATGCAGAAGTGACATTAACAATTCCAAGTATTTCACAGTCCTTATTATTAAACAATTGGGGAAAGTTTGTTGTTATTATTGATTTATTATTCATTGAGAAAGCATGCAAGTTTTAGTAAATAAATTTTAAAAGTGGGGCTCCTGAAAAATTGTAGGAGATGTCACAGAAGAGCTTGAAATAATCTCCTCTCTACAAGGACAGGGATGACAACAAGGATAAGAACCATTTATTCATACATTAAAGTTCATTTTACTTCATGAACAACAAGTTTTTGAGGACATTTTTCTTATGGACATTGTTTATGTTAATAACCTCCATTTGTGTGGAAAGATTAATTTGTTTGACTGTGTAAAACACCCTTTCCACTCAGCTTACAGGATGGTCCTGACATCAATACAGGTTTCCAGTCATATGGCACTGCAGCCATGGGGGTGATGTATTTCAGAATTCATGATGCATTTCATGATGTATTTCAGAATTCACATGAACAACAACAGCTCTTGATTCACACCTTCCTTTGACTTGTCTATGAATTCCACTTCTGGCCATAAAAAAACAGTGATCTTGTAATAATGAGGAGGTTGAAAGACCAGTTTAATTAGTGGTTGAAAAATATGTCTACTAACATTGGAAAATAGATCTCAAAATCTCAAAGTAAAAAGATGGACTGACTGTCATCTGTAAGTTTTTTGAATTAGCATGTTTTCAGACAAGTTTCAGAAAGTGCCTAAGCCTGGGAAGAGGGGGCTCTGATTTGCATTCCCAAGTCTAGTCTCAGTCTGTACTAAGATCTAGTTTGGTGGGGTATTCATTTATTTAGTTATTGGATGAATATTAAGTGTTATGTGCCACATAAGCAAGGATTACAAGTCACACAAGGGCTAAAGAATGCTCTCTGTTTAGGTGTGCCACACTAAGTAAGGGTGGTTTGGTTTCCTCCTGAGCAGTGTGGTACTTGGAAAAGAAGAGGCAGGTGATTCAGATTATAATGAAAGATGACATAAGGTGAAACTTAGAGATTGTTTGGCATCGAATGATAAGAGCCAGTAGATGCCTAAAGGCAAATCTAGGCAGATTACAGCTGCCTAAACCAAAGAATGTGATAAAGAAAAATTTTGTCCATCCTTTAAGGTCACACTCACAGTATCCCTCAAGGCTGAGAATTGTTCTGAAGGTCAAGCTTGTCTGTATTCTGTAGGATAAGCCTGCTAGGAAGATTCAGGCTCAACAGGAATAAGCCCTCCAGGAATCTGCATGGTCAAAAATGTGAAGCACGACTTTTGTTCCCAGCCTTGAATGAACAAGGTGTCCATGAGGTTGTTATGTGCATGGAAGGCACTACATGGTAATGAACAAACTTCTGCCACTTCAGAATGGCACAGACAGAAAATCAGGCACCTGAGTATCTTTGTCTTCCCTTATTTTCAAAAATAAATTAGTCTTGCCACCTGAAATTGTCTGTCCATTAACACTTCTGTGCATCGTGATCCTGTCTGGTTTGATAATTCAGCAGCTGCCAGCCTTTAGGGGCTCACAAACCAGGAACCTCCAAAGAAAAATTCCTTCAATGATAGACACTAAATGCAGATACACTCAATGCAGAGACAAACAGTGAGAGCACTGAGTTTGTCACAAAGTAAAACAAAAATCAGCATTTAAATTAAAAAATTATCTGAAGAGTCATGGTAAAGTCTCATTTATAGAGTGGCCAGGTGTTTCTATTTCCTGGGTAGAGAGGGGGTCAGATTCTCTAACCTCATTCTGGAACTGACACAGTCAGTTCCATACTTCACAATTCCCAGGACAGTGCCCACAGTTGAGAGAAAGAGAGGGAGGGAGGGAGGAAAAGAAAGAAAGAAAGAAAGAAAGAAAGAAAGAAAGAAAGAAAGAAAGAAAGAAAGAAAGAAAGAAAGAAAGAAAGAAAGAAAGAAAGAAAGAAAGAAAGAAAGAAAGAAAGAAAGAAAGAAAGAAAGAAAGAAAGAAAGAAAGAAAGAAAGAAAGAAAGAAAGAAAGAAAGAAAGAAAGAAAGAAAGAAAGAAAGAAAGAAAGAAAGAAAGAAAGAAAGAAAGAAAGAAAGAAAGAAAGAAAGAAAGAAAGAAAGAAAGAAAGAAAGAAAGAAAGAAAGAAAGAAAGAAAGAAAGAAAGAAAGAAAGAAAGAAAGAAAGAAAGAAAGAAAGAAAGAAAGAAAGAAAGAAAGAAAGAAAGAAAGAAAGAAAGAAAGAAAGAAAGAAAGAAAGAAAGAAAGAAAGAAAGAAAGAAAGAAAGAAAGAAAGAAAGAAAGAAAGAAAGAAAGAAAGAAAGAAAGAAAGAAAGAAAGAAAGAAAGAAAGAAAGAAAGAAAGAAAGAAAGAAAGAAAGAAAGAAAGAAAGAAAGAAAGAAAGAAAGAAAGAAAGAAAGAAAGAAAGAAAGAAAGAAAGAAAGAAAGAAAGAAAGAAAGAAAGAAAGAAAGAAAGAAAGAAAGAAAGAAGCCATGGGAATCTGACTTTGCAGACCATTGTCAATAAAGAATTTATTTGGAACTAGGGTAAGGATTTTAAAACCCCAGACTTACATAATTTCCAAACAAGGTGTTCAAGCAGAGGCATCAAATCAGATTTGATGCCTTTTTGTGACAAGGATAATAACAGAAATAGAGCAAAAATGGACAACAGAAAGTAGGAGATTGCCAGGGTTTTTAGGGAGAGAGAATATCCTATAAATAAAAACTACAAAAACACCCCAAAAGAACAAAAAAAAAAAAAAAAACAACCACCAAAACAAAACAAAACAGGGAAGCTATTTGGCATATAAGTCCTTCTTGCATTGGTTAATTACATTTCTACAAGGATTTACCAGCTTCAACACAAGTAGATTTTATTTCTGTTCAGACTTGCCTCTGAAGTTATCCCTTCCTGAGGAGATCTGATGAGGTGACCTGCAGAGGTCCTATCCAAGGCAAATCCTCCTGTGATTCTCAGTAATCTGCCACTGTGTAGCAGACAGCTGTACAAGCTACTACCAGCTCTAACGTACCTTAATTTGACAACCACCATGTTAACACTGAGTGCTTGATACTGGAAATCTCCAAATCAGTCTAATTTTTATACATGTATTTTGCATGAATTTTTGTCCCAGAATTTACCACAATTTTCAAAAATTAAATTATATTCTTGGTATTATACTCAATGTTAGATGTTGAAATTATACAAAAAAAGATCAGCAACACCAGTCAAAAATTTGGTACAGAAAGTGAATATTAACTCAGCAAACTGACATTACAGTCAGAAATGTGGGTAACAGAATATATTACCTAAATGGAAGCAGTCCCTACCCAAACACACAATAATACTGTTACTGCTGGCTAAAGCATCTGTGAAGTTCTAATCAGCTCAGGATAGCAGAATTACAGTGGAAGTTCACTTGCCAAGAAATACATTCCTCCAGCAAAAAAGTTCTTAATGACAGGATGACTTAGAGGTTTGATGCCCTGTGCAGGCTGCCCTAGAGCAGGGGCTGGACAGAGCTAAAGAATCAAGCAGGGATTGATTCAAAGCATCTCCTCCATGGATCCACCTTGGGCAGCACCAGAGCCCAGCCAGGCCTGCACCCAAGATGAACCAAAATGGCCCCAAAATGCACCAGCGCTCCCGGGCTCTCTCCCTTGGATCAGTTCTGCTCCATTTGCATCTTGCAGTTCATTGTCCCATTCCAGCTTTAGCCCCTGCAGTCCCACCCTGCTTGTTTTTCTCTCTGCAGCCCACGGGGTTTGTGCTCTTGGGCTGAGATTGGGATCATTTGTCCTTGGTGCCCAGCTGGAGCAGGAATTGTTTTGTCTCCCTGCTCTGTGCACAGAGCTCACCATCCCTGAATGTGAGGCTCAGACCCACACACTAAAGCAGCACAGAATGGGAAACATAGAAAAGCCAAAACCTGAGGCATCAGTTCACTGTTAGGAATGAAGAAATGCACCTGTAGAATAACAATAAAAACCCCTCACAGAGCCCAGAAATCCTCATATGACATTCCCTGTCTGAGGAGTGCACTGATTATGATCTGAGCCCAGGTTTGCATTTCCTTTTACACCAAACTGATTTCAAAATTTGGTTTTCTAATTCTCCCAGCACCTCTACCCTTTCATTCACAATTCCTTTATGCTGTTGTTGCTTAAACAAGATTTAGAGACTTGTAAGAAACTTTCTTCAACAATAAAAAGCAATAAACTACTCGATTTAAGGGGAATGGCATTACAAATACATTGATACTGTATACTATATATTACATTATGCCTATGTACTCAGACACATCTGGTTTTCACTTCTTTCTCTTCCCTCACCTTCACAGAAATAAATACCAAACACTGCCATGAGCAAACTTCAAAACTTCATGAATCCAAAACTTACTGTCTGGCAAAATACATTTTCATCTATGAACAAGGGGACAGAATTTTTCTCAGTTCCCACTTTTTAGGATTTTGAAAAACTGAGCAACACATTTTAAAGGGTACAGAACAGTAACTGAGACATGAATCTGAAATACATCTTGTGTAGCAATAAAAGTGTCATTATAATAAATATGAAACTCCCTGATATATCTTTATGAAATAGGAAGAAAGACCCAAGTTTCCTTAAATAAAGTTCAAAAAAATTAAAATTTAAATAAAATTAAATGTAAAAATAAAATTAAAATTTAAACTCCAGTGGTAAGAACAGATAATGTTCTATTCAATTATGCTCTCTGTTCAAATTCCAGATGCCTCTCTGTTTGGGAAACATATTATGCCCAGGTCACATTCCTGTGTTTAACTAAGTTTACAGTCACTCCCTTTTCTTTAAATACTTGAGAGCTTTTTGTTTCTGCATGTTCTGAAGTGTCATCATTTATTGCCACAGGCACAATGGCTATATTTAACTAATAATGACAGCAGTTGTCATTAGGTTTTAAACTCACTAACACTAGGCTGACATATGATTTGAAGTATGTCTTAATACTAAATTTGATTAAAATTACAAACATCCCATCTTCTCTGCCAATCAACAAGCTTCATCCCCTCACCCTGACCTTTTCTATGAACTCTTAAGGAAAATAGGTCATGGCAGTGGAGTCCACTTAAAATTAAAAAGATCCCCAGATTGTGAAAGCACTTCTGTATTCTGTTCACAAAACACAAATAAAAGTATAGGTTCGTTGAGGAATGATCAATGTTCTTCATTATTTTTTGTGTGATAGGAATCTGAAATGTAGAATTTACAAAAATCATGCTATAATTTCTTTCCAATAAATGAAGTTACTTTGGGAAATAATTGAAAATATGCAAATGACAACCAATTAAAACTCCTGATATGTCTAACTGAAGAGGGAATCAGTACTACAAACTATGATTACACTTGAGCACTCCAGAAGCAAAGAAAATTGTTTGAAGAAATAAAATATTTAGTATTAGAAGAGTTAAAAAGAAGTAATTCATATTTGTTCATGCAATTTCATACGAGTTGTTACCTTATTTGCACTCAAGTAAACATAAAATTATTTGGGGATTAAACAGGTGTAAATGCCAAACAGAATAAACAAGACAAGCCCTGAAGACACTGCAGCAAAAATGCAGAGTGATAGAAACTCAGAGCCTGGGTGAAATGTTAAAACTCCCAGGCCTTTTGGCTGCCAACCCCAAGCTCAGTAGATGGGTTGATGGTTTACAATGCAAGCAATTTTCTCTCATTTGGCAGAGAGGAGAGGCAGAATGCCTCTCAGTCACCCCTTCTCTCCATTTATCTTCACCATTCCTCTCCAGTTTTCCCTTGAACTTATGAGCACTGGATCTACAATGATAATGGTTGGGAGATTCCTTGTCTTGATCAGGATTTGACTCAATTTCTCCATTTGGCATGGCTGGTAATCATTTTGGGTTGAGGGTGATTTTATATCATGCATCAGATATGTAATCGTAAATAATTTTATTTTTAATCATTATTAAATTATTTGTTATTAATTATTAAATTATTTGTTTATTATTTTAAACCAATTCTCACTGCAATCTCCAGATCAGTGGGGAGGCAGGTCTCAGTGTTTTACATTTCTTGAATAAAATTTTATTTAAACACGCTGGCTGAGTGCAAACAAAGGTATTAGACAACGGCTCTACAGACCAAAATCTTAACCTGTTCCCATGTGAAAGATAGGGAAAAACTTCCCTATAACTACTGGTTCTTTGTATTCATAAGGTTGTATCAAAAATTTGTCTTCTGGAATACTGCTGGGGATGTGTTAGCACAAGTCCAAGCCCTAGGTAAATAGAGCTGTAACTTTTCTTTTTTTTTAACATTTAATTTAAATTGTTCTGGCTGTACCTTATTGTTTCCATGTTCTTTTATTCAACATACCATTTTAAGCCATATTTTGAAAGTATATTTCCAGGTTTGAAAATAGCAGTATTTTTTTATTATTATTATTAATACAGAATTTTATTACAGACCACTTTATCATGATTATATTCCCACAGATGTGAATATCATGAAAAGGTGCAGAAAGACACCCTGTCAAATCCAGACATCTTACAGCCTGAGCCTAGCATAGAAATTCGTGCAGGAATTTAAGTTCTCTCCCTTTAAATTCAGGTGGATTATGGGAAGGGCATCAGAGTCTGCATTCCCTCATAATAAAGTACTGAACCTAACTAATGAATATTTCTTACTCTTTGCTGCTCTAAACCAAAGTACAATATAAAACAGTGCTTTTTAGGAGGGTAAAAGGGAAAGAAATAAGGCATTTTTTAATCTATAGATGTCTATATATGGAATGTAGTAGATACTACATTCATTTTATACAATCAGTTGAAAAAGTGGAAGCTCCATATAAAGGGTTTAGTCATTTCTGTTTAGCAGCACATTGGCTTATCTGAACAATGCCATTTTGCATAATTAATCTTATGCTTATGTAATTTTTGAATTATGGCTTTTCAATCACAAAAAAGTTCCCAAGGTATTTATGAAAAAAATATTCCATCTGGTGGTGTTTTCTACCCTGACCAACTTGCTTTATGTGCTTAGGCGTGTGCAAGTTCATTATCACTTTTGAATATCAGTTTACATCTGCTTAAGTTTTCATGTTTCCTTCTTTAAGGCTAATTCTTGCTCCCGAAAATCAACCCATCATGGTGGAAAAATGTCCTTACCCCAGTAACAGCATTGAGCTACAGCACATCACAAAAGTCTCTCATATTTCATTAACAAACTGCCAATGTTAATGGACAGGACAGTAAGGCCAAAGACCAGGAAGGAAGGTTAAAATCTGAAAATGCACATTTGCTGTGGTCATTGTGCCATCAACAAGGCCATCTGGAAGAACATATTTATCAAAATCTGCTGTGGAAACTCTTGAGGCAGCACTGCTGAGCCTGCCAGAGTTCACTAAGAGTTTGGACAATGCTCCCAGGCACAGGGTGTCACTTCTGGGGTGTCCTGTGCATGGCCAGGAGTTGGAGTCCACCATCCTGATGGGTCCCTTCCAGCTCAACATATTCTGGGATTCTGTGTGATTGTGTGATTCTGTGTGATTCTGTGTGATTCTGTGTGATTCTGTGATTCTGTGATTTGGTAATTCTCTGGTTCTGTGTGATTCTGTGATTTGGTAATTCTTTGATTCTGTGTAATTCTGTGATTTGGTAATTCTGTGGTCCTGTGTGATTCTGTGACTTGGTGATTCTGTGATTCTGTGTGATTCTGTGATTTGGTAATTCTTTGATTCTGTGTAATTCTGTGATTTGGTAATTCTGTGGTCCTGTGTGATTCTGTGACTTGGTGATTCTGTGATCCTGTGTGATTCTGTGATTCTGTGTGCTTCTGTGATTTGGTAATTCAGTGATTTGGTAATTCTGTGTGATTCTGTGATTCTATGTGATTCTGTGATTCTATGTGATTCTGAAATTCTGTGGTTCCGTGTGATTCTACAATTTGGTGATTCTGCGGTTCTGTGTGATTCTGTGATTTGGTAGTCCTGTGATTTGGTAATTCTGTGATTCTGTGTAATTCTGTGATTTGTTAATTCTGTGATTTGTTAATTCTGTGATTCTACGTAATTCTGCGATTCAACGTAATTCTGTGATTTTATGTAATTCTGTGATTTGGTAATTCTGTGACTCTATGTAACTCTGTGATTTGGTAATTCTGTGTTTCTGTGTGATCCTGTGATTCTGTGATTTGGTAATTCTGTGATTCTATGTAATTCTGCGATTCAATGTAGTTCTGTGATTCTGTGATTCACTGATACACATGCCTTTGATTCTTATGCCAAAGAAAGTAGTCGAGTTTGCTAAGGGAAAAAATCTAAGGAAGAAAAAAGACAGGGCATATTAAAGTGATATTAAAGTGGCATATCTATTACCATTAGATTCCTGTATTAATTTTTAAAAAAAGTCTAAAGGCTTCAATGCCACTGAGCAGCTAGAAGGGAGACTTCAGTATTGTGTAGGACTCCAAACTAGCTCATAAATCGGCATATTTCAGATTTCCAAAAAGGTCCTCACAACACAAAAAAGCTGTAAAAATCCATTATAATAATAAGAATCCGAATTTTCCACAATAAAAGAGTAAAATTAGTTTTCTGAGAGAAGCCCTTAAAATGTACTCTAGATGTTGCTGGCATCCCTCTCAAAGAGCAGGGTTGGGTTATTCTGTCTTTCAGGATATGATCAAGTTATTGTGGAAATAATTCTATTTTGACATATGATGATGCAAGAGAAAACATCTATATCTTACAACATATCTCTGTTTTAGGTCTTGAGATCTCCAACCTAAAACAAGGATTAGCTCATAATATATGATGATTTACATATTACTGCTTATTTTGTGAGTATTTTTCATGCAAAATCTCAGTATAAATGCACTGAAATAATAACATACAGTACAGTCATTACAGAAAAATTTGTAATAAAATGTAGTAATTTCAAATTCAAAGAGAAGATTCATTTTTTTTCTGAAAAATAAAATATTACAACTTTAAATTTTATGTGCTGGTGAGAAAAAGACCTGGAGTACTTAGAATGCTGTTTGGAATTTAAACAATTACAGACTGATCAATGGTTAGAATCTATCTCTCACTGACACTCCTTGCAGAAAAGATGTCCTGTTTTAAATGTAATCACACCCTGAAGCATGATCATGGTAAATGGCAAACACAGAACCTGAAAAATTGCTGAATGGAACATGAAGTGCTCAAGAAGCCATTTTTTCCACAACAGCATGACTGATATGCACAAGTTTTTTATGAAGGAGTGATAGCTAATTAATTATTTTACTCAGCAAGTTTGCTAAAGTCACTGCAATTTAAATCCAATAGAAATAAGATAGTACCAGCTGAAGAAATTGGTAAATAATGAAGAAAGCATGAAGCAGTACACTGGAAACACCGGAAATTCAATGGTAATGAGGTGTGGAGCTACAATAAAACCTGGCAGGAGAGACACAAGGTAATAAGAGAATAAATAAAATACCCACTATATTTTGAAATTCACTGAATGTTAAATATATTTGTCTGCAAACAAATACTCAAGTATGTGTGGTCCCATAAATTTCCACTAGTTAAATTAAAAATTTACTACTAAATTTTCAATGGTTAATTAAATATGACCATTGACCATCACCAAATGGCATACAGGAATTATACACTACAGAGAATCAACTCCTTGGCACAGTTCTGCACCACACTAGTTCCACAATAGTCCCCCCCAAGTAGGATTTAAATGCTTGAAATTTGACAAATTTTCGTTTGATAAACTCCTGTTGGAATGGCACCCTGTCACTGATATGTCACATGTATTTATTATAAATACTGAATTAAATTAGAAGCAGCAATGGCTTTTGATTTTTATCCCACATCATGCAATTTTTCACCTTACGCTTGAATCCTTCTTCACTTAATCAAACCCTCAAGTTAAATTTTAGTATTTTAGAAAGATGAGAAGATTAATAAATCCCAATAAACCATGACATCAGCATCACTAGGGGTTAGACTTCATCCAGTTGTGTGGATGGTGGTATTGATATATATAATTCATGAATTCATTCATATAATTTCATTGCTTCAAGTGGTATTGATGCCACTTGAAGCAATGAAATTATATGCAAAATGATACAGTTCTGACAAACTTTGTGATTTCTGCTTGAAATACAAATTTCTCCAAAGGTGTTGACATTGCAAATATCAAGTTTAAATACACCTGTAAAAAGTCAGTCTGATTTTCATGGCATCACTTGTCCATATTTGCAGGGCTTTACACTACATCAGTGATCTTCCATTCCCATGTAAAAAAAATCTTTGCTGCTGACATTTCACCTGTGTGTTGAGGACTGAAATGTATAAAGACACTGAAATCAGTGTTATACTGATTTATACTGATCAGTCACACCAGTCTATGCTCTCTGCCAGTCCTGGGCTAGAGAAAGAAAATACAAAATAGGTACTGCCTGTTCCTATACACCTCTAAAACCTATCTTCAATATACTGTAGCTTTTTAAAAATCTGCACATTACCATTCATTAGATGGGGTCATATAAACCCCATATAATGAATGGGGATTTTTTTTTAAGTAAAAACAAGATACTGTGGAATGTTTTATAGAGAATTTGTGAATGTTTTTAACATCGCTTCTGATTTTTGAGCACGTGGAATCCTCCGCCATGAACTGTCATTTTCCAGTTCTATGAAACTTGTAAACAGGGGTGTTAAAAGGCCTATTTTCTGGTCTTGGTGGCTTTTCTACTTACAGCAGTGACTTTTTGCTGTTGTACTTACCCTTTTAATGGACACACAATATGTCACTCTGTGCCCAAGCTCACCTACTCTTTCTTTTCTCTAAAGACAAGGCACATCTGCCACCTGCTCTAGTCTGTGTCCCAGCAACAACTGTCGAGCAGCAAAAAGATTGATTATCAGTCAAAAACCATTCAACAACACCAGATTTTGGTAGGTTAAGCTTGCTGATCCAGCAAGAGATGGTGTGAAATTTTCAGTAATGTGTGCCAACATTTTGGTGCTAAAAGAACAGCAGTGCATGTCACAATGAAACACAGCCAAAGATATGCAGACAAAGCACAGAAGTTTTTGTTTTGAACTTGGCTTGCACAAGGAAAATGAGAGAAAGAAAAAAAAAGACTCATTTAATGACTTTGAAAATCTATCAAAACACTCAAGTCACATGCATGGAGAAACTAGAATACATGCACCAGTGAAGACTTTGTGACAAACAGCAAAATCCTACAAAAATCCTGCAATAATAGGATTGTGTAAATGATTCATACAGCACAAATAGCAGATTTATCACACTCTTCTGCAAGAATAAAAACAGTGATCTGTGCCTTATCTGAAAATACAAACCATTAATTACAGCCCTTCTGGTGATTCCATCACCTGAACTGTACTCAGAATAATTTTTGTTATTAAAAGGAGATTATAATGTATTAAATTTATTATGTAAGGGGCTTACAGGCTCACTAACATAAGTTTCCTTTGTAAATCCCTCCATGAAAATGTAAACAAGACTTTAATTGCTGGACTCACATCATAATTAGTATTAGATGTTTCAGTTTAGAGAAAGAGCTATATAATAGTGATTTTTTTTTTATGAAATAGCCAGTAATGAGTATGATATAGACATTGCCTTTAAAGGTATTTGTAGTATTATCAGTCCCGAAAAGAATTAGTGAAAGATCACTTGAATATTTTGAAATTTTGAATGAATGATTTAACATTAAAATATGCCCGCTAATACTTCCCAAGATAAGAAATGCTATTGAAAAGCTATGTAGAAAATAAATTTAAAAAATAAAAATAAAACCAAAGACTTGTTTCTAAAGAATGTATGTAAGAAAAAAAAAATTGCCCCAAAATGCAAAGAAATCTGCATAAAAAATACATACAATATAGATACAAAATATGCAAACTATGTGAATGATTTGCTCTTGTTTTTCTTTGTAATCCCTAACTTTCTAAAAAATCTACCACACAATTTGCTACAAGATTATAAAAAAAATCAAACATTTCATGTTATGTTAAACAATTGCTTATTTACATTTCTCATTGGAATTGTACACTGCAACTGTAGATTCCTACCTACACATACACCATCTTAATAAAAATTTTGCTTTTTAGAATATTTAAGGTTGCATTAATTAAAAGTTCTTTATCACAAATGTTGGCTTAATTAACAGTTTGATAAAATATCCAAGTGGTATCTTCAGTTGGACGCTAAACCCTACTTAAGCTACAGTTTTAAAATGCTGCCATGAATTTGCAGCAGCAATCTCACATGGTACTTCATGATCCTAAAATGACAGTGCAAACATTTACAAGAATATCTCAACTGTAGAGGATTCAGAAATATTTTTCACCCCTCTTAAAAACTAAAATGTAATTACCATTCTGGTAAAAGAAGGAGAAGGAGCAAAGAAAAATTTTGATAATGGTCTCACCAAATAATCTAAAATTTAGAAAGAGTAAGAAAGAAGATATTCCATATTGCTGTATTAGAATTCCAAAAAATGTTAAATGATAGCATTAATGAATCCAATCTTACATTCTGGATTATTTTTGCTAGTGGAGTAAACCTAATTAATTATGTCTGTTTGATGTCACTGAAACCAAACAGTAAATTCAATAATCTCTTTACATTTTCACCATTTAACCTCCTGCAGGCTCCCTAATGTCTATTCAGATCTATATTAAATTAAGTACCAATGCTAATGAAGGGCAATAAATGTGGCTGTCAGTAGATTTTTCTTTCATTAAGCACATTATCCTCTTACTGAGCTGTAAATGAGTAAACATTAGTTTTGCTAAACCATGCAAAAAGACAGGATGAATATAATTTTTAATTGCACCCCTCAAGCCATTTGCTGGGGGTTCTCCGTTCTGCTTTTGGGGTTTTACCTTCTGGGGTTTTTTGAATGGCCACAGAAATGTTTCTCCAGTTGCAACGTGGGCTCTGTGCTTGGTTCTGGTGCCTCGGTGCCGCCTGCCAAGAACTCTCATTGTGCAGCCATGTTCAGCTCCTCAGAGCACTCCTCCAGCAGCTAAATGGATGCAAGGGGGAAGGAATGCCGACTGCAAACAGAGGGGTTTTGTCACTAGGATTGGATCAGGACAAACAGAACTGGAAAGGAAAAAAAATCCGCTCTCAATTAATTTGATAAAATAAATTTTACAATAAAATTTTAAAATGCTGCCAGGAATTTGCAGCAGCCATCTCATAAGGTACTTCATGATCTTAAAATAACAGTGCAAACATTTTCATGAATCCCTCAACTGTAGAAAATTCAGAAGTATTTTTCTCCCCTTTATAAACTAAAACATAATTACCATGCCAATCAGATGAACTGTGCTATGGGTAATTCAGAATTTTATTCATTATTGCTAGAAATCATAGAATGAAAAACACACATGACCTTAAAAACTTGGTTTTAAACTATTATGTTCTTTCCTTTTAATGTCAAATAGTACTGTACTTAATTCTGTAACTTATTTCACTTAGCATTTATAAGTATTGTTAACAAGTCGTGCATTTTAGAAATAGTGTACGAAGGATGGAAAATTTCATGTAAGCTTAATTTAAAGCAAAAAAAAATGGATTTACATTAGGGTTTGAAGCAAAACCTACAGAGAAACTTTATGCATGCAAGAAAATTTGCATTAGAGGCTACTGGCCTAATTAAGGACACAGAAACTTTAGCAAAAAAATCTTTCTTGTGCCATTTTTCTAAGCTACGACTTTGATGACATTTGGCTGCTGCTTAATAACTTTGGATACTTCAAATGCCCTGTGGATATGACATGAGTTTTGAAACAGAGAGCACACTTAATTCTGTTAAAAAAGAAAATCCAGTTTAGGATATGAAAGAAACAATCCAATATTATTTTCTTAATTTTTTTTTGGTTTTTAACTTTTATAGTAGTTGTGTAAAAAGAAAATCTGAGCATACGGTCATTAAAATTCTTCACAGTGTAAGAAGTATTTCACAGCATCTTTAATCATAAATATAGAAAATACAGAGAAATTGAACCCTTCTCAACAAAATACACTTAACCTGTCCCAAACTGTGTTTATTCACAACTTCTAAAATACTGGAAACTAGTTGCTGTAAAGTCTTTCTATGAAATGTCTTAAGAACATCACAAGAAAGTAAATCGCCTAAATTATTTTTCAAAATTTATCAGCTCAAATAAATATAGGAAAAAATTAGATTCTGAGAAAACTCCTAATTAAAGAGAGCTTTCAGTGCATAATATGTAGGTTATTGCTTCTATTAAAAAGTAAGAACTGGTGACAGTCTTTTCTCAGGCAAAATTTCAATCAAATTGACAGCAATTATGCCTGTACAGTGACTGCATAGGGGGGCTTATTGTTAATTGTTTCTGTTTCCCAGATAGCAAAACATACTTAATACAGCTGCCAGGATAAAATTAAATAAACTAATAATCAGTTTAAAAACATCACAATGTTTAAAATGCTTATATCACATCTTCTGAGTAATAACACAATAAAATAGTGAATATTTTATTGAATATAAACATATATTCATGTATAGTCAACATAGAAATAGTATGAGTATATTTAAAAAGAAAAAAAAAAGGAGAGGAAAGCAGATTTATAACAAAATGTGATACTTCAGCAAGAACATTTGTGACACATGGTCTCTCTCCTGGTCAACAAGAGGTTTCCATGCACAGCTCAAAACTTGTTTGAGGCCTAAGATGTGAATTCCTCTCCCTTAAAACAATCTGGAAATTTTCCCATTCATTTAAATTAGCACTGAACTGATGCTTCACTTAAACCATAAAACATGCACTTAATCAAGTTCCACATTTATTGAATGGCAAAATGACCACATAGGAATCCCAGATATTTTTTTTGTCTTCTTTTTAGAATTTCCAAACTAAGTCATGCTATTAAATCAATGTAGCTACTTTGTACTGAGTACTAAATCATATAATAAGAAAGTGAGAATGTGGCCCTTTGAAAAGTAATTATAAATTATTTTCATGCACCATTATATTAATATCCATGCCTTATTAAACAAAATCAGCAATCACAAGGACTTTAAGGTTTTGGAAAAAGCCCTTTCATAAAATATCTACCAAATAAAAAAGTTAGAGCCTCTTTGAATTCTATTTGAGGTCACAAATCAAGGGATTCCATGATGACTCTAACCAACAAGCTTTGTCTCAGTTTACAACAATTTCTTCCCTCAAAACAGGACACCAACAACAAAAATCTTTTGATGAGGACATCTAAGTCAAGCACGTTATAGCACACTTTTGTCTTTTCTTTCATCACCTTTATGGTACATTGCAAAATCCAATTGCTCCCTTGGATTTCCCCCACAGACAGAATCAATTCCTTTTGGATTAATTATGGAGAATCACATTCTTCTTTGCAGAGAGGTCAACTTGTTGGCTATTGTTAAGTCTTAAAAATTTGTAAAGTGGACTGGCATGCCTGATTCACATTAATTTTGTCTTCCAGGAATGCTTGGTTGGAATCAATAAGGTTTAAAAAGCTACTTTAATTTAGAAATTTGCTACTCTTTTCTTGTCAGCTACTCTGACAAATTTCTAGGTCAAGAAATCTTACTAAAAATTAGAATATCAACTGAATCATCATTACAAGGTGACTGAACTGCAGCACCCTTGATTAAAAGCAACACAGGAGAGCTTTGATTACCTTGGCTGACCTGTGGGAACACTTTCAGCTCTGTTTCTCTTGGATACAAGAGATATAAGAGAGAAATTGTCTGTACTGCTTGATTTGTAGCTGTCTGTACATCTGATGCTCCATCAGAGCCCTGAGCAGATTTTGTTTGATGTGGAGAACAATGTTGAAGTCTTGACCTTCTTGATAGCATTGCTGATTGCAGGCGAATGTTGTGGGCAAAGAGAAGCTGTTTAGAGCTTTGTTTCCCTTCAGTATTTTAACAGTTTTTTTCACAAAGGGAGGGGAATATTTCACAAAGAAAAAATATGATAAATGCAGTTAAAATTTTATCTTTTTACAGTATTCTTTCAATTATTGTAAATTAGTATTAATTGACTGTACAGAGTTCAGAAAAGCCTCCAACATCTTAATTAAAGCTGCAAAATGCCTTATGAAACTGTGTTAATACTTTCATCCTGATTCTTATTTCTGCAAACATTATTTCAGATTTTGGCTCAATTAATCTTTGCACAAGCTGGGATCAGAAGGGCAATGCACAAAGTGCTGTAGGACAGGATTATGAAAAAGTACAGCAGGTATTTCAGCTATGCTGCACTATGCCTTCCTCACACAAAATGAACATTGAATTATCTCATAAGCTCGAAATAAAGGCTTTATTTGCATAAAAACATTAAAAATAATGAGAACAAAACCCTCCAACTTTCAATTTGGGGCTACTATTAATGACAAAAAATTACTTTATACCATAGGCCAAAAGTCTAGATATAATATTCACCCATATGAAGATCAAGCAATCCAATTTTAGCCAGCCTTTGGAAGATCCAAACGAGCACAAGTGTAACTGTGCCAAGAGCAGCATTAAAGATCAAGATGAAGCAAGAAAGAAATTGGATGAGATCAAGCCCTCACCGTCTTTTCATATTCAAGTAACTCCTAAGTGTCAGAATAGTAAAAGCAATGAAACTTTGGTTTATTCATGGCCAAAACACCGAGGTATTTTTTTAAGTACTACAGAAGGAACTTCTACTTTCAGTTGGTTCTACATTCTGAAATTCAAAATTTCTATCCCACTCCTCTTGTGCAATTTTCTCATTATTCATCCTTGTCTAACTAAAGCAGGTCTCCATATTTCTTTTTAAACAGAGAGCAACAGGACACCAAAAATAAATAAATAGTCCATTGAATTTTCTAAAGCATAGAGCTGCACCTGACTAATCTTGTTCTTTGCTAAGTTAAAAATACAGTTACTTGAACAGACGGTGGCTCAGTAACAGCGAGAGAGGTCAAAGTTATCCCACAGTTTGGGATGTGAATCCAACAGCAGGGTAATCACAGTTGCCAAGGATTTGTGCTTGCTGTCACTACCATTGTTGCCTGTCAAATTGTCTCTTTTTCTCATACAGAAGCCATGAATTATTTTTTGATTATATACATTTTATTTTAAACTCATATTAAAATATTAATTATATAAACTTTATTGATAACGGCATTACCAATTGATATTTATTATAATTGTATAAATAATTATTAAATATTAATATAATATATTTAATATAATATTAAAATATTGTATTAATTGTATTTTTATATGGCAACTACTTACTATATACAATGAAGTTGTATCAGATATAAAAACCACCCTTTAGCCCAGATGATTATTTGGTCATCTCTTTGTTATTTCTAGTCATCCATTTTCACCTAAATTATTTACTTATACTGCATATTTGACAAGCATGTATTCTTTGTTTTATTTTATTTCAATCCTTGTTCAAAAGATACAGGGATTTATTTCAATGTTCTCCCAGTTCAATCTACCTATTTTTTATTCTTCCAAGCACTGTCTGAAATGCAAAGGCATTATGTTTATCTAACAAAGGTATTAAAAATTAAAATAATGGCAATATTAGATTTAAACTATGATGGAGGGATTAAGCAAATCTTATCTTTATCCATAATTTGTTTAGATTTTTATTTTTCTCCAGCATTTACAATATTGTTGCACTGCATGCATGTGGGTTCCAGATAACCATATTAATCATTATAATTATTAATAATAATGGTTATAATATTAATGGTTATAATATATTCATATAGATAGATGAGCACAGGATGTTTCATATATTATGGTCCTGAAACATTTTCTGCTACAGGCCTGCATTAACATCATCATGAGACTTGTAAAAATTCTATATTCCATTTTATTGTACAAGAAACCTAGGAAATACACTACTGACATGATTAAAACCCAAAAGTTTATCAGATTTAATGTTTGGCAAACTGCCTTCATAGTAACTCACCCAACAAAGAACAGCTTTACACAGCTTTACACACATAATCTGCATCATTTTGAGAAGGACCTTCTCCAACAAACTAAACTGACCTCCACTCATACAGCAGCAGGAAAGAAGAGATGATTATTTTTTATTTTATATTTTTAAAAAATCATCAGATCTTCCACTTTTCCCCTATTACTCTTCCAATTACAGGCTATCATGAAACTCCAATCCATCCTAAATGAGTGCACACTGAGCAATAACCTAATAAGTACAGGCTGTCTGTGAAACTCATGTCCCACTACATTTCTTGGGAATTTTGCCAAAGGCTTGAATGAAAATTTTCTCCTGCATCTCTGAGCTGATGAATAGAAATAAACTGTTCCTCCTTTCTCTGTCACTTCCCCACTGAAGCCCTGGCATCCCACAGATCTCTGGCTATGAAAGTTTTTCTCTGACACGGAAAAGAAGAAAAAAGAAAAAAGAAGAAAAGAAAAGAAGAAAAAAGAAAAGAAGAAAAAAAGAAAGGAAGAAAAAAGAAAAGGAGAAGGAAAAGGAGTTGGGGGAGAAGAGAAGGAGTTGGGGAAGAAGGGAAGGAGAGGGAGAGGGAGAGGGAAGAAGAAGAGAGAAGAGAAGAGAAGAGAAGAGAAGAGAAGAGAAGAGAAGAGAAGAGAAGAGAAGAGAAGAGAAGAGAAGAGAAGAGAAGAGAAGACAAGACAAGACAAGACAAGACAAGACAAGACAAGAGAAAGAAAAAGAAAAAGAAAAAGAAAAAGAAAAAGAAAAAGAAAAAGAAAAAAATAAAAAAAAAAGAAAGAGAAAGAGAAAAAAAGAAAAAAGAAACCAGACTGTTCAGGGAGGCGAGTGGTGCTTAGTGCAGAGGAAAAATGTTTGAACAGCTCTTGGTTTTCTAAATAATCTGAGATCATTTGCTGTCTCTTTTTAAATAATGAAGAAACTGCACAGCACCCAATAATTCTCTTCTATGTCCTCCCAAACTCCGGATAAATGTGTCTTTTTTCAGTGCCTAGAACAGGCAAAAACTCCTCTTTGCCTGAGGAACAAAGCTCTGCCACACTATTAGGGCAAAAAAAAAGGAAACAAACCCGTAATAGACCAGAAAAAATCTCCTGAAGAAACCAACAATTGAGGTATCACAGCACAGTTTCACTGGCTGGGTAGGTAAAAAGCCAAAAACAGGCGGTAAAATTTTGTCACTAAAACTGGCATATTTAAAGGGCGAGGCTGCCATCTACTCCCAGGATCCTCTGTGAGGCAGGGAAACACGGGACAACCCCAGGAATGTGGGATGGAAGGGCTGGAAGGAACCTGGCTCATCCCGCTCCGGGAATCAGCTGCTGGCATCGGGGACAGCGCTGCTCTGAATGGAGATGCCCCATCCCTGCTCCTGCATCCCGGGATCTGCCCTGGCACTGCCCCATCCCTGCTCCTGCATCCCGGGATCTGCCCTAGCACTGCCCCATCCCTGCAGGATCTGCCCTGGCACTGCCCCATCCCTGCTCCTGCACCCAGGATCTGCCCTGGCACTGCCCCATCCCTCCTCCTGCACCCAGGATCTGCCCTGGCACAGCCCCATCCCTGCTCCTGCACCCAGGATCTGCCCTGGCACAGCCCCATCCCTGCTCCTGCACCCAGGATCTGCCCTGGCACAGCCCCATCCCTGCTCCTGCACCCAGGATCTGCCCTGGCACAGCCCCATCCCTGCTCCTGCACCCAGGATCTGCCCTGGCACATCCCCATCCCTGCTCCTGCACCCAGGATCTGCCCTGGCACTGCCCCATCCCTGCTCCTGCACCCAGGATCTGCCCTGGCACAGCCCCATCCCTGCTCCTGCACCACAGGATCTGCCCTGGCACAGCCCCATCCCTGCTCCTGCACCCGGGATCTGCCCTGGCACTGCCCCATCCCTGCTCCTGCACCCAGGATCTGCCCTGGCACAGCCCCATCCCTGCTCCTGCACCCAGGATCTGCCCTGGCACAGCCCCATCCCTGCTCCTGCACCCAGGATCTGCCCTGGCACAGCCCCATCCCTGCTCCTGCATCCCGGGATCTGCCCTGGCACTGCCCCATCCCTGCTCCTGCACCCAGGATCTGCCCTGGCACAGCCCCATCCCTGCTCCTGCACCCAGGATCTGCCCTGGCACAGCCCCATCCCTGCTCCTGCACCCAGGATCTGCCCTGGCACAGCCCCATCCCTGCTCCTGCATCCCGGGATCTGCCCTGGCACTGCCCCATCCCTGCTCCTGCACCACAGGATCTGCCCTGGCACTGCCCCATCCCTGCTCCTGCACCCAGGATCTGCCCTGGCACTGCCCCATCCCTGCTCCTGCACCCAGGATCTGCCCTGGCACTGCCCCATCCCTGCACCCAGGATCTGCCCTGGCACTGCCCCATCCCTGCTCCTGCACCCAGGATCTGCCATGGCACTGCCCCATCCCTGCTCCTGCACCCAGGATCTGCCCTGGCACTGCCCCATCCCTGCACCCAGGATCTGCCCTGGCACAGCCCCATCCCTGCAGGATCTGCCCTGGCACTGTCCCATCCCTGCTCCTGCACCCAGGATCTGCCCTGGCACAGCCCCATCCCTGCTCCTGCACCCAGGATCTGCCCTGGCACTGCCCCATCCCTGCTCCTGCACCCAGGATCTGCCCTGGCACAGCCCCATCCCTGCTCTGCATCCCGGGATCTGCCCTGGCACTGCCCCATCCCTGCTCCTGCACCCAGGATCTGCCCTGGCACTGCCCCATCCCTGCTCCTGCACCCAGGATCTGCCCTGGCACTGCCCCATCCCTGCTCCTGCACCCAGGATCTGCCCTGGCACTGCCCCATCCCTGCTCCTGCACCCAGGATCTGCCCTGGCACAGCCCCATCCCTGCTCCTGCACCCAGGATCTGCCCTGGCACAGCCCCATCCCTGCTCTGCATCCCAGGATCTGCCTTGGCACAGCCCCATCCCTGCTCCTGCACCCAGGATCTGCCCTGGCACAGCCCCATCCCTGCACCCAGGATCTGCCCTGGCACAGCCCCATCCCTGCTCCTGCACCCAGGATCTGCCCTGGCACAGCCCCATCCCTGCACCCAGGATCTGCCCTGGCACAGCCCCATCCCTGCTCCTGCACCCAGGATCTGCCCTGGCACTGCCCCATCCCTGCACCCAGGATCTGCCCTGGCACAGCCCCATCCCTGCTCCTGCACCCAGGATCTGCCCTGGCACAGCCCCATCCCTGCTCCTGCACCCAGGATCTGCCCTGGCACAGCCCCATCCCTGCTCCTGCACCCAGGATCTGCCCTGGCACATCCCCATCCCTGCTCCTGCACCCAGGATCTGCCCTGGCACTGCCCCATCCCTGCTCCTGCACCCAGGATCTGCCCTGGCACAGCCCCATCCCTGCACCCAGGATCTGCCCTGGCACAGCCCCATCCCTGCTCCTGCACCCAGGATCTGCCCTGGCACAGCCCCATCCCTGCTCCTGCACCCAGGATCTGCCCTGGCACAGCCCCATCCCTGCTCCTGCACCCAGGATCTGCCCTGGCACAGCCCCATCCCTGCAGGATCTGCCCTGGCACTGCCCCATCCCTGCTCCTGCAGGATCTGCCCTTGCACAGCCCCATCCCTGCAGGATCTGCCCTGGCACATCCCCATCCATGTTTGTGTCCAGTTTGCTGTTTGACCAAAAAGGAAGAACTGGTACCTAGAGATGAAGAAGTATTTGAGAAAAAAAAATTGGTTTAGATTCCAAGACCACTAAGTCAGCTGCAAATGGATCAGGAATGAAGGATTTGCAGGTTTTAGATCTAAAATTTTAAATAAAGTTGAAAATCAGCATATCTGCAGGGTTTTGAGTTCTTTTTCCCTTTACTTGAATGAAACTGAAGGTACATGGAAATGAAATTATAAATAAATATTAAAAATAGATAATTATAATATATACTACATTATATTACATTTTTATATAATTAAACAGTATAAAAATATATTCATACTTTATAAACATCTCTTCATACTTCTTCTGAGAATGACGCTTACAAAATATTTACTTGATTTTATTTTTTCAATTTATCACACAGCAGCAAACTGTAGCTCTTTGACAAATGACATGAGTGAAAAGTCCCCATGACTTTACTCATACTTTTTTTGCTAATGTAGGCTGTGCATCCATGTGGCACCAAGACATTTCCAAAGTTTAGAGCTCATCTCTTTTTTGTCATGATGCACATGCCATATGGCGTTTTTCCTGAGCACTTATTAGACTTCTGTTGTTTGCCATAAAATGAAAGCACAAGGTTTTTGTTAGTTGTTAAGATTGATGATCAAATATTGATTTTAAAAACGAGCTAATTTTCATCACTGTTTTCTCTACAGCTTTTGAGAGCAGATTCAGACAGTTTTGTTTGGAATCTCTCTATGCTTTGCACATTTCTCTTTTCTGGAGTAGTAAAATTAGAAACTGAACAGGAAATCTGGAAGCTGTACACAGAGAAATTACCCTGTTTGTGGATTGAAATTAATGATTGATTATATGTACAATTATCTATACAATCAAATGAGAAACACCTGAAATCAAGGCAACCTGAAATCAAGTCAACCTGAAGTATAAATTTTCAATAAATCCGTCTCTTCTCATCTTCTCCCTGCTGCCCTTCATCTCCTCTACCCATACTGAAATTGAAACACAGCTGTTGTATTACAAGTTGTTTTTACCAAGACACCACCAAGAAATCAGGAGCTCTGGAAGTATTTTATTTCTTTTAATAGGAAGGGTTCTTTTTTTGTTTGGCTTGCTTTTTTTTTTTTTTAATTTAGGAGAAAACAAGTTTGCAATAGACCTTCAGATAAATTTCCTCAGTCCAGGTCAGAATTTATGTAAACCTATGAGACTGGCTTTTGGACATTCACACATTTTAGCTATAATTGATTGATACAGACTGGTCACTTAATTGACTTGGGTTTTTTTGCTGGCAGGATTTTGTTAATGATATTTCTGTATAGTGTCTAACACAATTGGCCCTGAACTTGCCTGAAATATCAATGGAAAACATCAACATTAAGGCAACAATAAGGTAATAAAGCAGAACAGAATCATTCTGTGAGCCAAAAGAAAAACCAACTGTACTGCTGAAATATAATTTTAATATTAGATAATATAAGTATCAGGTGCAAAAATCAGAAAGAAATGCAAATTTTATCCAGTAACATTGATTTCCATTTGACTGGCTTGATATCTTTGATATTACTAACTATTCCCTTTGTATATCTTAACCTTTAAACATACACTGGTGGTACTCATCAGCTCAAACCAGCTTTGTTCATCCTGTGCCTGCCTTTATGAACTTCACAGAGCCTAGCTCAGCATTTAGTTTGATGAAGTAATGAGGTTTGAGAGCTAAGTGACATCCAAATGGGCAGGCTTGTTCCCCTTTACCACCTCTTCCCCTTGGCCTGGACAAGTCCTCCAGCCACCTTCTCTATGCTGACACTGACACATGACAAATCCCTTTAGTGGAGGCTAAATCACCAGGAAATTATCTTTTTTTTTAGCAGAATTAGATTTTTGCCCCTCTATCTCCATGGACTACGGGGTCACACAAAAGGTGGTACCTGATGCAAAGGCAGCGAGAGCTCATGAATGAAGCAAGCGAAGAAGGAATGGCAGAAGAATTTTGCCACTTTCAGTGGCAACCGGCCCTTGGATTAGCACAGATCTATCTTCAAGCTACACCTTTCAGTTCAAACTGAAGAGACAAATGTTTTCCTTGAGGAAAAAGATATAATATTTCAATATATTTAATATAATAATATATAATATAATTGAATATATATTATATAATTGAATATATATTATATATTATATAATCTATTTTAATATAACTATAACAACCATGTAATATTATATGTATTATATTATTATATTATTTAATAAAAATAACAATATAATAATATTATATGTATTATATAATATAGGCATATTTTATTAAATGGTTTTGAGGTACAGCAGGTATATTCTTCCCTGCAATACTAAGAGGACTTCACTACTTGTTGTCACACTTGGAAAGCAGTTTAGTCTTTTAAAGTATTTACATAATAGAAATATGTTAATCAAAAGCCCAGCACTTTTCTTCAACAAACATGTGGAAACATATCCAATTATTTTGCAAAGTGACAATTAAAATAAAATGAATAATCTAAATATCAGAATTAAATAGTTCATTTTATAATTCCCTTTCTCAAGAAGCTGGCTTTAACATAAGCTGTGAAATGCTGTATCCACACCACAGTTGTTGCTCCCTTGCCTTTGTGTGTATTGCCCTTTGCATTAACAAGTAACAAAAGTGACATTAAACAGACTCATTTCTGATAAGGGTATTCAAAAACCTGACTATTGAGTTTAAATACATCAGAGTAAAGATCAAGGTGTATCCAAAAAAGGAGTCTTATACAGTGTATTCATCAGAGGAATTTAAAAAAAGGAGAAAAAGGACACAACACGTGTCTCTATACACATGGTTAGCAGCATGTGACTGTGCAGAATGTGAACATATGCACAAAAGGCAGAAGAAGGAAACAGTTCCTTTTGTTTGAAAAACCCATGTGCAATACAGGCAGAGCTGTAATGCAATCCTGAGAGAGGATGGATATTAAAACTGTCCTGTGTTTTATGAGAGACATGAAAAAAGGGAAGAAAATGGCACTCTTTGCTTTCAGAGGTGCAGAAGGATAGTGAGAACAAGGTGTACCACAGAGGTTCTTACAGTCTCACAGAGCGTGATGGAATTCATTGTGAATGAATTCTATGAGCCTACATGACAAAACCAGGATTGAAATTACAAAGCCTGAAAACAGCTACTACAGTGTGCACTGGCACAGAGTTGGGAAATAAACCAAGCTGATTTTTATGTATGTCAAATCTAAACTTGAAGAGTTGGACCTTGACTTCAGACAGAAAAAATGAGATTCCTAACGACGATCATGAGGCCTCAGCAGGAAGGGCATGGTGGTACCAGCCTAAATGTGCTACCTTTTCCACAAACAAGCCCTCAGGATGTGAATGAGCCATGACAATATCCCAAAGGAAATCCCATTATTGTGAAGGTGGGGATCAGAATATACCATTCTGACAATGTGGCCAAGTAATGGTCGCTCACTGATGAATGAGATTCTCATTTTCAAACAATAGTGTGCTTCTAGCTCCAGATTGTTAGGCCAGGACAGAATTCATTCCAGATATGAAAATTACACATCCTGGAAGATTTAACACCTGGAGGTTTTCTCTACACTAGTGCTGTTTCTTGTCATCCTTTCATTCTACCACTGGTCACTACCAGAGATAGAAAGCTAAGTACATGTTTAACCCTGGCTTTGTGCTCATAGAAGAAACCACATTAATACAGGAGATGGTTGTGAAGTTTTCCATCAGGAGAAAACACTCCAACCCTACTCTTTCTTACTAACATTGGAAGACAAAACATGATAATAAAGTGAGTTTTGAATGCAATTTGTTAAAACTGTACAGTTTGCAAAGTCAAGGGTTTAAAATCAAGATAAAAATACAGTCTTGCACTTGCAGGTTTTATTTGACTTCAAATACATGAACTCTGATAGAGTTAGCAACATAATAATTTCTTTTTATGGTTCATCCATTTGTTCACTTCTCTGAGCCAGAATGTGAAGGGAAATGAGGAAAAAAAATGAATTGTGTCATGGGTAAGGTCTGCCATCCCAGATAAATGGTATATCATTCTTGTCTCTGTCTTAGAAGGATGAAGTGATATTAAATAACTTATCTCAACCAAATTTTCTCAGGAAAAACACAAACACTGGCCACACTGCCTAGACACTTGATTTGGAGAATCTGTGATCCATTTTTATGGTTTTCCACTAACTGTAACTGAAGGAGATGCATTATAAAATAAGTTACGTCAATTACAGAAGGTGCATATTGCAAAGCTCAAACAACCTGTAAATCCTTCTGGAGAAAAGCTGGAGAGGAATAGGTAAAATCCAGTGTCACTGTTGTGGCATTAATTAAAGGGACAGGACTAAAATTGGACTAAAGATGATTTATTGTTTAAGTAAACATCAATCTCAGAGGCTGTGAGATGTGGAGACAGCAAGCAGTTGGCCATAGCTCAAGATACTCACAGGTTCTTTCTTACAAGGCAATACAGAATTTTCTGACCCAAAAGGCTGATGCCACAGGGTTTATTTTGCTATTCTGACCTATTACCTTTACTTATTTCTACTGCACTGCAGATACTTTTGTCCAATGGGCTGCCACTAGACATACACACATATACACCTCTATTATAGCATCTAAACTCTTAATTTATTCTGTACAATCACATTGCTACACTATAAAACCCTTCATCATCTTATCTAACACAGTTTCTCACTTACTTAAGGCACATTCTTACTTATAACTATAGAAACAGAAGTTCATGATTTTTCTGTTCAGTGTCTGTGTACCTTGCTTTCACATTTTAGGCTTCTTCTAAGGCTGTAAATCAAACCCTCTTGAGTCTGTGAAGATTTCTATCTTTCTGACTCCCACAGTCCAGGATAAATTTGGCAGGCTAAAAAAGAGAGGTAAGTAATTTGTCACAGGGCACAAGAGTAAAAGCCACTCTGCTCAGTGCTAGCAAAGCAAGGAAAACTGAGAGTATCTTTGTATTTCCCTCAGTTAATGCATGCCTGGTTTAGACTGATTGACACTGCACTTTAAAGACAAAAACTAAGTCATGAAACCTTTCAAATTATCATATTTGACTGAATTTTCATCCATTGATTTTACTCCACCTGCAGTGCACTAGACAAGGTAATAATTTATGATAATTATATGAAAATATACAATTAATATTCATCACCTCTCATTTCTCATCACTTTAGATGATCAGTAATGCAGAGTAAAAATGCTGTCAGATTTCTAATTGCTTTGTAATGGGCCTGAAATAGGGAAATCGTTAAAGACAAACAATCTGTCACTTGTCTGTTACCTTAACTATCTATCACTTAAAAAAACCCTCATTAAATACATTGCTAATGAACGACAAAAGACTGTACTCAGTGTGCCCAGATGTACCTTTTTAAACAATATTGTAAATTGCTTAAATAATTCCCAAGACGTTTTCAATCATTCCTGTGGAAATTTAATGGAAAACATATATTTTCCGTGCACGTTACATCTCATTTGTTCACATCATTATGACATTTAGTCTATCATATGCACATCTCCTGGGAGATAAAACTTTTTCTTTTTACTGTTGACAAATCTGATCCAATTAAAACAAATTCTGGAAGAACTCAACATTCAGATCTCTGACCCCTCTCTCCTAAAAAAAAAGAAAAAAACCTATTAATAATTTCAAAATAATCCCATCTCCTCCAAGGATTTTTAATATCTAGATTAAAAAAGAAGTCCAACATTGTTCAATGTTGAATAAATTATTTTATCTCAGTTGTTTCCAAGAGACAAAACTCAGTATGGTCACTTTTACCACTCTTTTGAGTCAGCTGTCTTCTACAGCTCTGACAGAAAAAAAAAACACTTGAAAAAAATTCTTCTCCCTGTACTGACAGAAGAGCCAGGATGAAAACAGCACATCAGAACTATCAGTGAGACTCCCTAATGAAATCTTGTTCTATTATTTGCCACATTAATTAATTGCTGATATTAACTGTCACATTAAAGCGTTGAAAAGATGAAGACAACAACTGCAAAACATTGTTTGACACAAAATATTCATCTTTGCATGACTTAAACATGCTCAAGCTCTTAAATTTATCAAAACCCAATCAATATGCAGTGCTCATTTATGATGCTGAAAGAGGTTCAGATGAGATATTAGGAAGGAATTGCTCCCTGTGAGGGTGGGGATGCCCTGGCACAGGGTGCCCAGAGAAGCTGTGGCTGCCCCTGGATCCCTGCAAGTGTCCCAGGGCAGGCTGGATGAGCAACCTGGGATAGTGGAAGGTTCCCTGCTCACTGCAGGGGGGTGGAACTGGATGATCTTTAAAGTCCTTTCCACCCCAAACCATTCTAAAACTCTCTATGTACCAGTATAAAGCCAACATGCACAAAAAAAAAAAAAACAAACCAAAAAAAAACACAAAAAAAAAAAGGCATAAAAGCCTTACTAGTCTTATCAAGACTTGGCATCTAGAAGTAAAAATTGTAGTTAATAATGACAAAGTCTGGATGTTTCAGCTGGTCCATCATTTGTACTCATTTTTTCATGTAGTATACTAGAAGCATACACAGTACCCAGTTGTCTCTAAATAGTTCCCCTATAACCATTCTAGGACTCTCCAGTTAAGTCTCTAAATAATTCTCCTATATCTATTTTAGGACTCTCCAGTTATGTCTCTAAATAATTCTCCTACAATCATTCTAGAACTCTCCAGTTAAACCTCTAAATAATTCTCCTATAACCATTCTAGGACTCTCCATGTAGCAGTATAAAACCAACATAACCAAAAAAAATAAAGCAAAAAAGCTTTACTTACCAAGACCTTGCAAAATGCCATCCAGAAGTAAAAAATGTAATTATCAGTGAGAAAGTCTGGCTGTTTCAGCTGGTCCATCATTGGTACTCATCTTTTATTGCAGTACTAGAAGCACACAGAGTATCCAGTTAAATCTCTAAATAATTCTCCTATAACCATTCTAGGACTCTCCAGTAATGTCTCTAAATAATTCTCCTACAATCATTCCAGAACTCCCCAGTTAAATCTCTCAATAATTCTCCTATAACCATTCTAGGACTCTCCAAAATAAATAATTCTCCTATAACCATTCTGGAACTATCCAGTTAAGTCTCTAAATAATTCTCCTACAACCATTCTGGGACTCTCCAGTCTAAATAATTCTCCTATAACCATTCTAAAACTCTCCAGTAAAATCCCTAAATAATTCTCCTATAATTCTGTGACAACACAGCCCAGTGTTACATGACATTCTCAAGAAAAGCATCTACTAAAAAGTTAAATATTCTCACAAAAATGTCAGAAACCATCAGCTTACATCTAAAGTCTCTTGGACAAGGGAAAGAAACTTTTCACCCTATCCAGGTGTCCAGCTCCAGTGACATACACAGCATCTGTGCATGCTCACATAATTAGAGATAATTAAGCAAGCCTGGTTTCTTACAGAAGTGTCTCATATCTCCATCCTGGAACAACAGCCCCAGAGTTCCTGGCAAGTTCTCCACGCTCTCCTGGCACTTAGCTGCTCTTTTTTAATTATTTTTTTTTTTTTGCTTTCAGAAGGGGAAAAAGCAGCACAGCTCTGGCTGCACTGAGCTGTGTGGTGCTGACTCACCAGCCAGAGCATTTGTTCTCAGTCTGGTTTTCCCTCTCCCCTAAACACCCATTCCCATTTAACACACCTTGAACTGAGTTAATTTTTATATCTCTAGAGATGAAAGATTATCAAATTGCCTTGAGACTGACCAACAGCTCCGCAAGTTCTCACAGCCAGTCAGGGCATGATTAGCTATGGCTGACCCAACCCATATTTAATACAAAATATTCATCTTTGCACGACTTAAACATGCTCAAGCTCTTAAATTTATCAAAACCCAATCAATATTCAGTGCTTATTCGTGATGCTGAAAGAGGTTCAGATGAGATATTATGGCTTCTGAAACTGGGCAGATTAAAAGAGAAACTGAGACACAAAAACTGTGACACCAGGCAAGGTCAGTGGTGCATGAACACCATACTGTTCTATTGAATATTATAAATATTTATAAACATTTATATATTTATTTTTATATATATATATAAATATAATATAAAACCTATTTTCTTTTACTTTGGCACGATGAACATGCACAGAAAAGAACAAGTGTTTCACTTCCAAAATTGTTCCACTGACTCCAGAAATAATTCCTTAACCTGTGCAGTTAATTTTCTATTTATATAATTTATATAATAATTTTACACATATTTATTATATTTTATTAATAATAATTTTCTATAGAATATTATATATTTTTTATATTTTATATATTATATACTATATATATTATATATATACTTTATATATATAAAATTTCCATTTAGATTTTTCTATTTCTGTTTATTTTCTCTTTTCTCATTGCAGGTATACAGTTGCTCACAATCTCTCAAAGAACTCTGTGTTTCAAATACTGTATGAGCTGGTAAAAATCATATAACGATTTAAAATTGAAAAAAAAACTCAGTGTACAATACTCAGGAATTTTTGGCTTAAAGGATAAACAACAAAGGAAATTGTATCTAGTCTTTAGGAAGATATTAACCATTTTTGGTGAAAGCACAGGTGTAGTGATCAATCTCCAGGACACCACCACATTTTTAAAAAACTTTCAAATGTTTTTTAAACTTTTTAAAAACCACACCAACCACAGTGGAAGAGGAGCCACACGGAACCACAGTGAAACCTTTGCCCAAGAATAAAATTCTCCTTTCAAAAGGAACCTGACAAGCAGCATTTTGGGACTTTTGATGGTCAGAGTGACTCTGAGATATGTCAGAAAGTCTCTTTTCTCAGCTTGGCAGTTGAAGAAGGAGTCAGAGCTCTTCAGTTCTCATTCTCAAGGTTGTTTATTGTATCTTATCTGTAAAATTTTTTCCTCTGGCCTGCTGAGGTCTGTTCAGCAGGACAGACAGAGGCACACTGCCTGCCCCTGGGGTGGTGTTTTCTTTTTATACTAAAAACTATGTGTACATTATTTACAATAATTTTCCAATACCTATCACCTATGTGAGACAGTGAGCTTCTACTCCAAACCAATCTAAAAGTGCCAACATCCCAGCAGAAGATGGAGGCCAAGAAGAAGAAGGAGAAAGGCTGGACATGCTTAGATTCTTTTGTCTTGCCTCTTGAACCCCCATTCTAAAAACTCTAAAAATCTATTTTTCACCCCATGACAAACTAACTATTATTCTACTTTAGACTTTCGTGGCTTGCAGATCCTCATATAAGGTTGGTAATTTTTTCTATGGGTCATAATTAAAGTTACAGGTGTCTTGGGCTCTGTGCCAAGGTCTCTGAGCCCCCTGGCAGGGGTTCAAGCCATCCAGGATGTCCTGAATTCCGACACCAGCACAGACACAAATCAGACTAATCAGGTGTTGAGTGGTTTTGCAGATCTGATGCTTTCCCACCCTTAGACCCTAAATAAATTCTCCACGTTTTCCACTGAAGCCCAGCTGTCCCACTCTGCTCTGTTTGATGGAACAATGTGCCAGGAACGCTCCCTGACAGCTTCTGCCCAGCCCGGCTCAAACACTTCAAAGGGTGACAAAAGGGACAAGGAGTGGCTTTAATCCTAACCCATCACATAAAAATATTGTCACAGGATGCATACATTGTTATATTGTCACAATGCTATCCATTTAAAAGTGTGGTGTGAACTGAGTTTGCCTGGAGAAATGTTTAGGGATTTTGCTAGCTAGTTTTGCCTAAGATTCCAAAAGCTAAAGTCTACAGCACCCACCTAAATTTTTTGGGGGATTTTATTGGGTTTCAGGGGTTTTTGAGGTGTTTGTTATTTTGTTTTTGTTTGGGGGTTTGTTTGTTTTTCTTGGGGGTTTTGTTTGTTTTTCTTGGGGGTTTTATTTGTTTGTTTGTTTAGGGTTGGGGTTTTGGTGTTTGTGGTGGGGTTTTTGGGAGTTTTTTTGGGGTGTTTGTTTTATGTTTTTGTTTGGAGTTTTGTTTGTTTGTTTGTCTTGGAGGTTTGTTTGTTTGTTTAGGGGTTGAGGTTTTGGTGTTTGTAGTGGGGGTTTGGGGTTTTTTTGGGGTGTTTTTTTTTTTTTGTTTTTGTTTGTTTGTTTTTCTTGGGGGTTTTGTTTGTTTGTTTAGGAGTTGGATTTTTGGTGTTTGTGGTGGGGTTTGGGGGGTTTTTTGGGGGGTATTTGTTTTTGGTTTTGTTTCGGCGTTTGTTTGTTTTTTCTTGGGTGTTTTATTTGCTTGTTTAGGGGCTGGGTTTTTGGTGTTTGTGGTGGGGTTTTGGGGGGGCTTTTTGGGGTATTTGTTTTTGTTTGGGGGTTTGTTTTTCTTGGGGGTTTTATTTGTTTGTTTGTTTAGGGTTGGGGTTTGGTGTTTGTCGTGGGATTTTCGGGAGTTTTTTGGGGGTGTTTGGTTTTGGTTTTGTTTGGAGTTTTGTTTGTTTGTTTTTCTTGGGGGTTTTATTTGTCTGTTTGTTTAGGGGTTGGGTTTTTGGCGTTTGTGGTGGCTTTTTTTTTGTGGTGGTCATGGGGTTTTGTTTGCGCTGTTTTCGTATTTTTAGGAGCTGGCTGGGGGTATAAGGCACTTGGTGCTTTCTTGTTTGTTTCTAATGAGGAAACGTCTTTACATCATCAAAAACCTGCTTCCAGAGCTTGATCTTTTTCACCAAGAGCACGTTCCTCCTTCTCCTCCTCCTTCAGCACTAACATCCCACAGAACGAAGAAACCACGGCCCCACTTCGGGCCCAAGGCCAGCGGGCCGGGCTGCCGCGCTCCGCCCGCGGGGCCGGGCGGGAGGCGGAGTCCCTGCGGGGAGAGCGGCTCTGGGGCTCTCACAGCGAGCGAAGGGGAACGGGACGGTGCCTCCAGCGGTGCCTCCTCGGCCCGAAGCCCCGGCAGGCGGAGCGCGGGGGCGGCGGGGCCGGAGCAGCTCCGGGCCGGGCCGGGCCGGGCCAGGGGAGGAGGCGCGGTCGCCATGGAGACGCGTCAGGCCGCGCTTCCTGCCGGTGCGGCGCCACTACTGCCCGGCTGGAAACAACCGAGGCGGCGCCGGCCGAGCTGCAGGGCGTAAAGCTCCGCGGGGGAAAGCAGGGTGTTTCCCGCCGGACGAGTTAGGCGTGCGCCGCCATGGATGGTGCAGCGCAGGTGGGAGCGCGGGGCGGCCGCGGGGCCGGGGGGGAACGGGCGATCTGGGCTGGGCCGAACCGAACCGGGCCGGACGGGATTGCGGAGCTGCGGGGAAGGGCGGCGGGAGGGCTCCGGCAGCGGTTCGTGAGGCCGCGGCCTCGGCCGGGCCTCTCCGGTGCCGCCCGCCGCGGTTGTGCGGGAGCGATACCGGAGAGCGCGGTCCCGGGGCGGGCGGGACGGGAGCGCGGTGCCGTCCCCTGCCCCGCGGTGCTGTGCCCTGCCCCAGGAAGCACTTTTAGTACTGAAATGGAGAAAAAAAAAAAAAAAAACAACCCAAACCTATTTTTTTGTTGTTGTTTCAGAATTAGTTTGTAGTTATAGTGATTTATTAAGAAAATATGGATATTGATCTAGTACCGATATCCAGCTGTGACGGACAAAAACTCTCTAACAGTTTAAAGTTAGAAAGTGTGTGTTTATTGCGGGATAGCTCCCAAATGCACACCGTGATTTACAGGCGATTACGGAGTCCTTTTATCTGTACAAGTATTGAATACCCAAAATACATATTCATAACTTTGGTACATCTCATTACCCGCTTCCTATGGTAATTCGTTCAAAAGCCATTAAGCATGCGTAGTTTGTCCCTTGAAATGGGTCGGTGGTCCCTTTCATGGGGAGGGGTCCCAACATGAGGAATTAAATGAAGTCTTCCTCGTTCTGACCTTTCTACCTTTTCAATGCAAATATGACAAATTAACCCATTGGTAGGACTCCCATTCCCCGTCTTCAATTGGTTTCAGAACAGAGGAGGCCACAATTGCCTTATGTTCCTAAAAGCCATTTATCAATTTCTATATTCTTCATTATAAACCCAGCTAACCAAACATTGTGTTGACAAGCAATCAGTTACTAGTTAACTACTAACTCTTTAACTTCATCAAGGTCTACCCATTTATTTTAATTAACTCCAATAAAGCTTATCTCTAACTAAAATCTTCGCTCCTCTAAAATCTATAAATTTCTTAAAGTTTATGTCTCAATAGAGCTTGTATATTTACAAAGCTCTTGCCTACTGGCAGTGTTTTTGGGATTCCAGCATATCTAAGAATCTGACTGAAGCTCAAGCATTGCCATTCTGTTGCTGGCACTTTGTTCTCCTGTTTATTTATTTTTTTTCCTTCCTGGGTCATTAACTTGACGAAAGATGGCCAAAATTGATACCCACACTACTAGTTAGGTTTTGCTTAGTGACCTGTGCTAACCTGGTATGTTTTGGTTCATTTCTGTTTATGTGGTTTTACATGCTCTCCTGCTTTAAGAAAGTTGACTTCTTACTCAGGCAGGATGAAAAAAAAGCCATTTTGTAAAAACAAACACACACCTTTTCTTGTATCTTCTTGTATGGATCTTATTCCCATTTTGAAAAATGTCACACATTTATGTACTTCATGTTTAAACATGTTAAGTATGGCATTGCTTCAAAGTCAAAAGTTTGCTTTAAAGAGTGTCTGTGTAAAAGGTGTGTCTGTAACTTGGAGTGTTTCTAAGCAGTTCAATTTACATACAAAATGATTTTTAAAGAAGGATATGCTGAGGCACTTGGATAGGGAACACAAGATTTCACATTTGACAGGCTGTGGGATGGAGTGGCCACGTGAATTTTAACTTTTTCTGCACAATAGTTCTCATAATGGTGTAGAGGTGCTTGAGGGGAACAGTCAGTTCTGTGATTCTGCAGTTTGCCATATCCTTGTTTTTGCTTTTCCTGTTTCTCTTCCAGGTTGTGATTTCATGGATTTGATTTCCTAAGGCAGTGCTGGAGAAAGGGATTGCAAACTCATCAGGCCATGGCCCTGGGAAGGATGGAGCAGAAGGACTGGTACAAGGTCCTGGGGGCCAAACCTTCGGACAGCCCAGCAGAACTGAAAAGGAAATACCAAAAACTTGCTTTGTTGGTAAGGCTGGATTTGGCTTTTGGGATACACTGATGGATTCCTTGCTTCTTTTGTGCCAAGATCAGGATTAAATGTGTGAGAAGGTATTTTGTGTTTGGACTCAGATGTTTATGGGCTCTTATTCTACAGTCTCACAAACCCTGAGTTCTCCAGCACTTCACTCTAACAAACTAAAAATGGCCCTGTATCTCCCTCTCTACAAGGCCTTTTAAGGATAAACTGTCCAATTAAGAAATGGCACCTAAATTATTTTCACTTTTAACCCAATAACCAACCACCTATGCCCACAATGTGGACTTTTTATCCAATTACACAAAACCACCCAACCCATGGAGAAGAAGGTGAAGAAGAAGGACCAGCCTCCACCCTAAAACCTCCATCTTGCTTTATATATATTGTTATATTCTAAAACCTTAAACTCTGAGTTTCCCCCCTGTGATATTACACCCTTCTATCCAAACTCCACACCCACAATCCCAGTTCCATCATTCCATTTTGGAAGCCTTCTCCACAGCCTCAGGTCAAATGCAGTGTTCTCTTGGGGATCAGTGCCTGCCAGCACAGAAAGTGAGATTCTCAGCATCCAGGCTTCCAACAATGCACCAAAGTCATTTTTATAAACCAATAAAGTAATAGTGGCAGGGTTTGTTTTTACAGTTTTTGTGATTGATCAGATGCAACCCTCAAGTACACAAAGACCAGATGCAAAGTAAAAAAAGAAGTTTCTTTCCTGATAGTCAGCTGTAATGAAATAAATAATGAATAGGAGGAAAACATGTTAATTTTATTGGAAAGCTTCTGATGAGTTTTTGTGGAGTTGTATTGTTGGTCATGCATCAAGACTTCACATTCTGTGAATTCCCCTAATTTTTTATGCACTGCTGCTGTTTGTCCCTGAGAATCTCAGAGCTTTACCAGATTATTCTGTGTGATTTTTGGTTATTCTGCTTTAGTCCCTCCCTTGGATTCAGGCATTTTGCTGAAAAAGTGCTCTGGCTTGGGTTTCTGAGGAAAGTGAGGTATCTTTTTTGGTACTGTTGACTCTTTTCAGCTGAATTTGATAGACAGAATTCCCAAGGTAACTAAATTCCTGTTTTTTAAAAGCTGGTGACTTGGTAGAGAAGAAGAAAGGCAAGCAGATCCCAGTTTTTGTAGGAAAAACTCCCTTTTCTGGAGGAAGCTGCTAGCTAGGCTGCCAGTATTGGCAGGGTGTTTGTTGGAGCATGTGCATGGCAGATCTGAGGTGGTTTGAGGTGCTAAATGAATGTGATAAGAAGTTGGGATTTTTAAGGGAGGTAAAGAGAATGCCAGTGACCAGGAGACTGAGTTTTATTAGAGTTGAAGTAAATTCATGGGTTTGGAGGGAAGGTTGTTAATTTTTATTTTTAACCACTATAAAAACAGTATTAAAGTTTGGTCATTTCACCAGTATGTTGCAGTTTTACACATCTTGGTATTCTTCAGCTGGATTTGCTGGGCACCCCCTGCTGTACATCTCCTCCTTCTCAGTGCCTCCTGTGAGCTTTTTTCTTTGCCTGAAACTGATTGGTGTACTTAGTCTTAAGTTCTGCACCTGGCAAGATGTTTGTGTGCAGATTCTGGACATAAATCCTTTGGTTCTCACTATTAAACTTTGATTGTCCTAACTTAGGAGAGGGCTTTGGAAGCCAAGTTTCTTAGTTCTGTTTTGAATAGAAGTTGTTGTTTTCTTGGACCTCCCAATGGTTTTGTTCTATTGATTTGCTGGTAAATATGAGTAAAAGATGAATAAAGGTCTGTTTGTTCCTAATGGTGGCCAGGGGACCATGATGTAAAGTACCCCTTCTGTCCAGATGGGGCTAATTTAAACTGAATACTGTAATGGAATTAATATATGTATTTGCCTGTGAAATGGTGTATAATAATGGAATTAAAATTACAGGTGTTGTTCAGAGCTGTTACAGAAGTGAAACTTTCATAGTCCCTTTCTTGTATGAAGTTTTTTAAAGTTGTGTTATGGAGCTGTGCTTCAGAGTAATTTCATGTCGTTGTTTTGGGGTGTATGAAGCAGGAATTAGCAAAGTTTACAGCTGTGTGTCTACATCTCTAACTGTAGTTTCAGAAGATTAAAGTATTGGTTTAATACACAAGCATTTCTTTAGCACCTGTGTATTTCCCACCTGCTTGGTTAGTGCTCTTTATTTGAAAAGTCAGTGAGAAATGGTAGAGAAAGTGAAGATACTTGTTTTTGTTTTTCTTTTAGTGTCTGTGATGGATCCCTCTGACTAAAAAGAGATGTTTACTGATGTTTACCTGTAGGTGTTTTCCCAAGGCAGATCTGCTGCCTGTCTGTGGTTGTTACCATATGTCCTGTCTGTGCTCATCTTTTCCTTTTAGCTGAGCTCTTACAGGCTCTGCTTGATGCTCCCCATCCTGATGCAGCACTCCCCAGTCACTCTGGGGTCCTTAAAGCATGAGAATACCAAGGGTTTTATGCACCTCCATGGGCTGTAGGAGACTGGAGGGCACAGCACATATCTGCTCTTAGTTACGGTGGGAAGGTGCCTCAGTTGGAGAGGTTCCATGGTTGGAAAAGTTGTAAAACTTTGCTGAAAGTCTGCCATGGCATGTTAACACAGAAATGTTAACACATGGCATGTTCTCTGGGATTTCTGAGCTGTGGACTTGCAAATATTTGATTTATTAGGGGAGTGTTGCTGAATGTGAATGTTGGTTTTATCCTGGTGCTGTTCCCTAGTCATCCACTGTTCCCTGTTAGTGAGAAGTCCAGCCCTGGCTGGACCTGTTGTTTCACCTTCTTTGTCCTTTCAGATGGTCACTCTCTGCTCCCCAAACTGTGGTAACATCTCCCCTCCAAGTGCCCTGCTGCTCCTTGGGCTCTCTCCTGGGGGTAGTACAGGTGGCAGTGCCATTGCCAAGGGCTGCTTGCAGCTACATGCAGCTTTTTAGAAGCTGGAATTACAGATTCCAATACAAGATTCCATGTCAAATTTTATGGTCAGTGCAGAATGGTTTCCAGTTTTTATGTAGCTGCAGAAGTTCATCTCCTGAAGAATTATGCTGTATTTACAGCCTTAAGTCCAAAGGTTTGCAAAGCAACTTCCAGCTGCAGTTAATATGACATTGATTCTGTAATCATGAATATTCTGATCACAAGTGTTCCTTAGCATCAAGCAGAAGAGATGGTGGAATTTCTTTTTAAACATAATTCTGCTGTTAAAATAAAAATGGCAAATCTCTGAGTTCGAGCCTTTTTCAAGTGATCCCCAATGCTTCATGTTGAGCATTTGCTTTTTGCCATCTGCTATTTTCTGTATTTGTCAACACATGTATGCTTAGCATCTTGAAGGAACAGGCAGATGTAAAATTTCCAGAGCTAAAGAGAGTTGGAGATCTTGCCATATGTCATCCAAAAGATGACTATAATTGCAGCTAAATCTCAGGATTGACCTTAATAATACAAGGTAATACACAATTAAGAGTGATTGAATTGTAGCTTTGTAAGAATGACTTCATCAGGGCAAATTTGCTTAAAACTGGTGAATTTTTGAAAACAAACCCCTTTTTATTAATTCTAACAAATTGGGGATGGAAAAGGTTAATAAGCCAGAACAAAACTGTACATAGACATTCACCCAACTAGAGTGAATATATTTTTCTTTACTGCACTTAAAAATACATTTTTTTAATTTGGTCAGGTCACAACATGTATGCAAGTGAATTATTTTATTATAGGTAATATCATTTCAGTCGTTAAGATTAGTATTGATTTGATACAGAAAATGAGTTTGGGCTAAAACCAGGGATTTTTTTTTCCTGACACACCTTCTAATTATTTAAGTATGTTATAAAATTTCCTTGAGGCTTAATTTTTTTTTCCTAAAAATCCTTGTGTACTTAGGTGACTGATAAGTGGATCATCTTGATTCTCTATCACTGTAAGGATCAGTAGCAGCTGAAGATGACAGACTTTGGGGCACAAGGTGCAATGGGCCATTATGAATTCTATATAAAGCTTATTTTTAAAAGAAAATGAAACTTCTGTGTATGCAGGTACAAAGCTCCAGCCTGTAATTCTGAAAGGAGAAAAAATGCAAGTGAGTGCTTTGAAACCGGCAGAGATTCCTTGGCTGGCTCTTACAAACTCCTGCTGAAATGCTTTCTGAGGCACAGAAGACTTGTAGCTCCCATTCTCTGAAAGGAATCCAGCAAATTCTGAAAATTAATATCTTGCTGAAGTGGTAGGAGTGGGTCTTGAATCTTCTGTCTTCATAACATGCTGGTGGGTTTGGGATATTTGGGGTCCACAGCCTTTTATCCGCAGTCACATACGTGTTGGTTTCAACAAGGTGATTTCTTCAATGGATAAATGGGTTTTGTGCTCTGTGCTTGGTTTTTTTAAGGAATCCATTCAGCTTTTAGGAAGGGCAGTGCTTATGTTCCATTTCTAAATGTGTATAAAATCAACAGAAGATAAAATTAGAGCAACAGAAATAAGACATCCAGGGAACACACACACGCACACACCTCCCTTCATCTTATTTTTGGCACAATTTTTGCATTTGCTTTTGGTCTAGCACTCTGTTGTCAAAGAATAAGTTGTCAGATTGTTTTTGAATTTTTATGTAGCTGCTTTATATCTGAAAACTGCTTTTCACCAGGAATAAAGTCACCAAACACATAAGCTTTGTCTAGCTGAAAATCAGGTGTCTGTTCCTGTTGATGCTGATAATATTATAGGATACCTTTCAACTGGAAAAAAATTATTGTGCAAGAAAATTATATGCTGCTGTTACAATGTGTGCCCTAATCTTAAAGAAAATCCATGTAATTTGAGCAGGCAGCAGCAAGAAGCTCTTATTTTTAATATGGTATGGCAATAAAATATATGTGCCACTTACAAATATGTGCCACTTAACACAGAGTGTTACAAAAATTATCTTTTTTATCAAAAGGGGTGGTGTGTGTGTGTATATAAATCCAAAGTGTTAAGGTGCTCACTTGATCTGTTTGAAGGAGTAGAAGATTTGCAAACAGAGCATCAGGTACAGGTGAAAATGACTCTCAGCAACAAAAAATAAGGAAATTAATAAAAATTTAATGAGGCAAAATTACTTCAAGAAGTAGTTTAAAACAAAGTAGTTTTAAACATGTTCCATGGAATAAACTCAAGAAGAGTTTATTGCATGGAACATGTTTAAAGGAAAGACATATGACTTTCTGGAGAGTAAAACCTCTGTTACTGATTTCTGTACTCATCTAAATTCTGCAATCACAAGAAATGCAGAAGGTGTCCTATATGTAAAGTTAAAGAGCTGCTTGTTCTTTTTTTTGTGATTGTTCTTTTCATGTTTGTTGCAAGGTAAATTCAGTATTACTCCTGAAAGGACCTGCCTACTGAGGAATTTCATGCTGAGTTTAAGTTGAGAATTTGAAACTTAAAAATGAAAACACCGAGTTTTGTATTGGAAGTCTGATAATAATGCTTTTCATGAGATTCAGGCAGTGTAAGTATTCCTCTTTCAATATCCTTGGGCAGGTTTTTATTTTTTTATTTGAATAGCAGCACACTTTTTAGCAGTGTTTAACAGATCATCATGCTTAGCTAATTCTAACTTCACCTAACTGGTAGAAAATGGGTTTGTAATTTGACAATATAAACAGAGCAAGTTCAGTGGAGTTAATCTAATAGCTGCAGAGAGAAAGATAAGCATCAAGTTTGATACAAAGAACTTGATACAAAGAACAACAAAGAATTGTTGTTTCAATGCTCAGGGTAGATTTACTCTGAGCTGTTCTCTACATCTCATGTACTAATTACCACTTGAATAAAAAGAAGGGGGCATATTTTCAACTTGAGGAGTTGATTGTCAGTCTAGGTAGTACCAGGTGAAGCTCAGTGCTAGAGAAGTCACTAATTCAAACAGCTTCATTAGCCAGCCAGGTCATGGTCCTGCTGCTGTTTAAACTATGAGTTGTGTGATTTATTCACCTGACTCTGGTGTTGGTTTTTGTTTGATTTTTTTAAAGATGCAGGTGAATTTTAACAAGTGGGTGGGGTGTGAATATCCCTGCAGAAGAAGTTTTGTCTTTAACTTACGTAGAATGTGAGAACCAAATAAGCCAACAAGTAAATAGTGCATTGCTTATTCAGGTAGTTCAGCCAGTTGTGAAAGCAATGTTAGGTTTTTTTTATTATTATTTCTAAATTTAATCTGTTTACTTACAGGGTTATTGTCTACAGTTCATTTGTTATAATAAGCAGCTTCTGGTACCTCACCCTCTGTAGATTTATGGTTCATACACAACAGAATGGGCACCAGGCAATAGAAATGGGAGATTTGGGCACTATGTGCTTGGCCTTTGATGTCATTTGTGCTCTGCAGAGGAATCTGATGCCTCTCTTGAACACTTTGTGCCCTGGTTATGTAAGTTATTCATTGTAACATATATTAAAAAAAAGATCTATACTCTGTTTGGTAGACTTTTTGTGAAAGGTGTTCAATACTCACAAATATTCACTATGTCCTGAATCAGTATAAAATAAAAATTCTGATCAAAAATAAAATCTTTAGTGGTTTATTAAATGCCATAAAGATATTTCTTTAACATTTGCAAGTGTTCTTCCAGCTTTTTGAAGACATGTTTAAATAATTTTATATTGTGTGGTGTGCTTTTTATCTCATTTCCAATGAGAGATGTTTGAAATCAAGATCAGAGAGAAAAAGATAGCAATTAAAGCACAAAGAAGGAGGCAACAAAGAGCAGCATAAAGCTTTTGTATCACAAATGTTCTGGTTGTTCTGATGTTTGAGCAGCCACAGTCAAGAGTACCTTGAGCTGTTCAGTATTTCCAAATCAGACCATGCATTCAGGTGTCCACTTGAGAAATTTAAGCCCCAGGTCAGTTATCTAAAGAAGCTCCAAGTCCAGAACAATGGTCTGAAGGGTGATAAAAGTTCAGGGTAGAATCAATCATGTTGGAATGGCTGTGTTTATAGAAGGATCTCTTATGGCTGTTAAACAAAATTGACCATGTTTGTGTTCAATCTCAAACAGTTATTACATATTTTCAAATATTGTCCTGTGATGTACTAGCCTGTAAAATTCAGTGTTTGGGGGACTTGTTGGATTTTTTATTATTTAAATAAATAATCTGTGTCTAATTTTGTCTTCTGTTTGAAAAACATAATAAAATTATTATGTTGTTTAAGTGACACATTCTCATGTTCCTTCTTTCTTCCATCTCTTCACACTTTGGAGTTAGAAAATCCCCATCTGAATGATGTAGCTGTCCCACCCTCCATCTTCTCGTGGCCTCAGTGCATCACAAATGCTTCCTCATCTCCCACTGAGCTCAAATGCTCAGCAGACATGAGCTCATGGAGCTGATTTAATGCAGAAGTGAGTTCATGTACCTGAAGGCTTGCCTTGTAGGATACTTTGTGGGTAGCTAATTGCTCTAGAAAAAAAAAGTTCAGCTTTTTGTGCTCTGCCAGTCATTTGGATAAACTCTTTCTCTTTTAATTTTCGATAAATTAAAAGTGATGTTTCAAGGCTGAAAAGTCAGTTGTCAGCTATTGACTGAGTATTGTCCAACTTGACCCTTCATTGTTATTCCTACTACATTATCAATAATGAAAAAATTCACTCTGTTTTGCTTGGATTTATGACCTAAGGATGTCCATAGTCAGAGAAAGTAAAGATGAATGAGTTTGCTGAGCAGTATCTTAGCTAAAACATTTTTCTTTCCTTGCCAGAACATTAGGTTGTAACTAATGAGGTGTTTGAGGAGAGGCTGGGCAGGAGCTCAGCTCTTTTAAGAGGTTCTTGCCTTCTGTCAGAGCAATCCAGGCTTGGCAGTGCCAAGGATGGGCTTGGGAGGGTTCTCCCAGTGAAACCCTGGCTCCTGGAATGTGGGAAATGGGTTTGTAGGAATTCTCAAAGCCTGAAAGCTCCCAAAGTGTGCATCTGTATGCAGGCTTTGAGATAGAAATGCTGACTTAGAAATGCCGTGGAATAGGACAGACAATGCTGAGAGAGAAATGGAAATAGAAACAAGTTTCAAAGGATGGCCTTGCAAATAAGACTGGATACTCTGGAGAAATAGAACTATGAAAGATGCATTTTAGAGGATTGGCTTTAAGGCATTTACAGCATGGTGTTGCAAAAGCTGATAGGCCAAGAAACACTTACAGTGTTTTGTAATGAGGAAATAGTTGGCTTCTGATTGTGATGGTGTGAATTGTAACATCTGTATTGTCTCACCTTTCACATGAGACTGAAAATGGAATAAAAGGTTTTAAAACACCTCTCAGTTGCCCATCTCTGGGTTAGAAAAGGGTAAATCCCCCACTGGAAATGTTGCTGTTGAAACTCAAGGGATGAAAACTGGGATTATTCCTTACTGCTGACCTGTAATGATCTTTGACTTTACCTTTCCTTGCCTGTTCCTTCTGAAATGGGGCAATTGTGTGAAGGCTGAGACTGCTTAGATGGAGTCTTGTGAAATACCAGTGTCCCAAAGGTCAGTGGTGAATTCTGGTGAGTGAGCAGAATATTCTGGATATCCTGGATTCCCCCTCAAAGTGTGTCCCTGCAGCGTTGTGGGGACATGCTGCCAAATTTGTTTTCCTGCTGCAAATGGAGAAATTTGCCAAATCAAATAGCAAATCGGAAGTTAAATGAGCACCAAACTAGTGAGCAGTCCAGGTAGGAATACATCCTTCAAGGCTATGAATAAATACAATACAAATTAATTTCTAAGTGGGTGTTATTCCATAAGTTATGTTTGGAATTGTTCTGTCACTGTGGCTATGAATTCTTGAAATAACACTCACTTTTATTTATTGTTGCTGTTGTTAGGGGTTTTTTTTTTTCTGTTGTGTTTTAGGTTGTTTTTTGGTTTTTGTTTTTTTAATACTGGTTTTCACAACTGAGTAAATTCTGTTAATAAGTAGCTTTTTATGTCCATTTTAAACGTTATAATTCAACAAGGGCCAAACCTGTTATTTTGAGATCTCAAATGGCTTCAAACACTGTAGGGATTCTGTGTGGCTCTCAGAGTTGGGGAAAGCTGAAAGAAATAAGTTTCAAGAAAACAAAAAAATCAAAACCTTAGTGTGCAAGTGTTGGAGTTATGGTTGCTAATAACTCATTTTTTAAAAGTCCTGTACTCTGCAGCTGAAGTGCCTTGGGGACTTGGATTATTTTGCATTGTGCTTAAAGCTGTGAGGCTGTTTTCAGGAATTCCAAAAAAATTGGAAAATGAATGTGACACTGGTTTGGAATACTGAATGTGTGACTGGGGCAGGGGGGCAACACAGAACATTGTGCTTTGTGCTTTGACTTGGATTATTCTGCATTATGCTTAAATCTGATCTTTTAAAGCTGTGAGGGTGTTTGCAGGTATTCCAAAAGAATTGGAAAATGAATGTGGCACTTTGGTTTGGAATACTGAGTGGGTACCTGCGAGTATCAGAGTGCTTGGCTCTGCCTGCAGAAGGGTTTCCCCCTCCAGCTTTTCAGTAGTTTAAACAACCCTGCTCTGTTTGGTTTTCTGGAGTGTTTTTTTTTTTGTTGTTGTTGTTTGTTTGTTTGTTTGGGGTTGTTCTTCCATAAAACAGAGGATTTGGGAGTTTGCTTTCACGTGAAAGTAGTATTTGCCTAAACTGTTTTCCTAACCATTTGTTTGTCTGGAGTTATTATGTGACCAGGGCCACAACAATCTATGCCTAAACAACAGAACATTGTTCAAAGTGATATTATTGGTGTAAATTGTGAGCATAGGAGCCAGAAATTTAGAAAAAAATCTAAAATTCCCTTTCTATTTTTACCTTTATACTACTGTAAATTTAAGTGGTTTTTTCCCCCTTCATTCCTTTGCTGGTCGTTGATGGATTTTCTGTTGTTTTTTCTTTTCCTGCTGTCTAGTGTAGTTTTCAAAGAGCTTTTTGAAGTACCTCTTGAGGCTCTTGGGTCACTCTTCATAGGAAAATAAGGAGCCATGGAAAGAGAAGAAAATGAAAGACTCTGTTTCTAAAAATGTACCTTTTGGTAACCATAGCTTCTGGTTTTTCTCCTCATTTTCATTAGCCAAAGAATTGTTCTCTTGTGTTTATACAAACAACAGTTGATATTCTTTTCCATCAGTAGAAACTGAAACTTTTACACTTGATCTTTTTTTACTCTGAAGGGCCCTAAAGTAGCAAAGAGTGTGGAAATTCAAAGTAGCAGGGTGATGCTACAGTACCATGAGAAAAGCAGTTGCATTTTAAGTATATTTAAGCAAGATACCTTCAAAATAAAAAAGAAATCCAGTGTGGAAATTAATGAGTTTGTGAAGTGTAATTTAGTCTGTGGGTTTTTAAATTTAGTCTGTGGGTTTTTTTAAATTGCACTTTGAGGACTCCAGTAATTTTCAAGAGTTTGCTGCACTGGATTGATAGTCCCATCCTGTGTTTTCAGTGTGCAGCTGTCAGTGAACACCCATTTTGTGTTCTGCATACCTGTTGCACATTGCTGTGGACATTTCATCCTAATTTCTTTCTTTCTTTATTTTTTTTAATTGTGGCTGGTTTTAAAAGAAAGCCATTTGGGTTGTCTGTGGGTGTTTCCTTTCAAAATTATCTAGTGGGTAATGAGTAACTAAAATGTATGGGGAAAACTCCTTTTTCCTCCAGAGTGCTGTCTTGGGGATGTTTTGCTGCAAATATTTGAATTACAGCAAGTACTTCCTTATAGTTACAGCTATAGCAACAAAAGTGTTACCTGAAATATTTCTGTTCTGGTGGATTTTATTTGTCTCAGACAAAGGTGTAGGTGTGCTGTGCTGGATGTTGTGTGTAACAGTGGTAATTTCTGGCCAGAAGGTTAAGGAAAAGATGAATAATGTGTGTAAAACATGCAAGCAGTGGAATATTGTGTGGGAAGATTGATACTTGCACAACAGTTCTTATCATGGCATTTTATAAGGAGGAAGAAGGGACAAGACTGGGCACAATTTCCACCAGCTAACTGATCAATGAGAAATGTTGGGAAAAAAAATCATAGAATAGGTAAGTTCTAAGAGAGGAGAAGGAAAATGAAATGGTCATCTTGTATTTTTCCACAAGTGAGGAACATTTCTCATGAGAAAGACTCACCTTGGAGATGGGCAGTGCAGGCTGTAATTAGTGTCAGGGCTGATAACAAAATCAGCTAGGGCAAGGCTCAAGTTGGTCAAAAGCTTAAAGGTTGGGGGAAGAAAGGAGGAAGAGATGAAGTCATGAATCAAGTAGATAAATTCCTTGCTCTTTTGTCCAGCTGCCTTGGCACAGGCATCCTTTGGGGAAGCTGAAATCTCTGAGAAGATGATGGAGTGTCACAGGGAGCTCCTCACTTTCTGCTTCTCCTCTTTGCAAGTGGAAGAGGACACTCCTTGCATGTTCCCTGCTGAATTCTGCCAGGGCAGTGAGGATGTTGCAAGGCCTGACTGGGCACTAGGAAGGCAAGTTCAAGAGCTGGCATCATCCTTTTCACAGAAGTGAACAAGTTCCACATTTTGGAGAGAGCGCTTTGCAACGTCACTGAAATACAAACAGCACCTTCAAACTCATCTTGTTTTGTGCTGTTTTGAGATGAGAGCACTCCTCTCTTTTTTCCCCTTTTTTTTCTTTTTTCTTTTTTCTTTTTCCTTTCATTTTTCTTTTTCTTTTTTTTTCCTTTTTTCCCCTTTTTTTCCTTTTTTACATTTTTTTCCTATTTTTTCTTGCTTTGTGTACAGGTTAGGCTGCAATCCCAGCAGTTCAGTTTAGGAAGACTTTTTCTTTCTTTTTTCCTTTTTTTCTTTTTTTTCCTATTTTTCCTTGCTTTGTGTACGAGAAAGGCTGTGATCCCAGCACTTCAGTTTAGGATGTCGTTATTTTTCTTTTCTTTTCTTTTTTCTTTTTTTTCTTTTTTTCATTTTTTTTCCTATTTTTTCTTGCTTTGTGTACAAGAAAGGCTGCGATCCCAGCAATTCAGTTTAGGAAGATTTTTTTTTCTTTTCTTTTTTCTTTTTTTTTCTTTTTTTTTCCTTTTTTTTCTTTTTTTTTCTTTTATTTCTTTTTTCTTTTCCTTTTCCTTTTTTTTCTTGCTTTATGTACAAGAAAGGCTGCGAACCCAGCAGTTCAGTTTAGAAAGACTTATTTTTTCTTATCTTTTTTATTTCCTTTCTTTCCTTTGTTTACTTTTTTTTTTTCCTATTTTTCCCTGCTTTGTGTACAAGGCTGCAATCCCAGCAGTTCAGTGTAGGAAGACCTTTTTCTTTCTTTTTTCCTTTTTTTCTTTTTTTTCCTATTTTTCCTTGCTTTGTGTACGAGAAAGGCTGTGATCCCAGCACTTCAGTTTAGGATGTCGTTATTTTTATTTTCTTATTTCTTTTTCTTTTTTTTTTTTCTTTTTTTTTTCCTATTTTTTCCTTGTACAAAAAAGGCTGCGATCCCAGCAGTCAGTTCAGGAAGACTTTTTTTTCTTTTCTTCTTTTTTTCTTTCTTTTTTCTTTTCTTTTTTTTTCCTTTTTTTTCTTTCTTTTTTTTTCTTTTTTCTTTTATTTCTTCTTTTCTTTTTCCTTTATTTTTTTCTTTTCTTTTTTCCTTTTTTTTCCTTTTTTTTTTTTCCTTTTTTCCCTTTTTTTCCTTTTTTCCTCCCAATTTTCCCTTGCTTTGTGCACAAGAAAGGCTGCGATCCCAGCAGTTCGGTTTAGCAAGACTGTAGGGGATGGAACAAATATTGAAGAACATCAGGAAACTTCGTGTCTCGCCCTGGCCCCCTTGGCTGGGGCAGTAGAGGAACAAAGCCGGGCTTTGCTGTGCCCCGCTTAGCATTAGGTGGCAGTAGCGTGTTGTATTTGGCAACTGCTTTGTCCTTGGGTTTTCTCTTTGGTGTCTTCAGTGCAGTTTCATCAATTGAAAAAAAAAAAAAGAAAAACCCGTGTATTTGATTTCTCACAGTTATTCTGAAATGCTGATTGATGCTTTGGCTGTGGGACACCTGTCCTGTGTGCATAGGTGGGGTTGGTGTGCTGCAGTGTGTCCATGATTTATTTTCTGGTCTGTGGTACCCATCAGTGATAACATTAAGCACACACATTCTGATGATAAATATGCTGTTAATGGTCAACTGAGTTTGGTTCTGCAGCTCTTCCTTTTCATAAGCTGTTACCATATCTAAACATAATATAGCCTGCTAGATGAAGTAGGTTTGGGGCTTTTCGTTTTTATTCTTAGATAAAAAACAATCTTAGGCTCAAGAGAAAGTTGGTAGGGACATAATTAACCTTTCAGCTCAGTGGTATTATTGTCACTGCAGGTCTTGGATGAGTGCAGTTGCCTTGTGACCCTTTTGGGAGGCTGTTTCCTCCCTTCCTCCTTGCTTCCCCCAGGTAAAGGATCTCAAGGATTCCAGAATCCTGTGCTGCATTGTATTAATTGGGCAGGATGATCAATTAATGGAAGAAGAGCAAGAAAGTGTTGACAGAACATGCTCCCTAATTAGTACCTGATGGACCATGTAGGCCACTGTGGTGTTGTCTCAGGGTGGCAACTGTACAAGACCTTTATATGCAAAGCAGACCTGTGGAAAAGCCAGGGAAGGAAGTCTTCATTGCTGGAATATTTCCCTTCCCACTGCAACCCTGGGGGCAGCTCCATCCTTCACAGAAGGAGCACATACCCAGTTCTCAACCCTGTGCTTTGTTTTGTCCATGTCTGGCTCTGATGTCATGGAGCCTTCTGTTTGCTCAGGTATTTTTTAATGGAAGAGCTGCTGACCTACAAATAGATGTTCTTTTCTTTTTTTTTTTTTTTTAATAAAACTGTGTAGTAAGAGAGAAACTTGAGGGCAGCAAGATTTCCTGATGGCTCCTGTGATCAAATGGCAAAAGGATTCTAAGTGAAGAGCACCACAGTACTGGGTTTGGATTACAGAGCAGGGCTCCAGAGTTTTTCAGGTGAAACTTGGGAGTTCAAAGCACTTTGAGTCTAGGAAGGTGGGATGCCAGGATTATTTAGATATTGGTAATTAGTGGGGTTTTCCCATTTGTTTGTATAAATGCATTGGTAATTAATTCACATTCTTCATTCAGAAGTTCCTCCTGCAATTACAGAAGTTTAATGCTGACATGGTTAAATTAAGATTTTTTCAAAACTAACTCGTTTTCTCCTGCAGTTAAACTTCTTTGTTTTACTGAGATAAACATCTCCCTGTTTCAGAATATTTTATTGAGTAAATAACCTCTTTTTTGTGTGTGTGTAAAGCAGTGTATTTTTTTACCCTGCCCTAATTTTACAAGTTCAGCTGGTGAAGCTGCAAAATGGCTTCTTGCTGTGACCTTTCAGTGAGTGCCACAGGGTGGGGGCCAAGTGCACGTTTGGCACTTTTTCCCCTGATTGTCACAGGTGGCTAAAGTGTGCTTTTCTAAAATTTTATTAGCCAAAAGTTCAAATTCCAGTTTAATAAAAGAACTAACTGATCATTTGGCCTGTGCTCTGATTTAAAACCCATCCCAGAATGGAGTGTGCAAGAAGAACAGTTGGGCCCTGGAGCACAGCAACCAGCCTGCCCTCAACCAGAGCAAATGCTCATTTGGAGACTTGGGTGCTCACCTAGGGCTGACATAGGCATGGAAAAGATATAATATATAAAATATGTTATGTATAGATATCTTTACATATATGTAATTTTATACATATAATATATATAATATATATAATATATATTATATATATTATATATTATATATAATATAATATATATTTTGTATTTTATATTTAATTTATATAGAATATATAAAAATATATAATTATATATAGAATAAAATATATTATAATATATAATCTATTATATATATTCCATATTCTATATTCTATAAAAATATTATATATACAATATTGTATATTGTATATATTGTATATTATGTACTATATTATATATACAATATATAATATTCTATATTATATGTTATATATTATATATGTATAATGTGCATTACATTATATATATAATACATATAATATATGTAATATATATTATATATATTATATATTAAATATATAATATATAATACCAGATCTGGGGTTAATTCTGGTACAGGCTGATGGGGATTTGTGGCTGAAAGTGTTCAAGGTGATGATGGAGGTAAAATTAGGCAAAGTGTTAACTTGGAATGTAATTACAGAGCTCTCAGAGTGTTGTAATTGCACTATATGGTTCCTTCTCTGTGCTGTGTCCAGCAGGGAGGCTGCTCAGCTTTACATGTTGCTGCTTTATCAGCTGATCTGGAATTTTCAAGACACGCTGCATAATTTGAAAATATTGCTGCCAGCCCTGTGATGGCAGTTCAGAACTGGAAATGTGCAGTTTTGGCAGGATTTGGGGTGGCGAGGGGAACCCACTCTCCCAGACCGAGCTAAACTTAGCTAATAGCGTTTCAGATGCAGAAGTTTAATATCTTGGATATCTTTAAACATTAATTTATTGAGCCCTGAGGCCAAGAGAAGCAGAATTACTTGTTCATGAGGGCTGGGGGCCTGGATCAGTCACATTTTAAACTGTCTGAGGACAGAGATTTCAGGATGGGTACCCTACATTAAAAAACCCCAAAGTCAGTCTGAACTTTGCAGTGGAGGCAGGGTTTTCCCAGCAGCTCTCACACTGATCCCTCCTGCTCACAGTCTGCAGCAAGAGTCCCTCTGATGAGCACTTCTGGATCAAAGCAACAAAACTCTATCTCCAAATGTAATTTTAGAAAGAGGAGGAATGCTGCACTAAGCTTAATTGTCCAAATTTGATGCCAGAGCTATGGGAAGATGAAGACTGAACAGAGTCTTTTTGTTGAGAGAGAGAAAAAAACTGAGTACAAAGGAAATGTCAGCCTACCATAATATTTTGATTTTTGCAATAATTTTAAGTAGTTGTTGATTTCTTAGATATTTATGGATGGGGCTTACATATTGTGGCCAGATTGAGAGATTTTGTTTTGGGAATTGTAATTGCTTTCTTACTAAAATGTGTCCTCATGGTCTGTAAATAACCAGAGAAATGGATGCAATTATATGACCCAATCCAGCCCTTGTTTAGCAGTTAATTTCTCCAGATTTCTATGAGCATTTGTTCAGACCTACACAGATTTGGTTGTTGGTTTAAATCTAGCCAAGGCTGGTGGTGTCTTAATTGCTACCACAGAGCAACCATTTGGCCTGTGTGAGATGGATGTTGTCAAGGTACCTTCTGCAAGGCAGACATTCATCCACTGGGAATGTATCAAGAAAGTTTTCATTAATTGGTCCCTTTGTTGGCATTTGTGGCAGAGCAGCCAAAAACTGAGTATGAACAGACACTGTGTCAGGGGGTGAGATTTATTGGCAAGTCTCAGTAAAAAGTGGTATTTACTACATATATTGTAAGCAGGGGCAAAGGAGTTTCCTCCTAAGAACAGGCTGGCATTAAATTGACTGAGGTGGTTTGTTTTGGTTTTTTTTCTAAGGCAGGGAAATGTAACAAGAATCCAGCCTCAGTCAGAAGTTAAATAGGAAATAGCCAGTTAATATTTTCCTGCTTAATGCTGGCTGTCTTGCAGCTTCTTTTTAATGTGATGTGAAGTGTTATGATGGGCTCTGTGACGTGCAGACAGATTCACATCGACCTATGGATGTGTCAGATGAGAACACTTGACAGGTTTTGTCCTGACTTCATTTGCTTAACCTGTGGATAATGACAATTACAGCTGATAATGTGTACATGTAGAATAAAGCAGGACAAATGTTTTTAAACAGCTCCCAATTTCCAATGGCTCCCAATTTTGGGATTTTTATGTTCACGTTAATTTGTGCATTTTGATCTTGTCTCTTTGTTAAAAGGATGAACTTCATTGTATTGCAAGGGACACACTGGTACTGATTTGTTCCTTTTGTCTAAGTGCAGCATGATTGTTTAATTTTGTACAGAGCAAGGCTGTTTGCATGAGGCTTGCTTAAACCCATTTTAATTTTTTTTATGCCATAGTGTGCTATAAGTAAAATAACAGTTTGGACTTAACACTCTGAGGGGCAGAAGTTCTGATTCTGAAATTTGAATACATTGCCCGTTGGATATTGAGCTTTGATAAAAGAATAAATAGATTGAACCCCCTAATACTGATAATGGGATTCAAAACTGCTTGGTATGAATCTGTGCAGTTCCCATGAGGAGTCAAAGTTTCATCCTCTTGCATTCCCAGCCATGAGTCTGGCCATGTGGCTGGGAAATAATGGCTTGGGTTTCTCTCTTCATCCAGCTGCTTCCAATGTTTCCCCCATCCTTATTTTCTGTTCTGAGCAGCAGTGTCCAGCTCCCTGTGCCAGGACAGGGCTGGCAGTGCTGCGTCCTGCTCTCCTCCTGTGTTTATCCAGGGCCACTTCCACCTCTGCCATTTTAGTCCATCCAAGCCTTTGCACACCAGTTTTGTATGGCTTGGATCTCTTCTCTTTGCAGTTTTAATTCAGTTCTTTCATTCATCAAAAATGTGCCTGCACCAGATAGGAAGAGTGTTCTCTTTGTCAAGTTTGGATTGAATTTCTCTTCCCTGACCATTGCTGAGTGTCTTTCATCACTGCTTGTTTTTTGATATAAATACACATCTTTTTTACACATTCTAGGAGGTGTTATAGTATAGGTTGTGAAAATTGGTTTTTTTTAAAAGATAATTCATAGTTAGATGGAAATGATATTTCTCATTGCATTGCATGGATAAAATAATGTCTAGCTATAAAAATACTCTATGCCTAACATGGAGAAAGGGTTAAGGGATGCTGAGCTACTGAGTTAATTTGAGATATTAATATTCTATCATTTGTTCTTGCTTAAAGGTCAGGTTTAGTCATTAGATGTAGTTCTTTCAAAGGTAGAAATACTTGGTGCATCTAAGTAATCCTCTGCTAAAATCCTCCTTCTTGATTTACTCAGGGCACATCTCCAGCTTCAAATATATCCCTTATTCAAATATAGGCACACATCCCCTATGGAAATAAAGCAGGAATTCAAGACTTGTCTAAACTTGTCAGTTCAATTTAGCAAGGTGATTCCATGAGACTGTAGATGATTTCAGAGTTAAAAATCTTTAATAAATTAGATTGTTTAAAATTTACTGTGCTGTAAGTGTTGGTTTTCCTCACTATTTAATGGTTACTTTATGACTCATAATACTAAGTCCAGAATAATTTAACTTGAATTTTTGAGCTCTGGTGGTTTCATCATTGTTCTATGCCTGTCATTACTTTTGAATTTTAGAACCTTAAAAATGGTTTCCCCTATGGGGAAAAAAAATCTAAATGGAGTATAATAAAAATTTTAAAATCTGAAAATATTTCTCCAAGATAATCCTCTCAGAAGAGAAGTCAAGAATTTAATGCATCTGCATTTGATTCATCTTTTTAATATTACTTTTTATTTTCTGCTGAAGATTTCTGCAAAAGCTTGACAATTTTGCAGAAAACATTGGAAAGTAGGAAAGACAAAGCTGTCGAAGATAGAGAGTACTCCTTAGTTTGATCCTGGAAAACAAAATAAAACTGATTTCTCTTCAGTTTCCTCAGTCAGAAAAAAGCAAGTTTACATTTTAAGTGGCTTACTTAAAAGTTGTATCATTTCAGCAGGAATTTTTTATAGTTAACTGTGAAAATACACTGTAGCAGATATATTTCACTTACAAAAAGTGATTTAAAATTTGGAAGCAGTAGTAGCTTTCCTAGAGAATGAAGGCTCCTGGTTTGAAATACAGAATTAGGGATGTGGTGCATCTTTTGTTTTTGGAGTGAATACCCTTTATACACAAGGCAAAATAGCCACAGTAATGTATTAATTACTAAATGAGAAGGGAGAGCACTTTTTAAACCTTTTCTAAATAACCAGCTTTTTCAATCTGGTGTGTGGAAAAGCAGCTGTGAGTAAAAGTTTTACCATATTAAGTGGTCACATTAAGTTGTGTTTTCCACAGTTTAGGAGGAGATTACAAATCATTACAAATCCAGTGTAAAACTCAGGCCTGTAAAGCTCCCACTGAGCTGGATTCAGCTGATCCTCACTGGGTGCTGTCAATGTGTGCCTTTCATCAGTGCTTATTATTTAATATAAATAATCTTTTTACACATTCCAGAAGGTGTTGTAGTGTAGGTTGTGAAAATTGTGTTTGTTTTTTTTAAAGAAGGTAATTCATAGCTGGATGGAAATCATACTTCTCACTGCATTCCACAGATAAAAATGTCTCCCATGCAAAACCATGACAATGAATAGGGAAGAGGAGGTCACCCGAATCCATCCTATTTCACCTCCTGCCATACAAAACCAAAGCCCCAGCTCTGCTTCTGCAGGCAGCTCCTCTGGAGAGGGAGCAGGGTCAGACACAACAATCTGGTGACCAGGAGTGAGGGAAACTCCCAAAAAAGAGTGTGATTTGTGTCTGAAGGGAAAAGTTTTTCACAGAAAGGTGATAAAATTCTGGAATGGCTGCCTGGGGAGGTGGTGGAGTCCCCATCCCTGGGCGTGTTTAACAAAGCCTGGATGTGCTGCTGGGTGCCAGGGCTTGGTTGAGGTGTTGGGGATGGGTTGGGCTCAATGATCTTGAAGGTCTCTTCCAACCCAGTGATTCTGTGAATTTTGGGAATTTCCAAGGAGGTGTTGGAGTCACCATCCCTGGGTGTGTTTAACAAAGCCTGGATGTCGCACTGGGTGCCAGGGCTTGGTTCAGCTGTTGGGGATGGGTTGGGCTCAATGATCTCGAAGGTCTCTTCCAACCCTGTGCATTCTGTGAAGTATTGACATCAGAGTGCTCCCTCTGAACTTCAGTACTTTTGTAAAGTCTCCTCTGTGTCTGAGTGGCTGAACAGAGTCTAAAACAACTGGAGAGAGGATACTTTGTTTGCTCTCTTGGAGAGGGAAGAGCAGGGCAGTTGAATCAAGAGTGGATTTTTGCTGCAGACAAATTCCTGGATTTTGATTAGCGAGCTAGAGAGTGGGAAAATAAGTCAGTAAGAGCATAACAGTAAGTACATAAATCCAGATGAAATGGGGTCACTGGAATAAAAGAAAAGAATAAGAGGAGTATTAGAATAGAAGAGCTGATGTTTGAGGATTTTTCTTAGTGTAGATGTAGTTTGCTAAAGGCATTAGGTGAGAAAGGCCGAGAGAGGAAGGAGCAAATAGGTTCAGAAGGCATGGAGACCATAAAAATGCACATGCTGCAGAAACTAAATTTCCCAAATCTGTAGGAAAGGAGTTAAGGGCTATGTGTTAAATCTGAAGAATAATTAATTTTCTGCATCAATTATTATCTTTCCACAGTACTTTTGTGGTGTGTGTCTTCATGTATAGTTCAGAATCATTTCTCAGTCAGACAAGGTTTTGGTGCAGCAAAGGGAAAGTGTGACCAGTTTTGTGGGAGTGTTTTCTCAACATTGTTGGCAGGAGAGAAGCCAGTATGCTTGAGTCTGCTTTGGGCAGTCAGTCAGTAACTTTTCTCTGTATTTCTAAGAAACTGATCTGAGAAGGTGTGGACTTTGAGGCCAATCCAAACACCTAGCAGTTATCTATGTAGAATACAATGATTTCATGCAATGACCAAGATTTTTGGTTTTGTTTGCACCTTAGAATTTTGTCATCTTCACTTGGAGAGATAGAAAAGGGAGGAATCTTTATGGATCACTAGTGTTCTTCAGCTGTATTTTTAGCAACCTATAAGGTAGTCTTGAGTCTTGAATGCAGAGGGGACTTCCAAGTGGAACAAAACCAGGATTTAGTACAAATGTGAGGTTGGAGGGACATCCACCTGTGTGTGTGCAAAAGCACCTGTGAAAAAACCTGAGGTGGAAGCATTTTGCTCAGCCATCCCTGCTGTTGTTGTACAGGGGATTTATGTACTGATAACTGATCATTATTGATCACTAATTTATGTACTGATAACTCATCATCACTGATAACACCCATCAGTGCCAATGACAGATCCATCAGTGAGCAAACAGACTCCAGGAGAAGTGCTCCTTTACATTTGGGATTTTGTCAGCTACACACGTTACTAATATTCTTTCCTTTCCAAAATGAATTAAAACTCAGATTCATTTAATCAGAAATCTGCTTAATCACTTATAGAGCAGGTTTTGTACATCTTAAAATCTGCATCACATTTCCATGCCCCAGCTGATGTTGGTATAAAGGGCACTTAAAGCTTCAGAATAAGGGAAAACTTGGTCTATGACACAGTTATCAGCTGGTAGGCCTGATTATATTGGAACTTATATTATATTGATTATATTATATTATATTATATTATATTATATTATATTATATTATATTATATTATATTATATTGATTATATTGGAACTTTCTCAACTTAAATGCTGTTCCCTGTTGCTCCATCACATCTACTGAGCAATTTAGAGTAGCAGAAAAAGAGATTACTGGAGATGAATTAAAGCTACAGGAAGATGGAGTGTTGAGGGTTTCTTTTCAGTAGGCATTGGAACCACTCAAGTCAGAATCCTCTGCTCTGCACAAATGAGAAAGAAAACGTGTTACCATTTTAATTATTATTGCCTGTTTAACGGGGGATTTCTTGAATAACCATGTCCTTGAATAATCATTTCTTAACAAAAATGACACAATTTTGTAGCCAGTGATCCATGATTTTAAGTATTTGGAAGGGCTATTGATTCACTGAACTGGAAGAAATGAAAGATGTTCAGGCATATTTTCAAAAGTAGAATTACATGTAGTAGAAATTATATTTGATCATGTATATTTTATTTACCATTTAAATCCTAAAAAAGCTAGGCACGTGTAATGCAGCATTCAATTGATCTGTAATAGCTTTAACTAAACACTGGTGCTTATGTTTAAATCTGTGTTTAAGTTTAAATGTTTTGTTTTTTTTAATTTTAAATTTGTGTTTAAATGTGTTTAACTCTATGGAGAGTGTCACGAGAGCTGCCAGCATCTCCTCTTGTCCTGTGTCATGGTCCCCTGTGTGTACCTATTTCTGTTTGTGCTAGTCACTCTCTAGGTAAATTGTCCATAAGGCCAGTGATTGGTGCTTATGTTTAAATATTTTTTAAATTTTTTTAAAATTATAAATCTGTGTTTATGTTTGTGTTTAAATATATTTAGCTCTGAGGAGCGTCATGAGAGCTGCCAGCACCTCCAGCACCTCCTCTTGTCCCTGTGTCGTGGTGCCCTGTGTGTACCTATTTCTGTTTCTCTAGGTATATTGTCCATAAGGCCAATGGTTGGTGCTTATGTTTAAATCTGTCTTTATGTTTAAATATTTTTTAATTTTTTTTTCATTTTAAATCTGTGTTTATGTTTGTGTTTAAATACGTTTAGCTCTGCGGAGTGTCACGAGAGCTGCCAGCACCTCCTCTTGTCCCTGTGTCATGGTCCCCTGTGTGTACCTCTTTCTGTTTCTCTAGGTAAATTGTCCATAAGGGCAGTGATTCCATCAGCAAATTATCCAGAAAATGCCATCAGTGCACACGGTGACACTCGTGCCACTGGTGGCTCTGCTGCCCTTCCAGTGGGATAATCAAACTGGCAGGTTCCTCTTGTGCCCAAGCGCCGTCACCTCCCTTCCTTTGGCTCCTCAGCTTAGCCCTTCTCCTTTCCTGTGTCCTCCTGCTGAGTATGAGATCAGCATCATGGAAAGTTCCTCTCCCAGCCTGCTGACCCTCAGCCCCCCAAACCTTTTTGTCCTGTTGTTTTTGGTTGGCAGTACCACCCCGACAAGCAGGCGGCGGGCGCGGCGGAGGCGGAGGAGCGCGCGCAGCGGTTCCTGGAGATCCACCAGGCCTGGAAAGTTCTGGGCAACGAGGAGACAAAACAGGAGTATGACCTGCAGCAGCGTGGTAGGTTCCTGCCAAGGAGTGCTGGAGTGGCAGCAGCTCTTTATTTAAGCCAGGGGCTGGGAGTGGTAGTGAGATGGTGTTTTAAAATGCTGAACGGAATGCTTCTTTCACTCCTGTCCTACTTTCAGATGTGGATCCATTATTTATAGCTTGAGCTACACATACATCAGCTGCTGAAAACACAGAATGACTTCCAACAAAACGTTAGGGGGCATTCTTCCTGATAGTTTGAATTATTATGGAATTTATACTGATTGCAGACCTTAGCCCTTTTTATTTTAGAAAGGTAGCTTCATTAATTATTCTTAATTTTAAGTTTTATGCTCCGTTTTGTTGCAGTGTTTTAGATGTAAGTATTAATCCATCTACATCTAGTGTTCTTTGTGTATGAATTTATAACCAGAACCATTAGGACACGTTGTGGGTGTTAGGTAGCATTCATAATTCATCCACAGTCTAAAGTAGCCTTTCTAAAGCAGGTTTGTAAATAATATTTCAATATAACATATTAACTAGGCAGCTTTAGCACGCATTCCTTTTTATAGCTCTCAGAAAATAGCTTCTTAAAACAGTGACAGGCTGTTGTGAGAAAGAAAGGGGGGAAATGTAGGTCAGGTCTGTCACACATGGGCTACCATTACATGAAGTGATAGGCTGTCTTTCTGCTCTGGCCTCAGGATAGGAGTCCCTCAGCCTTCCATTAGAACCTTCAATAAATGTATATCCACCCTCCATGTTAATGGGGGGAGTCAATAATAGTGGCTTGCCCGTGGGGAAAACACTCGGTGGCACTCTGCAGTGACACACTGGGGCCAGCATTGACGTGGAGCCACCACCACTGCGGAATGTGCTGATAAAAGGCCACTGTCTGTGCAGCTTGTTATTGAATTCCTGCTTTGTGCCCTGGCACACCATCAGCCCCTGGCCCTCGTGCTGATTTTTAACTCCCCACAGCTCAGAGACACACAAAGGCACCGTGGCATCACTGCAGGGTAGAGAGGGTGCTGGAGATACACAGGGGGAATTCTCCACTAAAAGGACTGCAGTGGGTTTGGTTTGTTAATTCGAGATTTCTCTGGTTATGTACTAATGAGTGGGGTGGGTTTAGTGTTGGTTAATCACTAATGGATTCATTAACTCATTTCCTTGATACAGGATTAGGAGAAAGGTAAAGTAGGCTTGAAACTTCTCAAGGGTATAAAGAAAAATTTATTAACAGTAACCAAAAGAAAAAGTAATTAGAATCAAAACAAAACTTCTAGGACATTTCTCGTGGCTCATCACTTCTGTGAATGCCGCCCATACAAAACCACCACAATAACCTTGTATTTCAGACTTCATGTGGCTTTGGGAAGAGAGGGGGAGGGGTGAAAACAGAGTTGTGGAATAAGTATTTTATGGAAAAAAATTGGATCTTGTTCTATTTGTAATGTAAACAATATTAAGATCAGACTTAAATAATTTTTTCATCTCAAAGTTATTTTTTAAATGCTTGAAGATTATGTCAGAACAGGAATTTCTGCTGCCCAGCACTCTCATGCTGTTGTACTCTTACCATTGTAATATTGGCTGTGCCTTCTCTTTTCACAAATTGTACGTGCAGAGGAAAAAGGAAATACTAGAGATTAGGTTGGGAATCTTTTCAGCATCTGGTGAGTTTTACCTAAAGCTTAAATTCAGACTATGAAGTTCCATTTTGCCTGGGTCAGGTTCATCCACTGGAGTAGAGAACTACATCAGGATCTTGTTGTCCCTTGGGATTTAAGGACATACAAATATGTCCTTAATCTATAAATTAGTCTTGACTGTGATTTGAAGATTATCTATATTTTCTGAGATTCTTTTGCATCCAGATGAGTTCTTTGAAAAGCCGTCTCAAGCTTGTGCATGAAAGACTTGGTAAATGAAGGAACCAGGCTGCACCTCTGTTGAGGCAGGTGTTGGGTGGTGGGACATTCTGTTTTTTTAGCACAGAGGGTGCCATTCCCAGGCCCCCTGTGCTTCAGCCACACCTGACACACATGTGCAGTGCTGCTGCATTCTTTCCAGCATGTTCCCTGGCAGCAAAATGATGGGGAAGTAAATTCTCCTCCTCTGAATGCCTGTCAAGCTGCTTCTGCAGCCACGATTCCAGACAAATTCGTAGACACTGCCATAAAGGCTGACAGAAACAAAGGGATTGAGGCAGCAGCCAAGGGGAATAGTGATGAGAGAGAGAATACAGCAAGTTAAGGTGCAGAGGAAGGCCAGGGAGCAGGATCTGAAGGATGGCTCTGTGTGTGTGTGTGTGAGTGTGGCTGCCCACCAGCAGGAAACCCTTTTGCACTGCAGTCCTTTCCTCATTTCACAGATTGTTTGTTTGTTTGTACCTTCTTGTGTTACACTAACTACATCTGAACTACTTGGCTCAGAAGTTCAGTAGCCAGAGAAGTTCCAAGGAGATGAAATTCTGTGGGGCTCTATGGTTTTTTTCTTTTTGTTAGAATTGTTGAGAATTACAAGTGAATGTGCTTTTATATCTTAATACTGCTTTTCTATGAAGGTTTCTCAATAATCTCCTAATTTTTGATGCCTTCAGGCCATAGAATTAAAGGGGAAGGGACAAACCACAAACTGTTCAGAGGTTAGACTCAAATACTTATCCAACTTTTTCTGATCTGGAAATCCTATGAGAACTGCCTTCTTGTATGTTTTCTGAATTTTTTTCCAATTCATTGTTTTGCCATATAAGAATACCTTTTTGTGGAGGTGAATCTTTTGCTTACAGTCCCTGTGAAAAATTTGGGGGATGGGAAAAAAAACCTGCATAACAATTTACCTATGAAGAATGGACTTGGTTTTTTTGTCATTAGATTTTCTTCTTAGATTTTTCCATTCTTTGTTTGATATCCCACTTTAAAAAGATGAATATGCAATTAAAAATCAAACATGACTGATAATTACCAAAAGTTTTTTGTGTGGATAAAACCCATTTCACATTTTTCTCATTAGAAATCCCCTGAACCCCATAAGTTCATGCTTTTGTGACACAGCTGGAAAGAAGAAAAACTTCTCAACAGAATCAGAGAATCGCAGAGGCTGGAAGAACCTTCCTGTGCAGATCAATCTCCCACCTCAAGCCAGTCCTCAGAGTTGCTCAGCCTGGCTTCAGCGTCTCCAAGGGTGGAGATTCTTGAGCTGCTCTGGGCAAAAAAACAACACAAAAAGTTGTACTTAGTGTAAACCAGCTCATTTCATAGTACCTGGTCATTAATGCAGGTTTTGCTGACAATAGCAGTGATCTGCCAGGTTATGCTCTGTGTGTGACTGAAGTGGATGTTCCTTCTCCAGCCATGGATTTGTGGCTGCAGCCCCTCAGATGGAGCACAAGCCTTTGAACTCTCTGGAGTTAAATCTCATCTGCAACAAGTGCAGCAGGATTGTTTTGGTATTTCTGCATCTCTTTGTTATGAAAATTCTTCACGTGACTTTGTTAAAATTTGAAATTAAAGTAAGTGTGATTGTTTTAACTTGAGACAGCAGCTAAGAAAAGACTCAGGAAAGTCAGAAGAGTCTGAAAAGACTCAAATTTAAGTAATTGTTTTTAAAACTGAACAGCCTATTTGAAAAAATTAACTTGTGAAAGCATCCAGTGAGTATGTGGTGATTTTTATGCAGAGTAGATACTGTCAACAGTATTTGACTGACAGTACATATCTTGAAGTTTAATTGTGTTTGATTTGAAAAAAAAATCAATCCTAAGTATGTATGCCTGATAAAGAGCTAGAAAAATCTTTCAAGTATTATGACTATTATTACTATAACCATAAACTGTTAAAAGGGTTGAATTTCCATTTACTGCTTGCAACCCTTTTCCCTAAAACTCAGCCTTAAATAGCCCAAGAAATATTTATTGTATCTCCAAGTGAAACTTAAATACCTTTCCTCTTTTACAATTTCTGAATGACCCAGCAAGGGCTCTAGTAAAGCTTTACTGAACCAAGCTGCTAATAGTTATTTAATGTTGTTCTGTAGCCTGAAAGAATCTCAGTAGATTTTTCCTTTTAATCTCTTTGAATTGCAGGCTCATAAACCTCTCTGATGAGCCTGCCAGTGTTTTCTTAGATCCTGCAGTTGAGACAATGGAGCTGCAGAATCCTTTCACCTCTTGTTGTCAGACAAATCCAATAGATGGCAAAGCCAGGCAGGCTGTGCTGCAGGGAATTAAAATTTGTTTCACAAGTTCTGGTCCTCACATTTCCCCCTGGATGTTCAGGGTGGGTTTCAGAAGTGACAGCTCTGTACACAGAGTTTTACAGCCTGAGCAGACATCACAGAACTCAGCACTGGGACATTCCCATTCTCCTTGGGGCTGGCAGGGAAAATGGGACACCAGTTTGCTTCAGACAAGCACCAGCAAGGAGCCATGGTTGTAATAACAGTGACAGACATGGTTTTAATAACAGATGAAATAAGGAAGGGCACAAGAAATCTGAGAGCCATTGGGTTGGGTGTTCTGCTTGCAAACTCAGACTGGGCTGTGCTTCTGTTTTTAAGTGGCTTCCTCTGTTTCTGCTGTCTCAAAGTGTATTAGGCCGGGTAATGTTTTTAGTTTAGTAGGAGACCTAGAAAATAAAAAAGCTTTGTTCATCTCTGGAAAATGTTCCTCCTGCTTGAACCAGCCAGGCAAATAAATGCAGTGTGCAAAGCTGCCTGACAAGAGCTGGTACTGGATTATGTGGGAAGTCAAGAGTACTAATAGAAAATTTTTGGTTTTTGAGATAACCAGATTTCAGACTTCATAAAATCACAGTCATAGAATATGCTGCGTTGGAAGGGACTTAGGGGGATCAGTGAAGGCCGTGCACAGGACACCCCAAGAATCACACCCTGTTCCTGAGAGCATTGTCCAAACCCTTCCAGAGCTCTGTCAGGCTGGTGCTGTGAGCACTGCCCTGAGCAGCTGTGCCAGGGCCCAAACACCCTCTGGGGGAAGAACCTTTTCCTGATATCCTGAACCTGCCCTGCCTCAGCTGCAGCCATTCCCTGAGTGCTGTCCCTGTCCCACAGAGCAGAGATCAGGGCCTGAACCTGCCCTGCCTCAGCTGCAGCCATTCCCTGAGTGCTGTCCCTGTCCCACAGAGCAGAGATCAGGGCCTGAACCTGCCCTGCCTCAGCTCCAGCCATTCCCTGAGTGCTGTCCCTGTCCCACAGAGCAGAGATCAGGGCCTGAACCTGCCCTGCCTCAGCTCCAGCCATTCCCTGAGTGCTGTCCCTGTCCCACAGAGCAGAGATCAGGGCCTGAACCTGCCCTGCCTCAGCTCCAGCCATTCCCTGAGTGCTGTCCCTGTCCCACAGAGCAGAGATCAGGGCCTGAACCTGCCCTGCCTCAGCTCCAGCCATTCCCTGAGTGCTGTCCCTGTCCCACAGAGCAGAGATCAGGGCCTGAACAGACCCAGTGCCTCGGCTCCAGCCATTCCCTGAGTGCTGTCCCTGTCCCACAGAGCAGAGATCAGGGCCTGAACAGACCCAGTGCCTCAGCTCCAGCCATTCCCTGAGTGCTGTCCCTGTCCCACAGAGCAGAGATCAGGGCCTGAACAGACCCAGTGCCTCAGCTCCAGCCATTCCCTGAGTGCTGTCCCTGTCCCACAGAGCAGAGATCAGGGCCTGAACAGACCCAGTGCCTCAGCTCCAGCCATTCCCTGAGTGCTGTCCCTGTCCCACAGAGCAGAGATCAGGGCCTGAACAGACCCAGTGCCTCAGCTCCAGCCATTCCCTGAGTGCTGTCCCTGTCCCACAGAGCAGAGATCAGGGCCTGAACAGACCCAGTGCCTCAGCTCCAGCCATTCCCTGAGTGCTGTCCCTGTCCCACAGAGCAGAGATCAGGGCCTGAACAGACCCAGTGCCTCAGCTCCAGCCATTCCCTGAGTGCTGTCCCTGTCCCACAGAGCAGAGATCAGGGCCTGAACAGACCCAGTGCCTCAGCTGCAGCCATTCCCTGAGTGCTGTCCCTGTCCCACAGAGCAGAGATCAGGGCCTGAACCTGCCCTGCCCTGGTGAGGATGCTGAAGGCCACCATGAGGTCTGACCTCAGTCTCCTTCAGGCTGAACAGGCCCAGTGCCCTCAGCAGCTCCTCACACTCCTCCCCCTCAGGGCCCTTCCCCTTCCCCATGGCCTCCTTGGGATGGTCTCTAATGGCATCATCTCTTTTTTATGTTGTGGCTCCCAAAACTGCCCCAGCACTCGAGGTGAGGCCACCCCAGCTTAGAGCAGAGCAGGACAATCCCTGCCTTGCTCTGCTGGAGATGCTGTGCCTGATCCTTCAGGATCTGAGCATCAGATGGAGAATAACAATCTCTGTTCAGCCTGGGAATTGTGAGGAGGATTATTTTTGCCCATTGATTTTTTTAAAAACTTTTTTTATTTTCAAAATTACAATTGCAGGGATGAATTAGAAAAGCTTTGTTGAAATTCTGCTCCCTGGGCTTCGTATTATGCCATGTTTGGAATAGAAGAGAGAGCAGACTTTTCCTCAGCTGCTTCTTCATTACTTGAATGGTTGGACTCAATGATCTCAAAGGTGTTTTCCAGCATAAATGATGCTGTGGTTCTAGGATTCACAGTTACTTTACTTAAGTATGGTAAGCTCATGAATTTGCATTGTACCAGCTCTCTTCAGGTGGCTTATCTGCCCTTTTTGTACTTTCTAGCAGTGAGGCATGACCCAGACCTCCACCACCAATCCTATAAAAGTTTCGAGAGAAATCCTGCTTCATTAATTCCAAGTAGGAAGCTCTGGAAGAAGTTGTCTGACTCAGTTTTTTGTTACCTGTAGATGTTGTACACTTTTCATTTCATGCTGGACTCAATGTTGGAAGAGTCTGGAGGATCAAATGGCAACAGATCTCTCAGGTACAGGCCAGAACTTGACTTTCTTTCTGTGCTCAGAGACTCTTTCTCATAAAAGAGCACTTGGACTGGTCTTCCCCTCCAAGTGTTTTTTACAGGACTTATTTCTTCTGCAGGATTTATTTCTTTGCAAGAATCTAGTGGTGTTCTCACACACAGCATGCCCTTGGTGCTTATTGGAAGGTTTTTATTTGGCTTCTCCTTCTTCCTTCTCCAGGAATGGGGTTGCCTGAGAGATACTGAGATGCCTCCATTTGTGGAGATATTTAAAATCCTGGTCAGCTTGTTCCAGCTGCCCTGTGGGTGCAGGAGGCTTTGATAGGTGATCTTGAGAGGTCCCACAAATCTGTGAAAAGTACAGGTTCACCTTCACCATTTCAGCTCGTAGAGTTAGAGCTACAGCCAGCTTTTGAAAGGCACCTACATCAAAACAGAAGTTTGCCCCTAATTTCACACAAGTGCTGGTTTAAGGGTCTTAATTCAGTAATTTGTTGTCACCATTTATTTCTCCTGCCTACAAAAGAACATGTTCCAGCTTATGCAGATCTATGGAAAACTCAAATTTTAGAGAAGTCCATTTTGAAGTGATACAGTGGTCTAGGCAGGACTCTGGTAGGGGCCACATTGACTGCTAGGTATATAATAAACCCATTAATTTCTCAGCAAAGATTGAGCATCTGTCATGTTTGCTTTACAGAAGATAACCTGACAAAAGAATGGCCACTTCATGAACAGATTTATCTTGAGGACATGTCCTGGAATGAAGGTATGAGTGCCTTGCTGCTGGCTCCTAATGCTTTTCTTTGTCCCTCTTAATCTTTTCTCTTTTTTTCTGAATCTTGCACCATTGTTTCCTTACTTTAAGTGCTGGTTTTGCTGTATTTCCTGGGACAAAGCTGTTTTGCTCTCTGAGATTACCTGGATTAGAACTTAATTTTCTGTTACATTTGTTTTCCATTCCATCTGCATTTCTCCCCACCCTCACTTGCAGTACCACTTTTCACCCAGCTCTCCTCTTGTATCATTGAGAGTACATAGATTTTTCCCATATCTCTTGTGCATCTTCTTGCCCTTCCTGCGATGGTAGAATGCCTGTGTTTCTTTTTTCATCTGCCACTGTTCCTTCCCTCCTGTCTATTGCTCAGGCTTTTCTTGTTTAATTGCTTTTTGGGATAAATGGCTGATATTTATTTTTATTTTTTAACTTTTTTTTTTTAAGTTGTGAGGGTAAAAATCCCCCTTTCCTTTTTTTTTTTTTTTTTTTTTTGTTTTGGTTCCTAACCAGGGTTAGCAGCCTGTTTTGGAAGCATCCTTGATCTATATGACTAACACCACTTAGATTTTTCTTTTAGTATCATCAGACTGTGCACCTTGTTATTACTGCAGTTTTTGGGGTTTTTTTGGTTTTTTTTTTGAAGAGACTCCATTGGCCATCGTTGTTTAGTGTAAGAACACCTCAATCACTGAAACATTTTGAGATTTTTTTTTTGAGCTACAAATGGTAGCACAGCTACTGATACTTATAACCCAGCAGTGGAAGGTTATTTGTTACTAAGAGCAGTTTGTGAAGAAAATTCCAAATAAATTCTTGACTCTTCTCCAGCACTAAAGGTGTTTTTGTTTTCTTTTTTGGCAGATGAACAACTCTACACTCTGTCCTGTCGATGTGGTGGGAATTACAGTGTCTCCAAGAGTGAAACCAAAGATGTATCTTTGGTTTGTTGTGACACATGTTCACTTGTTATCGAGATCCTGCAGTGATTGTTTCAGTGAAGCACATTGAGTGTTACAAACTTTTCAAAAGACTGGACAAACAAGTGACAGAATCTGCTAAAGAAACGTATGTTAAAGAAAAGGGGGGCACTACAAGAACAAGTTAATTCAGGGTTAAAAATGTCAAGTGCCCCTTTGCTCACACAGCTCTGCAGACATGAGGCTGGGATTCTCCTTCTGCAGCTGAAGAGCTCATTACTCAACACCTCCAACCCAGAACAGGAGTTTGTACAACTGCAATGCATCTCCTGATCTAAAGGTTTCTTCCCCAGCAAACAACAGAGTAGCTTTTTCCAATTTCAGTCTGAAGCAGCTCTTGGGCCCTTCTTCTCGGGTTAAATCCTTGTAACAGCTCAGATGACAAAATTCAATCAGGAGGCACAGATGTGAGAACACTTTGAAGATAATGAAGAGCAAAGTTCAGCAGTGGGAAACAGGAACATTTTCCATTTGTAAGCTAAATATTTAAGTTCATGAAATCCTTTCAAGGGCTGGGGCCTAGGAGGAGGAGGCAGAGGCTGGCAGCTGGAAGCAGTGGCTGTGCCTGCCCATGACAGTGGCATCACCTGGAGCAGGAGCACGTGCTGGGCTGAGGCTCTCCGTGTCAGAACAAATGGAGTCATCATTCCTGAGAGGACAGCTAAGGAGGAAGCTGTGCTCTGACCCCACTGGGCAGTCAGAGGAAACCCCACCAGCAGGTCTGGAACCCCACTGGTGCTGCATTCAGTGCCAGCCCTGGCACCACCTGCTGATGGCAGGCACATAATTTTTTGTTGATGACACAAGTGTATCATTCCCACTGTGAAGTTAGGTGTAATCTCAGAAAGAGATATCTTTGTCAAGAATTATTTGTGTTTATTCTAAGCAAAAATAGTTCCATTCATTTTAGTAGAAAATACTATGAAAACTGTCAATAGTACATAAGTCTTTTAATCATCAAGAAATCTGTGGCCATTGGGGCTTGCACGTAGAAATCCAAAGTCATTCAGAGGCCATATCTGTAAAATAAAGAACAGTTACAAGAGATTTAATCACAATCCAAAGTTCAGTGTTTTCATTTGTTATTGGAATCGTTTCATAAACATCATCATTTTTTCTCTCTTTGGTGAAGAACTTTGCTCACTGATGTGCTTCTCTAACTGGGAGTAATAAATCCTGTGTATTACAGGGAATCGTTCCATAGTGTGAATCTTACCATTGATACAAGAGATATGCTTTGCTATGGAGAGCCTCATGTATTCCATTGCTTTTTTCACCCTTGGAAATAAATATGTTCCTAAAGAGCATCTTCCCAATTCAGTGTTTTCTAGCTTGTAAAGCTCTTCATGACTTTAAAGACCAGGTATGTGGTTTTTGGTCCATCTAGGAGAAAAAAAGTACCACACACATGGACCTCCCTGTGGTGAGGTGTATTTTTATTTTATTTGTATTTTCAAGATGGGCCTTTGAACTGGAAATACCAAACCTTGGAAAAAAAAAAAAGATCTGTTGGCTACAGGTAAACTTAAACAAACTTAATCAGGAATGAAGGGGTGGAGTGCCTTCCACCACCCAGGGTCTGGATGAAGCTCCTCTGAGAAGGGACAGTTATTTCCAAAAGAGCACAACTCATCACCAAGTACAGGTGTCAGAGAGTGAAGCTGGCCAATAAACAAATCTTCTCTCCAGAAATTACCTGTGGAGCTGTTCATGTACTGAATGCTCCCAGGAGTACTTTGCTCTACACAGTCATTAATTACATGTAGGATGGTCTTGGATGCAAAAAAAAAAAAAAGCAACAGGAAAGCAAGGACATTCATTTATTCATTGTCCTTTGTCTCCCTTGAATGTCCGTGTCTCTTTCAAAGATGGCACAAGGGGCTCAGCAGGAAGAAGGGAAAGATGAGGCTGAACAATCAATGCCCTCTGTGATTCTAAGCCCATAAAACTTGCACAGCCCCTGCCCAGGATGAAGCAGCCTAGACAGTGAAAGGTGGGCTGCTACCTTGTTCCCAAAGCATCTGTCAGTATTTTGCTTATCTCACTTATTTTTCCTTAGAATTTGATCTTAAGGTATAAGAACAGCAACCTAAGAGCAACCCTGAGTTCATGGAGCAGCCAGAGCACAGAAGAAGGAGCCTTTGCTGCTCCCTGTGTGGAGTGAAAGAGTAATTGTCTCGTTTAAAAGAGGAAGCACAGGCAAAGGCTCAGTTATTTCTACCCCTGTGATGTGTCCCCAGCACCAAAGGCTGTGCCAGGAGAGGCTGAGGCAGCTCAGGACAGGCCTGGCAGGAGCAGCAGCAGCAGCAGCAGCAGCAGCTCTCTCCTGGCTGGGGCTGTGCCCTCTGCAGCCCCTGGCAGCACTGTGCCCCATCAGGAAGGCAGAAGGACAATCATACTCAGGACCCCAAGGGCTGTGCATCAGGAAAAGGCTCTTGTGCAAGATCTCAGACAATTCCTGTGGTTCTGGCATGTGCAGTCAGGGAGGAGCAGGAGGAACAGCTGTGACACAGAACCACAGAGGTGATGTCTTGTCTCTGTGCTGATCAGTGAGCTATTTTAAGTTCCTCACAAAAATACAGATACAAGCCAACAACAGAAGGGTATTTGTGATCTTGGTTAGCATCAGAGCTGCAGATTTCAAAGCTGTCCAGAGGGCCTGTGCTGGCTGCAGGCTGGGTGTCAAGTCTTTGTTTGGCCCTGAAGGCGAGCAGAAGTAAAAGGAAAGAAAAATATCCCATATAACAAATCTAAGTTGATCTCAGTAAAGGCCTGGAGAAGGTAGTTTTTAGTCTGTTCACTCCAGCACAAATCTCATTTCAGGCAACTCAAATCACACCTACTGCAACTTGACTTTCTTTCAGTGAAAGTAATCAAATTAGCTTTAAAGGTTGCTTTGACAGTGTAGTTTGAAATTTGTCACAGTAATCTTAGTGGTAGAGTTAGAATGAAAATGATGTTTTATCTAGCCTGCATGCAGGGAGAACCTGAGAAACAATACTGGTGCTTGGAAAGAGATGGAAAGCTCTCCTCTGTAAAACAAAGACATGCCACTCTGTCTTTAAAGTTCTGACAGAAGTTGACTGTGACTTGCTCATTCAGACTGGCTCTTCCAATTAGCAGCTCTTTGCCCTCTCTGCTTTGGCCTACATAGATAGATTTGATCTGATGGATGGGGCATAAATGGGGCTAACTAGCTCTTTTGAAGATACACCACAGGTCTAGTTGTGACATGGAGCCTAAATCCAGGGAATGCACAGGATATCCTACCTAGGACAGGATGAAGCATGAGTTCTAAGTGGGATTCCCAGTGCTTTTCCTGAATTTGCAGCTGCTTTGATTTCAGGAGCCCTTTATGGCATGACCTTGTGTTTGGAGTGGCAGGACAAGAATCAGGTGTTGGTATTTCTGTAAGGGTTAAAAACTGCTTGCACCAACACTGACTGAGAACCCTTGGTCTAAACTTCAGATAAACATTCATGTTTTGCCAAGAATAGGTTGGCTAAACAAATGCAGCCAGTTAGGCTGGCTAAACTCACTCTCTTCTGTTGAAATCCCTGACTTCCAAATTATATTTGGGTTTTTTTGTGTCCATTCCTAAAAAAGTAACAGCACTGAAAGGCACTGTTACATCTGCTCCTCCAAAATCCACTGTAATTCAAAGACACAAAAACTTCCATTCTGAAGGCAGTAAAAAGTGTTGGATGGCAGAGAAGCCAAAGCTGCAGCAGGCTGCACTAAAAGCACTCAGAGGTTTCCTGGCCACCGGCCAGCCAGCCCTGTGCAGGCTGTACCTGCTGCCCTGCACTGCAGTGTGCAGCAGCAGCACACAGGAGCAACATCACTTATGAGGTATCATAAAGAACCTGTTAGAAACACTCATTTGAAGAACAAATTAATTTTTGCTTTTGTTAGGCACCATATACTTAAATCCCACAAAAACTTGAATACTCACTACTCTATGCCATTGTCATTAAACAACTGCCTGTGAAATCTGGTTAAATTATTTTGATTAAGTATCAAGTGATTGCATAATATTTTTTTAACAGACAGTGTTCAGGAGTCCTAAAGCAGTGCTTCAATGTGAATTATCTGTGAGTTCCACTCATTGTACAGAGTTGGCGTAGGGTTCAGTCCTGTCATTCACTTCATTAAGGCCTTTCAAACACCTTCCTTGTCAGGGCACAAGCTGGACACAAAATCTATTGCTGTGGAGAGATACTGTGACTGATTCTGGCTGTCCATACACACAGGTTCTTGATATATCCAGTATTTGCTAACATTAAAGCAGCAAACAGCAGCAGCTTTTCTCTACCTGTGCACCAGCTTGGAGAAGTGCTTTTTTCAGTTGCATTATTACTGCCACATTCTCATTAGAGGACTGTCAGCAGATTAGCATCCTTTGTCTCTTAGCAGTCAATAATTCAAGCTAAACCTTGGGTCATAAAAATAGCCCTGTTGGGAACCAGCCTTTTCCCCTCTGGTGTCCAGGGCAAGGCAGACAGCAGGAGAAGGGGCAGAGCCCTGAGTAAACACCAGGGAAGAACTCAGAGCAAATGTGAGCCAGGAGGAACAGAGGTCACCCAAAATTTGCCAGTAGGGCTGAGGGGGCCCTGTTGTCTGAGGCTTAGAAAGCAATTACTGATTGTGCTCAATAGCTCCAAGGGGTTTTTTTTGAAAAGTCCCAAATTGTGTTCATAAATACTGTAAATTAAGGATATAAGGCTTTGCTAATTGGAAAGATCTAATCTTCCCTGTGTAATACAGGTGTGCTAAATTATGGGTTTGTGGATGTGTTGAAGTATATGGAAAAAACCTTTTTTATTGTTCTGAATGCACAACTTTAAATCCAGCTTTCCAAAAGCAGGTGCATAAGTGTGTAATACACACTCCCCTATTTCTTAGATTAAACATTTTATGGAGAGGAAATTGTGTTATATTTCTTCTTTTTGATAAATGAGTAAATTCATAACGCAGATAATATCAAAAAATAATTCAGTGTGAAATGAAGTTGTAGAATTGTTGAAGCAAAAGGAGAAAAAAAACGTGATGGTTTATACAGTGCGATATTCATTTAAAGCATTTTTTTAGTTTAAAAAGCAGCAAGGCCAGGCTACATGTGCAAGTCCTGGAAAGAGAATCTTTTCCTCCATTTTGTTTTTTGGACCACAGAGCTACAACAGTGAAGAATCATTTTGCTGAGAGAGAATTGAAGTAAGGATGAAATGTACATCTGTGCAGTAGAGCGTATGTGTGTACATTTGTGGTTTTATCATGTTTGGATTTGCTTGCAAAACAAGCATTCCATTTTCATTCCATTTTCATAGCAGTGAAAAATGCTCAGTGCTGCTCCAAAGTCCTCCCTCCAAAAAACCCGTCACTGTTGATTTATCCTTTTACAGCAGGTGGTGGAGTGTTCATGCTTTCCTTTACATTTGCTGTGGCCAGGCAGCTGGGGAGGCAAGTTTCAGTACCTAACACCCACTCATTAAAAATGTATTAATGCAAGTGTTTTTAGATAGCAGAAATTCACATACCTTAAGACAAATGCGTCCTCTTATCAGCCCATAAGGAACAGGTCCATAGCACCTGGAATCTGTAGAATTCCTGAGATTATCACCTTCTAACCAGACATGTCCTTTAGGCACCTATAAGCAAGATTGAAATGTAAAAAGAAACCAGAACAGAATGGTGTTAAGCACAGTTTGCCTTACAGTGTTTTTCCTGATTTCTGTGCTCTGTATTTCATGACTGTGTAATGAACTAAATTTTATTGAGTCTATAAGACCCACTGCCAGATTTAGAGGGATGAGAAGGAGTGTTCCAAAGTATCTGTTCTATCATGTGCTCAAAAACCAATGGTTTGCAACAAAAAACCCAAAATGAAGATGCAAGAGGTTAGACCAATGTGACAGGGTCATTAATTTAATAGACTTCAAAAGAGGTCATTAGGATGTTGACTGAAAATCTGCCCTCCTGTCGCAGTAACAGCATGAACAGGGCAGCCACACACTCATCAACATCCTGGGGCCAGCACCAAGGCTAGACCTGTTAGTAGATTCATGATGAACTAACTGGTAATTGATTGTGACATCAATTACGAATAATCTCATCATTTTATCGGAGTAGGCTTGTCAAAGTTCTAATTAAGATCACAGTTCATTCTATGTGCAGGCAGAATCCACAACACATTATATTGCAATAATGATGATCACAAAACAGCAAATCCCTTTTTATAATTTGAAAATTAATGATGGTGACCTTATACTATATGACAAAGACCTTTCATTGCCCATATATATTATGCATTAACTATATTACATACCACAGATTCATGGCATTCACTGGCTGACTCAATGACAAAATGAGAAATACCAACATAGCTGTAATAGTTACCTAAATGAGAGTATGAAGCTTTCATATGCGAAAAAGTTGCTCCTGAAAGTCTTAAACTAAGATATCTACTTGGAACATACAATACTATTTTGTAATGTTTTCTTAAAAATGTTTCAGATACAAATAACCTCTTTCAAGTCACCAAATAAAATACTTAATAATTACATTTCTAATTGGGTCTTGTTTCTAAATTTTAAACCAGGCTGAAAATTTAAATGAAGCAACATATTCTCAATCTAGAGAATATTTAATATGGACTTTAAACATTTATTTTTCCAAAACCAAGTATCCACTTGAAACATTACTATGAAGTATCTACTTGAAACATTACTATGACCACAATTCAGAGGAAAAACATATGGAAACAAACTAAATAAATAAACAAACAATTTCAAGTGAAACTCAAAGTACAAGTAGCATGAATGTTTTAGAATTGAGCCATGCACTGTTAACACAATAGTCTACATAAGAAACAGTTCATGGGTAGCAGATTAAACAAAGTGAAATACTCTAGAGTAAAGGCAGGTTGTAAACCAGTAAGAACAAATGCAGGTCCCCCACTGGAGCAAACTGCAGGTGATGCTTGTAGGTCTCTGGCCAGGTAACATCCCTGGGAACCTGGGCTTTCATGTGAGGCTCTTGTTTAGCCATGCTGCCACGTGCCTGTCACCAGAGCAGCATCCCAGTCTGGCACACTGCTGCCAGAGCCCCTCTGCTGAGCCATGGCAAATGTGCCAGCTGTGGACTGAGACACAACAGGTCACTTGGGCAGCATGAAACACACTGCAGAAAGCATCTGTGAGCCTGGCCATCCCTCCCAAGCAGCCCTGTGTTTCTGTGCTACCAGGAAAGGTGCTGGAGGTGTGTCAGAGGGCACAAAGCCTGCCCTCAGCATTTTAGAAGGTGCCCAGCAATGCCTAAGCCCTTCTGAAACCCACTGGTACCATCTCCTGCCCCAGGTATAAAGGAATGCCACCTCCTTTGTTTTTAACTGTTCCACTACTTGAGCCAAGCTTGTTCTCCCAGTCCTTCCAGACAGGAATTCCCTGTTCAGCTTGTCTGCCACCTTTGTTGCTTGGTACACTGATCAGATTCCTGGCACATGCACCAAAGGGTTTCCTCTGGGAAGGCCAGCTGGTTCCAGCTACATGACTTTGGCCCTCCTCCTGCCCAAGCAGCTTTGCAAACAAGAAAACCAACCAGAAGTCAATTTATACATTTTCAAAAGCTTCTATCTGGAGTCAAACAACCTGTGTAGAATATGCATCTTGTGTTTTTGATAGGTCTCTGTCTGAGCATGTGCTGTCAGTGCTGTTTTCCTCAAAGACTCCATGGAGCACAGCCTGTTTAGGATGTCCAGCAGGGCAGCTGGATGTTTGTGGTCACTTAGTTCAGTGGATTCACCCAAAGCACTCCCTGTGTCCACACTCACACATGAGTTTGTTTCCCATGTGCAAATAACAGTACAAGGCAGCACCTGACCTTCCTGGTGCAAACTCCAGCACATACTGGAATAACAAGTCAGCCACCAAACTGCTGCCACTGTGACAGACTCCCTCAGCAAACACACAAATAGGACAAGCTGGAATTACTGAGAAAAGCCATGCTAACATTTCATGCTGCTGCAAAACTATGACTTCTTGCAATGTGCTCCTGTTTCCCTGCCAGCTCCCCTTGTGCTGTTGTGGTCCCTGTGCTTTCTCACTTCTCCCAGTTCACAGGCAGAATGTGATGCTCATCTTTTAGTGTGTGAAATAAAGAACCATTCGTGACTCAAGTATATCCAAAAGCTTTCTAAAACACTTCCCATATTTTTTCACCAAGCTCCAAAATTACAAAAAAATAAAATAAATTGCTTTTGCCTGCTATGGTATAAACTACTTCCAGTACTAGGAATAATTATTTGTCTAGTCAAGATATTCACGTTTTGCATTCCAGGTAGAACATTTGCAGTAAAGTGTCTTCCTACATCCTGAAATTCACCACTTAAGGTAATTTTTGCATTTCTCCCTGGAAGGTAAGACTGGGCCCTACACCTCTGAATTTGGCATTAAGAGTACTGTCACAATGTGTGATTCATCTAGGGATAATGCACCTTTGTAGAGTGTCTGTCCATCATCTAGGCACTTCACATGAAAAATCACAAGAATTACAGGAAAATGTAAAACCAAATACCAGTGACATGCCATAATCATTAATTTAAAAAAACCCAAAACCCAAAAGTAGTATAAACCCCTTTGAAATAAAGACCAGTGCCAGAATCCTCTATGCACCAAGCCATGTCTACACCACATCACTGATCTCAGTGGGATTACTCACAGGCAATAGTTCATTTGGGAGTATCAGAGGCCAGGACCCAATCTGAAACACTGCAAAGCTCTGCAAGCACACTAGCTGGGAATAATATTCACCAAAGAAAAAAAAAAATTGGCTGTTAAAAACCTGTATTTTTAGTAAGAATGTATTAACTGCACAGCAATGTGCTGCTGCTGCCAAAAACCCCAAGGCAGAGGGAAAGCCACCTGTGTGACAGCTCACAGGGTTGCATTTTGGAAATCTACAGGCACTGGACCTCTTAGAGAAAGTTAACTGCATCCAAGAAGTGCCACTGAAATCACAGCTCCCACTACACAGAGGGATAGTGACTGCAAACTCCCACTGATGAGGGGTAAAAGCATTGCCCTGGGCTGGGCAGCATCTCTGAACTGCCTACACACAGGCCAGAACTAAAGATGGGAAAGTCTCACACACCCAGCAGCTGAATTTTCACAGAATGAGTGGGACTGCAGAAGCAGCAGCTCCTGAGCAGTGCAGGCTGCTGTGAAATGCTGTCTCTGACTGTCTGCAGGCAACTCCCTCTGCCCCAGCAGCCCCTGTGCCCCCGTTCTGTGCAGATTATCCCAGGATTTACCTCCCTTGTTCTCAGGCAGAACCGGTTATCTGCAGTGCTGCTTCAAAGTGGGACAATGAAAGGCACCATCAGACACCCCTCTGCTCCCTCCCCAGGCTCTAGACCAGAAGAACAAGACTATCCCTGGGAACAACCGAGCTGGAGGCAGTAGTTCATTCTTTTTCATCCCAAATAAACATCTTTCACTGAGACAAACTGGCAAAATTTGCAGAGCTGTTGGAGTTTACTCAGTGGTGCAGTTAAAGTAGCAGAACTGAAATACAGGGCAGGTGTTTGATGCATACTCACGAACATAAAACATTAATTTACTTAAAGGGAGGGAATCACCAAATAATTATATTCTTTTGGTCTCTTTACATGATGCCAAACTTTTTTTCTTTGATTATTCAATTTTCTTCAAACCCAAGAGACAAGAACGCTGTGCTGCATTAACTGACATATTAGAAAACTAATGTATTGCAAATAAAGCTATCAGAACTAAATTATCTGCCTCAAAAATACCCCCAAACCCAACTAACTGAAAACAGGCTACTGTGATTCAGGGTTTTTGTTTTGAGAGAGCTTTTGCTAGTGATTTTAGGGCACTTGTAAACATGAATGTCTTGCAATCTCCAAAAACATCAGCACATACAATCAGCTGGGAGTAGATGTTTGAACTTTTGTAAGGTCACAGGTATTCACATCACCTCCAGCAATATCAAAGTTTCCAACTTAAGAAGAACTTTAAATAATTCCCATCTTTTCAGTTCAGAGGCTTCCTTCTTGAGCTATGATAAGAACTAATCTCAGTGCTGGACAAAAGAATAAAGTCTGCAAGTTCTCATCTATCCCTACTAAGGTCTATTTAAGTGCCTCCCACTTTGGTACAAGCAACAAATGTAATTGCTTCATGGCCTGCGGGTGTTCATTTAACAAAAGGAGCTTTTGTGAATAAACCACAGGTGTTACCTTTCTTGATTAAAGTGAAATATGATGAAAGATTCTACAATATCAAATGACAAATTTACTAAATACTGATTAAATTGCCTTATTTAAGTAAATTGCATCTAGTTAGGATAAAATATACACCATAGAAATGCAGGAGTTTGTTTTATCACTCTATACTTAAAGTCTCACATAACTACTCCTTAATCCTTTATTTATTAATTCAGAACCAAGACTGAATAATGCTTAACAAATACTTCTTTTAATGATCCAGTTGCTCCAGGCACTGTTTCTGTAGTTTTATCATAAATGTTTTTCATATTAAGGCTGCCATCTGTATAAAACCCAACTACATTAATTAGCTCAACATTTTCAGAATCAGGGTAAGAATTTATATTTACTTTTTTGTGCTGAAAAAAGCTATGAAATGGTAGCAACCACACTGGAATTTAAACAGTATAGCAGATGTTAAATCAACATCATCTATGTATCCTTAAAAGGCAGAATGACCTGGAATTTACTATTTCTTAATATAACAGAATTAATTTACCTTAAATTTATAAATTTATAAAGTTATAAATGTTCTTAAATTTATAGGTACTTCCAAAGAGTTTAGCATTTTCCCTCTACTTGCTGAACAGTTTAAGCTGCTTATGAATAAGACATAATGTACTTGACCCAGTTTGTTTAAATGCACATTTTAAAAAGAAGACATTATGATGTTGGTCCAGGTTGTTATTAGAGAGGATGAGAGTGAAACTCTAATGTGTTTTTATAAAGAAATCAAATTCATTGTGATTACATATTTATATTATGAATTCATTCTCTCTACAATGACATTTGTAATTTTAATAGAAGATTTCTAAAAAGATAAGATATGAAGACTTGCCTAAGTTCTGAAATTAAATATTAACCAATATTAAAATCACATAACCTGCAGTGTTAACTCACACACCACAGGGGAACTAAGGAATATTAACTTAGGCTTGAACTCCTAAGACATTTTAAGATATTTTTCTCTGCCATGAAAGCAGAGCAGTTGGGTGTTGTTCTGGAACAAAAACGTGGGTAAGCTGTTACAGTGACTTGTCAGAGCACTCATTGGTTATTTCAATGGTTGGGGTTTCATCAGTGCTGCTCCTTCTAAACTTTGTGTAATGTAGGAGTAACTACTGCTGTCCTGAGCTTGACTACATGGAACTTTAAAGGTTTGATCACTACACCCACAGCTTAACAGGAAAGGTTTTCATATCAGAGATGTCTATAGAGTCAAATATCTGAGAAAACTATCTGTCAAATATGAGAAAAATACCTGATAGTCAAATATGAGAAAAATATCTGATAGTCAAATATGAGAAAAATATCTGATTTCTCTTAGTATCATTTTCTACCTGTTCCAAAAGTTTTCAACTGCGTTGAATAATCCAAACACTTGCACGCATTGTTTACTGCTGTAAATATTTAATGCTGATGTCTAGATCATATTGCTAAACACACAGATCTCAATCAGCTGGAAAAGCTATGTATCTATTTTCTAAAACATCTAGCTGCAACCCTAAATTTAAATTATGAGTCATCTGTCCTTTTCTAAAACTATTATCTGTTAAAATTAAAACTAACTGGTTCATGTTCTTAGGCCAAAACTTCCAGACCCAAATCTCCTAGCTACATTAGAAACTCCTGAACAAAAATTCAGAATATGCCTGTGATTGATCAGTCCAGACTCTTATTAGCCTTAGATTTTTAGAAGAAAATATTGATTACAAATCCATCAAAGATTACTTAACAGTTTGCAGAGACCTTTCTGACAGCAATAATTAAGAAGGGTTTAGTTTTCTTCTCCAGGTAACAGGTGATGTAACAGGGTCACCCAAAAGTGTGAGAGCACAAAACCCTGTGAGTGCAGACCCTGGTTCTAACACAGAACCCATCACCATCACTGGTGTGCCCTGTGCTCACAGATCTGCAGTTCAGCCTGGGAGATCAGGGCTGATAAATAATATCCTCAGGGCTAAGGAATCCTGTCTGCCAGCTCCATCAGGATGGACCTGAACCTCTCCTGCACAGCTGGTACACTCAGACTAAGACCTGTGCTCAAAAGCTTCAGCTGAGTCCCAAGGAGTTGGTTTCACCATCCTGAGCAGCTTCCCAGAAGTTGTTACTGAACTTTGAGCAGAGGAATAGCAGAATCATAAAATGTGGCTACTTCTATGTTCTTGAAGTATCACCAAACCAAAACTGCAAAGGTACAAAGGCCAAGCCACTTGAGCAGAAGAAATCCTGGAAATATTGGGAATTAGACTGATAAAATCCTTTGTGTTTCTTTTCCCTTGAACAATTTAGTTTTGACAGATCAGAATTTTGATTTAAAACAACGTCTCAGAAAATTCAAGGTAAGCATGAGTCATGAACTCTCTGTAGTGGGATATAGAGCCATCTGCAAACCAACAAATATGCCAAATGAGCTCTCCTCTCCCACAAGCTTTCAGCACAGCTGCTGGTTAGAATTATGGCATGACTTTCTCTGGAGCCTCTAGAACACTTGGAGCTAAGGAGGAGCAAGAAATCACCTTACTCATTCTCCATATCAGCAACTACTGAAACTTACTCAGTGAACTACTAAACCATGAGTGTAAACATTAAGATACTTAGAGCAAAGGGAAAATAAGTGGTGTTTTCATTAGGTTTATTTTTAATTGCTATTTAGGATACCTTAAAATGACTATCCAACAGTACTGAGTGCTCTGAAATACCAAATCTCTTTTCAGTGTCTTGCAGAGTGTATTCACACCCTGTGATTATGATTCTGTGCCCTTTGCTTTGACATTATGTTATCCTTAGTGCCCACATCATATTCTTACTGCATTAGCCAAGAGCTGTTGAAGAGTTACCAGCACTGTGCAAACACAGCAAGGTGCATTATCTTGGGAATTCTGTTGGCTCTGGAGCTCCCACAGGATGAGGAGATGCCATCTCCGTGGCAAGGCTCATTTTGCTGCAGCACAAGGCAAACACTGGCCCAGCAGCCAGGCTGGCAGCATTAGTGGGAGCTGATTGATCACCAGCACGGTGTTGCTGAGATATGGATTTGTATCTCAGCTTTTTATCACCGGGACTTGCACAAGGCAGTTCCTTATTTACAGACTCTGCCTCTATTAAGTGACATTATTAGGGGCTACTTTTGTTTAAGTGCCTCAAAGGCTCAGCACATTGGTGGTTTATGACATATAAGCTGTTTGATTCTGATGGTTTAGCCCTCACTTTTTTACACTGTAAATAGGACCTGCAGCACAAGAACATATGGTACGTAAAGAAATTAAAGCTAAAGTAAATGGCATTAAAGCAAATTCAAACAGAGCAATAAGATACTCAATCTGAATTATAAACCTGTATTAAGAGTTTTTTAAACAGGAAATAAAAGCTTAAATATGAAAAATAACCTTTCAGCTGTGGTTTTTTTTAGGACCATTTCAGGGGTTTACTGTGATTAATTTCCTTATTAATCCTCATTAATCGCTGTATAGTTAAATGAATAAAATAGGATAACTCTTAATAAGTTCTGAAACTAGTTCTGAATACAGCATTAGTTGTTTACCTTTAAACTTCTGGGTTCATACCACATTGCCTCTGATACAGAAAAAATACATTATGCATTCTTAAAAGTTTATTACAGCAAATACACTTGTTTCTATTTACAAATGTACATTTAGCACAAAACCAAAAAAGAGCCCTGCAAAACTGCCAGCCTAATGCTCACATTCCATATCAGATATCAAAAAAAAAGGAAAACTACCTTTTCCTAACTTTGTAATACCATGGCAGCTTATTCAAAAGAGGAATTTCATTATACTTTCATGTAAATAGGAAGATTTCCTTAATTATTGTTCTACAGATAAACTCCAATACTATGTACTTAAACTGTAATTTCAGCACATGCCTAATTTATACCATTCAGTTTTATATGTGGCATTAGTTCCATCAGCCTGTAATCCAACTCCATCAAAGACAGGTTTCTGATACAGCTTTAGCTTTAGTGCACTCTGACAAAAATAATTTTCTCTTATGATGTATTCCTTCAGTTAAATAGAGCAGCAAGAGTATTTTAACTGCCACTGCTACTGTGCATTTCTACTCAGCTGAAATACCTCTTTCAGAACAACTTATTCAGCTTATGTATGATTTGTTTGTTTGTTTGTTTCTTTTCATTATAGCTTGGAAGGTTGGTTTATTGTGTTTGGATTTTTTTTTAATCTCCAGGTATCTCCTTGGTTGTTTCCAGCAATAATGTATCTCATCTGTGTAATTTTACAGAGAGCAAATTGTAAACAGAGTTCTCCATACACACAAAAGCATCCCGAGTATATTCATGAATGAACCATCACCTCCAAGTAGGATCTGATTTTAGCATTCTCTTAGGCTTCAGCGTAAGAACTGTGTGTTACAATGCTTCTAGGCACAAAAATCCCAAGCTTCAATGCTGTAAAATATGCCAACACTACCAATGACACAGTCAATACAGACTAAGAACAATTCCTACTAACGTGGCTCTAAGGATTCTCCTTTTGGGGCAAATCTAAAGCAGGTGCTTACAGGTAATTTTCCCATTGTATGGCCATTAGTCTGCCACCTCCAGGAACTGGCTAGCTCAGAAAACCTATCCACTAGTTGGCAACCAGCAGCACAGACTGAAGCAGGGGTCTGAGCTGCCTAATTTGGCAATATTGCTGGCATCTGATATTCCCATTTACTGTGTAAGTCTGCAGACATGACAGAAACTTCCCAAAATAGGAGATAAGCCCTCAAGGAAAGCTGAGCAGTTCACTGTAATAAAAACAAAGGCTGCTCTGACCTTACACACTTTGGAGTCACAGCATTCACACACCACTCAGATTTCTTGTTTGAAAAAAGGCAGTCAGTAGCCAAAGATAAAGTGCAAGACTCATTACACTTTCCAGGCTTTGCTCACTTAAGGAGTGGCACCTTCCCCTGGCAGAGAGACCCCCCAGCAGCACTCCTGGCCATCTGGAACCACAGCCCAGGCCTTTGCTCAGTTTGGACAATCTTTTTGTTCCAAAACCCACCTCAGGCAAGTATCAACAAAACAGCCAGTTCTCTGTACATCTGCTGCCATAATTTGCTGTGAGGAATTCTGTATTTGAGTTAAAAGTGCATTCACTAAAAGAAGGAATCTGATGAGGCAATTGCCTAAACATAAATACATGTCATGTTTCCCCTCCCCAACAATTTACTTAGTGAGTAATCCAGCCTCAGTTATGAACATAAAGTACAGATACCCACGTTGAGAATTTACCCTTCTGTAAAGGAAGTGTCTCCTGAACAGATGTTAAGACCTCCCTCTTTACCAAGCACTAAAGGAAGAAGGAAAACAGGTATCAGGCACAAGAGCACTTCCATTTAGATAATTTCTCCTCCTAGATACAATTTATGGTGTAAGAATTACAAAAGCTTGCCCCTTCTCTGTATTTCCACACATTAGCCTTTATGAAAACAGGAAATGGACTCTGCATTCCCCATCTGCTCTTTCTCCTCATATTTTGGATTAAAACAGGAGACAAGAAACCCTGCACTAGGGCAGAAATTGTTCTGCTGAATATTCACTTGGTCACTTCAGTGTTTCCAGAAAAGCTGATACCCTGTTTTAAGTACAAATCTTTCCTCAACTTCCTTTTCAAGACTAAGACAAGTAAGGAAAAAGATGCTCAGAGAAATTCAGTTTGTGTCTTCTGTCATTGTACATAGAATTCAGGTTGGTCTCCTCTGGGAAATGTGTATTCCATCACAATTATGAGCTCCACCAAAGCTAGAGGATTCCTTTAACTTGGTGAGAAAGGTAGGTTTGTGTTCTTTGGGGGTTTTGGTAGGTTTTCCCTTGGTTAAATGGTTAACACAATTTGATTTGTGGAAAAACTAAATGTTTTGTCCTCTCCTTCAAAATGTAACAGAGAATGAGTTCCTTCTTTATGCCCACAAGTGAGCAAAGTCTAAGAACAGCAGCTCCAGTGGCTCTGGCATGACAGCAGCAGTTCAGATTAGAGGCAGGTGCCCAAGGTGTCTTGCCTCAACACTGGAGTGAAAGGAACAAATTCAAACCCTCAGAGCACGGTGTGACTCATGTCCTTACTTCCTGGCGCTAAACAAGGATTTTTGCTTTAAGTAAAGCCAAACTCCACTTCAGCTGCTCAGTACAGATGAAGCAATGCTAGCTGGAGGCTCCCTGGTGAAGGTGGCTGCCTTTATGGAAGCTAAATTCTTACAGGATTTCTGTGTCACAAACTGGAGCTGCCTGGAAGGAGTGTTCCATAAAATTCTCCACCTCCTCAGCACAGGCCACATGCTCATTCTTCTTATTCTGAGGATGGAGTGGATATGGAAGGGGAAAATCACAGGTTTGTTTAAAGATTATCTGGGAATATCTGATGGCTCCACAAGTGCTGAATAGATGTAACAGTCAAACACACTTCTGGGACAAGAAAAAACCTACATTTTTCTGTGATCATCATTCCTGAGGATTTTTCTCATCATAGCCTAAAAAAAAGTTGCTGAAAACATTTTGTCACTGATCTTCCCAAACTTCTGTGAAGTCTATCTGCATATGGACAAATGAACATTGAGATTATTTTTCCCTTTTTCATTGCATCACCTGACTTTTTGGCCAAGTTAGGAAAATTTCTACTTTTCCAACCATACTGAGGAACATTAAAATATTGCTACATTGAAATAGAGATACACTAAAGTATAATTTTGAAAGAAAAATCTGCAAAGCTATTGCAGAATCAAATATTCACTTCTTAGTGTTTAAAATACATGAAGAGTTTTGCCTGAACACCAAGCACCTGCACCTCTCTTTTGTACTGCACTTTGTACAGAGAATTTCAGATTATTCTTCCAAAGGGCACAGCAGAAATATTATATGTGTACGGTTCCTACAGAAACAAAAGGCAGAGGAAGACAGCTTTGCATAAATAGTCTAAAAGTACAACATTTTACTGTACATAATCAAGAATAATAATTTATTAACGTCATAATTTATGATTTATTATGATTCTCAAATATTGCAAATCCTTTAGAGACCACTAGGCCTACTTAAGTAATCCTTAATTTACATAGGAAGAAACTCTAATACTTACATAGCTGTGACTCTTAAGGAAATCTGAAGGGTTGCTTGTGCAGACTTTATCCCCTTCCAAGCCAATTACTCTTTTACAGATATTTGATTTGGGGTCATTTGGGCTTTTCACAATTACAATATCTCCTCTGAGAGGGAAAAAAACAGACAAAAACAAACAGAAGAACTCTAGTTACAAACTATTTGGCTGAGTACATGAGCATCCATGTATCTACTCCAAAAATATTCACACACATTAAAGATAGTCCATTGTGCTGAAAATGGACTTCTTGTGTACAATTTTGGTTTCTTCAGTTTTACTCAGGTGTAATTTCACAGAGTTTTAAAAGTTGAGTGAATTTTTGTTATTGAGATCATTTATGAAACATTTAAGACTACAACCTGAGTAATACCCATAGCTGGTTTTCAAGACCAAACTGCTTAGAGAAGTTACATTCTACTCAGTAGAATCATTCAGGGGGGAGGGAAAAAAAAGGATTTTTTTCTATTTTTTGGACAAAGCTGCGAAAGTGATAACAGTCTAAATCCAAACTGAATTTTGACAAGATGTTCATTGGGCTGTTTGTAACTTTAAGATCCTTTCGACACAATGAAAAATTACAAGTTAGAAGCAGCAAAATACACTAAAGATCAAGGGCAGAATGTTGTTATTGACAAGCCCTGGCAAAGGGAATGTCAGATGTGCTCCCAAGAGAGCAGCGTACTTTCGGATGCAGTAAAAGTGGCGGCTGAGGTTCTCCGAAAAGACAACATCAGAGTTCTGAATGGTTGGTTCCATGGAAGGTCCAGAGCACTGCAAATGAAAAAGAAAGGAGAAAAAAATTACTATTTCAAACTGCTTCTTTCTAAAATAAACTTATATTCAAATGGTATGCTAGTAAATTAGAAAAGATGGACTGTAGAGAACTAAAAGTGAGCTTCTCCATGGAATGTGTGATGCATTTCAAAGCTGAGGGGAGCCCCCAGAGCACCTCTAACTAACTCTGTTACAGCTCCATATTTCCTTGGGGTTGGTCCTGAACTGCACTAGCTGCTATAGGCCCTTATGGATTCCTTTCAGCACTGCATCTCCAAGAAATTTTTAGGAATAGTGCTCAAAGCCCTACCAGCTTACCCCTTTCTCTTCTCTGAGACACAGAATCATCACAGAAGCTGCAGGAGCAGCTCACAGCCAGAATCCCCCATGCTCAGCAGCAGTATCTGCCAGATTAAGGACGTGGGGAGGAGGGGCAGGTAGCATAAAACACCCAAAAATTTGGCCAGAGTATGAAACAAAGGCATTTCCTATCACTGACTCCAGGGTTTCTTAAAGGATGGACTCTGTGCAAAAGGCTTAATCAGAATTTCCCATTTAGTTCAGTGATGCCTCGAGCAATAACACATCAGAAAACAAAGTACAAATAACTTTCTCAAAGGCTGGACTTGCTTCCCATAAACTGTGTTAAATGCTTTGAAGAAAATTACAAAACCTGAAATATTGGCATCATCACACAGAAAACTGTCAGTATTACAGTTTTATCTCCTTTTAAATGTCATGAAAATGAAGAGTTACCACAACAATTCCTCCAAGGTACTCGAAGGCACAGTGTGCTATGCAGCCATACTGCACTGTGTAGCCCAGAAATCGGAAGGTTTTTCCTAGGGCATTGCGAAGCATCCTACAGTGGTACGGTGCCCAGCAGCTCTGCAGCAAAACACAAGAGGAGCATTCATTGGAGAACAAGCAATCCTACATTTACAAACCCATCTCTAGTGTGTAACAGGCGGACAAGACGAAAAAAACCCAACAGTGTAATGATACCAACAAATAATCAGACAGACCTGAAGAGGTGCACAGAGAAATAAGGCATCAGGTCTTCTGTTCTCAGCTGTAGCACAGTGCCATAACTTCTGCAGTTAGAGAAGTTTTTATTTACATTAGCCTGTAAATATTTTCTGACCCCCTTCCCCAAATATTCAAGTCCAACTCTGACTAGGAGATCCAATTCCTACAATGCTAATCTAAATAAAATATTTCCGTACCACGGTTTGGTGGTTACGCTTAAGGAAGTGGAAAACAGACATAATGAAGTAATTGAAACAAGTTCTACATTCTGCAAAAAACCTGTTCCCCTTAAACTCAGTGTTGCCTTACCATGAACTAAAACCACTGCAAGATTTCCCTCTTTTACTAAGATTGGACAATAGAGTTTGCTGAGCAAATACATTATGTTGAAAAGAAGAAAAGGAAAAATGCTGTGTAAAATATGCCCACTTCAAAAAGAAATAAAGACACCTTCTTCTACATTTCACTAATGAAATTAAGGAATTTAAAAGCACATGGATTCATTTTCACCAGTCTCCTCCCACTAGAATTTAATGGGAGTTTTGCTTGACTACATTCCAAAGACAACCACTATTGGAAGCAAAATTCTCTAACAAGTTCATTTCCTTGTTCCAAAAGAGAGGTCCTTTTTTATCTACATAAACTTCTCTGCACTAGAACAGCTTAAGCCAAGCTGTGATTCATCATTCACTATCTGACCATTTTCACAGTAATGACCCAAATTACAATGGCAAACAGAAAAGTCCTGAATTGTGTCATTGGCAGATGCAGCACCCAGCACAACACACTGCAGGAACTGGAATAGCTCCCCTGGAAGGGGAATGCACTTTCAGCAGAATCCATCCTGGTGAGGCACAGAAGTGGTTGGCTCTTCTCAATTCACTGCACCAACCAATGCCTTACTCTTAGGCCAGACACACTGAGAGCCCAGAGCTGTGACACAGGTGATAAAAGGAAGGTGGAGGCACAGCAGATGAATCTGAGTTGCAGAAGTAGGTGAATGCACAACTATGATTTCAGAGAAATCTATCATCAATACTTCTTAACAGCATCTGCTAAAAAGGAGCCTCACGTCGCTTCTCAGTTCAGGAAGAAAGAAAAATACTGCACAAGCATCCACTATTTTTGCCCCATGCTATTCAGAAACCTTATATTAACACATTAACTGACGCCCTCATTTTTTAAGATTTTCTAAGCCTTCTGATGTTTACATTCTTGTAACGAACTTTCTCACACACTTTCTGTAAATAACTCATTTTTTTGCATTCTTTTATGGAGGAGGAGAAATTTGATGCACTCTTGGATTGTCCAGTGTCATTGGAGAGGGGGCACTTTCACCCTCCAATCCACTGTCACTTTTGGGAATCTATAAATGTTGGAATCAGAAATTAAAAAGTCTCTTTTTACCTTGAAAAAAGCAGCATGTCTGTGTCATTTCGTGTCCTATAGTGACATTAACATATTAAGACAGTAGAGAATTTAGGCACCTGTGGGTATTGCAGGTAAGCAAACAATGCATTACAATGCCCAGAGTACACAGATCAAACTGGGACAAATAAACAGTAACAACATCAAAAGGATGTGCAAGCCTCCCATGCCCCCAGCTGTCAGGTTGTAACTAAAATATTTTTATTATGGAAGTCCAGACAACTGCTATACATGTCAGAAAACAAGTTTCAAAGTGATTGTAAGCTGTTTCCTTTTGGATTTTGGGTGACACAAATCTAGGGATAGTTACCCTGGACATGTGTTTCCTTGGGATGCTTGTGAGTAGGTTTGGGAGCTATTCAGGGACACCCAGGGCTCAGAGTGAGCTTTGCCTGCTGCCACAGCTGCCATGGTAAAAAACAAACCACAAGGACAGAACATGAGTCAAGAGCTCTCAAATTTTGTTCCCAGGTCTCTTAAAATAAATTCTTAATGCCTGAGACATAGATTTCACCAACCCCTTCTTATAAATGTAGTACAAAGGATTTTTTTTTAAATGCTCAAGCTTATCAGATTTTATGAAAACAATCAAAAAATTCTTAGTTTTATGTAAAAGATTTTGACTACTACTCAAGAAAGTTAATTTCAAATGAAGACACATATAGACCTGGATTATAGAGTCTGACCCTGGCAAGGCACCTCCTGAGTAGGGGAGGGTGTTTTAAATGTTAAGGTTCATCTTTAGACATCTAATATTCATTCCAAATAACTAAAATCCTAAGAGTTTCCATGTCATTTTAAGTAACGACTTCTAGTTAATAACTGGTTGTAGCAAGTTTAGTAAAAAAAACACCAGACCAAACTAGTTTATTAAAAAAAAAAAAGCCACACACAGAAATAATTAACTTGAGCATCATTAAAATGTAATTGTTAATAAGTACAATTGTTAAAATATAATTGTTTCCTCTGAGAACTTCATGTCATTATATTTTTGAAGCAATGTCATATTGTTGATCACAAGGAAGTAAACACAGTTTTCCACATCACACAATTTTAATACAAAGTACCATCAGCAGGCAACTCCACCAGATCAAACATAAGACCATTAAGCACAATAAAACAAATTATTTAAGTCACAGGCCCCTTGAAAACTTAATGGCTCTGTAGTATAAACATCCTAAAACCTAATTACTTCCAGGTACTACCTACTATCATATAGCAGGTAGCTGAAAAATTTCTACCGAAATCAGCACTGGTTAAAAAAGGTCACACATCCATATTTATCACAGAGAACACAATTTCATTATTTTACCACAAGTGTACAGTTGTAAAATACACAGCAGATAAAATGCAAAATGTAATTACAAGTATCTTCTGTTCCCTTTTCCTCCCACAGCCTGTGCTTTCATCGCTCGGTTTTTGTTTGTTTGTTTATAAAATTAATCACAGCTAGCAGGGTAGAAATCACTTTGAGCCTCATGAATGACATCCAAGAGATGGGAAAGGATTAGTTCTCAGTTGCTGCCAGTTATAGCGCCAGGTGGCTTTTTCTGCAGCGAAGGTGTTACCGATAATCCCATTACATTGGTACTAAATCTTGCAGACATCAAAATTATCACCAAGGTTCCTTTTCATCCCATCCTTTCCAAATGACTGGAAGTCGCTTCACCTGAAAGAAGTCAAATCCACATGCAGCTGCTGTTTTAGCAGCCAGCGGACTCCCTGAGAATGCCAATTGTGATCCAATTTCGCTGTGCTGGTGGCCCCCTATTCCCTGTCCAATAATACATCTGTTAAAAAATCCTACAGCTACAAATCAAGTTTAATCCTACCAGGGACCTCATGTTGGTCTTGTCTTCCAAAAAGGCAGCAGGTCTTGCTGTCTATCTCTGCCAGTGTCTGGGGAATACTCTTTAAATCCCAGCTCTACTTAGAAGAATACGCTAAGGATCACAAAACATGACCTCAAAAACCCTGATATGACTATATTCTGACCCAGAGGCATTCATTCTAGGTGAAGATTAGAACTTTGCATAATAAGATTACACAGCAAGTGAATGATATCAAGGGACTATCCATATGCAGCCGCCTGGTTTTCTATAGACAGCCTGTGCTCTGCAATATGCAGTGCAGACGAAACAGAGCTTGGGCTTTCTAGCTGAAATAAAATAGATTCACATAAATTAGTTGGCCATTTCCAGATTCCTAAATCCCCTATTACATCTTTTATTGACAGCTCCTGTGAGGATAGCACAAATGGTATTCTCTTTGTACTCTTTGCTTCTGTAGCACCCGCACTCTGAGGGAAATGGATGTAGGTTGTCTAGAAATTAACATCTTGTTTGCTGTAATCTTGGATTACAATTATTGTGTATATAATAAAATTAGAAAATCAATGAGCAGATTTACCATTTCCAGAAGACCAACGGCATTGTGTAAGACAATTTAAGATACGGTGCTGAATTTTTAAATACAGGAAAATCAAAGCTGAAGGCACTGAAAGTGTGACTAAACAAATCACTGCACTTGGCACTAAACAGATTTTTCACTTTCATAAAACATCTCCTGTCGTATTTGCTTTATATCATGTTTCTCAATTCTGGAATCTCATTGAATATCAGTTTTTCCTTCCACAACAAAAACTCTTCTCCTAACATTCTCCACTTCTAACCAGACACCTTTCTCTACACATAACTTGCACCATCTCTTTCCCACAGAATTACTCTGAGATTACTTTAAAAAACAATCCAAGAACTCAAACCAAAGAAAAAATTACACACTGACTAGGCCATTTAAATATTTACGTTTGAACTGTTATTTATATTAAACTATTATTTTAAAACTTCTGCATGAAACTGATGTCACATGTGCTAGAAGAGCAAAGGGTGTATATCTTGTTTATGTGGATGCTTCCCATATTAGATTCACAATGTTTTAAGTATATATATATATATATATATATATATATGAATATACAAAATATAAATATACAAAATGCTTTAAATATTCTAATTTCCATCTGAGGATTCTGAACATCTAAAGCAAAACAAAGAACCCTTTTCAAAAGGTCCCTCTGTGCTGGAGATCAGAAGAATTGCTTTTTATTTCCAGCTGTTGCTTTACTCTGGAAGAAACACTGGACTTGGTCTGGCAAATGTGAGCAAGCTTGGTGATATTCTGGAAGAGATTACATTTTTACACATTATCTCTACTAGGCACTGGCAGTTTGTCTCCAACGAGAGCTCCTTCAGCTGCTGATCTCAAGCTGACAAGGAGTTTAATCCTGTAAACATAACACAATTGGCTGGTGTTAAATAACCAGAGACTACAGACAAGAATGAGCAATTTCCCAACACAGATTTCAGGTAGTTCTCACTGGTTCTATTTACCTTTGGGAAGCAGCTCCTAACACTTGCACAACCCTGAATAAAACGCTGTTTTAATGGCCAGATGCATTCCAAAGCTTGTCCTCCTCTGCAGCTCCATTCACTCCTCTTTGCTGAACAGTGAAATCCAGACAGCTGAGCAAAGGCATGGTCATACACGGGCCTCTGAGGGATGCCAAAATACTCACTTTACAGTCTTCTGCAACAAGGTCAAAGTCAGGACAAACACCAAAGGTCTGGCAGACACCACAGTCACTTTCCTGGTAACTGAGAAAATCGGGCTGTGCCCACGTCACAATGGTCAAATAATTACATGCTTATCTTCAATTTCAATACATTCACTTCCTTGAGACACAGACATATAAACATTGAAAATTCATTTCAGTTTTATAAGACAAAGAATTACAAGCCTGATTTTCACATTAGGCACTAAAAATCTACAACCCTACAAAAGCTGAAGCTGCCCATGGCTCACGTGTCCCCTGCACTTCCCAGCTGACACATCTTATGGAAATATGATTTGGAAATACTGCTCAAAGCAGCGAAGAGAAGAGGGATGAATAACTCCCTTGTGCACTGAGAACTAAAAAGGCTGTTTACTTGAAATATTTTGTCATTACAAAGATGATGGTTTGCTGGTAAAAACCAGCCAACCCATCAAAAACACCACAAACAAAAACCCAAACCCCCTCCACATTTCAGTACACCATCAGCAAGATTATTTAGAAAAACCACAATTGTCTCCATCTTATTGCCAGTGCTGGTCTCAGAGAGAATGCCATCATTGAAGAGTGCTCCACAGTAGTTTAAAAACACAGAAGTCACAAAGTATCAAATCTTTAAACAAACAGTAAATCAAACAAATAAACAAACCATTAAACATCTGAAAAATACAAAAGCAAAAAACAAGACCAGTTTTAGCACTGTCAGAAAATAGCAGTGAAGAATCCTTCTGCATGTTTATCAATACTCCCCAGTTATGAGCATCACCTTCTAATGAAATACCTTATGCACACTCTGCATTAAAAAAATGTGTTAAAAACAGGAGAAAGGCAACACAGTCAGACAAGAGAGTGCTCAGTATTTACATTTTCAAGTTACCTGAACAGAAGAAAAATGCAAATCAAGTGGTTATCACTGCTGATATTCTACAAAAATGTTGAGCGCTTTCCCAAACTGCTTTTTAGTTACAAAGTTCTAAATACACACATGTTCATGGACTCAAGGACTTTTTCCACAGCAAAATGGTAATTCAGGAGAGTTTATGCAGTAAAAATAAACTGTAATCAGTATTTTTGCTCATTGCTCAATAGAATTTTATTAGTTATTTCTGAGCTGTTTTATGTGTAAAACACAAGTTCTGTAAGGTCTTCTCCACTTAGAGATACAAGTATAAAAAAGTTCCAAACATCAATAGATGAGTGCAATGATATTCAATCTAAGTTAATCCCCAGACATCCAAATCCATGAATAAAAATTCATCAGTTTTAAATACACTGAGCCTATTAAGCAAGAACAAAAGCATATGCACAAAAGAGCTTTTAATATATTTCAAAGCCCACAAGAGGCACGGTCTCATTAAAATTATAAATTACACAAACATGGAATAAAGATTCAAACTGCAGTGCAGCTAAGCAGATTACAGCAAACCCCGCGTTCCATATGATAACACACCATGGCCCTCCCAGATGGGGGCTTGGAACAAAAAGGCCATCACTGCAGCTAGGGAAAACCTCCTTGTGATCTCTGCTTTCTGTTCAGCAGATGACAGCCAAATAATATGTTGATTATTCTGTTTGTGCTGCTAAGCTTGTAAGATGGAATAAAAGCGATATGATCTATTGTGAACTCCATGCTAATGTGTTGCTCCACTCATAAATAATATACTGAATTTATTCTGAAACTATCTTTTTATCTGACTTCCAGGTTTTAAATGCATGAACTAAAACAGAAAGCCAGCATAAGCTATTATTTAATTTGATGGTTTAAAATAAAAGATACAGCTGACACAATAATAAATGTGAAAACTGACTACTTAGTGAATCAAATAAGTCGAGATGCCTTTCTCCAATTTAGTAAATGATCCTAAGCTGAGGTGCAGAGCACGCTCCAGCCCCACAAACTGCACCAAACACATCACCAAGCAGGGCCTGCATGGCTCATTTTACCACAGACATCCAGCCCAAACAGGAGTTTCAAATGAGGACCCAAGTACTTGTGAAACAGAAAAGCAGTACAGAAACAATCACTGTGTAACTTCATTAGTACTGTCTCCCTGGACTGCCTTCTTAAAAACTTTTCAGGTTTTTAATAAGTGCTAAGCTTTTATTTCATCTACATTTGCTCATCTGGCTTGTTCCAAAAGTACAGAACATGGCTTGCCCTTTCCTCCATAATACATTGCTTTTCTAAAAGGAAGATCAGTGACTGGTCATACAGCTCCTTTCACAGATACTTTCTGCATGCTAAGAAAATTGATGATATTCCTACAACTTAATGCTTGTGAATTGCAGTTCTTTTGTGCCAGAAATGTTAAAAATTCTATTAAAAATTCACTGTGGTTTGGCAATAGCATGAGAACACCAGGATCAAACAGTGAACACCAAGATCAAACAGTGCTTCACACTTCTCGGACCAATGGAAGCACAACTGAGAAAAGGTGGAAGCATGAGGCTCTAAGAATGTGCAACAGTTTTCACAGAAATATAAGAGCAGGATGTAAAAGAAAAAAAAAGCTCCATTACCTTTCTCCCTTTGCTAGGGACACTGTCACAGTCACAATCACAGAAATATTTCCAATCACAGAAATATTGAAAACATGGCTACTGAAGAGAAACAGGTTTTCTAATAAACCTTAGGGCTAAAACTTCAGATGAATTACCCCCTCAGTGCAATGAAATAAGACATTCTATTCTTTCCACAGAAAACCAAGACAGGACTTTAAAGCAATTAGTGAAGCTCACATTTCCAGCAGCACCCACAAAGAAATTAAACTCACAGTTCATTTTGAAGATTATTGTTCTGCAGGTTTCAGTAATCTTGTGTGTTCCACTCACATTACACTGAGTTATTCTGCAGTAACCACTTACAGGACTGTTATTTCTAGGACCTTGATAACATTTTGGCCTTCCCTCAATCTGTTTCAGCATCTACAGTTTGAAATGTGAATTCATTTTTATTCCTTTTACATATATTATCTCACACAAAATGCAATTCAGTACAAGAGGGGGGAAAAATTGGAAAAAATAGCAGCCCTGCTCCCAGATAGATGCTCCTGAAATGGGGTTCCCACAAAGAACTTTTGGCATGGAATTGGCAGGCTCAGTGTAGGGGATGGAAGCTGAATCCACTGATATAAAGAATAATGATGATTTACTAAAATACAGCCTGGCTACAAAAAAAGGCTAGATACTCATTATTTTATTCTATTCTATTTTATTATTTCACCAGAACATTATTCCAAATTTGAAACAACTTAAGTTTCCCTAAGTAGCCAGTTGTGAATCTGGCTTTACAATGAGTTTTACTAGGTTGCTTGCTTGTCTTATATCCAACTTTATAACTCATACTGAAAAATCCCAATTTTACTTCCTGACTACTTAAAGGCCAAAATTTTCTTCACCTGCCCCTCAGTGACCAAATTAGTTTACCATTCTAGTCAAACTTTTTGAAGAGCAAGCAATACACATCTCTACAGAATTATTTCCTGCAGGACACCCTGGCCCATGCCTCACTCTGTGGATGGCCAGAGTGCTGTGAGAGTCAGTGGGAGCTGAAATATCAAGTTAGCATTCCTGTCTGCAATATCTATGGGAGACAATAACCACAAAACATCATTGGCCAGTACCAGAAACCTGAGGTTCCTTCCATGTTTGTGGCTCTCATCAGGAAGCATGAGAAATACAAGGAAAATAATCTCTATTAAATACAGCACTAATCTGTATGATGCTTATTAAGACACTAAATTAAACTCACAATTCACTTTCAAGATTCTTGTTCTGCAGGTTTCAGTAATATTTTACTATACTGTTCTGAAATTACAGAAACATAAAGTAACCTTTAAAATAATTTCTTGTCTTCAGCACATACTACTTTAACTCATGTCTCCTAATTTACTTCTATTTTAAAAGAGCTGTTTAAATTCGACACAGGTTTAAATTTTTTTTCCTGTTGCTCAGGATACCCACAAGGATGAATTTGGGTAACATCCAGAGGCTTTCTGAATAAGATCTTATGTTTTATATAATATCATACAACTGGCAAGTCCTAAACCCTCCAAATAATTCTTTCATTTGCCACAGACAGACTGAATAAGCAGTCTTTAAGCTTTTTCACACTGAAAAAACCCAGGTCTTTTGGTGTCAGAGCTTCCAGGATTAAACATTCTTTCCAGTTGTTGGCTCATGGCCTGAAGATCCTGCACTTTCAAACTTATCCCATTCCAGCTAGTTCAAAGATCAGGAAAATGAAGCCATCTTCTTTGCAGCCATAATCCACGACCCATGCTGTTAGATACTTAAGAACATCTCCAAAGCAAACTACCTTGTTTCAGCTCCCAGCAGGAGCTCAGCAGGGCGTGGCTCACATGACTGCGAGCCCAGCCTGGTCAGGTGACTCGGTGCCTAATCTGATTTGGTGCCTGTAAAACTTTAATCAGTACAGTCTCATACCAGCACATTCCACAACTGATGAGAGAAGCAGCCTGGCGATGGAACTGCAAACTCTAATAAGATTATGATTACAACAGCTACTGGGATGTGCTTTTCTGATTCTCTATCCCACACATAAATCCAGCAGAAAAATATCACTGAAAGCTGGTCTGGCAGACATATATAAATGAAATTAATTTGAAATAAAATGGGCAGGTGTTTTATTCCAAAATGAACAGCATTTTGTTCACAGACAAGAGCATACATGAATCTTCTGCAGCACAACTAAAATCCAGCAAAACCATTGATTTGAAAGCAAAGACATCAGAACACATCCATCAGTAGTAACACCCTGTCGTTGAGGAACACTGCCCACACAGTGCTGCTGCTGTTACCTTGCCCTATGAGGCTACATGGGCAACCCACGTGGTAAAGAGAGGCCATGACAAGTGTGCTTCCTCTTACTGATGCCTTCTGTCCCTTCGTGGTCACCAAAGATGATCCCTTGTGCAGGCTGCCCTAGAGCAGGGGCTGGGCAGAGCTAAAGAATCAAGCAGGGATTGACTCAAAGCATCTCCTCCATGGATCCACCTTGGGCAGCACCAGAGCCCAGCCAGGCCTGCACCCAAGATGAACCAAAATGGCCCCAAAATGCACCAGCGCTCCCGGGCTCTCTCCCTTGGATCAGTTCTGCTCCATTTGCATCTTGCAGTTCATTGTCCCATTCCAGCTTTAGCCCCTGCAGTCCCACCCTGCTTGTTTTTCTCTCTGCAGCCCACGGGGTTTGTGCTCTTGGGCTGAGATTGGGATCATTTGTCCTTGGTGCCCAGCTGGAGCAGGAACTGTTTTGTCTCCCTGCTCTGTGCACAGAGCTCACCATCTCTTAATATGAAGCTCAGGAAATACACACTAAAGCAGCACAGAATGGGAAAAATAGAAAAGCCAAAACCTGAGGTATCATTATCAACCACAAACAGCCAAAGCACACTTCAAGGGCTGCTATTCTGGGGACACCAGGATTTTCCCCAAGTCTGTAGGCTACAGTTTTGGAAGAGAAATGTCAAACATACTTGCAGATCAAATTCCAAGCATAACCTTTCCCCAAATGTTCTGACTGCTCTCTCACTTAAAATTGTATTCCCTCCATTTTATTTTTTTTTTCCTTAGGCAATTTTTACCCCAAATCCTCTTAATCCATTGTAGAATCTGCAAGCAGCTGAACTGGACCAGGAAGTTTGCAAGAAGAGGAAAACAGAGAGCTTGATTTCTCCACAGCACAATTAGGATTTGCAGTTAAACTGACATCCCCATTTGACCAGCTCTACATGACAACATGTGAGCTCTGAGGAAGGAAAGTTGATTATTCTACAGTTTGAGACATCCCAAAATAGACAAAAAATGTTTAAACCTCTCTATTCTTCAATGAGCTGAGTAGGACCCCTGTCCATTGCCATAGCTCAGCTGACAAGAAATAACTCCCTAAGACACTTCCTGAGCACTGGAAATCATTTCCATGTTCCTTAGTCTCTCTGCATTTCCATTCCACCCTTAGAGCAGGAGCAGTAGGATTTATCTAGCTCATAATGTGCATTTGAGGATTAGGGTAATGTCTAGAATCACAATTGCTGTGGTCTTCCTTTCTGCCAGACAGCAGATCTTAGTGGGATCTTCTACAATGACTGAAAATTCACCTTTTCAAAACTGGACATGTGAATATAAGCAATTCTTCAGTATCATTCAAAAAGGGTGAAAAAAATATTGTTATTCCTGAAAACGAAACACCGTTGATTTAAAAATAATTAACTAAAAAAATATGAAGTTAAACTTGCATTAAATTAGTCCTTTCTCTGAAATTTGTCTGAAATAGAGGTAAAGTCAGATGTTGTAAACAGTATTTCCGTAAGCACATATGCAGTAGGAAAGCTTTATTGTATTAAAATGTTAACATTTGAAAAATCCCCCACCGATTGAAAAATAGCTTATTTCCACTCACTTTCTAAATCAGTAGGATTTGAACTGCACCCATCAGGTTAAATTGTGGCTGGGGAAAAATAAACAGCACAAACACAACTACTGCTGTATTTTAAAAGTTCAGTTCTCATACTGAAAAAGTTGTATCTACTTCATTATTTTTGTTATATATGAAACAGTCTCTCATGCTGTTACAATGTAAGACACCGTGTCTCTATATTTGGAACGATGTCTACAAAAAAACTTTGTAACAAAAATACCACTGTATGTAAAAACCCTTTTTTTTTAATGTAAAAATCCAATTTTTATTCTGAAATAACTACAAAGTTCTGAGCTAGCAAGAGCTGGGAGGTTGGGCTGCCTCCCTCCATGCAGCACCAGCTCACAGGATGGCACAAAATGCAATTGTTGAGAAAGTCAGTTGATAGCTCCAAATCAGTTTAGTGAGCTCAACCAGCCCAAGGAGGGAACTGACCAGCACCAGGGTTTGCTGGATTGGAAACACAGGAGGAGCAGGGAGTGAGATCTCCTCTTTTGCATCCCTGACCCACTGGATCAGCTCCTGAGCCAGTGAGATTGCCAGGAGATGTGCAGTTTAGCCAAGAAACACTAACAATGGGAGGGGCATGGCACAAGCATTCCCATTTGCAAAATACTTTCATTATGTGTGTTCACTTTCCAATAGGAAAGAGAAAAAAGGGAAAAAAAAAAAAAGAGAAGGAATTATTGAGCCTACAATTTTAATTGGCCTGTAGGAAAATGAGGTTAAAAAAGTATAAAAAAATCCTTACATGGCAGGCGAGTAGTAATGAAAGAACAAAAGAGAGGGCTCAGCCCTGGATCTATGTCAAGTTAAGACAACCTACAATAGTGTATTTTAATTAAAAGAAACAATAAAGCAAGGAAATATTTTGTGTTAATGAAGTAAGAAAAGAAAATGTACTGCTTGAAATGGGAAAAAACCATCCCAGAGATTGAGTAGGTGCAGTTTATCAGTGGATTCTCTTTTCACTGCTTACCTTTCTGACAGGTAAGCAGTGACTTGTCAGAGACATCCTTATCACTGAGTCACGAGCTTCTGTAACAAGGATCTCAACAGATATCCTGCAATTGCTGTGTCACACACACTTTCAAGCACTCACACCTGAAATATTCTGGGATTTAAGCTCCAGGAGCACAGTACAGTAAGAAAAGGCAGAGTGACTGTGATGTTTGAAAGTGAAGAACTCTCCCTAGGTTTCAGCCTCCTCTTCTGTCAGACAGAATTCACACCACAGGATCCCACTGACAGAAACAGAGGCTCAAACCCTTTTAAAAGAATTGTGGATTATGCTTTGGGTCTTCATTTCCTTGGCCTTTCCTAGTCCAGATATTCACACCTCATTGGTCACATACTACAGAAGTGAAATCAAACAGCTTTGTTTATTTCTTGCCATGGTTTCCAGTCTCCTTTGATCTTCTCCTCTACAGACAGATACTTCTAAATTTCACTAAACAACAATCTATACTTAAAATTAGGTATTATCCAATATTTCACAGCTTAGCAGAAAATACAAAATCTTAAGACAACCTCTTGATACTCCTGATAAAAGATCTTGATTTGTCTACTGCTCAGCACGTGTGGAAGCTCGGCCAGCAGCAAAAAGAACGTCCTTTCCCCCAGCTAGGGCCACATGACACTGAAGTTTCCTGGTCCTGAATTTGAATTGGATATGAAGGGAAAGCTCTGAGGTCCAGGACTGCCCACATATTGCTGCTCTTTCATGCTGCTCATATTTAACGCGAGGATTTTTTCCCCCTCAATTAAAAAGAGACTCAAGAACCACAGGTGTTCACAAAGTTGACTTAGAACGACAGTAAACATGATCCACTAGAATTAAAGACTGAGAGTGAGGGATTACAGTATTAAAGCTTGTTTTTTCTTTCTACTTGTACAAGAGCCTTCAAGCAGCTTGGATGCACCTGAACCACCGACATGAAAAACAAACATAAAAATACTTCTGGTAGTGGCTGTTCTCTATACTGACAGGGGCTTCTCTTGCTTTCAGAGCACCAGAACATAGAGCGTTGACTGACAAACCAAACATACTAGAACTTGTCAAAGCATTTTAATGCCTTTTAACTTTTTCTACCATACGTCTTGGTCCACATCGACACAAGATCTTGCTGCCAAGTGAATGCATTAAACCACACGCCTGCCACAGCTCCGTGCCTATGCACAACCAAGCAGGGACCCAAGTATACTCACATTATGATACGAAAATACATTTTATAAGCACTTTTCTCTCGCAGGCCATTTCCGAAGAGGCTGATGCCGCTCCAGGCGAGCCTGTCCGCCCCCGGCCCTGCAGACACCGTGCGGGACAAGCGGGGTGTCCCCTCCACAGCACCCGTGCCGCACTCCCCGCGCCGTTCCGTGCCCGCTGCCAGCCCCGGACAAGGCCTCGGTGTGCCCCGGTGTCCCCTTAGGCCCGGGCAAGGCCCCGGTGTCCCCTCAGCCCCAGCAAGACCCCGCTTCCCCCCGGTGCCGCTCTCACCTCCCCGTTAGCCGCCGGGCCCCGCAGCGCTCCGCCGGCTCCGCACGTGCCAACAACGCGGGCTCCCATTGGTCGGCGGCTGCCGGAGCCGCTCGCCCATTGGCGGAGCGCCGGCCCGGCGTGCCCGGCCCCGACATGGCGGCGGCCGGCGGGGAGCGGGGCCGCACCAGCTTCCAGCGCAGGCCCGGGGCCGGTCCGCGGCTGCCCGCCCTGCCGGGCACTCGGCCCTCGGTGCGCCACGGGCAGCTGCTGCTCTCCAGCGGGCTGCCCTCCCTGGACTGTGTGCTAGGTTGGTGGGAGCGGGACTGGGACCCGGTGCTGCGCCCCCGCCGCCCTCCCCTTTGCCAGGCCCTGCCTGCCCTCCCGTAACCCCGCGGCTGCTCCCGAGGCTGCTCCCGAGGCTTCTCCTTCCTCCCCTCAGTCCCGGGGGTCGCGGGGAGGGCGGGAGGGGCAGGAGGACGGGGGAGGCAGGCCGTGTACCCCAGCTGGAGCTTGCGGAGGAGCCGTGTGTGCCGCGCTGCCATCGCTGCGGGCAGCCCTGCGGGGCTGCTCCGTGAATTCTCCTAGCGGCACATGGCCGGGGTGTTTCGTACTGCCACGGGGAGGGCTGCTGGCTTTGGGCTGGGAAAGCCGGGTGTGTATTGCCAGGGAAAGCCGTGTGGGTTCCCTTGCTGGGTTCCCTTGGAAAGCCGTGTGTGTATTGCCAGGGTTTCCCCTTGGAAAACCGTGTGTGCTGCTGTTTTCACCTTGGAAAGCTGTATGTGTATTGACAGGGTTTCCCCTTGGAACGCCGTGTGTAAATTGCCAGGGTTCCCCTTGGAAAGCCGTGTGTGTATTGCCATGGTTTCCCCTTGGAAAGCAAACCTTTTCCCCTGCTGTATGACCACTGCTCACCTTTTGTCTCTCTGTATTGGAGAAATGATATTTATTTGTCTCAGCTTTTGCATTTATGTTCGGGTTCTCCACCCCGCAGGTGTTGGGATGTGTTGGGGTTCTCAATTTGTCTTTTCTGCCTTGCTCGCCACAGTGGCATCATTCAAGTGCCCCCTTAGATAAATGGCTCTGTTGTGACGCTGGTTTTGCTGCCTTTCTGTGTGAGATGGTCCCGTGGACTCATCTGTTGTCACTGCTGCTGTACCATCCGTGTGGGGAGCTGGCACTTTCCCTTGGCTTGGGAGCTCATTCATTTGCTGGTGTTAATCTGGCTGATCCTCTAACTTTTCACATGGTTGCAGTGCATCTTTAATGTACATACATGGGACTTCTAGGTGAGAACAGCCTGATTTTAGCTTTGTTCATTCGTCCTTGGAGTACACAGAATATGCCACTTTTCTCTCTAGGGATACTCTGTATGATCAGTGATGATATAAAAGTCATATCCACTGTATAAAGGACATTTTGCAGCCTGTATATATTTTTTCTGTGTGTGTGTGTGTGTCTGAACTTTCATCAGGGATTAGGATCATTGTGGAGGAAGCTCTCCCTGCTTGAGAGAGAAATATTTCATTAAGTGAGTGTAATTTGTGAAGCCTTTTAATTGCATGAAAAGCAGATTTGCATTGAATATTCCTGTTCATATTCCCTTTTAGAAACAGTGCATTTTGCACAGCATGGCTCAGAAGATGTAGACAGCTCCCGTGGTGGCAGTCTCCTGAAATTCTAGGCACCTGCTAACACAATTAGTGGTTTGTTATGGAAACTGAGGACACTTCCAATAAACCCAGGATCCCTTCTAAATTTTCCTTGTTTTTTAAATATTTCATCATTTCCTGAGCTTACTGATACTTATACTTAAACCTCAAGGAAATTCCTTGCCCCTAGAAACAACAACTTTTGAAAGTACTTTTAGACATTTTTTGGGGTTGTTGTATCTCTGAAAACCTGGGCTCTATGTTCCTCTGTTAAACCTGGGGTAAGCTCCTAGCCCTGAAGTCTCTGGTTTTTGGAGGCTGAGTAGAGGCCAGGAAATGCTGAGCATGCTGCCTAGACTCCAGTTCCCACTGGTGCCAGGCATGGTTGGAACACATATCCAGCTGGGTGAACTGTACAGAATCACTGATTTTGGAGGCTGAGGAGGGACCTCAGAAATTTCTCCTCCACAGCCTTAAAGGAGGCTCAGCTCTGAGTTCAGAGCTGATTGCTCAGGGCTTTGTACAGTGGAGTCTTGAAAATCTGCAGTGGCAGAGATTTTGCAGCGCCTCTGGGTAACCCAGCCCCATGCTTGATTATTTTTTGTAGGGAATTTTCTTTTTCCTTGTATCCACTAGGAGCCTCCCCTGTTTCAGCTCCCATTTGTTGCTTGTTGCCCTCCTACTGCACCTCAGTGAAGAGCTCAGCTGTTGTTGTGGAGTCTTTGCTTCTTTTTTGTTAGGGTCAGGATTAAATGTATGAGATGATATTTCTTGTTGGGACTCATTATTACTTCTGATTCTACAGTCTCACAAACTGTGAGTTCTGCAGCACTTCACTCTAACAAACTGAAAATGGAGCTGTATCTCTCTCTCTACAAGGCCTTTTAAGGATAAACTGTCCAATTAAGAAATGACACCTAAATTATTGTTACTTTTAACCCAATAACCAACCACACAATGCAGACTTTTTTATCCAATTACACAAAACCACCCAAACCCGTGAAGAAGGAGCAGCCTCCATCCTAAAACCTCCATCTTGCTTTATATATATTACTATATTCGAAAACCTTAAACTCTTAAGTTTTCCACCATAAGATATTACACACTTCTATTCAAACTCCACACCCACAATCCCAGTTCTGTCACTCCATTTTGGAATCCTTCTCCACAGCCTCAAGTCAAATGCAGTGTTCTCTTGGGGGTCAGTGCCTGCCAGCACAGAAAGTCTGAAATTCTCAGTAACCAGGGTTCCAGCAGTGTGTCAGCAGCTTCTCTTGGGCACCCCAGGGCCTTGAGCTTTTCCTCCCTTCTGCAGGCTGAGCAAGCCCACTTCCTTCAACTTCTTCTCTTGAATCAGTTGCCCCATTTTCATTCCCCTCCCTGGACTCACTTCAGTTTATCTTTATTTTTTCTTGGATGGAGGAGCTCAAAGTCATCTGGACCTCATGTTCCAGATGTGATCTGAGTAAAAGGGAACATCGGGCTGAGCCTCTGATGGTGCTGATGCCTTGTGCAGGCTGCCCTAGAGCAGGGGCTGGGCAGAGCTAAAGAATCAAGCAGGGATTGATTCAAAGCATCTCCTCCATGGATCCACCTTGGGCAGCACCAGAGCCCAGCCAGGCCTGCACCCAAGATGAGCCAAAATGGCCCCAAAATGCACCAGCGCTCCCGGGCTCTCTCCCTTGGATCAGTTCTGCTCCATTTGCATCTTGCAGTTCATTGTCCCATTCCAGCTTTAGCCCCTGCAGTCCCACCCTGCTTGTTTTTCTCTCTGCAGCCCACGGGGTTTGTGCTCTTGGGCTGAGATTGGGATCATTTGTCCTTGGTGCCCAGCTGGAGCAGGAATTGTTTTGTCTCCCTGCTCTGTGCACAGAGCTCACCATCCCTGAATGTGAAGCTCAGACCCACACACTAAAGCAGCACAGAATGGGAAAAATAGAAAAGCCAAAACCTGAGGCATCAGTGCAGCCTGCTGTGCTGGTGTCTCTGCAGGTGTTGATTTGGTTTGCTTTGTGCCACTTTTCTGGGTGTGGAAATGCTTCATGATTGTGTTGCAGAATGCTGTTTATGTGTTTCTGAAAGAATATTGGTGCTTTTCTTCTTTTGTCTTGCCCACTAGCAATCACATAATTGACTGTAAAAATATTTTAATTTTTATTGTGACCACTGACTGAGGATGATCTTTTTTTTGCTATAAATTCCCAATGGAAGTTAGTACAAACTCTTTTAGTCTGTTATTTTCATAGACATACTTTGGAGAAGTCACTAGGCAGTCTTGTAGATCTCTGGCTTGGGGTTGAGTTTAACTTTGCTCTGTTCAAAATCTGTAACCCAGATACAGAATTAGTTGCCAGACATGAAAGTGCAGCCTGTGAGTGAGGGAAAGCATGGTGTTATCACACACAATGAGGAGCTTCTGAAGAGAGGAAAAGGCAAAGAATCCAAGGAGGAGTTTCTTTCACCCTACAGCTGATGGTTACATCCTTGTGGCTCACTCTAAAGGAGTGAATTTCCTTTGGAAGACAAGTGGTAGATAAGTGCTGGATTTCAAATGCAGTGTTGCCATCAGGGCACTCTGCACTTCCGGAGTTTATTTTATAATTTTCTTATTTTTGTTTTATAAATATATATATTATGTTTATAAATATTTTCTATTTATTTCTCTAAGTTTACTTTCAAGGTTTATGGGCCATATATGCCTGATGTGTGCCAGAGCAGTTCTCTGCAATGAGTTGCAATGAGCTGCAACTATTGTATAATATAACCATCACATGCTTGGTGTACTGAATGTTTTTTTCAGTCTGCTGGAAAAAAGGTCAGGGATATGCTTTGAAAACAATCTGGGCACTTCTCAGCTTGCAAAGTTTGTTGTGCTTCTCTCCATAAGATTTTAAATCTCTCTTGTAAGTAGCAATGTGGAAAGTTACAAGTTTTGCTCAGATGTTTATATATTCTACTGCCTTAGATACTGACAAAGAAAAATGAAAATAGGCAAAATGACAAGTTCACAGCAGCTTTCTTGGGAAACTTATAGATTTTGCCTCTTCCTTTTGATTCCAACAGCATTCCTGCTATTTTTTCCTGTTGCCTTTTGTTTAATTTACTAGTATTTTTGCTCGTTGTAATATGAAGGTGTAACCATGGTAACTGCAATAGTTTTGCATTCCCTCTCGTAGAAGACACTTGTCAAACCATCAATGATAAAGTAAAGACAATGCTCTGACCTGAGCTTGCCTTTAACAGCCAGGGTATGTGCACATATGTTACAGCTCTGGCTTGTAGAAATAGTGCCATGGATGATCTGAAAATGCAGCTTGAGAGAATTTTCACTGCACTGGTTGACAAACAAGTTCACTGTAAAAGCAGAAGAGACCCGACTGTCATGGCTACAAGTGAACTTTTCTCTAACCAAGGTTTTCATGTCCTTATTGCCATGAGCTAATACATTACTTATGGCTGCTCTAATCATATTTTCTATGTCATTTGGTAAAATCTCAACATTTGGAGCTTTTCTTTCCTATGGGCTGTATAGAGCATGTGCTCATTCTAAACAATTGTTGTTAGTAACTTGTATGTTCTGGCTCCTTCAACAATTAAATGCAGTGACTATTGGAAGCATACTTTGTGTCAAACATCAGTATGATTTCAGATTTTGGTCCTTTTGTTTTTTTTTTTGCTTTCCCCTCTGGTACATCTTTTGGGTTCATTTGCATTTATTTCCTGAACAAATAAATGGAACAAAAATCATGGGCTTAGGACATGGGGATTTCATGAGTGATGCTAACTTTCTGATAAACAGCAGTTAAAATTGGTTTGTTGTTTGTTTTTTATTAAATATCTAGAAATTAATTACCTGATCAGCTTGCTGTAGATATTGAGGCATTTGTACATCTTGACTCTGCTTTTCTATAACTATAAAATTAGTAGCTGACTAAGCACTTTCAGTGCCAGTACTGCTCGAGTTGTGGGGCATGATGGCAGAGTGATCCTGTTCTGGTTTTAATTCAGGTGCTATTATGCAACAATATTAGCACTGTTTGGCCTTTGGGAGAGCCATTTGATTTTTTTCTTCCTTTTGGGTATATCAACATTACAGACACTGCAGGCATTTGTAGTCCCACTAGCAAAGCTGAAGATTAAGAATTTGATCCAACTCATATTGGAATCAATTTTTAGTGGAGTTTTTTTCATTTATAAAATGAAAGATCCTGTTCACTGGAGTCCATCTGTGCAGTCCAGAATTGACTTCTGGAACTTTGAATACTGTGCTGGTGGGATTCATCAATTAGTTTGCTCCTAAGTTGCTTTTAAATCAGTACAGAATTGCAGACACCATCCTGCAGTTTCCATGCAAAACACTTCAGTAGGCTGGTTACATGTGGCCAGCCTGAACACTTCCAGGGATTTTTAGCTTTCCTGTCACAGTCTTCCATAATTGTTAAGAAAATAGTCTGATTTCAGGTTATTCCACTGTTTTAATTCTTGGAATTCAGATTACAAATTAGTGTGTTCTTTCCCGAAAATAAAATAAGATTTCTTCTTTCACTGTCCTTATAAAGGAATTCATGGAGTTATGTCCAAGACCTACTATAAAAAACTTGAATCTCTTCAGTAGTGTATGTTTTTTTCATAGTGTGTGCTGTGACATTTATGATCTGTCCATCCAGGTTTCAGTGGGTGAAAGTCTTGCTGCCATGTCAGTAAGATAAAAAGCAGTGGAGCCAGGATTTTGCTTCGAAGAAGCAAATTTCCACTTGGGTGGAAATTTGCTAAAATCTACTAAAATCTGAGTTGGTCACTTAGCCTACATCCTTCTTGATACAAAGGAATATCACTTGATTGTGATATTCCACTGTAGTGGAATCACTTGATAGTGGTTAATATTAATTTAATTTTATTTGGAGACTGTTTACTCACATGAGTTATCCCAGTAAAAATCTGCTGGCTCAGACCATACATCACCACTGTAGTACTTGAGCGTGGTTGCATAGAGCTCTGCAGGATCTTTTTACCACAATGATGATAGTACAGTATATTGTGAAAGTAATTGTAATGTGCAGTATGTAATTACATGTAATGTGTAATTATTTCATAATAGAGAATTGTAGTAAGTATTGCAAAGGTAATTAAAATGTTGTTCACTTTTATATTTTTAAATTCCCCGTTATCACCTTTCTTTGACTTATAAACTAAGAAAAGTTAATTGTTCTCTAACATAGTATTAAAGTGTAGTCTTACTTTATTCTTCATTTTGTTTTGTTTCCAGGTGGAGGCGTAGCTGTTGGAACCCTTCTTCTTATTGGTTAGTATAGAATATATAGATTCTTAAAGCCATATTCTGAAGCTTTTCACTCCTGAATGCATTCATTAAACAGCCTCTCTTTTTGCTGCTTTTTGAAGTCAGACTTCAGGAAAGTATAACCCTCAGGTTCCTTCACTTTGTGTAGCCTTCAGAATGGACTGTTGTCTGTCTCAAGAATTACTGGAGGTAATGTCAGTTATTTCTTCTGGCAAGCAACTTTTCAAATTACTTAATCTGCACCACACCATGCACTAATTTATATACTTTATGTAAAAATCAACATTTTGAAGGCTTCACTCTGTGTAGCCCTCAGAATGGACTGTTCTCCATCTCAAGAATTACTGGAGGTGAATCAAAATCTTAATTTTAGACAGGCTTGAGCACCCACAAAGAATACCCCAGAAATCTGTTTGAAAACAAGGCATTTAGCACATTTCAGGTCTTAATAGCAGAGTGCACACATTAGTTAAGATTTTGTAAACTGTGTTAGATTCAAACTGTGTATCATCACAAAGGAGTTTTTTAAATTTGAGGAAGACATGCAATGCAGGACCTTTGAATCTTTTGGTTGCCAGAATCAGCTGAGAGCAAGGTGATGGAAGGCTGCTTTCTGTCAGGGTGTGGGTGAGGCACACTGAGATTATTAAATAGCTTACACCAGGATTCCCTTTCCAGACCACAGTGCAGCTCTCTGGGATCATCTCCATTGCAGCTGAGGTGTCCAGCTTTCCTTTCTGTTGGACTGAGTTGACACAAAACCAGCAGAAAAATGAAGAATTCTTGTATTAATCTCCACCTGAAGGAGCACTTGAATCTCATAATTGAGAACAGGACTGGATTTCAGCCTTGCCTAGGGACAAAGCAGACTGGCACATGCCTGGGTGATTTGGGTGCTTTCAAAGGAGTTGTGCCTGTAGAGTGTTTTAAGAGCCTGCTTGTCTCTAATGATAGACACCAACAGAAGCTCTACAGACTGTGGCTTTTCAGCCTTGAGACAGATTTAATCAGTTATTTTCATTCATTTTCTAAAAGAGGTGAAAACATTGTGGTCTGGATATTTTATCTGTGTTTACTTTTCCTGTGGAAGACAATCACTGCTTGGGAAACTGAATTTGTATCTAGAGTTTTGGTTATGTATTTTGAATTTTACAACTCAAAAATTGGTCTCAGCACTAAAGATCCAAACAGTGGGATTTGGGGAAAACTAATTTGAAATCTCTTTTGGCCCCTATTGGAATTATAGCATGTTACTTTCTGTTGGTTTAGGGCTCATGTAGCCTGCACTAGAGACTGAATAAAATTTTCTCTTTGCCATTGAGGAAGGTGATTGCTCCCACTATGGCTTGTTATTTCAAGGCTAGTCTCTATTTCTGCATTTTATCCATTAGAGACAGATATTGATGTGCCATTGAGTCGTAGAAAATGTTGATTTTTACATAAAGTATATAAATTAGTGTATGGTGTGGTGCAGATTAAGTAATTTGAAAAGGTGCTTGCCAGAAGAAATAACTGACATTACCTAATTCCAACATTTTCAGCTTGAGAAGAGCTGCAATCTTGCTGTGGTAAAGGAAGAAGAAGAAAAAAGTTGGAACCTATTTTACATAAATCAGAGATTGTGAGGCTGGATTAATTTTGTCTTCCCATGACAAGATTCACTGCCCCTTGCAGTAGACAGGGTGGCATCCAATGAATCCACTAGGAGGAAAATTGTCATTAAATGGAAGAAGTGGTGCAATATTTCACCACAGGGTGTTGTGGATGTGGAAAACACTCATGTGGATGCTGATGGCTCAATGGAAGATTTTTCCTGAAAGGATTTTTGCCTGAACTTTGGTCCTTCTGAGTGCATATCTGGCCATGCTCAGTGGTAGGTTTGAATTAGCTTATCCCCTGTGCTGGTTGTGTATTTGTGATCTGACCTGAAACTTAGCTTGAGAATGTCTCTTTTAGATCTGAAAATGAATTTTTTTTTCCCAAATGAGACTTACCATATGTTATTTTGAAACATATAATTATATACAAAAAGTCTTAAAGCAGGAACTATATTTATTCATGACTCATTAGTCTAAAAATTTGGAGACTGATTGTTAAAGTTGGTGCAGGTAACACTGGAATGGCATTGTTAGAATATCCTGTCAGCACACCAAGAAATTCTGCCAGGAGATTAGTCTAGGCAAGCTTAATATTATCAGGATTGAAGCTGTCAGTGATGAACCTCCTAGGAAGATCTTTCTGTGTTGTACTCCAAGTGTTACAAAAAGGTTAAATTCTTCCCCTTCCTTCAACATTCTCTAAGGTGAGAATAAATTGAATTACTTTTAGCTTAGCTCCCTTTGCAAATTAAATGCTCATCTTCATTATTTGACTCATTATCTTGGTTAATTTAACCAAATAATAGTAGATTCAGGGTATTAAAATATTTATTTGAACTGTTGTGTTCTGAAGATGTAGTAATGGCACAGGTTACTTGATAAGACTGTAAAATATTGTTTGAAATAGAAGTGTGCAAGTTTTTGAACTCAATTCATAATAAAGAGCATTGTGATTTTCAGTTGAGCTTAATTCTATAGTATATTCTTTTGACAGTGTTTTAATTATATGAAAATTAGAGAGTTGAAGCACATGGTATTCTCATGGAAGTTCCTACCTACCAGAGCAGCTTGAGACTTCCTGAGGTTTGTTCATCTAACAAGAATTAGGATTTTAACTATTATTTTAGTTTTAAAGAAACCTTACAGCAGTGGGTTTCTAAGAAGCATTCTGCTGTGGAACCCCATCAAAGCAGCTTGTTCATGATGGAGGTGAGACCACATTTGTGGTTTTATTGAACCTGCTGCAGAAGATCAGCTTCCCAGGACAGTCCCCCTTCTCAAAACAAACAAGTAAAACAAGCACACTCCTTCCCCTCTCCACTCCAGTGTACTTCAAGCTGTTGCACGAGTGATTTGCCACCCCAGTAAGAGTTTGCAGGAGGATATTTTGTTTGTAAATTATTTTTTATTTTAACAAAATATATATTAAATTATATATAATATTATATGTAATTAATATATTAATTGTATATAATTAATATGTTGCTATATAATAATATTAATTGTTGTAGTTTTTTAAAATGTTTTAAAAACAATTTTAAATTGTTATTTTGTTTTTATAGGTAAGCTTTGTTTATAGAACATGTCCTGCATAGTGAGCTGCAGCACCCTCACTAGAGGTGTCCTGAGCACCCTGTAAGAACCTTTTCTTGATGCCTTTAAAAGCCCCAGTTTTGACAAGGTCACTGTCAGCTAAATGTTTTAAAGATTATCAGTAGGAGGGGTTTTGTTGGTAGCTGAGGTCAGTTATTAAAAGTTAACGTTGTCTGGTGAAAAACAGGTCTATACTTGTACATTGTAAGCCTTGAAGCAGTTTCAGCTACTTTAATTAGCTACTTTTGTTTTTGTTAGGCATGCAATTTAACCTGACTGGTAAGACCTCTCTTCACTTGCCAATATAACTGAATTTATCATCTTTTTAAAGCTGAAAAAGATAATCTCAAGGGAGGTACAAAACAGTGATTTGCTAAATATAATCCTACAAAATACCAGTTAGCAGAATTCACCTTCCTGAAGTATGGCTAAATGCCAAATATTGTAACTTATGTGTTTGACAACTCTGGTTTGGCATGTGCTAATTAAATGCAAGTGACACAAAGTATATCCCCTCAAGCTTAGTCAACGTGGACATTAGAAAAGTATCTTTAAATGGAATTTGAGATTATTAAAACATTCTCGTTTTATAACCTGCAGCTATTTAGAGAGATGTTTCATAGCTGGAGAAAGACACACCTTAGGTCACAGGACCACAGTGTAGAAGCATCTATCTGGTAAAAAAATTATCAATACTGATAGGCTATGACAGGCTTTTGGCAGCTTTAGGGCAACCTGTCTAGACTTTGTAGAGAGAAAAAAAAAAATAAGCCATCTGTACATTACATTGTTGCAGGCTTATTCTTCTTACAGCTCTCATCATTTTGAGCAGTTCTACTATAAATGACCACTGGAGTTTTTCAAAGACCCTCATGCTGCTTAATATAGTGATGTTTGAAAGTCAGGTATTATAAATACAGTATTTATTGATATGATACTTGTTACCTTATAGTGGGTTTTGTTCCTGGCTTTTTATTCCTCTTCCAGTTCTAGTGGTGCTTATTCTGCATCCCTCTCTTGGAGCATGAATGCCTCTGTGCAGAGGGAGTTTTTCCTTAAGGTCACATGGTTACATATCAATTCTATAATTAAATTTGTTTCCTTAATTTTTAAATAAGTTCTATTTTTACAGTCCCTCACACAAATCTGCTCTCTTTTTTTTTTCTGTGCCCTAGATAAAAAGCTTTAAGATTCTAGACCTAATTCTACAACCCATGAATTTCTTTGAGTAGTAGCTACAGACAGGTGTGGAGAAATGTCCCTTATGTTGTTTGGAATCCTGGTTACTGAGAATTTCAGACTTTCTGTGCTGACAGGCACTGAACCCCAAGAGAACACTGCCTTTGCCCTGAGGCTGTAGAAAAGTCTTCCAAAACTGACTGATAAAACTGAGATTATAACTGTGTAGTTTTAATAGAAGTGTAGAATATTGCGTAGTAGAAAACTTAGAGTTTTAAGTTTTAGAATATAGTAATATATGTAAAACAAGATAGGAGTTTTAGGGTGGAGGCTGGTCCTTCTTCTTCACCTTCTCCATGGGTTTGGGTAATATTGTGTAATTAGATAAAATGTCCACATTGCAGATAAGTAGTTATTGGGTTAAAAGTAAAAATAATTTAGGTGTCATTTCCTAACTGGACAGTTTATCCTTAAAAGGCCTTGTAGAGAGAGAGAGATGGCTCCATTTTTAGTTTATTTGAGTGAAGTACTGTATAACTCACAGTTTGTAAGACTGTAATATAAATGAAAACTAATAAATATCTTGAGTCCCAACAAGAATTTAACTTCATTTCATCCCAACCCTATAAAAAAAGAAGCAAAGACTCCACAGTAACCTATACAGTGCAGTGCTGAAAAGACCCCTAAATAGGAATTGCTCTTTATCCTTAGTGCTCAGCTATAGGGTTATATGCTGGAATTCCCTGTGCTCTTAGTGACAACCCTGCTCTTTCTCTGTTACTGTTTCAGCCAGGAAAGCACACTCATGTGGAAAGAGACCCATGGATAGTCACAACAGACTATTTTATTTATGTCCTTATCTGTAGGATCAGAGGAGCTTTTGTCCTGGAGACAATATGCATAACTTCTAGGTAAATAATCTCTTTTCCTTGTGTAGTTTCATGCTTCACTAGTTACTCACCTGCTGCTTAGCTGGAGAAAACTCATTGTTTGTTCCAAAAGAATGGCAGAAAGCTGCTCAGTGCCTTGTGTGTGACTTGTGGGGACTGCACCCAGAAAAGAGGCTGCAGCTGCAAGAGCCTGATTTGTTCATGTGCCTTGGTAGCTGCAAGTGAAGCTCACAATGAAGGACCAGCTCTTTAGTGCAGAGGCTGAGACTAAAGATTTGGGCCAGGCTTGTCCTAAGTATGGACTAAAAAAATCTGAAGTGTTAGTTCCTACAAGTCCTGAGTGAAGGTAGTTCTTTTGGATGTGGAGGAGTTTGGAAAGATAAAGGTAACAGTTGAAAATTTGTCCTAGCCATTCAAATGCTAACTTCAAGCATTCTCAGGAAAGTGCTTCATTCTGGGATCCTATGGAAGTCATCAGTGAGCTGCTGAAGTACCTGTGCTAAGTGATTTGTTTGTTTATTTACAAGAAGAAAGCCGTGCTCTTTTGGTTTTGAATGTAACTATTGAAGCCAGGGTACAATGGATGCTATCAGAAAAGCCCCATATGGATGCACTTTAGATCTTTTGAATACCACAAAAGTTTAGTGACCTAGAAATGAATCAATAAAAAGCATCCTCTATCTGACAAATTGAAGAACTGAGGGATTCTTACAGATGCATTGACTTTAACAATTCCAGATAGATTGTTTGTAAAGGCTTTCTGAGACACATCTAATCCTTAGAGTACTGTAGGAAACTATGAGGTGATTTATATTTAGATCACTTTCCAATTCTTAATTTAATTTTTTTACTGCAAGTTTACTCTTATGAAAATTTAAGAAGGAAAGAAAGGTTTATGTTAAAATCATGTGCCCTTACACTGAATGTGTTTTTAATTTGCTAACTTGAACATTCGGTGTTGTTTTGCAAAATATGTCTTGGCAATGTAAGAACCTCTCTAGCCCTGTTACATTACAAATAAATCAATGAATCAACAAAATTAATTAAAATCTCAATAAGTCAGTTAAAAGGTTTATATACTAGTTCTTCATGGCTTTATTTCTACAATATGTTTAACATTTCAGCATTTCAAATAGAAAAATTCTTTTTAACTATTACAGCCATATTTCTTCTTAGCTTAGTTAAATGATCACCAACACATCATATGATTTCTTGTATTTATGCATGGTTTATGGAGTTTCTCTGTTATGTTTGGCACAAGAAATTGTTTACTTTCTAAGGAGTAATTAATATCAAAAATGATGATCCAGAAAGACTGTCTGTATAGATGTACAAACAGACTCAAACCATAAAACACTTGGACTCAACAAGACATTTTCTTATTTTCCATTAAATGTCAGTTAAATACATATCAACTCAGTGTTTCTGGGCCTCAGATGGTGAAGAAGGTGAACTTTAACCTGTAGTTAAAAACTGAGAACCCAGGATTTTTCATTCAGCAAGGCTGATATAAGTGTTGCAGCTGAGGATCCTTCCAGAGTGCCTGACGAGTGTTCTTTTCCTCTCCTGTTCAAAGGGAGAGAGCTCTAACAAAATTGTCTCCTTCCAGTGACATCTGCCACAGTGATGTGATTACAGGGGAGCCTTGGTGGCTTCTTTCAGGTACCTCAGACAATTTAAAACAAAAAATGTAGATCTCATGCTGCCACTTTGATTTCTAGAGGTCTTTGCTTCTGAAATTGAGAGCTTCATAGTTGGAGATTAGCACATGGAAATCAATATAGTGTGAATAATATATTACTGAGGATAAAGCAGTAAGAATAACTAGAGAGAGCCAATGTTTGAGGGGGCAGGAGCAGTGGTCTGGACTCCAGTTACAAGGGACACTTATTGAGCAATGGGATTTTATTTCCCTCTTGAAACAGTTTAAGATTTAAGCAGTCTGCAAAGACTGTACAAAATATGACCATAACACTTCTTCAAAGCTTAGGTAGTGTCAGTTCTGTCTTGTTTCTGCAATGGGAGTGTTGCAGTTTTAGCTGATTGAGCCTTGTGTCCACTTGAGTCCCATAGCTGGCTCTACATCCTCAGTCTCATCACTGAGTTAGTAGGAAGGCAGTTCTTCAGTAACACTAATAATGGCTTTGTAAGGATGCAAGAGTAAACTGGATCTAATATTTACAAGCTCCAAATTCTCAAGTAAATTGCAGTTTGGAAATCCATCCTGATGAAATTTTGATGGGGAGCCCAGTACTGTCACCAGTATGGTTTTGTCAGTCCTGTGCTTTTTATGATTCAGAGCTTTGTCACATATTTGTCACAAGACCCTTCTTAAAAATTTAAAAAAAAAAAGGTCGATGTGTTATTGCAAGTACATTGAAGGCTAATATGGCCTCCTAAGCAGGCCAACAGTATCAAAGGTAAGTTCTGTTAATGCAATTTAAGTTCTTAAAATCCTAAGACTCTACAGCAAACTGCAGGGTGCTTGTACTAGTAGTAAGAGTGTTGTAATTATTGTATTCCCTTTGGCTTGTTTGGATATCCAGTTTTATGTCATTTCCTGTCTTAGTGACTGGATCATGAAATATTTTTCCCTGTTTTGAGCTACTGCTTTAGAGTAACTTCTAGTGACTCTACTATCCCAAATACTGAATTTAACAGTGGAGTTTAAAAAAGCAGGAAATAAATTCTGTTTTACCTAATATCCCATGGAGGTTGGGGAGTATCTCTTGGAGAACTGGGTTTTCTCCAGTGGTTTTGAGCACTTGTGGTTTGAATTTCTTGTTAATCTGAGCACTGAGAGTATCAGTACACGTGCAAGATATTAGAAGTGTAGCAGTGCAACAACACTTCCTGTGATTTGTTTCCTAGGTTTCCCCATTGCCATTGGTTTTCCTTTTCCTTTATGGATATACACTTGCTTCCTTTCCTTTTCTCCTTCACTCCATTGATTCATTTTGATTGTGATACATGTGTAAAGTTAGAGTACTTTTATTTTCCTCTTTACTGTTTTTTTGCAAGTTGGATATGAATGACAACTTTTTCATTTTCTCTCTTTGTTACTGGTTTTTTATTTTTAATTTTACTATTTCATATGTGTAGTTAGGGAATATTTTCCAAGTCACACAAATAATAAATTGAGTTTTGTTCATTCTGTATAAAGAAATATCTCTCTGTATCTTTCTGCCTCAGCATCCCTGTGTATTGTCTTTCAGCTGCCAGATTAAGAGATGAAAAAGTGAAACCTAATGTAGCACATTCACTTTTCTCCCAAAAACCATAAAAAGCATTAACAGTGCTATTGTTGGTATTTCCTACAAATAAAGAACAAAAAACCAGAGATGGTTCAGATTTCAGTTGTTTTGCACAAATCCACTTCCCACAGCTTGAAGTTATGCTGAGTTTTAATTGTATGACTTCATTAAGACTTCCTAATTCTGCTAATTTCTGACACTTGCACCAGGGAAGCTGAAGGAAATGCTGCTCTTTCTGAAGTCAGAATTTGTGTTTTCATTTCAGTGGGCCAGTATTTACAATGTCTGCTATCAAGCATTGTCTCCCTGCTTAAACTGCAAATTCACAAGTCTTTTGAATTTGCTCTGTTTTTTCTCTGGTTAGGTCTCAAAGAAAGCATTGCTAATTGTTTGGTTTCTTCAATACATCCATTTGGCTTTTGTAGTTTTCACAACTTTGGAATAAATGCTGACATAAGAATGTCTCTATTCTGAATGTTACCTCTGTATAGGCTTAGCATGCCAAATATGGCCGAATTTTGAAAAGCATCAGGTAACAAATATTTTAAGCAGGTTTTAAGCACTAGGAATATAAATGTTAACATAGTTTTCCTAAATTAAGGAGCCCCTTGCCATTAATCCATAAATTCAGCCATCTTAGTTGATACTCATGGGAAGCCTTGTAAGGAGGCTGTGTCCCATCCATATCTTAGAATCAAATGCCTGATTGAGGACTATTCCTCTGGCTTGAAAAATTTGAAATACAGTATTATCAAGCATTATTTTAAAAGTTTTGGAGTCCTATTTTACCTTTGTTTTCTGTTGTAAATTCTGTACTCCAGGAGATAGACCCAAAGAGGCCTTTTACAGTGTTATGAACCTACAGGTGAGCAATTTATCTAACAAAAACAAATCCAACCATTCTTGTTTTCACAGAGGAGGATAAATATGGCCTTTACTCCAGTTTGTTGTTCAAGTATTTTCTCGCAGAGGGAATTGTCTGTGGACATGACCTGTTTGTTGCTTCTGCCAAAGAGCATCCTGACAACATTTTGAAGGTAAATAAGACTCATTGCTTTTGATAAGTAAAGCTGTAATTTCTTTATTAATGAAATGCATTTTAAAGTGTCCATATTGTGTAGCAACAAATGAATTAATCTTGGTGATTCATAAGAATGTGTTGGGAAGTACAGAATTATTTACACTAGCCAGATTTGGGAATTAAATTCAGGTCTCTACCTCCCATCTATGGACAGTGGAGTAAGATCCTCCCAAGGCCAAATCAGGCTTGGAACCTGTTTATTCTTTATTTTATTTCTTTATTCCACTGGCTTAGTGGGATGGTTTCAGTAAACCCAACTGCTTACAGTTTCCTCCTGCCCAGGAGGAAGTGTAGTTAAGCTGCCTCCAGTATTTTGTGGTAGAAACAGTGTAGGGTTTGTGTGGATATTTATTGCAGTTTCCTGTAGAAAATAAAAACATCATTGAGCATCTTTACAATTTCCTTTACACTTACATTTCATTCTGACTCTTTTTTGTGCTAGGGAACTTGGTCAGCTTTGGATCAGGTCACACAGAAAGGATCCCTCCAGACTTCAGTGGACTCCCAATCAAACACTGATAGTTTCTGTCATGAGAAAATTGCATAAGGGAAAAAGCCTGATCAACAGTGCAAAAAATGCTGAAGTGTGAGGATAATCTTGCAAAATTTCATTAAATATTTTATGTCTTTCTAAGGCTGCGTTTTCCTAATATCAGAAGTAACATATAATTTCCTGATTACTTCTGCATCAAGTGAAGTCTGGCTATTTCCTTAAGTGTCTTCAGAGATTATTTCTGGACAAAATGATTACTCTTGTGTTTTCCTACCTAGGGATGGTAAATTCTATGCCTTACCTCTTGAACATCATCCTCAGTATTCAGGAAAAAGTATATTCTTAATGAAATGAAATTATTGTGTTGTGAAAAATCAGTTTTTTGATGCTCCTAAACCTGAAGAAGGTTCATTTAAGGGTGAAATTTTTTCTCACTTGTGGCTTAGAATAAAGGTTAAACAAACAGGTTAAAATTTGATTTTCAAGTACGAATTACCTAAGAATGTGCTGTATTTTTTTAATTAAGTGGTTTTAAATAACTAACAATCGAGTATTGACTCCCTAATGATACAACACGATTCTTGCAGTTGTTTTTCTCATTGAGATTTCATTATCCAAATTAGTATTTTTATTACATTGCATTCAATTTTCTTAAAATGGAGTAGCTAATGTACATTCTATTTTTCTTTCATCCCCCTTTGATTCAGTTTTTCATAGCCTGCCATGTTTTTTCTGGCTCCTTCATGTGATAACAAGCAGACACTGTTACATACATCTGCCATACACCTTGTACCACTTGGAGTTTGGGGTCAGTCAGTTTGCTGTGCCTTACCCAGCTCTCTTGTCTGATATGGAATTATTTTCCTCCTTAATTTCCAGGGGCAGGCACTAGGCAGGAATGCTGCATTCCTCTGTTGTGACTCCATGGTGGTGCTGCCATAGGAGACTATAAATCCAGGGACAATATTGTTGTATCAACAACATTTTGCTTTGATTTCTGCCTTCCTTTGTGCCCTTGTGTATCCAACAATATTCTTGTCTGTGCTGTTTACTCTCACCTTGGCTGTTCAACACTAACTTTGTTTAGCAGACAAGGCACAGCAGAGTTAATTTCTCTGATTTGTATTGTGTCAGTGAAGTAACCCTCACCTTCAGGTGCTTCAAGAAGATCTCTCCTATGTGAAAAATGAGCTGCTTGGGATTTGGATGACTCCACAGTGTTGGGATTTTAATAAAGCCTATCTGACCCTTGAATAACATGGCACTTCATTTAATGAGATTAGTAATTAATTTATTTTCAGTATCCGATTGGACTGTATTCTTTACTGGAAAGGTAACACAAACATGGTAGAAATCAACCTGAATTACACCTGAGGCTTGGGTTTTACTTTGTAAAATTCAAGTATGGGTTCAATACATTCCACAGCCAGTATCTAATTACTGGTCTATTTCATAAAGGCAGTTCATTAACTGTCCATACTGTGTCCATATTAAATGTCCATATGGTGTGGTCAGTCTATTTGCACGTTCAGCTCTCTGCTGAAATGCCATAATTGCCCTATTCCAATTTTGTGATGTGATTGGAAGTTTCTTGAACCTATAACCAAGACAAATATTGCTGGTAGTAGGAAGGGGAAAAGACATTCTTATAGACCATAATTATCTTGAAATTGTGTATAACTAAAAGACAGGCAGAGGATAAAAAGCCCTGATCAGCTGCCTAAGATATATTATATTACCACCCACCAATTTATCCATCATCCTTTGAAAATATATTCATGCCTTTTGTAGTCAAAGCTCCTTCAGGAAACTGGCATTAAGACGTAATGCTGAAAAATTATACACCTCTGGTAAAACCTACAGAACTGTATACATGCTGGTTTTTAGAAAGTATTTTAAACATTGGAGAGCATTTCTGTTCATACAGTCTTCAAAAAAAAGGCAACTTTTTACTCTAAGGGCATAAGCACTGGGAATGTATATAACATAAGAAATTATATGGTAACTTCTATGACTGATCATAAAATAAAGCCGCTTGCATTGGTAAGTGGAAAATTTATTTAATAGTAAAATTACTTCAGGTTTGGCATTAAAATTCTACAACTGCCTAAACTGCCTGTAAAATAATGTCTTTACCTTTATTCCTGATTTTTTTATTTAGGTTGGAGGGGTAGAACTGATTCTCACAAGTTTTAATGAGAAAAGATGGGTTATTTATAGCTTACCTTGACAATAAAGATTGCTCTGTTAGGTTGCTTTTGCTGTGGAGCCTGTGCAAAGTTGGATGGAGGACACCAAGCTGCCAACAGCACACTCTGTGTGCAGCCCCTGGAGGGCAGGGATCCATCCAGAGGGACACTGACAGCCTGGAGAGCTCAGGAGAACCTCATGGGGTTCAGCAGGGCCAAGAGCAAGGTCCTGCACCTGGGCTGGGGCAATCCCAGCACAAACACAGCCTGGGCTGAGGATGGATGGAGAACAGCCCTGAGGAGAAGGGATGGGGGTGTTGGAAGCTCAGCAGGACCTGGCAGTGAGCACGGACAGCCCAGAGAGCCAAATGTGCCCAGCAGGGCAGGGAGGGGATCCTGCCCCTCTGCTCTGCTCTGGAGATCCCAGCTGGAGCTCTGCATCCACCCCTGGGCCCCCAGCAGTGAAAGGGCACAGAGCTGCTGCACTGAGTGCAGGGGAGGCCAGGAGGGGCTCAGGGGGCTGGAGCACCTCTCCTGTGAAGACAGGCTGAGAACTGGGGTTGTGCAGCCTGCAGAGGAGAAGGCTCTGGGGAACCTTCCAGCAGCTTTCCAGTTAGGAGAGAGCTGGAGAGGGACTTTTAAGAAGGGCAGTGTAGTGACAGAGCAAGGGGAAATGACTTGAAGTTGACAGAGGGCAGAGTTAAATTGGATATTGGGAAGAAATTCTTCTCTGTGAAGGTGCTGAGGCCCTGGCACAGGTTGCCCAGAGAAGGACCTGGTGGCTGCCCCATCCCTGGCAGCCTGGATGGGGCTCTGAGGGACCTGCTAGTGGAAGGTGTCCCTGTCCATGGCAGGGGGTTGGAATGAGAGGATCTTTGAGGTCCCTTCCAACACAAAACCTTCTGTGATCCCATGATCTGTCTTGTAAGGAAGACTTACAACTCATTATTGTTCTGGAAGACAAACCAACATCCCCTGGAGCACTACATTTAACCTGTGGCACCCTGGCCAGTGCTGGGTCAGTCACCTTCCCACTGGTGGTACCTGCAAGCCTGAGGTGGAAGAATGGGAGCTCCAGAACTGCTTTCTAGAGCTGTCTGCTCATCTCTCGTGGAAAACTTTGATTATTGCCTTTCAATGCAATGTCTGTTTTCAAGTGGGAATTTTATTGCAGGATACTTCTGCACTCAGCTGAGATTGCCTCTTGGAGGTTCTCTTCCAAGAGGAGAGGATGAAGGGTGTCACAGTGGAAGGGGAAGATGCAGTTTCTCATGGTGGTGAAGCTGAGAGGGGTGTGTGGACAGCTGTAATGGCTATTGAGAAAAAAAAAATAGGGAAAACATCAAAAAGACCCCTCCAGGAGCATTATTTTTGAAAGTTTCTTAGCTGAAAAGATATCTAAAGCAAAAGTTAAAGTATATTTTAATTTTATATTTTTTATATTTTATATACTTTTTAAATATCATATTTTAATTTTATATTTGTTTAAGTATGTGATTTGGAGAAGACTGAAAAAGTTCTACATTCAACAAACAGGGCAGGCCTGAAGAACAGAAAGTGCTCATTTACTCTTTTCCTGCTGATAAAGTGAATGCAGGAAGAACCTAGCAAAATGAACTTTAATTATTTCCATTTCATTTTATTATTTCCTTATTTATTATTATTATTAGTTTAAAAACAACAACAATAAAAACCACAGGGCTGCTGTATTAGGGTGTGTGCAAGCAGTGCCTTGAAAGAAAACATAGCTGTCTGCATGGACTTTTTTCACTTCAGCAAAGTACATTCAGCCATGATGCTTATGATTTTCCCTCATGGATATGATCTTAAACCATTGTTTTAGCAAAAGAAAAAGTGCAAACCTGGAAGAAATCATCAGGTGATGGCCAGGGCTGTCTGTTTTCAGAGAGTAATTCTAATTATTTGCTGTCTCTTTGCCATCTGGTATTGGGAGAGAAGCTATGTATCAATGCTAGAGGTGTTTTTTCAGTTTTAGATGCTCACAAATTAAAAGCATAATACCTCAAAAGGTAAAAATATCTGTGCAAATAGGGCTACATTCCTTGTCTTTTTTTCTGAATATATTTTCAAAATGCAGGAACTTGCTGCAGTGATTCAGCTGCTGCATGCTGTTAAATGGTGTCACTTAATACACAGAAATCAAATTACAGTTAGAGCAGAAAGGAACTTTGTTACTACCTGAAGTCTTGTGGTAGCCCAAAGATGAGGGGTGAGGCTGAGCCTGGCAGATGAGTTGAAAAATTTAATTTCTATTTTGTGTAGCTCTTGCTCATCTGTTTACTTTTCTTACTTGTATGTTGGATTTCTCATAGTTGGATTTTTCATTGTTAAAATGCAAATATTTCATTATATTGTAATGTACAACTTTCTCCATTATGAACCGTGTTATAACCTTGACATAGAAATTGTAGAGGTGTGAAAGATACACTTGAAAAAAATTTCTTCTGTTTAAAAAGAATTAAATCTTTTAAAGCAATACCTTTTCTGGAAACTGAGCAAAAAGCTTTGTCGTTGTCAAAAGTTCAGATCAATCCAATAAAAAGTTTTTCTAGAACCAGAGGAATAGAATGGCTCAAATTTTTGATTTCTCATCTGCCAATCCTTGTCTGTTCATCAAGGAAATTTTCTTTCATCATCTTACTGTTCAGAACTTAAGAACTTCAGAACCTAAGTTCTGAACTTAGAGGTTCTTTAAACACCCATCTCACTTGTAGGCACAGAGTTTGTGGTGGTTGGGAGTGGGGCTGTGGCTGATCCCAGCTTGGCTGCAGCTGTGCAGGACAGGTGAATGCTATTGAAGGTGAGGAGCCATGGAGTGCCCAGGGGTGCTGAGCAATCACACAGGGAGCAGAGGGCACACAGGGGCAGGGCAGCAACAGGGCAGCAATGGCAAGATTCCCCTGGAATTCCCTTTCCTAGAGCCAACATCTCAAGGTCTGAAGGACTGGAGTAGACAGAGTGGTTCTGTCCTCCTGTAGTTTGTGTAATCCTGCCGTGAAAACCAAGTCACTTCATCCCCTCTGGGTCAGGTTTTATTGCTCAGGAGTTCTTGAGATGGAAGCTGTGGGCACAGAGTTTGTGGTGACTGGAGTGGGGCTGTGGCTGATCCCTCATTGGCCCAGCTGTGAAAAGCAGGTGAATAATATTAAAAGTAACAGCCATGGAGTGCCCAGGGGTGCTGAGCAATCACACAGAGGGCACACAGGGGCAGGGCATCAACAGGAGGGCATAAAAGGCTGGGCTGAGGGACAAAGAAAGACACTTGCAGCCTCCTGGAGTGGTGAGGTGTTGCTGTATGGGCTGAAGCCTTCTGGAGTTCTGTGGGGACACTGTGGATTGTGGCTGTCTCAGCTGTGGCACTTACTTGGCCTTTAACTGAGTGTTGATTACCTGAGGGGTGGTAACTGGAGTGAGAATCTAAGGTTCTGTTTTGTGTGGTGGTGGAACTTGGTGAGGAGGAGGAGGAATGTTTTGGAAGGTTTTCATTCTGTGTTATGTGTGTGTTACTTTTTACATACAGTTGTAGGTTAATAATTTTTTTTCTTTGCTCTATTTCTTGTTACATCTCATAGCAGGCACTAGGGAGAATATATTTTCATGGAGGTGCTGGCATTGTGCCAGCGTCAAACCATGATAAAAATGTATCATCAAAGTGGTAAAATCTAAATGTTTGTGTTTCCATTTCCGCAAATATCTGTTTAACAAATCTAGTTGGTAACTTTGTAGTTAATAAGCTGTTGCTTCCAGTGCTCATCTCTGAAGGGTTTCAGGAATAATGCTGTTGTCAGTAACTCTGTTTAGGCTCAGGCCTGTGCATTGTGCACTGCAGCAGGGTTTACAGAGTTTGGGACAAGGACACTCATTTCTTTCACACAGCTTTACTTTCTCATTCTCTGCTATGTTTATTTGTCACATGCTTAAGCATTCATTAACTGATTCAGAAAAATATTAAATTAAAGTATAATTCATCTGATTGTCTGATAGGCATTCTTGGGTTTGTTATGAAATGCAGCCACAGTGCAAGAGAGTTACAGCAAAGGAGTTCTGTGACTTTAGTGTGGGGTTTACTTCTGTGTATGTGGAGTATAGACTGTATTCTTATGGCTTAAAAATAGACTACTTAGAGTACTCGCACCTGGCTCTTATTTCCTAAAACAGAGCAATATTGCTTCCTGTTTCTCTTCACACCATTCTTGTTTACCCTGAGCTGGTGCACATTAGGCCTTTCTGAATGCCAAGGGGCAATTTCTGTAGACCACCCTTACCTGGAGATGGAAATAAGTTATTGTATAAGGGCTGCTGAAAGAAGAAAAATTGCCATCCATTCATTTATATTCTTTAACAATGCACCTTGTATTCACAATCAAAATAGAATTCTCCCCCCCTTTTGGGAGTAGGGCCCTTTAAACTGACATTTATATACTGCATTGTTGAAAAGGAAATATTTACCCTTCCTGACTTACCATCTGGTGTCCTTTAAATACTAAAAATTAACATGATGAAAAAGAGCCTTAAATTCATGTGAATTTTAGTATCTTTATTATTTTTTAGTCTTATCCCTTTAGTATTGTTTTATTTTGTGTTTTTATCATACTTGTGATAATAACTGCACTTCAAAATAGTTGCATAAATCAGTGTGAAAAATATCTTTATTGATACATAAATAGATAATGTTTTAAATTCTTAAGTACTTTGAGTTATACAGTTATTGAAACCCATAAGGATCAAAGGATTTTATATAAGAGGGATTTCACATACAGCTTGGATTATGTTGCTAAATAATAGCACAGTAGTACTTCTTTAGAATTGTAAAATAGCTTAGAGAGGAGTATGATGCCTATAGTTGGTGTAATGCATTGGTAATTAAGAGGGTGTGAGGTTAAGCTTCATTAACTGCTGTGGGATTGTATCTTGGATTTTATTATCCCCCAGAGAACACAAGAAGTGAGAGAGGTCAAACTGTTAGAATCTGATTTTGCTTCGTGCATCTGCCAAAACAAGGCAGGCTCAGTACTGGGGCAGCAAAGCCAGGAGGAGCTGGACTGCAGCAGGTACAGCTCATCCACAGTTTATTGCAAAGATAAAAGCTTTATTACTGAAATAAATTGTCCCCTCTTTGCAGTAAAACCTTCATAGCTTGGTTTGCAGGAAACAGAATTATATTAATTGCTTTGTCATTTACTGTGATCACTCCAGAACACTGGCTTTTCCTCCCAATTTTTTTTTTTCATTTTAAAACAGCAACAAGCTTCCTTCTCTCCAGCCCAGCTGCCCTTAATAACTTTAGCACTTGTCTGCCTTTTTGTGTTTTTGTGCTGCATAGCAAAGATTTGTATTTTAGTTGACCCCAAGAAATGCTGTATGTTTTTTGGGTTTTTTTTTTTATTTTAACTAATGCACTGCTACATGCTTTGTTTTGGTTTTTTTATGTACCTTATGAAAGATTTGTCTTTTTTTAGCCTGGGAGAATGTAACAGTTCTCAGAAGTTGACAGACACACTGATGACGCAAAATTGTCAGTCCCAAAGCTTTTCAAAGCTCTGTGTTGTGGGAGCTGAGATATTTTTCAGCAAAAATAGATTAAACAGAGAGATGATGGGCTGATAGCCCAACTCTCCTTTTCTTGGTCCATTGTTTAAATAACACTTTGATTTCTAGATTCTGCCTAAAATTTTGTAAATAAATTCTACATATTTTGCTAATACTGCCTTCTTCTAAAATCCTGGTTTTGATTCAAAGAACATAAATCTATTAAATCCTAAATTATGTCATTCTTGGACAGTCATGAAGTCTTTCATGGTGCTGAGGAGTTGTGAAGTACAGACCCAACCATCCAGCCTTTATTTTTGAAGCTAATGGCAGGTATATTTTTGAGGATGTATCTGTATAATGAGAGTTGGACTGCCAGCTCTCACACTGAGGTGCTCGGTGTCACTCAGGCATGGTCAGGTTTGGAAACAGTTCCTTTCTTGAGAGAAAGAATTGCCTTTAATTACCAGAGTTTCATTCCAATTCTAGTTAATTATGAAGAATAAAAGCAGATATGAAGAAAAGAAGAAATTTGTGGATCATTCAGTATTTTCAGTATTGCCCATTGTAGTGGTTTGGGTTTGTTAATTTGAGATTTTGTCAATTTTGAGATTTTTTTTGGCTAATTTTATCAAGAAGTGTGGTGGGTTTAGTGTTGATTAATTATTAGTGTACTTACTTTTTGCTGAGAGGTAGGATTAGGAGAAAGGTCAAGTAGGTTTAAAATTTTAAAAGGATACACAGAAAAAATTATTAATAACAATTAAAGAGTAATATGAATTAGAAAAAAATTAGAATATTTTCATTTTTTATAACTCTTTTCTTTTTATTGACAATGTAAAGAAATAAAATTTAAAAAAAACTTTTTTAACTAGAGCTCTGTAAACTTTGTGGGCTCGGTCCCTAAGTAAACTAAAGGAAGACTATTCTAGAAAAGTAGTAAACTAACTAAAGTTTTAAATTAAGGCCTGAGATACATGAACCAGTACATCCTAAGGAAAAACAGTGACCATCTAGGTATTTTTTTGAGTCTTCAAGCAGGCTGGTGAAGGCATGTGGGCTTCTAGTGAACACAGACATACCTTCAAACAGCTCCTGCATGTTCTGCCTCTCCTTTCTCTTCCAGCTTGGTGTAAAAGGAGTTGAGGGTATCTGAAACTGGTTGCTTTATCCACAGTGATAAAATTAATATGTAAATCTGGAGGTAAACATTCTCTATTAGCTCTGCTTATTATTCTTTATATAGAATATGATGAAATTACAGACAAACTGACCTTGAATAGGGTTGGATTTTTTCCCCTTCTTTGTGCTCATTCCAAGCATATCTTGGAATGCGTTTAACCAAGTTAATAAAACTGGTTGAGCTCAGGCAGTTGGTCTTCAAATTATCCAAAGGCAGAGCACCTTCTCTGGACTGCAGCTTATTATGTACAGAGCCTCCTCAGAGGCCATGTAACTCACAGCCCCCACATCCAAGAGTATAATTCAGGATATCTTTGCTTTAGAACAGATGTTGGCATAGAAAATTGCATGGCTGTGAGACGTGGGAGGCCCAGAAATGTCTTAAATCTCAGTGTCCCTTGCACAGGGACAAGAACCTGCCACATCTAAGGAATGTTCTTCAGGTGAGCATGGTGGTTATTAGGTAAAGGCATTTAAAAAGCAGCTTAGAGTTGGTTTTGGTCTGAGAGAGTTCTTGGAGTGCTCCTGATCTTTTCTCCTTTTCCTTCCAAGGGACAAGACAGAATAAACCAGACCTGAGCTGATGCATGTGCTCTTCTGTTGTCAGAAGTTTTTTTATTATGTCAAAATAAAAACTCTTTCTTGTGTTAGAAATTAAAAGCAAGCTATATTGGCAAAAAAAAAAAAAAAAGGAGGCTGTTTTAGGTGGATACTTTGATGGATTTTCATCTCTGGCAGCCAAAATCTTTTATCAGCTTCAGATGAAACCATTTTTTTTCCTTGATCTCTTAATCTGCTTCATTTTTAGCAGCAGTTAGGACACACCACAGTGCCAAATTATGTTGCAGTGATGATGTGTGTGCCTCTGTTTTGGACTGAGTTTTTTGGGTGTCAGCAGCTGGGATTTGTGGTGTCTCCCTGCCACCCAGGGCCATGGAAGAAGGTTTTGTTCTCTCACTGGAAGGCAGGAACCTTTTCTCAGTGTTGCATGACATTATTTAAGCAGCTTGGGGAACTTCTCACCTTTATTGTCTTTACCTCTGTGCTTTATTTAGCATGAAATACATTTTATGTGTAAAATAGACAAATTTTGGTAGTTAATGTCCCTGTCTCAAATTTGACTTTCCCAATTACTACATACCAACAATGAACCAGCAGCACAAATTATAGGCATTTGTGGTGATTCTAGGGGGGAAAAATATTAAATAGCTATAAGAAATATTGCTGCTGTTTTCCTCTTTCCCTGGAGGAAGGAGAATGGTACAATTTGCCATTTCCTGCCTTTTGGCTTTGCAGTGATGTGGAAGCTGCCCAGTGATGGTGTCTGAACCAGGGGCAGGCTCAGGGAGTTGGATGAAATGTTCAAGCAAGATTTCATGATCTCTGCAGGTTCTTGTGTTCAGAAAAAACCACTACCAAAAATTACCTGGCAACAAGCTCATCAGGAAATGTTGCTTGAGCCTCCAAATTACTTCCTCACAGACCTTACTTTTATAAATGAAACTTGGTTTGGGTTTTTTTTTAAATTACTGTTAAATGAGGAATATTTGAGATGATCAAGTATCAGCAGCTCTTCACTGAAAAAGAAAGACCTTTTTATGATAGGAAGTTTAAATCTATGAAAAATCTATTTATTAAATTATTATTAAATATATTGAAGTCTATGAATAATTGTATGAGGAAATTAAATCTGCACAATAGTTGAATTGTTCAGTATGTGTTGTCAAAGTAACATCTCAATTGGAAAATAAGATTTATAACTCAGCTATCCTCAATAGAGTTAATCAAATTAACAATTCAAAGTAACTTTTTGTTTTTTTAATACTTCATATAATGTTCCTAGAAGTAAATATAAGTGGTTTGGATCTGCATCTCTGTGAAATGCATTGGGGTCCTTGTCAGCTCTAGTTTGTACTTATACTTCCTCAGAACCTTTCAGTACAGTGTTCTGGTTTCATTTTGTCCCATCTGTCAGAATTCTTTGATTTGAAAGCTTGCCTGCTTTCTTGCTGGGTAGATGTAATGGAACTCTTACTAAAATTTGGGATTTTTTTAATTGAAACAGCTATTATAAATCTGTAAACTTAATGAAAACTGTAAATAGTAAATCAAAATTTTCATCTTTGTGTAGCTTTCCTACCCAGAAAGCCTAATTTTTACTACCACAGTAATGAGTTTATTGTATGCAAGTATATTTTTTAAACAAGCTGTGATAAATCTGAAAATGTAACTCTGTACATAATGGCTCTCATGAATAGTCATAACCAGGCTTTTGCAGTTCATTTGTAAAAGCAAAAGAAATAAAATAACTTGTTCAAAGGTGTGTTTCGTGTCTTTTGCTGAGCTGCTGAAACACATAGATACAGCTGTTCTGTTTCTGAAACTTTATTAAGTTATACACTTTATAAAAGCTTTCATAACTTCCATTGCCTGGTGCCTCACCAAGTGTGTGACCAGCCCTAGGAAGAGACAGAAGCAATTATCTGAAATCTATTTTTTTTTCCATAATTATAGATTCTATGTTAATTTATACGAAAGAAAAGTGGCATGTATTATTAGGTTATGTATAGAAATATGCACATTAATAATTTTTAATTCTGATAATTATTAGCTATTAATATTATTTTTATTACTATTAATATTAGTTATAATAATTTTATAATATTATAATAAGATTATATATAAAAAGAATAACTACATTAATTTATTATTTATGTATTATTAGCATATTATGATATTAATCTTTAAATATTAATAAATATAAATGAATGAATACTAAATAATAATAAAATTGATGTAAATGAAATACATATATATAAGTATATTAATAAATAAATGCATATTAGTGCATATTAACAATAAAATTAATGCATATTAAATTTATTGTTAAATTATCATTACAGATGATTGTAATTAATAATTTATTATTAGATCTTAATATTAATTTTATTAATGGTAAATAAGTGTAACACTAAACCTGAAGTGGATGTGTTAAAAGTTTCATTGTCTCCTTTCTGAGTTTGTACCATGTGTACCCACACCAAGCCATGAGTGTCCCCTGGGTATTTATGGTCACCATAAGCCCTGCCTGTGTGCAGTGTTTGGTGTGTGTCCCACCCTTCAACCCAGATTCTTCTTCTAAAGGTTTCAAATTTGCTTTTTGAGAGTCTCCACACACAATCCAGAGCTACTGGCTAGCTCTGTGTGAGTTTAACCCTTGAGGCATGTCACATATTCTTCCTCAGGAGTCTTGGCTCAAGGAAAACAGAGTTTTCAGCTAAGCCTTGTTCTGTTTTAAGCAGCGGTGCTGTGCCCTCCAGCTTACAGGGATGGGTGTAAAGCTGGGGCAGAAAACTTCATTGTACTTTATTTTTCCAGTAGGTGTAGAAGCCCATTGCATGAGTTCTGCATTCAGCATGTGTTGTTTACTTTTTCAGCAGGGCAGCAAAGGCAGAAAGTACATTAGAAACTTTGGAAAAAATCCAGAATTGAGCGTGCTCCCCTTCCTTTCCTGTGTTTGTGTCCATGAGATATCCAGCATGAGTAGATATCATGCCTAATGGTTAGCAGAAGAGAAAATTCAAACCATCCTGTTGCAGTGGCTTTCAGCTGGTGTCTGTAGGCTGTTGTGGTCTCTTGGATACTTCTGAAAGATTTGCAGCAGCTAACAAAGTTCTTATGTTAAAATAGGCTTAAATTTGCAATGGGAAAAGGCTGAAACAGGCTTAAATATGCAGGGAACTTGCCCACTGTCAGAAATGGAGTGGTTTAGGAGATCAGCCTCGAAAGAAATATTACAAAAAAAGAATATGGGTGCTACTCAATGGGAATGGGAATGCTCAAGATGAAGCAGAGCACCAAATGTGGTATTTCCATTCTGCATTCTTTTTTACTTCTATAATTCATTTTTCCAGTAATAATTACATGGGGATTTTTCCTGCTCAGTATTAGTAGGAGCCAGTCCTTCAGAGGAGTTCTATTAATCTTTTACAGATTTTGCAGCTGCCCATTATACCCAGATAACTGTGTTATCTAGCTGGAGGGGGGTGGTGGATAAAAACCTGAACTGCTATTTCTCCTGTAGATAGCTGACATTTTTTTGCTCTCTACCTGTAGGAACTTCCAGCCCCTTTGCTTGATGATTCCTACAGGAAGGAATTGGGAGACGAAGCAGCAGCTGTGAAGTCTGAGGATTTTCAGGATTCTATGAAAATAGCCTGGCGCTACCAAAATTTGCCCAAAATGGAGGTAATGGCTATTTCCTGCTTCTTTCCTCTTGCACTCAAAATGAATTTGAAAAGCAAAAGCTTTTCAGTAGAACCTAGACAACAGAGCTGCTAATGGGCAGTGTTACAAGATTGCCTCTTGAGGAAAAACTATCATACACCAGTGAATATTTTAATTACTAATGATGCAAAAAAAAAGGGACTTTGAGAGTCTGCAGGTACTCTAAAACTCACTACAGACAATAGTAATTTAAAAGTAAAAAACCATTTAAATTACATGGGATTTTTCAATGAGCATTATCAAATTGAGACAGCTTTTTATGAAAGTTTGGATGATGTGCTTGCTTCCAAACTCGGCCCAGCTTTAGTTGCACACAAATTACTTAAGTAGGTTTAATCAACAGGACTTAGTGGGTGTCTGCAGTGGAAGCACTGTGTGGAGGCAAGCTGTTGACCTGCTTATCCATGTGCATAACAACTGAAGCAAGCACTTGAGATTCTCTCAGCCGCACTGGCACTGGGAGCTAAGCACTGGGCAGGGACAATGTAAGGAACAAGCTCAGTGATCAGTCTTTCAGAGTTTACAGTTGTTGGTGTTTTGTGGATAGTCAATCTCCCATGGCTGGTGGCTTTCTTATTTAATCCAGCGGCACAATCAGTCTTTAACAAAATTACAGCATTTCTGGCTGTCCAGAATCAAATCCTGGTTTTGTCTGTACATTTTGGTCTATATTTATAAATTCTATATTAGATGTAGTCATACCTGCCTAGTAAGTTCAGTTGTATTCTTAAAAACATAATTGGAATGTGACAAAATGATCTTACAAGGCTTGGCATGTTTGGTTTTCTGTGAAATTGCACAGACACGGCTATACAGTTGTGTCAGAAAAGACTTATATATGGTGACATGCCAAATCAAACAGCCTCCAGGGTAATCATATAATCTCATCAATTTTATTATTGTGAAGCTTGCTGTGCCACTCTGAACCATCCCCAAAATAATTTGTCTGTTTTAAAATCTATCAGAGTTCCTTGTACATTGATATGAAAACATTTGCATGTTGTGAACAAATTGTGGTCTGATATTCTAACAAAATAGAGAAATTATTTCAAAAATTCACTTGGGTGTCCACTCATCTTTAACTTCATAGCAGTAACCACTTCTTCCACTAATGTAATATTTCTTGAAAATGCGTGATGTATGTACCCTTGATTACTGAAAATTGATTATGGAAGATAGAATAAGATCAGTAGTTGAGGCACAATATTTTATATTGTGTATGTTAAATTTATGCAAAAATTAATACACACAAATATATGAGATACAAATATACAAGAGATACACACAAGATATATAAGATCTCAGTAGTTGAGGCACAATATTTTTATGTGTATGTTAAATTTATGCAAAAATTAATACACACAAATAAAAGCATCAATCTTAAACAATCTATACCTAAACTTCCTCAGGACATTTTAATTGGTGAAAAATTGGTCCAAATTTATATTTTTCAATATTTTGTATTGCAGTTATCATAAAATTTTGGCTCTGTTCTATGTTAATTGGATGGTGATTATACTCCATTGAGGAAAAATCTGATACTGCCTTGCTACCCATAACAATACATTTAGTTCAATAATTTAATGAACAAATTTGGTTGTGATTCCTCCTTTAAATGTTCCTTTGCTGGTAAAAACCCATGTTGAATAAAATTTCAAGGCATATTTTCCAAACTGATTGAACTAATATGCCAGTGCATTTTCAGAAACTACTGTCAAATAGTTTCAACTGTGAAAGAGAAAAAGTAGCTTTGCTTTTAGCTAGAACACTAAACATGATAGCAGAAACTTTTCTACCCATTATCTGGCTAAATACAGAGCAGGAATGCTGAGTAAAAGATGTCTTTGTGGTATTTTTGATGATTGATTTGTTTACTGTTTCTGAGTAATAATAGATTTTTGATTGGTAGTTCAGATGTTCCCTTTGCATTTATTTGACCAGCCAGGTATTGGTTTTTGTTTTAGGCATGGTGTTTGTATTAGTGCTCTTCACAGCTCTCTCAGTTTCTCTCTACATATTGCACATACCTTGCATCAGAAAAAAATAGATTTATAAGGAATCTGTTGGAGTGAAAGACCTTGTTATGCTTGATGTGCTTTTGCCAGTTTGTTACTTATATCTGTATCAGAGGTGAATTAATTTCAACTTTTGAATATATGGAGAGCTTTTTTTGCAATGCAAGACAGTGTGGTTTTCTCTCGCTCTTTTTTTTTTTTTTTTGAATGAACTGCTTGTGTTCTTGGGGCAATATATAAACTGTCACAGCATGAAATCAATTTTCTGCCTTGGTTCATCCTAAATCTGAGATTTCTAGCACATTAGGATTGCAATTAGAAACATTAACAGCAGACGGTAGCGTAAAAGCACGCTCTGCTCACTGACAATTTAGAGTATTTCTCCTTGTGCAAACCAGGAATCCAGGAAAGAGCTGGCCTGAGCCTCCAGCCTGCTAAGGAATGTGGTGATGCCTTCTTGAGGAGCTGGAACAGAAGCTAGAAGGAGTTCAGAGGAATAAAGTGGATATTTATTGAATTGCCTTCAAAGGCCACACCCTGGCAGTGCCCAGATGGCTCCAAGATGGAAGCAAAAGAGGGCTTGGTCATGAGATCTCACATTTTTATAAGTTTTAATCCATTTACATATTGGAGTTAATTGTCCAATTAATAGCTTCAAATGATGAAGTGTCATCCTCCTTGCTTGCTTGCCTGCCCTCCTCTTCTCGCATTGTTTAAGCTTTGGGCCTGAATTTTGAAGAGTTTGTCCTTGAGTCTTCAGCTGGAATAGGATTGTTTTTCCTTTACCATCTTGTGAAAAGATCCTAGGAACACTTAATATAAACTATAAACTAGCTTAATACAAAGCTAGAAGCTGCACACCAAACCAGAAGAGAAAAACTTCAAGCCCAAAGTATCAGTGTCAGAGAGGGCTGGCGAGTGTGCGCCGCGCGCGGCCGCTCTGCCCCGCTCCATTATTCACGCTTCCTTGGGTCAGGTAGGCTTCCCAGCAGCTCCCTGCTAAGCCTGGGAATGCAGGACACTGAGCCCTATTCAGGGCCCTCTGCCATGGACCCAGCTTTTATTGCTTTTATGGGGTTTTATTAGCGCCAAATCCCAGGCTCCACCCAGTTTGTAGGCGCTGTGCTCATTCTTTGGAAGCGGGAGAGGTTATCACCTACCTTAATCCCTGCGGCGGGGTGGATTAAGGACACCAATGTGCCTCAGGATTCTCAAAGAGGATCCTGGAAACTTCTTGTTTCTTCTTTTTTGCTGTCTTTACTAAACTCTATTGGGCCTCAGGAAGGATTTGCATCTGAAATGGGCGACCTGGAGCTTTTCTCAATGAAGACATCAGATCAAAGTTCAGTTAGTCAAGGCCTTTCTAAAACATTAAGGGGGCTTGGAAGTACACAATAAAAAGATGAGCTCTGGCAGAGATTGCAGTAAAAACATTCTGATCTGTAATCCGGATAAAGAATAGATTATAGGCCAAAGAACAGCCCCTGTTTAAATTGCTTTCAGAATCCTTGTTTTGAATAAAGTTACATTTTACAAGAAAAACATTTAAATTTCGATGGAATGTTGTGTCTTATTCAACAGCCTGCTTTAAAAATCAGATACCAAGAAATAAATTGGTGCATTGATTTAGAGAATGTGCTTTTCTATATATATTTTTTTAGTAAAACTGGTTGCCTCAGATGACTAGATATTCATAAGCAATTCCATAGGGTTTTATTTTTTTTTAAAACTAATTATTTCTTTTAACTAAAAGTTTGAGTTTCATTGGTTATTCTGGGAAAAGTATTGCATTATTGTTACTGTTGGTATGCCCTGATAACTGACCAGGCCTAATACCTGTTAGTCAAATAATTTCAAAATATTTACCCTAAATCAAATCATTCTAACTAATCTTAACAGTTTAGTACATTTTTGGTGAAGTACTATCTACTTGAATATTTCATGGTATAACAGTCTGGAGGGGGGGGTCCCTAAACCAGGACAGGGGGGGTTAACTTTACATGTATAATTCAAATAATGTTGCAGGTTCTGTTCTGAATTCCATTAATATGGACCAAACAGATGCATTTATTTCCTCTATTTAATAGCACAGCATGTTCAAAATGTGTAATTCCTGCACAGGTATACATTAAATTTGGTTTATGGTGTTTCGTATACCAAACTTAAGATCTGAAGAAAATGTATCTTCATTATAGCAAATCATAGTTATTGCATGTAATAACTCAGCCTACTGTTTATTTGATTTTCAAGGAACTGAAAATAATTTTAAACTATTTTTTATTTTTCTATTAAAATCACTTATATGAAGATGCAATGGTTGGTTTTTTCACTGATCATAAATAAAGAGAAAAATTTTCCAAGTCAGCTGAAAACATTTCTGTAGCACCCATATAATTGTCAGAGACTGAAAAATCAAAGAGGCTGAATACATGATGTTCTGCTGATATCATAGATCTGGCTTCTGCAAATTTGTGATCATCTGTCTAGAACATGTGCAAAAAATACATTCTTTTAATTATCTGGCTTCACTTTGGTGCTGCAGCTTGGAATAGTAGAGGTTGAACTCTGTGTCAAAGATTCACATTCAAGTATGACAATGGGGGAATGAAAACTTAGTAGTAATTATTATAATGTTTTTCTACTTTAAGCTTTTATTTAGACTGAATGGGAAAAAACCAGAGGTTTGAAGTGCATTGCTAGTGAATTACTTTCCTTTGACAGATAATAGTTTAAGATTGTAATCAGTACTGTTGTTTCCACAGACCAGCCCAACAACATATACAAAGTTTGGCCATTATTATGACGTTTCTAAAAAAATGTCTCCAGAACTGTATCAGTCTGTGAAACTGCACAGTTTTTACCTCCATGAAGAATTGCCTTTTGAGCCTAAAATGAAAACATGGTAAGTTTTGTCACCACGGTTCTGTTGTGTGTTAAGATTTTGCATGCATATTGGCAGGAAATGATAATTGGGTCTAAAATAAATGATTTTGGGTCTAAAATAAATGATTTTGGGTCTAAAATAAATGATTTTGGGTCTGCACTTGCTGTGGTGATGGAGGGGGTGTCACGAGCAGTTTGGCCATGGGTGCCACTCAGTGCCACCCACCTGGAGTGGCACAGGGACAGCTCAGAGCTCTGCTCCCACCTGGGGGAGTGTATGCTGAGAATTTCAGACTTTCTGTGCTGGCAGGCACTGACCCCCAAGAGAACACTGCATTTGACCTGAGGCTGTGGAGAAGGCTTCCAAAATGGAATGACGGAACTGGGATTGTGGGTGTGGAGTTTGAATAGAATGTGTAATATCACAGGGGGGGAAACTTAGAGTTTAGGATTTTAGAATATAGTAATACATGTAAAGCAAGATGGAGGTTTTAGGGTGGAGGCTGGTCCTTCTTCTTCACCTTCTTCTCCTTGGGTTTGGGTGGTTTTGTGTATTTGGACAGGAAACTCCACATTGTGGACTTCAAGTGATTTGTTATTGGGTTAAAAGTGAAAATAATTTAGGTGTCATTTCTTAATTGGACAGTTTAGCCTTAAAAGGCCTTATAACAAAAGATAGTTAGCCATTTTGTGCCTTGTTAGTGAAGAACTGCAGAACTCACTGCCTGTGAGACTGTAACATAGATGAGAAATAATAAACACCTGAGTCTGAACATGAACTGTCCTCTCAAGTGCCTTCAATCCCAATCCAGCCAGAGGATGAGGAAGCTGAAAGCTGGCAGGGGAGGGAGCAGGTTGGCAGTGACAATTAAGGCAGACATTACTAGGACAGCCTGGCTGCATGTGAACCCAGCCCTGCTGACAGCCCGGTGTGGGGACTGGGAGAGCTGTTCCTGTCTGGCTGGAACCCTCCCTGAGCAGCGTGCCCCAGCAGCTCAGAGATGGGCTTGTCAGGTGGCTATCAGCCTTAAAAGGATCTCTGCAGTTTGCAGGGCTTAGGAGACAGGCCATCCTTGACCTACATAGCTCAGAGTGCTAGATCAGATTACTTGATGATGTGCTTTTGCTTCTTACATCCTACAGCTTCACCTAAGGAAAATGCAATATGCTGTGAATAAAATTACAATCACTAATTACATCTTGCAAAACATTTCCTATTCAAGCTCTCCTTGGAATGAATAACTCATTATGTTTATGGCTGTCAGTAGGGAATTAAGGAAGACTGAGAGAAAATGAGTGACAGTAGCAAAGACTCCTCTTAGCCTGTAGACACACACATCCATTGTGTCTTTCTTGGAGACACTTCAAGTCAAGTCAAACATCAAGGCTGGGCCAGCAATTTCTTTGTCCAGCCCAGTCCCTGAATTTATATAATAGTGTAATTTATATAATTCATATGAAACCTAGCTTTATAGATCCCAGTGTATAGGGTCAGCTTCTGGAGGCAGTGTGGGATTGACTGGGATTGATTTCCACTGCAGTGCACTCATATACAACCTCAGATTTATGAAAGAAGTGCAGTATGAGCCACCTTTCTTAGAGCTGTAGCAAAGCAAAAGTCAAGTCTCTCTCTAATTTGTTCTGTGTTACATGATCAAATGTCTCTGCTTTGTGAAGTAAATTCTTGTGATAGTGTAAAAAAACCCCGATTTTAGGTCAAAGCAGGGAACTTCTTTCTATATTAGTATTTGAACCAATTTTGTTTATATGTTAATGTTATAATTTTTAATTTTTAGTAGCAGAGCAATAGAGGATGGACACAAAAAAAATCTGACAGGTTGCAAGTGTTGTTACAGTTACTGAGCAATTTAACTCCCTTTCTCTTCTCTAGCTAATGAGAATGTTGTGACTCATCCACTAACTATATGGCTGTCAAGTATTAGTTCATTTTACATTAAAATCAAATTAACTCATCAGGAATGGACTTTATGCATTTGATTTTATAAACCCTGTTTAATGCTGATATTGTGCTTGTGTGCCAGCCTGATAAAAATGCATCTTTCTTAACCATGGGAGTTCTACTCTTTTTTTCTTTAGTTTAAATCTAACAGAAAGATTGGATTTGTGTAATTTTCTTGACAAATTAGTAGAGCACAGGGTGATGAGGTGAGGAAGATGAACAGATAAAGGTGGCCTTTGGAAGGCTTATCTCCTTTTCCTCTCCCTGCCACCTCAACATGGGTCTCCTTCAAGAAGCCCCTCCCAAGGAAATGAAGGAATTGTGGTGTTGGGAGTAAAGGCAGGTACCAAAGTAACAGCCAGCCACCATTCCAAACATTGTCATGCAGTCTAAAAACTACATGATATATGACAGGGAGGAACAGAGACCACACTGGGAATACCAAACTCTTGGAAATCTGTGGGGGATGTAGAGTTGTGTAAGTCTCTTTCTTTACAGTAGCTCATTTGTCTTCTAAGTTTGATTATTGACCACAAACACAGTAGGTTTTCGATTCCCTATTTTAAAAAGGTGGTACTAGGTTAGTGTTAAGAGAAGGTGGGAAGGAAGAATTTTTCAAAATTACAGTCCCTGATAATAGGCTTAAAAAGGAGAATGGAAGTTCTTGGAAAAATGGAAGCAGAGTTAAAAGCTGACATGCAGAGGATGCAACTCTCTCTTCTGCAATCATGGGCTGCAGTAAATATGGTAGAAATAAAGGCAGGAAATATGGAGATGTTTTTCTAATGATTTGCACAAGAAGTTGCCTTGCAGACTGGAGTATTGTAGAATCTCCATCACTGAAAATTTTTGAGGACAAGCTAGGTAAACATCTGTCAGACTAACTTTTCATCCCTGTGTTTGTGATTCTTTAATTCACATTAGTCATGATGTGATTAAATGAAATTAAATCCAAAAAAGAAATCCATTTTATTTCACCTGTTTCTCAGTGAGTGAACTGTCTCTGTAGTTGAAGCTAATGTATTTTTTAGATAATTTCAGAATTTCCCTTGCAGGATCAGAGATGAAGGGAATTTATATAGGCCAGAAACTCTTGGCCCTTTTGAGAAATCATGTATATTTATATATAATGTCCCTCTCTGGCTATCCACACAAGCAGTTGGTTTCTTTATGGACTTGGAAAGAAAGGTGATTTTTTTTTTTTTTTTTTGCCTAATTAGATTAAGACTGATCTTTTCTTTGCATTTAAAAATGAGTTTTGGAGGTTTTCAATATCATTTGGGTGGATCAGTCTTGCTTTTGTTTCCTGTGTTTTCACGTGTGTGTGTACCTGGTTTTTGATAGAGGCAGGGGCAAAGTGTTACCCTATAAACTGGCACCTGCCAGACAGTGCAGGTATAACACTCAATAGCCGTGTTTGCTCTCCTTCCTGCAGTCCTGGGACCTGATGGCTGAGTTAGACCACAGGGTTCCCTTGGGATAATCACTCAAGGTGGACAGAAGTTCATTTCCCCATGCTAAAAATTAACTGAAGCCAGTGCTGCTAAAGGAAGCAGTAAATGGGCCTGGGTGTTGGGTGGCAGAAGAAGACATAAACCCTCCCTGTCTTATCTCACTTTTATGCTGGGGAAGGGCAGTTGTGTGCTGGTTTACAGGGATGTGTGGCTGACAGGAGCTGCTGTGCAGTGGTTGTTGCCAGGATATTCCTGGTCGCTGCACTGCTGGAGATGGTGCCCAGCAGGAAGCAGGAATATCCTCTCTGGTGGTCCTTATTTTCCATCTCTGCTCTCAGCCTCCTTCTTCAGGGCAATTACCAAACAAGAAGGTTTGGTAATCAAAAGACCCAGAATAATTAAGCTGTAGTTTCTCAGTAGCACTTGTAACTCTTACCTTGAGAAAGTACGTGCATTTGAAAAAAGAATTAATTTATCTAGAGATTGGATTTACCAATAAATTTAGATAAAACGGGTTTGACTGTCTTGCCTAATGGAGTCTCCTTTTCCATAACAAGGCTATTTGTCATGCCCTTGATAACCTCACCTTTGTTAAGTGCTTGGAAACTATCAGCAGAGAAGTCAGAGCCTTTGTTGTAACCAGGATACCTTCTTGCCAGCTCCTGCTTTACCCATTACTAAAGTGGTAAACAAAAAAAAGAGTTAAGGAGGAATTGTTTAAACTCATTATCAACATCAAATTGTGTTTAGCAACAAAACCAAAAAAAGACTAGAAATTGGAAAATAAGAAATATCTTATTTCCTTCCTTAAATATTGTGACAAACATTGCCAGAAGGGTAATGCAACTTGCTTTTATAAACAGTGCTTCTACAATATCTTTCATGTTCTTATTTACATAAGATGGGTCAAATTCAAGGAAACCATTAATATTTTAGAAAGAGATAGAAAAGCACCTGTTTTGACATTTTTTAAAAATCTACACATACTACATGATTTTTTAAAATTCTTTCTTTGCTGCAAATCTCTTTCTGGTAGATTAATTGAAGATCTATTTTATTTCTTTGTTTTAGTTTTGAGACCCTTTAATGCTGCAAGTGCTTTGGTTATTTTATTATATTTGGTTATCTTTTATCCACTAGCTTTTAAAAACAAGTTAGGAATGAATCAGAAATCAGCAAATATTTTGATTGCAGTACATTCTCTAGCAAAATAAAATATTATCTGTTGTGATAATGCAAAAACACAGAGAGAGAGAATTTTGGCTGCTGTGGGGGGGCTAAAGTTCACCCTGTGAACTGGACAGCTGCCACACAGTGTAGGCAGAACATTTAATAGCCATTCCTTTTGCAACTGAGCACTGGGAAAGTAATGGACTTGAGAAGTTCAACTTGCTTTTTTTTGTATAGCAAGGCAGACTTTATGCATGACATATCAGGTTGAGATCATGCACTGCCAGTTAATTTGCAGGTCTGAATTTCATAACAGGTATTAAATTATTAAAGTGCATCAGTTTAGCCAGTAGCTTTCTTGGGTATTAAATCTGAAACAAACCCAGAGTTTGATTTGGAAGCTCTCCTTTGTGTTCATATGAGAGAAAGGTCATCTCTTAGTGTTTTTTGATATTGATTGTTTCAAAACTCACATTTCTTAGGACCACATGACTTTTTTTGATTGTAGATGTTTATAACTCAAGTATATTTGAGGGTTGGGGTTGTATGGATACTGTTTCCTTAAAGAAAGCACACATTTTTGAGTTGAAGCAATGGTGCAAAAGAGAGATCATTGCAATTCTTACATGCTTCTCAGAAAAGTTGAATTCTCTCCTGTGCCAAGGGATGAAAGCGAGTTTATTTGGGTTTATTCATCAGTAAAATGAATTTGGATAACAGTCTAGGCTCTTAGTAAAGTAATGGGAATAATATTAATAATAATATTTCATTAATATTTGGGCCAGGTGGTCTCTCAAGGTGCCTTCCAGCCTGAGCTGTTACCAGACACATAAATTATGGAGCCAACAAGAATATTTTTAAAGGCAAAATTTTCAAAATAACCTGGTGTATGTCCAAAGAAATACAGCAAGAGGTTTGAATCCTCGACCCTTGATGAGACTGGAAGAAAATGTCAAAGACAGAATAGATAGAAGGGCTTAAGTTGCAATGGGGAACCTGAATCAGCCCAGATACTCAACCCTGTGTGGTCCATGGGATTTAAGAAAAAAATTTCTCTTTTAGAAGTGAGCACCTGAATTGTTCTTTGAAAGTAAAGAGCTTCTAAGTCTGACAAGATGATTTGCTGAACCTTCATTTTGTGTTAAGTCTGCTTAAATCCATTTTTAGCCATTGGTTTGCTTTTGTTTATTTTTCTGAATGTTATATTTTCTAAACAATACATAGAGTAAATGCTACCTCGCAATTTTGCTGTCATGCAAATAAAGCTGTGAAAATACATGAAGATTTTCATAGGAAGTCAACTCTGTTCATCAGGGCATTGATTAGGTATACTTGGAATCACAACTGGGTAGATCTCTGTCAGTCACAGAAGATTAGTACTGGGCTGGAATGGCTTCAACTTTAATTGATACATTAAATCATTAATCTTCTAGATGTAAGTGAGCCTGACATAATTAAGTTATCTTAATCCCTAGAGACTTTAGCTTTCACTAAATGTCTGAGCCCTGAACTAGTTAATGTGAAGCAATCACAACTGCTTATAATGTCAACTTTATTCAAAGAGGTTTTGGGGTTTTTTTTCCTTCTCTGACACCTCTTTTCCAGGTGACACTTGCACTGAGAGCTGCATCTGTTCATATTTATTTTTTATACAGCTGTTAGAGACTTATAGGAGAATATTGCAATTGTAACTAAAATATTTCTGCTTCCCAACAGGAATATGAACAGTGCTTATGTAAGGCTGCTTCAGTCCATTCAGAGGATCATTTCCCAGGAGGGCTTTGATGGCTCTGATCCCCAGGTACTGAACACCCTCACACTCCTCTTTAATCCTCTAACTATTCTTTTCTTGCTTTTCTTGCACAAGGTCTTGGACAAATTATTAAGGAACAAATTGTTTCTAAACATTGGTAAAGTAAACAAGCAAAGTAGATAGTGTTGTTCATGTTTTAAGGGTTTTTTTTTGAGTTTTTACCTGTTACAGATATGCAGAGAAAGAAATGTAAGGCAGCATTAGTAAAATGCCTCTTTTGTTCAATTAGTTAATAAAAGAATGGCCAAATATAATGGAAAGAAGCAAATTACATTTTCATCTACAATATTTGTTTTTCAAATTATAGCTTTAGCATACTCTGCTCAAGATTCTTGAGGTTAAACATTTACCCCTGAAAGTTCAGGTTTTTTTAATTGTTGCTTTAACTGGTGTGAATTTTTTACTTGATTAAATGGTAGCATCTTTATGTGGTGAGCATTGAAGGAGAAATTAAGAAATAAGAATGCTATTTCAATTTATCAATCAGCTTATCAGCCTTCCAAAAATCTCTGTACTCTTCATAGTGTATAAAATGTGGGAATCAAAAACACTTTAAGTGTAACAACATAGGCTGGAAGACCTTTTCTAATTTGAGAAGTGCCCTATAAGTTATTCTCTGTCGTATTCAGCAACATGGCAGTTCTTTGGAGCTGATGGAAATAATATAATAAATTGGACAGATTGATGCTCAATTGAAAGGTAATTATTGCTGTACCATTGAAATGTCACTGCAGTAGAAGCCAATTAACATAGACTCTGGAGAGCCTGAAATTATTTAATTCAAATTCAATATCTTAGGAATATTAGGGTTTTTTTCCTGTTGCTTAAGTGCACATCAAGACCTGCCTGAATCGCTGGAATAGCTTGGGAATGATTTTTGCAGGGAGATGATGCAGGAGAGGCTGTTTTCCTGCCTGCCAGTGGGGTTTGGGAGCGTTACCTGCACCGAGCCCTCGTGTGTAAATGTCGCTGCTTGTGCTCAGCCGAGATGTCTGGGAGGGTTTTGCCCTCCCCTCGGTGGCAGTGCCAGCCTGGAGAAGGCCATTGGTCCCTGCCAGGCCCCTCTCCCCACGGTAGCCATGGCAACAGGGATGTGTGTCATCCTCCCGTGCTGCACGGGGATGCTCCTCCTGCCTCAGAGCCCTGGGTGACACAAACACCCTGCCAGCCCCCAGCCAGCCTCCTGCCCAAGACATCAGCCTCTTATTGCTTAGTTTTCTTTATACATGCACTTAGAGAAAAGAAAATGCAGGTTTTTCAGAGCCAGCACTTGGGTGGTTTTTTTGCTTGCAAAAATTCAACATCACCGATCATTATTTTCTCTGGTTTTTGTCAATTGTTTCAAAATGACTTACTAGTGTCAATAAAACAAAACCTGAACTTTAACTGGGATGAATCTAACAGTGTATGTTTGCTCAATAATACATATAAATTTCAAAGGTGAAACTTTAAAAGTTATTTTTCAGGCCAGTTTATTGATCTAGAAAGCCATTAGCACTATGTAGTTCTTTCTGTTTCAAGGGAGGCAAGGCAAACAATTTCCTGGAGTGGTTTCTGTTATTTTCTTTTAATATCCCACCTTCTCCTTGCATCTTTCTTTGTACAGTCAAATTTTGTACATTTAGAAGCCTTGTATAATACACACTTCTTAAAAATGTGGCCAGACTTGAATGTAGCAGTGGCCTGGAACACACCTTGGATCTTTTATTTGCCAAATCTCTGAGCAATTCCTTGCTATTTCATTTCATTTCATTTACTGAGCTCTCTAAAGTGCTTTGTAAGTAGGCAGGAGTGAAGATTGTAGAGTAAGTAGCAGCCTGTATCTTTCTGGACCTGTGTATAATTGCCATATATAATCATAAAAGCTTCTGAGACGTTTGTGCCTGTACTCCCACCCTCAAATAATCCTGTACTTGACTGGCAAAACTTTCAGATATTTTTTGGCTGCTTTCACATCAATTTGCCAATGATACTTAGATTTACTCCTTTATTTGAAGAAAACTGAGCAGGATGTGACTCATCCCAGCGGAGAGATGGTTTGACACAATTGGGAAAATAAGTGAAAACCACCATTAGAGGTTTGGTAGCCTTTGATAAAACACTCAGGCATCTCTAGGACCTAGTACACTCAGTTAACATTAGTTAATAGTTCATAATATTTAATAATTAGATTATATATGGAACGTCAGAGTTTGAATTACCTAGAAGCTACAAATACAAGCATCAGGTTTACAGCCTTTCTAAAGCCTCCCACTTACTCTGCTATTGATCCTTAAGTGGGAATCCTTTACAAGTTGATCGTGGTATTAAGTTATATGGAATGGCACCTCTTTGTTTCAGAATGTTTTGGGGTTTTCATGTTTGACACCAGAGGTTTAATAGGCAACTATTTCCTAACATTAATTTTGTGTACTTTGGAGGCTTTCAGGGTAATAGTTGGGGGGGATTTTTTTTTTGTTGTTGTTGGCATGGAGTTGGGTTTTCTGAATTCTTCATAATCAGAATTTCTGCTGCCAAATCAAACACTGTTACAAGAATTACATTTTTTTTAAATTACAAAATAAATCCAAACTTCCAGGCTAATGTGAATATTAAAGATCTAGTGGTGCATTTTAAAAAATGTTACCATACTCTTTACAGGAGGCTGTTTGTGGGAGAATATTAGACTTATACTTTTCTTATATTTCAGTTTTGGCATAATAAACTAAAATAGAAATAAATTATATATATTATGTATATTAGTATGTATCTTTTTGTATAACAAATTATGCTGATAGAAGTTCTATTACTGGCCAAATAAATACATCTGATATTATCAGGTGTCTGAATAGCTTTATCTTTTACTGCTCTTATGATTTGATGTTGTGAAATAAGCATCTGTCATCCTCTCTCCATTAAGAGAACAGTTCTTTCCTCTGTATGTTGTTCTTACAGATGTTCCTCATAAGAAAAAAATATTTTTCTCATTTAAAAAGTTTCTGTAAGTTTTATCTATGTTTGTATTGAAATTTTGAAATACTTTAATGCTTCCTCTACCTGGTTAATGTCCATGATATCTGGATAAAACAATTTTCTTAAATGCCTGCTGTTTTTTTTTCCTGTTGCTTAAGTGCGCATCAAGAAGTGCCTGAATCTGCTCTGATCAGAAGTAATTAAATAATATTAGACCAAAACTTCTCTTTTTTGCTATTCTTTTTAAAACTGAACACCTAATCCGAGAGGACACCATATAGAGAAGTGTTGTCTTATCCTGTACTGTTGTCCTGATCTTCATACAGTGGTGTAAAAAGTTCACTTTTTGTAATTAAATCTTAAAAGCTGCAAAGCCTGAGACTAAAGAAGCCAGAGTTGAAGCACAGATTGCTTCCCCAGGGACTGGGAGTGAGTTGGCAGATCAGCTCCCTGGGTGAGACACACAAGTGGATAAAAGCAGAGCCATGTGGGGCTGACTGTGTCTCACAGGCTCTGCCTACCCAACATGGGTGGGGAAGCTTTTGGAAGAGCAGCCTCTTGTCTTGCCCAAACCTTTCCTCTGGATTTCCAGAGCAGCTGTGCCATGGTTTGTGCTTGAGAGTTGCTGTTTATTCTAGCTGTTGGAAATCAATAGCTACTGATGCCTTGTGCAGGCTGCCCTAGAGCAGAGGCTGGGCAGAGCTAAAGAATCAAGCAGGGATGGATTCAAAGCATCTCCTCCATGGATCCACCTTGGGCAGCACCAGAGCCCAGCCAGGCCTGCACCCAAGATGAACCAAAATGGCCCCAAAATGCACCAGCGCTCCCGGGCTCTCTCCCTTGGATCAGTTCTGCTCCATTTGCATCTTGCAGTTCATTGTCCCATTCCAGCTTTAGCCCCTGCAGTCCCACCCTGCTTGTTTTTCTCTCTGCAGCCCACGGGGTTTGTGCTCTTGGGGCTGAGATTGGGATCATTTGTCCTTGGTGCCCAGCTGGAGCAGGAATTGTTTTGTCTCCCTGCTCTGTGCACAGAGCTCACCATCCCTGAATGTGAAGCCCAGACCCACACACTAAAGCAGCACAGAATGGGAAAAATAGAAAAGCTAAACCTGAGGCATCAGTGCAGTTTATCAAAACACTTTTCTCTAGTGAGAAGTACCTGCAAGCTTTTACATATCAAAACTAATATTTATACGTGTGTGTGTGTGTTTAATTAAAGAAAGCTGGTCTTCAAGTATGAAACCTGAACTCTAGAAATGTTTCTTTCTTACCTTGTGCAGGAAGTCTTTCAATGAGGAAGTTCCTTGTCTTTCAGCCATTGATAGAAAATATATCTAAAATCCTTTCCAAAGACCACCAGGAAGGGTCACATCAAACAAGCAGAAATGACAGTTGTCATCATGAGAGAGAACATTTTATTTTGCATAAACAAATTAAAACTTTGACTGCATCATCTGTCCCTTCAGAAATGGAGCTTTATCTTGGCCACTGCCTCTAAAGCAGGGCAGAAACTCTCATGTCAAGGTGGGGTCCTTAAGGGACCATCTGTCCCCATCACACACTGTGTTTCCACAGCTGTGGCTACAACTTAGTGGGAAGAAGAAAGGGACATAAATGATACTTGGAGACTTCTAAGGTAGTGGCAGGGACCTGTGTTGGTGAGCAAAGCACTGGCCTTGTTCTCTCAGAAGGAGCAGAAAAAGTGGATCTGAAGCAGACCGTGCAACAGTCAGGCTATGAAAGTGACACAGCAGAAAGGTGAAAATAGAGGGAGAAGTTGTGTTTGATTACTCCAGCAGGCTGCCTTAGAACTGGGAGCAAATACTCTTCTACATGGTTTTTAGTGATGGAGGGTAGAAAGGATGTAAAATGCCCTAGTGTTACTAGATTTTATTTCAGAATATACTTATATTTAGCTGGTTAAAAAATACAAATTAGTAGTTCTCAGTATTTCCATGTGTCTATTAGATTATCCATGGTACCTAAGCAGTGAAAAAAAATCCCATTCCATTTGCAATTTTCCTAAGATTGACAGAGATTACTGTGATTACATAAAACAGTTATTATGGACATGCATTCTAGAAATTGTATTCCTCCTAGCGTTTAAAAAATAACAACTTTTTAATTTTTTTATATTTTTTTTCCCAAACAGAAAAAACAAAGGAATGTTTTGAGGATAGGCATTCAGAGCCTGGGTTCCATCTTGTGGGGTGATGATGTTTGTTGCAGTGATGCTCCCGAGGATCCTCAGAGCCTGACCAAATTCCTCTATGTCCTGCGTGGCCTGCTCAGGAAATCCCTGTCTGCCTGCATCATCACAGTGCCTGCTCACCTCATCCAGGTAGGAATGCTGCTTTCTCTGGCTTCCAGAGCTGCCACAGCACTCAGCAAAACTTTAAAGCCTATGGTAAAGAAAAAAAAAAAAAAAAAAGGCAGTTCTGGGCATTTTTAATGTCTTTTTGTTCAAAGTGTGAACTTAAAATGTGACTGTATCTTATGCTTTTGTGGGAGAGTCCTGCTGCAAAATCTACAAAGAGCTAAGTATGAAATTATTTTATTTAATTGTCCACTAAAGCACACAGGTTTTGGGGGTTTTATTGATGGAACTTCGAGGGCAAGCAGTGCATGAAGGAAAAAGAAAATTCTCTTTTCTCAAGCACAAAAATAGGAATACATTATTCTGGAAGAGGGTTTCAAGAAAATGACACAAAAAAGTTGCCCAGTTATGAATTTTAGGGACAGTTATGCCAAACGTTGGTCTTATTCCTTTTTTTAAAAATTGTCAAAATTTCAGAAACTGTAAAAATGCAAGTATCTATAGTAATATCTTTTTCAATCATTTTTACAACATGTTTATGTACTTTCAAAAGTGCTTTCAAAATGCTTTATGGAGTATCAATATAAGGCTTTTCAGTTCTCTGTCTTTCTCTAAAATGCTCATTATAGTGATATCTCATCTTGTTTTTAAGGGTATAGATTTGCTCTATAATTCTGATATCCTCTTATACTGGGACTAGGAGCAAACCAGTTATGGCACAAGTCATTTTCCCAGCTGCAAATTTCTGATTTCTGCAAAATCAGAAGCAATTAACAGCATTGTTCATGTTAGTATACAGAGACTTCAATATATCTTCTGAAAATAAACTTTTTTAGCAAAAGGAAAAATGTAGATAGTCTTTTGTTCTGTAAGTGTAACTTACAAAAGCAAAAATATTATTATTCACAATGAGCAGAAAGCCTATAATTTTGTATATTTGATTTGATCATAGTAAAAAAGTACTGGATAAAACCTCATATTATGCAAAACATTTTCATAGTTTGGTGAGTTTATCAATAGATGAAATCCTGGCTTAGGTAGGTACATGACTCACACCTACTGCATTTTGTTAAAGGTCTTTGAATACCAGCAAATGTTATTTATTTAAATACCAATGCAATTAATCCTTCAAAAATAAAGGAGGTTGATTTTCTGGTTTTATATTGTAGTCAAAATTGTGTGAATATTTCTCTTACAGTACATACCTCTACCTCCTTACTTAATATTTTTAAATATTAGGTTGCTGTCTGCCTTCAGAAAGTGAGGCAGTTAAATTTAATGCAAGAAATAGAATTTGTGAATGTAAAAACTATGATCCTACTTCTTAGACACTGGAATTGCCTGTCCATAATTGGGATATATTTCCATCATGGTCTTCTTTATATACCATGCCAATAAAAAGAATGTTTGTATTTTAAAGAAGCACAGAAGTGTCTCTAAGACAGAAACTAAAGGTTGCTTCAAACTTACTCAAGAAGGTGATTATATCGATGAAATTTCTAGGGCAAACAGTGCAGGAAGAAAAAAGAAAATGTATAAATTTCAGGGAGTTAGAATTGAAATTCTACCTCATTTTTTAAATAACTGAGTTTTTAATTTTAACAGTAAGTGCTGGGAAATCCTGAATTAAAAAAAAATAAATGTACAGAACGTGCAGAATCTTTGCCTAGCTGTCTCAAACAACCAGGAGCATTAATTTAATTTTTTTTTTTGAGACTTTGGAAGTGGGTGTACCCTTTAAGCAGCGTGCTGTGGAGAGAGCTGTCCTTAGGAGGAGCAGAGCTGCTGGGGGTCCCTGGCAGCCCAGAGCAGTGGGTTCCCAGAGCCCTGCTGTGTGCTTGCTGGCCTCTCCCAGCAGCCTGTCAGGGAGCCCCTGGGAGCGTGTGTGCAGCCTCCCTGGCACCGATAATTGGGGATGCTGCCCAGCGCAGCCCAACATGTGCGGGGCTGCCTGGTGATCACAGCAGCTGCTCTCCTTCCCTCTGCATGGCTCCTCTCCTCGCTGCTGCGCTCACTCAGTCAGGAAAACACCTCCTCTCCCCAGCACAGGGAGACACGGGGAGCTTTTTCCTTTATTTCCAAGTGTATTTATGTTTAATTCCGTCAGCCAGCTCTAGCACGTGCTTTATCTGTCGAATATTCGAGTCAGTGCACTGAACACGCAGAGAATTCACACTGTTTTCCTGAAGATGTAGTAAATTCCCCATTTTTTTTCCCCTGAACTACTCTAGTACTACTCTAATAGTTCCTCTGCTTCCCAGGTTGTAGTTCAGCCCCTAACTAAATTAATTGGGTGGCCTCCACGTAAATTCTTCACGCGTGTAATTTTCATGAAGGACATGTAAGTTCAAAATCACATTTAATCAAAGTTTTGTTGGGGTGACAGATACAAAAAATTAGCTTTGTCTTTACCTGCTTTGTCATGAAAAAGTACATTTTTGGTAGTGACATAACTTATCTTGTCTCTGTCAATCTCCAGTACTAGTTACTCCAGTGAAGAAGAAATAAAACAATTGGTGGTACTGATTTTTGACAGGGGCAGATTATTTTCAGCCCAGACTAATTCTGGTTTTTATATGAAGTATATGAAAAATGCATATATTTTTTTAATTGTTTTTTTTCCTGTATTTTGCCAAATACTTTGCATGTTGTACTGTGACAGGGAGTTCACAAATTGACTCTGCCTGGTTTCTTTCTTTTTCAGAAAGTTTAATTTTGCCTTTACCTTTCATGCTTTCTCCATTTTTTTTTTTTGGCTGGTGAGGCATTAAAATGATCCTCCTATTTAATATTTTCTGTATTCTGGTTTGCAGTTTTTCTCATGCTGTCTTCTTAATATGTTTCTAAACAGTCGCTTACCTTTTTAGATAAACAGTATTGCTATTATTGTTGGTTCACTTTCCCTAAATTCTCATTTCTGGTTTGACTCTTCAGTGATTGCAGAACATTAAATAGTGATTTTGTTCTTGATGTTTTTCCCTCTGTGATACAAATGCACCAAAGTGGCTCTTACATTATTCCAGCAATCCATTGTCTTAGATTTAATAACTTGGAATTGCATTTATCCAAAGATAATGCTCATTAATCCAGCCCGATGGGACAATTCATGGTGTCCTGTAAGGCTGTATTTTGCTAAAAAACACAAGTTTACAAAGAAAGTCTGTTTGTGTGTGGAGTTTTTCCAAAGTAACTGGAAAAAAATTGTAGTCCACTAAAGCACACAGGTTTTGGGGGTTTTATTGATGGAACTTCTAGGGCAAACAGTGCATGAAGAAAAAAGAAAATTCTCTTTTCTCAACCACAAAAATAGGAATACACTATTCTGGAAGAGGGTTTCAAGAAAATGACATAAAAAACTTATCCAAATATGAATTTTATTCAGGTGATGTGTGACAAGTTTTTACTTGATTGATATTTTCTACCGATTGAACATCCTCTTATCTTACACTGTCTGTCAGCTAATAAATATTGAGCTACTTACAAGTGTGATTAAAATAGTTGATGGAAGGTTATTTTTCAAGTCTTCCTACTGCTTCTTGAAAATGCATTGTGCCTAAGAAATCATATGGTACATTTGAAAAGGGAAAATTACTTCCATTTTTAAAATCTAGCATTGATCAAGGAGGGCAGATTGAAGAGGCATTTCATTTGTTGTTACAATTTCCAAGTTTAAGGAATATTATAAAAACAAGTAAGAATTCTTTTTCTGTGTTTTGATAATCAGTGCATTTAAATACCTAAATTTAGAAAAAGAATTCTTGTGCAATTGTGTGAATGAATGGGCTTTAATGTCACTGGTCCATAATGGAAAAGTCCTAAATTATAATTTAAAATATTTTCCCGTTGTTTTGTGGGTTTTTTTATTGCTAGAAATCATTGGTAAATCCAAGAACATCTTTCCCTCAAAATACTAAAGAATGTTTTTAATTCTATTCCTGTCCTTCCCAATTTTGCATCTCTTAAGTAGCAATAGATTTTTTTTCAGTAGATTTTTATATTCAGTGGGGAAAGCATAGCACTTGTTAAAGCCATCTTTTATTTTGAACTCAAAGCTGGTATTACTGCTAAGGACTAAAAACCATATTAGTCAGCATGTACCAAGGGAAATTAATTGACTAATGAAAAGTCAGTCTGAATAACTCTTCTTACAGAGCCTGTCCTCAGAGTCTGCAGTTCTGTTTAGCAAGGTATTTTCATTATTTCATCCAGTAGGTTAAAAAATTAATTTCCTACAATATTAATGTTTTGAATTCACCCAAGTGCAGAAGTTACTGATGGTTTCAGTGTAGAAAAATTCAGAAACAAACCTTTTCACATCCCAAGCCTTTTGTGTTCACACTGAGTGATTTAGCAGCTAAACTCCAAGTCAAGAATCCATTGCTAATATAGGATTATAAGATGTGAACTCCTATAGCTGGTGAATTTCTCACAGTTTGAAATCCTTATTCCTATGACAAGAACTAAGAGTGATTGCCTACCTTAGAGCTCTCATTCCTGAGAGCTCACTGGTGTAAAGTGCTGAATAACCTCCAAGTGTATTTGATGAGGTAGCTGCACAAAGATTTGTATTGAGATTCAGCATCATGTGGGTTTTATATCATAATTAAGGAAGCTTTCAAATTTCGCTGCAAAATAGAAGCCATAAAGATGAAATGGTCTTAATATTTTTCTGGATTTTTTTAAACTTGCTTTTTAATGCTGCGTGTTGTTTTTTGTTGTATGTGAGACAGATTTTAACAGCAGTAGAAATAGGTATCAAGAGTTGTAAGTTTATGGCAGGTATTTTGGGTTATCCAAATGAGTATGAGTATTTTGGTTTTAAACATTCATAAAACCATCTTTAAAATTGTGAGTGAGTAAGAAGCTGAGGGAAGTGCCCTATTCAAAATTTAATTTGGGAAACAGTATTTCTCTTTCATTTCTCTTATTGCTGATGGTATTTGCTTACCATGCTGTAGAAGAAATAAAAGTATTATGTGGTTTGATAGAATCAGATTTTGGTTGCCAACAAGCTGTATTCTGGCACTACCAATTCTGATTTGGTAACAACTACCTATTTCAAAAACAAATACAATATACAACTGAAGCATGTTTTTGTCCCCACATACTAGCTGTCTGTTAACCAAATTAACTATATTATGGTGAATGGTCATGCTGTTTGTTGAAGTGACATGCCTAAAACAACCTTGTCATTTTAATAAATTTTACTTTTTAGAAGGACACATCCTCCTCATCTCTCTTTAATTAAAAAAACCTCTTTCCCAAAATGCACACGTTAAACTGGAGAAGTGCAGGAGCACGTGCAAGGTGGCAATTTTATTTTACATTTTAGGTGCATAAACTGAAAATACGCCTTTGAAAATCAGGTAAGATTTAGAACCAAGTCTTTGAACTACAGCAGCAGAGCTAAACAGTTAAATATCCCATCACAGTATGGAGATAGTCATCTGTTCAAGCATATGGAATCTTTTGGCTACTGGACTAAGCAGTTAATATAATGCCCAGTGTCCAGACATGGACACAACTGTTATGGAAGCAGAAGGGAGGAGGCTCATCTATTGAGCCCATTTGGACACTGATAAGTAAAGATTAAAAGAGTGACTTCAAATAATACAGGGCAAAGGAGTTATTGCTTTAAGCAAGTAATTCTTTTAGAAAATGGAAGGTAGCATATTTTTTTTCCAAAGCAGGTTTTTTTTTTTTTGCTTAAGTTCAGGTTCTTGAGGAAAAAAAAAGAGAAAAAAAAAAAGCCCTGTGACTAGAATTAAATACTAGAATTAAATATAGGGTTTATCTGTTCTATTTCAGAATCAGAACAAAGAAGAAAAATTTTGTGTAAAACTATTTTACATTTAAATCCTTGCATATGTCCATCTTATTTCCATTAAGATTTCCATCTTAAGTGATTTTCACAGAACCAAATATTGAACTCCTGTGCAACGTGTGCTTAGGAACGTTTTGATGGGAACTTTTGGTGTTGTTTAAAAATCTTGAAATTTCGGAATCCAGTTCTACCTCTTTTTGTTTAGACATTCTCTATTAATTAGAATATAATCATAATAAAAAGGAATACTGCATCTTTAATGATGTTTTTGTGCCCGTGTAGTTAAGCTTTAATGCTAGGAGGGAAAAAAAAAAAAATTAAATTAGCCTTGTAACCTCTTTCTCTTCCAGACTGATGATGGAAAATAAAAGCTCTTAGCCACAGAATGTAACACTTAGAATTAATATTTAATTAGACCAGCAAATTGTACACTGTGGCTGAAAGCTTCCAAAGAGTTGTTAGTGCCACAATTGACCTACAAGTTTAATAATAACTCACTTCTAGGAGCAAGTGCCAGTTCAGCATAGTGGAGCCACTGTAAGAAAGTCCTGGGAGATTAAAATCAGCAAACCAAATGGCAGGCGAGGATTCCTGGGATGGAGCCTTCTGGAAAGCTGGGAGCTGGAGTAGCTTTGCAGCCAGGATTCAGATGAGAACAGTGGGCAAAAAAAGCTGATCCCTCCTGTTCTGGGAGCTTCTGGTTGTAGGCCAAAATCTTAGAACAGATTTTTTTCTAAATGTTCTTACTGCAGCTATTAATTTCTATCACAAATCAAGTCATGAATGGCTTATCTTCCTCTTTTAATTCAGTTTGAATACAAACACTGTCACTGAATTCACCAGTCATGGATTTTACTCATGGAAGAAAGATACATTTTTGGTATGATGTGTCATTTAGTATGTTTGTATTGCAGAATGTTTAATTTTATAGCATCTTACTGCTACATAAAGGCGTCCTTGTTGGAGAAAGATATGACAAGCACTTTGTGGTAATATTGTGAAATGTGTAAATTAAATATGAAATGAGCATACATTGTAAAATATAATATTTGGAAGGTTAAATAGCCTAATCTTGCTTTTCATTTTACGAAGAATTAAAATATAAAAGCCTGGAACTCTCCATTAGACATCCATCTGAGCCTTAATTCCGTGGCAAATTATTCTAGTGAAATAGGGCACCATAAGTTCAAAAATGTGCAAACACACAGCAACAGACTGAGGAAGGAGCACTCTGCATTATTTATCGGCTAGGTCCTAAATAATTAAAGAAATGCCTACTCATTAGTTAAAAATTAAAGCAGGGAGGCCCTTGCCAGCAGAGGGAGCAGTCATGTCTTTGCTTGGGTCCCCTTCCTTTCCAGCCCACCCATCATTTCCACCCTACCTCTCCTTATTGCCCAGCCAGTTTCCCATCTGGACCCAGCTCTGCCAGCCTGCTCCTGATGACAGCCTATAATTTTGTACTGGATAAGGGATTAGTTTTTTAAATGGTTTTTGTATTTCAGAGTCTTGCCACTTGGTTATCAACACCAGTTAGGTGTTCCTTTTGATGCTTGTGTGCTGTTAATTGAAATAATAGTGCAGGTTCTTTTTGGGCACCTGGGAATAAAATGAGATTCAGATGTTTAAAGACTTAAAGTTGCAGTGAGTGTTAGCCTTTCCAAATTGGTAAGAAAACTGCAATGACTTTTTTTTTTTCAGGCAAAATAGCAACAAAAGGAACTCCTGAACCTTTTTCTTATAATAAGTGACTCCCAATGGAGTCATAGGATTTTAGTTAAGCCAGTTGGTTTCAAATATGTAATTTTGGCAGTTTTGTTGTGGCTCTTTTGTACCATGACTCACTCTTCAGACTGCTTTTGCATCTCTGTTTTATACTGCCCTATGACCAACTTGTAGCATGGCATATTTTCTGTGTTCAGTTTTCTAGAGGAATCTGCTCAAATGATCAGTTCATTTTTTCAATGCTTAAAGACAAGAAATAACCTACAGATTTCTAATTATATGCTTTTATAACAGTGAGACAATCTGATTAGTGAAAACCAGATAATGTTCAGGGGAGGTGCTGGGCTCATCTTAGCCCACGTCTTGTACTGATTTCTTCATTCTTGTACTGATTTCTTGCCTTCCTGCATGGAAGAAGGGCTCAAGCAGATTTATTTCATCTCCTCAGTGCAGCAGGACTTGTGCAAGAGCCCCATGCCCCAGCAGCACTCACAGTCACCTGCAGCCTGTGCTTTCAGTCACAGAATGCTGAGGAAAGAGAAGAGAAAAGCACTGGGCAGGGCTCAGCTCAGAAAGTGTCACCCTTTACCACACTGCACATCTGTCACCTCTTTCAGCCACACAATAACAGGATTTTCAGCTTTCTGGGCTTCCACTGCCACCCCACCTTCAGGATGTTTTGCTGCCACCCCAAATGCAAGGATGCATCTCCTGAAGCAAACCTCAGCTGCAGTGGGAGGCAGAGCTGGGGTCCCAGCTCACTCTTGGCTGCCTTTTGCCTTTGGCCAGCTCACACCACACCTCTGTGCTTGTTCCTGACTTGTAAATGAGGAGTGCAGCCCTTGCCTGTCTTTTGTGAAGCACTTGGACATCAGCAGATGGAACATTTGATTTAAGCTGCTAGACTTGCTTCATCTTTTTTAGGCTGCAGCAGCAACTGTTATTGACTTGCCTAATTGATCTCTGTTTAGTGAGCTCTCCACCATTTCACTGGTGGTCTTTGGGTCTGCCCTTCCATGGCAGAATAGGCATACTTCTGATTCTCTAAGGTGACAGGGTTTGCTGGCATAAGATGCTTTCATAGCTCAAGTAATGCTCAAGTCCATCTTCAATGAAGATCCAAAGTTTGTTTTTGGGGTTTTTAAATTATGTGTTTATGTTTTGTTTTGTTTTGTTTTTAAAGTGTGCGATATTTACTTTTTATTTCCTGGCTCGTTATTCTTCCTGAAAAATTATCAAAATTAATTGTGTACAGTGTCACCCACCTTCATCTGACATTTCATGGTAATATGCAAAAAACACTGCAGAGTTCCCACAGCAGAGACAACTATCAGGACAATGTTATTAAAAGCAACCTTAAGAGAACAACCAAAATCTGGAATTAATTTGTTGTGTAACATATTGACCAACAGATGCTTTGTTACTCTCTTCCCATTTTTATGAGTGTGTTGCATCTAATTGCCTGCTCTTCTCTTCACTACTTGTCCTTTCTTTGCTTCTGCAACTTGTATAAAATTTTTCAAATATATTCTTTACTGCTTTAAATTAGCTAATGTAACTAGCTATGTTATTTAGCGGTGACAATATTATATATTAATATATTATATATATATACATAATGTATATATTATAATGTATATTATCTTCATATTATATATGAAGATAATATACATTATTGTTATTTATCTATTATTATAATGTAATAATAGATAATGTATATTAAACTCATATATTAATATATAAATATATCCATAGATAGATAGATTATATAATTACTATATTATATAGTAATGTTATTTTACCTCTGAACAAGTCAACTAAAATCAGTGTTTCTCTTGTTTCATCCATAGAGGATATTACACCTAAGCTTTATTATAGTCAGTAAGGTTCTTCAAAGGTAAAAGAAGATTCCTAATCAGTCAAAATCACCAGGTGTGGATTTCTCATCACTGAAGGCGTTGTACTTTGTTTATTTCTTGAGTCTTCCAGCAAAGACATAGCACTTGTGTTCAGATTTTTTGTGAGATTGGTACAGATTTCTGCACACCAAAATTTGTTAATGGTCATTTTACATACAATGTATATGGTGTGCATTCATTTTAGATTCAAAATTCAACATTCATTTAGGAAATTTACTGTGTGCAAACACATCTAATCAGTTTGGAGTTGGAAGATTTGTAGAATTTTATACTTTACAGTCTTTATTAATTATCAAATAACACTTTTTGGCAGAGCAGTTGTTAATAATTTTTTGGGGTATTTTTGAATAATAATACTAGTACATTAATACTTTGAATCCTGCTATTATTCTACTATTATTTGTGAATAATAATCATAATAAGTGTACAAACTGGATCTCTCTATAAAACTAATACAAGGGGCCATTACTTCTTTTACCAAAAGAAGATGTATGGGTAATTCTAAATTTTTCTTGAGTAGTAATTATTAACAAATAGTCATAAATATTTAAGCCATGTTTCTTAATAATTTATATTTCCAATGTAAAATCTTTTGGAGATGAAGTAGTAATGACAAGTGGTAAATATTTGTGTATTGTGAAGTCATTACCTCATCACTGTGTGATAATCTGTCAAAAATATCAAGGATTATTTCATTTATTGAATATCCAACCACTATTTCTTTTTAGTTCAGTGTGGCTGTCTCCATTATGGTGCTGAGCCTACTTCAGTTTTATGACTGAATGTAACAGAATTAAAAAAAAAAAAACAACCAATTTTTTAGCTTTTCTTGAAACTTCACACACCAAACTTTGCTTTAATTTCATAAGATTCATGTTATTTGGCATGAACTTGCTTGCTGTTTATTACTGAGACCTTCTTTCAAATGACATGTCAAGATTTCTGGATTCACCTGTTGGTAACAACAGAGATTGTTGCCTCCAATTAAAATTTTACCTGGGCTTGGGAGAAGTGTCAGAATTCCTCTTTGCTGTCATACAAAACACTTAAACTGGGTTTTGTCCCCGTACAAACAATATTTGTAAGTATTGTTTTAGGGGATGAAATTGAAGTAGGATTCAATGTATTAATTCTTAATTAAATTATTTAAAATAAAACCAGTGAGGGGATTATATTACCAGAATGTAAAGATACAGAAGTAGCCCTCTACCAAAATTTAGGCCTAATGTCTCTCTGAAAAGAGATGTGCTCTTAAAATACCTTCTTTTCGATGCAGTATGCAAGTCCATATTAAAATTATGTTCATGTACTAATCAGAATAAAAATGTAAATATATGCAAAAAGTCCATGTAATTCAAGTATTTATATAGGTGGTAATTGTATCTCCTTGTAGATCTTTAACATGAGTGTCTTATTTTCCTTTTAAATTTTGAGATTGTTTATATGTACTACGTAGAAAAGTTCAGGCTGTCCTAAGAAAAATTTCCACTCCCTGACTTTTCTTTACTTATGCAGTGCAAGCACTGAGGATTTAAATATTTTCATTACATAAATGTTGTGAGGTTTTTAATTTTTTAGAAACTGACAGAACGAGAGGATGGATTTTGGGCGTTGGAAAAATTTTGACAGGGAATCAGAGGAGAGCTAGAAATTAGAGCAGAGGGGAAAAGACAGATTTTTTCCCTAATACAGAATCCAGATGAACCAAGATTGATTTGATTAATAGTAGTAATGATAAAATTGTGCTGCATTGAGGACTCAATCCAGTAGAAACACGCAATATTAATTTCAGTGTGTAAGTTTGAGCATGCAGGCTGTGCATGAATTTCTGTTGGTGGAGTCCCATGCTTTGTACTCACACACAGAACACGGTGCACTTTAAACAGCTTTTGTTGTAAAGAAATATTTTTAAACAATATATAAAACAATTACTCAAATTATTGCACAAATAATCCCTCAAAGCTATGCACCTTCTGAAAATAAATTAGTTAGACAAAGCAATCTTTTTCCATAATTGCCCTTGCCCAAAGCTGCCTAAGCACGTGTGCAGTTCCCATTTCCAGAGCCAGCTCGCTCCGTGGATTTTCTTGACATGTTTTGAAAGTACACTTTGGTTGAACCCAAATATTGCAAGTTTGCACTTAAAAGAAAATGTCTGTCTCAAGCAGTAGCACAAAGTAAGATATAGAATGGATGCCCAGCCCAGCCTGCACAACAGGATTGCTACCATGTTGTTAGAATAATTATATTTTGGCTGAACTAACTAATTTATAAAAACTGTGGCACATCTAGCAAGACTGAAAACTTTCCAAGACTGGTTTTTTGGGTTGTTTTGGGTTTTTTTATTTCAATTTTGAGTATAATTTAAAACAATACCTCTTCTAGCTGCCAACAAACTCTTTCCCTGAATCTCACCATTCCTGGCTTCCCTCCTAACCATGTCCTGGCTCCCCTCCAGAGCTGCCAAGTTTATGCCAGAAGCAGGAGGTATATTTGTATGGGGCTGGAGGAAGATCTGGAGCTCTGTTAAATTTTCCAGCCCAGATGGGGCAACATGATTTGTGTGTTTATGTCAGTGTGCCATACATCACAACTATCTGTGTGCTGACGTCAGCTTTGATTGGGCATTAATGTGCTGAACACTGCAAACTAGAAAATACATGATAGATACAGATCTATGGCAACAATGCCACATAAGCAAATGTCTGTTTGGTGTGGCCATTCACTGTGCAAAATATTTCCCAAGATACACTGCATTAAGCCAGGGGAATATTTTGACACACTTCAAAAACAAAAACAAAATCAGCGTGGGCAAAGAGAGCACTATTTAAGAAAGGAAACCCTTTCAGAGGAAGAGCTGAAACCCAACATGTTAGGCAAATATTGAGGTGCTGTCCCTCACTTGAATCTTAATTTTGAATTCAAACCAAATAGGAGGATGCTATTCTTATGACTTGCAGGACTGTCAGTGATGGGAGTATGTTGCTGATGGTCGAGCACCTTTCTTTCCACAGTTTTTGTGACCCATTGTTATCAAAACTGGCAAGCAAAACCATCAACTGACAGCAAATGGGTTTTTTTTCAAAGGATAGGATAATTTTTTCTGTATCAGAAGATTAGCTTTCTTTCCAGGAATCATCAGTGTCTATTTATTTATATAAAAGTTTTTTGTTTCTTACTTACAGAAATAGCATCCCGCAGCCTCCTGAAGAGCTGACAAAAGATGGGATTACAGACCAGAAAACCACTGACTACTTTAGATTTACATTTATAGCATCTTTATGTGATTGCCCCCATAGAATAAAGATTCCATTAAAATATAATCTATTGTCTCTCTCTTCGTAGAAGAGGAAATGATTTGCAAGCCAGCTTTACAATAGCAAGGTGTAGGGATTGGTGTGTGGGCAGTGTCCTTTTTACCTCACATCACTTGTGTTATTCCTCAGAAAGGAAATTCTGTAGGATGACAGCACTTTATCGTTCTCCATGGTTAGATTTGTGGGTAAAATGGAAGTTCCCTGACTCCATGGGGATGGATGCTCTTGGCCTGGGCACAAGAGGCTTTGAAAAGAGACCCCTCCCCAGGATTTGATGCCATCTGGCCCAGAAGGTGGGGAAGGGAGGGGGTGTGAAGGTGCCATGGGATCTGTGGGTTTAGGGCTGGTAACCTCAGCAGATTGGGCTGTCCCAGACAGACCACAACTTCATGCAGAGGTCAGGAAACAGAATTCTGTTTATTCTTTGACAGGAGCAGGAGATTTTCACCTTTGGTGTCTGCTCTGTAAGCTTCTCTGTGGCTAGAAAATAATGGTTATTGAAATGTGGGTTCTTGGGAGCAGTTGGGAGGTTGATCACCATTTTAATAAACCCAAATGTCAGTACAATGCATGGACTATTTTAACATGTCTGGGGGTGTTTTAATGTCTCTGCTCCTAGTTGATAAATTGCTATTATGGAATAGTTTATCAGTATTTAAATTTACCTTTCAGAATAAGCAGAAGTCATATAGTTTATGAAAGAAGTGCAAAATGTACAAAATACTTTAAAATTAATGAGAAATACCAAACTATAACCTGGAGCTGCAGAGCTAATTCCTTATAATTGTAATGGGTATTTTGAGATGATTAGTCTTGATACCCCTGAAGGTTTGAAAAACCTACAAGCACCAAGAACAAGAGTATTATACCAGCTGTCCAGGTACCTTTAAGATAACAATTTCTTATCTTCAAGAAATATTTTGATTTTTACCACAGAAATGTTTCTCTTTTTTCCTCATTAAATACTGACATCACCAAAGCATTTAAGAACATTTTTTCTGACTTACCTCTGAAGATCTCTATTGTGACCTTTGAATGTCTCTTTCTGCTATATAAAATTGAGTAGAGAAAGCAGCTTATTTAAGGCATGTGACAGTACATTGTAGAACAAGACATAAGGCAGCACTTAAAAAATCACAAATATATTGAGAAATGGTAATGCTGATTGAAGCTTTAGAGTCATATGTTGTGCAGAGAGAAACTTTTAGAGGGAAAAATGCTGAGAAATTAGCATTGAGTTTTCCATGTTCCACTGATAGCCAAAATGAGTAATTGTGTAGGCTCTGCTTGCTCAAAATATTAGAGATGATATGCCTAAGTGTATTAAAAACCAAGGTTTTCAGAACTCAAACAAAAACTGGGCATCACACTCACAGCAGAAATCAATGAGAGATAAGCCTATCACATGGCTTGTAAATATTGCTGATGTGAGCAAATGCTTGTTGTGAAGATTTAGGGAAATGTTAATTTAGCGCTAAGTTAGCCCTTTCATGGTTTATCCTTGTCAAATATTTGTTTTCTTTAGACACATACTTGAAGTCTTTTTTTTTTTTTCTTAAGAAAAAAGCCTTCTAACATAATTTCTAAGTATTGATGACCTATTTTCCCCTCACAGTTTGTCACTGAGAAGACCAAGGCTTGCTCTGTGAACATTAATTACCTTTTTCATCACGTAGGATGTGTATTTTGTTTCCATGTCTTACAGAATAAAGCAATTATGGAACGTGTAACAAACTTGTCAGATATGGTGGTTGGTCTTGAATCATTTATTGGCTCTGAGAGAGAAACCAATCCATTGTACAAGGATTACCACGGTGAGTTCCATCTTCAGCAAGGCAAAAAGTCTGCCCTGGGTGTTTCTAGGGCACTTAGCAGCTCGCCCTCCAATTGGGTATCTGCTCTAAAGCAGCGTTTGATTTCATTTTGGAATTATACCTCTTAAATGTTTCCCCTTGCCTAAGCAGCCTTGAGTTAGGGAAATTTTCAGCAAAGTGCATTAAGGCTGCAAAGGAAACATGGCAACTCCTTGCATGTTGTCAAGCTGCATTACTGAGGCATGGCTCAATCAGATGTACATCTCACCAGGCAGGCTTTGGGGAATTCACATGCAGGGCAGGCTTGGCAATCATCTGACCAGCGAGCTGAACTTGTCATGAAATCAATACTTTCTGATCTGCCAAGTTTTAAATTGAGAACACGGAAAAACATGTATTTTAGTTAGTAAGGTGAATAAACTGCTGAATTATGTGCTGAAAAATAAGGTTCTGTTTTGTCAGCTATAGGTTACAGCACTTGCACTTTTAAGGAAATGTAAAATATGAAACTGATTTCGGTAAAAAGTCATGTAGTCTTTCAAATGCTTTATCTTCAAAATGGGTAATGGTGCTTAATCTTGCATTTTGTTTCCCAAAGATTTTTGTCAGCTGTTGCAGCAGAACTATTTAAATTTTAAAAATAATATTAGAAGTTGTGCACAGCAGCAAATAACAGTTTTAGCTAATCCAGAGCACTGCTCAGACTGTGCATAAATTACAGCTCTTATTATTGTGATATTACTGTAGTTCCATGGAAACCTTCAGCTGAAAGTAAACTGCTTATCTGAAATCTGCTGTAAACACATGACAGTGGCAGTGTTTTCCCTAGCAGAATGTATGGAGTACACAGGAAAAAAAGCAAAGATGGTGTTGAGACACCACTGTGTGTATGCAAGCTGTAATTAATAAATCAGTGAAAAATCTTTCTGACTGTGAAAGTGGTGCACGTTTCATTATCTGGAAAAAAAAAGGCGAATGTAAAAGAAACTGTGAACAAAAGCTGGAATAATTTGCCTAATTATTTTTCCAACTGTATAATCGTGATATGGCCTTTGTTTATGCTAACATAATTCTGTCAATTTAATACTCCTTTTTTCATTACTGAAGAGATCCTTTAGGACAATGTTTGTTTTAGCAGTTATTTCCTGGTTTCCTCTAAAAATGTACGCTAAGCCATTTCTGGTGCTATTTAATACAAATTATGTGCCAATATACATAGCTTTTGAGATTTGCACAATCCTAATTTGACAGTCTGTAAAGAAGTGTTTTTAATGGTTTTAACTTTGTGGATTCTTTTTGCCCCAGAACGTATTTTAAGGTATTTATTTACTGCAGATGATGAAAGATTTTGACATTACTCAGGAGAAGTTTGATTACGTTATTGCATTAATTAATGAATCCACCTTAATCATTTTGTTAAGCTGCATGCAAATTTAAATGTTTGAAAAGCCACAAAATAACAAAAGAATTATATAGATTACCCCTAAATGAAAATTTTTGGGATACTGTATATAAGCAACGCTGTGTTGTACCTGCTGTTCCTATATGTAATAATTAGATTTTGTACTCAAAACCCTAAAAAATAGTTCTTATAATTCACTGGACAGTAGGCAGGGATAGAAAGTTTAAAACTGTAATAACACTTTTCTAATATTATTGAAAATTTTTGTAATTAGTGCCCGTAAAAATGCTGCTTTTTAAAGTGTTTCAATTTTAGCAAACTTTAAAAAAAATAAATAAATGCCTGAAAAAATACTTGCCTTATTTTAAATAAGGGTTTTAATGTTTGGGGATTTTCTCACAGCTGCCGTTTTGAAGTCAGGTACCTTTTCTAAATGTTCAGTATTTCCATTTAGACGCTGGCTTTATGAATAGCAAATATAGGGCAGTAATTGAGAAGCCCTGTAGAATTTTCCTGGTTTTCAGACGTAGAAAATCCCCCTTAGGTTGTTCAGAGACTATATTAGGCTGCACAAAAACCATCCAGCGTCCTTGTCAGAAAAAATCAGCTTGACTTGCAGCTGACAGAATGCAGAGCTTGCAGTGCACCTAGCGCTGCTAAAAACATCTGAGCAGCTCCAGAAGCCTCCTGCAGGAGGAAAATTTATTTCTTCTGGGGGCGGCACGGGGGTTAAAAATTATTAAAAAGCATCACCTGAACCGGGACTTCCCCAGAAACTTTCTTTTTTTTTTTCAGGTGGTTTTTGGGGCAGGAAAAGAAGGAGTTCTCATTAGAGCTTCAGTGGTTATCAGTAACCCATAAGCCTTGTTTTGCTGGCTGCTTACTGGTGCATTTAATAAAATAAAGATCACTCCGTGGTGCCGTGGGCAGCATGCAAGGTGATAGCCATATTTGCTTACTGTAAATACGAGGGGAAATCACACACAAACGGGCTGTAGTTTTGACAAGTATTAAGATGGCTCTTTACATCTGTACTCCTGTACCAAAGTGCAATTAGTTTTCCTCGCACAAGGATTTCTGTTTATCTTATTCTGCTTGATTACTTGAGCATAATCGCGCCGTTTGCTTCATTGCTCCTGGTAGTAAGCTCCAGTTTAAAAAGGGGAGGATGAGTGTGTGTAAATATACAGAATTCTACTGTAAGACTCTAATTTATGCATCTGGATGACAGCGTTTCCTTAATTTTTTTTTTTTCCTTCTCCCCCTCCTTTACTCTTTCTTTCCACAAGGTTTGGTTCATGTACATCAGATTCCTCGGCTCAATAGCTTGATCTGTGATGTGTCAGACACCAAGGACCTTGCTTTTAGATTAAAAAGGAAGCAGTTCACCATCGAGGTAAGAGAAACGTTGTTTCACTGTTTAGAACCCAAAAGGTGGAGCTAATCCCATCTCTTATGTTTCGTTTTGTTGAAATGCATAAAATATGCATCAGATGATGTCAATTCATTTCGTTCTGGCTTTGCTGTTGGGAAGGGGTTTATAAAATACTGTAATATGCCTCCTAATTAAAAATGTCTCGTTTGCTGCACTGAATCGGTCTGCTATAAATACTTTATTTTGGTTTAAAATGTACATAGAAAGTAGGCCACAACCTTCAATAACAAAGCATGACATGTTTCTAAGGATGTCAGGAGCATATTTAATTAAATGTTAATGACTTGCTCTTACTTGTGTTAGTGGGTGGGAAAGTAGCTACATGTTATTACCCCAGTAGAGGGATTTTAATGTATAATGTTGGCTAAAATTGTGTGTGGTATGGGGGATAAGTGTCCTTATCAGTATTCAGAAACCATTTTCTTTGCATTACTGAAATCACCTTTCGCTCTTTTATGTCATTTTAAACACAGTATCATTTACACTAATGTCCTTAAGTAAATTTCCTACTAAATTTAAACTTTTTTCTGTGACCTTTATGCAGGCAGTCCTGATAGAAGGCAGTTATACAAAAGATGTATTTCATTTTAATCTTGCTAAAGAGCAAATGAACATAGCACTATTAAGCAATTAGAGCTGATGTATTTATTAACCAAGTAATGCTTAGAGATGGAAGATGGCTTTCAGGGTGATGCAATAGTCATCGGTACAGTCTGGGCAATTTTTTTTTTTTTTTAACAAAGACATAAAACAGCCAAGCATCCCTGACAAACCATTTTGTTTAATCTCTTTTCAAATGAAAAGCTCTTAAGCAGGCCACTTGTCTTAACTGCTTGAAACCATAAAAAGGGAGAATTGCCACCAATAAATTAGCATATTTTTTACTCCATCACCAAATGCTGGTCAATGTGGCTTGGCACTGCTTTGGTGTTTGGGACTTCACCCTTAAGTGACCACTTTGGCCCTTATTTGACCCTCTGCCCTTTTTAGCTGGCCACTTGATAAGGTAACTTAAGGGTTCTCTCTCTTCACTGCCCCCTCCCCTTCACAATTGCAAGTAGCCCTAACCTATAAATCATTGAAAGGGCCCTATCAAGTGACAAATTAAGGTGCCCTCCTCCTAATTAATGGTCATCAATGTCTTTAATTATCTAATCCTATTGAGAGGTAGTTAATAGTTAATCAGGCAGCCAGTTCTTCATGCAGGTCATCTCTGCGTGAGTGCTAGAAGTTTCTCAACTAGAGGTATCCTCTTCAGAAGCCACTTAAAGGCAAGCACATGGAGGAGGGCTTTTTTTCCCCAAGACAATTCCTTTATAAGGTTTGTCACTTTCCAGAGAATGCAGCGAGTGAAACCAGGCATTGTGAGGTATGAAAGCATTTGAACAACTGCTTTTGAGCAGTACAGTAGAAACAAAACCCTTGGTAGTCTGTGTTTGGTTTTAAAATACAAATGTTCTCTCTGTTATCAGAGGTGTAGAGAGGCGTGCACCCTCATTTCACAGCATAGTAAATTCTCGTTTGCTATAGCTGTGAATTAGGATATTTGGGTGGTTTCTCATCCCTGAATCCTGTCTCAGAATACAATTTTCTCTTCCAGACGCATTTGAGATTCTAATCTGTAATGTAATTTGGAAGGAGAGAAAACCCTTAGCAGGAGGCTCTCTAAAAAGAATTGAATTAGCCATGGGACATTGGAAGCAGGAGTGAAGTGCAACTCTTGAAACAACCTGTTGCCTCACACATGCGTAGATGACCCACTTGTATAATTTCTGCCTTCGCTGCTCAGCTGCAGCCCCTTTTGAATAACTTCAGGTTTTGTTAGAGATATGCTTTCTGTAAGCTGAACTGACACAAACTCTCCCTTTTTGAACATGTTAGATCACTGTCCTGCTGTGATCTTCCTGTACAAGTTTCACTAATCTATAATACATATGTTTTTCTTCCTCATACTGTTAGGGAAGGCAGAGAGGCTGGCTGGAGTAAGAAAATGGGAGCAAGGGAAAACTGAATTAGGAAAGGATGTGAATAAGGTCTTCTGAAATGGGTTTCTGCAGTTAGAATGTGATGTGTCAGCAGTCAGTCAGCGCTGGTTCTGGGGGCAGAAGCAAAAAGCAGCACAACAGTGTGCATTGCAAGCATTGTATATGCCTTATACACAATGCAATCAGCTAGGACTTCTTCTTGTATGTAGCTTAAATATGAAATGAAAATGTATCTAGAGTACCTTAGAGTTTTTGGAAAGATTCTACATACTTATATGCACAATTTAGGATAAAAATATTGTCCTCTACTTTGAATGCTGCTTTAAAATCAAATTGCATAAGAAAAGCTAGAAACACAGAACCTGTGAATTATGGTGAAATTTCTTCCAAAAGTGTTTTCTTCACCAGACCGTTCTTTTTTTTATAGTTTAAATAATAGCATGGGACATGGATTTACTCATCTCTGGATTGCTCACCAGTTAAATAACTCCTTATAGTTTGGCCCTCACAGGTGGAAAGCCTTGAATGTCAAATCTATTTTATTAGATTGCACTTTTGTGGGAGGAACTCCACCTCTTTATAGCCTGTGGAATCTTTTAACTGTTTCAGTTTTCCTTGTGTCTTCTTCATCAAAATAAGAACAACTGAGATGTTTTCCAAAGAGATTTTATTTTAAAATTTGGGATGAAAATGGTTTTTTAATGAATATTTATGAGTGCTCATTGTCCATTTATAAATTATGAAGAGGAACCTTCCAGGAAAACTTCCATGCTTATCTAAAAGGTGCAGTAGCTATTTCAAGCTTTCCCAAATCTTCACACGTTAGTTACTAGCAATATTCTCTTATGTGCAGTATTATCAGAGATCTATCTTATGTGCATGCCACTTTAAAGGACACAATTTTGAAGTTAGCCTGTCTAATCCTATTTCTTCCCACTTTGGAATCTTAATTAGAAGGAGATAAAAACCATCATTTGACTAAATTATTGTCTCGAATCTGTAGCAAAAGGTATAATCCGCAATTGGGCCAATTAGTGTACCCCATAGTTAGCTATGCTGAGGCAGGAAACTTGATTAGATCTGACACCAGCCTAGTTCCCACTGTTGTTTTGCCAGGTATGATGGTCAGACTTCAAAGGGCTTGAGGCATCAGCAGGGCAAGGTTTGGAGGCCAGCTTAGGTCCGGTCGTTAATCTCCCTGCTAAAACCACAGCAGCCCTCGCACAAAACAAGCTTACACGACACAATCATGCGGTATTAAAGTTTGGGTTGAGTCATGCCAATTTGCCTTTGATTTTCTGATGATTGACTAAAAGATGGCTACATGACTAGACACATACTGAACGTTTACTGATTAGGTAAGTTCCCCAAATATTTGAAATATTTTTTGATTTCTCAGTTAAATGATAGGACAACCCGTTTGTCTTAATGCGGCCGTTCAGCGGAGATGTTCTTGAAGTGCTTTTTTGCTTGCTTTGTAGCTCTGAGTGTAACTTTTATCAACATTGGAGAAATTTTGTAAGAACATTGCATTCATATTTTTATTTGACAGAACTTTATCTGTGTCCAAAGACTCCTGTGTCAAGACTTAAAAAATTTCTGCTTAAATTTGGTTTTTTCGCTGCCCCAAATTTCTGTGAGAAGGTTGTTTATCTTTGTTATTTGGGTAGATTTATAATTACTCTCCAAAAGGACATTTTCCTTTAATTATTTTCCACCTCACCATCGAGTAAAGCGCTGCTCCACGGCTATGATTACATAAGTGTTCCTTTCTTTTGCAGTCTGATTTGTTCAAATATTGCAGTAACAGTGACATGTTTCCATTCTGAGAAAAGCCTAAGGCTGCTTTAGTATTATTCCAAATGATTGAAATTGCCATCTTGCTGACTTTCCCTTGGGCAGCTTAGGGCCTGTTTACTTTTGTATTTGTTTCACATGTTCCCTCTGAGTTTGGCTGGCAGGACATCATTACCTGGTTTGACAAGACAGTTGGAGAAGATTCATATTTGATTAACTCCCTTTGTTATTGTCTGGACAACACAGACCTCTGAAATTATCTATTTAAAGTTAAAACCCCTGATACATTCAGATAAGTGCTTGCAAATAGCAAAGTTTGTGAGGGTGTTTTTTTTAATTCCCTAGTTTTGCTTAATTTATAAGTCTTCAAGTTACTGTCAGTTATTAGGAGTATAGAGATGAAGCTTTTTTTCCTAGAAGTTTTTATCTTATAGTTTGTCTAATAAATAGTTGTTGTGCAAATACATTTTTTTGATCAAAACTCAAGTCACAGCAGCCAATATTTTCTTTTAAATGGCTACACCACCTGTGCAGCCCACAATAAATTCTTTAGAAGCCAGCTCAGTTTGAAGCCAAATGTCATATATTATTTAAAGAATAGCCATGCAGCAAAAAACAAGTTTCCAGAGCTTAATGTACAGATTCAGGATCTTTTCTGAGAGGTGTTTCCTAAGAGGAGAGGGGAAGAAATCAGAGGAGTCCTGTGGCTGGTTTCTCAGAGCAGGGCAGATGCAGTATGGCACTGTGGAACACTCTGTATTTCATTTTCCCCATGCTAATTGCCAGAGTAAAAGGTTAAGTCTTTGGAAGGAAACATAACCACCAAAACCAGCAACTGAGCCTATACAAAATTAAAAGTAAACAAATTATTCCAAAGGCATTTGAATAATGAATGTCCTGTCTTCATCTGGCAGTAAAAGACTGTGAGAAAATAATGATGGCCAAAATAAGAAGTAATTGCAACTCCAGGTATTCCTTGTGTCTGGTGTGTTTCCAACACTGGTATTTGGAAGATGACTTCAAACTCTTTGAGGTGGTGATTTTGGCCATTTAAAACAGGAGCTGTGGCTTAGGTAGCCTCCATCTGAAATCTCTGCATTTCTGACTTTTTTTGTCTTCCTTTCAGTGTCTCTCTTTTCATTGATAGTCTTAGACTACAATGTGATCAACTTCTTATTTGCAAAAGGGAGGTGCAAGTGGCCCCTGTCGGGGGTTATTTACCCAAACAGGTGGGTAAAACAAGTCAGAGCTGATGTCTGCTGTGCTTCAATAAAACCACAGCACAGGTTTGGTCCTGAGGGGCTCAGGAGCTGGCAGCATCACCGAGTGCCAGAACTGTGCTCCTGCAAACGTGCCCTGAGTAATTTTTCATCAGGAGCAAGTATAGAAACAGAGGCTTAGGCTATTTCTCCTGGAGGAACAAGTCAACCCTGTCAGCAGCACATGTGGGATCAGTATGTATTTAAAATACAGTACCTATTAAATCAGTATATATTTAAAATCTATGCCATACCGACCTCTCAGTTGAAGTGAGAACTAGAAAATGGCAATGAGAGCATCACTTCTTTTAGCTCCTCCCAAGAGAATTTGAGGCAGTCTTCATTAATGGCTGAAGACAATATAATCTTGATTATATTCCTCAGGTGTTTCTAAAGTTGAGTAAGTCTGTAAATAAATGCAGTTGAATTAATGAGCTATTTTTGGTCACTGTTAACAAAAGGAATAAGTGGGAGCTGACAAAAGGCAAAACACTGGTTAGTTATAAATTTAGGTAAACTGGCAGTTCTATAGCAACCATTCAGTAAAATAAGGAAAATAAGCTAATAGATGCTACACCATACATGTTACCATACTGATCTATACACCTTCATATATAGAAAAAACTACCCTGCATTTTGAAATTGTCAAAACAGACAGTGAGACAAGACTTGACCCTCAGTTAGGGCCTTGTGTTATCAAAATAAACCTTCTTTTACCAAGCCAGCACTTGTGTCTGCCTGGGGCAAGGATGAAACTTCCCTGGTTCTCCTGGTTCAGGGATGAGACAGAACTTTCCTAAAGTGTTACAGAAAGTGTGTTTCTTCAATTTTCTCACCCTCATGTGTTTGAGGTATCCCTGGGGCTTGCATGGGATACCTTGAGCAGCTGCATCATCCCTGGCAAGCTCTGTGCTGGATGTTCTCTCCAGCTGGGGGGCTCCAGTGCAGGGAACTCTGCACATAAAACTAAAATTTCCAACAGAGAGAGGCAAAACACTGGAATAAAACTCAGCTGGAATTTATACCAGCAAAAACAGGGGTTTTGCATTGATTTTTCTTGTCCATTTCCCCCATTATATTCACCACTGGGTTATTTAAAAATAGTTCAAAAGGCAATAATTATAATACCATAACCTTTTCTTAATTTAAAATTAATAATACTGAAAAAAAAAAAAAAGGTTATCCTGCAAAACTAATTCTGTCATAATACCAAGCTCCATTTTGCATTATTTCACCTAGTAGCCAGTTCAGGTTCTCTTTACCTGGTATGGTGTACTTCACTGAATTGTTTTGTCAGATGCTGTCAAGCCAACCTACCATTGTTAAAGAAAATCAAACTAAATCATTTTGGCATGAGCCTTCCAGGAATAAGGCACAGAATATGAAGGGTTTGATGAAATCAAGGATTTGATTTCAATATTGTAAAAGACTGCCTGTCAAAAATGTATTACATTCTTTCAAACAATTTTGAATAAATATACGTGTTTTAAATTGTGACAGTACAATTTAGCTAAAGTTTTGGGAGAGTATTTTTAAATTATAATAACTTGAGGTGAAACAATACTTGGAGAGCTCCTATTTGAAAGGAAAAACTCTCTGAATCTTAATGGTACACTGGATTAAAATCAAGTGATCAGTTTTATACAGTATATGGAATTTCAGAACACATATCCTGTGCCCATGAGGAAGGATTTAATTTGAAAATATCACTTTCTTGTGTACTGCTTATTAATGTAAATTAAATTATTAATTATTTGTCTGTAAGCAAATACAGGAAGATATTGTTAACTCTTAGGTTTCATAGGAACATTTGTAATATCCTGCAATTTATGTAAAAATTAATTTTGTCTTATGGGTTGTATAACACTGTAATGTGAGAGTTCCAATCAGTTTTTCAAAACTGTAACCCTTGTAATACAGTGCAAGTGCAGTTTCTTGTTAGCAAACAGAGCCCATTTAACAGAAATTACTTAAATAATTCTGGTGTTTGGAAATATTTATGCCACGTGCTGTTGCAAGGGAAGAACGTGCAGCACAAAGTCATTAATGCTGTGGAAGGTCACTTGTGCATGTTGTAATGGGCTGCTCATTCTCAGGATCTGTGCTAAGGGTCAGTGTTGCAGCATGAAAGGGTTTGGCCTGTTCACTCTCTAAATAAGTGGGTCAACTTCTGCATTTGCCAGAAGAGTAAAGCAGCTGACATATTCCCCCTTTCTAACTATTGGAAGACAGGTAGAATAAGGACATCTTTTGGTAAAAATGTTGGTTGATAAGGATTAAAAAACTCTTTCTTTACAAATCTCTATAAAGGATTATATTATTCATTATTATATTATTCACTATTATATTATTCACTATGTTTTGGACAAAGGCCTGTGGGCATGAGTTAGAAAGATACTGGTGGTGAGTCTTTAAGAAGCAAAAAGAGTTAGGGCCCCATATTTTTTCTAGTTCTCAGCAGGAACTGGGTGCCACTTCCATTAAATGCTCTTTAAAATATCACAAGTTTTAATAAAATTAGGATATTTTGTCGTTGTATCATGTTCTCATTTCACAAAGAGTAACAAATCCAATCAGGGTGTTACATGGTAAAACGTATCTCAGGTTTTCTGTATCTCTCTAAAGGCAGGAAAATGAGAATGCAAGCTGAGAGGAAGCCCCATGATCTCATCCACAGGTGTACATTGTCCCTGAACCTTATTGCCATGCCCTGAAGTTCAGGGCTCTTAGCAAAAGGGATGAGAGCAGGAGTATTTTCCATGTCCATCCATCTGCATCTCCTTGTCTCAGTGCTGTTTGTTCTGCTTTTAATTATGATCTTTGGGTAGGAAGTGTCTCAAAGTGCTCACTGAATGAGGGAACTGGAAGATAGCCCTACCTAATACTTGTAAAGGGTTAAAATGGCATTTTGTGGGGAAAGAAACCAATTGCCAAACATTTGCCATGACCAGTAACACACTTAAATTTCCAATGTTTCATTGTAACTCTGGAAATTAAAGATTAAGTGTTAACTTTTCCAGTCTTTTGAAAATATTAGTGGTTTTGGATGAACTTAAATCTGTAAGGAAACCACAAATTTATAGTTTCTTTAAATTTTTCACCTCTACAGAAATTGTTTCTTACTGTTTTTCTGATCTATTTCTTTCACTGGTTCACAAAAAATATTACCCTTTATTGAGCTGTTAATACAGGAGCATGGGTTTTTAAATTATTTTTATTGAGAGCAAACTAGTCATTATCCTCAGTCTGAAAGACTTCATGGAAGTGCCAAAAAGAGAGAGAAGGAAAAAAATAAACATGCACTGCAAAGTACTGTAGCTGAAGAAAAAATGTTCTAAAATCATTGTGCAAATACTACTTTTTGCTTTGGCTTAATTATGGGGTATTATCTGTAACTAAATTCCAGAGTACATTTTATTCTTATATTTCTGGCCAAGAGAATTGTGCAAAAAGTAGATTATCATAAGCAAAAGCGGTGAGGACTACAGTGCCCAAAGTGTAAGTAAAGTTAGATTTTGGTCATGCCACCTTTATTGCTCTCTCTCTCTCACAGTTGTTCTCATTACATGGTTTTGATATTTTTTGTATTTGGTTTTTCTCAGCTATATTTCATAGGGTTTGCAAAAGATTCTGTATCACACACAATGTAATTTAAAGTTTCTCATTGCATGTTGAAAACCAATAGCTTTTGAAATATCAAGTGAAGCTGTCTCCTAGAAGGAAAACATTATTTATTGCAGTTAAAGTGGTGTTTCTGGCCAGCTTAACATTGACACCATATTATTCCCCTTCAGAATGAATTATATTACTGAATTAACTGTTCTGTTTCCTCCTTCCTTCTGAAGAAAGTAAGCAATAATTGTATAGTGTACAATAATTAAAGCTTTTTATTGCTGTCCATAAATGCATAAATAAATAAAGGGAATTTGGCTGCCAACTTACACCAGTCATAGGCTGCTTGACTTACAGAAAACAGCTGGTAGCACTTGCTGAAAGTAGTTCATTTTCAATGCCTCATTTCAGGTATTTAAGGTTTGAAAAACCTGGTTTTAGCTTATGAAAACACAGTCTATGGGCTTTTCATCTAATTTTTTCCTGTTTGAAGCCTGTTATAGGAAAATTTACTCAAGAATTCACTGTGGTGCTGTAAGTTTATGTTTACAAAACAGTTGCTAAATGGACTTTCTTCTTTTTCTCCTATTAAACCAGTAATCTTTGGGCAGTGTGTTTGCTTGAGTCTTGTTGAACAAGTAAAAGCAGAAAGCAAAGATAACCAACCAGTTTGCCACTTTTCAGTGGGAGTATGTGAGTACTACACAGGAGAAATCCACCCTCCCTCTAAAGCAGCCCCTGCTATTCTCAAAATAACCTGGTTGCTCAATATTTAAAGTTTTGAGATCTTTATTAATCTTTGCTGAGGCACTGTACCTCACTCTTTGTGGGAAGGACAGGGTTGTGTGGCCCACATGTGAACATTTGAGGATTTGGCCATGGGAGCTGAGTTTTGAGGGGGTTTCTGAACTCTCTGTGACACACCTGAGATATCTGCCAGGCATTTGAATATTTGTGAGCAAAACATTCCCTGAGTTTGGGGAGAGCTGCTCAGTGACTGCCTCACCCAGGCTGGCTCCTGGCTCTCCAGATGGAGCAGGGAGGAGCTGGAGCTCAGGGGTGACCTTGTCACTCTCTCCAGCTCCTGAAAGGTGGCTGTGCTCAGGTGGGGTTGGGCTCTTTCTCCAGGAACCGACAGAATGAGAGGGACACCAAGAGCTGCACCAAGGAAAATTTAAGTTGGATATTAGGAAGAAATTTTTTACAGAAAGGTGACAAAGTTCTGGAATTGTCTGCCCAGGGAGGTGGCGGCGTCCCCATTCCTGGGTGTGTTTAACAAAGCCTGGATGTGGCACTGGGTGCCACGGTTAGGTTGAGCTGTTGGGGCTGGGCTGGACTCAATGATCTCTAAGGTCTCTTCCAACTCAGTCCTTCTGGGAATTTTGGGAATTCCCAAGGAGGTGGTGGAGTCCCTATCCCTGGGTGTGTTTAAAACAAGCCTGGATGTGGCACTGGGTGCTAGGGTTTAATTGAGGTATTGGGGCTGGGTTGGACTGGATGATCTTGAAGGTCTCTTCCAACCTGGTCATTTTGTGAATTCTGTGATTCTCTGCAGTTTGCAGATACGTGGCTCTGGGAGAGTTCTCAGTTGAGGATTGCTGTCCCAGGATAGCTCAGGATTTAGGGATTCCCCCTTAGCTGCTTTCATCTGTGAGCCAACACACGAGTGGATGAACCTGAGCAGACCAAGGATGGTCCAGACCATGGCCCACTCATGGATGTAACCCCAGCTTGGGTATCCAGTGTGTGATGTACAGGATGAACACATCCCTGGCCTCTGGAGGTGCCAGATGTCACAACTGAGCAGCATTTTCTTTCTGTTTCTCCATTATGTGCAGTTATCCATTGGTTTCATCTCTTCTCTCATGGATTTATTGGGGATTTAGTCACGTTTTGCTTGATTGATAAACCCTGCAGTCTCTGGAGATGGAGATGTCTCAGGTCTGCAATCTAAAGCCCCTGGTAAACTTGCCAATCAACACTTCTCACCTTTTGGTGTAAGGCTTTGTAATTCTGGGCAGGTTACAGGTTTCCTCTACTGCCTCAAATGCACTTTTTCCACCAGAGAGTAGCATGGCAGGACTTACATCAGCCTTATTTTTTGCTTTAATGAAGGGAAAAACGGTTCTCCTTCCAGGATGAGTATTTATTAAGAGATACAGACCAGTATGTAATTTGTAATTCTTGTTGCTGTTAGAAAAAGAAAAACCTAATAGGGAGGAAATCTAGTACTTGCATTTAGATCTGATCCTCAATAGTAGCATAGCCATGGGCTGTTTATGCTTGGTATACATCATCTAGACTAAAAATAGCCTTCCTGTCATTTTATTGGCAGAGTTTTAGCTACTCCTTTAATTCTCTTTAAAAATGGATAGAGGGAAAGACAGCATAAATATTGAATGTGTGCAGATATTTCAGTAAGTAACTAAAAGGAGATTCCTGATGCTTTGAAGAGCTCTATAATTAAATGGAATTCTTATTTTGTTTAAGAGGCATTTCTTAAATTAATATGATCTTTGAAAGCATTACCTTAATTTTTGTATTTCTATCATTAAATTTGTATTTCTATCATTTTAAATAGCTATTTAGTAATGTCCTGCTTAAGTTTTATTCTTTTTAGATTTCCTTTATATTTTGATAAGAAATTACTGGTGAGGTATTTCATGTCTCATAAGTTAAAGGGAAGCCACATTATTTCTGTATTTTCTATTAATACAGTGAGTTTTTGCAGAATAATACAAGTCACTACTGTCTGCTAAAATCTTCAGCAATAGTCTGAAAATTTCAGGCTTATTCTGTTATGGTTTTTGAAAACCTGTGGAAACAAGGAAAGAAGAACTGGCTATTTTGTGTTCTGGCTGTCCTACAAAAACTTGGACTACTTTAGAAACTTTCAAGGCCACAGTCATGTTGTGTAAAAGACAGTTTTAAGGTGGGAATGCATGTCTGATTATTTTTTATTGACTTGAAAAGGGCATTTTGACTTTGAAAAGGCCACAAAAATTAGATTCAGGCTTCTGGAATACCCTTAAATCTACAAAGGAGAATTTTTACTGTGTTAGTAGAGTAAGGCCCTATTGTAGAAACATTGCAGTGAAAGGATTTTGTCAGTGGATTACTTATAATCTCATATAACAAGCACTTTTTCCTCTGGCTGAAGTAAAATTCTGTTTGTACCATGGTCTCTACTGCTTCTGCTTCTCCATTTTTGTTCATCCCCACCCTGATGTGTATTTGCATCCTTTAGGGCAGTATTATCCTGCACGTCCAGTGCAGTTGTCTGTGCTCACACAAGTAGGAATAACTGGAATACTTTCTTGAGGCTTCTTTGATTTTCATTAATTTTTGTTGCTCGGGTTTTCATCCTGAAATTCTGTTGTTGCTGTACGAATTGATCCAAAAAATCAGCATTTATTGTGGTCAGATGCATTTGAAAGTAACTTTCTGTTAACTGCTGCTTTTATGGAAGGTTGGTGGTGGTGTTACAAATGAGATGATCAAAAGAGAAGCAATGAATATTGTAGTTTTTACATTAGGGCATCCAAAATAAAGGAAATATTTGCAATCCATCTGTTGCATAGCACTGACATAAGGGGGCATATCAGTTTTCAGAACTCATAATCAAAACAGAATATTACTGCTGGAAATTATGGCTAACTGGAGTGGTTTTATACATATAATCTAGACTTCTGGTAAAAATAACCATAAGTAAAGCAGAATTTGTGCAAAGCCAGGAATAATCCCTTAATGATCATTTTTATTGTGAGCAGTATCACATTATCAATATTCAAACTATTTTATCAGGGTTTATTTTTAAGAGAAACTATAGTTCCATACAAAATTACATCCCTGAAAGATTTAATGTTCTCGACATTAAAAAAAATAAAATAAAATTGGAAAATCACTTTCCATCTTGAAAAATCAAAGCAGCTATTCTTGTTTCAAGTTTCATCTAATATATTGTTCGGTGTGGTTGTGTGATAAACACATTATTCCTTGAACAGGAATTAAGAGTAAAGCTGCCAGGAAGGGGTTTTGTTGTCAGAGTAGTTCCCGCCTCATGTTTTGTAAGAGATTTCATGGTCCCATTGTAAAGAGTGGATGATTTAAAACGTGTTCCCAAGATAAACTTTCCCATTGTCATTAATGAGGATGGATAATACTGAGTGACAAGTGCATTAGGAATGACACAGAAAGAGCTGTTAGATTTGTCAGAGCGTATCACTTCAGGCAATGAAACTTGAGGACATTCTCTTTTAGCAATTTTTTGCTATTTATTTAGAGAACCAAGGATTGTGATTGCTCACACAGGTGGATTCTGCTGTTTAGTTCATTAAATATTTAGGTAACTTTGAAAAGGTGAAGGTGCTAAATATGAGCATTGTGAGGGGCACAAGTGGTTGCTTTGTTTACAAATAATTCAAGAAAACTAATACCCCATTTATTTGTTTTCAAAATGTTTCTTTTGTAGATAATTTTTTAATCTGCAGGGCTCTGAATGGGAGTATTTTAAAGTTATATAATAAGAAGTCCTCTGAACTGTCATAGTGAAGCTTTTGGGATAAAGAAGCCTAAAAATTAGGACACTATACATGTAATTTACATTGACTTAAAAATTGTATTTCTCCACAGAGCCAGACTTTTTAAATATTTATTCCTGAATAATTAATAATGCATGACTTTTTTCCTAGTGTTTAAAACCCTTCCAAACTACAACATGCCTATCCATTTCCATTTTGAACATGCAATTGGTCACTTTTTCGCCTTGATTCATCCTGCCTGGCTGCCAACCAAATTTTGCCCGTGTGCACCTCCTTGACACTAATAATGCCTGAGCTCCTCTTGGTTTGCGTGCAAGATTTCCCAGGCGGCAGTTTGGGGCTGGGATAAACTATCTATCATCTTTGCATCCAGCTCCTGTGCCTCAACCAAGGCAGCCCCTGATGGAAATTGCATTTGACAACTCACCTCTCCTTGGCGTGCCCGAGGTGAGCATAGCTGCAGACCATCCCCGCAAGGGCAGAGCAGCTCCTCCATATGTTGGGGAGGATCCTTTTATTTGTGTCAGGAGACTTTTTTTTTTTTTTTTGCAGAGCATGTATAGGCAGAGATTTTGTTTTAATTTATTTTTTTTCCCCTAGACTTCCTTGTTCGCAGCCACGCGGCTGCTCCTTTCTCCTAACCTAAAGCATTTTGGGTTTGTGAAGTGTTTTGGGATCTCTGTTTCACCAGATTTTCTTCCTTTGAGATTAACCAGGCCAATATTGGATGCTGCTTTCTCCTAACCTAAAGCATTTTGAGTTTGTGAAGTGTTTTGGGATCTTTTTATCAGAGCTCTTTGAGATTAACCAGGCCAATAGTGGGTGGTGCTTTCTCCTAACCTAAAGCATTTTGAGTTTGTGAAGTGTTTTGGGATCTTTGTTTCACCAGAGCTCTTCCTTTGAGATTAACCAGGCCAATATTGGATGCTGCTTTCTCCTAACCTGAAGCATTTTGAGTTGTGAAGTGTTTTGGGATCTTTGTTTCACCAGATTTTCTTCATTTGAGATTAACCAGGCCAATATTGGATGCTGCTTTCTCCTAACCTAAAGCATTTTGAGTTGTGAAGTGTTTTGGGATCTTTGTTTCACCAGATTTTCTTCATTTGAGATTAACCAGGCCAATATTGGATGCTGCTTTCTCCTAACCTAAAGCATTTTGAGTTGTGAAGTGTTTTGGGATCTTTGTTTCACCAGATTTTCTTCATTTGAGATTAACCAGGCCAATATTGGATGCTGCTTTCTCCTAACCTAAAGCATTTTGGGTTTGTGAAGTGTTTTGGGATCTTTGTTTCACCAGAGCTCTTCCTTAGAGATTAACTAGGCCAATATTGGAGGCTGCTTTCTCCTAACCTAAAGCATTTTGGGTTTGTGAAATGTTTTGGGATCTTTGTTCCACCAGATTTTCTTTATTTGAGATTAACCAGGCCAATATTGGATGCTGCTTTCTCCTAACCTAAAGCATTTTGGGTTTGTGAAGCATTTTGGGATCTTTTTATCAGAGCTCTTCCTTTGAGATTACTCAGGCTAATATTGGATGTATACAAGGTACAAATTCAACAGTGATTTGTAGGAATCCATAAAATCAGAGGGTTTTGGGAAAGCTCCAAAAGACAGGTTTTAGAACTGCCATTGGAGCTAAGCGGTAGCCATAAGATTAGTCAGCAGAAAAATTATGCAAGAAGTAGAAAAGTAAGGACAAATGGAACAATGGTCAGTGTATTAAAGCTTGTCTAGAATGACACCCTAAGCTACAGAAAAGTTTATCTAGTGAGATATTAGGAAGTTCTAAGCTAGTTCCAGTAGTGCGGGCAAAGAACCTGTTACTCTGTTGACCATTACCAAAACTTACAACTGCCTGGAGCATTTGGATAACACAGAACCTGAGAAAGAATGAAAAAGCAAAAGAAATCTTTTACTTTTTTTTCCAAACTGTAAATTTATTCATTCATTCATTCAAATCATTCATTCAAAATATTCTGCATAGTTACTGGTTTAAAAATCTGACTGTACAAATATGATCTGACAAAACAGACCTTTTATTTCTACATAAGATTACTCAAGTTATCTTCAGAGTAAAAACCTTTCTAGGATTCCTTTTTGCTAAATATTGTCCTTTTTGTAGGAGTTCACTTTTATCATAGTATTTTAAGTAACAGTCTAGGTCAAGAGTGCTGCTTTTCATTAGTGAGGTGTATCAGTAATGCTTCATCAGATATAATTAATTTTTCAAATGCAACCCTCCTGAATAGTTAGAGTAATAAAGTTCTATTTCTAGATAGATAATTTCTTTGTAGTTTTCTTCTATAGTTTCCATACATTGAGTTAAAAGATGTTTGGATTCCAAACTCGAGATATTCTATGATTCCACATTCCAACTCAAGATATTCTATGATTCTGTGATAATGCAGTTAGAAAACACTGGTGAGTTGCACTCTGGGATATGTTTTGATTCCTCACTGGCTTGTGTAACAGCATGTTTTTGCTGATATTTTTTGTACTTAACAGCAGCACAAAGATCCCCAGTCAAATTGTCCTTTCAAATAAGTACAGCCCATTCCTGTTGCTGAAAAGGGGAGTGGCAGTGGCACACAACTTTTCTCTCTCACACAACTCATGCTTTTCTCCTTAGAACTGAAATACATTTTTTTAAGTACTTTCATTCAGCAGATTAAGTTCAAACTGAATTAGTAATCTTTTTGAAATGCTTGACAGCTGAATGTTGTGCTCCTATCTATTTTAGTTTGGGGGAGGAAGCTAAATTATATGTGTATCATGCTTTCTACAGCATTTCCAGCCAACAAGTCTAGAGGAATCAGCACCCTTTTGAATATATAAATCATTAATTTTAGTAACCAGCTGCTCTGAAGGCAGGGAACAGCCACACAGCCATGCTCAGCTCACCTGTTGCAGCAGCAGTGTACTAAATCTACCCATAGTTTATCTCCTGCTCTCCATATTTGTTAATTTGTTTATTTTGATTGACTTCAATCTGATTCTTTTTCCTTTGAGTGTGCCTCTGTGGCCCCATACAATGCCTTGAGTAGGTGCTGGTCACTCTGGAGCTGCTGTCTAGGGGACAGAAAGCAGTGTCACCATCTCAGAGCTGGCAGCCCAAGCACAGCACCCACCCACCCACAGCTGTTCATGTCCTATTGCCTTGACATCTGCCACTCCTTGGGGGAAGCTGTTTGCTTTGTGCATGGTTCCAGAACTTTTTTTATGTTCCCTTTGGTATTAACCATGGCTTCTTAAATTCTTTGTCTGGATTTGAGATTTTCCTGTGTGCTCTTTCCTGCGCAGCATTAAAAGTGTTCAGCCATGATTTGATGCCATGACCTTCCTCATGGATAAATGTTCTTGTCCACATCAGAATGAGCAGCTGTCATACAAAAATGAGGCCTTACTCAAGCCTTTTCTGTTGCATATTAAATACCTGCACTGGTTTTATTGTCTATAAAACAATATCAGAGGGGTTTGAAGGTGGCAGAGCAGTTCCATCCTGTTACCACTGCACTGCCAAAGGAACTGAGGGAGAGGGGTTTGAATTGTAGGGGTCTGCAAATCCATCAGCAGTTAAAAGTAAATGAAAAATATCATATCATTTTCAAGATAACCAATAATCCTTTAAAAATACTAACCATATATATTTAAATAATTTTTTCAATCTGATTGTACACCTAAATTTATTAGTTATGTCTTAGGATCTCTAAATGTACTTCTGTGCAATATCGTTGAACATTACATTTTAAGATGAAAATGCAGCTATTTGTAAATCTAGTCTGTAATTCTAGGTAGCTTTCCTCATCAATTCCCATATCTAGTGTGGTGTTTAATAACCCCTTTGTTATTCTAGAAGTAATAAGAGATCATTAAGAGTGCTTTTGTATTAAAGAAGCATACCTTCTAAATCCTCTTGAAATTAGATTAGTGCTTTCAGAGACTGAAACTAGAAGAGACTTTTAAGATTCTACTTCAAAAAATAGTAATTTTTATAAAAGAGAATGTGTTATGCTCTCTATTGCATTGATAAAGCTTTGCACATCCTTTGAAAAACACTTCATAGATCACACATAAATGCAATTCCTGGGATACAGCAGATGTTTGGAAGGTGTCAATTCAGACTTTCAATTGACTAAAGACCTTATGTATCATCAAGAGAGCTACTGGAAAATACTTAACTAGCAACATTCTTACTAAAAGTTTTAATGTTGGTAGGTACTTTCCATACAGTTTCAAACTCTGTAAAAATGGAGTAAATATAACGAAATGCTAAGTGCTGAATCAGGCCACATGGGCAGCAGTTGGCATATGTATTTGTTTGTATTGTTAATGCTGTTTATCTTTGAGCTGTGATCACTGCTCTTTGACTGATGCTCCCATCCATCCTGCATTCCTTTTCACTTCCCACCTTCCTCATCTTTCTTTTAAAAACCACAATGGGAGGATCTTGTTCTTCTTGGAGACTGAACTAGATCATCTCCAGAGGTGCCTCCCAACCCAAACCAGGCAATGATTCTGTGATTCAGACAAAGACTCCAAATACTGGAATGCCTTCAGCAGCTGGATTAGTGCCTGAGCTTCTTTACTGCTACACTTGATTAGCAACCAAACTCTTGGCTGGCTGTTAATATGAGCTCATTAAATAAAGGAAGCCTGATAGTCAGTCTATGTCCTAGAGATTCAAAGGAGGATTCTCTGTCCTCTGACAAGCAGAACTTCAAATCAGGCTGCTTCAAATGCTCTGGGCACTGCCACGGACTGTTTTCTGAATTCCTTGGCAACAGAAAGGCCTTGTGACTTAACAGTGTTGATTTGCTGAAAGAAATGCAATCTCTGGTTGGAAAACTACTGTTTGATGAATTGTTTCATTCAGCTACACAGTTGGTGAAAGTTCCACACGACATTAAAAATTCTAGGCTTATACTTAGATGTCTTTGATTCTTCACAGAGCCCACGAAGACAAAAACACAAAAAAAGCTTTTGCACAGACTGAAACCTGTTCCTCATGAATATTCAGAGAACTGGCTTCAATCACACAGCACAGAAAAAACATATCAATCCAACCACTTTTGTTGATACTACTGCTGCTTCAGGTGTTTCATCACGCTGCTTTTCCTCCCTTCAGCACAAGTCTGTGAGGGATTTCTTATTTCTGGATTGTTCACCCTCAGCCTTGTGCTGCTTATTTTGGAGATAGGGCTACTTAGTACCATCAAATCTTGCTGGAGATTGTGTAAGACAGATGGCTTATGGACACTGTCACCATTACTTACTTAGTTCATTTTGTCTTTCTGCTGATGCTCAGTGCCCATGTCCTTTAGGCACCCTGGTTCCATAAAACTGCCTCAAAAGGACACAAACCCACTGCCAGGGGAAGCAGGAAGAGCCCAAGAGACAAGCATTCTTCCTGTAGGAGTCTCTCTGTCCACAACAGAAAGATGTTGGCCCACCTTGAATTTATGTTTCCTTCATGTCCAGAATGATGATTCTGGCATCTCTGGCCTAATTTTTAAAGAGAATTCTTGCTGTGGAGAGAGCTACACATACACACACCCTGCCCCTATCTCCAATCCTTCGGCTCCATCAAGAAAAATCATTTACAGTTTCACTGGGATGAGGCTGGAAGAGCTTTTCAAGCTAACAGTGCCAGTCCTTGTCTTCTTAAGCAGAAAAAAGTCAGTGATTTGTTGTGTTAGGATTTCATCAACCTAGCCTAAGTCTAGATCAGCATATATGTTCTGTGATAGAAGAGATTTTGATAGAGGAAATTATTGAGGAATTTTTGAAAGAGTGTAATGAGATATTTTGGGAATTTTTGTATGTAAAGCATCCCAAACTTAAGAAGAGAAAACTAAAGACAGATTTTACAGATGTGGGATAGGTATGCTGCTTTTTGAGATATTTAAAGTGATGTTAAATTGCAAGGACCTTGAAAGTCAAGATATATGGTCTGTCTTTGCTTCAGCAGTAAAAAATGGGATAATGGGAGGGCTAGAATGATGTTGGTGTTCCTAACCAAAGCACTGGACTAGAAAAATAATCTTTGCAGTAATGTTTAGAATATGTCTGGATTTATCAAGATGGTAAAGAAAAAGGCTGGAGAGAAGCAATTCAGGTCTTGGCAATGGAAACAAAATATATAGACCAAGAAGAAAGGTTACCTATTAGGAGTGTTCTGTGGGAAGAAGTATTGCTTTCTTCTTCATTTCTATGATGCTGTTTAGGTTTTGGGAACTGAACTGTCACAATCAGAGTTGGCAGTGTCTAAGTGCCAGTGTTACATTGCTATGAGCTATCATATTATCTCTTTAATCTCTTAAATCTCTTTGTATCCATTATCATAGTCAGTATTATGCAAGCCATGGATCTGTTCAGGGATTTTTTGATGCTTCCGCTTCTTGTTGCGGTTCCTTGTTTTGATTATCAGCTTTGAGCTGTTGAGTTCTGTGCAAGAACACTGCATCTACCCTGACTGTTAATGGAAATTTGATTGAGGTCTCATCTGATTTGGAATTACAGTTCTCATGAAGCATGTTTTCCCAAGCCCACAACAGCCAGTGTCAGCTGGATCTATGAGTCCTGGTAGCCATAACACAAATGACTCATAAAAACCAAGTGACACAAACAAGCAGTGCACTTGATTTGTGTCTTGATTGGGCTGTAAATAACACTTGAAGTGTATGATTTCAGAGCCCTGTGGAGCAAATGATGGAAGAGCTAGCAGGAATATCAGACTGAGCCCTGAAGAATTCATACAGCTGCACCAGAATTCCATACAGCTGCACCAGAATTCCATACAGCTGTACCAAAATTCCATACAGCTGCACCAAAATTCCATACAGCTGCACCAAAATTCCATACAGCTGCCTGTACCAAATGGCAGAGGGTTGCATGATCAGGCTGAAGTTCATCTTGGGCATAGATTCCAAGGCATTCTAGCTCAACACTCTGGATCAGACTTTAGAGGAGCTGTGTTTTGACTGTAGGCATGAACACTGTTGGGAAGGATGAAAGTTTGACAGGAAAGTCTCACAGATATGTGAGCTTAGCAAAAAGATTTTTAAATGTAGAGTCTGATGAAGGAATAGAGATAGAAGCAAGTTTTGATGTGAAAGAAAAGAATTGCTGAGCCAGTCTGACTGGCTAACCAAGGAGGCAAAGGGTGTGTTAGTTAGAAGGGGTTTTTATGGCTTAGAGCAAAGGACAAACCCACCTCAAACAAGATTATGTTTTTACCAAGTAGAAAGAGAGCACAGACAAACAAGCCTGCTGATGTGGCAAGTAGAAAAAAAGAAAGAAAACTGCAAGAAAACTGAAAAACAACTTCTAGCTTAAACTAATATACTAACTTTTAGTGATTGGAGAATAGTAGCATGAATATGGTAATTATAGTAGTTATGATAGGCTAGAGATAAAAGTTAAGGTATAGATTGGTTCTACTGTATTGAGATGCTCAGCAAAGAAAAGTTTATAATGCATTGTAACCTAAGGAAAAGTATAGAATGCATTGTAACCTAAAGAAAAGTCTATAATGCATTGTAACCAAAACCAAAGGGTCTCCAGGCCTGCCTGCAGCTGGAGCTGCCAGCTGTGGGCACAGCTCTGTCCCCCACTACCCTTGGCTGCTGGAACCTCTTGGACACAATAAACTGCATTTTGGAGAGCCCCTGGAGTCCCACATCTCTCTTACAGAACAGCTTCATGCTCAGCTTTGTCTGACACTCAGAAGAAGGGCAGAAAGTTGACTGGAGTGTGTCTCATTTGTCACTTGTGATGCAGTGGGTGGGAGCTGCAGGGAAATCACCACAGGTTCTTTTGGGTGAAAAGGTTTCTAGGCTGTACTAGTTTTTCCTCTAATCTGCAGGGCATACATTTAGTGACAGGTAGAAATAGAGTAAGAAATTAAAGGAATCTGGGCTGACAAAGCTAGACACTTGTTGGGATATGGAAGAAAAGAGAAAGGAAAAAATAAGGGATTCGGTGATTTGTAGTAAAGAGTTGAGGACAGAAGAAAACACTACACAGAGAAAGAAAGTGAGGACATGGGCAACAACAAATTAGATCTTCAATTAAGATTATTAACTCTATTATAGGCTTTTAATTCACTTTTTTCTAACAGTGGCAAGGACAGTTTTTAGGTCACCCTTGCCAAGCAGAAAGGCAGTGATTGTAATTCATTGGGGACAAGGTGGGTGGCATTTTTAAGACAATGCAAATAGCCATACCATGTGAGGATGCTTGTTCTTGCTCAGATGTCTTGGTTTGTCTAGTAAATTTGTCCAGATTTGTCAGATCTGTAGAAAAAACCAAAGTGCTGTCTCAGTGGTTTTAAATTAATTTGTGCTCGCGACTGGGATTTAACAGTTCCTTTGAAGCAATTATTATTTTAGTACAAGTGTATATGAGATGCTACCTGTCAATGAGCACCTGGGGAATCCTCAGCATGCAGATCACTGACCTGATAAACTGCAGCAGCTCCCAGGGAGTTGTTATGGTCTGTCGCATCAATGAGTATTTAGGGACTCTTTAATATGTGGATTATTAGGACAGTAAAAACGTCTGCAGCCCATTGTGTCAGTGCAGCTGTTCCACAGGAGGGCTATTGCACAGCCTCACAAATGTTGGTGAAAAGAAGTTGGCTAAGCTTATGTGGTAGCCATGGTTTTGCATTAAACAAGTGGGCTTTTTTAACCTTTTTCCAAAAAAAAAAAGAAGCTTAGGCATTGATGCTCGTACTAAAGTGGTTGAGTTTGGAGACTGCATTCATAAAAATTGCCATTTTTCAATTGCACATCAGGTGAGCAAGAAATTTCCACATTGAATACTGTGCCAGTTCTTTCCCTAATTTTTTTTATCTGTAGTGTAGGAAGCAAATAGCAAAAGTAACAGCAGTTAAACTTCTCAATTTACAACAGGTTGGTGACTGGTACCAGCCTGGAACACATCCTGACAAGGAGACTGACCTGTGAAACTCATTTCCTTGGTGCAGCGTTCAAAAATGACTTTGTGTCAAACAAAAAGCAAGATTATTCCTGAGGAATATAAAATTTTTACTACATTTCAGCATTTTTAACAGTTTCTGAAACACTGCTCCAAAAAACCCCAAAAACTGTTTTTCACTATGCTAGCAAGTACAGCCAACAAAATAAATGAATAAACAAAAGATAAATCAAATATCAAAAAGATAAACCAAAGATAAATCAAGATAAAACAACAGATAAATCAAATATCAAAAAGATAAACCAAAGATAAGATAAAACAACAGATAAATCAAATATCAAAAAGATAAATCAAGATAAAACAACAGATAAATAAATTTTGCTTATCTGACTTGGTATAGATGTACACAAGATGATAAAGTAAGGCTTTGTTAGCACCATGAATAATTTCCTCTATAAATTTCTCACACAACTTAACTTCAAATTTTGGATTTCAATAACAGGCTACAAAAATCTAACTAACACCATTTTTACTCATGCCCATATGATATTGCTATTTGCAAAAATTTTGTGGTCCTGAGAAGAAAAAATACAAAATAAGGTAATGAAGATGACAAAGTGTGTAATGAATACTGTGAAAATGGAATGCAGGTCCAAAGTTGCATTTTTAAAGAGTACTGCAATTTTTTTGACTGTTTTATTTTTTTTCTCTAGGTAATTAATATGAGAAAATGCATAGTACTGAACTTAAGCGGAATAATTTTAAATGGTGTTTACTTTCACTTGTATTTACATCTAAAGGGGATGTTGTATAGATGGAGCATGAAATTGCAGGTTTAGATGTCAGAATTTTAAACACGGTTTTTCCATTTGTCAAAACCTTAAAATAAGAATGTGGCTTTCAGGTACATGGCCAAAAGCTGCTGGAAAGCTGTGGGGTTTGTAGCCCTGCTCCCTGTCTGTCACAGGGGAAGGTGTGGGACACGAGGAGAACACATTCATGCTCGTGCTCTTGGGGGAAACCCTCTCTGAACACCCTCAAGGAGTCTGTCCTTTGCTCCCAAGTGCTCAAAGCACATTTCAGCCTGATGTTTTAACTGAACAATGGAGAAACATTACGTGGCTTCCTTAGAATACCTTTAAAAAACAAAATCTGGTTCCATCTCTTGTCATTCTTTGTACAGTCATCCAGAATATTCCATTTGTTTTCTAGTCAGATTAACACTGAAATAAATATGCAGATGCAGAATTAGTTTTGTAACTGCCAACAGTGGCTGGATTTGGGCAGTGGCTGTTTCCCCAGTTTGTTAATAAATCAAAATCAAATTTGAATTTTGACGTTTCTGGGCTCAGATTTGAGAGGCTGAAGATGTTGTGGTAGCATTTTAAGCAGTAAATGCTGATTTTTGCCTCTTAAACTGAGGCAAGCTGTGAAAAGCAAAGACTTATTAGGAAGAGTTGTCAGCTTAAGTTTACACCTTTGATCTACAGTGAAGTTCTCAAAATTTCCAGCATTACATATCTTATTTGAATAAATATTCCATTATGTCTGTTACTGACAGTTTTAGAAAAATAAGTGTACTTATTTTTAAGTTAAAAGTACAACTTTTAAGTGCTTTAAGTTAAGTGCTTTAAGTGCTTTAAGTGAAATGGGGTTTTTTTAAGTGCTTTAAGTTAAAAGTACAGCTTTTTAAGTGTTGTTCAATTTGGCAGTTACTTATTTTTCTAAAACTCAAGTACAACTTTTAAGTTTTAGAAAAATAAGTAACTGCCAAATTGAACAGCAGTCGAGGGGAAGTAGCAACAATGAAATATTACTAAAAATAACGAGTTCCTCTGTCTGCTGGAATAATAGGAAATTATCACATTGAGCACATTATCAGGATAAAAAATGAGCAATGTGTATACATTTGTAATGTATAATATATATAAATGTATAATATAATGTATAAATTTATTCATTTCATTGAGCAGACCAGATTCAGAACTTTGTTCCAGAGTCAGTTTACAATCAGAAGTTTCTTGTGAACTTGATATTTAAATGAAAATGACTTATGTTTGCATTGCTATTGCAGTGACTGTGATATCATTTACTTAGGAGAGGTTAATCAATGTTTACAGTGAAATTCATACCAAAATGCATTTCACTGTATATTGTTTATTCAGTGTATATCCAGTGGGACAGAATACCTAGATTTTGTATTTTTTGTAATTTTCTGAATCTGACATTCAGAATTCTTTCTGAATTTTCTGAAATCTAATCTTTTGAAAAGATTTAAGTAGCTTTGTTTATAAATGGAATGATTTATTTCAGTTTAGTAATCTGGGTTTCAGTTTCACTCTTCTGTCAAAAAGGAAAATACAGATCTCACAATCAAATGACAGCCAGAACTTGTAAAGTCAAAGATTAGAAATTCACTCTGTGAAAATTTATCTGTTGCAAAATGGGAAATAACAGTTAAGAAAACAATTCCTTTGCTGGTTTATAGGAGATATTTATTTTTTTTTTAATGTGATTACCAATTAAAGCATACTGATTCTCTGAATGGGCTAAAAATATTGTTTAATGTTTTTACTCAGATCATTTTTTAACCAAAATACAGAGTAAAACCAGATGGGTGAAGTCGTTATTTGTACAAGCACTGAAAACAGCAAATGTTTCAGGATATACATGCAAGAGATTTTTGTCAATATTATGCCACAAATGAATAATTCATGACTGAAACAGTGCTACACTTTATAAATACATAGCCATCTGCAGTATCATATGCCATAATCTTACAAATACTGACACCAATGAGCAATGTTTTACATGTCACTAACTCAGCAGTACTGTTCTGATGTCAAAGAATAGTAGTTCTAATTTAGAAAGAGTCTGTAAGCTAATCAGCAACTTCTTCAGAACCGAATTCAGGATATTTAGAGTAAAAATAACCTCGGCCGTTATATCTGCCAGGTGCCAGTGATTGCCATCACTTGTTCTACCCAAGAAACTGGGAAGAATGAGGGCATTTTCCATCAAAGGAGATGTCAAAATAGCATATGGACATTTGTGGTGACTTCTGCTTTGATTTCTGGTCCTTGGGATGTTGGAGTTGTGAGCAAATGGCAGTGTGGGCTTGGTTTCAGCTCCTGCTGTGACCTGGTCACTCCTCCTCATGGTGATTCCTGCCTCACAGGTAGCCAGGCCATGGCTAGGTATTGACCCAAAAGAAAAGGCAGAAATATCCTGGCCATCTGCCATGGGAAATGCAGTTTTGGGTACTGCTGGCAGGATTGCACCGATGAATGCAGCCAGTTTTCAGGGAGAGCATCAGGAGCTTTATTTGGGCTTGAAGTGACAATGTTTTCCAGGTTAAGTGAATTTCCTCTTTAAATAAAATCAATTTGGAAAAATGAGGCTGTGCCCAGAATCTGGGCCTTGTAAGAGGCTGAGTGGTGAGAATGCCAATGCACTGAGATTTAGGTTTCAATGTGCTGAGATTTAGGTGCTCTGTACTGAGATTTCGGTTTTCTGTGCGCTCACAATGCTCTGGCTGTTATGGCAAGTGGTCTCACATGAACACAACTGCAGCTCCATGTCCTCTCACAGGTGCCCAGACACTTCACACAACTTTATCTCACCTCTATTCTTTGGTCTTTGCCCTGGGGAAGGAGGAAAAAACATTGATTACAACTGCAGATGGTCCTGCCTCAGGGGTAAGGGGGACAGCACATACAGGCATGGGCATTATCTTACCCTCACTTTTCCTTACATTTCCTTTAACTCAAGCAATGGTTTTGTGTCAAAATTGCTGATGCAAAATGGTCATTTTGCATAGCACAAATAGACTCAACCAGAATTTTAATAGTTTCAATCACTACTGAAAGATTTCTTTGTCTTTTCCAGATACTCACCTATTTTGCCTTAATTTAGCTTTCATGCTGGTTTCTCATTAGGTGGTTATCACAAAACAGATCTTCCAATTAACTTTCCAGTATTTAAGGTCTGTGTCTGACAAATGATGGTGGTGATAACACATTGTCAGCCAACTCAAAGCATTAACTGGTTCAGAATAATGTACACCAATAAATATAATATAAATAAATATGAGAAATGCTCCTCTGGCTGGTTCTGAATATGTCCATCCAAGCTCCAGGGAGTCACAGCTGATATCCATAGCTGTGACAGTCTTTCTCCTATTCCTTCCCACCCATCTTCTTTCTGCCTTTGATGACAGAGTATCTTTTCCCTGGAAAGCCCAGGGAATGTTCTTTGGAGCCCACCACATCTGGCAGGGAGCAGGCTTTAGTGTAACAGCTCCCTGTCCAACAGGGAGCCCTGGATTCTCCTCTAAATTAGTGATGCTTTGTGAGAAATTCTGCTTGGAGCTCCCATCATGCAAATGCTCATGGGGAGAGGATCTCAAGGGAGAAAAGGATAAGGTACCAATTTTATGGTTTCTGCAGGGCACGAGGTGCCAGCAGCATTTATGGATTGACTCGGGGTAAAAATCTCTCTTAATAACATTTGTCTAGGTTTACATGGAGTGGAGTTCGGTAGATAACATACCTTGAGAGTGAGCCATTGCAGGTGATTCACTGAGGGAAATGGGTTTGTAAAGGATTCTCAGAACCTGACAGAGAGCTCACACAGCCTTGTACAGCTGTGTGCAAACTCTGAGATAAGGTGGACTGCCCTAGGGAGCAGAGGTGCCATTGCTGAGAGAGAGATTGAACCTGAAGCAAGTTTCAGAATACGGCCTTGCAAAAAGACCAGATAATTTGGAGAATTAGAAATGTGAAAGATGCATTGTAGCAGGACCATGTAAAAATATGGGTGGTAAAAATATAGGGGTAAAAATGTAGGGGATTGGTGTTAGAAGTAACAGCAGCATGGTGTAGCAAAAGCTGGTAGCCTGAAAAACATTTACAAGGTGCTGTAACCAGGAAATAGAGTGGCTTCTGATGGAATGGTTTTGAGTTTTACATCTCTTGTCTCACCCTTCATCGAGACTGGTAATGGAATAAAATCTTTTAAATGCCTCTCAGTTACCCCTTCTCTGTAAAAGCTGGGAAAACCAAAAATTCATCTCTCTTTTTTCTATCTGTTAAACACTGTGCACTATAGCTTTTAAAAACATTAAGAGTAGTTTCTAGTGAGAAATGAAAAGTGTTAACAGGATAAGGATCCAAGGGACAGCGTTGTCATCCTCACATGGATATTTGATCCATGTGCTGCTCTGTATAGCAGCAAAAATGCCATTTATGCAAATGAGCTGAAACAGCCTTTGCATGTGTCAAAGTTGCAGATCAGAGGTCCTGGCATCATTTGTGATTGCATCTATATGAAAGCCTTAACATTTGAAATTAAGCCCAAATATGAACCTGTTATTTGATAACTGCACTTCACCATTGAATGTTGCCCTGTAAAGCAAGATGACAGAATATCTAAATAATGTGTTTATTTCAAGATGCCTTCATTTCTGTTTATGTAAGTGCAAAAATATATTTGTGTAACGTGCAATAAGGATTTTAATAAATGCTTGAAAATGGATTTCTTAATATGCTCATTATGTTTCTGAGCCTGCTAATTCTTTAAGGAAATGAAGAAAAAATAATGAAATTATGTTACACAGGTACTTAATTTTTTTTATCTCTGATACTACTCTGGTAATTAATGTCTGGTTTATGCAAACTAGACAATATCTCTTACTGGACACATTACTGTCAAGAAAATATTACTTGCCTTAATTATCAGTAATGAAGCAGGGATAAGCTGCTCACTTAGATATAATATATCTAATGACCTTTTCAGCTAAAGGTTATGATGAAAGGTATCAGTTTCACAAATTAAGCCTCATTCAGTTTCTGGCCTTTGTCTAGATTAATGTTTGGAGGATGAGTTTTAAAGTCAGACATAAATTGTGTTTGGTGTTTAAAATTGATTTAGTGTCTTGCTTTTAGTACATCATTTTCTCTCGTATAAATTACACCAAGCCTCATTTTTATCTTCATGTTTTATTATGAGAGCCAATAGTTAAGTCTAGTCTTGTCTTATTAACTACTGCTGTATATTTTGACAATAGTAAGTGCCAGAGGAAAGCTTAAATAAGCATTTTAATAGGGAGTCATTTAATGATTTTTTAAAAGCTTTTTTTTTCAGTTATGTTTGTTTTAAAAAACTTTTTAATCAAAGTTTTTCTTTCCTAATTCTGAACATATAAACCAATTCTGAACATATAAACCAATTTTAAAAATATAATCATTCCAAAGTCTTATGCTTGTTTGGGTTCATGACCTGGTTGGGATTCAGATTTTTTTGGGTGATTCAGCAGTGACATCAAGAATCAATCTAACAGTTCATTTAGTGGAGAATGAAACAGCTCAGTGATGTTTAGGAAATTTTAGAATTCCAATGCCATGAGTACCTTTCTGTAAGTTACATCTCTTCCTGTTGCTAATTCTGTAGGAATTCAGTGGTATTTTGGTGTTTCTGCATCCAGCATGCTTGATCTTGGGCATTTGAATGTAATTTAGGGAAGACTGCAGATAAAGGATGATTTCTCTCTGTACTGGTATAGGAAGGGAAGGTGCAGCATGGTCACACCCAGCTGGATGTGCCACATTTACCCTGCAGAGCTGAACCCAGGGAGCAGAATGTTTGTGCAGCAATTTAACCCTCAGCTCCTGTTCCTACAGCCAGCATTTCAGCTGGCTCCAGGATGTTCTCTCCTAAATAACTAAATCCAGTATGAGGTGGACACTCACACTCATGAGGATGAGGATGAGCTCTCCTAAAGAATAAAGCCATAGTAGTAGCTAAACAAGACACATCCAGCTAGATGGATGTGTCCTGTTTAGCTCCTGGATGATCTCTCCTAAATAACTAAATCCAGTATGAGCTGGACACTCATGAGGATGAGGATGAGCTCTCCTGAAGAGCTAAAGCCATAGCAGTAGTTAGGATGGATGTGTCCTGTTTAGCTCCAATATGTCCTCTCCCAAATGACTAAATCCAGTATGAGCTGGACACTCAGGATGAGGATGAGGATGAGCATGAGGATGAGGATGAGGATGAGGATGAGCTCTCCTAAACAACTAAACCCATAGTGGAAGTTAGGATGGATGTTTCCTGTTTAGCTCCAGGATGTTCTCTCCTAAATAACTAAATCCACTATGAGCTGGACACTCATGAGGATGAGGATGAGGATGAGGATGAGGATGAGGATGAGGATGAGCTCTCCTAAATAGCTAAACCCATAGTAGTAGCCAGGATGGATGTTTCCTGTTTAGCTCCAAGATGTTCTCTCCTGAAGAACTAAATCCAGTGTGAGCTGGACACTCACACTCATGAGGAAGAGGATGAGCCCTCCTAAAGAACTAAACCCATAGTAGAAGTTAGGATGGATGTTTCCTGTTTAGCTCCAGGATGTTCTCTCCTAAATACCTAAATCCACTGTGAGCTGGACACTCATGAGGATGAGGATGGGCTCTCCTAAACAGCTAAACCCATAGTAGTAGTTAGGAATGATGTTTCTTGGCTCAGGTTTGAGTCCTGTCTTCTGACACACCAGACTGGCAGTAACAGAGTCTTCAAAGCCTCCTGATTCCCTTGGAGGAGTGCAGCTTCTGTGCTGAGCAGGATGTTGGGAATACTGCATCTCACCTTCCTCATGGTGAAGCTGTCCTGCTGCTCTGTGTCCTTAACACCATGGGAGAATCACAAAAAATTGACTTTTAGCAGAGCTCTCTTCAGAGATAAACCTGCCAATGATACAGGCAGTAGCTCAGATCCACAGTGGGATTTTGAACCAAATAAAGCCCACAGACCTCAGGCTGAACTGAGAGGAGGGAGGACAAAGCCAATTGTTCTTTGGAAAGCCTGAGAGATATTGAATCAATTGGTGTAGCAGGAATTAATCAGCTGATGCTGATCCTGCTTGCATCAACCAAAGGAGAGATGAAGGGCCTGATGCAGAAGGCAGCAGCCCTGTTCTTGCCATGAATGTGCTTTTTAGGAGAGCTCTGCCAGGACCGGGGACAATCTGTGCTGTTTCATTGAGATTCCATTGCTCTTCCATGTGCAGAACTGGAATATTTCCCCTTTTCATGGAGTTCATTCCAGAGGGTTTCACAAACTGCTTTCCTTCTCACAGGAAAGAGGGAATATGATGATGATTTGCTCATCCAAAGAATGATGGATAAGCAAATCCAAGAAAAGAGGGATGATTTGCTCATCCAAAGAATATATTACTCTTTTTCCATGGCATAATAGAAGAATCTAAGTGGGACTGCTTTTAAAATTGACATTTTAAAAATTTTAAGTGGCTGCTTGGTTTTGTCTGGTTGGGTTTTTTTTTTTACTTTTTTAATATGTCTCATGTTTCAAAAATGTTTAGCCTAGTATGAAGACAACAAATTTGTGTTTGATTTTTACTTCAAACTGTTTGATACAGAATTCTTCTAGACACAGCCTGTATATTAGATAGAGTAATTATTAGAAAAACCACCCTTTGGACCATAACATTTCTTGAAATGATGTTAAGTAATTAAACAGTAAGTGGGATCTTAATAATGTGGTTATTAGGAAGACATCAGCAGTAAATGTAAATTAAAACATATTCTTTTCTGTCAATCACTCTTTTATTGTGATAACAAACAGTGAGGAGAGGAATTAAAGCAAATTTAAGTGTTCTCAATAGTGTGTCAAGATGAGCTTCAGTCATTCATATGAACTAAAAGAACACTTAAATATATTCATAAGCAACGCAAATTTTTTAGAAGAGTGTAAACAGAATAGGAAGAAGCAGATGTAGGACAAAACCCCACAATTTATCAAGTGGAATAAATTGAAAACTTGTTGGATAAGCTTAAAAAGTGGTAGCTTAATTATGAAGTGGATATATACTTAGAGAGTGGGAAAATATCAAAGGCATCTCATGATGTGAAACAATGGAATAAGTAAAACAAAACATCTCTTAATAGTATATTGAAACCATTTCTCTCAGTTCCTTCCACTTCTTCACTAATATCTACTTCATTCAGCTGCTTTTCACATTCTTGTTGTGTGTTTTTATCCCTTTTCACCTCTTCTTAAATGGTATCCCTTTTCACCTCTTCTTAAATGACAGCTCAGCACTGTCAAAATGCGCAAATATTTATCAATAAATTCAGTGATCCTAATTTAAGGTAGGTGGCATGAACATTCAGGGGTGAGGAACTAAGCTTCCTAAGGTTTTTGTGGATCTTAAAAACTCCCATGAAATCCCCCATGAAAACTCTCCCAGTTTTCATGGGGGAGTCATTTTGCTTGTCTTTTTCCCCCAGGTATTTGTAATATAAATAAATACTTTGTGGTTTATGTTCAGAGTTCCTTGGACTGGTGTTTCAGTAGAATATGGCATTAATTGGATTTAAGAGTTTAATGTGTATTTTCTAATCCCTGCTGCAAAGCAAAGCCTGGCTAATTGATCTCCATTTGGATTTATAAACCAAGGTCCATCCCTATAACACATTTCCCATTTGAGTTTTTGAGTTTTTTTGAGAGCTGAGAGAGAGACCTAACAAATGTGGAGAGACAAATAACAGTGAAACAAAGTTTTTCCAGAGTTAGTTTTTGCAGAGCTGGTCACTAAACCAGGAGCTTCCCAGACCTATTCCAAGGTTCATTTCTTCATAAGGAATAAAAAAAGTCTTTGCTTCCTTCTGCACTCATACCTGAAGTTTCCCAGCAGCAGTTGTGCATTATATGTTGGTATCAAAACCCTTGAAATTGTGCAAGAGCCAAAAAAGTTTGTAACTAGGCTGAACTACTAAAGCATGATTTTGTTAGTCTGAAAATGCCTGTAAAAGCAGCTCCATATTCCTTGGTGGGGCTCCTCCTTTAGAATTAGCATCTAAACCACTTCAGTTTGGCCTCAACTGAAAGTGTATTTACACATGAGCTACAAAAATGATCTTTTCCTTGATTTTTCCTTGTGTATTATGTGAACAACATGGAAAAATGCCTGTGGAAATGGTTTTTTTTATTAAAAATTTTCTAAATACTTTTTCCCTTCCTGTTACTTGAAGCCTAAAACTAAAGTGTGCTTCTCTGGTGCCATACTAATGATACCTTTATGACTACATGTACTTAAAAATATAAGTTAGAAAGGGTCTTGGTTAAATATTTTAAGCAAGCCTTTATAATATCGTTCGAGCAATGTCAAGTACAATTTTTATTTTAAAAGATTTTGTTGGAATTTAGTCTCTGAAAATATTAATAACAGCTTACAGCAGGTAGGCTATAAAATAACACTGTATGCTGTCTATTTAGTTTCTGGTTGAAAAAGCACAGCAGTACTTTAGTTCATTACCTTTGAAAAAAACAGTAACAAGATAATACAGCTGCCTCTGATTAAGATGTAAATTCTTTCTAATTAGAATGTAAATTCTTACATTTAAATGAAGACATCAATTGTCAGGATGCCATATGATATCTTATTCCACCTTGCCTGAATGAAGCCCTCACTGTTCATCTATGGCACTAAAATAGTGCTGCAATGCCTTTGTTCTCTGATTCTTGTAATATTCTCTCTTCATGTTCCCTTTACACATTGCTTTTGTTTGTTTTCCCCCTGCATCTGATATTGTTGTGTCTTGGGATTTTGCAGAAATTTGGAATGAAAATTGAGTTCAGTCAGTGCCAGTATTTGCTTGTGCCTCAATTACTTCTGCTGAATTTTCCTCAATGCAAATCAGGCAGGTTGCGTAAAGTGGTGCATGTATTTGAAATAATTAATTTTCCGTAAAATGATGGATCAAGTCCAATCAACCTTCATGAAATCCAAATAAAAGAATAGAGAATTAGAAATTAATTAACATTTTGTGTTGCTAATACTTTATTATGCAGCCTAAACTATAAATAATAAGTTTTATTTTTGAGCATAACTTTTTATTATGAACTGTTGATGATAACCTTTGACATAATTATCTTGTTAATATATATTAGTGTGTTAACCTAAATTTAATGTCATGGAAGTCATTGTAAATTAGTAACATTTTAAAATAGAAAATAACAGGATGCAGAGAGTTTAAGAATTGACCCATTAATTAATTTGGCATGTAAAGCTCTTCTGCAGAGTTAAGGCAATATGTGTCTACCATTTGATTTTAAAGTGTTTAATTTCATTGTTCAATTAAAACAGCCCATAATAATAAATCTTGTTGTCTGAGAGCAAGATAGTTTGGGTTTTTTTCCTTTCAGTATGTATTTTTAATGGAATATTTCATGCCAATAAGACTCTGATTTTGAGGCCTGGTCACAGGTAGTGACACCATTTTGGTGAAGTGACCAAATCCTGATATAAATGGCAAAAGGTTTTTTTGCTCTGTCATTATTAGATATGAATGTGTGGTACAAACAATATTCATAATGCCTTTATGCACCAAAAGTTATAATTATGACCAAATTGTCAGTAGTAATAACAGTTGATGTGATGATTCCAGTTCAACTGGTATGTCTCTATCACAGTTTTACTTAACTTTTTAAATCTGAGTACAGTTTTAAAAGTTCTCATAGCGAGAGTTGTATTTTGTCTCTGAACAGTGCTAACCATAAAGTCTTTCACTGAAAGTATTGCCCTGGTTTTTTGCAACTGAATTGTAGCAGACATCACTTTATTATCAGCCACAAAAACTGTTTGTTGGGGAGTCATAAAAGAGTCATAAAACTATAGTCATAAACTATAATGTTGGAGTTTTTTAAGTTGTAACAAGCAGAAGGACTTAATATGTTAGAAAAATATGACTTATTTATCCCAGACCTATTACATGCTTATGGAAGTCCTGGTTTAATACACCTGTAGTAATCTTATCAAAACAGGAAGTTAAATACAGTTTTTCAAATCTTTTTTACTCAGTGAGGAGCTACAGAATATTACTATAACTTCAAATTGCAAGTTCAAATTCACCACCTCTTCTCCTTAGAACTGCAAAATAAGCAAAAAAGGTGATTATTCCTGAAGTTCCAGTCATGTAAAGGTTCCATCAGTGTGTGTATGATTGATTCACAAGAGCTGGGGTGTCCTATGCATGATATCAAATGGTCAGGTGTTCTAAAGGATAATATAAATAACTTTGGGCATTGCAGGTGATTTTGACAGTTTCAGCAAAAGAAATATTAAAAAAATAAAGTTTATAAGCAACATCAAAATAGGCTGCATAATGTACTGTCCAGTGGCAACCTCAGTTCTGACATTTAAGAGGAAACTGCTGAAATACAGAAGTATTTTGTGTGGAGAGCTCACTCTGAAATTCTGGAGGACTCTGCCCTCCTTCTGTCTACCTTAGAAGAAAATTTTCATAAACATGAACCTCTGCTGTTATGAGGGGTTTTTTTCTGCTTTTAAAAAAATTACTTGTACTGAAAACTGCTGCATTCTGTTAAAGGGAATAGCATGCCATCATCCTGAAGAGACTCATTAGTTGGGACTAATGAAAAGCATCTAAATATTAAGAAATTCCCCTGTATTTATGATGTTGCAGAGAAAACAGATTGTTCTGGGGTATAGGGTGGTAATATTTCTCTCTGTGTGTACATATATATATATATATATGTATTATATGTATGTATGTATGTATGTATATATATATATATATATATATATATATGTATAGGGTGCCTTGGGTGCTAAATTACTATTTATACTATTCCAAACAGATAGTGGATTAGTGTCATGTTTCACATTATATTTAATAATTCTCTTAGTGGGTGAAGAGGAAATAACTTTGATCAGTTTGGCCTGGATATTGAAGTGGAAGGAAGTAAGAGACTTTTCATCCAATTAGACTAACATCTAAGAAACATGATACAGATAACATAGTCATAAAAATTAATCTGTGTACTCAAACATTTTCCTGTGCAAAATGAGCTGAATGACTGTAGAAACTGAGCAGATTCCAGCTTTTGAGGGGTTTATCATTTACAAAAACTTTCCCTCTGTTGCTTTCTTTCCCCAAAATACCTTCTAATTTACCCCCCAAAAAAAGAATGTTACCAATCATCTTCACCCTTGATTTTTTTAATATCATAAAGTATTTCTGAATGAGAGGAGTAGCCAGTAGTAACCAGGTCCTATAAACTGTCACATTTTTCACTTTAAGGCTTTCTTTAACCACTGGGTCTATACCCAACCCAACCACCTTTGGTTTGGAATACACAAAAAGATGATGGTTGTAAACTTCCTTTCTGCAACACAGTGATTTGTCCTCTATCTCTTCTTCTTTAAATTTATATTTTTGTCTTCTACTTTATTCTGCATTTCACTCAGATATTTTTCTCTAGCAAAAAAAAAAAAATATTCAAAAATTGTCTGCCATTCACAGTTCATTCCATTCATCACTGTGAAAAATGTGACAATTTCTCATTCATCACAGACATTGCAAATCACATCTCTAGAGCTTGCTTTGCAATCCAAGTCTCCATTAGTTCTTTTTTTGTGAAAGCAATCCAAGTTCCCTTAGAGAGTATCAAAAAGGCTGTTTAAAGTGTGAGTTTAGCAAGTTTGCAGAAGTAACCTTATGTCCTGCCATTGACTGGTTTTCACCTTCAGTAAGTTCTAGAATTGATCTACCTTTTGTGGCTGGCATAGTTTGTACACACAGAAATTGAATTTTCTGCTGTGGTTACAGCCTGCACTGCACACCTCAGGAGGATGTGTCAGCAGAGGAGGTGAATTCCACACTGAATTCCACTCTGAATTCCACTCTGAATTCCACTCTGAATTCCATTCTAAATTCCACTCTGAATTCCATTCTGAATTCCATTCTGAATTCCACTCTGAATTCCATTCTGAATTCCACTCTGAATTCCACTCTGAATTCCACTCCACTCCATCCTGAGGCACTCTCTGGTGCTGTCTCCCTCAGAACATCTTCCTCACTTCTGCTGGAAACTCAAATCCTGTCTTGCTCTGGATGTTTCCTCCTCATGTGGGATTTCTGACTGTTTATAAAACATATCAATAGCAGTGGAGCTGGGTTTGCAATGATCCCCTTGCCAAGGCAAAGTATCCTGTCTCTTTTATTTATTAATTTTTACTATATTGTGTTTGTAGGGCCATCTTGAATCTTTTACATTAGTCAGCAGCATCGAGGTTATCTTCAGCTTTTAGCCCTGTATTAAACCAAGATGTATTGCTGCTGCAAAAGTCCAGCAACCTACTCCAAATTTATATGTAAAGCAAATTAGACTCTCTTCTTTTTTTTTTTTTTTCTTCTTCTTTTTTTTTTTTGTCTCCTGGTGCTATTTCACCACCACTTAAACTGGAAAGCAGAAGTGTTATTGCAAATTTTTACAACACAGCCTAAACTTTGGGTTGAATGTCAGCCTATCTGAAGATGATGTGATAGGTTCAGGGGGTTGTTCTGAATTTTGAAATATTTAAATACTCCACAGAACAGTTTGACTTGCCTGCACCAAGTAACAGTGAGGCAGACTGCCAGAGTTTGTTGTACTAATCATTTGTCTCTACAGTTGGTGAAGAAACAAAGACATTCTGCCATATTAATGGGGAAACATCTGCCCTTCCAGGGAGGGAAGTCTGATTAAATGAAAGAGAATAACTTTTATTGTCAGGATAACTTATATTGTCAGTCTGGAGAAGGAGTGTGGGATAATTACTGGGAAATTATAGTCAGGTGTGGGGATTCTGTGACATTTTTGGTCTTCTATTAATCTATCCAGTTTTAGTGAAAATGTCAGCACAGACAAGAAGCCAAGCTTAAACTCTCAGGATAAGCTAGACCTACCAAAGAGATCTGAAATATTCAAAACTAAACTATTTTTAAATCATTTGCTGTGATCTTATTATGAGCAGGATTCCCATTAGGAAATGATGAATATCTTCTTTCCCTACAGTCACAAGAGGAAAACCTTTTCCTTCACATGCTGTATTAAACCTGACAAAATGAATTAAATGCATGTTTATGATAATTGTGTTATTCATTTTACTTAGCAGTGGAGAGGTGATGGAATGAGAAACAAATATTTTGAATAGATGTTTTCATGGAGTAAATGAAAGCAGTACTGAGAGTATGAATAAGTCATGGTAAAAACAGTTCAGACACTTATTTTGGACATACACAGCATTATTTTGCCTAATATGTACATTAAGTAGGGCTTTTGCTTATATTATGCTCTGAATATGTCATCAAAAAGCCTTCTTCTGAATAAACTTGCTTAAATTATGGATACAAGGACCCAGCATGTTTTAAAATAGGCTTCAAAAATATGCAGAGTGCAAGTGACATTGAAACACTTTTCATGCACCTATTCATTCATTCAATTTGCTTTATTCATTTTTAAAAGTTGAGAGATGGCTTCCAAATTGTGTCTAAAAATGTTCAGTATAAATCAGTAAAATAGGCAGAGGCTTTGTTTTTCATTTTGTTGGTGGTTTTTCACTCTTATCTTAAAAAAGAGGGAGCCACTCCAGTAATGCAGCTTCCACCAAATGGGGGTATCCATCACCAATTTCCCCTCCACCATCAATCAGACTGAGCCCATCACACTGAATTGTTGCTATGAAAAAAGGAAGCAGCTTTATAATTGAAAATAGGGAGTTTTCTCACTAAATTCTGACCTGTGTGCCAAGATGTGCAGCCTGATTTGAAGACCACTTTGCTAGAGAAGTGCAGTACTTTGTGAACTTTTTAACACAAGCCATGTTTTTAACAGTGTGATTGTAATAATTCAAAAATTTGCCAAGCCTGAAGATGAAAGCTTATCTCATCAGGTTGATAATAGTGTGATTATAGTAAGTAGTAGAAACAATCAGATGTTCAGGATTTCAAGTATATAGAAAATAAATCATTTTGTACAAGAGAATTATGGGTGGCAGTTATTGAAAAGTAAAGATTGGTCTGAAATAACAGTTCCAAGTAGTTTATACACAGTTTTTAGCATTCAGATATGCTTTGTTCCTAACATTAACTGAAAAGATGGTTGAAATCCCTAGGTGATTTTTTTCAAAAAAGATATAAAGCCATAGAAATATGCAAGGAAGTGGTTGCATTACAGTGGCTTTGACTGTAAGTCACATTTCCACACTCATCATTTGTACTCATCCAGCTCTGGGTGATGTTGAGAAAATAATGTCCAATTATTTTCAAGGTCCAAGTGAAAAAGGTGGTTCCCTACACCTCCTTCTGTCTCCCCCATCCTGTGGGGTTCTCAGTTGATTTCTTGTCAGATGAGTCCTTTTTTGCAGGTATCCCCTTACATTTCTGCTTTCTGGTGTGTAAGGCATGAAGTGTTTCTTAGCTATGACATCTTCACACCAAATTTCAGAGCTCTGGATTTAAAAATTCAGATCCATTTTGCTGCTCTGGCTGATAAACCTTTATTCATTCAAAAGACCTCTCACAATTGGTTTTACCCTCGACATGAAATAATGATATGATAAAATGACTTAAAAGCAATCTGGGCCATTAAACTTTAGCCATTTCCATTAATGCATTCTAGATATGGACTGCATTTGTTGTTCTGTACATTTTTGGGTTGTGTTTATGGAATTAGAAGAAAAGTTCCTAGTCTTTCATTTCCACGGCAGTCTGAGATGATTTAATTGCTTTGCTTGGTTTGTTCTGCTGGGGTTCTCCACTGCTCCAGCCATTTAAGCAGTCTGAGACCTACTGTCTATAATATGACATAGAAGAAAAGCAGATTTAAATGTCTTTTTTAACTAGCTCAGAGAGCAACCAAAACAGAATGGGGGTTGTGAAATTATTTTTGTGCAGTCATTTGTTATGAATTCAGATAAATAATTACCTACATTCCTGTTAATGAGCAAGCTAGAAAGATTCTTAATTTCCAATAGCATGTTTTGCCCCTTCATATGGGAAATACAGGATAAATATATATCTATGTACATATACTGCTGAACAAGCTTAGATAGTATTAATTATATATTCAAAATAAAATTAAAATTTCTTTCACATAAATGTTTTGTGTTTTGATCCTGGGTGAATCTTAACACAAACAGAGATGATCATGCAGCTATACATAGTCAATTTAAAAGCAGACAGAATAATTCATGCATGTATGAGTTACCATATAATATAAAAATCTCAATGAAACTCTATTTTTTATGACCCACCTATATATGATGAATTACTGATCTGTAATAATTTTGCTGCTCCATAATAAATTGCTACCATAGAAACCTCATAGTGCTGTGGAACAGCATCCTCTCAGATCTCAGCCAAAAACATACTTCCAGTTACAAATAATTGAAGAGAATTTAATAAAAAGTTTGGGAAAAGCAGCAAAGTTCATCCATTTATTTATTCTTTTAAGGGTTTTCCTCGCTGTTCAATGCAGTACTGAAGTGATGTTAAGTTACACAATTTGCACTATAGCTTTGTTATTATATTTATTTCACATATAAAGGGCATTGATTATGGTCCAGAAGTCCAGCTGGGAGCATCCCAGTGGGCAGGAAAAGGGAGATGCTGTTTTTGGAAGTGAGCAGCAGTAATCTGAGAAGTGCTAAAAGGTGTGGTTTTAGCAATCCCTTAAGGATTTTCTCACCTTCCCACATGCATTAAATTTCAGTTGTTACCTCGCTCTGGATGTCTGTTACAGTAAGCATTAGAATGAATGATTCTTCTTGAAAATTGAGCTTTTTCCATTCATGGGAGCTATTTTTTCCTCAAAAAAAAAAAAAAAAAAAGATTGAGGCTGGTGATGGCAGAGCCACCTGAACCAAAATGCTGATCCAGAATATTTTTCACAGATGCCATGGGCACTCTTCATGAATCTCTGTTTTGTCAAGTTTTTGATTTCTTGGCTATTTCTGGGACTATTCAGCATCTAATATGAAATGTGTGATACATTTTGAAGATGAAATATTTCTTACACTGTCTTTTAGAAGAGACCCTAGGAAGAGGAATGTGGGATATTTTCAACCAGTTTCCTTGAAGTGATTTGCATCTACAAATTGTACCAGATTTCCAAGGAGTTCATCTGTAATTTGTGCACATCTAAAGGAACTGTCTGTATTTACAAGTGCTGACTATCTTAAAAGCAATGAAATATGATGGCTCTTCATACTGCCATTTTTTCAGTATCTTCATTAGAAAAGCTGACTAATTATCTCCTGTGAACATTAGGTCATTCTAGCAGATCCTGACTAACAGCTGAATTTTAATTTTTGGTACAATTTACAGTATGTTCAGCCATTGATGGTGTTTTAAATAAACAGTAACTATGTATTTGAAAATCCATTAGAAAATTGAATATTTCTTTTAGGAGCATGTGGTGTCCTTCTTAACACAGTATTATCAAAAGAAAAGCCAAAATAACTCTTTACATTATTTTAAAATAGCAAACTCTTCCTAATGAATTTTCTTTGTATCTAAAGTGACTTTGAAATATAATTCTTAAAAAAAACATGTTCACCTCTACTTTGAATCTGCTGTGGTAAGGAAAAACCAAATACAAACTTTCCTTACGTTTTTCTGATTTTATGCAAGTTACTCTTTCCATTTACTTGAAGTTGCAGGTCCTTCAGGTAAACTCTGCTCCTCACTTTTGATAACCTTACCTGCACAAAGCAGTCCTTCAACTTTTGATGTCAGATGTGCCATGAGCTGATGCCTGTAGGGACAGAGGTACAAAATAATGCAAAGTGAGCTGAGTGGGTGAGTGGGTGTTCCCTTGTGCTTCTCACGTTTCCTTCTATTTCTGGCTTCCACTGTACATATTCTTTTCATGGCTCACAGGTGCCAAACCTATTTTGGATGGCCTTTCCCACACATCCAGCATGGAAATGAGATACCTGCATTTTTATTCTGTTAAGATAAGCAGGGGAATGTTCAGTGGTCTCTAAACTGGCTGTGCCAAAATAACTGTGATGTTGTCAACACTTCTAACTATATTTTACAAGCCCTTTGCTGTCATGCTAATAATTAAATTATTTTTAAAATAATCACAGCGGAGGCAGAAGAAAAAACGGCAAAATTTGGCAATATGTCCTATATCCTTACACCTATGTGCAGGACCCTTTGTGCCTACTCTCCTGATCAGTTTTTCTTTATTTTCAAGCGTTAGTGGGAGTAGAGGAGTGAGGACACACTCTTAAAGGGCCAGCAGGGAGTTATCATGCCCACACATAGTGCTGCTGATCCCACTTCATCCCTCTAACTGCTGTATTTTCATTATGAGCTTGGATTCTGTTTCCCTCTTTCTTACAAGGATGTTACAGTTCTTTATTCTTCACTGACAGCTGGCAACAGGTAATGCTGGCTGTTATTTTGTTCAGCCCAGTCAAGCACATTCATTTCCAAGTATAACCATGTTTTGTTTGCTGTATTTTGTTCTTGGGGTGGTTGAATGCCATCCTTGGAAAGATGTGCATTGAGCTACCATTGAATAAGTGCCTTGCCTTCGGCATTCATGAGTAAATTCTGTAGTTTTTGTTTCAAGCCTTTGACATGTCATCAAGTGTAAATCTATTCTAATGCCAAAATCCCTCTTGATGTCTGATGCCAATCAGTAGCTTTTCATCTTGAAAAAAAGGTAGTGAATAATTTGCCCTGTGGATATTCCACAGACACCATATATGGCAAGAAGCAAAGAGAGGGGAATCCCATACCCATTTTTTAAATTCAAATAATCATGTTCAACCAGTTTGCTTTCCTAAATACCATTGGTAGTCTGGTACATTTTCTCGCTTTCAAGTGAATATTGAATACTTGTCTAATTTGCATATTTTCGATGTGTGGAAACAATATGCTCTTTCTGTTGCAGTATTTTATTTCATGAGCAGTAGCCAACATGCTGTAATATGTGAATTATATTACATTTGTTATTTTAATAGGAAGGTCAAATCTTTTACCTCCTTCAGCTTCATTAGTGTTTCTTTATTAAAATAAAAAACAAAAAAAAGGAGACCGAAAAGGCATTTGCTATATAGGAAGGTCAACATTTTCTTTGTGAACACAGTTTGTACCCCTGATTTTGAATTTCAATGAACTGTAAGCCCTAAGAGTGTAGAATTAAAGGCATAAAACACTGTAGTTCACTCAAGAGCTCAAAAGTATGTAATTTCTTTCCTTAGAAAGGAAGCCTACTGAAAACCTAATGAATGTGTTTATATACTTGAATGGCACTCATATAGTTTATACTCAGAAGAAAGAAGCGAGTGGAGCTTTGTATTTAACTTCTTTTCAGCCTGAAATATTACAGGATTTTAGAGTGCAGAAACTATTGTGGTTACTTAATCTGACCCCCTGTGCAATGCAGGTCATGATACTTTGCACAGTAATCCCTGCACTGGGGCAGATAAATTTTTATCAGTGGGCAACATCTTGTTCTGAGTTTGATTGGTTTAAGCTGCCACCTTATCCTAAATCTCATATTGGTAACGTTAATGATAGCAATACTGTGAGGTATTTTCCTTATAATTTGTAATAATAACGTTGAATCCTACACCTCAAGTTACTCAGAATTCTTGCATGTCTTAATTAAACTCTAAGATACCATTATTTTAAAATGACAAGTCATGTATAAAATTTCCAATGTAGTTAATCGGGAGTAGAATTTAAACTCATAATCTTCTGCTTTAACTAATAAATCATAAAAACACTCATTAGTTGAGTCACTAACCAGTGATGATTTTAGGCTGAAAAATCTAATCATAATTAGGGTAAGTCAATTTTGTCAGGTTTAAGAATTGCTTGAAATGACAGTGAGCCCACACTGATATTTTAAAGATATTTGCTGTTTTAGATCAGTGGTTTAAGTTCCATTCTGAAATCCTGGGGAATCCTGCTGTGCATGTAGGGACTGGTTCCATGCCTGAGACATCCCAAAGAACTTGAACAACTGTGTTTAACAGGAGACCATCCATGTTTTATTTCACTGCACCATGCTTTCAGGAATGAAAAACAATAGCTGCCCAAGCCCTCAGAACTGAAAGTTTATTTTGGAAAAATGTAAAAAAATATTTTATCCGAATAGAATATCTGTTACTGTTAAATTAGGCAAAGATTAATTATTTATCAAGGGCAGGATTTTGCTAGGTCAGGGTTCACAGCTGACATCTTCAAAAACAGACTCTGATTCCCTGTGACAGCTGAACTCTATATCTTGTCTCTCATCTAAATGATCCCATAGCAGGACAGATAATCTGACCCCTAACTACCAAAAAGAAGCCAATATTCCATTTTCCACTGGGTTTTCTCCCTTGTGCTAAATTTTGTGAACACACTTGCTCTCAGTTGATGCCAGAGCTTTGTATAGCCTTGGTGTCAGTAGAGACAAACATGGATTTAGCAATGGGGCTAAATGGCTGCAGCAGAAATGGAAAATATGGTGGGTGGGTGTGTGTGTGTGTGTGTGTGTGTGTCCTAAATCTGATGTCTCCAGGAATAATTCGGTGCTAGGGCTTTACAGGGAGCAATGTGCTCTGCACCCAAATACTTCACCATCATGCTGGTTTTTATGTGTGTAATGGTGGCTCTCATGGTGTGGGCAGCCAGGGGCCGATGACAGGCACCCATAAATACACAAATACTACAAGCAGTTCATCTTTGCTCTTTGCAGGCACCTGGCAGAGAATGAACTCATAACACTCAGGTACAAAAGAAAAAAAAAAAATAAGGAGTCGACACCAAATGCCATATTAATGCCATTATTTATGTTTTGTGTGGTTTATTTGGAGGAAGAGGAGCTTAAAATATAATGAAGTTTAGGGAAAAAACACTGAGCACAAGAAGATGGAAGTGGGATAATGGGGACGATCCCATAGGTGGGAAGTGAAAATGAGGTGGAGACTGAGAAAGAGAGAAGGCTGGAACAAACTGCACAAGGCAGAGAAATCCTGGCCAAACTTCCTGGAAGTTTTCTTCTGGTTTGAATCTCCCCCTTTGGCTGCTTCTGCTGGGGTCTAGCTCAGTCTGGCCAATTTGTTCCCTTTTTGCTCTCTTCTGGGGTGAGATGTGCACTTATGTGAGTCTAGAAAAAGAGTCTCTGGTTTGGCTGCTTCAGCTAAAATCCAGCTTCTCACTTCTGATAGAGGCTTTGCAGCTCTGAATATATTTAGACTTAGATTTAATAGAAATATATTATAATAATTAAATGTATTAAATATATTATTATTTAAGAAAAAGAATCTCTGGTTTGGCTGCTTCAGCTAAAATCCAGGCTTCTCATTTCTGATAGAGGCTTTGCAACTCGGAATATAATTAGATTTAATAGAAATATATTATAATTAAATGCATTAAACATATTATTATTGTTGTTGTTATTGTTATTATTATTATTATTATTATTAAATATATATTATATAAATATATTATATAAATATATTTTTATTTATCTATTATTTATATATATTTTTGGGTGTGGGTAGGAAGCATTACCTCATGTCTGCTTGGTTTGCAGTCTCCAGAGCTCTCCATACACCAAAGAATTCAGTTTGGGCTCTGTACCCAAAATTGTGTCTGTCATGTCTAGTGAAAGTGAAATGGAAGAGTATCAAATGCACTGAGGATTAGACTTGTTACCCTGGGGATTTATTTGGCAATGAATCATTTATTTGCTGCTGTGTTAAAATTACAGCTGAATCTTGATTGAGGCCATACCTAACTTTCCATTCTCGTGGCAAGCTACTGAAAATATCATGGCAAGGCAAATCTGGCATGGAATGGTTTCCTTCAACTGCTTTTAGCTCTGTAAATCAGGGGTATTTCATACAGTTAACAACACATTAAAGTGGCTTTTCTGTTTAACCTGCTAAATTTCTGTGTGCTGTTTTCTTTCTGACAAAATCTATTGCAGAAATGTTCAGCCACCCTTCCTCTGTGCTAACTGTGTTTGGGATCTTGGCTTCCAGAATATTCTGTTTTAGAAGTTTGAACTGTAAAAAGTTCTAAAAGATTGAACTGTAGAAGGTGACTTCAGTGAAGACAGATCTAGAACTCTTACACTCCAGACCTCAAGCATGTCACCAGTAGCTGAAATGCTGGATGGTTTTAACTTTATCATTCATTTTGCCAAAAATCAGGGTAAGTTAGACTGGGCAGAAGTCTGGTTTTCTTTGTCTGGATGTCTGCCAGTGTTTTGATAGGAGCATCCAGGAGATCTTAAATCACAGCACTGGGGAAAATGGAGTTTGTGAACTGTGGCTGAGAGCCTCAGTTATTGGGCCACCCTCTGTTGGGATAATGCACGGGGTAGATTTATTGGAGAGCAATGTGGGTATGTGAGAAAAGTGAACAGAGTGATGGTGACTAGGAAGCAAACCAGGAAAATGAATTTATTAAAATAATAAAAAGTGAAGGTGTCTGAGATGAGCCCGAGGTGTAAGTAGAGAATATCCTGAGTTAATGGTTTTGCAGTGGAAAGGTAGATTGTCAACAGCAGGAATTATGTTAGGAATAAACTGTTAGATTTCCTTGGTCTCAGACATTTCTGTGCTGTTTTACAAGGTTGAATTAAATATAAATATATATTAATCCCCTAGTTCTCACCGTCATATAAAATAACTTCATAAATAAAAGTCAAGTAATTACGTTTTTAAAAATTTATTTTTAGTGCTTGATTCATCAAATAGATCTCCTTCCCTGAGTCCAAAGATCAGATTTGTGCTCCCAAGATGCAGATTCCCATTGTAGGCAGGTTTGGCTTCTCCAGGTGACTGTGATGGAGCTGCAGCCAGTGCAACTGAGCATGGCCATGTCTGAAAGGTGCCTGCAAGTGTTTGGTTTGGATTCTTTCATTTTCCCTGCCCTGCTGCAGGAGAAGAACATCCTGAGAGCCCACAGGCTCAAGGAGCACTGAGCTGCTGCTGCTGCTGCTAAAAACAATTCCAGGCAGTGGTTGCTGGGCAATCAGCCACCAGGTAAACTGAGATCCCTTGGCTTTCCCATACTTACCTTGATTAATGATTTAGCCAGTCATAAAATACAGCGTTATTTATAGTTTAGATAGAATGCCTAATGTTTTTTCAGGGGAAATGAAACTGTGTGTCATCTGTAAAAGCCTTCCTTCTGGTTCAGATAGGCTGAAGTTAAATAAATACAATCAGTTTGATATAAATCTCTTGTATGTTTTAATGGCAAAACTTTTTACATTTACCATGAGAAATAATACAGAACATACCAAAGCTGACATAATTTTAGGTCTTTTTTTTAGATGGCACTATGATTTTTTTTTAAAAGAAACAAGTTCCCTTCTTGTCAATCATTTGTTTGCAGTGATAGTGAGATCTGATCCAGATTTAGTCAGCTTTCCATGTGCCTACAATGATTGGCTCTGAGAGTTAAAACTCTACTGAAAAAAGCCAAACTGTCATGTAATAGGAAATACTTCTTAAAATTCTTTTATTCTTTAATTTAGTCACATACTATCTGATAAAATATTTTCAATAGCAAAAGATGGAGCAGTTTTTTTCCAACTGAGCAGAAACATTCTCTCAAGACTAATATCAATATTCCAAGGTAATGCCATTTGAGCACATCCCATTTGAACAGCCAAAACTATCTTTACCAAGTTCTATAAATATACTAAGAAATAGGAGAATGGCAACCACATACATGAGACACAAACTCCCTTCAAAGTGTCCATGTAAATTTTCCCACAAAAATATGAAAGTGACATTCATTCACAATGTCAGAAGAATATTATTTTTATGCTTTGGTTCTACAGGCTTAACACATGCACTAACTTCTTTATGATTTGTTCTGTCTTAGGGCTATTTTCAGTGTAATCTTTTTATGGGGCTGTATTATGTACAAAAATATAGTTTTCTTGACATAAAGCATATGCTCATAGGACCATAAAAATGCTCCTTCTTTTAGGTGCCCAAGACCAATTTATAATGTCTAAAGGATTAATTGAGAAAAAAAAAAAATCTAAGTTAGAAAAACAGACTGAAAGTTACCTCTTTTTAAAAATTATTCTTTCTTGTCAGAGACCAAGAACAAAGTTTAGTTAGTCAGCTTAGCTAGCTAAATTTGGCTGGATGCATTTGTGGCATTGCAGTGCTGCACCTACACAATGCAAACAGATATGGACATATATGTGTCTGTGTATATAATATACAAATAAATAAATAAATAAATATAAACTCATACATATAAATAAGATATATATAAACTCTTTTACAACCTTTACAGTAAAAAGATTGGCTTTTTAAAAAAATCCTTCAGTTTTAGGTCTCTTGCAGCTTGCTTATCTACTTCCTAAAAAAAATGTGAGACAATTTGCAAAGTATTTTCTGTGAAATAATTTGGATGATATGCTGAAAAAGAAGAAAATGAGAAATAACAAAAATCGAGTAGGCAATGGTTTCTGTATATTCCTTATTTTTTTTTCCACAGTTAAGCACTATGTTATCACTAATAAGTTACAAATCCTTAATGATTGATTTGCTCAACCCTATACAGAGAGCAGATATTTATTGAATATGTTAAAAACCAGTGTTGTAGAACTCCTTGATAGCTTTCAGACAAGTAGCAGTGGTGGAGAGTTTGAAGGTCAGTGAAGACAAATTCCTTTTCATCACAGATGAAGTTCTGCCTGTGACTTTCCATTGTAAAGCACTGAAGACCTGGAGAAACACACATTTTAATGTTATATAGTGGCCCCATAATTTCATATAAGCAGGTTTTCATTTGACATTTGGCATCAAAGAAAATCTGTTAATAGCCTCAGCATCAGATTCTTCTTATGGTTGAAAGTTTTCACTTTCTCCATGATTAACCAAAGCAGCTGACCAAGATTGTTCCAGCTAAGAGGGAAAGTCAGTAAAGTCAAGAGTTCCTCAATAATCTTGTTTCATCGATTACAAAATGACATGGGATCTGCTTTAATTCTGCTTTCCAGAGGGAAAAAGAAAGAAGTTGTGCCTTCTTTCTAAATATACTGGGCTTGGTTTGCATCAAAGGAACACCTGAATTCTTTGCTCTTTACTTCTTGGGGCTGCACATTGAGAGCACTCATCTATCTACATGCTTACCCTGTAAAGGGGAATGTTATTTAATGAATATTTTATTCAATGAACTTGATCTAAGCCATGCCTTAAGGAGCTGGAACAGAGGCTAGATGGAGTTCAGGGGAATAAACTGGATATTTATTCCATTTATTCCATCCTTCAAAGGCCACACCTGGCAGTACCAGAGTCACAGCCATGGCTCTGCATGGATGCCTCCAAAATGGAAGCAGAAGAGGGCTTGGTCACAAGAGCTCACATTTTTATAAGTTTTGGTCCATTTGCATATTGGGGTTAATTGTCCCATTCCAGCCCCTGCAGTCCCACCCTGCTTGTTTTTCTCTCTCTAGCCCATGGGGTTTGTGCTCTTGGGCTGAGATTGGGATCATTTGTCCTTGGTGCCCAGCTGGAGCAGGAATTGTTTTGTCTCCCTGCTCTGTGCACAGAGCTCACCATCCCTGAATGTGAAGCTCAGACCCACACACTAAAGCAGCACAGAATGGGAAAAATAGAAAAGCTGAAACCTGAGGCATCACAAGAAACAGACAATGAAACCTCTGCTGAGCTATGTGGAATTAACAGTCCTTACATCCAAGAAACTGCAGAGAAATAAAATTTACTCTTCTTCAGCTGTGGAGTCAGAGCACTGAAGCTGCAGGACCCGTTTCATGCTATCTCAACAATTCTTGCATGCAATTTCCTAGAAGTAAGACTTGCTGTGCACCATTTGCTGTCAGGAGGATTTTCCTGGTGGCTGGAGGAGCCACCCCTCCTTCTGTGCCTGTTTGGGGATCCACAGCCTCAGCTTTGTGCCACAAGCATATGATGCTGCCAGTGGGAGTGCTGCTGTCCCAGGAGGAGTTTGGCCTCAGTGACATTTCCATTGGCATCCTGCTCTGAAGGTGGCTCCCAGGTTGGGCAGCAGTACCAGGAGCCTCCTTTCCTTAAAGGAGGATAATATAAAATAATAATATAAAACTTACAGGTCACAAACTTTATACTTGACAGCAGACCAGGTCAGTAGCTTGCTTTTCTGGGTTCCTGTTCAGCATGAGTTTAACAGACTGAAATGAAGCTTTTGCAGTGCAGTTTAGGTAGAGTTAGTTGGCAGTTTCTGTGCTGAAGTTGTTTAGCAGTTTATCTGAGAGCATCCTGGTTCTAGCTCTTGTAAAGAGCCAATATTTGGGTGATCACTCCAGAACCCCCTCAACCCAGATTAAAAGTTTGAAACTGGGCAAAGAACACTGTCAGGTGGCCAAAGCTGATTGTGAAAATCATTCCTGTTGAGTTGCAAGCTTATGAACTTGTGTGTCAGCAGCAGCAGCAAGAGCCTGGCATCTGAACTCTTGAATGATTTTATCTGCTCAGAGCCTGCTTCAGCCTGAGGCTGAACGTTTCTGGAAGAGCTGGCCCCTTGAGTACCTTCAACAACTTCTGCTTTTTTTTGTCAACATAACATTTATAACATGTCAAGTTAGTAAATTTTAGCAAAAAGCTTGGTTTTTAGGGTGTATTTATTTTCAAGTTGGTTTTTATGATGTATTTATTTGTCATGGAGTTCAGTGTAGTAAGATTTATAAGGATTTTCAAATAGTTTGGATTGTATTTTTAGAGTAACAGTTTGTAAACAAAGAGAAAGCATACCATAAATTCAAGTCCTGCATATGCAATACTAAAATTGTCTGCTTGCAGAGCTTTCATCTAGTTTAAATCTCCTAAAAAATGTCTTGAAATTCTGCAAATAAAACTGAGTGATTTAACAATAATTAAATCATAACAAGGAAAATCTTCTTAAATAGTGCCATTGGTATTCAAAGTCTTAGAGAAATGGTATCTCAAAGTGGTTTCTTACACAGAAAGCATTTTCTACACTCCTTAGTCTCAAAAAACAATTAAAGTAATGATCTGATTTGATGCACAGGCCATAAAATAACCCATGGCTGTGTTCCTCAAATTTCCTATTAATTGTTTTAATCATGTCCATCTTTTCTTTTTTCTCATTGTCTTACTTGAAAAAAAAAAAGCAAATGGAACCAAGCCCTTACCTCCTGTATAAATGGGTATTATTGTTCTTGTCTGCTGATAAATATGAGAAATTAATAACTTCCTCTCTCCATTAAGGTGACTTTCAAGTAATTGCTTGGCAGAAATTTATGTGCAGGCCACAAGCTGACTTTGTGTCATACAGATTAGATGCTTCCTGGAAAAAGAGAGAAACATATCTTCATTTATCTTTATTTTGTAGGTATTTATCTTATTTATCTTTATTTTGTGGGTAGTTTCCTGGTTTTGTAAAAACCCATATTTTAATGAATACACATGAAAGATATTCAATTGGACAAAGTAATGCTGAAGCCATTTTGATTAGCAACAGAGACCATATTATCATTTCTGTTCTTAATTTTGTTTTAGAGAGACAAATCAGGTGTTTGTGTCCACTTTTAATGAGACGGATATCTTAATTTCACTTTATATACTCTCTAAATCCTTCTTTTTTTGCCTTTCTTGTTTGAACAAATAAAAACTAACCTCATGAAGTAACCTACCTACCTGGTAGACTTCAGTTTCCTTCTGTTTGCTTGCTTTGGTTATTTGTGGAGTGGAATAATTCCATTTTCTGTGTTCAAATTCCTGTGCAGGATCTCCCAACATAATCCTGAGAGGCTTCTTTACCTTGAAAGAAAATAAATCAATGGAAGGTTGGTCCAGAAAACTTGGGCTGTCAGTTCAGCTTCCAAGGAAAGCCTCAGGAATAAAGGGTACATGAAGGCAGCTGTTGAGAGATTCATGCCTTGCAAAATAGTATTAACCTGGATGGGGGTGAAAAGGAGTGAAGAATAGCTCAGAAATTTCTATTTCTTTTTCCAAAGTGTATATTTGGCCTTCAGGCTCAGATACTTTGTCCTGTAGATGGAGGATTTGTTTGGGGATAAAGAGTGACTGCCTATCCTTTTTGGGTGAAAGAGGCAAAAGAAGGAAAAACTTGTGAGTTCCTTTTTCTTCTTAACATTTCTAAGATATCTTTTTTAGCAGGAGATGTGTTTTCATGATTCAGTATCAATTTTTTTTCTTTATGTCATTGCACATGGAAATACACAGGTACCATTTTGATGGTGGAGGCCCAGCTGAGGAGCCCATGGGGCTGTGCCAGTGCACAGAGGACAAGGCTTGGAACAAAAGAAAAACAAAAATTGTTTGTTCATTCCAAGGAGAAGAACAACTTTCCCTCCAAAGCTTCTGTCTTTTCCTGAGCATTTGCAGAGAAGTAAATTTCTGGTACATTAATGCACAACAATCATCTTCCCAACCAGTTCTACCTCTTAAAATTATGTTACTTAATAAGTTTATATGTGAGAACAGATAAATTTGCAATCCAAGTATTATATTTTAAATGCCTTTAAAAGGCTTATCTGACCTAGGGAAAAGCCATAGGTGCTGATTTCAGCTTTTTTTTTATGATTGTTGCTTATTTTCCCTTTTTTGCTTCTTCATGGTAGTTTCCTTTTCTCACCTAAAATCCCAGTATCTCCAGATATTTTTGTGTTTTCAGGTGTTCTGTGAAGGTAGATTTTCTTGGAGAAAGAAGACTCTTTGAACTGTCAGGCTTCATGTTCCCTGTCACATCCTGTAGATACCCACTGACATGTCCAAATAATCCTTGAGCTCCCAACATGGCACTGACATGGCCAAGCACAACTTCTCATCTTGTAGATCTCCTTGAGTTTAGTCAGTGGCTTTCTTCTGGAATCAGTGATTATTTTCATTAGGGGTCTAAAATTTAAAAACTGTCCAGTGTCAGTGTCTGTTTTTAAATGAGTGTTCATTGCCATCACTGAATTAGTCACTGACCTTGAAAATGCAAAGTAAGAAGAGTGCCTAATTTGAAAATTACTGTATAATTGTTTGCTGTTAATGGAAATACACAACTCTTGAGCATGATTACTTTGCTTTTCTTTTTTCCTTGCATTTCTTATGACTTCTGTATAAGTGTAGTTCAAGATGTTTGATCAAAATATAGAGATGTTTGATCAAAATATAGTATTGACTAATTTAAAAGAATGAAGTCTGTATTACATTTGGGAGGGGTTTTTTTGGCTAGCTAAGCAATAATTGAGTATTTTTGCAATGATTGGTTTCATAATGTGTTGTCCATAACTTGGACTTATCTGGGGTCTTTGGAAGTTCTTCTATCCTTAACACACTGGAGAAAAAGGAAAGACAATTGCCCAAGATAAATATGTGAAAATTTCTCAGGGTAGAATCTCCAGCATTTGGCAGTGCATGCCCTACTTAGCAATGTCTCACTGTCTGTGTGATAAGATTGTTTTAGGCTCTTCATGACTCACTACTCACTTTTTCAAAGCTTCAGATATTTATGTTCTACCGAGAGGGAGGAAAAGTCCTACATAATTAGTTCTGTTTGCTTGATTAATAATTTTATTCATATACTAAGTGAAAAGTTCTGTTTACTTTAATAATTTTACCTGCATGCTAAATGCAAGCATTTCCCCTCAGATGACACAGGCAGAGCAAGGGACTTCCTTTTTCATGTCCAGTTCATTTAACTTCTATTAAAAAGAATGGTTTTTTTCCAGAAGTCACTCCAACTCTTCCTTATTTCAGTTCCTAATGGGAAAGCACTGGTGTCTATACCCTGACTGGCACAATTGCTTTTAGTAGGTTGGAATTTCTTACCTGAGCTCAGCTATTTAATGAGACTTGCACCAAGGCTTGTAAGGAAGTTCAGGTCTGGAATGCAAAGCAGGAAGATGGGGGACGGACTGGGTTTCTGCTGCTTAGTTGGAAGGTTCACTTTTTAACCTGATACTCTGTATATTACCTGGCTGTTGTGTTTAAAATGGCAGATTTTTGGCAGCTCCGTGGCTTTTCTGAGGCCACAGCATGTAATTGTAACAGAGAAGGAATGATTCTTTCAGAAGTAGGAACTTCTAATAAACTCAAATCAAATAAACAAGCTATTGCTTCACTAAGACTGGGTTAGATTCCAAAATCAGGCTCTCAATAACTGTGTGGTGCCCATGAAAATATTCTTCTGTACTGTTTATATTATACTGGAATTGATCTATTCTTGAATGCAGTCCAATCCTTCCAGCAAAGGTGTTTTCCTAGTTTACCTTTGGGTGCAAGCTGTATTTTCCCAGAGTAATTCATCCAGCTTGTAATAATATATGCCTTCATAGAACTTACAAAGCTACCTTTAAAAATATAATTTTTTTAAAAATATAAAATAACAAAATAGAAATAAATTATTAAAAATGAAAGTAGAAAATTTAGGTCTTGGCATTCCCCAAGCATGTTTTTGTAGGGCTGCAAAGAGAATAGAAACATGTGCTGGAATTCTGGCAGAGTTTCTCTGAGTTGAACTGTACATGCACATGAGGTTACACACAGACCTTTAGGATCTTACCAAAACGTGTTGTGCACTGTAATTGTGCTGTGGTTAGCTCACATCAAGCCTCAATTAGACAAGAATGTGAAAAGACCATTTAATTAGTTGGTAAATATCTGTGGCTGGAAGTTGACAACCTGGAAAGTTGTGGGCTTTGGCAGCTGCTATCCCACACAAGTCCTGTCAGGCAGGATGTGCCATTGGATGTTGTGCAAGACCTCACCTCAAACTGGAACACTTCAGAGTAAATGGCTGTAATTTGGAGTCTCATTTTAATGATATGGTGGCAAGAACAGTGGAATTTTTTTTAGTAAGGAAAAAAAAAATTATAAAAGTCTTAAGTAACGAACAGGCTGTGTCATCTGTGTCATATTATGTAACATATCAAACTGTCATTTTGCCCTGCTTATGATGTGAGATATGCTTAAGACTTAATCACCCAAAGTTGTTAAGTAGAAATTAATTTAAAGTGTGTAATGATGTGTTTCTTAGAAATAATTGGTGTGATTAAAAATCCAACTTTACTAACACAACAGCATCAAAAAGTTTTTCATTCACTTTCCTTCTTTTAATTAAAAATACTGGTTTTTTTTTTTAAGAGGACATTGAATTAGTTTAGACAATTACATTTTCCTTTTTAAAAAATGCTAGCGGCCACCTGTTTGCCATCCTGCATGTACACAATTACAGTTATATGGAATAAAATTAGAAAAACACAGAAGTGAGGATTTTAATAGCAGATCTTGGTTCTTAAATCTGTGCTTTCTCAGTTCATGAGTAGTGGGAACTCCCTTAGGTAAAATTTTATAAAACAAGCATTGACTGTAACTGTCTTTTCCTTTTTTGGTTTCTGTTTGCTGAAGAGCTGCTGTGCTATCTGTTTAAAGACACATGCTGTAAGAGTCATGTTTAATGCTGAAATGTATTGTCACTGTGCTCTGTGGTTTTCCAGTGACAGGTTATGGTTGTGGATTTGCTTTTTTGGGTTTTTTACTCCTGTGGAGATGCCTTCACCTCACAGGCTGTGCATGCAGCGTGTTGTACCTTTAGTAAAGGCACTTTTGGGGTGCTGATCTCTCTCTAGGGGGGATTATTTCCTGTATTCCATATCCTTGGCACACAAGGCAGGTTGGAGAGGTGCTGGTGGTGCTCAGGAGGAGCCTGACTGCTCTGGGGAGGGGTGCACTCAGATTTAAGAGCTGGAAAATGGTTAGAGCTGCCAGTAGTGCTCAGAACCACCATGAGTGACACCACAGGGCACCTCTGATGTCTCTGGTCTTGCACCAAGTCCTCCTGTCCTGGCAGAGAACCCTGCCATGGCCACAGCTCTGTGGGACTGAGGATTCATCCTTCTTACCCAGAAATTGTGACTCTCACTGGCCCTGGAATAGGAGAAAAAGGTAGCAGAGGAGGAAGAGACAAGGCTGAAATTGCTCAAAACTCTCCATTATTTATGGAGGTGATGCCTCAGGTTTCAGCTTTTCTATGTTTCCCATTCTGTGCTGCTTTAGTGGGTGGGTCTGAGCTTCACATTCAGGGATGGTGAGCTCTGTGCACAGAGCAGGGAGACAAAACAATTCCTGCTCCAGCTGGGCACCAAGGACAAATGATCCCAATCTCAGCCCCAAGAGCACAAACCCCGTGGGCTGCAGAGAGAAAAACAAGCAGGGTGGGACTGCAGGGGCTAAAGCTGGAATGGGACAATGAACTGCAAGATGCAAATGGAGCAGAACTGATCCAAGGGAGAGAGCCCGGGAGCGCTGGTGCATTTTGGGGCCATTTTGGTTCATCTTGGGTGCAGCCCTGGCTGGGCTCTGGTGCTGCCCAAGGTGGATCCATGGAGGAAATGCTTTGAATCAATCCCTGCTTGATTCTTTAGCTCTGTCCAGCCCCTGCTCTAGGGCAGCTTCCCAAGGCACAGAAGTACTCAGATTATTTGGATTTTGAACTTGGGACACACAGGCATCCTTCATCCCAGTGTGATTTTTTTTCCCCCTGATCCCCTGATAGATATAGGACAGGGCAGAAACTTGGTGCTGTCTTCCTCATCCCACTCCATGTGCAGAGGCTGGGGAACAGAAATAGTTGTCTGTAGAACAGCCAAAATCAGAAATAGTTGGCTCCAAAATACTCTTTTGTGTCTTGAAGGGTATTTTAAGGAGAATGTAGCATCAAGCGAGATAAACCAGTAATACATTTAAAAAGGGAGTGCTGGAGGACTAATAGGTTAATGAATGGTATGAAAGTGGTACATACAGAATTGAGCATTACAGTGAAAAGAATGGGTCATCACCCCTGTTCTTGGGGAAAATACTCTGTTAGAGCTAAGGAAACTATTTTGAAGAATCACCAGAAACAGATAATTAGAAACAAAAAGCTGAGGCCTGGCCTAGTAGCCATGGAGTGTAGCTCATGGAAGCAAAATGCAGTAGATTGATTTCTTTTACACCTCTGAAGAAAACCTGACAAATACTATGCACCAGCAGTCAAGCAAAAAACACATCATTTGTCAAATGCAGAGGGAGAAAAACCCTTTCCTTCATTTATTTTTGCAGCTGAAGTGAGGAGTTGGTTCATGAGCTTGTTTCAAGACTTCTAGTTCTCTGCTGCTATAACAAAATCTAGTTGTTGCTTCTAATGAAATTGGCAGCCAACTTCCTCCCAGAAAACACATTATCCCACAAATGAACATGGGATTAACCCACTGATAAGTAAGACCAAGGTATTTCAGTGGCCTTTCCTGCCCTTTGCTGAGTGTGGATCAGAAGATCTGACAAAAGGAAAGGTATTCTCCTGGTAACAATCACTTCCACTCACATTACAGAAACCCAGAGAAGCAATATACCTGCTTTCCCAGCAGTAAGCTCTTTTAAAAAGCCACATGCAATTTCCCCCACAATGCTGGCAATTCTAGCTGAATTAGTTCACATCCTGCCCATATTTTTCCATATCCTTGTTCTTGTGCCAGTGAGAGACATTTCTACATTTCACATTTAAATATTCCTGTGCTCTGGTCACAACCATGTCAGTCTGACTTGTTTGACTTGATGCCTAAATGTCAGCTGAAGCTTTTTGTAAGGGATCCAAATAAAAGTGTTGTGCTGCTCATGTTATACAAGATTTTACTTGTTTAGTAACCAGCACCTTTGGCAAGGTTGAAGAGATATTAAATCAAATTTGGCAAGTGTTTTCTTATCTCAAATTCTTTTTACTCCAAGAGATTTGTATGGCTGCTACACTGAATCCTTTACATAATTTTTCCTAAATCATAATTGCTGAATTTAGCCTTTTGTGCAATAGAATTTATCTGTAAAGTGAACTAACACAAAACTGTCATTTCCACCACTGTAACATCTACTATTCTATTTGATTTAGATATTATCAAATCAAATAGAATCATTATTGCAAAAAATGTCATGTTCTCAATGTTTTTTGCAACCCACTTTTCCCTGTTTGGTTCTGATGCCCGGTAGGTTTGAAATTTTCATTTTTTAATTTTTTTTTTCCCCTAACAGGCATCATGGACAGTAGTTCTTTATTTTGTTTTATTTTCTCCTCCCCTCGGAGTTTGAGAGTATTTCTTCTAGGATACTTGATAATTCTTTAATCCAGCAAATATTTGAACACGTTGCTGATCAGTAGAGTCTCATCACCTATGGGTTAATCCAGTTTGGTGCTGGAGAAGAGCCACCAGCAGAGGCAGTGCAGCAGAGGAGCTGGCAAGGACATGCATGAACCTGAGCTTTGAGTATTCCAGAGGATGGGAGCAGTGCTGAGCACACCCAGCCTCACGGATCCTGTGCATCTCTGACATGGCAGGGGTTTTGTCCCACTTGGAATCAATCTTGCTTCACTTGCTCCTGATTAGAGAGTTCCTTCAGGTCATGGGCTGTTAGCAGGCTCTCTCTGAGCACATTAACACCTGCCAATGAGCCAATGTGCAGGATTGATGCTGAGCCAGCAGAATTCCTGCTAAGGGCTTGACTGCTGCCTTTGCCACCTCACTGAGGAACCCTCCCAAGAGGGCTCAGTCTTCTCTGCCACCTCCTTGTGCCCTTGTCTCTGCTAACAAAATCCTACAAACCTTTAGAACTGAAAGCTGAGCAAAGAAAGTGGAACTTCACAGTGCAAGTGTGGAAAAGGCAAGGCCGTTCTTCTTCCTTTTTTTTTTTTTTTTCCCTAACCCAGCATCAAATTCAGTGACTAACCTGAAGCATGCTTAGTACTGTTTTTATATCCCATACTTTCACCAATAAGGTAAAAGGGAAATCTGAGTACAAGGCACTCTCTCCTCTGCTATAGGAGGTAAAAATAAAATCAGCGTCCAAGGCACTCTCTCCACTGTCATAGGAAGTAAAAATAAAATCAGAGTACAAGGCACTCTCTAAACTGCCATAGGAGGTAAAAAGAAAATCAGAGTCCAAGGCACTCTTTCCACTGCCATAGGAGACAAAAAGAAAATCTGAGTACAAGGCATTCTCTCCACTGCCATAGGAAGTAAAAAGAAAATCAGAGTCCAAGGCACTCTTTCCACTGCCATAGGAGACAAAAAGAAAATCAGAGTCCAAGGCACTCTCTAAACTGCCATAGGAGGTAAAAAGAAAATCAGAATACAAGGCACCATCTAAACTAACTGCTATAGGAAGTAAAAGGAAAATCAGAGTCCAAGGCACTCTCTCCACTGCCACAGGAGGCTGATGCTCAGGAATGGTGGTGGCAGGGCTGCCACCAAGGGCAGTGGCACCAGGAATGGGGAAGGATAATGACTGGTGTGGCTCACAGAGTTCAGCTCTGTGCTCAGGCAAACTGCAGCACAAATTGAGACACAGATTTACAATGGGACAAATAGAGACACAGACTTCAGGGTTTACAATGAGAAGTAGCAAATGTACAATAAGTTGGGGAAAGGGTCTTCAGGTTGTGCTGAAACCAGTGAATAGCAGAGGTTAGGTTTGCTAAGTGCTTTATGACAAAGGCATTCATTATACTGGGGAGAATTATCTACTCTTAGTTGTGAGTCATGCTCCTCTCTCCTCCATCCTCCTTCCTTATTTAGCCAAGGAGAAACAAAATGCTGTGGGTCAAAGCCCAGCATTGTATACTCAAAACAAACACACACCCCACTCTCCATTCATAAATAGTCACTTTTTGGTACTTCCCAAGTCAGAGACTTAGCTGCAAATTAAAAGATGGGTAACAAATGTACCTACACAGCATTAAAGAAAACTAATACCATGCAAAGAGCACAGATTAAACCTGGTGTTAAAAAGCCTTTCCTGTGAAGAAGTATATCCTCTGGAATGGTTGTTTTTGAAAGTTCTTTTTTTGTTAAAGTAACTGTAGGGTAGTTTTCTATCTAAGAGCCTTAATCAGAAGTAAAATGTTTTATGAAAGTATGATAACTGTTATCATCTTTATTTTTTTTTGTAATACTAAAATTTTAAGAGAAATATATCTAATATAAAAAGATGAATTGTGCAAGTATGCACATGACATCCAGACTGATGCAGTGATGGATGTTATCCCCATGCACACCAGTAAGACTGTGGCCTGCAATTTCAGGGTGTAATTCTGAGCCTGTGGAAGTAAATGGCACATCTCCCCTTGGTTTAAGGGTGAAATCCCATCTGATTTATGTAATTTGGATTTGTTCATACATTTTTCATACTAAGTGCTATTTTATCAAATGCCAACTAAATGTGATTATTTTTAACACTTCTTGACTTGTAATTTGCAATTAGCGTTCTGCCTTAGAAATACGTCATTATTAATCTTGCAATTCAACATATTTTAAACAAGCAGTTCTCAA